>NC_057343.1:71840000-73090000 GCF_016509475.1 Prionailurus bengalensis
TAACTTAAAGCATTATCTTCTTTTTTTATGATTTTTAACATTTAGTTGTAGCTGTACAGTCCTAGAATTTCACCAGTTTCCTGTTGGCAGTTTTTCCAGGATTTTGCTATCACAAATATGCGATTATGAATGATCCTGTACATCATCATTTTGCACATGTGGAAGTAGAATTGCTGGGGAAATGTGAGCTTTAGTAATTTAGTTAAGTATTATTGGTGTCTTTTATAGGAGAGCTTATTTCTTTATTCCCTGACCAAAAGGATCTTTGACTTTCTGCCTTTGTCTAATAGTGAAAAATAGCATCTCATTTTCATTTTCCTTCTTATGAGTGAGGTTGAATTTTTCTTCATAGACTGATTCACATTCCCTTTTCTTTGAATTGACTATTAGATCCTTAGCCTTTTGTTATTGTAGGTGTCCTTTATTTTTTTTAGGCAATAGGCATTTGTGATATATTTTTTTTTAACGTTTTATTTTATCTTTTTTGAGACACAGAGAGACAGAGCAGGAACGGGGGAGGGTCAGAGAGAGGGAAACATAGAATCTGAAACAGGCTCCAGGCTCTGAGCTGTCAGCACAGAGCCTGACACGGGGCTCGAACTCATGGACTGCGAGATCATGAACTGAGCCGAGGTTGGCCGCTCAACCGACTGAACCACCCAGGAGCCCCGGCATTTGTGATATTAAGAGGAAGCAATGCTCTGTGAATATTTTTCACCTTTCTATAGAGTGAGGGCTTGCCTTTTTTTTTTTTTTAAGTTTACTTATTTATTTTGTTAGGCATAGACAGGGGGAGAGAGAGAATCCCAAGTAGGCTCCTCACTGTCAGCACAGAGCCGAATGCGGGGCTCAAACCCACAAACTGTGAGATCGTGACCTGAGCCAAAACCGAGTCAGACGCTCAACCGACTGAGCCACCCAGGAGCTCCCCTAGAGTGAGGGCTTTCTAGTCAAAGAAAGACCGTTAGTGCCTAGATTGAAGGATAGTGACTTTAAGACAGAACTGGAGAGAGTCTTATTTTTCCTCAGAGCCATTTGAATTTCCCCTTCCCTCAGAAAGATAGGTGTACATTAGAGCCAGGTTGGCTCGCTCTCCTCAGGGTCAAGGAAGGGCAGATATGGCAGCAACTCTTACATAAGCCCTGAGTTTAATAGTTTTGGGGTTCCTCTCCTGTGCTTCTTACTCTTCTGCATGCGTAGGGAAATAAGGCCTTTATCACATTGCCTTATATGGAATTGAGATGTGGGGAATAGTGCTAACATGTTCTATGAGTAAATAATTGGTTTCTTCTCCCATCTACAAACCATTTGTTTCTTGGCAAGATTACCAAATAAATGTGGATTAAAACAAAACAGGTGTGATTTGTTATTTTTCCTTCTTCACCTCTTGCCTCTTTGACTTGGTATATTGTTTTTTCTTCCTATGTAGATATTTTTTGTTTTAAGTCTTCCACTTGCATTTTAAATCTCTTATTTTTGGTGTTACAACATACTTAGGCTTTTCCTACTCATTCATAAATTAAATATTTTTCTTACATGTTTTCTTTTAGTACTTACTTCATCTTTCCTGGTGAAGTTTTCACTTCATCTGGAATTCGATTTTATCTACTTAAAAAATGGCTACCTGATTGTCACAACCATCTTTGAATAATTTTTCTTTAATGTAGTAATTGGAAGTCACCTTAATTTTATCATGAATTCTCATATGTGTGTAGATCTGTTTTCTTTTTTAACCTTTCTGTTTAATCATGTGCTAGTACCACACTGTTTGGGATGTTATATCTCTGTGTTATAACACAATATCCAGCAGGACTGTTCCTTTCTCATTACTCTTATTTTTTTATATGATGTTTTAGAATTCGCTTATTTCGTTTATATTTAACCAAAGAAAAAGATTAAAATGATGAAATTGCTGAACTATTAGATAAATGTTTCTAATTTTCCAGAGATATTAAGTCCTTAAAAGATGTTCTTAATAAGAAAAATGGTTATTAAAACCATTTATGTTTTTGTCATCATATTTCTTCATACTTTAATTTGAAAGAATATATTGTTTCCCTTTTACAAAAATGAATGGAAATTGGCATATTTATATTTAATTCTGCTGTCTTTTCCCCCTAACTCTTCATTTTTGCTATTTTTATTATTAGTTTTATATTACTGTAACATTTCTGTAGCGGAACTCTCCTAGTGTCTTCCCTTTTTGTATTTTAACTTGTTTTTATGGTCACCAGCAGCATCTTTCCATAGCCTCATGATTAATCAGTTCTTCATTTTGATTCATCTTATGGTTATATGTTCTTTTTCTTTCTTTTAAAAGAACTGATTTTTGAGAGGTATCCATGGTGTATTTTCTGAGTTCTTAGATGGGTGGTAAGGTTGTCTTTATAACTGAAAAATTTCCTTTCACCTGGGTATAAAATTCTGGGGTTTGAGATAGCTGAATTAGCATGTTACTGGACTTTTGATCCAATACCAACCCTTGAGTAACTACCAAAATTCACTAAGAAAACAGAAAGAAAGAAAGGAAGAAAGAAAGAGGAAAAGGAAATAGAGAAAGGAGAGATGAGAAATCACTTGGAAGAGAGAAGGCTCTTTAAACCGATCTGTGTGGGGAACTACAGCTGTAGGGAGGGAACAGCCAGTGCTGCTAGGGAAAGAAGAGCAGGAGGAAAGCTCTTGCTTGTCCTTTGCTTTTGTTTAGGGACAGTTATTGCCCCTCCCTCACGAGGGAGCCTCGTATTGATGGCTCTGACCAATTTGAATTAATTTAGCTGATTCTTTTAATATTTTTTATATCTTTTTAATCACTACATGTACACAGGACTTTCTTGATTTTCCATTTTCTTCTGTCAGCATCTCACTTTGTCCACCCCCTCTGCACAAATGCACATTTCCCATCTTTCTAGTCTACTATGTCATAATTTGGGTTAGCTCAGTGTTTGGGATTTTATTATGACCACAGTGTGAACACTATTCACAGCAGTCCTGTTGTCACCTAAGATTACTTTCACTTTCCTGCACCAGTTTTTCTTTACTGTTAAAAATTGTCTTTGTTTGCTTAGTTTTCTGTGTGCCTATCACTTATTTATCCAAAAACTTGTCCCATGTTTAAGTATTTGCAAGCACATTGAGTTTTCTGTCAGTTTTACTTTTTGGTAGAAATAGTTGGTTCCTTTTGACTTACTGTAGTCTGGAGTGGTTGCCTTCTACATTTGCATTTTGACTTTTTAGCTGAGATTTCCCTACTTTGTCCTGAAGATTCCTTACACTTCCCTTTTTTGGATCTCTTTTCTCCTGGATTTTTGTCGTAAACATTCGTTTATTCCCTTTTTTCCTGGAACACGTCTTTAAAAGGTAGCTTCCTAAGAACTAGTGCACAGGACCTAAATTATATGAGAATTTGCATGAGTGCAGATGACTCTGTATTAACTTATTGTGGGGAAAAAACCCAGTAGTTTTTATTGTGGTGCAATGTGCATATCATAACATTCATCCATTTTAAGTATACAAACTCAGTAGAGTGAATGTTTGTATCCCTCCAAAATTCGTATGTTAAAACATAACTCCCAAGGTGATGGTATTTGGAGGTGAGGCTTTTGGGAGATGATTAGGTTACGAGGGTGGAGGCCTCACTAATGGAATTTGTGACCTTGTAAAAGAGACCCTAGAGAGCAACCTTCTCCCTTCTGTCATGTGAGGACAGAGTGAGAAAGAAGACTCCCATGTATGAATTGGAAAGTGACTCTCATCAGACATTGCATTGGCTGGCACCTTGATCTTGGACTTCCCAACCTCAGACCTGTGAAAAATAAATTCCTGTTTTTTATAAGCCACCCAGTCCATGTTATTCTGTTACAGCGTCCCAAACGGACTAAGACAAGTCAATAAAATTTAAATAAATATACAGAGTTGTGCTACTAACATCAGAATCATTCTATAGAACATTTCTATCACCCCATAAAGTTACCTGTGCACTTTGAAGCCATTTCTTTTCTTTTTTAAAAGATTTTATTTTTTTAAAGTAATCTCCACACCCAATGTGGGGCTCAAATTCACAACCTCAAGATCAAGAGTTGGATACTGTAATGACTGAGCTAGCCAGGTGCCCCTGTAGTCATTCCTTTTTACATCCCCACTCCCAGACAACTGTTAATTTACTTTGTTTCTGTAGTTTCCATATTTTATATTTCTGGACACTTTGTATACGTGAGATCAAACATATATGGTCTTTTGTGTCTGACGTCTTAGCATGTTTTTGAGGTTTATTTATGGTGTAGTGTGTTTCAGTAGTCTGTTTTAATTGCTGAATAGTATTCCATTGTGTGGATATCCTATATTTTACTTCCCTACTTATAAGTTTGTGGATATTTTAATTGCGCCCACTTTTTGGCTATTGTGAATAATGCTGCTATGATGATTGAGGTATAAGAGTTTGGACAAATTATTTAATTACTCTTGGGTAGATACATAGAATGGAATTGTTTGCTGTGTGGTAAATTATCAAACTGTCCAGCTGTCTGGACAGCTGTAAAGTGGCTGCACCATTTTACATTTCCATGAATAATGTGTAAGAGTTTCAGTTTCTCTACATTTCTATATCCTTCTGAATAAGTACTTTTTAATTGTCTTTTTCATGATAGCCATTCTAGTGGATACAAAATGCTATCTCTTTGGGGTTTAATTTGCTATTCCCTAATGCTTAGTGATATCAAATCTCTGGGTGCTTATTGGTCAGTCATGTTATCTCCTTTAGTTAAAGTGTCTAATCATATCCTTTGCCTAATTTTAAATTGGTTTATCTTATTATTACTGAGCTGTGGAATTATTATTTTTTTTAAAGATTTTATTTAAGTTATCTCTACACCCAACGTGGGGCTCAAACTCACAACCTTGAGATCAAGAGTTGCACACTCCACTAACTGAGCCAGCCAGCTGCCCCTGTAAGAATTCTTTATACATTCTTGATACAGATATGCAATTTCTAGGTATTTTCTCCCAGTTTGTGGCTTGTCTTTCTATTTTCTTAATGGTGTCTTTTGAAACATAAGTTTTTTACCCATTAAAGCCCAGTTTACTATTTTTTCCTCATTTATGGATTGTGCTTTTGGTATCGTACCTGAGCATTCTTTGTCTAACCTGAGGTCACAAAGACTTTCTCCTGTGTTTTTTTCTAGAATTTTGAGTATAGAATTCTGGATTAGAATTAACTTTCTGTTAGCGTCTTGAAGACCTTTTTCGGCTTTCTTTTAGTTTCGACTTTTGATATTGAGATGTATTCTGATTCTTGACCATTTGTTTAAAAATTTTTCTCCCTCTTGGGGCGCCTGGGTGGATTAGTCAGTTAAGTGTCTGACTTTAGCTCAGGCCATGATGTCACAGCTCGTGGGTTCGAGCCCCGCATCAGGCTCTGTGCTGACAACTTAGAGGCTGGAGCCTACTTCGGATTCTGTGTTTCCCACTCTCTTGGCCCCTCCCCTGCTCACACTCTGTCTCTCTCTCTCCTTCAAAAATAAATATTTAAAAAACTAAAAAAAAAAATCTCCCTCTAGAAATTTGCAAGATCTTACCTCTGTCTCTAGTTGTGGCCAAAACTGTTAGTTGTCTACCAATTACTACTAATAAGGAAAAATAGCTTTTATCTTTTATTAACGTTGTGAATTCTTTTGATACTTTTGCTTTATATTCCTATAATAAATTTTAATTAGACATAATGATTTTCCTTTTGGTGTTTTACTGGATTTTGTGAGCTAATTATAATGATTTTGAATTTTTACTTTTTAAAATACTGTCTTTACCAGACTTAATATTATATGTATTTTTTGAAACTGTGAGAATATTGTACAGGTAATAGGCATTATGTGCTCCGTAAATATTAAAACTCAGATGTGAATCCATTTGTATTGGTATCTTTCTCAGTGGTAGGTCTTTAAACAACTTTCTAATTCCTTTTGTGGTAGACTGTCTATACTTTATGAGGTAATATGATCTATTCATAATCAAGATTATTGAAGGTTAATGATTTATTCATGTTCTTCTAGATTTTTTTAAATACTTTTTAAGTGTATTTATTTATTTTTTGTGTGTGTGAGAGAGCATGAGCAGGGGAGAGGCAGAGAGAAAGGGAGACAATCTCTCAGCGCAGAGCCTGATATGGAGCTCAAACTCATGAACCATGAGATCATGACCCGAGCTGAAGTTGGATGGACCAACTGAGCCACTCAGGTGCCTGAGTTTTTTTTTTTTTTTATTGGATCTATTTGATTTAGAAAGAGATACGTAGAATTTTTCATCATAATTAAAAAAAATAGGGATGCCTGGGTGGCTCACTTGGTTAAGTGTTTGGCTCAGGTCATGACCTTCACGGTTTATGGGATTGAGCCCTGTATTGGTTTCCATGCTGACAGCCTTGAGCCTGCTTGGGATTCTTGCTCTCCCTCTCTTTCTGCCCCTCCCTCACCTTCTCTCTCAAAAATAAGTAAGTAAATAAATAAAAATATATTTTATCTTTTAGAGAAGTTTTAGGTTTACAGAAAGATGAGTAGGAAGTACAAAGAGTTCCTATATACCCTTTTACCCATCCAGCCTTAGTTCCCCCTATTATTAATGTTTTGTATTAGTGTGGTATATTTGTTACAATCGATGAACCAGTGTTGACACATTGATATTAACCAGTAATTTACATTAGGGTTCATTCTTGGTGTTGTACATTCAGTGGGTTTTGACGCATATTTGATGACATGTATCCACCATTACAGTGTCATGCAGAGTAGTTTCACTGCTCTAAAAATTCTTGCATTCAGGACCTTCTTGCATTTCTTTCCTTGGCTCTTTCCCTCTTTCTTATTTCTTTCCTTCCCCACCCGCCCCCATCCCTTCCTTCTTTTTCTTCCTCCATGTGTCAGTTTTTCTGTCTCTTTTATGCATGGTAATTGTCAAACATACAGAAGTCCTGAGAAGAGCAAGAGTGGTATGGTAAAGTCCCGTGAATCTGTAACCTAGCTTTGTGTTTACTTTGCTCATATTGTTTTATATAAGCCTTGCTTTTGTCCCTTTTAGTTGGAGTATTTTAACAAAAATCTCAGACATTATGTAATTTCATCTGTTACTACTTCAGTGTACATCTATATTCATTCTACAGCAAGTTGTCCTTGCATTTTAAGCAATGTTTACTTTGCATATTTATCTATATATCTATATCTATGTATGGTAGGTATATGTTTATGACATTTTACTTGCATTGTGTACCTTGTATCATTATATCATATCTTTGTCTTGTTTAAAGGGTTTAATTAAAAAAAATTTTTTTTAACATTTATTTTTGAGGGAGACAGTGTGAGAAGGGAAGGGGCAGAGAGACAGAGGGAGACACAGAATCTGAAGCAGGCTCCAGGCTCTGAGCTGTCAGCACAGAGCCCAACATGGGGCTCGAACTCACGAGCCATGAGATTATGACCTGAGCCAAAGTTGGACACTTAACTGACTGAGCCAAACAGGTGCTCTTGTGTTCTGTTATTTGATATTTATGTTGCTCTTCCAGGCTTTTAATTCAAGTTCTAATGGCTACATCTTTTCCTTAAAGTATTCAACTAAGTTGCATAGTTGGGAAATCGTGTTATTTTATCCCAGAAATTCCCCCTGAGCATGGGGGTATGTGTGCATGTGTTACTACTCTTGAAGTTTCTAAATGCCCCATTGCTTTTTTTTTTCCTCCTGTTCCTCAGGTGCTCTGTTTCACTAGGTGTCTATAGTCATTATTCTGAATGATTGGCCTGTCCCTGATGGGTAAGCTGCCTCCCGTGGCTTTACTGTAGTTGATTTTGGGTTCAGTACTGAGTTCTGTTTGTTGTAATATTCAAAGTGGCAGCAGTCCTTCGAGTGGTTGAAGACACAGCCTTATCTACTCCTGAGGTCAGGAAGAGCATATATCTCTTCGTGTTCTCTTCGTCTCCAGGAGAATCCAGCTAATATTCATTCACTACTCAGACTTGTTAGCCGAGTGATCAGGGACTCTCCTGGAGCCTTTAGCAACTGTGTTTTCTGGCAGCATAGATCTCTGCAGGCCAAGCTGTCTCCCTGACCTCTTCTTTCACATCTTTTCCTGGGGATCTCTGAAGCTGGCCTCCAGGTGTCCCCCAGCCCACGGGAGACCACAGCCACCTGCTCTTCATCACTGTTTGCAGTATCCTGAACTGCTCACTGACTCTGGGGGAAATAGAGACCATGGGATTTGGAGTGGAGCGGTGCTGGTTTGGCCATCTTCCAAAGCAGAAATATTTAACCAGGGTTACCTGGATGTCGTTAAGCAGCTTTGGAGGAATCTGTGGACCCTCTGAAATTGGATACATGCTTTTCTAGAGAGAAATTTAGTGAGGTTCTAGACCCTAAAATGGTTCATAACAGCTATAGCTGACTAATGGGCAAGTCCTTTATTCAATGTTTTCATTAATTGCAAACATCCTCTATTCTGATTAGCACAAGTAAATCCTAGCTCTACTCCTTCCTGGTTGTAGGACTATGAGGAAGTTCCTTAACTTTATTATGCTTCATTACCTGCGTCTATAAAGGGACAGTAACTGTAGCATGTGCTCTATAGGATTGTGGGCATTAAATGAGTTAATGCATTTAAAATGCTCAGAAAAGTGCCTGATTTAGACTAAACACTCCTTCTTCCTGAGAATTTCACCATGATATTCTGCATGCTATGTTTGTTAAATGTGGTTAACGTGTTTACTGTTACTATTGTCATTATTAGGAAAGCTTGTCAGTAGTCATTTTTTTCAAATGGCAAACTGAGCCACAAATTAATAACTTTTTAAATTATTCTTTTGTCTGTTAACTGCAGAAACATTGTTGCAAATGAACAAATATACTTGCAATAAACCACTTTGAAAGGTATCTTTTTATCATAAGGATATTTGTGCAAGAGACTAGGAGACTAGAAGAAGACTTGGAAATCTAAAAATGAAGCTGATGCGTAAAAGTGTTACATTCATACGTTATTTTTGCTTAGACCTTTTTGCTAGAAGATTAATGTTAGGACCCTGAATATACCTTTGCAAATTCGTGTGTGTGTATAATTGCTAATTTCCAAGTGTAGGTTGTTTATAGATTTTAGTTCTTTGGGAAAATAGCCTTTATGTAGTCTACAAAGATTATAAGAACTGGAACACTGTCAAGTAGAAAGGAATAATATCTTACAGTAGTGAACGCCCAGGTGTGGTCAGCTGGCTGACCATTCCATATCCTTAAGAAAAGAGAGCTGAATTCTCCCACTTTTGTTAGATTTTAGTCAGTTGCTCATATGTGATTGCCACAGTGAAATCAGAATCTACTTTCACAATGGGATAGAAGAGAAAGTGAAGTGGAATTGATGAGATTCTATGGAGACGAGACACCCCCACCTCCCATCAGATAATTCTGCACCATGTGGTATCTTTATATTGCAGAAGGATTTTAGAAACTCTAAATTGATTTTTCCTCTTTGTTATTTCACTTATTTAAAAATTAAGAATTATTGCAATCCAAATTCTGATTTCTAAGAATTGACTGTAACTGACAAATACCATATTCTAATTTCAGAGCAGTTTTGGATTTTAAAAATATTCAGGATTGTCCATACTAAAAGAGTTCGGTCTTCTTTGAAGTTAGAGTGTTGATTGAAAGAATAATCGATGCAATTAGGATAAATTAATAGGGAAAATAGATTTGTGACTAATTTGTAAAATTAGATTTTTGCCAGAAGGGACATTTTAGATATGGGCAGAAGTTGACCTTTTTGATTATTTTTAAAGTCAGGCCAAGGTTCACAGACTGGCTTAGAGTAAGCCAGAACTGGAGTGTTCTGGAATATTTGAAGCCAGTCTCATATGAAACTGAGAATACAGTGTAGGCTATGCTATATTTTCCTTTTATATTTATTGAGTCTTATTAGAAAATTGAAGGAAAGAAGTTTCTATTACTCAGATGTGAATAGGTCAGATACCTTCACTTAGGTTTTTGTTTGAAAGCATACTGTGGTGTCTACTATTGAAAGACTATTTTGGTGTCTTTGAGTTCTGGACTCTTACCTAGATTTTAATTTTTCAAATTTGTTCCTGTGTTAGTTTCCTAGAGCTGCTGTAACAACGTGCCACAGACAGGGTGGCCTAACCAGAAGAAATTTTTTTTTAATGTATAATTTATTGTCAAATTGGTTTTGACAACACCATACAACACCCAGTGCTCATCCCAACAGGTACCCTCCTCAATGCCCGTCACCCGCTTCCCCTCTCCCCCACCCCCATCAACCCTCAGTTTGTTCTCAGTATTTAAGAGTGTCTTATGGTTTGCCTCCTTCCCTCTCTGTAACTTTTTTTTCCCCCTTCCCCTCCCCCCTGGTCTTCTGTTAAGTTTCTCAGGATCCACATATGAGTGAAAACATATGGTATCTGTCTTTCTCTGCCTGACTTATTTCACTTAGCATAACCAGCAGAAATTTATTTTCTCATAGTTCTGGCTAGAAGTCTAAAATGAAGATGTCCACAGTGTTGGTTTCTTCTGGTGGCCTCTCTCTGTAGCCTGCAGATGGCCGTCTTGTCTCTGTGTCTTCACATGGTCTGTCTTCTGTGCTGTGTGTTTGTGTCCTAATTTCTTCTTCTTCTTTTTTTCAAAAAAAGAACATTAAAAAAAAATTTTTTTTAATGTTTATTGTTGAGAGACAGAGACAGAGCGCAAGCATGGGAGGGGCAGAGAGCGAGGGAGACACAGAATCTGAAGCAGGCTCCAGGCTCTGAGCTGTCAGCACAGAGCCCGACGTGGGGCTTGAACCCACAGACAGCAAGATCATGACCTGAGCTGAAGTCGGACACTTAACCCACTGACTCACCCAGGCGCCCCCCTAATCTCTTCTTTTAAGGACATTAGTCATGTGGGATTAGGGCCCACCCTAATGACCTCATTTTAAGTTAATTGCCTCTTTGAAGACCCTGTCTCCAAATACAGTCATATTCTGAGGTACTAGGGGTTAGGGCTTAAACATATGAAATGGGAGAAGAGGGGGGACACAGTTCAGCCCATAACATAAAGCTGTTATCCTTTCTTCATCTAGCTATTTGTGTTGGGAAGCGCGGGGAAGCTCTATAATAGAATCTCTTCAGTTTTTACTGCCACACTTGAATATAGCCATTATTTTCAAGGTGAGTTTACAGGAATCCTATATTGGGGCCCATTTCCCAATGTGCTTTTTATCTTTGAATGCTGTGGATCAAAATGTAATAACTTTAGATCTTTATTTTGAAATCCTGTATTCTCAGAAGGTAGAGCATCAGAATTTTAATAGATGTATGCTAGGTTCTGTTCTGGACAAAGAAGCTCTCTGAACCGAAAGAGCACAACCAAAAATAATGGCATCTGTTATACTTTCAGGCTGGAATAACAACAAACCGAACAGGGATCTGTTATGCCAAATACCATTATGAAACTCAGTTAAAAAAATTTTTTTTTTAATGTTTATTTATTTATTTTTGGGACAGAGAGAGACAGAGCATGAACGGGGGAGGGGCAGAGAGAGAGGGAAACACAGAATCGGAAACAGGCTCCAGGCTCCGAGCCATCAGCCCAGAGCCTGACGCGGGGCTCAAACTCCCGGACTGTGAGATCGTGACCTGGCTGAAGTCGGACGCTTAACCGACTGCGCCACCCAGGCGCCCCGAAACTCAGTTTTATATAACAGGGCAGTTTCCTCATAATTCAACAGGTAGTTACACCTAAACTACTCTCTTGAGTTGAATCAAACAGGTTCTGCTTACCAAAGAGAGCGTTCCCAAACCAAGTCTTGTAACATTTGTTGGGTTAGATTTGATGTATTTATGTATTTTTTCTTTTTCTTTTTTTAATGTTTGTATTAGAGAGAGAGAGAGAGAGAGAGAGAGAGACAGTCTGTGAGCAGGGGAGGGACAGAGAGAGCTGGAGACAGAGCCTGCACAGAGCCTGATGCAAGGCCAGAACCCATGAGCTGCAAGATCATGACCTGAGCCTGTCAGGTGCTTAACTGACTGAGCCACCCAGGTGCCCCAAGACTTGATGCATTTAATAAAGATGTTTTGTAAAATCACGTTAGTTTTGCAAAATTACAAAAAACATTATTTGAATATTATTCTTTTTTTAATTAAAATTTTATTTTTATTTTTTATTTGTTTTTTCCTCAGAGAGAGCGCATGATCAGGGGAAGGGCAAAGAGAGAGGGAGAGGGAGAGGGAGAGAGAGGGAGAGGGAGAGGGAGAGAGAGAGAGAGAGAGAGAGAGAGAGAGAGGCTGAATCTGAAGCAGGCTCCAGGCTCTGAGCTGTCAGCACAGAGCCCGACACCAGACTCGAGCTCACAAGATTGTGAGATCATGGCCTGAGCTGAAGTCAGACACTTAACTGACTGAGTCACCCAGGCACCCCTGATTATTAGATACTCTTAATGTTCACTCACCAAATACCTCTTCTTTGTAACTCATATGCCTTCTATATAAAATGAGAGTGGAGTATTAAGGAACAGGTTCATGCATATGGTAGGATTTTGTAAATTTCAGTGCTATTACATGTTAGTTAGGTATGTTGGTTGGGTCATCTTTGGGGACACCTTCTGCCTTGACTAGGCAATTGGGCCACCATTTACCAGTTGACAATTACAACCAAATACTTCTTCATTTAAGGAATTTTGAATACTTTTCATAACCCTCCTTCTCTCTCATGGCCAAGTTAACACATACTTCTTTGTTCTGACTTCTCTATACTTTCTGTGACTTTTTTCTCTTTTGAACTTCCCTCAGTGTTAATTTTCATTTGAGGTTAACTTAAGTGTATAATTAGAATTGCCTGTATTTTGCTCTTCTTGAGGAAAACTTGCCTGTTACTTCATTACCTATTCTTTAAATCTTAGGAATTGTTAGGCAAATAACACAAAATATTTAAAAGTTTAAGTCAGAGAAAACCTATTGAACAAATTATCTACTATTGATTATTTAACACGGTGGATTTTGATTAAAGAGAAAATGTTGACTAAGGCAGATATCTTTATTATTATTTTAATGTTTGTTTATTTGAGAGAGAACACAAGCAGGGGAGGGGCAGAGAGAGAGAGAGAGAGAGAGAGAGAGAGAGAATGAATGAATGAATGAATGAATCCCAAGCAGGCTCTGCACTGCCAGCACAGAGCCCTATGCGGAGCTTGAACCCACAAACTGTGAGATCATGACCTGAGCTGAGATCAATAGTTGGATGCTTAACAAACTGAGCCACCCAAGATATCTTTATGTTTGATTGAAGATAAAATGTTGATCAAGTCAGATATCTCTATTTTAATAATATTTTATTATATAAAACAAACTTTAGTGATGTTGCTTTAATTTGTATTAATTTTATGTGAAATTCTTTCAGATGTACAGAAAAATTGCAAAATGTCACAAAGATGTTCTGAACACCTTTCACTAACATTTACATTTGCTTTATGTCTCTCTCTCTATGTCTTCTTTGCCTGAAACATTTAAGGGTAAATTGCAGGCCTGGTATCCCTTTTCTTCTAAATATGTCTGTATTTCCTAAAAACAAGAAGAAGATTCTTTCTTTCTTTCTTTCTTCTTTCTTTCTTTCTTTTTCTTTCTTTCTTTCTTTCTTTCTTTCTTTCTTTCTTTCTTTCTTTCTGTCTTTTCTTCCTTTTCTTTCTTTTCTTTCTTTCTTTCTTTCTTTCTTTCTTTCTTTCTTTCTTTCTTTCTTTCTTTCTTTCTTTCTTTCTTTCTTTCTTTCTTTCTTTCTTTCTTTCTTTCTCTCCTCCTCCTCCTTTTTGAGTGATGGGGTGGGGGAAGGGGCGGAGGGAGGGAAGGAGAGAGAGAGAAAGAGAAAGAGGAGAAAGAGAATCTTAAACAGGCTCCATGCTCAGCTCAGAGCTCAATGCTGCACTTGATCCCATGACCCTGGGATCATGACCTGAGCCAAAGTCAAGAGTCAGATACCATCCAGGCACCCCAAGAAAATTATTTTACATTACCACAGTGCCATTATAAAAATCGGGATATTAACATTTACATATTATTTATCATCTAATCTACGGATCATATTCAGATTTTACTGGTTGTTCCACTAAAGTCTTTCAGGGTAAAAGAAACCCATTTTCTGGACCCTACATTACATTTACTTGTCATACCTCTTTTTCTCCATCTAGAACAGTTTGTTAGTCTTTTTTTTTTTTCAACTATGATCTTTACATTTTTTCATGAGCACAGGCTCTTTATTTTATAGAACATCCCTCATGTTGCATCAGTCTGCTTTCTGATGATTATATTGAGGCTCTGTATCTTGTCAAGTATACAGAAAATGTACTGTCCTCCTCTGACCACCACGTAGGAGACCTGCGAGGTCTGTTTATCCCATTACTGCTGAGGTTGACTTGGTTAACTGATGTCTCTTACATTTCTTTACTGTAGAGTTACTACTTTTCCCTTCGTCATTAGTAAGGTATTTTATTGGGAGTTACTTCACTACTGGAAATGTTTCATGATACTTTCACTCACTAGTTTTAGATACTTCACTGTTTGTATTTAATGAGAAATGAGGTTAAAGATTGCGATGGCAGACCCAATGCTGGAAAGACTTGTTTTTCTAAGTTCGTTAGTTTTGAAGTTTGATGCATTAAGAACTCAGAGGTGAAGCAAAATCAGATTTATCTCACTGTTGGATTTGATAAGCTCAGTTATTTATTTTTTTGGGGGAAATACATTTAAAGGAACAAATACATTTGAAAACAGAGTGGCAAGAGGTCTGTACACAAACACAGATATTAGTGACAGCTTGCTGGTGATCAAGAAGACAAAACTAAATGAAAATAGCAAATGGATTTGTAAAAAGCTGGATGTTTGCAATCATCTGGTGTAGGCATATAGAACTATATAGACTCACTCTAGCACGATTGTGTGTTCCATAGTATGACATTTCATGATTGTAGCTGTTTGCACCTATTTGAACAAAACATTCATGGAGAGATAGGGGCATTGCCAGTACAAACTGATTTAACAGCTACTAACAGACCCTGCAGAGTGCACATTCTCTCACTAATCCCAATCACAAATTTGTCTTCAAGGATTCAGAAATTCTGACTTGTTTTGGGCTTTTTTTTTTTTTTTTTTACTAATGTGTAATTTTTTTGTGGTGGGGGTAGTTTAGGTCTTTTGTTGACTAAACCATGAGATTTATATACTAGAATGTCAGTGTATTAATCTTCAAATGCAGAATCATACTATTTAGTGTATCCTTATTCATACACTTCTTGGAACTAGCACCCTTTCTACTGGGTAGAAAAATTATGTGTGAAGCCAGGTTCTTGAAAATTTTTTTGTCACAATAAGGGAATTCATTTTTGTATTTTGAATATTTAAGGCATGGTTTCTAAAAGTGTGTTCCATGGACTTCTCAACCCATAGGATATCGTCCAAAAGCAGGTGTGTGGGTGAATAAGTGCTGTATAATACCCTCCTCTTGAGAATCCCAAAGCATATTGACAGATTAATGAGTCTGAGGAGTCTTAAAAAAAAAAGAAGAAGAACATATTTAACTTAGGCGAAATCACTGTTTTCTGAATAGAAGTGACATAGAAACCTTGTGGGTTTTTTTCCCCCCTTCCACATAATAGTCCTCTGAATATATGTTTATCGGCATTAAACTTATGTAGATTTTCCTTCTGGTGGGACAAGACAAAATTGTTGGCCTACCAGACACCAGTCTTTGAGTCTCTCTTTGAAGAACCTTTCGTTCCAGTTAGCTGCCTTCACTTTCCATTGATCCTCGCTCCCTGCCCTTTTTTCCCCCCTTTTAAAACATATTTTTAAAACTTCTATTGAATTATATTTTGGCCTGGGAACTGTTTTGTCTCTTTGTATATCTCTGTTCTGATCTCTTAAGTATGGAGTTTGACTTGCAGAGGGGAACCTGTTTCCAAGTTCTCAGAAATGGGGCTATACATGGTTATTTAAGTAATGTTATGCCTACAAGATTCCTGGTGATACTAAGGCAGGCTCTAACGGAAATGTTTCACACATCCAGTTGAATAACTTCAGAGTTATATTTAAATGTATTTAGAAATATTTCTTTAACAATACTTGAACCTAAGTGGGTACGTTTTTTAAGTTCTGCACGTAATGATTTTGCCTTTAGCAGCTAGTTGTTATTCTAGTTACCTATTTAATTATTTTATTTTGATATGATTGTAGCTCACTAATTGAGATTGAAAAATGTGTTGTTTCTGTTCTATAATTCTAAGTTAGTGTCAAGTGGGTCCATTTTTGGATTTCGTTTAATATGGGTCTTACATACTTTTCTCTTAGACAGTTACAGAAAATCTTCTAAGGTAAACAGAGCCTTAAAATGAATTTGGGTCTTTAAACTTTAATAATACTGTGTTTTATAGAAGACAACAGCACCTAATTATGCAGCTGTTTATGTTTACTACATTTTTTTAAGTTTTTTTTTTTTAAAGTAATCTCTACACCCAATGTGGGGCTTGAACTCACGACCCTGAGATTAAGAGTCACATGCTCCCCTGACTGAGCCAGCCAAGCGCCCCAGTTTACTACATGTTTTTATATGCATTTTTATATGAGGAGAATAGGAACGTCATACCATCTCTGGAGTGACCTGAATGCCAGTGCTGCCTCTACCATTTGCTATAGATGTGTCTCTGGATTTGCTGCTCACTTATTCATTCAATATATATTGATTTGCCTAGTATATTTTCTGGGCACTAGCCAGAGGAGGAAATTAAGTCATTCACTTTTAAAATTGTTTTCTCACCTATGGAGGTGTATGAATAGTATTGACATAAAGCCCTTGGCACATAGTAGGCTCACTTTGAATAGAGTGATAAGATGCCTTCCCATTCAGATTTGTTTCTAGCAGTGATAGAGGGGCTTTACACTGTTCCTTTCTTGTTATATTTATCATATAGAATCTTGTTTCTCAAAAAACCATAATTTGCTTTGAAAAATTTAATTTTTGAACTATCTAATAAGATCTTTATTTAGTGTCACGTTCGTTTTGCAAAGGGTAGATGCTTATTTTAGTGATGATTTGTCATTAAAATTATGTCAAAATGTCTTAAAATGTTGTTGAAACTGTAAACAAACTCATAACACACACAGAGCTAATTATGGATGCCATCTGTTTATTTTTACAAAGCTTTTTTCTTTTTTTTTTTTAAGACCATGGCATTGTCTGCTTATGATAAGCTTCGAGATTATTATAATGACTAAGTCCTGTCCTTCAATTAGTGTCGTTGAAGATGGGAAGACAATTCGTTTGTTCATTGACCTTTTCCCGTGTCAGAGTTTATGAAATTGGACATGTCATGATAAAGAAACTATTAAAGAGGTGCATTTGGAACATGCTTTAGTTTTTATGAGAAAAGAAATTGGTATTTAAAGTAACAGATGTGGCTAAAGTTTTAAATTTTTAAAACTTCTTCAAGGTTTTTGATGAGAGACATATCATTTGCTCCTTATCAGTGCCATAAGTGGCTTTTTTGTAGCTTCGTTAAATTTAGGAACTTGCGAGCAATCAAGCAAATTCATAATGATGTGTATCCCTGTTAGCATCCCTCTATGTCAGTGCATGTTTTTGTACATGTGTATCCCATGTGTGAGTGTGGAAGGCCAGGGATCCCCATGACAGCATCATCCAAAGTAGTTATCGGCAATTTGCTGAGAAAGCAGAGTGATTTCACTGGCTCAGTTTTGCTATTGTGCATGCTAAGCACTCCCCATGTAAGTCTGAAGGGAAAACAACCTGCAGGATCCATCTGCTCCTTTCTGCTACACTGCATTGATGTAAGAGTACGCTAATCTGGTTGCTTGTCAGGACAGGTTAGTGAAAGCATGAGAGTGAGTGAGACCAGGCTAGCTTAGTGCTTTGGAAAATCATAAGCTGCCTCTGTGGATGCCATGCTAAGTGTAGCAGAATAGTTGATTACCAGCCATACCGAGGATTGCAGCTAAATATGTAATTTTCAGATAAGAATTAGTTTCAGAATTGAAAGTGGGAAGCATTGCTGGACGACATCTAATTAAAAACTGAGACAAGTAATACAGATAGTTTACAAATACTTTTTAGGCATTGGGTTTTTTTCTTTTTTTAAATCATGCTTTGTATTAGATTGTGCTTGTTTAATTTTATTCTCCCGGTTTTTTAGTTAAAAATGATTACATGTTATGTATAATTAACCCCATTTTGTCCAGGAACTGCTGAAATTGTTCTTGCCTATTCTGTTTATTCCCCTTTTCCTACACCTATTGACTGGCAGATATTGGCCTTGCAGGTGGAGCATCCTGTCACAGAATGCATTACTGGCCTGGACCTAGTCCAAGAAATGATCCGTGTTGCCAAGGGTTACCCTCTCAGGCTCAAACAAGCTGATATTCCCATCAACGGCTGGGCAGTTGAATGTCGGGTGTATGCTGAGGTAAAATGAATGATGTTCACAGGAAGCATGGTGGTTGTGTCCCGAGACATGGGACCAGGGAAAACTAAACAGCAAGAGCAAGTTAGGGCTTCATAACCCATGTGATGTGTTTGCTTATGTAATAGAGAATCAAATCAGGCAAAAGAGGGGGCAGTTTTGACGCAATGCAAAATAGTTTTAAAAGACTGAGTTTGTTTAAGTTCTGTGTATTTCTGTGCACGGGCAAGATAGCCACCAATCAGTTTAAGGGGCAACAAAGCATTCGTTAAATATTCTTGCTTTTGTTAAATATTCAGTATGTTTGCATGGACCAGGGTTTTTATTTTGTTTGTTTTCAGATCACATTTGAAACGAACTGAATCATTTATTTCTCTGTTGTTATTTGTCTTTTGCTTTTTGTTTTTAAGAGCCTACCCTGCATAGACATTAGTTGTTAATATTAACTTAATTTTTTTTGCAAGTTTATTTTCTGATAAACCTTATGATTACATGAAAGTAGTGATTGAAATTTAAATTGCAAAGCTTTCATTCATAATTTTAATTATGGAATTTACTCCTAAGCTTTCAGTCCAAAACTTTTGTATTATCTTATAACTATACTAATCAGATAATAAAGCAATCAATATCTGAAAATGCTTTTTTCAATGAGTGAAACAATTCAAGGAAGCATTTAATACTATCTTTTGCTTTTAGAATTAAAAATCCTTTAAAAAAAAATAAATTAATGGTACCTGTGTTTAAGAATACTTGAAGTTGTTTTGAAATGTTTTTCAAGGATCTTGAGAATATACTTGCCCGGGTTATTATTCTTGCTTTTTATCATATTTTAAATGGTATTGTTATGACACTGAACTCATTTAATTTTTATTCTGATGATCTAAGATATTTACAAGTGGGGCACATATCTAATAATAGCACATGCAAAGTTTTTTTTCAGGTCTTTACTTGAAGAACCAAAATTCTCCAATTTTGCCGTATGTGAACTGTTTTGAGAGCAAGAAAAACAGTTATCTTTAGTGCACTACAGTTGCTGTTCTGAACTTGGGGATGTTTTGATGTAACGCCTAGGTTATTTTATTTTTTCCCAAGGCATTTGAAGACAATTTATAAAATGTTGGAATTTTACCAATTTCAATAAAGTATGACTAAGGTCAGGCTCAATTCTGCTTACATTTCAGTTTAATTTTTAAATACTTCTCTAAGTAATCTAGAGTGAGTATAAGACAGTGATCTTAGGAAATCGTGATTTGGTAAATACTGTGTGTTGAAAATAGATCTATAAATGCTTCTTCATTGTATAAATATTTAACCTTACTTTGCTGATTTATATTTCAAAGACTGTGCTTCCTTTCCTTTGAACTTTCAGGACCCCTACAAGTCTTTTGGTTTACCGTCCGTTGGGAGATTGTCTCAGTACCAAGAACCAATACATCTACCTGGTGTAAGTCATTAAGCTGCAATGCCAAGTGAGGGGTTAAAATCTTGATTTATGTCATACTTTTATGTTAAAACATGTCAACACCAAAGGGTGTAAATAGAAGGACAAGTGAAATTTGTGGATAAATCACAGTTTTTTGTTATTTAAAAAAAAAAAATTTTGTACTTGGTGATGTGTAAGGAAGTCAGAATTCCCTTCACAGGGAAGTCTAGAGACATCTGACTTCTGAATAAATGATAGTTTACAATGTTCCCAATTCTTTTGAAAATGGTAATGAAAAAGATCACAGGATCCTAAGAATGGGAAATGACTTTTCTGTATTACTTTAATATTTTCAATAAATCTAACCTAGCTTCCCTGTATAGTCAGATGTCACGAAATTCAGCCTCTTAATTGAAATGGATTAAGGAAAACAAAGTGTGCCTCATTCTATTAAGTGTCACGTACTTTAAGAAGTACATAATTCTACCAGTTAAAGAAAAGTGATCACTGTCCACTTAATTCATAGTTCTTCTATATTTAATAAGTGTTCTTTAAATAGTTTTTGTTGCATATAAAGAACAAGGGCATACCCTTTTTCTTAAGGTAATGTGTGTGTGTGTGTATGTGTGTGTGTGTGTGTGTGTGTATATATATATATTGTGTGTGTGTATAGACACACACACACACACACACACACACACACACACACACACACACCATTATGTTAACTAGTGGATGACAAGGCGGTACCATCTGTGAATATGATTATTCAGTCTGATTACTGCCATGAAGATGGTGAAAGATTACAGGAAGGATTCTAAATTCGAAGATGTTATTGGATATATGATTTATTTCACTTTTTAAATTGTTTTTGCCCATATGCGTTCTGAAGAGACTTGACCCTTTCTAGGCTGGGAGACTCCATGCTGTGTTCAAAGCCTGAAGGCAGAAAAAAAATTGTAAAGATTTAACAGGCATTATGTGACGTTAAATAGCAGATGAGAAAACCAGTATCATAGGGACATATCTAAACATTTTTTTAATCAAACAAAAAAGTATTAAATAAGAATTCATAATGATTACTTTAGTTGTTAGAAGTTTTCACCATGTTGTAATAGCTAACAGGATGTCAAACATTTTGCCCTCGCAAGTTTTTGCAATTTGCAATTTTCAAACGTGAGACCTGTTGAAAGTACAAGTGATAATGGACAAACTATACCCCCTACAGTCTTTGTCCCACCAAATCTTTCTTCAATTAATGCTGCAGCAGGAGTTTTATGTAATAACATTTGCGGTTGTGAGCCATCCATAGAAAGAAAAAACAATTAAAATGCCTTAAATGTTCTGCTTACTGCTGTTATTTGCTTGTGTGAATGTTGCATGTCAGCTAAATGGACCAAGGAATAGATAAAGTGATTGGGTGCGGGAGAGTGCACACCAAGCTTTGTCTATCATTATTGCTGGGAGCAATCAAATTGATGTCAGCAGGACAGTAGATGCGTTGACAGCTGTAATTATGTATCTCCATGGTGATCACTTTTGGCCTGTCATGGAGGCCCACGAGTCCCCTCCCTTGGAAGCATTTAATCAGATTGGGCTGTCACTTGTCAGGTAGACATGGCGGGCTGGGAGTTGGACTGAGGGGGAGAGGTGAATGGAGCATGAAGGGTGGGAGACGGCTGGTAGTTTCACACGGTCCACCGTTGATACAGAAGAAAGACATTTAAATTACGCTAGATGTTTTCTGAGCAATGGCTTGAGACCCTCAATACACAGGTGCCTGGGTGTTGGTGTTGCCTCCTTGCCTCTTTAACTAGATCAGTTGGTTTTAATTTAGGAAACTTTTTGGTTATTACCCTTTTTTTTTTTGGTCACAGGAATACATACTTGAACATTAACTTACAGTTTGTAGTTTTCACTTGCTTTTTTAAGCCTACAGTTTACTCATTCTGGCTTTGATGAAGATTTTTTGTGTGTGTCTTTGATCACCACATTTTATAAATTTGGTAGTTTCTGTAATTTTGTTCTCAGAAATTTGGTTACAATTCCATTTGACTTATTCTTAAAGCTTTGTGTGTAAAAGCTAAGATATATATATATATGTTTTTGTGTGTAGCCTTTGTTTCCATCGGGGAATAGCAACTTAATTTGACTTTGAATTCATTGTTAGAAATAAAAAAAGCTGATGATTATTTGAAAACTACATAAGCAGGAAATTATAAGTCAGAGTCTTCATGCTTTGTTACAGTTTTAAATTGGAAATGTTGATTTGCTAATGAGACATGTGTTTGATTAGAGATGTGTGTTGATTATGTATAATACCTCTTGATTTTACCCTATGTATTTTTAAATTAAAATGACATACCTTCTGTGATCATAATTTTAGTAAATGAAATAGTTATATCTAAGAGCCCTAGGTAACTTAACTTTCAGGATGGTGTTGTTCAAAGTGACTAAAATTTTAAATTATGAACCAGAGAAGAGTGTAACAAATAATCTTTATTGTCTATGTTATTTTACCAGTGGGTTGAACATTAAAGTTCTGCGCTAGGTTTGTAGCAGTTTACATAGCAAATAGGAGGATATATTTAAAGCCAAAGATCTTAGAATTTTTACCAATCTCAATTGGAAACACAGCTTTAGCAAGCATGCTCTGGTTTTAAATAATACATGGTGATAAAATGAGCTCTTTAACTTTTTGCTACTAAAATTAAGAAAATGCAAGTTCAGAAGGCTCTTTTCTGCTATGTAAGTTGGATGCCAGCTGCCATTTGGGGGCTCTGTAAATGTGGGGAGAGGGTAGATTATGATTTTATTGCTTTCACAGCTGCCCCATTAATTCTTTTCTAGTTTTTATCAACACTGTGTATTTCATAGCACTGAAGTATGTTTTCAGAAAATAGAAAGCCAGGATATTTTTAAGTGTGCTGAGTGACTGTCATTTAAAATTGAGATTTTCATATATGAATGTGAATGTAAATACAAATAACCATACTTTCGTGTTTGCAAATGCAGAGATAAAAGCACTCTGAGTTTGTTATAGTGTTACCTTCTAAAACCTTACGAAGAGAATAATAGTAGTGTGATTTTTTTAAAGATTGAAACTATGCTTTATCTTTTGATGTCACTGTATAATAAAGCCATCATCATACCCTCATGTGGATATCCTAGACAAGAGGTTCTACATGTGGTCCCTTGATAATTGCCTAAATTAAAATATTAAAGGCCTAACAGCCGCTGTGTTGACCTTTTTCTGCCTTGCTGCAGACAGATGAGCTGCTGTTTATTAGGAAGGCTTCTTCCCACAGGTGAAGAGCTATGTGAGCTTCCGCTCTTCTCTTCCCACCCCTTTACGATGTTGGGCATCAAAGTCCTGCTGTTCTGGCAGCTTCGATTAAATTCCTCTATCTTCAAGACCCCTAGGACATGCTTGACAGTCTTAAGTATTTTGATTAGCTTTTAAATACCTCAGATTCCAAAACTTAGGCACAATAATTTAATAAATATTTCGTCCTCAGCAACTGCTCATTTTAAAAGTTTTACATGGCTAACCTCTGTGCCTTACTGCTGGTATCAAACTGGGAGATGAAAACAAGAATCAGTGATGTACTAACTAACTTGTTGGCTGGTTAACAGCAATCAGGCTCTTCAAAAGAATATTTTGAACTTGGGCTATTTTTTTTCCCCCATGAAAATTGCAAAATCAGAACTCTAATTGGGGCTGTGTCCTTACAAAGCAAAGCTATGAGAAAAGCTGTGTAAACATTAAAGTCTCAGGGGACTAACAGTAACAGAGAAAAAATGTACAGTTGAGAGGGTAAGGCAAAAAAGGAAAGTGTTACAGACATGAAAGTCACAGGACCAGCGTTCTTGTAGAGCTGATGAGCAGAACTCCCGAGTCCTGCTGCATGGCTTGACTGGGGTCCTCCCTGAAGCTCTCAGAAGGGTACAGTGGGGAGTGTGCCTAGAAGGGGCATCATTCATGCCATGCTTCAGTTGGAAGACACCATCAAATAGCTACAAATGCATCCCAGGATAGTGATGTATAAAGTTTTATTGTTGTTATTTTTTGCAGTTTCTTCGTTCCTTTGTTTAGAGTGAGAACAAAAAAATGCGTTCTACTACATGGTATAACAGATCAAGATAATTTGGTCTCTATATGGTTTAGATTGTTTTTCTGTTTTCCAGAAGTTGAAATGTTACTTGAGATTAAATTATCCATCTGCTCCTTGGAAATTAAATTTGTTGTTAGAAAAATATCTGCACAATATGAAGTTACTTTCATTTCTTTCTTTCTCCCAGGTCCGGGTTGACAGCGGCATCCAACCAGGAAGTGACATTAGCATTTATTATGATCCAATGATTTCAAAAGTTAGTTCGATTTCCTAATGGCTTTGTACATTTTTCTCCTGAAAGACAGTGGAAGTATTAAAGTTAAAAAATCTTAAATTGATCCTTTCTCTGAATCATGTGCTGTGTAATTAAACAAGTAATTATGCATTGATGGAAAAGTGAAAGCAGAGCAGATTTTCTTTCTCTTGAGAAATTTCAACAGCATGTTACTTTGTAATACTCCCCAATCAAGTCAGTCATTTGCTCGTCCCCAGTCAAATCAAATGATGATCCCCTCCCCCAACAATAATAAAGTTATCTAACCAGTGGCTCCAATGCAGCCGATACAGTGAGCATGAATTACGTTATTTGGTCATCCCTAGAAATTACCTGAGGTGGAAGTATGGATGGCTTGCCATGTCAAGGAGTTGAACTGATAGGTCATGTTTTTTGGCATACTTTTTACCATTTCTTTTCCATTTTTATGAATCACTAATTACTTGTGGTGATTGCACATAATTAAGTTTTATGTTAGAGTACAAGATGTCTTTTTGCCCACCTGTCTTTTGAAATTTGACTTCCCAGAATAAATTAACAATGCTACTCAAATCTTTAGGTCTTTCAAAATCATTAGAATCTTAAGATCTCATAAAATGTAGGATTCTGACTGCAGTAGTTGAAACTAGGAATTTCATGGGGCGCCTGAGTGGCTCAGTTGGTCAAGCATCCAACTTCGGCTCAGGTCATGATCTCTTGGTTTGTTAGTTCAAGCCCTGCATTGGGCTCTCTGCTGTCGGCACGGATCCCGTTTTGGATCCTCTGTTCCCTTTTCTCTCTGCCTCACCCCTGCTTGTGTTTGTTATCTCTCAAAAAATAAACGCTAAAAAAAAACCCAAAACACAAAAAAACCAACAAAACCTGGGGATTTCATTTAGAAAATCCTGTTTTCCCTATCCCGAAGAACGATTTTATTATTACTTTTTTTTTTTTTTTTTACTAAAAACCCTTTGTCAGATAGTTTTCTCCCCCAAGTACTTTTTATGTATTTGTAGCAAACTATTTTTTTATTTTTTTTTCACTTAAGTTTTTATAGTAACATTATTAAAGTGAACTCTAGGTATTTCATTTGTTAGAGAAGTGCTATTTAATTTAAAAATAAAAAAACAAAAAAATTATAGATTGATTTTGATATATATGGTTCCATTTTTTGATGAATACATTTCTGTTCAGAAAAGTGGCCTGCAAATAAATTTTCAACCTGGCTTGATACTGAGGAGCTGATGAAATGTACCAAAGTAATTGTAAACTATAGACTGACTAATGTAATAGAAAAATATTTTATGAGTAGGTAAAGTCTTATTTTAACAAGCAAATTAGCAATAAAATATTATTTATTGCTTGTATTTAATTGCTAATTTGTTTAAGATTCTTATAAATAGGCACAAAATCATATAGAACAGTAAGACCCTTCTGTTTTTGTAATACAAGAACAGTTTGCTTCTATGCTATGTTATGTGTAAAAGTTAGCTATGCAGGGTATCAGGCTTGGAAACGACATTTTCATAGGGAGAGAAAAATCTTGCCTGATCCTTCACTATTCCAGATGTTTATATTCTATCCCAAATGTTCACATTTTGATATCTTTCCTTTTAAACTTTGTATGGTTGTTTTTATTACGTTGTTTATCTCAAATAGCTCTTTTTCTGTGATAGTGAATGTAGGAGAAAAGTCTGAAATATCTTGATTCTGATATTTATTGAGTTAAAAAAATCTTAATTGACATACTTTATATTAGAAATTGAGCTACTGTGAAATTTCAGAGGATGTTTTGGGAAATCTGTTACAAAGTATTTTGATTTTTATTAGGATGTATTGTTTGACTTTTAGATAGATTGGTATCTATCTATGTAAATTGTTTTTTGTTTATTTGCTTTTAGCTGATCACATATGGTTCTGATAGAACTGAAGCACTGAAGAGAATGGAAGATGCACTGGATAATTATGTTATTCGAGGTAAAAACAAATATTTGAGGTCTTGGTATTATACATGGTGTCCTGTTCTAGAAAACAGCTTGAAGATGTGCTAACTAGAGAATTCAGTAGAAAATGTGCTTACTATGTATTTAAATAGAAATAAGAAAATTTTCCTTAGCAGCCCTATACTTTACATATATACCTTAAATTCTTTAATTAACCTTACGGTGCATAACCTTTCCTAGACAAATATTTAGTATTTTATAGGTATGTATTGTATGGGAAATGGTTCTTTTTTCTTAAGTCTTTTATAGGCCAGGGCAGCAAATTAACTACTTATTGTCTTTTATTGTTACTGATGGTGTTTTGAAGTATGAAGCTTAAGAATGTATGGAGCTATAAAATATAGTGACCTATGGTTGACTAATTTGAGAGTGAGGGAATAGCCTTTTGTGTCTATAAATTAGAGCAAATTATGGAATGTCTTCTAGCATATGTAACAGTGTCGCCTCATGTACATAGACGTCAGTTCTAATGTCTAACAAAGTGCAGTCCTATGGCCTGTAGAATATGGAGGGGTAACTGAATCAGGAGTAGCCATTTTATTGATTTATTTTAAAGATTTTATTTTTAACTAATTTTTACACCTAGTGTGGGCTTAAACTTACAACCCTGAGATCAAGAGTTGCATGCTCCACTGACTGAGCCCACCAGGTGCCCCACAGCCATTTTATTTAAATTATTAAAGCAAAGTTATACTAATTCCCCTTAAGGAGTAAATTATGTTGTAAGTTGTATTAGCAACTTTTTATTAGCATTGAAAAGATCATTTCATTTTAGTCCAACATAAATTATCATCAACTTAAGAATAATGGAGTTTAACATCAAATTTAAAGTACAGTTCATTTTGAATTATGAGTGAATAGTGTGGGTCTACGAACATTCCCATAGGAAGGACTGGCTGTATAGTTTTGTTCTTTTCTCATGGCTTACTAAAACAGTGGAGCTGGGAGGCTAGAATTGGAGGCTGAGGGGATAGAATGTTGGTGGAGTATGATTACTTAGCGCCTCTCAAGTCCATACAGAGCTTTTATGTAATTTCAAAAGGCTTCCCTTTGAGTGGGCACGACCTGTAGGTCAGAAGGCTTGGCAAGTGGACTACAACTTTGTGTGAATTAGGAAAAGTGCTCCATTTTCTGGGTGCATCCAGCCCTGAGACAGAGAGTCCAGCTTAGCAATGGAGCATATTAAACCCTTACTCTGCACCCTTGACCCAGTGCCTATATGCAGTGAACAGTTTGTACAACTGCACAGTAGTGACTCAGGACAATTTAGTGACTCCATTTTTACATATTTTCCTTTCCCTGATCATTAAAAAATTTTTTTAAATGTTTATTTTTGAGAGAGAGAGAGAGAGGGAGGGAGGGAAGGAGAGAGATTGTGAGCGGGGGAGGGGTCAAGGGAGAGGGAAGCACAGGATCCAAAGCAGGCTCCAGACACTGAGCTGTCAGCACGGAGCCTGATGCGGGGCTCGAACTCACTTACCGTGAGACTGAGCCAAAGTCAGACGCTTAACCAACTGAGCCACCTAGGCACCCCTCTTCTTGTTTTAATATATGGCAATTAAGTCATATAATCATTACTTTCAATCACTTTTCTCTTCTAGCTTTTCTTTTGTTATACCTGGAGAAACTTCTTCCCTCCCTTCCCTTTTACTGTCACTCTCTTTTCTTCCCATTTGTTGACTAACAGGTAATCAGTGATTGTATCTAATCTCATGTGCTAGTGATTCACCTCTGTCAATGAAAGGAAAACAGTTCTCAAGTGAACCTAAAAATAAAATCCATAACCTTAGTATCCAAAGCGTATACAAATTTGAAAAATCCCCTTCACGTTCTTTCTAGCTCATTCTCTAGTTCTTTTTTAGCCTTAATTGTGGAGTATTTACTGGTTTTTAAACTCTGCCATGTTCCATCATGAGCCATCATGAGCAGCAGCTACATATTTTCTCTGTACATTGGTTAAGTAGGCTTGGAGGGGTTTATTTTCCTTATAAATAGTATTCCCCCAGAAATACTTCAGTGCATGTTTGGAACACACATCTAATTTGGGTGTACGTTGGTCTCTGTGTGTTTAACTACACACACATGCAGACATAAACAAGGTACTTGGGAATATTATCCCCAGAGGCCTTCAAAGTATTTGTAAGAGCTTTCTAGATTCCTCCCCCCATCAGTATCTTTGTAATTTTTATTATGGTTGTTGAATTGTTGGATATTGGTTAATTTCGGTTTTGTTCTAATGAGCTTGAGTGGTAAATTCATGAATTTGAGATAGTCCATTTGTGTAAGAATATTTTGTCAAATCACATCTCTATTAAGCTTTGATGTAATGTAGTGCCATGGCATATGGGCACTTAGTCAAAATATTAGCGTTGTATTCTCCTCTGTCTATTCTGAAAGGAATACTCTAACATAGTTATAGAGTACACTTTTCATCTTTTATATTTAAATGAATGTTTGCCACTGAATTTACTTACTTTACTTAATATGTGTGTGTGTGTATTTTATATCTATCTATCTATATATATAGATATAGATATAGATATATAAAATAAATGTTCACCAGTTACCACATTTTTAAATTAAAGTGACTTAAATACAGAGTAGTAGGCTTGCTGTTATTCTCCTAACTTTGTATGTATTTTCCAGGCCTAGTTTGAAAAGGCCTTTGGTTCACTCTGGTAAAATAGAAATCAGAGGGGCCTAGGTTCCTATCCTGTCATGGCACCTTTTAGTAACTATGTGAGTTTTGTCAAGTTACTTTGTCTCCCTGCATCTCATACTCTACATTTAAAAGTGGAGTGTTAGCCTCTGCTCTATAAATTAGTAGTGAAGATGAACTGAAGTTAGGTACACAAAAGGGCTTGGCACAGTACCAGCTCAATAACTTGAGTTCCTATCTTCTTCTGTCCTTCTCTCATTACAGTTGTAAAACTGCATATTTAAAGATCATATGTCATGAGTCATTATCAGTCAGTGAGTGACATGGGGAATTGATGAAGCCATAGATAAATAACATTGAAAACCCATTTGGGGTCATTCCTGGTACTGTGTGCTGGGTTACTTGTTTTCATTGCACACTGTTCTGCTTCTTCAAAGCATTTACCGTAACTATAATTAAAATATTAGTTGCCTGACTAATTGCTAAATGTTGGATTATCCCATAAGAATATTAGGTGCATGTGGGCAGTGATGGTGTTTATCTTGTTCACGTGTGTATTACTAGGGCTTGATACGGTCAGTGAGTAATAAGTATTTGTTGAATGAATTAATGAATGAGTGACAGTAGCCCTATTTCAAGGAGTTTCTGGTAAACTTGGCATGAAACATATAGAAAGGACATAAATTTATAGACGCCATAATACTGGAGTGAAAAACTGTGGTGGGAATTCAGATGGGGGAGGCATTTTTCTTTTCCCACCTTTGCTTTTGGTTCTTTGGAAGTAATGTGAGCATTGCCTTAGGTGACTCTCACAAGCGACTCTGTTGAGAGTACCTCATTTTGTGTTTCCTTCAAACAGCTCCCCAGAGTGGCAGCATTTTTTTTTAAAAAGACTGATAACTTACTGTGGAGGTGAAATATAGGAGAGAGCACACTCAGGCCTGTTTGGAATATGACTGACTGTTGTCTTTTGGGAAGATAATCTGGTGTTGGTTGTTAAAAGTGCATACTCTTTGACTGAGCTGTGCAATTTTCAGGAATCTATCCTTCAGAGTTAAAAGACTGAATTGTGAAGTGATATTTACAAGGACATTTGTGACAGCAGCATTTAAAGTAGCCAAAATTGTAATCAACCATCATGTCCACCAAATGGATGAACGACCGGATGAATTACTGTGCGTCTTCACTATAAGTTGCGGCACAGCCGGTACTTGGCCTGTCTTGTGTATTGTTAATAGAAAGGTGGTTCGCAGAGTAGTGTGTGTGGTGCAGCCTCACATCAGTTAAGCCACCTTCCCATCCTAAAGTATCTTTACTGTGTTTGGATGAGCACAGAGAAAGATGTGGATGTATACACGTCAGATTGAGATCTCTCTCTCTCTCTCTCTCTCTCTCTCTCATAATACATACCTATATATGTTATGTATAATATATATAATATATATTGATATTGATACAATTGATACATTGCCCCCAGGCCTTTTATTTTAGGTATTTTCAAGCCTAGAGAAAAAGAACAAATAGTACGTTGCACACCTGTATGCTCTTCACTTAGATTGTTAAGCTTTTCTACATCTTTCCCTCTATCTCTCCATTTATACCTTTCTTTGCTTTCTCCTTCCTCCTCCTCCTTGCTCTTCTTCCTTCTCCTCTCTCCCTTCTCTCCTTGTTCTTTTCCTCGACTATTTGAAAGAAAGTTGCAGATGTCATGACACATGACTCCTAAATATTTTAGCATGGATCTTAAAAGTAAGATCGTTTTCCAACAAAATCACAAAACCAGTATTACACCAAGGAAAATTGACAGGAATCTCATAATATCGCCCAACATACTGTCCATATTTCAAGTTTCCTTAGTTTTGCTAAGTGTCTTTTTATATCTGTTTATCTGTTTGTTTGTTTTTTTTTAACACCACCTATGGTCCACTTAGAGTTTACACGTTGCTTTTATTTATTTCTCTTTATTATCTTGCTCTTTTTGTATTTCGTATCATTAACTCTTCATGAGTGAAGGGCAGCTGACTTCCAGAATGTCTCATAGTCTAGATTGGAAGTTTCAGTATTGGTCCAGTCAAGTCTCTTGGGAAAGGAGGTGGAAAGATAGGGGTTGCAGTTGGAAAGCAATTTATTTTGAGTTGGTGATTTCGAATATGGTGCACTTAGTGAACACTAGATGATTTTAGGGTTTGACTCTGGGACTAGGTGGCTAAAGTGAAAGAATAGGTAATTTGAAATGAGATCCAAAGAGCTGAGTGGCGAGGATGTTACCTGGGTCATACTCATGGTGACATGAGTTAGGGGAAGGAAGGAAGGTTCTTCCTTCCAGGTGACATAAATTCTGCATCTTCCAGGTGACATAAATTCTGCATCTTCCAGGTGACATAAATTCTGCAGCGAATATTGGGTTGTTAAAAGGGATGTCGATAGATGACAGAGAATTGGGGAAGACTTTTTTGGCCAGCTAAAATAAGCCTCAAGGAAATAGAAGTTTCTCCAAGGATTAGAAGAGGTAATGTTCTAGAAGTGACAGTGGATCTCAAGGAGGTATGTGAAGGTTGCTGGAAAAGTGAGGTCCTTGAGGTCACTGAGGTTTTCAGTGAGGCAAGGAGATAGATGGAATGTTCCATGAAAATACTGAACCCTCAGTAGACCTGAGTGGTAATCATGAAGCGGCAGTCTCAGAAAACATTGTGGAGTGGCCTAGAAAAGAGTTGGAAGAGGTGTTTTGGGGAAGTGAGAGTGGTTAGGTCAGCTGATGTTCCAAGGATGAGGGATGGCCAGAGAACCTAGGCCTTCTGGTGATGGTTGCAAAATCCTTGAAGTACCTGGTAGGAAGGTGAACCCTTGGGCTCAGAAAAGTGGTTTCTGAGGCATTTTGAGGGGGCTTGATCTGTAACTTCATCTAAATAACCTCTATTTCCTTTCTTTGGCTGTGCTATCCCATACTCCAGCTATGTGTGTCATGGCTCAGGTAAGAGCTTTCTGAACAGGTTCTCTGTAAATACTCTTTGTCTGCACCAATCCATTCTTTGGTTTGAACAGCATAAAATTTAAAGTATAATCCCAACCCTGCTTAAAACCCTTTATTATTTCTCCATTGCCCTCATGTGACTCTTTGGTCATTTACACAACTTTGTCTCATGCTCTTTTTTTTTTTTTTTTCCCTTCCTTCCTGCTTCACTGTTGTTTTCATTTGCTGGAATGCTCAGTCCTCTTCCCACCCAAGGACCTTCATAGTTAGGCTGTAGTCTAAGCAGTTATAAGAAAGAGAATGAAAATACAGTGACCTGTGAAAGATAAAATTTAATATATTTACCATGTCATAGTCCCAAAAGGAACTATTGTCAAGGGCTGGTAGGGAGACTTGGATTCACAGCAGATGGTTTTCATTTGGGGGCTCCAGAGTGGCTGCTTTTATGCCCATCATCCAGCCTCAGCAGGAAGGTGGCAGGGGCAAGGGGAGTTCACACCCATTTTTTTTTTCAGGGCATAACCTAGAAAGCACCCTTTATTTCTGCTCCCATCCTTTTGGCATTTAATCACATGGTCATACCTATCTGCTAGGAAGATGGACAATGTGGTTGATACCAAGGTGGTCATATACCAAGCTAAAAAGTAGCATTTCTCTTATTACAGGAAAAATAGACTAGATATTGGTGGATGATTAGGGGGAATAAGAATATATACATGTATCTGCTTATTTGTGGAAACACACACACATACACAAGAGCAGAGCTAATAAGATGGTGGACCTATAGGGTGTACCTCCCAGATCCTCATCTGGTAGAAATGATTGGGGGATGGGAAATGAAGTACCTGAGATAAAGGAGAGAGGCTTCTCCAATTATACTTTTAGAATTCTGACATTAACATTTCCAAATAAAATTATTGACATTCTGGGGGAAAAGCTCTAAATGGAATACCAACAGTGGACAGAATTTTATGAATAATGTACTGATGGAGAGAGAGAGAGATAAAAAAAACTAGCTTTAAATAACTTTTAAGCATATTTTAACTGCATATCCTCAGGCTTAAAAACAGTAGAAGCAAACATCGAACTGTAGTTAGTAGGTTTGTTTTTCCTAGTTTATGGGTTAGCAGTTCTGAAACCAGTTTATGTATATTCTGGGATTAAGGAAATAAATACATGGATTGTGGATAAGATGAGTGACATTTCTTCTTGTCAGAGAAAGAGGTTACAGATGGGGAAATGGATGAGGATTTCCATTCTAAATGAGTCCTATGTATTGAGTTGAAATTGGAGGTATCAATGGAAACTCATGGTTTTTAACATATATTGAAAAATAACTGTATAAATGTGTTACTGCACATGTGTGTGTATATACACAAATTCTGTAGCTCAGGGTTTCTTTAGCAATACTGACATTTTTGGGTAAACATTTTTTTATTGTGTGTGCAGGAGGGTATCCTTTGCATTGTAGGATGTTTATCACCACTCTTGGCCTCTACCCACTAAAAGACAGTAGCATTTCCTCAGTTGTGACAACCCAGTATTTCCAGACACTGCCATATGTCATGAGGGAGGGGGGCAAATCACCCTCAACTGAGAACCACTGGCCTGCTGAGAGGTCTTGGAAACATTGGCACCCATAGCAATGAGCATACCAGGAACTCAGATCTTATTTTTTAAATACCATTGTCTCATAAATGGAACCACTACTCCACGATAAAACGGCTGATTTCTGGAAGAGTGTAAGATGAGCCTGAAACATCTTGTATAAGAAAGTAATCAAGTGCTCAAAGATGATATGTCAAAAAGACACAGGAGCCAGCTCTATGGGGTTTCCCACTGGCCAATCTGGGAAAACTTCAGCAACAAAATAAATAATGTTAGCGATGGATTAAAGCCCATGGAATAAGACAAGAGCCTGTGGGTCCATACTGATATAAATAGATAAGAAAGATAAAAGAGGCAAGAGGCACAGCTCTTCTCTACAGCAGATTTTTAACTTATAAATATAGAAGAATCCCCATGGGGTAAACACCAAATTGTCTAGGGTCAGAATCATCAATGACAGATGCTAAGATAAGCGGGTGAAAATATGATGAGAAACAGGTATTTGCATAGTTTCATAGTATATCCCCAGATAATGCTAATTAATTACAATGGGAACTATAACACCTTTAAAATAGACAAACCTAGCAATTTACCCAAATGATCACAGTTAGCATCACTGGTAATGGGACATATCAACATCTCATGCCTCTTGAGGTATAATGCACTGAAAATAGCACATCATTTCTGTGATGTCCTTCTCCAAAATGTATAACATGGATATAATCGTGAGGAAACAGCAGACAAACCAAATTGAAAGATAGTGTACAAAATAAATGGCTTGTACTCTTCAAAAGTGTCAAGGTCAAGAAACACAAAAGTGGATCAGCTTATCTAGATCAAAGGAAACCAAGGATACGTGGCAACTAATGCAGGATAAGTTCTTGGACCAGAAAAAAAAAATGTTTTTCTTTTGTCGTAAAGGTCATAAATGAGACAGTTGATGAAATTTGAACAAGGTTTGTAGATTAGATGATGATACTGTTATCAATGTTAATTTCCAGATCTGGTCATTGTACTGTGATTACATGAGAGACTTACCTTGGTTTTAGGAAATACACCGAAGTGTGGAGAGGTAAAGACATCCTGTCTTTGGCTTACCCCCAGATGTTTAAGAAGAATTGTGTGTGTGTGTAAAGATAAAAAAATATGATAAATAAATGATAAGTGAATAGATAAATATGTGGGGTAAAGGATATGCAATAATTCTTCCTATTATTTTATGAGTTTTTTTTATAATTCTGAAATTGTTCCAAAATAAAAAGTTTAAAAAATTAGGTGAAGAGGAGCATATGTCCCCTCCTCCCAAACCTGAGGAGTTTTATTTAAGGAATAAAAACAGATGCATTTGTGATGATATATTATTTATCTGATAAATTCTAAAGGGTAGAGGGCTTAAAGAAATTGTTTTGTGAAGGACAATTTACTGTCTTGTTGGATAACTGCTTAGTTGTTCAAATAATTTTTTTCCTAAGCGGATTGTGAGCTTTTGTTAAAAAAAATCTTGAGAGCAAAGATGTAATTTGGTTAAAGTTAATTTCTGAGTCCCCATGAAATAAGCGGTGACTTTTGGCCTCTGTTTGATCCTGGCAGTGTGTGCAGCTAACGTCTGGCCAGTGTTTTGGAAACAGCAGGTAGTCAGGAGAAAGCCGCTCCTAGGGGTCGTCTCTTCTGTGGCCTGGTGGTGATTTCCCATACAGATGGGACCTTGTGAACTTTGGTAGAGGTCATTTTCAATTCCCTGTCTAAAACCGAGAGCCATAATTTTTATGAGTATGTGACTAATAATATCGTTGAAGTTATAAACTATGTCTCAGAGTACCTCTGCTACCGACTTCTTGTTTGAACAAGATTGCTTTAAACAGCATTGTCTTTCCTGGGACATGGAAAAAAAGTAACTATGTACAAAATGGTAACTTTCAGATGTGTAGGATATCTCTTGAACAGTCCAGTGATTTGTCCCATTTATCTGTTCTTTTGTGCTTTTAGGGAAGAAAATAGTTCTTTGATTATTCCCCCATTTGGCTTTAGAATCAGTGAATGTACAGTAGTCTTTGGAGTCAGTTGAGGCACCTAGATTTTGGTTGTCTGCCATTAGCCATTGTTTCATCTTCTAGTCCTTCAGAAAGAAAAACATAATGATCTGATTTTGCATAGTAATATGTAATCTTTCATTCAGAGAACATTTAAGGAGAAAATGCTTTTGTGTAGTAATTTTATTCCTGAAACATCATTTAGCAAGATAAAAGTCTGTTTTCATGCTCTATTTACTATTCAAGTAGAAATAGTTTGGAAAGTCCGTGCTTCATTTGTGTGCTTGAGTGGCTCTGCTCTTTGATATCCACAAAATAAATCAATGTTTGCTTATAATTCCTTTGACTTCTCTAAAATCACTTTTTACAACTTTGAATTTGTAATAAAAATACAACATATCATTTATCCTGTAAAATTGCATACATTTTATTTATTTATTTACTTTTTAAATGTTTATTTTTGAGGAAGAGAGTGCAAGTGAGGGAGGGGCAGAGAGAGAGAGAGAGAAAGACAGAGGGGTCAGAAGCAGGCTGTGAGTTGAGAGAACAGAGCTCGATGTGGGGCTTGAACTCATGAACTACAAGACCATGTCCTGAGCCAAACGAAGTTGGATGTTTAACCAACTGAGCCACCTAGGCACCCCTTTATTTTTATTTTTATTTTTTTTAAAGATTTATTTTATTTTTAGAGAGCACACATGAGTAGGGTAGAGGGGCCCAGGGAGAGATAATCTCAGGCAGGCCCTACTGTCAGCGTGCGGGGACCAATGTAGAACTCGATCCCACAAACTGTGAGATCATGACCTATGCCAAAATCAAGAGGCAAACGTAACTGACTGAGACACTCAGGTGCCCGAAACTGCATACATTTTACTAAAAAAAGTTTTAAGTTTGTTTATTTTGAGGCAGATAGGGGCAGAGACAGAATCCGAAGCAGGATCTGTGCTGCCAGCGCAGAGCCTGACCTGGAGCTCGAACCTATGAATCTTGAGATCATGACCTGAACTGAGATTGAGAGTCAAGTGTTCAACAAACAGCCACCCAGGCGCCCTGAAACTGCATACATTGTAATTTTTTGATGTCTTCAATCACAAATTGATCACTATCAGAAAACAATCTTATTTTTGTTCAGATGATCATTATTTCTGAAATTTTATGTTCGAGTTTCCTGAAGACAGTCTGATGCTGTTTTGACTTCAGCCTCACAGAGGAACAAGAAAATTTATACTATCACTAGGTTGTAACAGGAGAGCCAGTAAAGTTAAATACAAAATATGAAGTTTGTAAGTAAACACTATTATTTTTATTTAACTGGAGGGAGGAGGGACGGACAGAAATTCTGAAAGTTAGATTGCCTTTCTTTATTACTTTTTTTTAAATGTATATTTATTTTGAGAGAGACTGAGAGCATGAGCAGGCTTTCCACTGTCAGTGCAGAGCCTGACACGGGGCTTGATCGTGTGAACCAAGAGATCATGACCTTAGCTGAAATTGAGAGTCAGACACTCAATCAACTGAGCTATCCAGGTGCTCCTAGATTCTACATTATTTACAATTTATCCAGAAGCTTACAAATGGAAACATTTTGAAATACTAAATTACACCTAAGAACACTTTTTTTTTTTTTTTGGAAATGAAATTCCAGCTGCACCCTGATCTTCGTATTTTCATCCTTTCAAGTCCCTCCTTTAGGATGTTTTCTTCTTCCAAACTTGAGTTATTGTATAGGGACAAGCTACATACTGCTGGCTTTGTCTTGCATTTCTGTTTCTGGATTTCTTCATGTGGGCATCTGCCCCCATGGGTTCTGTGTTGTGGGTGGCTCCGTTCTAACGGACCTGTTCTTCTGAACTCTAACCACAGGGATACCATCAGTCTACTCTCCCAGGCCTCTCCAGTTGAACTTGCCCAAAGTAAATCACATGTTTCCCTCTTAGCCTGTTTCTTGTCTGTAAGTGGGGTCTTCAGTCATGTAGCATGACAGAGCCAGAAGGGTGCATGTTGTGATTGACTCCTCTCCCCTATTCTTTTTTTTTTGTTTTTATTTTAATTTTTTCATTAAAGTGTTTATTTAGAGAGCTCAAGCAGGGGAGGGACAGAGAAAGAGAGAGAGAGAGAGAGAGAGAGAGAGAGAGAGAGAATCCCAAGCAAGCTTCACGCCATTAGCACAGAGCCCAATGTGGGGCTCAAACCCATGAACCGTGAGATCATGACGAGCCCAAATCCAGAGCTGGACACTTAACCGACTGAGCCACCCAGGTGCCCCTAAAGATTTTACTTTTAAGTAATCTTTACCATGGGACCTGAACTTACAACTGAACACTTAACTTACTGAGCCAGCCAGGTCCCCCTGTCTCCCCCATTGATGTCCACTAAATCATCATGCCCTCTCTGCCTGCTAAATGTCTCTCCAGTCCATCTGCTTTTCTCCGTCTGTAGTGGCCACACTCTTGCTGTGGTCTGATGCCTTGCAATTTTTCAGCATGTCTCCTGCAATTGTCAGCTAATGGTTTTTCCCACTTACACCCTCACCCTTCCCCAGACCCCAGTCCACTAACAGCCTGCATGGTTCTTGGAGCTCAAACGTAGTCGTTCCTGCCCTGCTTCAACTGTTCTGGTTGCTCTCAAAGAAAGGTAAAACGTTTGCATGACTGTCAGACCTGGACACCCCCCCCCCCCTTGGACTTCTTAGGCACACAGCTCTCTCCTTTGCTCATGCTCTTTGGCCACGGTGCCCATCTTCCAGTTCTCTCCACACAAATACCTGGTGGTGTCCAAAACAACATGAGAATTCTTTGTTCCTCCCTTATATTACCCATCTTTGTGTCCTTCTGTGTCTTTCTCTATTTCTTTTCCCAGCTAGGACGATTTGCGTAAGTCACAGATACTTCTCTCTTCCTGGAATGCCACATCTGTTGTTGCCTATGCATAGAAATCTCTTCTGGCAAGCCATTCCCTTTCCTTCTTCATAAGCGCTTTAGTTTTGTCTGTTTGTAAAACATGCAACAAAGGGATTCCGTTCCCTTTCACAGCCTGACCTCTTTCAAGGAGTCTTTTATTTTAAATTCTTGCCTACTGCGTTTGGCTTTCTAAGCACTCGTAGCATGTTGCTTTCAGTTGCTCTTCATTTTCATCTACCCGAATATCACCTGTAGTAGACGAAGATGTCACATTTTTGCAATGATTTGTGAGGTATACTTGTGTCATCAGATGAAGTTTCTTACACCTTCCAATACTTTCCTCGTAGAAATACACATAATTACAACAGCCCTTCAACACATGAGTGGTTGAATATTGGCTAAGTCATTACCCACAGAGCAAGGTTGGGATAACTGCATTACCCACAGAGCAAGGTTGAGATAATTTGTTTGGGGCCTGTGCTATGAAAGATACTTATTAGGTCATTGTCTGTATGTGATAACTTCTTCCTTGGAAATTTATGTAGCTAAAGGAATACCATTAATATTTTAATTGGGAATTTTCTCTAAATGTTTTGAAGCAATTTGAATAGATTGAAAATTGGCTTTTATAAAGTTTTTAGGCACTTGGTATTTTCTGAGTGAGGAACAGATAATGCTCAGATTTTTGCACATGTTTGCTAACATCGTCTAGTATAAAGAGATGCATAGAGAAATGCCTAGTTGGTTGGCTCAGAAATAGGAAATCATATTGGAAAGTATGCCCTTCTCCCCATATGTATACATGAGAGTACAGGGTAACCTGCCTTAACAAAGATTCTTAAATACAGTAGTATAAATAAGATAGAATATTATTTACTTCTCATTTAACTGGCTGGCTGGTCTGTGCTGATGGGGCAAGTTTGTGTCCTGTGGTTCTGTGGTCATTCCAGGAGATCCTCCCTGCCCCCCTGCCAACATGTTGCTCTGTTTCACCTTCATTTCCAGAGCTGAGTTCCTGCCATATCAGGAAGCCCATAGGAAGAAGGAGGAAAGGAAGCCCAAGTAATTATTCTTTTCAAGTAAGCGAGGCTGGAATTGGGCGCATCACTCTAACTTCCAACCCCTTGTCTGGAAATCAGTTTGTCAGGTCCAGCTGTAGGACAGACAGGAAAATAGAGTCTGTGTCTGTGGAGTCTTTTGTTCTGCTAAGACTCTTGTTATTGTGTAAAAAATGGAAATCACATTTTCAGTGAAACCCGCAGGCTGTCATATTTTTAAACATATATTACTATTATAATTTCTATTTTACTAAACTTTAGATATATGATTCATTCTCTCTAGATCACAATTTCTTAGTTTTAAGTCTCTTTTCTTTGTAATTTTCTTATTCTGTGACTGGTTACTGAAAGTTCCCCCAAAGCAGGTACCATAGTGTTACAGTGTTTGCTCTCATATTTTTTCCTGTGTGTGATATCTAGCTGCCACATGACCAGTAGATTTAGAATAAATGTTGATAGGTGTAGACTAATTTGCTCAGAATATCAACATTGTTAAAAACCTTATAGCGAATGTCCACAACCTTTCTCAGGGAAGGGCTAGAGTGTAAATAGCTTAGACTTTGGTGGGTCATATGGTCTCTATTACAACTGATTGACTCTTGGAGCACACACACTGAATGTAAACACTGCTGTATTCCAAAAAAACTCGATACACAAAAATAGGGGGTGGTCTGATTTGTGTGCTGAGTTTGCTAAACTCCGCCTAATAGGATGGCTATGTTCTCTGGATAGAGAGGTGTAAACTTTTGAGGAACTGGATTCCTATAGGATATGAAACTGGAAGTTGGGGAGGGAGGTCAGTGCTGAAGCTTGAGATCCAGTGCATCTGCCCTCTGATGTGTTTTTTTTTAAAGTTTGTTTATTTTGGGGAGGGGGAGAGGGAGGGGCAGCAAGAGACGGGAGAGAGAGAATCCCAAGCAGGCTCCACACCTGCAGCACAAGCCCAGTGTGGGGCTCGAGCTCCCGAACTGAGACATTGTGACCTGAGCTGAAATCAAGAGTCAGATGCCTAACGGACTGAGCTGCTCGGGCTCCCATGTCTGATGTTGATTAACTACACATTGTCTTCTGGTGTGTATCGGTTCTCATGTGAAAGGATAATAATGAGCACAACACTGATGCATGTTTCTGAGTGCCTGGCATTGCCTTAAGCATTACCTCATTTGTACCTCATGACAGTAATGCAAAATAGGTCCTGCTGTGATCACCACTTAACAAATGAGGAAACTAAACATTTGAGAGGTGAAGTAGCTTACCCAAGGTAAGAGGTAGATCTGGTACTTGAGCCTGAGGTTCTGATTCTTTGCTTACTTTGGAATTATTATTTTTTAAAATTATTTATTTTTTTGGTAATGTTTAGTTTTGAGAGAGAGAGAGATGGACAGAGTGCAAGTTGGGGAGGGGCAGAGAGAGAAGGAGACACAGAATCTGAAGCAGGCTCTAGGCTTTGAGCTGTCAGCACAGAGCCTGATGCGGGACTCGAACCCACGTACTGTGAGATCATGACCCAAGCTGAAGTCAGGCGCCCAACCAACTGAGGCACCCAGGTACCCTACTTTGGAATTATTTTTATAAAAATGAGCACTCTACAAGACTTGAATAACAAGATCAGAATCAGGCTTTCTAAGTTTGTTATGCAGCAGAATGGTATGATGAGGACTGTGCTGTCTGAAATGGTATAGACGAGTATGGAAGTGGGTGAAGAAACTGGAAGGAATTAGCAAACCTCTCATTACTTCAGCTCTATCATACTCCAGTCCCCTGCTCCTCTTGTGGAAGCCTGATCGAATTCCTGCTCTCCCTGGATTTGACATGCCTCTCATCCTCCCTTTTATTCCTCTTTACATCTTTGTAATCTGCGTGACCAAGATCAAATACTCCGTTCATAAAGCCCTTCTATCTCACAGAACTCTCCTGATACCTTTCGAGTCCCTGTTGTGGCAGTTAGCTATTGTAACATAACTTTGTAGTGGTCCTTGTGTTCCAGACTCAGTGTTTCCTGCTGGATCACAAGCTGTTCTTTTCTTTTTTTTTCCTCTTTTTCTTTTTTTCCCCCCTCCTCCTTTCTTACTACTCATTGAAGTATACTTGACATGAAATGAACTTCTCGTATTTATTCAGTTTGATGAGTTTGGACATATGTATTCACCTGTGAAACCATCACCACAATCAAGATGCTGAACATTTCTATCACCTCCAAAAGTTTCCTCATTGCCTTTGGAATCCTCGGTGTCTCTACCCCTGTCCCAGTGCAACTGGGTGATCTGCTTTCTGTCACTGTAGGTTTTTTAGCCTTTTCTGAAATTTTATATTAATGGACTCCTACAGTAGTCTTTTTAAATTCAGCATAATTATTTTGAGATTCATTCTTGTGTTTTTAGTAACCCCTGTCTTTTTATTGCTAAATAGAATTTCATTGTATGGACAAACCACACTTTGCTAATTCATTCACCTGTTGATGGACATTTAGATTGTTTTCAGTTTTGACCATTGTAAATCAATTAATAACCTATGTGTATAAGTGTTTGGATAGGTTACCTAGGAGTGACTTGTCTGAATCGTATGTATGTATAACTCTTTAAGAAACTGCCATGCAGGTCCAAAGTATTTGTGCCATTTATAGCCTCACCACAGGCTGTGACAATTCTACTGTTTCACATCCACACTGATATGTGATATTTCTGTCCTCTAACCTTTAGCCACTTAAATTGGTTTTGGGGGGCATCTCATTGTGTTCCTTTGATGATAGCAATGTTGAACCACTTTTTTAAAGTTTTATTTATTTTTGAGAGTGCACAGGTTGGGGAGGGGCACAGAGAGGGGGCAGAGGATCCAAAGCGGGTTCTACGCTGACAGCAGTGAGCCCGATGTGGGGTTCGAACTCGCGAACCCTGAGATCATCACGATCAGCTGAAGTCAGACGTTCAACCGACTGAGCCAGCCAGGCGCTCCGAACAACTTTTCATTTGCATATTTTCTTTAGTGAAATGTGTTCAGATCCTTTGCCATTTTTTACATTGTCATCTTACTCTGCTGTAAGCATTCTTTATATATTCTAGATACAAGTTCTTTGTCTGATATGTGTGTTGTGCACGTTTTCTCTGTCTGTGGCTTACCATTTTGTTTACTTAACTGTATCCTTTGAAGCAGACTTTTAAATTTTGATGAAGTACAGTTTCTTTTTTTATGGCTCATGGTTTTTGTGTACTACCAAAGAATCTATTGCCTACCTCAAGATAACAGATTTTTCTCCTACATTTCCCATAAGTCTTGAAGTTTTAGGGTTTACTGTTAGGTTTGTGATCCAATTTAGGTTAATTTTTGTGTATGGTGTGAGTTATAGGGCTGAAGTTCAATGTCCTTTTTCCCAAATGGACATGTTAGTACCATTTACTGAAAAGACATTTGTTTCCCCATTAAATTGACTTGGCAGTCACAAGTTTCTCAGGCTTACATTTAGTATTTTATTGCTACCACAGATTCAGACCTTTTTTGTTGTTACTTGAAGTTAAGGAGATGGATAATCTTGCCTGGTTCTTGCTAGATCATAAGACACAGATGATAAATTTCTCTAGATAGTAAGACTTAGATTTTTAACTGACTCTTTGTTCTCTAATTCCATCTGATATCTTTTTATTTTTAGGTGTTACACATAATATTGCATTGCTCCGAGAGGTGATAATCAACTCACGTTTTATAGAAGGAGACATCAACACTAAATTTCTTTCTGATGTGTATCCTGATGGCTTTAAAGGTTTGTGTGCATTGAAGTATTTTACTGTATTAAAGTTATTTTATACTTTATTATAATGTATAATTTTTCTGTTTTGAAATTAAGGCCTCTGGTCTATACTGTACTTGATTTATTAACAGAGTATCCTAGACTATTGACATTCATGATTTTGAGTATTCATGAATGACTCATGAATGTGCAGTAATCCATAATTTTGTTGAGTGAGAAATTCAACTGTAATGAACATTTTGGCCTCTTTTCTCTGCTGCCTTGCTATATATAGTTGAACCTGAAGCCCCATCAAGGGAAAAGATCAGAATTATGTTTTCAGGATTTCCATATGCCTTTATGTCTGCTTGGCTAATGCATCTGTGATGGTGATGTGTCATGAAACAGTAGGCAGAAGCAGACAACAGGTGAAAACTTGAGGGAACTTTTAGAGCAAACATGCTTGCATACATACATTTGTGTAAATGTCTATATGTGTACATAGATGGTGTTGGATCCCATTATGGGGAAGAAAATGGCATTTAAAATTTCTGATTGAAGTTGATTACTATGTGCTATACATTTAGTATCAGAAAATGTTACACATTCTCAAGGGAACTCAGAAATTTACTTAAAACTTAACATTGCCATTTTCCGTGATAAACTTACTATATTACATTTCTGTTTTGATAGGGAATTATCAGCATGGACAATGTAATTCTATCCATGCTTATACAAGATAGGAACACAGTTTTAAAAATTGTTAGAAGTTGTTAGAAAGGACCATTAGCAATTATTTCATCTCATCCTTTATTTTTCCATGTGAGGAAATGAAAGCCCAGAGAGCTTGATGAGGTTAAATGACCAGTAGTATAATAAAGCCAGAAGCTGAACTTTTAGTTTCCACCTCCTGTTTCAGTACTCATTCAATTGTGCTAGGCTTCAAAATCACAGATCATACAAGTTTTCAGAGTATGCTGTATGTTGTTGTTGTAGAATGCCTGTAAGCACTTTAAAAGTACACACCTAGCTTTGCCCTTCTTAATGTGGACCTCTCATTGTCTTCCCTCACATTATTCTCACGTCAGTCCTTCTCTGAATGGCTACTATCGCTTGTTTTTCAGATTACTCTATTTCCTCCTTCCTATTTTTCCCTACAGCAGGTATCTGATATTTTAAACTGTATCATCTCTGATTGTTTGATATATGTGCCTGAAAGAGACAGCAGGAAGTGGCCACTGAAGTTAATCCAGGATCTTCTCCATATGTTTGAGCCTGGGTCATTTTGTCCCTTTGGGATTACCCGTCTGCTTCCCATCTGTCCAGCTATCCTAGGCACTGTTCACAGGCGAGGACGTGTTTTTATGACTGCATTAAAATTTTCTATTATATATGTTTATTATCCCAAATATATTTGTGGACTGGAACAGTGTTACTAAAGGTTCTGAGGTTGACCTTTGGAATGAATTACTGTGACTAAAACCAAAAAATAGGATGCACAGGAATGTATTCTTCATATCTGCTTATTAGAGTCTCAGGTTGAAAAGCTGCTGTGCATTTATTTGAAAAATAAATGAAAACTGGGGAAGATGTTATTTTGACTCTGGAGTAAAGGGAAAATGAGGAAGAAGTTATTTTAGGAACTATAATTTCAGTTGGCCTGTAATGAACATTTTGGACTTTTTTCTCTTTTGCCTTGCTACAGTTTAACCTTTAGCCCTGTCAAAAGAAGAGATCAGAATTATTTTTCTCTTCTGGAAAGCTGCAGATTTTTAACAAAAATTGGATTCAACACAAGTAAAATACCACTAATTACACCTTTTTCTTTTCCATTTAATTTAGTCAAGTATTTCTATTCCTTTAAAAGCGGTGTAACCAAATCAGTATGAGTTGCTCCTTGGTGAGTCACAGGCAGACACCACACCATGGTTTCTGTTGCACAGATCTGTGCAACAGGATAATAAAATAAAGGGAACTTAATTTGCAGCAAATGAGGAGATCGTGGGGAATAACTTCCAAAGCTGTGACTCTCTGGGCAAGGGTGAATGGGTTCCTTTTATTTAGGGTTAGGATGAATATTTAGATAGGGAGCTTTGTCATTGTATGTAAAGGCAGGCATAAGGTCTCATATGTGCCATAAGGAAATATACCTATGTATGCATTGTTTGTTATGTAAATGAGGCTTGTTCCTCCTTTGGTGGAGATTTTAGTATAATGAGGTAAAGGTAACTGTCAGTCATTCCACTGCCCATCTGTGCAGGTGCAGGTTGGGGGCAGGGGGTGGTGGCATGGTTAGTTTTAAACTGGTCTGGTTGGTCTGGCTGGCTGGTACTCTGGGCAGTTGTTTTGGTTTCCATCACTGAATATTATCCCTATAGGCTCTTTTGTCTGAGTTAAGAGATACGCTGGAAAGAAGAGTGTAAGGAAAAATGGGGACAAAGGTTGGTGAGCACAGGCAAGTGGGGAGTAAGGGTCGTGTCTTGGGGTCTAGCTGGTGATAGTGGTAAAATGAAATTTGGGCTGTAGCATTGCCTTTGAGAATTCAGTCATTAAAATCATCCAACAAATAATTGGTGCAGGCTCTAGAAGAAAATGGAAAGCAAATAATATATTTTCCCTGCACTTAAGGAGCTTACATCACAAGGTAATAAATATGTAAAGAACTAACCGCTACAGGACAAAAGAAGGGCTAAATGAAGATATAAGCAAAGTGTCTTGAGCACAGAGAAAAACCACTTCCGATTCAGGGAATCAGGGATGGCTTCCAGGATGAGGTAGCATTTAGACCATTGCAGCACTTCCCCAAGAACTATTCTGGGGCACTGCTCATCTGTGCTCAATCCATCCTCTCTGATGTGATGCCGGTAGTTTGAAATCAGCCTTGGAGAGAGTATTTACAGTGAGGAAACTGTCAAAACCTGCACTGGTGCATTTCTTCTTCCTTCACACCCGAGTTGATTGTTATCATTTACCAGCATACCAGTGTCTGGTCCTTTGACCTGACTTTACAAAGGAAAAGGTTTACCATGTAGGGAGGAAGACCTAGAAGAATTGCTGAGGACAGGCGGTGCTGTGTTAGAACTCCTGTGAGTCAAATGACAGAGTTTGCTGAAAAATGGTAAGAACATTTAAGGACATGAAATCAGAGGAGAGAGACTTTAATAAAGTATAAAAACTGTGATTTTTAGAAGTGTTTCAGCAAAGCGAAAGGTGGGATGGTCACTTTTAAGAACTAAACTAGTGACCCTAAGGAATAAGGGTCCTATTCCCTTATTCCCTACACTTTTACTACAGGTAAAAAGGTAGAAAGGATGAAATAATTTGTGAAATAAGAGATGTGGAGGGATGATCCAAGAGATTTTGTATGTATATAACAGTTTCATGAAGAAAAGATGGACAAGTAAAGGAAGGTTAATTTTAAAAGAAATAATAAGGGAGATTTTTGTTTCACTGTTCTTGAGAAAGCCTTGATGTGTTGTTGCAAAGATTCACTGAGTTTCAGACAAAATTAATGAAAAAAGTAACCCTTCTAGGAATATCAAGAACAAAAAGTCTTTAAAGCTTCTAGAAAGAAAAAAAAAGCACCAAGTTATATGCAGAGAATGTAGAATGAGATCATCTTCAGATTCCATAAACTGGAAATTAGAAAATCTTAAAATATCTGATTCATTAGAAAGTACTTAACGAAGGAGGTACTATACCCAACTAACATATCTTTCATTTCTCAATTATGAAAAGAGATTTTATTTATTTAAAAATTTTTTGTTTATTTATTTTGAGAGAGAGAGAGAGAGAGAGAGAGAGAGAGAGAGAGAGAGAGAGGAGCAGGGAGAGGGAGACAGAGAACACCAAGCAGGCTCTGCACTGGTAGCTCAGGGCTTGAACCCATGAAACCATGCGATCATGACCTGAGCTAACACCAAGAGTTGGACGCTTAACTGACTGAGCCACCCAGGCGCCATGAAAAGAGATTTTAAAATAAAGGTTCAGAAATATGTCATTATATATATTTTGAGGAAATTACTGAAGAAAGTGCTTTAACCAATATGAGGTAAAGATGACAGCTAAATTATACCCATTTTTCCCAACCAATGAATTGAAGTTTTTATTACTTTTATTTTTACTATTTATTTATTTTTAAGTAGGCTCCACACCCAATGTGGGGCTTGAGCTCATGACCCTGAGATCAAGAGTTGCATGCTCCACTGACTGAGCCAGCCAGGTGTTCTGAATTGAGGTGTTTTCTTTCTTTTTTTTTTTTTTAAAGACACAAGCCCATAAGGAAAAAGAGAAGAGATAGTATTCTGGAAAATGAAGAGCCAAAAAATGATTCTTAACTGACTTAGCAACCTAAGAAAGTTGAATCCTAATCTGACAGTGTGAAAAACTGAGAAGTCGCTCATTACCACCATGGAACCCTTTAGTAATCTTAGCTCCTATTTAAGTTTCAGGAAGCTTGGGAAATTTCTAAAGGTAGGACTATTGGTCTAAAAATCTCTGGAAAAATTTTCCATATCCCCTCCTTCACTCTTTAGAGGAGGGTGGCTCTCTCCTCCACTTTGGCAAAGACTTTGAGATTCTTCTTTTTGTAGAATAAGATGCCCTCTGCTCCAGGGACACCAGGCACAGTTGGACAGAGGTTTGAGTGAATGTGGACATACTGAATGTGGTGACACCCTGTCTCTCAACCCGTCCATGAAGCCTACACACAAAGCAAATGGTCAGCAAAGCCACATCCCAGAAAGAGAGAACATGCATAGCTCAGGATCAGGACATCTGTCAGCATCATTTAAGACAACACTAGTTTGAAAGGGAATCCCCAGATGACTGTTAAAAATAGATGATAGAACTAAAGCCACTTAGGAGAACACTGATCAGGCTTCTGAAAAACTGGGTCATGCACATGGAGTGATAATTGCATGAGGTTTACAGAGGTATATCACAGACCTTGTGAGTGCTACTATGTGATTCGATTTGCATGTAGTAACTACCAACTTAATGAATAAGGACAGGAGAGCCTAAATGTTGTTTGAAGTTTGGGGTTTTTGTTGGAAATTCTCCCCCCACACTCCCCAACTCCCTCAAAGGCTAAGAAGGTGAGGGCTAATTGTGAAGAGGAAGTTTTTCTCCTTTCTTTCACAAATATTTACTGAACCCATTAGGTAAAAGGTAGTGTCTAGGGTCTGACACTAATAAATACTGAAGAATATTTATTATTATTTTTTTAACACTTATTTTTGAGAGAGAGAAAAAGCATGGGGGAAAGACAAAGGATTCGAAGCAGGCTCTGTACTGACAGCAGAGAGCCCGATGCAGGGCTCGAACTCACAAACTGTGAGATCATGATCTGAACCAAAGTCTGATGCTTAACCAACTGAGCCACCCAGGCGCCCCCTGGAAGGTATTTTAAAAAGCGTAAGGGTTTTTAGAGCTGCGCCTTTTTCCAACCATGTCTTCTGCAGAGAGTATGGTAGAGATTTCAAGCCTTAATGCTCTTGAAGGTTTCAAAAGATGGGTTTGAGAAACCCTTAGAACTCCTCCCAGGCTAGGGTTCTAACTTTTACGTGGAGGTGAGTTGCTGCTGTTGAAGATGGCTCTTGCTAGAGCTTGTGAGGCTGCATCTGTCCTTGCATGCCAGGCTGGAAGTTCTTGGTCTTTCTGCCTCACTGTTCGGACCCCACGGACTGCCAGGGTCATGCTTGTGAATCTTCTCAATCAGGGTTGGCAGAGGTGAAAAACAAGGGTCAAGTTGCAGTGCTCTCTTAGTTTACCTTCACACTTGAGAAAGGGATAGGAAGAATCTAAAAGAATTTAAATACACTTTGCGTCCCAAAGTTCTGGGTGCTTAAGATTCATCGGTAAGCAGAAACACTTGCTGCCCGCATGGGGTTTACAATGCCAGGAGTTAGCAGGCAGCATGGGTCCTGACCCCCCTCACCACAACTCTGTAGGTGTTTTCAGATGTGAACCCACTCACGGTCGTCAGTACAGTGCACTTGCCTTAGCTTGTTCACCTACAGCTGGGAATTGAGTGCAGGCGTGTCTCATTTCAACACCAAACCAGCACACCAACCCCCCTTACCTGAGCTGCTATACTCTTGTCTGGATTTAGAACAGCCTTCTCATAGCCCTCCCTCCTGCCACCATTGCACTTTGTAATTCATCTTCGCCCAGCTGCCAGAGTTCACTTTTAGAACCAAATCATATCTTCCCCCTCCCTTACTTTGAAAGCCCTCAGTGAATGAATGGCTAAACAACTAGCAGTATATCCATGCTATAGAATACTACTGAGTGTGAGAATGAAAGAAACTGTGATTCACTCAAAAGCATGGATGAATCTCAAAAATATTAGGTGCAAAAGAAGCCAGACACGAAAGAGTACTTACTCTCTGGTTCCATTTAAATGAAACTAGAAAAGAGTTTAATTGCCTGAGGTCAGGGAGGGAAAGGAGGTCCAGAGGTGTTGATTGGAAAGAGATGCAAAGGAGCATTTTGGAGTAATGGAAAATTTGATATGGATTGTTGTGGTGTTTATATGGGCATACACATTTGTCAAAACTTAATTGCTTATTTAAAATGGACCCATATATTGTATGAAAATTGTACCTCAAAGTTAAAAAAAAAAGTACCTTTGTTAATGATATCCATTACAATTAGAATAAAATAAAAAGTGATGGCTTACAAAAAAAGTAGGTGCTAAAAAGGTGTTGGGTGGAAATTCAATAGCCTTTTTTTTTTGACAATGTATTTATTTATTTATTTCAATATATGAAATTTATTGTCAAATTGGTTTCCATACAACACCCAGTGCTCATCCCAAAAGGAGCCCTCCTCAATACCCATCACCCACCTTCCCCTCCCTCCCACCCCCAACAACTCTCAGTTTGTTCTCAGTTTTTAAGACTCTTATGCTTTTCAATAGCCTTTTCTAATTAAAAATTCTTTGAAATAAAAAATTAAATTAAATTTGATTAAAAATGTACTTTATGAAAACTAAAAAAACCCTAGTTTTAAATGATGAAATGCTAAAAAAATTTCCCTTAAAATCAGGAACAAATGAATTCTGTAAAGTGACTGTTATTATCAATCATTTTTATTGCTTTGGAATATCAAAAAGACCAAAAAAAAAGTTGGTTTAAATATTTTGAAAATAAGAAAATTTTCTTTTCCCATATATAATTGTGTCCCTAGAAAACCCAGAAGATACTACTAAAAATTTCTAGACTTAAAACGTGTCTGTCAAGATGACTGAATGCAGCAAGATAAACATGCAAAGTTAGTATCTCTTCTCTGTGTTAGAAAGAGCCAGTTTGAAATGAACCCTGTTCATATTAATTGTAGTGTCTTGTAAAATAGTCAAGAGAAATTTAATAGGGAAGACATAGAACCTATAGGACTCTGTAAGCTGTAAAAATATTGTTGAGGAGAAACAAGATGTGAACAGATGGGAAAACATCAGTTATTTTTTGTCTTTCAAATTTTTATTTAAATTCAAGTTAGCTAACACATAGTATAGTATTGGTTTCAGGAGTAGAATTTAGTGATTCATTGAATACCCAGTGCTCGTCACTTAAGTGCCCTCCTTAATGCCCATCACCCATTTAGGCCATCTGCCCACCCAACTCCCCTCCAGCAACCCTCAGTTTGTTCTCTGTAGTTAAGAGTCTCTTATGGTTTGCTTCTCTTTCTGGTTTTATATTTTGTTTTTCATTCTCTTCTCCTCTGTTCATCAGTTTTGTTTCTTAAATTCCGTATATGAGTGAAATCATATGGTATTTTTCTCTGACTGATTTTGCTCAGCATAAAACACTCTAGCTCTACCCGTGTTGTTGCACATGACAAGATTTCATTCTTTTTGATGGCTGATCAGTATTCCAGTGTGTGTGTGTGTGTGTACGTACACACACACACACACACACACACACACACACTCTACATCTTCTTTATCCATTCATCAGTCCATGGACATTTGGGCTCTTTTCATAATTTGGCTATTGTTGATAGTGCCATTATAAACATTGGGCTGCATGTAACCCTTTGAATCACTATTTTTGTATCCTTTGGATAAATACCTAGTAGTGCAATTGCTGGGTCTTGTGTAGTTCTATTTTTTTACTTTTTGAGGAACCTCCAAACTATTTTCTAGAGTGGCTACCCCAGTTTGCATTCCCACCAACAGTGTAAGAGGGTTCCTCTTTCTCCGTATCTTTATCAACATCTGTTGTTTCCTGAGTTGTTAAATTTTAAACATATCAATTATTGTTTGGGGACTCAATAGTATAGGAGTGCCAATCTATCTCAGATTGATGCAGATTTTATGTCATTCCAGTTAGATTCACAAGGTCCACTACATTAAATGATTTAAAAGATTATATGTATTCATAAATTTCTGAAAATAGCAAATTATGAAGAATGATAGAGGAAAATTGGCCTTCATGTTTTAAAATGTATTGCCAAGCCTCTGCATCTAAACAGCATGATATAAAGTAGAGGAATGGGGGTAGGATGCCTGGGTGGCTCAGACAGTTAAGTGTCTGACTCTTTTTTTTTTTTTTAATTTTTTTTTCAACGTTTATTTATTTTTGGGACAGAGAGAGACAGAGCATGAACAGGGGAAGGGCAGAGAGAGAGGGAGACAGAGAATCGGAAACAGGCTCCAGGCTCTGAGCCATCAGCCCAGAGCCCAACGCGGGGCTCGAACTCCCGGACCGCGAGATCGTGACCTGGCTGAAGTCGGACGCTCAACCGACTGTGCCACCCAGGCACCCCAAGTGTCTGACTCTTAAATTCTGCTCAGGTCATGATCTCATGGTTCGTGGGACGGAGCGCCATGCTGGGCTCTGCACTGACAGCAGAGCCCACTTGGGATTCTCTCTTTCCCCTCTCTCTCTACTTCTCCTCCCCCGGCTCATGCTTTCCCTCTCTGTAAATAAACATACATTTTAAAAAATAGTTTAAGAAAGGAAATACTTGAAAGAAAACAAAAAAATGGATAAGTATGTCAATGTAATGGAATAGGGAGCTCATAAACAGAAATTAGTATATGTGGGAGTTTTTTCTCTTACTCTATATGAAATGTTAGAACTTTAATTTATGCCAAATTAAAAAAAAATGAGTCCCAGGCAAAGATTAAATGTAAAACATAAAAACAATTAGAATAAAACTGAGGAGTCTAGTTACTATCTAGACATTGGAGTGATCTTTTAAAAGAATAGTGCAAACATTTCTAATGAAAACTAATGATATGACTGTGTTCTGTAAAATTTTTCTGTACAGTGTTCTGTAAAATTTATTTCTGTTTGGCAAAATACTAAGTGCTAATTGAGCATATGTAAAGAATTCTAATTGGCCCATAAACTTGAAATTGAAAGCTGTTGTAAAAAAGTTTTCTTTTTAAATTATTATTGTATGGTCAGTGTCAATTAAAAAAATTACTATGTCTATATTATACCTTGGAAGTTATGAGGATAGTAAGTACAACTACTTTTTAAAAGCTAAAATGAGTATTTTTATATATTATATATTGTATACTATATGGATCTATATTAGACTATAAGCATACTCTAATATTAATGTCTTGTTTTGAGCCATAGTATGTTTTTTTTTATTTTTTAATTTTTTAAAAATTTACATCCAAATTAGTTAGCATATAGTGCAACAATGATTTAAGGAGTAGATTCCTTAATGCCCCTTACCCATTTAGCCCATCCCGCTCCCACAACCCCTCCAGTAACCCTCTGTTCTCTATAAGAGTCTTGTATGTTTTGTCCCCCTCCCTGTTTTTATATCATTTTTGTTTCCCTTCTCTTATCTGTTTCATCTCTTAAAGTCCTCATATGAGTGAAGTCATGTGATATTTGTCTTTCTCTGACTAATTTCGCTTAGCATAATACCCCCTAGTTCCATCCACGTAGTTGCAAATGGCCAGATTTCATTTTTTTTGATTGCTGAGTAATATTTCATTGTGTGTATATGTATGTATATGTATGTATACATCTTCTTTATCCATTCATCCATTGATGGACATTTGGGCTCTTTCCATACTTTGGCTCTTGTTGATAGTGCTGCTATAAACATTGGGGTGCATGTGTGTCCCTTCGAAACACCTCACTTGTATCCCTTAGGTAAATACCTAGTAGTGCAATTGCTGGGTCATAGGGTAGTTCTATTTTTAGCTTTTTGAGGAACCTCCATACTGTTTTCCAGAGTGGTTGCACGAGCTTACATTCCCACCAGCAGTGCAAAAGAGATCCTCTTTCTCTGCATCCTCGCCAACATCCATTGTTGCCTGAGTTGTTAATGTTAGCCATTCTGACAGGTGTAAGGTGGTATCTCATGGTGGTTTTGATTTGTATTTCCCTGATGATGAGTGATGTTTAGAATTTTTGCATGTGTCGGTTGGCCATCTGGATGTCTATTCATGTCTTTTGAAGTGTCTGTTCATGTCTTTTGCTCATTTCTTCACTGGATTATTTGTTTTTTGGGTGTTGAGTTTGATAAGTTCTTTATAGATTTTGGGTACTAACCCTTTATCTGATATATCATTTGCAAATATCTTCTCCCATTCTGTCAGTTGCCTCTTAGTTTTGCTGATTGTTTCCTTTGCTGTGCAGAAGCTTTTTATTTTGATGAGGTCCCAGTAGTTAATTTTTGCTTTTGTTTCCCTTGCCTCCGGAGACGTGTTGAGTTAAAAGAAGTTGCTGTGGCCAAGATCAAAGAGGTTTTTGCCTGCTTTCTTCTCGAGGATTTTGATGGCTTCCTGTCTTACATTTAGGTCTTTCAGCCATTTTGAGTTTTCTTTTTTTGAATTTGTTTTTTTTAATGTTTATTTTTGAGAGGGAGAGAGAAACAGTGTGTGAACAGGGGAGGGGCAGAGAAAGAGGGAGACACAGAATCTGAAGCCCGCTCCAGGGTCTAAGCTGTCAGCTCAAAGCCTGATGTGGGACTCAAACCCGTAAACCGCGAGACCATGACCCAAGCCGAAGTTGGATGCCTAACCGACTGAGCCACCCAGGCGCCCCTTTTTTTGAGTTTATTTTTGTGTATGGTGTAAGAAAGTGGTCGAGGTTCATTCTTCTGCATGTCGCTGTCCAGTTTTCCCAGCACCACTTGCTGAAGAGACTGTCTTTATTCCATTGGATATTCTTTCCTGCTTTGTCAAAGATCAGTTGGCCATACATTTGTGGGTCAATTTCTGGGTTCTCTGTTCTGTTCCATTGATCTGAGTGTCTGTTCTTGTGCCAGTACCATACTGTCTTGATGATTACAGCCTTGTAGTATAGCTTGAAGTCTGGGGTTGTGATGCCTCCTACTTTCTTTTCTTTTTCAAGATTGCTTTGGTCATTTGGGGTCTTTTCTGGTTCCACACAAATTTTAGGATTATTTGTTCTAGCTCTGTGAAGAATGCTGGTGTTATTTTGATAGGGAGAGCCATAGTATTATTATATAACCTCTAGTCAAAGACTATCTCAACATGGCTCTGATATTAGACCAAGTCCTTTACATTTTTATGTCTTTTATCTCAGAATTTATAAAAGATACCATTTTAAGAAAAGAATTAAAAAAACTGTCCTTCAGTTTTTTGGGGTGTGTGCAAAAGAAAGTGATTATGATAATGAAAATCATAACCTCTTATTAGAGATGGTATGATGACTTGTGGTTTGTGAGTTTGAGCCCTGTGTCAGGCTCTGTGCTGACAGCTCAGAGCCTGGAGCCTGCTTTGGATTTTGTCTTCTTCTCTCTTTGCCCCTCCCCTGCTCATTCTGTTTCTCTCTCTCTCTCTCTCTCTCTCTCTCTCTCTGTCTGTCTCTCAAAAATAAACATTTAGGGGTGCCTGGGTGGCTCAGTTGGTTGAGTGTCCGACTTTGACTCAGGTCATGATTTCACAGTTCATGAGTTCGAGCACTCCATCGGGCTTTGTGCTGACAGCTCTGACCCTGGAGCCTGCTTCAGATTCTGTGTCTCCCTCTCTCTCTGTCCCTCCCCCGCTCGCACTCTGTCTCTCTCTCTCTGTCTAAAATAAATAAACATTTAAAGAAATAAACAAACATTTAAAAAATGTTAAAAAAAAAAAAGATGGTATGAGATCCATCTCACATCAAGAACTTTGAAGGAACTATAGGTGGTTAGCCTGGAGAAGAGAGGACTCATTAATAGGGAATAATGCAGCTGTAATCAGCTTGACCCAGCAGTTGGCCCTGGCCGCTGATCTGTGTTTATTTGTTGACTGTGTCTAATACAAAATGGGTCACTTTTGTAGTTGGTAGGGCATACTGTATTGATCACTCTGGTGAAAGAGTCAGGTGATGAACTAATCTTCATCTCAAACCTAAGATTCAGTCAGGGCCACTTTCTGCCTTGGATCAGCTTTGGTCCAGGTGGTTAGGCTGGATTTTAGTCTAATTTACTTAGGAACAACATTTGGATCATGGATTGCAAGACACCAGGACCAGCTGCGCCAGAGATTTCAGCAAGGAAAAACCTGAGGGCATAGTAATGAAGAACATTCAGAAGAAGTCCATGGTCAGAGCCAGGGCAGACATGTTGTGGGTATCAGGCCATAAGAGAACAACAGGAGTCAAGGCCCCTCTGATCTGTGATCAAGAGTAGCCTTATGCTAGAACCATTATCATAAGAATAGTTATGATAGAATATCTTCTACGCTGCCACTTTGGACCTGAAAGGTATCTTTTCAATGTGGCTAGATACTCCAAGGATTGTCAAGATATAAAACCATTTTAATGAATGGCAGAGTGTATAACTGCAGTCTATATCCTTCAAGATGGGTAATGTACAAGCATAGGAAAGAATAGAATTAGAATAGACTTATTCAAAATTACTTCAGATTGGAAAAGTTGGGTGGAAGTCACAAAGAAACAGTTTGACTCAGGGCGCCTGGGTGCTTCAGTTAGTTGAGTATCCAACTCTTGATTTCAGCTCAGATCATGATCCCAGGGTCGTAGGATCGAGCCCTGCTTGGGACTCCGTGCTGAGTGTGGAGCCTGCTTGAGATTCTGTCTCTCCTTCTGCCCCTCTCCTATGCTTGCACCCTCTCTCTTTTTCTCTCAAATAAAATTTTTTAAAAAGTTTGGGGCCCCTGGGTGGCTCAGTCAGCTAAGAGTATGACTTCAGCTCAGGTCATGATCTTGTGGTTTGTGGGTTCAAGCCCCGCATTGGGCTCTGGGCTGGGCTGACAGCTCAGAGCCTGGAGCCTACTTCGGATTCTGTGTCTCCCTTTTTCTCTCCCCCCCCCCCCCCCCCGCCACTTGCATTCTGTCTCTTCTCTCTGTCAAAAATAAACATTAAAAAAAAGTTTGTAGAAGCAGTCTGATTCAGTATGAGAAGTAACCATCTATTTAGAAATCTTTGAGTTTGTCACTTTCCAACTATTGGGGTTCTATCAATCCTAGATAACCATCTATCCAATAGTGCTGTAGAAGAGGCATTCGCACTGCATGGAGGATGAAATAGATCATCTCTGCAGCACTACTCTGTTAAAATTACCTGAGAGATTCTTAAGTTGTGGAAACAAATTTAAATTGTAGAAGTAAATAAGTTTTCAGCAGGCTTATATCAGATAGAAATTTATTGGGAATTAGTCCTTGGTAGAATTTGCAAATCTGTTCCAGTATCAATAAAAGGATTAAAATTGATATACATTGTATCAATTTCTCTGTGAGATGTGATGAATAATAGTGAGTTTTATTTGGGAATCTCCTTTCTCAATATTATCTTAGTGCAGCTAGCAATTAGACCAAATGAAACACTGAACCAGTGTCCTGCAGAGGAAAGGATTCTCATAATGTATTGCCTTTTTCCCTGCTGATGACATAATGTGCAAATGTGTCTAGAGGAGTGACTGTTTCAACCACTGTAAGAAATCTCTTCTGCATCTTGATTAGTGTACACACATCCACAAAAGATTCGGGGTGCAAAATGTTCACATAATTTGTCTTTATGGTCATGACCCACTAAACTGGTTTCATGAACTACTTGAGTGGTTTGTATTATGCAATTTGGTAAACATGTGTCTAAAATAGTTCTATTCAAGCTGAGATCTGTAGACATGCAGCATCAGCACCACCCTGAAGCTTGTTTGAAATGCAAGTTCTTGGGCCGATGCAAAGTGAAGTTGGAGATCATTTTACTGGTCCTCTTTATACTCCAAAGAGCTTTTGTGGTTATATCCGTTGATAGTTGCCATATTATAAATTAAAACTTAGGAGCTTCAGGAGCTCCTGGGTGGCTCAGTTGGTTAAGTGTCCAACTCTTGATTTTAGCTCAGGTCATGATCCCCCAGTTTGTGGGATTGAGCACCCCCACTGGGCTCTGCACCAACAGTGCAGAGCCTGCTTGAGATTCTTTCTCTCCCTCTCTGCTCCCCTGCTTGCACACATGTTCCTTCTTTCCCTCAAAATAAATAAATAAACATTAACAAAAGAAGAAGAAGGGTGCCTGGGTGGTTCAGTCGGTAGAGCATCTGACTTTGGCTCAGGTCATGATCTCACATTTAGTGGATTCAAGTTCTACATCCAGCTCAGTGCTGACAGTGTGGAGCCTGCTTTGCTCTCTGTCGCTCCCTCTTTCTGCCTCTCCCTAGCTTGCTCTCTCTCTCTCTCTCTCTCTCTCTCTCTCTCTGTTTCTCTCGAAAATAAACAGACATTTAAAAAATATTTTAAAACAATTTGTAAAAAAGAAGAAAAAACTTAGGAGCTTTAAAAATATTTATTTTTTTTATTTTTTCTTTTAAAAATTTTTTTTAATTTTTTTTAATGTTTATTTATTTTTGAGACAGAGACAGAGCATGAACAGGGGAGGGTCAGACAGAGAGGGAGACACAGAATCGGAAGCAGGCTCCAGGCTCTGAGCCATCAGCCCAGAGCCCGATGTGGAGCTTGAACTCACGGACCGCGAGATCATGATCTGAGCTGAAGTCGGACGCTTAACCGACTGAGCCACCCAGGCACCCCTTAAATTTATTTTTATAGTACTAGTAATAAATCCATTATATGTTGACATCAGAGCAATGAAGTCACCACACATATATCTCTTGGATCAGGGAACCTCCACAGTATACACCTGAAAAAAATGATGGAGGAAAAGCAAATAAATCTTAGCATTATTGTGAAAGTAGTTTTGACCTTGCAGTCCCCAAAGGTTCTTGGGGACTCCTGATAGCCCATAGGACACACTTTGAGAAGTGCTCTTGTACACTGTTTTTGAGAAGACTAAGACCAAATTTTTGTAATCCTCATATAGGGTAAGTATGGGGTCATGTGAGTCGTTTTCATCAGGAACTTTTCAAAGCCTGGAAGAGTGCAGTTTATCCAGGCCGTTGAGGGGTCTATTACCAAATTCCTAGAACTAATTGATAGACTCACTTGGGGGTTTTGGTCTTATTTGAATAATCTTGTTCTCTTCCCTCCCCAGTGCATGCCTCAGTGCCTGGTATAATACTAGCTCTATAATAGATATTTGATAAAATACTTATTTGAGTGACTAATAATTCTATAAGTTAGAAGCACTAGATGTTAACAAGATGTATGTGATTGATTGATTTCCCTCAGGACACAAGTTAACAGAGAATGAGAGAAACCAGTTATTGGCAATAGCATCATCATTGTTCGTGGCATTCCAATTAAGAGCACAACATTTTCAAGAACATGAAAATTCAAGGTATGTTAGATTATTTAAGACAGCATAAATGAACAAATACCGACAATCTAATCATAGAAAATAGCTAATAAAAGATATAACTGATCATAGTTCTGAATCTTGTGAGTGTTTGCAGACATATAATAAAATCACACTGTTTAAAAATGGTATTGCTTCTATTTTGTTCAAATGATTTTTTTTAACTCAGAAAAAAGGATCTTGACCCTGCTAATTTGGACATTATTAGAGGTAAGAAGATACTCTGAAGCCCTGAGGAATATCTGTTTAAGTAATTTGTATTTTATTATTTCTGTTTTATAACTTTGTTTGTTAATCTTTGTTAACTTTGTTGACAAAGTTTTGAAAAGTGTTATAGTACTAAAAATTAGGATTGAGTCTGAGCAGCTAAAATATACATATATATAAGAAATTCATTTATAAGATACAAGAAAGAGTTAACAGGTTGAGTTAGTTATTTGTGATCCCTAAGTATACCTTTTAGCTTCCTAGAAATGTAAGTGAAAGAAAAAATATCCTTTGTATCAGGGCAAATAAAAACAAAGTCATCATGAAATTAATGGCTCTAAATGACAGAATTACTTAACATGAATTTCTGTGTCCTTGCTAACATAATCCTACTTTAGCAAGTACAGTCTATGACTTGCTAGGGTGATGTTGTTGATAAAACTGTGTCACTTCAACTTCTTTTCCATGTTTTTTGCTTTTCCACAAGAGGAAGAACAAAGAGAAAAAAAGAGAAAAGATGGCAGGTGACTGAGCAGCTCTGAAGAACACAGATCAGAAACTCAGATTACCCTCTGAGAATTAGGTAGAGGAGAAGTAGATTGGGTTTCGGCTGTATCTTAATGGCTGACTGGTTTTACTCACAAAATCTTGGAGTAAATGGTACTCTTCATTTGTTCTTATTCTCAACAGAGAGTATAGGAAGCTTAGTTGATGATTTTTTTTTTCCACTTGTTTTTATTGAAGTATAGTCGACACACAGTGTTACATTAGTTTCAGGTGTACAGCATAGTGATTGAACAGTTCTATACTACATCCTGTGCACACTGTAAACACAGTAACCGTTTGTCATCCTACAACACTATTAATACCATTAACTGTATTCCATATGCTGTAGCTTTCATATGGACTTACCATTCCATAAATGGAAGCGTGTACCTTCTCCTCCCCTTCACCTGTTTTGCCCATGCCCCACCCCACCCCTGTGGCAACCATCAGTTCTCTGTATTCATGGGTCTGTTTCTGCATTGTTTTGTTTTTTAGATTCCACATATAAGTGAAATCATATGGTATTTGTCTTTCTCTGTCTGACTTATTTCACTTAACATTATACCCTCTAGGTCCATCCATGTTGTTTCCCATAGCAAGATCTCATTCTTTTTTATGGCTGAGTAATATTCTCTCTCTCTTTGTCTCTTTCTCTCTCTGTGAGTGTGTGTGTGTGTGTGTGTGTGTGTGTGTGTGTGTGTAGGAAATGGCTATTGTAAATAATGCTGCACTAAACATAGTATTCATACATCTTTTTGAATTAGTGTTTTCGTTTCCCTTGGGTAGATACCCGTTAGTAGATTAATGTATAATCTTTTTTTAAGTCATGATTTGATAGATGTCTAGGGAGAGTTGAGAGGTTACAGAATATCAGTAAATTACTGAATGATGGAAGGAGGAGGAAAGTGGGCAATAAAGCCATGAATCTGGTTGGTTTTTTTTCCCTAAAGTTGCACTGGCCAATGTAGTAGCCATTGGCCATGTGTGCTTACTTGAACTGAAATTAAATTAAAAGTTCAGTTTCTCAGGTTTCAGTGCCACTATCTGTGTAGTCACCAACCACATTTCATGTGCTCTGTAGCCTCTGCTGTACTGTGGTTAGTGGCTACTGAACTGAGTGATAGAAAGAACCTTCTATCATTGCAGTTTGTTTCCATCAAGCTCTGTTGCAACAGGGATGTTTTGGAGGGATGTGTGTATCTAGCTTTTGTTTTAAATCCAGAATCATACCTTGTATAATTTTTTTATTATTCTTTTGATAAATATAGTGTTCATATCCTGATGCCCTTCAGATGTTATTTAGACCTTGATCATTTCTGAAGTCCTGAGGGTCACTAATAATGAAGTGGTTTGATCTTTAAGATATGTATTCAAATTATTTTCAGAGAGTACTGACTTACCACTGGCAAAAATCTGAAAAAGGTTTAAAAAGGAAAAGAATAAAAATTACTTGTATCCCACAAACTTTTCAGGAAGTACTTTTTCACATTTTGATGTATTCCTTTCTAAGTGTATATATGTGTGTATATTTATAGACATACATACATGTAGCATGCATATACCTCACATAGAGTCATACTGGGAATATAGTTTGACTTCTATTTTTTCATTGTAATATTATGTTGTGAATATTATTTTTATTCCCTAGTCTTTAGAAGCATATTTAAAAATTTTTATTACAGAATTAATAAAACATATGGAAACTTTTGCTCTTCAAAAGATACCATTGAGAAAACTATAAAATAATATATGTAGCAAATGGCAGAATGTATCCAGAGATATATAGATATATAGGTATATAGATAAGGAACTTGAGTTTATAATGTATAAATACTTCTTAAAACTCAAAAATAAGCCAGACACCCCAATTAAAAAAATAGAAATCTTTATTAAAGGAGTTATATGAATGGCAATAAGTTCATGAAAAGGTGTTCAGCATCATTAATCACTAGAGAAAGACAAAATCACATTGCTACACTAATACACACCAACTAGAATAATGTACATTAAGTGGTAAGTGGATAAATAGTTGTGGTATATTCATACAATGAAATACTATTTAGCAGTAAAGTAGACAAAAGTACTGGTATATGTATCACCGTGTAAAAAAAAAAGAAAGTCCTGCTAAGAGAAACCAGATTAAAGAAGACTATATAGTCTGTAGTTTTATTTGAAATTTCTAGTAAAGGCAAAAATATAATGATGGGAAGATCAGTGGTTCCCTGGATGCAGGTGTTGATGTCACAGAATTACGTCTTCATACATTCTGTGCCCCAAACCATAAATTAATAATTCTTTTAAATGTATTAATTTCTTAAATTATGTAGAAAACAATATGGACTTTCAAAAAAAGTTATAATAATAACAGCTATTATTATTGTCCATAATAATATGGACTTTACTGAGACATTTATTTATTCATGTGGCTTCCTGGCACTGTCTGGAGTCCTTCCATTTCAGCTTGCAAGACTGCCTTCTGCATTTATTGCAGGGCAGGTCTAGTGGTCACAAACTCACAAACTGCCTCAGTTTCTCTTTATCTGGGAATGTCTTAATTTCCAATTTTATTTCTTAATCCAGTTTTGCTGGATTTCGGATTCTTAGTTGACAGGTTGTTTTGTTTTTTGTTTTTTTTCTTTTAGCACATTGAATGTATCAGCTTACTGCCTCTGGCCTCGTCAATTTCTGTTGAAAATCGGACAGTCTTATTGAATATCCTTTGGAGGTTGATTTGCCTGTCTCTTACTACTTTCAAGATTTTCTCTTTGGCTTTTGAAAAGTTTGACTGTAATGTGTCTTCCTGGGGGTCTATGAGTTCATCTTATTTGGAGTCCATTGAGTTTCTTGAATATTTATATTCATGCCTGTCATCAAATTTGGGAAGTTTTCAGCCATTATTCACATATTTTCTCTACCCCGTTCTCTCTCTCCCCTTTTGGGGCTCCCATGATGAATACATTCGTCTGTTTGATGGTGTCCCACAGGACCCAGTCTTTCTGTTCTTCAAATTCGAGAATTTCTCTTACCTTATTCTCAAGTTGGCTGATTCTTCTGCCTGCTCAAATCTGCCTTTTAATCCTAATGAGTTTTTCATTTCAGTTATTGTACTTTTTTAGCTCTAGAATTTTTAAATTTCCTTATAGGTTTTTAATTTTTTTATTAATATTTTCATTTTGTTTTCACATTGTTCACATCTTCCTTTAGTTTTTTGAGCATCTTTAAGAGAGAGTTGTTTTAAAGTCTTGGTTTACTATATCTGCCATTAGCTCTTTTTCGTGGTCATATTCTGCTAATTTTGTTCTTTGAGAAGACCATACTTCTCTGTTTCTGTATATGACTTGTGATTTTTTTGTTGTTGTTGAGCATAGGACATTTGAATCTGTTAATGTGGTAACTCTGGAAATCAGATTCCCTTCTTTCCTCAGGGTTTACTGGTTGTTGTTGTTGTTGTTGTTATCTGCATTTATTTGTAGGCTGTCTCTATGCCAGCAATCAGCTGATCAGCTTGAGGTGTAAATGTAAGGTCTTCTCAGGTCTTTTCTGAGCATTTCCCTGGGTGTGTACAGTCACTTTCCAGTTTCCCTTATAAATGCAGTTGTTTTGAATGTCTTAGTCTTTATTGTCTGGCTCCTGACAGGGGGAAAAGCAGAAAATGAAGGAGGCAAATGGGGGTACTGACCCTTTAAATCCCCTGGAAGTCCCTTCAGCCAGAGGGAGGGGCTTGCAACACTGGGAGGAGGTGCAGTAACAATGGCTGTCTACCTTTTTGTCTGCACCTCTGTGATCACAAGCAGTAGTCAATCATCATAACACAGATGCCTAGTATTTGGAGGACAGGATCCTTTTTTTGCCCACCCTGGCTTCCACAAGCCGTGTGGACGCTGCTCCAGGAACACATGCCAAGCTGCCTGCCAGTTGCTGGGGATGGGCTGGGGGATGACTAGCTGTTACTCTGGTAAGACTGAAATTGACCAAAATTGATTGCAATTTACCATCCCACTTTAACCTGGAAGTTGGCAAGCCTTTGACTGGGCTGGAGTTCTAAACTAAAAATATCAGAGAGATTCTGCCAGTATAATCGTCATTTAGGAGGGTAGACACATTCCTGATGTTTCCTAGTCCGCCATCATCCCAGAATCCTTCTCCTCTATATATTACTATTGAATTTATTACTCTTTAAACGTTGGAAAAATTATATTAATAAAATATGTGGCCAAAAGTTATGTAAATAACTGTGCACATGTTACCTATATAACAATGATCTATTTTGGGTGAGTTTATTTTCTATGGAACTTACTCATTTAGTAAGCCAGTTTATTGTGAAACAGTATTACCCATGACAACAGAGACCTGTAATATCTAGCAAAATATATTGATTTTTTTGGCAGAGTATAATCTTACTTAAACGAAGTAAATCTAAGTTATTTTTGCTTGTTTGCCGAAAAGGTCCCTGACATCAAAGTTGATGTTAGGTGATTGAATCTTTACATTTTGGTTCACGAAGCATGATTTCATTATTGGCTTGGGAATGGTGTCTAAGAGTCAAGCCTCCAGGTGTGGCTGCACATTTCTCCATCATGGGTGTGCTCATGTAATGTTTATGCTTCCAGATCCAGTAGCCCTCAGCCCTTCCTTTGTGTGGCTTGTTTTGGCTGCTGATCTTATTTTCCCAATATCTCTATGGATTTTATTCTTTCATCATTTATGACTTGGAAAAAGACACTGATGATATGTACCCATAGTATTTGGATAGTAAGAAGATAGCAGTGCCTTTTAGAAGAAAAAAACCAACAAAACATTAATGTCAGAACAATGGCAATTTTTCTCAGGATGACCGCAAAAAAATTTGGCAAACACAATTAAGTTTTTACAGAAGTACATGATAATTATTTTTAATTGTCATGTCAGTTATTCTTTTGACAGAAATGAATGCTTGAAAGTTGTGTTAAACAATCACTTCATGTTATTTGAAGGGAGAGTGATTTTGTTGCAGTGTGGTTTGGTTTAATAATTTGTTGCACTAACAGATAATGATTGGAGGAAAAAAGAGTAAAGGAAACAGTTTAGTCCCTTATAGTAATCTTTCATTTAGTTTTGTTCAAGATATGCCTGTTCTCCTTGGATCTAAATGCTTGTTCACAGGTCAGGAGTCACCTTTCTGAGCAAGGCCCTTTCCTTTCTTTATTCTTGTTCAAGTCCACCTCTGCCATCCCAAGCTTCTCAGGCGCTAGTGAGAACGCCACTGTGCTCTCTCTAAACTTCTGTACTTCTGTCCTTCCCACTGTTATTTCTACACCTGTTGCTTTCTTTGGTTAGGTCTGGTAGCTAAGTAAATAGTCAACTAGGCTTTCTTGAGCTTTATCACTAACATTTTCTAATTTCATGATTATTATCTTTCTGTTATGCTAATTTATCATGTAATGATTATTAGTTCTTGGGAGAGCTGTACCAACTTCCCTGGTGGTGGAAGTCTGGTGACCAGGTCTCTCTTCCCTAGCAAAGTGCTGTTTTGCATTCACTTAACCTTGTGTGTTGTAAGAATTTGGCAGGGGGTATGGCTCAGGATAAGCCTTTGACTCCTTTTGGCATGTCAGTCCTCATAGTGTAGCTACACTGAGGTATATTGAAACTATTTTAAGGTGTTTCAAAGTAAATGTTGATTCCATGGGTTTTATAAAAATATTTTACTGCAGATTTATAGTAATTTCATCATATATATTTTTGTGGCTTGTTTTTGCTTGTTTGCTTCCTTTTCTTTCTTTCTTTGTACTTTTCCATTTCCCAGAGAATGTGTTCAGATTCCTAAACGTGAACTTCTGAGAAAATCAGCAACATCTAACTCTTGAATTCATTTGGCATTCACTTATGTGTATGTTATAAAAGAGTTTCTTCATTGTGATTTGGTAGCCTTTTATTTATAAAATATTCCAACCTACTTCTCAAATAAAGTAGTATCTCTTTGTATGTCCAAAGATAGCAAGACAGAAATACATATGAGTGTCTCAGTTTGGGCCACTCTCCCAAATTACCATAAACGGGGTGGCTTAAATAACAAACATTGCTCACAGCTCTGGAGCTGGAAGTCTGAGATCAGGGGGCCGCCCTGGCTGGGTTCCGGTGAGGGTTCTCTTTTATGTTGCTGAAGGCCTGTTTCTTATATCCTCATATGGTGGGAAGGGGGCAAGTTAGCTCTCTGGCCTCCTCCTATAAGGGCATAATCCCTTTCATGAGTGCTCTACCTTCACAACCTGATTACCTTCCAAAGCCGCCGCCTCCAAATACCATCATATGAGGCATTAGATTTCAACATTGGAGTTTTTGAAGTGGGGACACAAACATTTAGTCACTAACAGTGAGTGTGTGCTTACTCATGCACTCCCTCTCTCTGCCCATTTCTCCCTTCCCTACTTCCGCTCTCCCTTCTCTTTTCCTGCTGCCCTCACATCCCTTCCCCTCCTCTTTCCTTCCTTCTCTTTCATTTGTGTGACTTGCGTGCATGTGTGCAGAGCCCCCCCCACCACACCACACACGTCTAAGTAGATATGCATATGTTACATAAATACATTCTGTGGTTTAGTGGAAAAAAATAGAATTTAAAATTAGAAGTCTGGTTTCCAGTCATAACTGTACCACTTATTGTAATGTGACCTTAGATATATTACTTTAAACTTAAGTTTACCACTAAAATGGGAATAATGTTTTTCGTAAGTTTTTGTGAGAATAATTGATGTTGTGTAATTATATTTCAATACCCAAATTCTTTTACCTGATTTGTTATGAAGAAATAAGGGGCGTCTAGGTGGCTCAGTCAGTTAAGTTGTTGGACTCTTGGTTTTGGCTTAGGTCATGATTTTATGGGATCAAGCCCCACATTGGGCTCCTTGCTGACAGCATGGAGCCTGCTTGGGATTCCCTCCCCCCCCCCCTCTCAAAATAAATAAATAAACTAAAAAAAAAAATAAATGAATTTTATATTGTATAAAACTAAGTAAGTGTTTTATAGATAAGCAAAAATCATTAAGAATAAGAAATGGCCTTTTTTGTTTATTTATATCAAGTAGCTATGAATATGACAAGAAAGTAGAAATTGGGGTCTGATTATCTTTAGTGAAAAAAATGAGGTGTCTTATCTTACAGTCCAGCAAATGAGACACTAGTAGGGTGTGTTTTCCATGTTAATTTAGTCAAATCAATTTGGGACTCAAAACACAACACTTAGATCAAGAGTGATACATTCCACTGACTGAGCCAGGCAGGTGCCCCTATTTTGCTTTTTTTTTTTCCTTAAAAAACCCTTATATCAAGTATTTACTTATATTCTATTTCCATTCTTTTATAGTTTTTCTTTATTACACTGGTGTTTCATATTTCAGGCTTATTTTGCAAAGTGATAGGAGGTTGAGATCTAATTTTGCTTGTTCATATAGTTAACCAGTAGAATCAATTCCATTTTTTAAAAAATGTAATTCCAGCATAGTTAACATACATTGTTATATTAGTTTCAGTTGTACAATACAGTGATTCAGACTTCTATACATTACTCAGTGCTTCTCACGACAAGTGCACTCTTAATCCCCATCTCCCATTTCACCCATCTCTCACCACGCCCCCCCCCCCCATTTGTCCTCTATAGTTAGGAGTATGTCCTTTGGTTTGTCTCTTTTTTTCTTTGTTTTCTTAGAATTGGTCCCATTTATTCATTTGTTCTTTCCTCATTGATTATTAAATGTCACATTCATCCTATGCCAAATTCTTTAATTTACTTGAAAAAAATTTATTTATTTATTTAGTTTATTTATTTTATTTATTTTATTTTGAGAGAGAGAGAGCACAAATGTTTATTTATTTTGAGAGAGAGAGACAGAGCACAAGCAGGGGAGGGGCACAGAGAGAGGGAGACACAGAATCTGAAGTAGACTCCAGGCTTTGAGCTGTCAGCACAGAGCTGGATGCAAGGCTTGAACTCATCAGCCATGAGACTGTGACCCAAGTCAAAGTTTGGATGCTCAACCAACTGAGCCACGATGCACCCCAAATTCTTTTATTTTTAAAGTTTATTTATTTTGAAGTTGAAGGAGAGACAAAGAGAGGGGGAGAGGGAATAAATCCCAAGCAGGCTGCATACTGTCAGCACAGAGCCCAATGCAGGGCTTGATCTCAGCCATGAGAACCATGAGATCATGGCCTGAGCCAAAATCAGGAGCTGGACTCTTAACCAACTGAGCCACCCAGGTGCCCCATCCTATGCCAAATTCTTAAGTACATTAGGGTCTACTTCCAAATTTTTCTCTTCATTTGCATTTGTCATTCTACCCTTATATTAATAATTTATTATTTTCTTCCCAAAATTTATTGGTCATTCTTCTGGCTGAGCTTTGAAAGCACTTTAATATTAGAATTGCCTTAAAGCTACATAAATTTGAGTAGAATAGACATCAGATGTTGAGGTTTTTCAGAAAATGTGACTATTTATCAAAGTCTCTTTGATTCTCTCATTAAAGCTTTATAATTTTTTTTATTGTAAGAGTAGATTTCTTGTTATTCTTGGATAGTTTATGTTTTTGTATTATTATTCTTTGGTTTATATATTGTATTATGGATGGGACCTTTTTCTCATTTTTAAAATGATTATTCATTTCATAAAGAGAAGCTAATGATATTTGTATTTATTTTTTTAATTGTAAAAAAATGTCAGAATTTATCATCTTAACCATTTTTAAGTATATAGTACATTAGTGTTAGCTATATGTACAGTGTAGTGCAACCGATCTTTAGAAGGTGTTCATCTTGTAGAACTGAAATTCCACCCTCTCGAATAACATCCTGTTTCTTCACCTGCCCACCCACCTCCTGCCCCAAGCCCTTGGCACCCACCATTCTTTCTATCACCAGGAGTTTGACCACTTTAGTATTTGTATTTCTTTTGTAATAATTCTTCCTAGTTGTAAAAAAATCCATTGTAATACCTTTTTTTTTTTTAATTTTTTTTTTCAACGTTTATTTATTTTTGGGACAGAGGGAGACAGAGCATGAACAGGGGAGGGGCAGAGAGAGAGGGAGACACAGAATCAGAAACAGGCTCCAGGCTCTGAGCCATCAGCCTAGAGCCTGACGTGGGGCTCGAACTCACAGACCGCGAGATCGTGACCTGGCTGAAGTCGGACGCTTAACCGACTGCGCCACCCAGGCGCCCCTGTAATACCTTTTTAATTGATTTCAAGAGGGGCAATCATATAACCTTTTAAATCACTTGGGATCCTTTTGGATACAGGTAACAGAGCCATTGATTCAGACTGATAGTCGTTCTTGCTTCACAGTGAACAAGAAGCTCGGAGAAGAGAAAAGATAAAGTTCAGTATGGTTATCTGCTGATGCTACTTTTCTGTAGTTCTCTTAGCCTCACTTTCTTCTCCGTGTGGCTTTTTCATAACGCTGTGATAGCAGGATGGCTGTAGGGAGTTTTGGAAGTCAAATCTAGATAGGATTCAAAGGATTATGTCTGAGCAAACTTTTCCCAGATGATCCTCAACCAGCTACTTCTCAGTTCCTATTGACCAAAAGTAAGTCTCCTGCCCATTCGTAAGCCAATAACTGCAAAGGGAATTGGATTATCATGATTGTCTTGGAATGATTTTCTGGTATGAGATAGATGTTGAGTAACCAAAGTGGCCTCCGCATTTTCTAATTACCCCATGCCTTCCTTTCTGCTAGAGCTTCTAGTACAGTTTCATGTTTAAGAGCAAAGCTTTTGTGCCAGAGACTTGGATTTCCCCTGGTTCTGCCAGTCCCTAGCTATTATCTTAGGATAAATTATTTAATCTCTTTTGGACTCTATTTCCTCATCTGCAATATGAAGATAATTAGTAGTTCTTAATGAGTTTTTGTCAATGTCAAATGAGATATAAAATACTTAACATACCCATTTAATTTTAGCTATCCTTGCCCAATTTTCTTTTTTAGAATTTCTAATGACAAAGATTCCATTTCAAGGGTAATGGTTATGATGCATGCTTGTTTTATTTTTAGCTAACAAATACCTTGAGCATTTCAATATTAACAGATACTTTGGCAGTTGGTAGGAAATATTTTTTTCTTGTGTTAAGGGTGTGTTCTTCCATTCCACTTTGAATAAAAGAATAGTATACAGATATTAAGTATAATCACATGTCTTTTAATATCATCTGTTGATCATTATAAGAGTTGAGTTAGAAAATTTAGATATTTTAGGGGCACCTGGATGGCTCAGTCAGTTAAGAGTCCAACTTTTGATTTTAGCTCAGGTCATTATCTCACAGTTTGTGAAATTGAGCCCTGTGTTGGGCTCTGTGCTGACAGTGTGGATGGAGCCTGCTTGGTCTTCTCTCTGTTCCCTCTCTCTGCCCCTCCCACCCCTCAAAATAAATAAATAAACATTTCGAAAAGAAAATTTAGATAAATTAGCAGGGAACAAATGATTTCAAAAAATCCTACCCCCATTGAGCTTACATTTAATTAGCAGATGGTTGATAGACAAAACAGGTCAGTAAAACTGTGTGATATGAGAATGATAATGATGATAAATATTTTGGTGATAAACAGGGATGGATTATTGATTATCCTGGAGGTGGAGTATAGGGTAGTTGGGAGTTTTAATTTGGATCACAGGGAAGTGGATGGCAAGAAAGATTAGCAGGATGAGAAGACGAACTTTAGAGCAGACACCTAATGGTGGAAGGGAGCAAGTCACATGAATATCTCCAAGAAGAACCTTCCTGTCAGTGGAGACAGCAAATGCAAAGCCCCTGAGGTCAAAGTATGCCCCACCTGTTTGAAAAATAGCAAGGAGGCCAATGTAATGAGAAGAGTAAGCAAGCTCCCCTAGTAGGGCTAGAGTTGGTTTGGGTAGGCTGTTGTAAGGACTTCGGTTTTCACTGAATGAAATGGGGAGGCATTGCAGAGTCTCGAGCAAAGAACTTGTACCATGTGTAGTAATGAGCATTGTGGTTGCAATATTGTAAACAACCATAAGGAGGAAAGAGTAGAAGCCAGGAAGCTGGTCAGGCATAGAGGTCCTAGGCCTGAGCCCTGGAACACTCCACAGTAACAGGTTGGGAAGAGAGGCAGATCCAGCAGGAAATTAGTCTGGGGTGGAGTTGAGAGAGCCAAGTGCAGAAAGGGTTCAAGGAGGAAGACGTGTTCAACTGACATACATGATTTGAAGAGTGACTGTTGACTGTTGAAGTTAGCAATGTGGAGGTCATGGGGACCTTGATGAGGGCATTGTTCAGGAATGTTGTGTGGGAAGTGGTGGTTGAAGGTGGATTGAGGGGTGTTTGAGAACAGGTGGGGAGAGAGAAATGGCAGCTTATAAGTTCTAGAAACTCTTAGGAGGATTTGCCTTTTTTCTATGTATGTACATGAAGTGTGTTATTTTGATTTTACAGAAAATGGGCCATGCTACTTGAAAGGATGTCTTTTTTTTTAAAGCATGTTGTGTTGTCAACATTTCTCTGTATTAATAGTTTTTGAAAAAATGGTTTTCAAAGACTATACAATATTAGCAACTTGAAAAAATTAACATCTGTAGAAAACCTTGTTCTTATAAAATTGATAAATCCTGAGAATTGTTTTTTAATGTTTATTTTTGAGAGCGAGCGTGAGGAGGGACGTGGCTGAGAGAGAAGGAGACACAGAATCTGAAGCAGGCTCCACGCTATGAGCTTTCAGCCCAGAGTCGGACACAGGGCTTAAACCCATGAACCGCGAGATCATGACCTGAGCCTTGACTCAGGTTGCTTAACCGACTGAGCCACTCAGGCACCTCTGTCTAGCTTATTTTGTTTATGGCAGTCCCCCCTATTTAGTAATTGGGGTTAGGAAAATTATGTCATCTGTGGTTCTTTTGGCTCCTTCAGCTGGCACTGAAATGTCCGTGCTCGGTGTGGTCCAGTTGGCATCAGCCCGGAATGAGGTGGCAGGACTCAGAATTTTGGTGCCAGCACCACTTCCAAGTATACAGGTGGCCCAAGTCTCTGTACAAATGCTTCAACTTTTGACTCCGGTTTCCTCCTCTGAGAACAGCAGTGTTAGATCGGATGATTTCTGACTTTTTTTTTTAAGTGCTTATCCTGAGTGATTTGCATGGGGCTGAACAAGACCGTTTGACTCTCTGGTTTCTACTTAAAGCTTCTAATGTCTCTCTTGAGATTTGAGCAAAGGCGAAAGACTCAGGAAAGGGAACTCCTTCACTGTGGCCAACGATAACACTGTTGAAAAGACTTTAGCCTGGAAGGTTTTAAAATACGTAGGGTTCACTTTTGGAGAGATTGCTTTGGCTATGTGGAGTCAGTGTATCACCGCCTCTGGGAGTTGATCCTCCGTGGAATGTGTCGGGTATATGTATCAGGTATGTAGATGGGCTACAGAGCCTGCCGTGGGTTTCAGTGTCAGCCAGAGTGGCATAATGGAAAGTTACATTCACGTGACTCACTCATATTGTAGTTTCTTTCCTCTTCTGGCTTCCTGATAAAACAGAGAATCAATTCTTTAGTGATTTTTACCTGACAGATGCAATTATCTCGGGTTTTTTTCCTTGCTTCTTTCCTTTCCTGGTTGTGGATTTATAATTCTCTTATCTGTTACTAAGTTTTCAATTAGATGATAAAGTTTGAGGTTTTAAAATATCACAATCATTGAAAGATAAGTAGGGAAAGAAACATAGAAAAAAGCAGCCACATGAAAATAGTTCCCAAGGAAAAGCTAGTATTGTTGCACAGATGCAATTGGTTCTTTTACTGAAGTGTCTCTGAGTTTAAAAGGACACATTATTAATGGATTTATACCATCTGTGACAATAAAATACAACTTTTTATCATACTTGTCTCATATATGTTCTGAGGTAAACTACTTCATTATGAGAATGAAGTGGATGTTCTGATAACTGATTATATAATTAAAAAAATCATACTTTGGGTATATATTCACAAACATACATAGCCATGCTTTGCCTTTGGAAATGCCTACTTTGATTGGAGCAAATAAGTCTCCTAAAAGCAACAAAGGGGAGAAAATGTTAATTCAGTCATTAACCTTTAAGCCTGCCTTACTTTTTACTATCTCTGTTACAGTATTTTTTGTTACTTAATATGACCACGTCCTGGGTGATTTAGAAATCTACGTGAGTTCAAACACACACTATTAATGGCTAAGATGGCCTATTTATACATTATTTTTTGCTAAGTGTTACACTTTAAAATATTTTTTTCTTTGATTCCACCATACCAGCTGAACAGAAGACAGAATGGCCTCATTATTGTAGGAGAATTTCTCCATTCCCTGCAATGATTCCAGAAGCTCTTGCACACTTCATCAGTATTATTGTAATTCTTTGGCTGCAGGATATTTGGCAGCTGTTGCACCCCACTGGCAAATCCTATTCATACTTCTTTCCCATTCACTACTGCCATTGGAGAATTGATTTCTCTCTCCTCTACTCTAACCTTTCCCAATTCATTTTGGATTGTTCAATGTGAAACATTTTAATTTCATATCATACAGCTATTCAGCTCACAATCCCTTTTTTAACCTGTCACCAGGGTAACAGCATAGCATGCTTTCTTTAGGCAATCAAGTTTTTATTTCACATGCTTAATGTTGCATTAAATGTTTGCATTTTGTTTAACCCCCCTTAAATACTTTGAACTCTGAATATGTTTTATAGGATAATGAAATCCTTGATTTTTGAATTGAAACTAAGTCAACACCATCACTACATTCATAGTAAAATGTCAAACGATTAATTTACATAATTCAAAGATTATTATTAAAACTCCCAAGTTAGCTGATCTGTGTAAAGCAATTTTCTGTAGGTAATGGAGGAATATTTGTATATATTTATGTTTTTCCTGGTTCCAAAAAAATATTTAAAGGGGATTTAGAGAGATTTAAACAAGGAACATTTCAAAAGAGCAATGGAATTAGTACAAATGGAAAAATATATCTTTTGAAGATAATAATTCATTTTTCAGTATTATGTTCTTTTCTCTGTGTATGTACTTAAATATATATACTGTAGTAATTTATGTATTTGGTGATGGATGAGGTAATCTACCAGAATGAAATTAAAAGTCTCTTGTAGGTGATTGATTTGGGCATTGTGTTCATTAATAGCTATTTATCCATTTACTTCAGTACAGACGTTACCTCACAGATGTTGCGAGTTTGGTTTTAGCCTACCACAGTAAAGTAAATACTGCAGTAAAGCCAGTCAGATGAATTTTTTGGTTTCCCAATGTGAATAAAAGTTATGTTTACACTATACAGTAATCTGTTAAGTATGCAAAGCATTGTGTCTAAAAAAGCAATGTGCACACTTTAATTTTAATACTTTATTGCCAAATAAATGTTCACCATCATCTGAACTTTCAATGAGCTGTAACCACCAGAAATCACTGTAACAAATCTAAAAACTTTGAAATATTATGACAGTTACCAAAATGCAGCAGACACAAAGTGAGCAAATGGAAAAGTGGTGTTGATAGACTTGCTTGAGGCAGGGTTGCTACAAACCTTCAGTTTTGTTTTTTTTTTAATTTTTTTTTTCAACGTTTATTTATTTTTGGGACAAAGAGAGACAGAGCATGAACGGGGGAGGGGCAGAGAGAGAGGGAGACACAGAATCTGAAACAGGCTCCAGGCTCCGAGCCATCAGCCCAGAGCCCGACGCGGGGCTCGAACTCACGGACCGCGAGATCGTGACCTGGCTGAAGTCGGACGCTTAACCGACTGCGCCCCCCAGGCGCCCCCCCCCCTTTTTTTTAAGCAATATCTGCAAAGCCCAATAAAGCAGAGTGCAGTAAAATGAGTTGTCCCTGTGCTACTTTGTCTTTAAATAATCCAATAATAATGATAGATTAGTAAAGATGGAAATTAGTATGTTTAGATCTTGATTCTTTGAATTGAATAGACTTGAGCTGTCTTTATAGAGCTACTTTCCATCTTTATTTATTTTTTTTTTAATTTTTTTAATGTTTATTGATTTTTGAGACAGAGACAGAGCATGAACAGGGGTGGGTCAGAGAGAGGGAGGGAGACACAGAATATGAAACAAGCTCCAGGCTCTGAGTCGTCAGCACAGTGCCTGATGCGGGGCTCGAACCCACAAACTGCGAGATCATGACCTGAGCCGAAGTCGGACGCTTAACCGACTGAGCCACCCAGGCGCCCCTCCATCTTTATTCTAAATAATAGTTTCAATGAAATTTGTTCCGTGAATATTATGAAATTTGGAATAGTCCAAGAAATATAAAGAAATGTGTATGGAAAGCAAGAACGTAGATTAGTTAATAACCCATGTTGTTTGAAAGCACTGTTAATTAAAAAAGTATATATTGACATGTACCTCTTTAAGTATCCTAATACTCCCCTATACAATCACTAATGTTTTTGCATTAATCTATAGGATAAACTTCGAATTAACCTATTTTTTCTTTTATACTATCTTTTTATTTTACTTAAAAAAACTTATGATTTAGTACTCTTTAGAATTTGTGGCCTCACACAGTGTGTCAGACTAATTTCTAATTTCATACCTTCAGTGCCCATGTGTCATAAGTGGCCCTGAATCTAGGTAATGTTGGTCTAGATGACCAGTATCTTGACCATCTACCTCACAAAGGTCACTTTGTTTTGGTAGAATAAATTCCTGAATATATATGTTAATGGTAATAACTTTTTACCTTCAGAATTAGAGTTATTAGATTATTCCAAAAATAACAAATAGCATGCCTTGTGGTAAGTTGCTTGGGCTTAGAGTAATAACAAAGCAATTCCTTCCATTTAAGAAGCTTAAAATAGAATGGAACAGGTAGACATTAAACAGATGATTATTAGCCCTGAAAACTGCTAGAGAAAGAGTGCAGCATGAGTGAAGTGTGAAGGAAGGGAATCTCATTTGCAGGTTAGCTGCACTATGTGAATATCCAGTTTTCAATAAAAAGTTACAAGACATGAAGAAATATGGAAGTATGTCCCTTTTACAGGTTAAAAAATCAATAGAAACTGTTCAGAAGGGTGGCTGAAATGTTGTGTTTTATTATGCCATAACCTTAAATAACCTGTTAAAAATATGTTCAAAGGACTAAAGGAAACCAGATACAAAGAAGTAACAGTATGGCAACCATGTCTCACTAAATAGAAAATATTGATAAAAATTCCAGAGATGAAAATACAATGCCTACAATGAAAAAGTATACTAGAGAGAACTCTACAATAGGTTTGACCTGGCAAAAGAAACCATCAGCAATTTTGAAAATACATTGAAATTATCTAGTGTGAGGAATGAAAAGAAAAATGAACAGAGCTTCAGAGACCCATGGGACACCATCACATGTACCAGCATACATGCTGAATCCCAGAAGGAGAGGAGAAAAAAGATAAAGGAATGGAAAGAATAAACCATAGCTGGGATTGCCTGGCTGGCTCAGTCAGTAGAACATGTGACTCTTGGGGTCATGAGTTCAAGCTCCACTTTGGGTATAGAGCTTACTGGAAAAAAAGAAAATGAAAAAGAAGTCATTGCAAAAAACATCACAAATTTCATGAAAAACATTAATCTGTACATTCAAGAAGTAGATAAATTAGAAGAAGCTCAAAAAGTTCTGTATCTACACACATTATTGTCAAACTGTCAAAACCAAACAGAATCTTAAAAGCGGCAAGAGAAAAATGACTCCTCCTGTGCAGTTAACATTTCATCAGAATCAATGGAGCCTTGATGATATAAATGAAATGCTGAAGGAAAATAAAAACACAAAGAATGTCATCAAAGAATTCTATATCCAGCAAAACTATCCTTTAAAAAATGAAGGAGACATGAAGACATTCCCAGGTAAACAAAAACCAAGAGAATCCATTGCTAGTAGACCTATCCAACCAAAACTCAAATACACATGAAGTAATAAAGAGCACTGGTTAAAGATTAGTACATCTTTTTTCTTATTTAATAGACAAATGCCCTTAAAGATAGGGGTGCCTGGGTGGCTCAGTCAGTTAAGTGTACAACTTTTGGTTTTGGTCCAGGTCATGATCTCAGGGTCATAAATCTAGTTCTGTGGTCAGGCTCCATGCTGGGTGTGAAGCCTGCTTAAGATTCTTTGCCTCTACTCTCCCCTGCTCAAGCATGTCTCTAAAAAGTGGGGTAGGGGGATGCCTGGGTGGCTCATTTGGTTAAGCATCTGCCTTTTGACTTTGGCTCAGGTCATGATCACATGGTTCATGGGATTGAGCCCCATGTAGGCTTGGAATTCTCTCTCTCCCTCTTTCTCTGCCCCTCTCCCCCTTGTATGCCCTCTCTCTCAAATAAATATTTTTTTAAAAAATTTAAAAAGTCAACTTAATGCAGTAGTTATAATTGTAAGTTGGTAGGTGCACAATATATACAGATGTAATTTCTATGGCAATAAGATATGTAAGGGTGGAGGAATTAAGATATATTGGAGCAGATTTTCTGTATGCTATTGCAATTGAGTTAGCATTAATCCAAGCTATAGTGTTTAAATGTAAGGTGCTAATTTGTAATCCCCAAGGTAACCACTAAGAAAACTGCTTTTAAAAATAGTAAATGAGGGGCACCTGGGTGGCTCAGTCAGTTAAGTGTCCGACTTTGGCTCAGGTCATGATCTCACAGTTCATGAGTTCGAGCCCCGCATTGGGCTCTATGCTGACCGCTCAGAACCTGGAGCCTGCTTCAGATTCTGTGTCTCCCTCTCTCTCTGCCTCTCCCCTGCTCATGCTGTGTCTCTCTCTGTCTCAAAAATAAGTAAAAACATTTAAAAAAATGAAAAATAGTAAATGAAACATTAAGGGAATTAAAATGGTACAACAGTTGAAACAAAAGAAGGCAGGGGCACCTGGATGGCTTAGTCAGTTAAGCATCCAACTTTGGCTCAGGTCACTATCTCACCATTTGTAGGCCCGAGCCCTGCATTAGTCTCTGTGCTGACAGCTCAGAGCCTGGAGCTTGCTTTGGGTTCTGTGTCTCCCTCTCCCACTTCCCCTCCCTGGCTTGGCTTATGCTCTGTCTCCAAAATATAAACATTAAAAAAAATTTTTTTTTTAAAGGCAGTAATGGAGGAATAGAAGAACAAAAAAAGACATAACCTATAACAAGCAAAAATTAAAATGAGAGATGTAAATCCTACTTGATGCATATATTAAATGTAAATAGATTAAACATGCCAATCAAGGGTAGATATTGGCAGAATGGGTAAAAAGCAAGATCAAACTGTATGCTTTCTACAATAGACCTGCTTTATTGTTATTTTTAAATTTTTCCGTTGTTTATTTTGTTAAATCCTGATAAGTATACTCTTTAATTCCCATTTCCCTTCATTCCCCTGCCTTCTGGTAACCATCATTTCTCTGTAGTTAAAAGTCTGTTTCTTGGTTTGTCCCTTTTTTCCCCCCTTTGCTCATTTGTTTTGTTTCTTAAATTACCCATGAGTGAAATCATATGCTAATTTGTCTTTCTCTGACTGACTTATTTCACTTAGCATTATACTCTTTAGCACTCTCCATGTGGTTGCAAATGACAAGATAAAACAGAAGATCGGGGGTACCTGCTGGTGCATTCAGTTAAACATCAACTCTTGATTTCAGTTCAGGTCATGATCTCATTGTTCATGGGTTTGAGCCCCATGTCAGTCTCTGTGCTGACAGCTCAGGGCCTGCTTGGGAATCTCTCTCCCTCTCTCTCTGCCCTTCCCCCATGTTCACTTGTTCTCTTTCTCTCTCAAAAAAACAGAAACAAAAACAAAACAAAGATTGAACTGGATGCTTTTTACAATAGGGTATTTCTATTATTATATTTTAATATAATTTATTGTCAAGTTAGCTAATACATAGTCTATACAGTGTACTCTTGGCTTCAGGAGTAGATTCCCATGATTTATCATTTACATATAACACCCAGTGTTCATCCCAACAAGTGTCCTTCTCAATGCCCATCACCTATTTTGCCCGACCCCCCCCCCACCCCCATCAACCCACAGTTTGTTCTCTGTATTTAAGAGTCTCTTATGGTTTGCCTTCCTCTTTGTTTGTAACTATTTTTTTTTCCCTTCCCTTCCCTCATGGTCTTCTGTTAAGTTTCTCAAATTCCACACGAGTGAAAACATGAAATCTGTCTGTCTCTGACTTATTTCACTTAGCGTAATATCCTCCGGTTCCATTCATGTTGTTGCAAATGGCAAGATTTCATTCTTTTTTAATTGCCGAGTAGTATTCTTGTGTGTGTGTGTGTGTGTGTGTGTGTGTGTGTGTACACACACACCATGTCTTTTATCCATTCATCAGTCAATGGGCATTTGGGCTGTTTCCATATTTTGGCTATTATTGGGCTGGTACAAACATTGGGGTACATGTGCACCTATGAATCAGCACTCCTGTATCCTTTGCATAAATTCCTAGTAGTGCTATTGCTGGGTTGTAGGGTAATTCTATTTTTTTCAAGTTTGTTTATTTTAAGAGAGAGAGCACAAACAGGGTAGGGCCAGAGACATGGGGAGAGAGAGAATTCCAAGCAGCCTCTGCACTGTCAGCACAGAGCCTGTTGTGGGGCTTGAACTTATGAACCATGAGATCATGACCTGAGCCGAAATCAAGAGTTGGACACTAACTGACCTAGCCACCTAGGCATCCTGGGTAATTCTATTTTTAATTTTTTGAGGAATTTCCACACTGTTTTCAGAGTAGCTGCACCAGTTTGCATTCCCACCAACAGTGCAAGAGGATTCCCCTTAATAGAAATACTTTAGACTCAGAGACACAATAGGTTGAAAATAAAAGGAGAGAGTTATTAGACAAATATTATATTTACAATACTAATATTGTTATTACTAATACTAATATCAGACAAAATTTTAAGACAAAAATTGTTACTGGAGACAAAAAGGGATATTTTATAGGATTACATAGCACAATTGTTAGAAACTATAATACCCCACTTTTAGTAATGGATAGAACAATTAGACAAGATAAACAAGGAAGTAGAAGACTTGAAAAATACTATAAACCAAATAGATGTAATACAGATATGTAGAACAATCCACCCAACAACACCAGAGTATGCAATTTCTCAAGTGCATGTGTGACATTTTCCAGAAAAGACCATATCATATGCTAAGCCATAGAACAAGACTCAGTAAATTCAATAGGATTAGAATTATACAAAGTATCTTCTCCAACCACAACTGAATGAAATTAGAAATATACAATAAAGGAAATGAGAAATTCACAAATATGTGGAAATTAAGCAACCCTAAAAAACCAGTGTGTTAAAGGAGAAATCACAAGAGAAATTAGAAAATATTTTGAAATGGATGTAAACAAAAACATGGTTCAAAAACTTATGGGATGCATTAAAGCAGTGGTTATTAGAGGGCAATTTAGAGCCAGAAACACAGATGTTACAAAAAGAAGAAAGATACCAATCACGTCATCTTCCACTTTAGGAAAATAGAAAACGAAGAGCAAACTAAACCCAAAGTTAGCAGAGGGAAGAAAATACTAAAGATTAAAATGAAAATAAATGAAATAGAGAATAGAAAAACAATAAAGGAAATTAATAAAAGCAGTATTTGGGAAGATCAACAGAAATGCAAATCTTACAGAAGACTGTAAGAGAAAAAGACTTCCAACAGTTAAAAATGGTAATGAAAGAGGGTGTATGCATACAGACCTTAGAGAATTAAAAAGGATTATAAGGGAATAACTTGACCAGATATTTACCAACAAATTAGGTAACATAAAATGGAGACATTCCTGGAAAGATGCAAGCTACTGACATGGACTCAAGAAGAAACAGAAAGTCTGTATAGACCTGAAAGAGACTGAATTGGTCATCACAAAACTTCCCAAAAGGAAGAGCCCAGGACCAGAAGTCTTCACTGATGAATTCAATCAAGTGTTCAGAAGGGAATTAACACCAATTCCTTACAGACTTTTCCACAAATAGAGAAGAGAAACATTTGCAACTCATTCTATGAGAGCAATATTACCATCATACTAAAATCAGATAAAGATGTTATGAGTAAAGGAAACCGGAGATGAAAATCCCTCATAAATGTTAATGCAATAATCCTCCACAAAATACTACCAAATGGAACCCAGAAATATATAACATAATTATTCTGTAACCAAGTGAGATTTGTTTTAGGAATACATAATTGGCTTAATATCCAAAAATTGGTCAATGTGATAAACCCTATTAATAAAGGACAGAAATCACAGTATTATCTCAATAAATGCAGAAAAAAAAACATTTGATAAAATCCAGCAGCCTTTTGTGGTAAAAACCACAATAGAATAGAAGGGAATTTCCTCAGACTGATGAAGGCCATTTCTTAAAAACCTACAGCTAACATTGTATTTAATAGTGTATGACTGAATGTTTTTCTCCTAAGATAGGAATAAGACAAGGATATTTGTTAATTTTGTTGAGCATTGTACTGGAGTTCCTAGTACGCCACTTTGCCAAGAAAAATAAAAAGTGTCAAGTTGGGGAAGAATTAAAACTATATTTCCAAATGATATGATCTTATATGTAGGAAGTCTTAAGGAATTTACAAAATAAAATTGTGTTTTGTTTTTTTTTCATTTAAGACAGGGAATACTTTATTCACACCCATCAGAAATGGACAGCTTGGGTCTGTAACAAAGCATTGTGTTTTATTTTTTATTTTTTTTATTTTTTTTATTTTTAAAAAAAAATTAGCATTTATTTATTATTGAGAGACAGAGAGACCTAGAGTGTGAGCAGGGGAGGGGTAGAGAGAGGGGGAGACACAGAATCTGAAGCGGGCTTCAGGCTCTGAGCTGTCAGCACAGAGCCCGACGCACGGCTTGAACTCAGGATCTATGAGATCATGACCTGAGCTGAAGTCAGTTGCCCAACCAACTGAGCCACCCAGGCGGCCCCAAAGCATTGTGTTTTAAAGCGTAGGTCCGTAATTGTATATGAGACCATACACTGGTACATACATACTAACTGATTAGAGCACAGCTTTTCAGTGTGCAAAATAGAATAAGCTTTCCTGTAAGAGCAGAACCTTTGTGAGATTTTTAACATTAGTATTCTTCACCCTCTCCTTCAACAGAATCCATTCCAACCTCCTCATAATCCTTTTCAAAGGCAGCCATGTCCTCACGGGCCTCAGAAAACTGTCCTCCATACTCTCACTCACATATCAGTGAACAAAGGCATGCTTGTCATACATTAGGTCAAATTTGTGGTTCAGGTGAGCTCAGGCCTCACCAGTGGCTGTGGTGTTACTCAGCATGCACACAGCTCACTGTTCTTTGGTGGGTCTTCACCATGTACTGCAGTGGGAGGATGGTAATTAATGCCAGCTTTAAGGCACTGGGGCACAAGTCAACAAACTAGATGGTATGCTTGGTCTTGATGGTGGCAGTAGCAGTATTGACATCTTTGGGAATGGTACGATAGGCAGCAAGCCTTGTATTTACCATGGCGAGAGTCACATTTCATCCTTTGGTTGGCTTGCTCAAAGCATTCGTTGGTGACCTCTGCTACAGAAAGCTGTTCACGGTAGGCTTTCTCAGCAGAGATGACGGGTGTATGTAGCCAGAGGGAATTGGATACAGGGATAGGGCACCAGATTGGTTTGGAATTCTGCCAGATCAACATTCAGGGCTCCATCAAATCTGAGGGAAGCAATGATGGAGGGCACAATTTCACCTATCACCCTATTTAGGTTAGTGTAGGTTGTAGACTCAATATCAAGGTTTCTGTGACCTTCATAGATGCCCTCATTGTCTACCATGAAGGCACAATTAGAGTGCTCCAGAGTGGTGTGGGTAGTGAGGATGGAGTTGTAGGGCTCAACTACAATTGTGGAAACCTGAGGTGGTGGGTAAATGAAGAACTCCAACTTAGACTTTTTGCCTTAACTGACAGACTTTCCAGTGAACCTGGAACCAGTTTCTTCTCCAAAGCTATGGACAACCAAGAAGCCCTGAAGACCTGGGCACTGGTCAGCCAGTTTCTGAATTCAGTCCAAGACAATGTCAGTGATCTATTTGCCAATGGCCTGGTGGCTTCAGGCGTAGCATCTTCCTTGCCTTTGATGAGCTGCTCAGGGTGGAACAGCTGGTGGTAGGTGCCAGTGTGAACTTCATCAATGACTCTGGGTTCCAGGTCTGCAAACACTGCCCTGGGCACATGCTTGCCAGCACCCACCTCACCATCTCATTCAAGAACTTGTCGGGGTGCCTGGGTGGCTCAGTCGGTTAAGCGTCCGACTTCAGCTCAGGTCACAATCTCACAGTCCGTGAGTTCGAGCCCCGTGTTGGGCTCTGGGCTGATGGCTCAGAGCCTGGAGCCTGCTTCCCATTCTGTGTCTCCCTCTCTCTCTGCCTCTTCCCCGTTCATGCTCTGTCTCTCTCTGTCTCAAAAGTAAATAAACGTTAAAAAAAAAAAAAGTTAAAAAAAAAAAAAAGAACTTGTTGAAGGAGTCATCTCTTTCCCCAGTGGTTTTGTCAGTTGGCATCTAGCCATTGGGTTGAATGCTGTGTTCCAGGCAGTAGGACTCCCAGCAGGCATTGCTGATCTGGACACCAGCTTGGCCAACATGGATGGAGATGCATTCACACATGGTTGCTGCTTTGTGGCTGCTGAACAGATGGCGGTGAGGAAGAGGAGAGGTTACTTTTACGGCATGACTGTTAAGTGGTTGATGTAAGAGAACTTCAGGAATTCATAAAATCGATTAGAACTAATGACTTTTGCAAGGTTGCAAGGTATAAGAATGATATACAAACACCAAATTTATTTTGATACAGTACCAGCATACAAACTGAAAAAGCAATTAACAAACCAATTTTATTTATGAAAGCACCAAAAAGAATGCAATACTTAAGCTTAAAATTTTCTACATAGATGTGCAAGACTTGTGTGGCAAAACAATTGTTGATAAATTAAAGACAACTTAATTGGATAAACTTCCCCTATTCATGGATCAGAAAACCTAATACTGAGATAGCAGTACTCACCAACACGTTATACAGATTTTGTGCCATCTGTCTCTCAATCCCAGCTGTATTTTTTGCAAAAAAAAAAAAAAAATTACAAAATTTGTATGAAAGTGCAAGGGACACAGCATAGCCAAAACAGTCTTGAAAAAGAACAAACTGGGGACTTACACTTCCTAATTACAAAACTTGCTACAAAGCTACAGTAATCAAGACAGGGTTGTACTGGCATAAGGATAGATATGTTGATCAATGGAATAGAATTGAGGGTCCAAAAATAAATCATTACACTATGATCAGTTGATTTCAAAAGTATATGAAGGCAATTTAGAGTATTTAAGTATAATTTTTTCAACAAATGCTGCTGGAGCAACTCTACTGGCTATCTTCATGCAAAAGATGGAAGCTAGTTCCCCCCTTACACCATACACAAAAATGAACTTAAAAAAAAAATCACAGTCTTAAAAGTAAGAGCTTTGGTTCACTTTTGGTTAGGGGATGATTTCTTAGGTAAGATGCCAAAGGCACAAGAAACAAAAGAAAAAAACTTAAGTGCTTTAAAGGCAACATCAAGAAAATGAAAACACAACCTACGGAATATGAGAAAACACTTGCAAAACATAGGTATGTTGCTAGGAAACTTTTTTTTAATGTTTATTTTTGAGAGAGAGAGAAAATGTGAGTAGGGAAGGGGCAGAGGGAAAGTGAGAGAGAGATAAAATCCCAAGAGACTCTACACTGAAAGTGCAGAGCCTGATGTGGTCTTGAACTCATGAACCCTGAGATCGTTACCTGAGCCGAAATCAAGAGTTGGACACTTAACCAGCTGAGCCACCCAGGTGCCCTGCTAGGAGACTTTTCTCAGAATATGTAAATAATGCTTATATAACTCAATAATAGAAAGATAGCCCAATTTAAAAATGGGCAAAGGACATGAATATAAATTTTTCCAAAGAAGATATACAAATTACCAACAAGCCCATGAAAAGAGGCCCAGCACCGTTAGTCATTAGGGAAATGCAAATCAAAACCAAAATGGGATACCATTTTATATCCACTAGAGTGGCTGTAATAAAAACGACAGACAATATCAAAGTGTTGGTGAGGATGTGGAGAAGTTGAAAGTCTCATACATTCTTGGTAGGAATTTGAGTAAAATGGTGCAAACCTGGAAATAATTTGGCTGTTTCTCACAATGTATGACATTACCGCATGACCTAGCCATTCTACTTCCAGGGTTATACCCAAGGGAAATGAAATCATACGTTCACAGAAGTGTTGTATATAAATGTTCATACATTTTCCATAGTAAATGAGCAGTAGAAACAACCCTAATGTTTCCAAAATGATGAATGGATAAATAATATTAAATGGGATGTATTTATAGAATGGAATATTATTCAGTGATAAAAAAAAATAAATGAAGTATTGGCACTTCCTACACCATGGATGAAATTTGAAAACACTATGCTAAATGAAACAAGGCAGTCATAATAGGCCACGAATTCTTTGTTTCCATTTTTATGAAATGTCTAGAATGAGCAAAGCTATTGAAATAGAAGGGACTTCAGTAGTGGTGTAGGGGGAGGTGAGTATGGAGTGACTGCTAATGGGCCCAGATTTTCCTTTTTGGGGTTATAAAAATGTTTCAAAATTGTCTGTGGTAATGGGTACACAACCCTGAATATACTAAGCATCATTGAATTGTGCAGTTCAGGTGGGTTAAATTTATGGTGTGTGAACTTTATGTCAATAAAACTGCTTACGATTTTTGAAACTTACGTATTTTATATTTAAGAATTTATTTTCCTGTTGGCATAATAGAAGTTTAAAATTTAGGAATTAGCTGAGATGATGTATCTTCTCACATGATGGAATCTTCTTTAAGATTATTCTCATGATTATAAAATGTTTATGTGACTGCTCTCAATTTAGTTCCATGAATAAACGTGTACAGAAGTCAAGTGTTCCTGGGCTACTACTTGGCTGGTAGAAGTGGTATATATATGTGATCCAGTATTCTCCTATTTTTATTTCCTCCTCTGCCTTTGAATGCAAGTGAAAGAAGGTTAAATCAACATAGAGAATTTCTACTTTTTGTAATGGTTATTTAGCTTATTTCCAATTAACCTTCCTCCAAATAACAATGGCAAGCTCTGGAGAAGATATACAACTATTATTAGAAGGCTCTGGATGACAACTAAAACCAGTCAGAATTTTAATGGATTTTGAGTGTTTGTCGAAGGAAAACACACTGGATGAGATCCACCTTTGTATGGCATTTCCCCTGAAGGTGGTCACCGTTGCATGTGCGCATCAGGACATGGTAGAACTCAGGAGTTAGCCCCAATCTTATTGACTTGAGGTCTTGGAGAATGATGCTTAGAATTGTAAGAACTGCTGAAGATTGGGCAGGGATCTCATGGCAAAAAGAGAGCAACAGTGAAGATTTCTATCTCTGAATTTAGCTTCACTCAAATAGATGATTGATTCCTGATATGTGCATGCATGAAGACTTTGCAAATCCCAGTGTATGAATCCCTCTGGAATGCTGAATGAACTGAGTTGAAGTTGTGTTGCTGCCTTTCAAACAGATGATAATGATTGGAATTTGAGCCTCATCAAATTTGAGGGGCTTGTAAACACTTCGAATTTTCCATTAAAACCCCAGAAGGATCATGTCTTAGGAGAAACACTGTTTCTGGAATAAGTGATTTGGAGTTTTAATTCAGTAAAAGCAAAACCAGAAAGACATCCTAGCACAACACAAAGGTGAGTCTTGATGACTTCACAGTGATCAGTCAGTAATTTAACTGCCTGTTGAAATAAAAATCAGAATTTTTCAGGGGAAGATAACAGGAAAACTACAGTCTCTGCAACATATCCACAATCTGATGTACAAAAAACGATTCACTTGGCACACAATTCAAGAATTAAGTTGACCCATGGTCAAGAGAAAAAAGTTAGTAGAAGCCAACTATGATACTATAAGATATTGGGTTATGTATAAGACTTTAGCACAGTTATTAAAATTATTTTCAAATATTAAAGATCAAAATGAAGTAATTAATAGGGAATATAAACATAGATCTGGAAACTAGGAAAGTACCAAGTAGAAATTCTAGATCGTAAAATGTATTGTCCCTGCAATGGAAAACTTACTGGATAGGCTGAAAAGCATATTGGTTAGTGCTGGCAGAAGGCAGAATGGGTAAACTTAGAAGAATAGAGACTATACACTCTGAAGAGAAAAGGTATTTCACAACATTGAAGAGACCCTCATTGACCTAGGTTCATAAGATCAGGAAGTCTAACTTACATGTATTTGGAGCTACAAAAGGAAATAGAAGACAGAAAATGGGGTAAAATATATCTGAAAATACGGAGTTTGTCTTCTTTAGATTGGGAAGAGGAAAGAATTCTGTGTGTGTCTTTTATTCAACTTTATACTAGTGATCCTACCCAGTAAGATAAGAAGTCATGGAGATCAGAAAGGGAGAAGTAAATCATTTCTATTCACCAAGGATACAATAGTTTGCATGGAAAACATTAAGGAATCTATAACACAATTACTGAAATAAATTTAGCAGAGTTGCAGGATAAAAAGTCAATCATATAAATTGTTTCAGTGAACTAACAACGAGAAAATAAAAATTAACAGTTTTGTTTAACAGCATAAAAATGTAGGCAAATAATTTAACAAAATAAATTCAAGACTGTCAGTTGTCAGAGTAGGTAAGGCATGAAAAACTAATAAAGCCTAAGGATTGGAAAGGAAGCTTTCCAGGACACCTTAATAGGTTACTTAAGAAAACTCTAAGGAATCTGTGATACAACTAATAAAACTAAGAAATAGGTATAATTTTCACAAAGGAGGTTCAAGACTGCCACACTTTGCTGAGAGAAATTCACAATATAAAATAAATTAGAGCTATTGTAGATAGGAGGATAAAATGTTAAGGTGTCTGCTGTCCCTCCATTAATGAAGAGATTCAGTGCAAGCCCAAACGTAACCCCATTAGGGGGGCTGCTTTAGGGAGGAAGGAGAAGAAATTGACCTGTTTTGAAATTTTTGTGAAAATGCAAAGGGATCTAGAACAGCTAATACCATCTTAACCGATGGACAAAGCTGCAGAACTTGGTATGCAAGTCTTCTTGAAACAACTAGGTGAAACTCCTTCTCTCTCCCATCACACAAGAAAATTAAGGATGAATCATAGGTCCACCTGTAAAACCTCTAAAGCAAAACATGAATATTTCTTCTGGGCCTTGCTGTAGTCAGAACACTTCTTAGCAAGGACATAAAAGCACTGAGCATAAAAGGGAAAATGCGTATGTTTTTATTCATATTAAAAATTTTCATTAAACAACAAAGAGATATTATATGTTTGTTAGAATAACTAAAATCCCAAACACTGACAATACCAAATTGTGGAACAACAGGAACTTTCATTCATTGCTAATGGGAATGCAAAATGGTGCAGCCACTTTGAAAGACAGTTTAGCAGGTATTTTTCCAAAATGAAACATCCTTTTACCATGTGATCCAGTATTTGTACTCCTTGGTATTTATTCAAATGAATTGAAAATGTTTCTACCCTACAAACTGAATGTCAATGTTTATAGCAGCTTCACTCGTATTGCCAAAACTTAGAAGTAACCAAGATGTCCTTCAGTAGGTGAATGGATAAGTAAACTGTGGTACATCCAGACAATGGACTGTTATTCAGCAATAAAAAGGTATTCGCTGTCATCAAGCCACACAAAGACATGGAGAAACTTTAAATGCATAATGCTGAGTGAAAGAAGCCGATCTGAAAAGGTTACATTCTGTATGATTATAGCTACACAGCATTCTGGAAAAGGCAAAATGGTAGAGATAATAAAGATTAGTGGTTGCCAGTGATTCAGGGGGATGGAGGGAAAGTTAAATAGGTAGAGCACAGAGCAATTTTAAGGTGAAATTATTCTATATGAAACCTTAATAGTGGAGACCTGTCATTATACGTTTGTTCAGACCCGTAGAATGTATAGCCCAAAGAGTGAATCCTACTGTAAACTATGGACTTTAGCTAATACCAATTTATCAACCTTGGCTCATCAATTTTAACAAATGTACCACAGCAATGCAGAATGGTAATAACTGTAGCCAGGGTAGGGTGAGTGAGGGTATTTGTAGGAACTCTACTTCCTGCTCAATTTTTCTGGAAACCTAAAGCTGCTCTGAAAAATTAAGTCTGTTAATTTTTTAAAAACTGCTGAAGGTAAGACATTTTTAAGAGAATTTATAAGCCTCAGGGGTGGTGCAGAATATTCACAAGACCTAAATCTGATAGAGGCTTTCTAAAAAATAACTCCCACAAATCAGTAAGACCAACATCTTAATTAAAAAGATGGACAAAATTTTGAAACAAGTGGCCAATAAGCACTAATATTGAGGTGCCCAACATTATTTGTCATAAGGGGAATGCATGTTAACCTGTAATGAGAAGTTTCTAAGCCACTGGCCTGACTAGAAGTAGAAACACATCACCAAATGGTGACAAGGCTATGGAGCAAGTGCCATTGCTGGGGGGAGTATAGATATGTTTTAATACCTTGTAAGACAGTTTTGACAGTTTTTATAAAATTAAACATGGTTGCCCTCACATTTCCACTCTCAGAGTTTTTACCCACAAGAAATCAAAACTTCTGTCTTCAAAAAAGGCTCACACAAAGAGTGTTTATAGCAGGTTTGTTCATAAGAGCCCCAAACTGGAAATAGCCCAAATGCCCATCAGCAGAAGGATGAACTAATTTTGGTATGCTGGTACCATAGAGTACTGCTCTGCAATAAATAATGAACTGTTAACGTGAATGAGCCTCAAAACATTGCATTGGGCAAGGAAGAAAAGAAAACTACATGCAAGAGTGCATGTTTTTGGAGTCTGTTTATGTGAAGCTTTAATCTATAGTTGAACTACTGGGGAAAGGGACAGATTTATTGGAATGATAAATGATGGAACTTACAGTTTTGAATTTCACTGTATATAAATCATAAATTAATGTATTTTTTTAAAAATAGGGTTGGGACACTGGGGTGGCCCAGTTGGTTGACCTTCCTACTCTTGATTTTGGCTCAGGTCACAATGCCAGGGTCGTGGGATCGAGCCCCGTGTTGGGCTCCGTGGTGAGCATGGAGCCTGCTTGAGATTCTCTCTCTCTCTTTCTCTCTCTCTCTCTCTCTCTCTCTCTCTCAAATAAATAAAATGGGGTTGCAATAATAGAGGAGAGTTTCAGATATTTCACCATATTCTGAAAATGATGAGAATAACACTTATTTTAGCATTCATGTGCCAAGCACGAATCTGAGTGTGTTACACCTTTTACCTTCTTTAATCAACTTGTGGGGAAAATGTTCTTACTGTCTTGGGCTTGCTGACCAGGAAATTGAGACACAAGGAGGAAAAGTAACTTGGAAGGCCACATGGCTTTTGGGGTTGGTGGTCAGTCCATGACCAGGGCTTGCAGAGGCTAAACTCCATTGCCTTTCCTGACTGTTCATGCCCAGCATTTAAATTGAGAACCTGAAGCCTTTGATTGGTAGCACAAGAAATAGGGTTTGCATAATATTAAAATCTGTAAGATTATAAGTAACATTAGTATTCGGTTTCCTGATTCAGGTGTCATTTGTGTTATTTGTAATGCTAATGACTCGAAACTTGAGGGTGTTCTGTAACCCTTTCTGGGCACTGTTTTGTGATACACAGCCTCATCTATTTGAATGTACACATTTTAAATTGCATATAAGCAGGATTCTATTCCTCTACTGTGACAATTTCTAGCTTTGAAGAGCTTCTCTGAAAATGCTGCTTTTATCTTTCTTCTGCAGTGATGAACTTTAATGTTGGAGTGTTGTAAGTTCTCACATAATAAGGCTTAGATTTTTGTTTGCTTTGGCAGTAGACTTCTGTTTAAAATTCCTTTAATCTGTTCATTCCATGCTTATATTCATTTTGATAGCTGATGGCTCTGTGAAGAATTTTATATGAATTTATTGCACTAATAAAACTTGTATTTGTAATTCTTTTTCCATCCCAACTTGCTAAGAGTGAGTTTTTCAGCAAATTGCTGAATTTTTGTCTTCTTTAGATTTTTTTTCCCTGGAGGAAATAAGAAACAATTCATATGCTAGATCTAAAGTTTCATTAAAATTGCTTATGCCCTGTCTCAGGCATTTTAAGTGGGCCATCTGTCTAAACATCTCTCTCTTTTTTTTTCTGATCATTTCCTCGACTTATTCATGAACCATGGGAGGGCTCCTTTGTAGTCGCCACATGTAGCTGGTTCCGTCTACCCCCACTGAATACATCTATGTGCTCGCATAACATATCTTTTCACCGTGCTGGAAATTCTCTGAACTTGGTTCAGATGAATGGCCCACTTTTCTGAAGGCCTTTTTCTTCCTGCAAAGATTTGTATGCAGAAGCTGACCTCTGTGGCTATGGAATGCAGCGTATTATTCTTGATCATTTTACAGACCACCCACTGTGAAAGTTATGATCAAGGATTGCTTAATGATTCTTTGACCACTAACATTGTTTTAACTCAGTGTTTCACTCTTAAATAGGTAATGGCACAATTGAAAACCAGCTTTTCTGAGTGTCTCATAATATGGTTTTGAGATGTTTATAATCCTTGATAACTAAAGATGCTGTGAGTTATGTTTACATAAAATCTGCCTTAAAACATGAAATGTGGTGGTATTTGGTTACCCAAATTTGGGTATTTGGGTTAGTATTATTTACACATTTTTGAGTAAAATATTCCAATAAGTTAAATGCATTAATTAGCATTAACATTTGTGATAATCAGCTGACCGTTTTTACTATAAAATACAGAAACATTCAGTTTTATTGAGCATATTCATTCTGGTTGGCTGATGATAATCAAAGTGGACAGGTCTGGGTAAGACCTATTATTTGATTTGCTTTGTGAGTCTCTGTTTATGTGAATTCCCTTTTCCTGGGTATTGGGGGTTTTGTTTGTTTTTTGAAGTAGTAGTTTAAATGATAACAGCTTTTCAAGTAACTAACAAGCTGCACAGATGAAATTTTTGATCAGATGTCAGCCTCTTTTACTAGGCACATAGTTCAGTAAAGAAGCTGTTTTCTGTGTAACATTACTAAACTGAGTCAAGTGAAACTCTAGGACTTTTTCTCTCCCTTTCCAGAGAGTTGTTCATAAAAATATTTGAGACTATTGTGGATTTGATGGATAAAGGAACTCCTTTCTAAAATTTAAAATATAACTGTAAAATGTAACTGCCACCATTATAAACACGTTTGTGCTGGTGGAATTGATATCAGTGTTTCAAAGTAATTATTAACATAGCCTCAATGATTTTGCAGAAATAGAACACATATACTTTTATACTTCCAGGCTGGTGCATGTTACTTTCTTTATTTGTAGTTTATTACAGTTTATTTCTACTGCCCAGTTTATGGATCTTTACACTGGGCATGTATGCCCAACCCCATCCATTTTATTTAAAAACAAAACAAAACTTTCAAACTTACATAAAGCCAGAAGGAATCTTAGCAGATTTTGTTTGCAGAAGAGTGAACTCATGAAGAGATTCCACGGTGTGACCATCTTGTATCTCAAGGGCTTGCTGTCACAGTGAAGCCTCTTTCCTACCTCCTAGTAACACATCACCTTAAAAGAAATTGTTAGGAAAGGGCACTTCAGGAGTTGTGTACTCGGAAGAAGCGACAGCTCCCCCGTCACCTGCCCAGCGCTGCACTAGCTGTATTTCACAGGTGTGGAAATTTTGGGGCCAAAGTACTGGAGTCCCTGGGACCTTGTTAGTAAGGGAATGGACTGAGATTAAACCCCAGCATTTTAACTCAAAGGAGCCTGTGCTCTTTCTACAAGGTCCCTCTTGGGGCAGGTTCTAACATATATGAAACAGATGTGGGTCAAAATAAAACAATGGAAAAATAAATAGTAGTTAGGTTCTGAAGGGTGGCAACCGTATCTCGCCACCATCTGTAGGTTTGCTTTCTGTGGGAAAATTCAGTCTGGGTTCCAACCGGATGTCAGCATTAACTTCCCAGCTCCTCTGGAAACAGAGGCTTGTTGCATAACTGAAAAGAGTCTCCACATTTAGTTGAAAGAATTACTCCTTCAGGCTACTAAATTGTGAAAAATATTAAGCCTATAATGTAGGTTAAGTGGCAGGGAGCTCACTGAAGTTGTTTGTACTATGGTCAGTACCTATATGGTTAGGGAACAGTTTATGAGAGAGATGATATTCTTCTTGAAAAACCTGTTGGTTTGTGGAGCAGAAGGAATCCAGGGTTTCCCTTAAAGGGATTTCAGTTATGGGGGTGGGTGGAAATGAATATATAGCCCTATGGTTGGGACTAATCAAATTAATAAAAGTTAACATTTACGTGTACTGTTTGATTTAGTTCTCAGTACATCATCACTGTGATGCAGATACTATTATATACCTAGATTGATTCAAAGGAGATTGAGACTTAATAGTTTGCTCAAGAATGAATTAATGAAAGCGCTGGGTTTTTTTTTAAATGTTTTTTAAAGTTTATTTTTGAAGGAGAGAGAGAGACTGAGCATTGAGCAGGGGAGGGGCAGAGAGAGGAGGAGACACAGAATCCAAAGCAGGTCCAGGCTCTGAGCTGTCAGCACAGAGCCCGAGGCGGGGTTTGAACCCACAAACCGTGAGATCATGACCTGAGCTGAAGTTGGATGCTCAACTGACTGAGCCACCTAGGCGCCCCAGAAAGGGCTGGGTTTTTAACCCACTTGTGCGAGTTACCTGAGCTTGGGTTTGTGACCACTGTGCTTATTTCTCCTGCTTGCTTTGGTTTGGTTTGGGAAGTAATTTAAGTTTTTGGCGCAACCAGATACGCAAGTCATGAATAATCAGAAATAAAACTGGATACAAAGAGAGGGACCTTATTTACAAGAAACTTGAATGGTAGGTAACTCAGTTAAGATTTCACCTGATATGAAGTAGAAAACCATGGAACAATCTTGAGCAGCAGAGGTACATAATTGTCAAGGGTAGTAAAGACTTAAGAAAGTTAGGTCGCCAGTAATATAGCTGGGAGGTTATTTCTGTCATCACAAAACCCGAGAGGTTGGGGTGTTAGCCCCTTTGAAGGTAAACAGAGTGAAGTCTGGTGAGGTCCTTTATATAATGCAAAAAGAGCCAGGTAGTAAGCCAAGAGCTCAGGGGCCATGCTTTTTCTGGAGCATACTCTGTCCCTTGGGTGACGTGGCCTTTCCTATACGGTGCTCGGCACATAGTAGGTGCTCCTCAGATTCCTTCCTACTGCCCCCATCATCCCTTTCTCCCCAAACTCTGCTGGGACCTGGGAAACAAAAATAAGGAATGATCTCGATCTTTATTTTTATAATTTTTTAAATGTTTGAGAGAGAGAAAGAGCACGCAAGAGCATGAGTGGGGGAGGGGCAGAGAGTGGGAGACCCAGAATCTGAAGCAGGCTCCAGGCTCTTGAGTTGTTAGCACAAAGCCTGACTGAACCACGAGATCATGACCTGAGCTGAAGTTGGATGCTTAACTGACTGAGCCACCCAGGTGCCCCAGGAATGATCTTTATCTTTTAGGAGCTTACAGGCCAATGAAGGAGACAAACTTAGATGCCTGTGGAATAGAGTGACAAAATAGAGGGGGGTGGGGTGTTGGCATACTGGAGTACTCTGCCCTGTGACACTTGTCTTCTCCCCCTCCTCCTCCCCCTTCCTCCTCCCCCTCCTCCCCCTCGTCTTCTTCCTCCTCTTCTTCCTCTTCCTCCTCCTCCTCTTCCTCCTCTTCCTCTTCCTCTTCTTCCTCCTCCTCCTCTTCTTCCTCCTCCTGTTCTTCCTCCCCCTCCTCCTTCTCCTCCTCTGTGTCCTGTATGCTCCCCTGTTGTTCTTTCAAGCTCTCATGTGTGAAGCTCTGTCCTCTGAAACAGCCCTATTTAAGTTGCCGAGAGAATCGTCCATGTCTGCCATGTTCATTAGTAATGATTTGTTGATACATTTTAAAACGATAATTTTCACTTCTAGAGTATTTAAGACATTTCTTCTTTTTCAGAAAATAAATAGTGGGCCAAATACAAATGTTCTCCTAAGTTATCCATCATCCTCCATTAGACCTTGTGTCTAGAGATGATTTGATTATAATCATAGTTTTTGTGCCTGAATTTGTTTTTGTTGAATACACAAAGAATCCTTTTGAAATTCATGGGAGGGGGTGTGACCTTGAAACATAACCTGCAACATTTTTTCGGAACTATAACTTAAGACAAGAGTCTGGATAGTATCTGTGTAGTTGCTTTGTAAAATATTCCTTTATGTCCATAAATAATGAAAACATGCAATATTTAAATTAGGCTAATTCACAAATGATTAAAATCTTGTTACTTTAAAAAATTGTGGGAAATATTTGTATTCTAAAAATGTTTTTGTCTCTGGTTGCTTTACCCAGTTTTTCTGGACCATGTAATATGGATCATAGGCAAGAAGAGACCTGTGTATTAAGATTGTATTCTTACCCAAACAAACAAAATACCAAAAAGGAATGAAGGGATATACAAGGGAACTTTTGGAGGTGATGGATATGTTTATTACCTTAATTATGGTGATGGAAACACAAGTGAATAACTATGTTCAAATTCACTAAATTGTGTGTTAATTATATGCAGTTCTTATGCATACCACTCATAACTCAATAAACCCAGAAAAATAAAAGATTCACGTTGTAAATTTTTGAAAACAGTCTGGAACAGTAGCAAAATACTGAGAAGATATTAATATTGCATAAAGTTAATCTTTGAAAGTCATAGTTAAGCAACTCAAATTCATAGAATGGATAATGGTATTTGAATGGATGGCACTAGGACATTTATCCCAGAATGATTACTGTTGTCCTTGGAATGTCTATGTGGTTTTTGTATGTTTGTTTTTAACTGCTCTAGTTTAAATCTGAAAGCTTTTTTCCAGGGACAGAGCCTTTTAAAATAATGTTCTGAAATATAATCTGTGGCAATTTTACCCTGCACACTTAACGCCAAAGGAAAATCAGTTTACTAAGAGAATAATGTAAAATTACTAACTCCTTTTCTTTTTTTCTGCTTCAGAGTGCCTATTATTCAACCACAAGTGGCTAACTGGCAGCTCTCAGTAAAATTGCTTGATGAAGTTCATACTGTCGTAGCATCAAACAGTGGGCCAACATTCTCTGTGAGTTTTATTTTTTTATTTTTATTTTTTTTTGGCAGTCTTGAAAATTGATCTGTGCCTGTTTCAAACAATTTTTAACGTATTCAGCGACTCTCATCTTTTGAGTCTGTAACACAGCAATGTGCTTGTTTCACCTTCTTTAGGAAGCTGAATGTAAATGGGAGGTTTTGTTCTCTCATGTTAATTAGGAAATACATTCCTAGATTTAGCCACATTCTACACCCACTTCCTGACACCTGATTCATTTTCCTTTTGTTATTGAGAAGTAAAACTTTTGTTTTTGTCCCAGAGAAGAGCATCTTTAAGTATAATTCCAAACATATGATAGCTGTGGTAGGTAATCACTCTTTTAAAACAAGTCATCTGAAGCCTATATAACATTTTCTTGAGACTTCATGTTGTGTGAGACATTCTTGAGGCTAAATTTACCTTGTGGTGACATTCCTTTTGTTTTGAAGGAATTTAAAACTTGAACTTAAACCCCTTGGATAATATCCATGATAGAACTGCTTTAGTTCAATTCGGGTCTGTACTAAGCAGTGTTACGTTAACATTTAGTGTTTACACTGTGTTATGAATGATATGTTTAAATTATATGATTTGAGAGTGAGTGCCAGAAAAATATCATGATATTGTGAAATGTTTTTCCTGTTTTACTTTCAGCCTGAACACACAGAAGCTTCTAGGTAGTTAGTGCAATGAATATTTTATTAATCTACATTTCTCTTCTCATGGCTAAGTTGCAATGAAATGTCATTTTGTTGTTTGGAAAACATGACTTTTTTATCAAAAGATTTAAACAGGATATAAAAATAAAAATAATATGATTTCATGAAAAGAACTGGTGAAGCTGAGGTATAGGGTGGTAGTTTTTTCGCTTTTATGTGTATTTTTTTTTAAGTAAACTCTGCCCCCAAGGTGAGGCTCGAATTCGTGACCCTGAGATCAAGAGTCACATGCTCTACCAACTGAGCCAGCCAGGCACCTCCTCCTGGTGGCAGTTTCCTGATCCCAGCTAGAAAGTACCATCAGAGTTAGGAGAAGTCACTTATTCAACATATCTGTACTACATTCGTACCTTGTGCTAGGTAAGTGCTAGGCTGTTAAGACTGGAGAAGCTTACATTCTTATGTGGTAGTCAGAGTCACACGTAAATGAGATTCATTCATGAGTGAAGGGTCATCTCCTTGGTTGTCTTTAAGTGTTGGGATTCATTCTGTGTGCTAAAATTGCTGAGGCATTTGTTCCTGAAAGGTATTTCACTCCACTCTGTTAACGTGAAAACTGCAGTGGAGTTAAACAATTGTCTTATGATGTATTTTTTTGTGATGTACTTACATGATTCCTTATGTTCCTCCTTTCTATATGATCATTTAAAAACGTAGCTCTATAAGTGGAGACTTAAGTGTATATCAGGTTGAGTAGCAAATTATATGTATTGAATAGTAAAGAGTATTAATATTATAACATTTTCCTCAGGGAAGGTTAACTTTACAAAAATGTAGACTTAGCATAATCTTTAGTTCTGTACTGAGTCACCACTGAAGTGTTACTGTTCATCTGATACTCCAATACACTGTTTTTCTAAGCAGTGCCTTGCCTTAATAAGAAAACTGCTCAGATTACGTCTTAGAGCTGTTATTTCTTGGTGCTTGTTTCAGATTCCATGTTGAAAAACTAGAGACCATCAGCTCAAATGGTGTCTTTGAATTTTTCCAGTAGAATTACCTCTTGTTTTACTTTTTAGCTCATAAGAAAAGCAGGGCTGTTTAAAAAAAAAACACATCAAAATTATTGCATTAAAAATTTACCTGGAAAATATCCACCTTGATGCATAGTATCAATAGCTACTTACCCCTATTTATGGGCTTTACAGTATCAAACCTAATGAAAAGCAGGTAATCCTGATAGTGTCTTTTTTTTCCTAAGTATATTTGGATTGAGTTTCATTTGACATCAGTGTTATTGAAGAGAGTCAAGATGAATAGCACAAAGTAAAGACCCATTGATATGAAGTCTCAGATTTTAGGGTCTCGTGGGGAGAGCTGTGACTATTGGTTTCCTAGATCATCCACTGCCACATCAAGAAAAAGTAACTGGCCTCAAGGTGACACTCTAGGGTCATGATCCCAAGAGTGGTACAAGCAAAGTCATATGCCTGAAGTAATGCTTCAGATACCCCACATTTTCAAAATTATTTTAATCTAAAAAATTTAAATTAAAAGATGTTTCAAATAAGGAAAATATTGCAAATGCACAAATGTTCTATGCAGATCTCTTACTGAAAAAGAAACAATTCATAGTTACAGCTAAATCCCTTCTTTATGGTATCTCATTCCACCCTTTCCCTCTCCAGAGGTGACAGCTATCCTGAAGATGCTATGTGTCCTCCTTGTGCATATTGTTCTATATTTAGTATGTAAGCATGGACTATAATAATAGTAAAAAAGAAGGCTGTGAAAATATAAGCACTTGATACCATTTATGTAACAGTTTGAAATATACAAAGCAAAAACAATTCCATTTGCAACACTATCAAAAAGAGTAAGATGCTTAGGAATAAACTTAACCATGGAGGAGAAGGACTTGTACACTAGATACTACAAAATGTTGCTGGAAGAAATTAAAGAAAACACAAATATATGCAAAGCCATCTTGGGTTCATAGATCGGAAGACTTAATGTTGTTATAAGGTCAATATTACCCATGATTTGGCTTCAGTATTACCCATGTTCAGCAGATTCAAAACAATCCCTATCAAAATACCAACCGATTTTTTGCAGAGATAGAAAAGTCAGTCCTAAAATTCATATGGACTCTTAAGGGAGGGACCCCAAATAGCCAAAACAATTTTCAAAAAGAAGGACAAAGTTGGAAAGCTCAAACTTCCTGATTTTAATACTTATTACAAAACTGTGGTCAAAATGGTGTGGTACTCGCATAAGACAGACACATAGACCAAAAGAAGAAATTCTGGTACGTGCCACAGCATGGAGGAACCTGAGGGAATTGAGCTCAGTGAAATAAGCCAGACACAAAAGGACAAATACTGTATGATTCCAAATCATACAGTATGTAGAGTAGTTAAATTCATAGAAAATAGAATGGTGGTGCCAGAGCTGGGAGAGTGGGAAACAGAGGGTTATTATTTAAAGGGCATAGAGTTTTAGTTTTACAAGATGAAAATAATTTTGAAGATGGCCATTGGCAATGCATATACAAAACTCTGCATGTCTTTAATACCACTGAACTGTACGCTTCAAAATGGGTAAGATAGTAAATTATATGATTTGTAAAAATTTTTTAAGTGCAAAAATCAATACAGATTAGTATTTTTTGATAAAAAATTTAAAAGTAGTGAGGATGAAACTTTTGGGAAACAAAGGAAGCATGGTTGGGGGAAAAGTTAAGAAGCAGTAGGTGGGGGCACATGGGTGGCTCAGTCCATTGAGCATACGACTCTTAAATTTTGGTTCAGGTCATGATCTCACGGTATGTGATTTCGAGCCCCCTGTCAGGCTCTCTGTGGGCAGCAGCATGGAGCCTGCTTGGGATTTTCTGTCTCTCTTTCTCTGTCTCTCTCTTTCTCTCCCTCTCTCGACGCCCCTCACCTGTTTGTGTGCTTGCTCTCTCAAAATAAATAAATAAACTTAAAAAAAAGAAGTAGTAGATAGGGTGACATATTTTATGTTTTAGATTTTTGATTTTGAATATAAGGGTCAGAATGAATAGCAAAACTGAGTATAAAATCTGCTAACACCAAATTGAAATATTGTTTAGCATATTAAGATGAGAAACTTAAAAATATCAAAAACAAACTAATGTTTACTTACATTTAATTCATGATTATATTCTGTATTCCCAAGATGTTTTCCATTCTCTTTTATTCTGTGTAATGTGATACTGGTCAAAATAGTTCATGATAGTGCGTTTGTTATCTTAAAGATGATGGCCTAACTTCATACTGAAAACAGTTCACTTGGAAGAAAAATGTCAGAGTACTCTTGATGTGAAGAAAATTAGCTCAAGAATTCAGCCTTCCTAAAGATGAAAAAGTGTGCACTGTACATGCACTTAAAATTTTTTTGCCTAGGGGCACCTGGGTGGCGCAGTCGGTTAAGCGTCTGACTTCAGCCAGGTCACGATCTCGCGGTCCGTGGGTTCGAGCCCCGCGTCAGGCTCTGGGCTGATGGCTCAGAGCCTGGAGCCTGTTTCCAATTCTGTGTCTCCCTCTCTCTCTGCCCCTCCCTCGTTCATGCTCTGTCTCTCTCTGTCCCAAAAATAAATAAAAAACGTTGAAAAAAAATTAAAAAAAAAAAAATTTTTTTTTGCCTAATATTTCTGTTAACTACTAGTAAGTAGAAATAATAAACAGAAGACAGTATATGATCCTAGATATTGATTTAGATATCCTTTGTGTTACAGTGAGCCATCAATAGAAATTTTTATAAAGATCCTGTAAACTACTTAAGAATATCCAGAATCCTCAAACTCATGAATTTTGGCACAGCAATGTAATTTTTGTGCTAATAGTTGAAGAGAAAAATCTCAATGATGAAAAGAAACATTTAGTACAGTTAAGAAAAATGAAAATTGTTTTTATCTTTTTTAAAACTCTTTTCAGCTCATTTTCCTAAATGAGATTTTTTTTTTTTTTGCTTCTTATGGAAAGGTCAAAACTTTCCTTTTTGATAGCCATAAAATTGTGCTGCAGTTTTATCTTTTTTTATTATTATTTTTTTTAATATAAAATTTATTGTCAAATTGGTTTCCATACAACACCCAGTGCTCATCCCAACAGGTGCCCTCCTCAATGCCCATCACCCACTTTCCCCTCTCCCCCAACCCCCATCAACCCTCAGTTTATTCTCAGTTTTTAAGAGTCTCTTATGGTTTGGCTCCCTTCCTCTCTAACTTTTTTTTTTTTTCCTTCCTTCCCCTCCCCCATGGGTTCCTGTTTAGTTTCTCAGGATCCACCTAAGAGTGAACACATGTGGTATCTGTCTTTCTCTGTATGGCTTATTTCACTTAGCATCACACTCTCCAGTTCCATCCACGTTGCTACAAAAGGCCGTATTTCATTCTTTCTCATTGCTAAGTAGTATTCCATTGTATATATAAACCACAACTTCTTTATCCATTCATTAGTTGATGGACATTTAGGCTCTTTCCATAATTTGGCTATTGTTGAAAGTACTGCTATATAAACGTTGGGGTACAAGTGCCCCTATGCATCAGCATTCCTGTATCCCTTGGGTAGATTCCTAGCAGTGATATTGCTGGGTCATAGGGTAGATCTATTTTTAATTTTTTGAGGAACCTCCACACTGTTTTCCAGAGCGGCTGCACCAGTTTGCATTCCCACCAACAGTGCAAGAAGGTTCCCGTTTCTCCACATCCTCTCCAGCATCTATAGTCTCCTGATTTGTTCATTTTAGCCACTCTGACTGGCATGAGGTGATATCTCAGTGTGGTTTTGATTTGTATTTCCCTGATGAGGAGCGACGTTGAGCATCTTTTCATGTGCCTGCCTGTTGGCCATCTGGGGGTCTTCTTTAGAGAAGTGTCTATTCATGTCTTCTGCCCATTTCTTCACTGGATTATTTGTTTTTTGGGTGTGGAGTTTGGTGAGTTCTTTATAGATTTTGGATACTAGCCCTTTGTCCAATATGTCATTTGCAAATATCCTTTCCCATTCCATCGGTTGCCTTTTAGTTTTGTTGATTGTTTCCTTTGCAGTGCAGAAGCTTTTTATCTTGATGAAGTCTGAATAGTTCATTTTTGCTTTTAATTCCCTTGCCTTGGAGATGTGTCGAGTAAGAAATTGCTGAGGCTGAGGTCAGAGAGGTTTTTGTTTGTTTGTTTGTTTGTTTTGCTTTCTCCTCTAGGGTTTTGATGGCTTCCTGTCTCACATTCAGGTCCTTTATCCATTTTGAGTTTATTTTCGTGAGTGGTGTAAGAAAGTGGTCTAGTTTCATTCTTCTGCATGTTGCTGTCCAGTTCTCCCAGCACCATTTGTTAGAGAGACTTTTTTCCATTGGATATTCTTTCTTGCTTTGTCAAAGATTAGTTGGCCATACATTTGTGGGTCCAATTCTGGAATCTCTGTTCTATTCCATTGGTCTATATGTCTGTTTTTGTGCCAATACCATGCTGTCTTGATGATTACAGCTTTGTAGTGGAGGCTAAAGTCTGGAATTGTGATGCCTCCTGTTTTGGTTTTCGTCTTCAATATTACTTTGGCTATTCGGGGTCTTTTGTGGTTCCATACAAATTTTAGGATTGCTTGTTCTAGCTTTAGAGGAATGCTGGTGCAATTTTGATTGGGATTGCATTGAATGTGTAGATTGCTTTGGGTAGTACTGACATTTTAACAATATTTATTCTTCCAATCCATGAGCATGGAATGTTTTCCCATTTCTTTGTATCTTCTTCAATTTCCTTCATAAGCTTTCTATAGGTTTCAGCATACAGATCTTATACATCTTTGGTTAGGTTGATTCCTAGGTATTTTATGCTTCTTGGTGCAATTGTGAAAGGGATCAGTTTCTTTGTCTTTCTGTTGCTTCATTATTAGTGTATAAGAATGCAACTGATTTCTGTACATTAATTTTGTATCCTGAGACTTTGCTGAATTCACGTATCAGTTCTAGTAGACTTTTGGTGGAGTCTGTAGGGTTTTCCATGTATAATATCATGTCATCTGCAAAAAGTGAAAGCTTGACTTCATCTTTGCCAATTTTGATGCCTTTGATTTCCTTTTGTTGTCTGATTGCTGATGCTAGAACTTCCAACACTATGTTAAACAACAGCAGTGAGAATGGACATCCCTGTCGTGTTCCTGATTGTGCTGCAGTTTTAAATTACAATCAGATTCCTTTCATTCTGCCAATTTCAAGTAAGTTGTATATTGATACAATTTATATTAAAAGTTAAATGGCAGAGATCCACTTCTGAAACAGCAGTTTTGTGCAACAAAGCAACTATTACTGGTGAAAGTTATAAAAATCTCTATTGTAGATGACATATTGTTGTATGTAGAAAATTCTGAAAAATCCATTAAGGAATTATTACAAAATAAGTTTAGCAAGGGTACAGGGTACAAAAGAGATATATAAAAGTCAATTGCATTTTTACTTATTTGCAATGAACAATCCAAAAACAAAATTATGAAAAAGTTACCATTAAGAGCATCAAAAGAATAAAAGAACAAAAGAGGTATAAATTTATACTGTGAAAACTAAAAACTATTAAAAAAGATATTAATAGAAATCCAAATAAATAGCATCTCATATTCCTGAATTGAAAGACTTAATGTTGTTCAGATGGTAATATTTCCTAAATTGGTTTACACATTCAATGCAGTTCTTTCCAGAATCCAAAAAAAAATTTTCTCCAGAAATTGACAAGCTGATACTAAAATTTATATGGAAACTTAAGGGACCCAGAATAGTAAAAGCAATCTTGAAAAAAAGAACAAAGTTGGAGAACTCAGTTTCCCTTTTCAAGACTTAACAACAGAATTGTCTCATAAAATATAGTACTTGCATAAAGATAAACATATAGATCAATAGAAAAGAATTGAGAATCCAGAACTAAATCCCTGATTTTTGACAAAGGTGCCAAAGTAATTCAGTGAAGGAAAGAATAATCTTGTCAACAAATGGTACTGGACCAAGTCGGTATCTACGTGTAAAAGAATAAAGTTGAATCCCTATCTCATATTGAGTTAATTATACCAAAATTAACCTAAAGTGGATAAAAGATCTAAATGTAAAAGATGAAACAATAAAACTCTTAGAAGAAAACATAAGGGTACAGCTACATGACCTTGCTTGTGGCAGCAGTTGCTTAGATAGGACAAAAGCACAAGCAACAAAAGAAAAAATAAATTGGTCTTTGTCAAAATTAAAAACTGTGTTCAAAAGATACGGAACAAGAAACTGAAAAGACAGAACACAGAAGGGAAAACATATTTGCAAATAATATATTCAGTAAAACACTTGTATTTAAAATACGTAAATACATACAACTCAAAGGTAAATTAAATAGGAATATATAATATCCATTTACCCTTTCTATAAAATAATTTGATAACATTCATCAAAGACCTTTAAAAAATGTTCATATTCTTTGGTTCACTGATACCTCTTCTCAAACCCCACCCAATGAGGGGCGCCTGGGTGGCTCAGTCGGTTGGGTTTCTGACTTCGGCTCAGGTCATGATCTTGCAGTTCCTGAGTTTGGGCCCTGTGTCGGGCTGTGTGCTGACAGCTCAGAGCTTGAAGCCTGCTTTGGATTCTGTGTCTCCCTCTCTCTCTCTGACTCTCCCTGGCTCATACTCTGTCTGTCTCTCTCTCAAAAGTAAATAAACATTAAAAAAAACCCTACCCAATGAAAAATTGCAAATATGAACATGAAAAAAAGATGAATTAATGGTGGCTTGCCTTGGAGATATCCATGTAAACAATCTCTACATATGGTAATAAAAGGTCAGCAGGCTTGGAAGTAATTAAAATACATAAATGTCTTAACAGAAGTGTCTTCAACCACTTAAATCCTGAGAAAGACAGAAGAAAGAGCACTCAACTGGCTGGGGGAAAGGAAGTATCTAGGTGGAAGTGAAGTCATCTTGGCCAAGATGACTAATGAGTAACAGATTAGAATGTGATGACATATGTCATGACTTACCTCCAAATCTGGTAAAATAGGTAAGGAAAAGCACTGGCACGTGGTAGCAAGGTAAGTTTTTTGAAACATCAGAGACATTTTCTATAGATAACCTTGATTTCTTATTATGGAAGTGTATGCTTCCTTAATTTTTCTATTATTTGTTTTCCACAAACAGTAGAGTGAGGAAGGGGTGTCCCTGTCTTGTTCTAGTTGCACTGTTGTTTTCTGGTACCTATTTTAGCCTATTTAAAGGTATTTCCATGAAGCAGTTGATTACTTTGATCTACGATTATCGAAGGTGTACCCTGTCCCAGGCACTGTGGTAGGCACTACATATAATTTATCTCTAAATGAGATAGTAGGAAACCGGAACGCAGTTGTTACTAGCCCATGCACTAGTACCTCTCTATATCTCTTTTTTAAAAATTTTTTTTTTCAACGTTTATTTATTTTTGGGACAGAGAGAGACAGAGCATGAACGGGGGATGGGCAGAGAGAGAGGGAGACACAGAATCGGAAACAGGCTCCAGGCTCTGAGCCATCAGCCCAGAGCCCGACGCGGGGCTCGAACTCACGGACTGCGAGATCGTGACCTGGCTGAAGTCGGACGCTTAACCGACTGCGCCACCCAGGCGCCCCTATATCTCTTTTTATAGAGTAGTTTGGCTAGACAAAATTCTGAGATATAGTAGCACAGTCAAGGAAAATTACAAAGAATAATGCACTTATTTCTAAACAGAATATTTTTGTCACATGATAAAGGGATTTTTTTTTTTTTGTGATAGGCAGAAAGTTATGGCTGCAGTCATACTATTTAAGGGATCATGTAAGGTATCCCAAAGTGTACACAATATTATATACACAATGTACCCAGTGTTGAAAAATACACAATCAGGAATACTGGTTAAGAGTAGCTGTTAGAGGGGTGCCCGGGTGGCTCAGTTGGTTGGGTATCCGACTTGAAATTTCGGCTCGGGTCATGGTCTCATAGTTCAGTTCGTGAGTTCAAGCCCCAACTTGGGCTCCACGCTGACAGTGCAGAGCCTGCTTGGGTTTCCCTTTCTCTCTCTCTCTCTCTCTCTCTCTCTGCCCCTCCCTTGCACTCTCTCTCTCAAATAAATAAGCTTAAAAAAAAAAGAGTAGCTGTTAGAAAGCATTTTTAGTATCTTATTGCCTCTTGTAGAGGTTACCGTATTTTTCAAATGGGTATTAAAATTCAATATATTGTTTTAGCAGTGATCTTACAGTTTTATCCAAGTAAGTAATAATCTTTGAGAGCAATACATGATTTGAGATAAATAAGATTTTTGCATCTAAAAGAGCTTTCATTTCATTTTCTTAGTAATGTTTGTTTTGGTTGATATAAAATTGTCTCATCTTTAGATGCCTGTGGGAGGGAAATGTTTTGTAGTATTCATATCATTGAAATTACCACCCTATATTTTTCTTCTCGAACAGAGAAAATGGTAATGAACATAAGAATAAAAAATAATAATTACATATGGATGCATAATAAATAACTACATACGCATCATCTGAAGGTTTCCTTCTCTAACATAGCTAACCCTTTCCCATTTGTTCTACCATTATAGATTTTGTTCTAGACTTCATTTGTAGGAAAACATTCCACCAGAGTTACTTTGAAAATGTATGTGTGTGTGTGTGTGTGTGTGTGTGTGTGTGTGTTTTAGTTTATTTATTTTGAGAGAGAGAACACAAGGAGGGGAGGGACAGAGAGAAGGAGAGACAGTCCCAAGCAGGCTTTGTGCCATCAGCGCAGAACCCAGTACAGGGCTCGAACCCGTGAATCATGAGATCGTGACCTGAGCCAAGATCAGGAGTCAGATACTTAACTGATTGAGCCACCCAGGCACCCCTGAAAATGTGGTTTCAAGTAGAACTAGTTAAGTATTTTTAAGTAATATTTTCATAAAGATTAAGAATTAAATGAAGTTAGCATTTGCCAATAAAGAATTTTGTGCACAAAATCATATTTTCTTTATGTTTTCAGTAAGAATTTATTCTTGCATTTTACATCACAGTCTCTGTTCCTTTTATCCCATTTGTAGGGAGTAATGCTAAATCATGTAGTTACTGGAATTTTTATAGGGACATGGTAAGAATCATGGTTCTTTTAAGGAAATAATTTTCCAGTGCCCTTCCTAGAATAAAATGCAATATTATTCTATCTGTCCTTTTGTCACTATGGTCAAGTTTTAGAGTAGACTCTTATTTTTGAACATGAAAAAGACATCAGCAAACAAGGTGAGTTTACTTTTACATTTATGCCTACTGTAGGCTTTTTATTAAAGAGTTAGCTATAGCTTAAGGGCATGGTAGGCAGACAGAAAACCGAAAGAACATTTTTGTAGTAACTTATTTTATTTTTTATTTTGCTTTATTTTATTTAGTTTTTTATAGTAACATTTTATTTTTTATTTTTTAATTTTTTTTAACGTTTATTTATTTTTGAGACAGAGAGAGACAGCATGAACGAGGGAGGGTCAGAAAGAGGGAGACACAGAATCTGAAACAGGCTCCAGGCTCTGAGCTGTCAGCACAGAGCCCGACGCGGGGCTCGAACTCACAGTCTGTGAGATCATGACCTGAGCCGAAGTCGGCCACCCAACCAACTGAGCCACCCAGGCGCCCCTGTAGTAACATTTTAAAATGAATACCATAGTACTCTTAAGCGCTTGTAATGAAGGACTTTATTATTATTTTTAAAATTTTAATGTTCACTTATTTTTGAGAGAGAGAGACAGAACACGACTAGGGAAAGAACAGAGAGAGAGAGGGAGACACAGAATCTGAAACAGGCTCCAGGCTCTGAACTGGCAGCACAGAGCCCGATGTGGGCCTCAAACTCTGGAAAGGTGATATTGTGACCTGAGCCGAAGTTGGACATTGAACTGACTAAGGCGCCTGGGTGGCTCAGTCATGATCTCACGGTTTGTGGGTTCAAGGCTCCTGTTGGGCTCTGTGCTGACACCTGAGAGCCTGGAGCCTGCTTGGATTCTGTGTCTCCCTCTCTGTCTGCCCCTCCCTTGCTTGCACTGGGTCTCTGTCTTTCAAAGAATAAACATCAAACAAAATTTTTTTAATTAAAAAAAGAAAATTGACATATGGTATGTGATAAATGCCAAAAAGTTGAGGTTTTTGAATTTATGCAGTATTTTTTTAACGTTTATTTATTTTTGAGAGAGATACAGAGTATGGGGGGGCAGAGGCAGAGAGGGGGTGATCCAGAATCCAAAGCAGGTTCCAGGCTATCAGCATAGAGCCTGACGTGGGGCTCGAACTCACAGTGAGATCATGACCTGAACCGAAGTCAGATGCTTAACTGACTGAGCCACCCAGGCACCCCAAGAAATTATGCACTATTTTATATTTAAAACTTAAAAATCTTTTTTTTTTTTGTCAGCAATTAATTCAATGTTATGATCATATAAGCTACTTTTTTTGTTAGGTGATTTTTTCACTTAGGCTTCCCAACCCCCCCCCCCCCACTTTTAAAAAGAATGCTAGACAAAGTAGCAAAAATGTTACCCTATTTGAAGAAATGAATTTTTTTTCCAGAAAACATAATATTGTGCAAACATGAAATTCTTTCACTGTGGCAACAACATTTGTTTTCTTGATAAAGTTATTTTTCCATTTGAGAAAAATTGCTAGGAAAATAGGTTTGTGCTTAAAAATTTTAAATATTTTGGCAAAAATCATAAAACCATCATAACCATAAGTAAAGCCAATAGAGAAGCCAACAGACCAGAGGAGAAATTTGCCGCTCATTTCAGTGACAAAAGGGGAATAAATGTTCTTAATATATAAAGAACTATTGATCAATGAAAAAGACGAGCCTTCCAGGTGAAAAATTCTCAGGTGGTTTATGGCAAAGGAAATATAAATGGTGCCTCCATCCATGACAAAATGTGCTAAACCACACAGAGAAAATAAGGTGAAAATTATGATGTACCATTTCCCACCTACATTTCAGCAAAGATAAAAAGTTGGATAATTCTCTAATTTTATAAGGTTATAGAGAAATAGGCCCATGTATGTGTAATTGGTGGGTGCGCAAATTGATACAGCCTCCATTTTTTGTCGAAAGTGAATTTATACTCTAGGATGTGTTCACATGCAGGAGATGTACAAGCATGTTCGTGGCAGTATCGTTTGCAAGAGCAGAGGACTACAGACAACTGGCCTATGCCTATCAAAATGGGGTCATTAAATAAATAAAGCCCTGTCATTGAACTATAGGGATCCGAACTTTCTTTGTATATGCTGAGTGTATTAAGTGACATTCTGTGTATATGCTAATAATGACAAAAGCATTGTATTTTCATTTGCATAAAAAAACATTTGTTTGCTACGTGTATAGGTTATCTTTAGAAGGAGACACAAGAAATTGGTAACCATGGTTGCCTTTGAATTGGGGAGCTGGATGGCTGACCCCTTGACAGGGTGAGAAGGATACATACCTTATACTAGATGTCCCTTTAGTACTTTTTGAATTTTGAACCTATTTTGTATTACCTACGTCCCCAATCCCCCAAAGTAATGTTTCAAAATTATGCAGTGGACAGGTCTGCAAGGTATGGGACTATTGAAATAATGGAATTTTAATAACCTGTCAAGGATCTTACATTGCCTATCCCATCCAGGGAAGTAGTCACATGAGCAGTTGGCTCATTGAATAAAGAACTCTGGTCTTATACCCATAACTACACAAAGTACAATTACTGAAACTCCAGCTGGCACTCTGAACTTGAAGGCAGTTGGTGGAGATCACTGAATAGGCTATACTAAGAGCTTGATCTAACGTGAAATAAGAAACTGGAAAGAAGCAAAGGAAGGATGGTAAGTAACATGGGTGAGAGAAAGGAAATTGAGTCGATAGATCTGGACATCCCCTCCAACAGCTTCCTATTTTTTCCTTCTTTAGGTATGTAAACTGTGCAGAGAGATTACTATTTGGAAAAGCCAGAGAGATGCCTGTGTTGCAAAAGGTAGTGAGAGCTCACTCCAGAAGCTTTGCTCAGGGTCCCAGAATTCACAGTAATTTCATTGGTTCTAAAATATCAGTGGTGGAATGGATTTATTTTCTGCTACTCTTGGCTTACAGAGGAAGGCACCAAAGTAACTTCCTTACCACTGTGACTCCTTTACTCCAAACTAAAGAATATACTTTCAAAGAGAACTCCTCCAAATCAGCTTGATGTCTGATAGGAGGGGGTCGGATAAATGAGGTTGTAGAGAAATTAAGTCTGAAGAGTAACCTTGCACAGCTTGACCTGTTTACTTTTCCAACGCACCCTTGTGCAGTGGGTATGTACTGTGCTTCTGAACCATAGGACTGAATTTTCATAAAAAGGTGAGGCTCCTGCCCATGTAATCTGGAAAATTGCTTGTCTAATTGGGGGGCACAGTTGTACCTGTACCCTCTTGAATGATTCAGTCATGTTGTGCTCAAGAGTCCAGGAACTTGTTATGTGACTAAATGAAGGAAAAGTGCATTATAAAATCCAGTTACTTTGGAAATGGAAAACACTGAATGGTATTGGTTGTTACCAAATTAAAGTTGGCAAATGCTATAATTAAGACTTTAAGTGATTTTTAGTATTATCCCCTGGTTTCAGCCACTTTCTGAAGCATTTCATTTGGAAGAAAACTTTCAGTTTTATTTCAGACACCAGACATTCAGGTTGAGTCAGTTCAGCTTTATAAGCCCTTATAAATAATTCGTTGTAGTCTAGTAGCTCATAATGGCCACTGCTAAAACTTCTACCACAACAACTTACTATAAGTTATTTACTCATTTTATTATATTATTGGCTCCTTGTGAACAGTGAAGCAAACTGTTAAATGTGCCTTTGCTAAGCAATTCAACCATTTAATGAATTTTGATCTATTTATAGCCATTATACATTTATCATTTCAGTTGTAATATAGTTTAATAGCTGTTTATTGAGTACCTCCTACAACATATGTCCTGGAGAACCAACAGTCATCAAGGGAGATGATGTCTTACTCCTCAGAATTTGTCATCTGTTGAGGGTGGCAAGGACAAAGTCTGTGTCAGTCAAGTATAACAGTTGAGATAGGACAATACTTTGAATTTTGGACATGTTTACAGTGTCTGAAATAGACAAGTGGAGATGTTTACTAAGACTTGGTATTAAGATTCTGTGTTTTAAGAAAGTTTTGAGAAGGTGAAAAGGTCAATGATGCCAGTGAATATTAAGAGGTCACAAAAGAAGAAGAAAACTGAGGTGTGCCTGTTGGATTTAGCAGAAATAATTGGTCATAGAGAGAACAGTGCCTGAAGCAGGGCTTGGGGAGGAGAGGGACAGAAAGTTAATGGTGAGCAAAATGGACATACACAGTTCCTGGAGGGCCTTTTAGACCATGAGTTTTGAATTTACTCTGAGGTTGTTCATTATCTCACCATCTCTTGTTGGAACATTTTATAAAGTATGTTCTAGAGAAGACTCTTGATCAATTGAGATTTTTTGAAAGTCTAACTTGTGCTCAATTTGGTATCTTATGAATTAATGGACTCTACACTTTAGTCATGATTAGGAATGAACCAACTTGTCATATTTTTAGTAAACTCATATTTTATACCAATTTATTTTACTCACTAATTCTGGTATGTGAAGAGGTTTTTTTGTTTTTCATTTTGTTTTTTCTTCATTATTGTTTTTACACGGGGGAGCGGGAATAAATTGGAGGCCTCCTAAGTGAATCACATGGTTACTTGCTGTCATATCACAGTGTTTATTTTCTTCATCGCACCTATTATAAATTTTAATTCTCTTTTTTTAACGTTTTATTTATTTTTGAGACAGGGAGAGACAGAACATGAACAGGGGAGGGTCAGAGAGAGGGAGACACAGAATCTGAAACAGGCTCCAGGCTCTGAGCTGTCAACACAGAGCCCGACGCGGGGCTCGAACTCACGGACCGAGAGATCATGACCTGAGCTGAAGTCGGCCGCTCAACCAACGGAGCCACCCAGGCGCCCCTTAATTCTCTTTTTTATTTCTTTGTCCACTTATGTAAGTTCAGTCTCTTTACACTAAAGTACAAGCTTTATATAAGAGGAGAACCTTGCCTTGTTTTCTAGTTGTACTTCTCAGGAAATGTTGAACGAGGGTATGGGAGCAGGGAAGGAAGGAAGGAAAGTGGGTAGAGAGTTGAAAAATCACTTCCTAATGACACGGTATGACGAGGCTTCAGCCAATAAATTAGAATGTTACATCTGTTACATGCAGGGTCATCTGCATTGGCAGTTGCCTGTTGTACTCTCTCAACAAATTAGTTACATGATGGGATATGAAAATTCAGCCCAGTATGTTTGCCGGTTTAATTTGTTATGATTAAAGAAAACAATGATTTTATTTATTACAAATCCAGCACCTGGGAAATGTAATCCCAAATATCAAATTTAAGCTTTCTTCATTCATTTCAAAGTTGAGTTACTCAGACTGGATTTATGTATGTATGTAGGAGTGTAATTAAAACTATGCAATCATTGTATCATTAAAGGGGAGATAGTTCCTTTTATTCATTAAAACTTAAGAGATTTTTATTTGTCATCAGATATATTGTTTTAGTTAGTAGGTCAAATGAAATGTTTTCTGGCCTTTCTTGTGGTAACGTGGCAAGCATGTAGTCCTGTGTTTGTCAACAAAAAGGCACCTCAAACGGGATGGGCCTAGAATAAGTGATTGCTTTTACAAGGAAGTCTAATGAAGAGTATCAGCTCTTCGTAGGGTAAAAGAAAAGAAAAACACCCCAGAAAATCACTGTGGCTGCATACAGTTTGGCTGTGACGTCTTTTGGTGAGACTCTTGTCTTGGTTCTCCCCAAGATTGGGCTGTGCTTAACTAGGCCCACCTGGGCATGGCTCTCAGCTGCAGGCCAAGCTCAGGTTTTTCCCCGTGTAGGTCCCTGTCGTAGGTCCCTGTCGTAGGTCCCTGTCGTAGGTCCCTGTCGTAGGTCCCTGTCGTAGGTCCCTGTCGTAGGTCCCTGTCGTAGGTCCCTGTGGGGACCCAGGCTGGAGGAATATTGCTTACCACTCTGTGGAGCATGTATGTTTTCATCAAACAAGGCAGGAGAACTGGGGGGCGAGGGATACCATGCAAACACATGTATAGCCTGATCTCAGACATGCAGGAAATGTGTCTGCACAAAGCAAAACATGTGACCTAAGCCCAACATCGGTGTGGAGAAGTATACGCCTGCCGCAGTGGGACAGATAGGAGAATGGGCTAGTGATAAACCAGCCTACCTTCAAGAGCTGGTTTGTAAAGAATGGTCTGTCCCTGCCCCCTGGAACTTGAAGAACACAGTGAAGAAGTCTAGATTTGAACTTTTTAAAAAATCCATTTTTTTTGTAATTTATTGAACTCACCTGTAACAATAAATAGGCTGAATAATCTTTTCACTTCTTCAAATGTTATTAGAAATAAAATTGAATTTTTGTTTCACAAGCTAAGTTTCAACTGCCAAGCTTCAGTCTGCCTTTTAGGCTAGGAATGATTGAATGTTTTCTAAAAAATCATTTTAACGTTACTGATAAGACAGATTCAAATGAGTCTTAACATACCATTAAGTGATTTTTGTTTGTTTTTGCTCACATAGGACATTGATGGAAAGCAAAAAAGAAAACTGCACATTAGCGATGTAACATCATAACTTTATCTGTTAGGATCAGCCGGACCATCCTATAGTAGCAGTCACCCTAAAATTGCAGGAACTTAGGTTTGTTTCTTACATGCATTAGATGTGCATTGTGTATCTGTTGGGGTGCATCCTTACTAGGAAGCTCAGGACCTGACAAAGGAAAGGAAAGAGAATGGAAATCATGCACCAGTTCTCAGAGCTTCTGCCTGTGTCCATCTGTTCATTCCGTTGGAAAAAGCACATGATGTGACTATTCCCCCGCCTTTAGGGGATGGGAAATGTAGTCACGCTATGTGTCCACATGGAGGAGAACAGGCCAAACCACTACCTCAGAAGATACCAGTTGGGAGGAAAAACATTTATTTATGTTAACAAAGAAAGTTGCTTACTATACCAGTAGTGTTCTTTTGAAGAAATGAAACACTTCTATGGGTAGGTTAGATGCAGGATAAATATCCATTGCATATTTTGGTTGAATGTTTTAAAAATCTTGTGTTATAAAAGTATCTGTCTTTGAATTTTATATTTTATTAAATTTTCAGTGATGTTATTAGCAAAGGTCATTGCAACTTAAGAGGTTAACTGTTCTGATAAGTGTTAAATTCTAACTTTACCAACGTGAAGTACATTTTTACAGAATGTTATCTAATTTTTTTGGACAAATAAAAAATGATATATATATATAGGTTTAGAAAATTGCTAAAATACTTTTAGGACACAAAATGAGTTTGATTAATATATTCTTATAATACTTCACATTTCTTCAGGTTCTTAGGAAAAGCAGAGTAATACAAAGATTATTTTTTTTAAAGAACAAAAGCAATTTAAGAAATATTTGCCGTTAACTAAGAAGAACATTATTCCAGTCTCTCAAAAGGCAAATTTAGGGAATATTCAAGCTAATTAGTTTCAATTATGTGATTAGAAAAAGGTAACCATCAGGGTGCCTGGGTGGCTCAGTTAGTTGAGCGTCTAACTCTTGCTTTTGGTTCAGGTCATGATCCCAGGGTTGTGGGATCAAGCCTGGTGTTGGACTCTATGCTCTTAAGATTCTCTCTCTCTCTCTGTCTTCTCCCCCACTTGTACACACTCCCTCTCTCTAAAATAAATTTAAAAATGAAAAAGAAAAAGATAACCATTAAAGCAAATTCAAATTAATATTCTATTTGGACATAGATAAAAACCAGCACCTTGAATGATACCAAGAGAGTAATCACGAGCACAGGTACAATGGCTGCACGTGAGAAAGATGGGATTGTGTCTAATGGCGTGTTATTGCAGTGGTAAGGCAGCTGGCCCACTCAGAAATGTCACTTGTCTACCTAAACTCTGTAGCCTATTGAGTGGCAGTTCCAACTTCCAACAACTCTTATAACTGCACTTGTTTACACATTTTACATATCTCATTAATTTAATTATAAATGATGAATAACATTGATACTGAACACATTTAAAGCTGTGTAGTGCATATGTTAGTATGTTGTATCATGCTTTATTGTTTTGAATTTAATAAGGCATTTTAAATTTGGTTTTCATTCAGCTGACCTAATTTTAATACTTAATATTTCCAGCACTATAATTGGTACCATATGAATTAAATGTATACTTTCCCCTATAACTGACATTTTTTTTCAAGTTTTTATTTAAGTTCCAATTAATGTAAGGTGTAATATTAGTGTCAGGTATAGAATTTAGTGATTCAACATTTACATACAACACGCAGTGCTCTCCGTAATCCCCATCACCTATTTCATTCATTCCCATCCCTTTCTGGTAACCATTAGTGTGTTCTCTATAGTTAAGAGTTTGTGTAACTGACATTTTTTAATGCTAGGATCAGCTGCATTTGTAAGTAATACCTACTAGTGAATTCTTGAGTGTACAGTTCCAGGCAATATTTTATTTTATTTTATTTTATTTTATTTTATTTTATTTTATTTTATTTTATTTTATTTTATTTTTTAATGTTTATTTTTGAATGAGAGCTTATGCATATGCAAGCAGGGGAGGGACAGAGAGAAAGGGGGACAGAGGATCTAAAGCAAGCTCTGTGCTGACAGCCGAGAGCCCGATGTGAGGCTCAGACTCATGAACCACGAGATCATGACCTCATCCGAAGTTGGATGCTTAACTGATCGAGCCACACCAGTGCCCTGGCAGTATTTCAATATTAGATAATAAATTTTAAAATCTATTTTTCCTTTAAGTTTTTTCTCTTTCAGTAATAAGGCAGTGTGTTATTTATTTCTAGAAACTTATTCTCTGCTATGAAATTTTCTCTGAATTGAAATCTTTCAGTTGGAGTTAACTTGCTAAACTGTCATAGTATGCCCTGAATTTTCTTGGGACAAAAAAGATAGGGCAGAAGTGGGACGTTCACATGTTGCTATTACATGAACAACTGTAAGTAGGATTCTAAACCATCTATGTAGTGTTTTTATGAGTTCAGGTTTGAAGGAAAAAAATCAGAATTTTAGAAGTTATAAGAATTTTTCGGTTTTTCTGAAATGTTATCATCCTGCTAGAGTGTTAAAGATCCTGTCTCCAACTGAGATTTCAGAGGTAAAACATAATCTAAAGTAACTGTGTAATATTTCATAAAATTTCTTACTGTTTTTTAAGAAACCATCTTACATGGTATTTATTGTGATCATTCTTAAAGTTCGGAGACTTGTAATAAACCAGCATGCTTACTGTTAGTGTGTACAGACTGCAATACAGTAAATCAGGGCATGGTATTGGCTGATTTCTCCCAGGCTGGCCGCAGAGGGCCACACGGCTCCGCAGGCTACTTCTGCTCTGCTGAGTTCACTGTGATGATTGCCTTTCCCCCATTCTTACAGACAAAACTATTCTTTTCCCTCTGCTGACCTTTACTCCCTAACTTTATGCTGGATTGAGGATGTCATTTCTTTTGTTTTCATTACTCTTTTTAATTGAGATATAATTGACAAATTAGTTTCCAGGATGTAACATTATGATTCAGTATTTGTATATAGTATTGTGGAATGATCACCACAGTAAGTGTAGTTAGCATCCATCACCATACGTAGTCTTTTTTCTTGTGATAAGAACGCTTAAGATTTACTCTTAGTACCTTGAAATCTGTGATATAGTATTAACTATAGTCACTATGCTGTACATTACATCCCCATGGCTTACTTATTTTATAACTGGAAGTTTTTACCTTTTGACCCCCCCTCTCCCATTTCATCCACCCTTTACCTCCTGCCTCTGGCATCCACCAATCTCTTCTTTGTATCTGTGAGTTTGTGTATATGGTTTTTTGTCTTGTTTTGCTTTGTTTTGTAAGATTCTACACATAAGTGAGATCGTATGGTGTTTGCCTTTCTCTGATTTATTTCACTTAGGATAATGCCCTCAAGATCTATCCATGTCATCACAAATAGCAAGATTTACTTCTTTTTTACGGCTGAATAATATTGCTGTGTGTGTGTCTGCACGTGAATGCGTGCATGCGTGAGCACGTTTTCTTTATCCATTCATCCATTGGTGGACACTTAAGTTGCTTACATATCTTGGTTATTGTAAACAATGCTATAATGAACACAGAGTTAGTGTTTTCATTTTCTTCAGATAAACACCCAGAAGTGGAGTTGCTGGATCATATGGTAGTTCTGTTTTTAATTTTTTGAAGAACCTCTATACTGTTTTCTAGAAGTTAAAAAGTATTTGACTCCCCTTAGGTCATCTCCTTGTTTAACAGTGGAGAACACATTAAGCCTGGACGATTGAGTGCCTCACCCAAGGTTATTAGGTGAGCAAAGCCAGAAGTCTCAGGTCTCCTCATGACTAGTCCTCTTTTTGTTGAGTTCTCTACAGGGAGAAGAGATTCCAGTTCAGCAAGTATGAGGGTGGTGTCATATATATATGTGTGTGTGTGTGTATATTTATATATATGTATACACACACAAATATACATATACACATGTATATACATATATATACTTGTATATATGTACATATATATATTGCTTTTGAAGTCTTGAATTTCTCCTATTTAGAGTTTGTTGCATACCATCGTATCTAATAGTGTTCTTTAAGAAAAGGATGTGATTGCTCAATATGAGTATATGAGCCCACCATAACCAAGTACAGATAGTTAAAAAGGGTTGGTAGAGTAGACACCAAGACTACTTTATTCTACTGGGATAATATTCCTGATTCTGAATGTAACTTTCTTCTACCACTTCATAGTCCAAATCATGGCTGTTCAATGGAATATTTTGCCAAATCAAGAAGTTTTTAAAATTTTGAGCTCTTTCTGCTGGCTTTTATTAACTAAAGAGTTGTAACATCAGAGTCCTGGGGTTTTTTGTTGTTGTTAGGGAAGAAATTAACTGTGCAAACCATGGCTAATTTTTTTTATTAACTTTTTAACTACTTCCAGTCAACAAATATTTGAAACACTTGAATATTATTGATGTATCTCCTCTGTTTTTTGAGGTCCTGTAGAAGATGTGCAAAAATAGAGTTGGAGGCCAGAAAGAAATTTCAGGCAGAAGTAAAAATGTTCTGCCTTAACTTTGATTTTTGTGTAAGGAAATCATGTAAACTTGTAACATTACTTTTATGGAGCTTTGTAGTCCATAAAAATAACATCGTCGTAGCGTCTCAATGTGCGTCATTCGTGACTGAGGGTTTTGATGTCTTTGCAGAAGGCAGCCTAGTGCCTGCCTTTGAAATGTGTGAGGCAGTTTTAGACGCGCTTCTCAGATGGATTTAATTAGCCCTTCCTGGGACTGGGTGTCCGCTGGTTACAACTGAATTCTCATTTCATTCACCCATAACTAGAAACACCTCGCTTCAAACGGGCTTCTTCAAAGAAAGAGAGCTTTAGGGTTCTATGTTTTACTGCTGTTTGATGTTGGTTTCCCTTTAACTGAGAAGACCTTCTGTTTATACAACTGTTATTATTAAGAAAACATAGCTTTCTTCACCAAGGTTCCTTTTGTATCAGTGCTGGTTATTGGGGGAAGTCCGAGATCTGTGGAATAGATCTTGCTCTGTCAGACTACTAGGGCAGCCGTGTGTTTGCATATTTTGCTTACGGGAGACGTGAACCAAAATTAGGGCATAAACTTGTGAAATAATTCTGTAAACCCGAAATTTGAATGCCAGTATATAAGGTGAAAACCAGTAACTGAATATGTTAATAGGGCAGTTGGTTCAGAAGCTTATAATATGAACCGCAAAAATAGAGCAGATCAACCAACAAGACTTGCCATAATTCAAATAGTAATTGCATCTTGATTTACTCTCCTTACCGTGCATGGCTCATGATATGCTTTCAATAAATACTTTAAAAAATTAATTGAAATTAGTATGCTTCAATATCAGAACATATTCTCCATAGTAAGGTTATAGACTTTTAAAAACATATACTGCTAGTAATATTTGGAGTCTTTGAGCAATTATCCCTCAATCTTCACATTTCATTAGAATAGCTACTTGGATTTGCCCTGAAAATAATGCACTTTCTTCTCTTTTTTCAGCTAGTGTGCCTAGGGTCTGGCATGCTTCATCATCAAGGCAGCTTTTATCTTCTGTGCCCACAGTTCTAATTACATTTCAGGGGTTTGTGATCCCTCCCAGAATCCTGGTCATTCATTGTATTTAGGATGAAATGCTTCAGGGGGTTTTTGGGCTGTTCACTCATAGGCACAGGTTTGCATCTCTAAAAGTTTTTCTTGCTATAACATCCTGATTTGTTTAAAAAAATCCTTAAAAAGTACTCTTTAACTTATTCTTTTTTACTTTTATGGAAAATTAATTTAGACTATTCAAGCTTAAAATTGTCCCATAGCCACAGATCACACTGAAAAACACATAGTAATATGTCCCACAAATTCTTTTGGTGTCTTGTTTCAGGATTCCATCCAAGAATCTGTAGATCTCAGGCTTGTATTTCTGCCTAGTTTCTTAGCCATAACTGATCTTTTCCATGTTATTCATCAGACGTAGTTGTATATAACTGCCAGTTTCTAACACTAAAGGTCAGAGATGTATCCACCACTGAAGATAATGAAAAAAAAAATTGATGAAGGCTTATAAACGGTTTTGTGTTTTGTGTTTTTTTGTTTTTTTTAAATGTTTTGAGCAATGCTGGCGTAAGCCAGAAAGGGATTTCACTGAAAGGGCCAAAATATTGTTGGGAATTGATTTCTGTGTTCTTTATTACACATTTTGTGACTTGTGACTATTTGGGGGAAATCCTGGTGTTAGGAGAATTATAGGTGGACATATGGCTCAGGAAGATTTCATTTAATTTTGTAAATTTAATGTTTAAAATTTTTATCCATATGATTTAAGGTGTTCTTTGAATGGTTCTGCCCTTAGTACAGTGTTACATGGTTTCACAGTCTTTATGTCCTGCAGATGTTCTGACAATCCTGGTAGAGGGATGCCTGGATGGCTCAGTCAGTTGAGCGTTCAACTTCAGCTCAGGTCATGATCTCGTGGTTTGTCAGTTCAAGCCCCACATCAGGCTCTCTGATGTCAGCACAGAGCCCGCTTCAGATCCTCTGTCACCCCCCCCGCCCCTCCCCCACTTGAGATCTGTCTCACACAAAACAAAATCTTGGTAGAAATATAAAATGTCAAATACAAAGGACAGAACATTATGAATTTTATATCAATTTGCAAGACAAGTTTTTAGGGAATCCTATTTCTAACATTTGGAGTTAATAAGTAACACATTACAGTTATCATGTTTTCTATTCTGCAAACTGGGCCATCTTATAAAAAAGAAATCAGTCACATTGGATATAGGAACATAGACAATCATACTCTTCCTCCATTATCTTTGTAAAACCTGCCAGCATTTACTAACAGGTTTAGTTTGGGGCTAGGTAAACAGGTGGTGGAGAATTATAGTGTAACATTGTATTTAAAACAACACTTTTTGAAAACTGATACACCTCTTTACCAGTCACTTAGCAGTTATGTAACCTTGAAAGAATTAATGGAGTATCTCTGAGCTGCTGCTGAGGTAGGCGCTAGTACTCAGGAAAACAGAAAGGCCAGAAGTCAGATGGACTCAGGTTTATGTATCAGTCCTGGAACTGCTGGCTGTAAAATCAGAAGTTATTCTCTTTTCTAAGCCTTCATTTTCCTCATGTATAACATTGGGTTAATGTTCTCCAGGGTTTTGTAAAAATCAAATGAGATAAGTGTACGTAAAGTTGCTAGTATAGTGCCTGGCACGTAGTTGGCACTCGAGAGTGAGCCCCTTTAATGATCTCACCCCTAAATACAGACAAAGTGATTTTTAAAAGAACCTAAAGTAGCTTTTTTCAAAAAAGTTTATTTATTTTGAGAGAGAAAGAGAGCGTGCAAGCACGAGCCCACTTGAGCAGGGAGGGGGCTGGAGGGGGGAGAGAGAATGAATGAATGAGTGAGTGAATGAATGAATGAATGAATGAATATCCCAAGCAGGCTCCAAGCTGTCAGTTCAGAGCCCAGTGAGGGACTTGAACTCATGAATCATGAGATCATGACCTGAGCTGAAATCAAGAGTTGGCCGCTTAACTGACTGAGTCCCCCAGGTGCCCCAGAATTCATTTGATTTATGAAACTCTCTTTGAGGCTGCCACAGAATACCTGGGGAGTAGTTACAGAAGTAAACTTCACCTCTTGGTGTTTCATCTTGGGAAATTTTGTCAAGTGAGCCTGGTGAGCCAGTGGCTGCTGTCCCCATGACCCCTCAGGACCCTGTTGTGGTTTGAAAGCCCATGAAGCCTACACTTCCCCCTTGGCCCACTACAAGGCCCGCCTATACTGTTTCTAGGTGCAGGGCTGAGGGCATCAGTCTCTTTGGGGGAATCTGTCCCTTCTCTATGTAGAGCCTTTTCTTCTCCATGGACACTGTACTGATGTCTGTTTAAAATTCCAGGCATCGAGTCACCTGGGTGGCTCAATCAGTTAAGCGACTAATTTTGGCTCAGGTCATGGTTTCACAGTTTGTGTGTTTGAGCTCCATGCAGGGTTCTCCATGCAGTGTGGGGCCTGCTTCAGATCATTTGCTTCTCTCTCTCTCTGCCCCTCTCCTGCTCTCTCTCTCTCAAAAATAAACAAACATTAAAAAAAACAAAAAACAAAAAACAACAACTCCAGGCATCATGGAATTACCATGCCAACTGTATACTGACCATTTTTGCAAAAAAAAAAAAAAAATAAAATAAAATAAAAAATAAAAAAAATCAACCCTTGCTGTTGGATTTTCCCTACAAATGAATTTATCTACAAATATCTAAGTTGGCTCAGTTGATGTATAATCAGATCAGCCTGAGTTTGGATATGCTACTTTGCTAGTTGTGGAGCCTTGAGCAGTTATTTTAATTTCACTGAGCCTCAGATTTGTCATTTCTAAAATGTGATTAAAAACCTCTGTTGTAGGAATGCTCTGAGAATTCAGTGAGTTTAGTGTTTATTAAAATATCTGATTGATGTTAGGCACTCAGTGCATGTTCCCTTTTGTTTAGACTAATTTTTGTGAACAAGTGACAAAAGTTAGTTAGCTACGAAGAAAACCAGGGGGCATTTATAATCGGGGTATTCTCACCATTGGAATGTCTGTTCTGCTTCATTGTTTTCTTTTTTTAACTTCATCTTATTTCTAAAAAGGAAATTATAAAATAAGCCATGTCTTTTGTTTCTCAGTGTTTGAATCTCAAAAAAAAAATACAGATCTTGCTTGAAATTTTAAAATTTAGTGCAGTGACTTTGGGTAAGGCTCTGCATGGATATATTTGCGCTTAGCCATATCTATTATGCTGGTATGATGGTGGGTATATACTGCTGTTGCCCCATTTTGTTACTTGGCTTTTTACAAAAACCACTGACTGTGTTTACATGTGTGATGCATGGTTGTCATATGTAATAAGAGTAAGGAAATCAGCTGGCGATTAAACATAGCACATGCCCTGTTGTAAATAACCACAGACAAATTTGTGTACAGCTACCAAATTTACCCACTTGGACAAAAAGTGCTTATGTTTAGCTTTTAAAATCTAGTAATGGTCACTTAAGAGCTAGCTTGACTGTATCTCCAGCATTATTAATAGAAGAGTTGTTGTTTATTGTTTTTATGATCAGATTTGAAACAGAGTTTAGAAGAATATATGATTTGGTTTATAGCCAGCTGCTAAAAACACAAAGGAAGTGTGAGAGCCGTTGGTGCTCGGCAAGATTTCTGGTAGTGGATGTGGTATTCCGTCAGTTTATCAGAGATTGGTAAATCTGTTCTGTTTAAGTCCATCCTGCTGGTTTAGGTGCATTAATGGAGCTCTTAACCAGAAGTTTAAGCCATGTCTTCTAGGTTTCATCTATTCCGTTGGGTTTTGAATTATCACATATCCATATCGCACCACACCTTGAGAATTTTACCCCTGTGGGGAGGTATTTTCTTTTTGTTGAGTACAGCATACCAGCTTGGAATTAAGCCACAGTACAAGAAATACACTGACTTACGGGGAGGATATTCCTGCTAGCATTCTGTGTGTATCATTTGCTTATTCAAGCATGTGAACTTCAACAAGAAGAGGTAATTTTGCTTAGATTTCTTGATTTGAATTGTTCTACTGTTTGGCACTGGGTGGAAAAAGGAAAAAAATCATATTGAAAGCATTGTTCTGTTAATGAAGTTGCTTGTCCCTTTTTGTGCCAAATTTGGCAGGTAAAATTACCATTTATTCTACTTGCTAGAGCTGGAGAATAGATTGTCGAGGAAAAGTAGCAATTTAAGTAATGACACTAGATAGAATGTGCTACACTATATACATCTCCCATACTTTTAGATATTGACATGCAATTTTTATTTCTCTTTAGTAATGCACTTTGTCTTTAACCACTATATTACTTCCAGTAGCTCTCATCAGCTACATGCAATTTGCTTCAGTTGTGAAATTAAAAAAAAAAATACTATGTTATTAATTATAACAAACCAAAGTGAAGCATTTTGATTTCAGGATAAAAGAACGATTGTATTTTGTTCTGGATATTTCAGAAGTACTGCATGAATTTTAATTATGAATAATTAAAATTTAAAAAGGAAAGATGAAATATACACCTTAATATGATGATATATAATACCAAATTTCAGATGTTCATGATTCCTTCCATGTTTAATTTTTTTTAATGTTTATTTATTTTTGAGAGGCAGAGTGTGAGTGGGGGAAGGGCAGAGAGCGAGGGAGACACAGAATCTGAAGCAGGCTCCAGGCTCTGAGCTATCAGCACCGAGCCCGACGCAGGGCTGGAACCCACGAGCTGTGAGATCATGACCTGAGTGGAAATCGGATGCTTAACTGACTCAGCCACCCAGGCACCCCTGATTCCTTCCATGTTAATTACACTTTGCTCTTTTGTATATATGTGCTTTAATATTTGGCAAATTCTAAAAGACGAATTTTAATCAAAAATCTTGGTCTAAAGTGAGAAACATCTCATTCAAATTATGAATAGGTGGGTTTTTTTTTTAATAATGTGTTTAAATGAATTGCATAAATTTAGCATTTGTGAAACTTTGAAGTAAATATATAATCCACCAAATTTATTTTAGATTAGATTTTTCTCTAATTATGAAACTTCAGGTTTTTAAAAAATTATTATTTTTGTTGTAGTTTAAAATATAATGGCTAAACCTGCCTTCCTTCCAAAAATTAAGAAAGCCTCTGTAGAAACTGATCTGCAAAATAAATTAAAAAAAAAAAAAGCACCAATTGGTGAATTTGTAGACTTGCCTAATGTTAATGAAGAAACAGAGTTTCAAGTTGCTGAAACTTGTAACCATCGGTTCCTTCTTTCTGCCCACTAAGCTAACTGGCAGGCAGGTGCGGATGCTATAAAATCTAACATCGCAATTGACACTAATTGGCATAGTTGTTGGCAGTCTTATCAGAAAGCAAAGGGCTGAATGGTTGAATGGGTTTAGAGAACTTGAATGATAATAAGCATTTTTATATGCATCTTGAATTACTTTTGTGACCCAGACTAACAGGAACACTTCATTCTGACCTCATCCTTCAATGAATAGAAATTATAGAAGGCACAATATGCAGTGTGTGTGATTACTGATTATTTTTCAGGTAACCTTTTACAGCTGCCTGCTCCACTGCCTCTTTCCACCTCCTCCCGCCCCTCTCAGGCTCAGAGAAACCAAAGTATATGTGCTGAAGAAAAAGGAGATAACTACTGTTACTGAATATTAATTTTTTGATTGATTTGTTGCCAAAAGCTTGGTGCATGTCATAGCACTTTAGGCTTAAACTTAAGAAAAAATATTAATTGAATTTATGGATGAAAGAACAAGAAGTCTAAGATTTGCTTCTGAATAGTCACAGAGCAGGTTGGGGGAATCAATGGGGATATAGGTGAGACAAGATTGGCTTTAAGTGGTTAAGTTTTGAACTGGGGTGATGGAAATATAGAGGTTGTTAAACTATTCTTGCTGTTTATGTCGAACTTTCCCCAACAGAAGGGTTGTTGTTTTGTTTGTGTAATATGCTCCATGACCTTACCCCCTACTTTTTTTTTTAATGTTTATTTATTTTTATGAGAGAGAGAGAGAGAGACAAAGTGTGAGTGGGGAAGGTGCAGAGAGACAGGGAGACACAGAATCAGAAGCAGGCTCCAGGCTCTGAGCTGTCAGCACAGAGCCCAACGGTGGGGCTCGAACTCACAGACCAGAGCGTGAGATCATGACCTGAGCCAAAGTCAGACACCCAACCAATGGAGCCACCCAGGACAGGCACCTTCTCTCCCCCTACTTTTATAAGGTCTTTTATACTTACCAGTTCCTTCCTAGTGCCTGCACCGCCTCTCCTCCCCCCCCTTTTTTTAAAAGTTTATCCAGTTTGAGAGAGAGCACCAGCAGGGGAGGGGCAGAGAGAGAGGGAGAATCCCTAGCAGGCCCCATGCTGCCAGTGCAGAGCCAGATGCAGAATCTGAACCCATGAAACTGTGACATTATGACCTGAGCCAAAACCAAGAGTCTGATGCTTAACAGATTGAGCCACCCAGGTCCCCACAAGTACCTGCCTTTTAAAAATTTTCCTAGTTCCTTTCATCAAAAATGACTCCTTTAAAGTGAGAGTTATATAACCTAGTGAGCTCATCTATGTGATTGTGTACAAATGAGTTAATTTCTAGGCAGTGTAGATTTTAATAGGAGCTTTTTAAAGACACTTTCTTAGTGTTTATTTTTGAGAGAGAGAGAGAGAGAGAGAGAGAGAGAGAGAGAGAGAGCGCGCGCGCGCACATGAATGGGCGAGGGGCAGAGAGATGTAGACACAGAATCCGAAGCAGGCTCCAGGCTCTGAGCTGTCAGCACAGAGTTCGTGAACCCACGAACTGTGAGATCAGGACCTGAGCCGAAGTCAGATGCTTAACCGACTGAACCACCCTGGTGCCCCTGAAGACTCTTTCTTAACTGAAAGGAATGACTGGGTAGAATTTTTAGTCACTGAGCTGGATCTTTATGCCTGTTCTGAGTATCACCCCTCATAGAAGGGTTAACGATTTTAGGTATTGTGTAATGATTGATATTAGCTTTTTTGCTCTAGAGATAATAATGTTTTTCTTCAGTAGAAATATTTTCCATTAATGTAACATTTTTTTTTAGCTGAGTTAGGAGAGGGTATGACTGTATTGTTTAGCTTATGTTTGTTCATGTGGGTATTTCTGTGTGTTTTTAGTCCACTCCCCATCCCCAAATAATTTAGAATTACCTGTGTTAAAAATAAAATCAAGTCTTCTTTAGTTCAAAAGGCCCTTTTGCAAAGGGGTATCTAGGGAGGAGGGATGGTTACTCAAGGCTCTTGCTGGAAAGTTCAGTGCTGCAAACAGTTACTGTATCCCTTCCTTCTGTCTGCTGGTTATTACATAGATGAGTAGTTGATGTAAATTTTGTACTCTGCTGTTGATCCAAGTCTGTTTGGGATTTATTATGATCAGGTAATAGTAAAGTTTTTAGGTGTTTGTAATGTCAATCCTTGGCTAGTAAAACATGGAGAAACCAAGATCTTTTACACTATTGTGACTTTTTCCATGCTTCTTGTCTATTCTGGAAATTGATAGGAGTTGACCCTTATTTCAAAGTAACATTGCCTGAAATAGTTCAGAAATTTTTATAGCTTTCTAAGAAATTAAAATGTGAAATTTTCACTATTTCTGTTTCAGTTTGTATCTGAAATAGGTCTTTAGGCATGAATGCAGTTTGCTCATTAATTCCTTATGCTATTCTTTGTTGGTGTCCACTCTTTGCTTTCCTTGTTAGCTTTCTCTTTGGCCATGATCGGTGTATTATCTCTGGTAACTGCTACCCAAACTGATATATTACATTAGCCATGACCCTTTCCAAGGCTCCTGGAAAAGTGCCAGTTTTCATCTCCTTTTGGTTTGGAAGCATAGTTTTAGAAATAATAGAATGGTCTTCCTTTGTTCGCAGCAATCAGAATGAAAAGGGTTTATCTAACAATTTGAATAGATAATTTTATTTGTGTGGACATGAAAGTGAAACCCTAGAAATGGGATAGAATTTTAAGTGGCATTTTAAATTTGTTTTGAAATTCTTTCTTTCTCTCTTTCTATAAATGAGCTATGTTAAATATGCGTGCATGTGTGTGGGGGGGAGTGTTCATCTTTGATATATTAGATCCTGTGTAGATTTTGTATCCTAAAAGGGATTAATGGAGTTTTTTTATATAGTTGGAATAACTTTAATCTGCTACTCTAAGCACATGTGGATTTTTAAGTACACGTATTACCAACAGTTCATAGGACATTATGACTAAAAATACTCTTACATAAAGTTACTTTATTAGTCTTACCAAAAGCTGCTGTGGGGAGTTTTAAATTAGAACTATATTTTCATTGGTCAACAATCTAAGATAAAAGGTACTTATTTGAATAACATGCATTAAGACTATGAGAGCACTTCATTATGCTTTTGTCTGCTTTATGTTGTGTCAATTGGAAACATAGCTTTGTTAGCTTTTTAGCTATGAAAAATGAACAGAAGTTATAATAAAAGTTGTAAATAAATAAAGTTAGGTTTTCTCTCACTGAATTTGATAATTTTTATTTTTAATACAATAGATATTTATCAAAGATCCTTCAGTCTTCAACATCAAAGCACTGTGTTAAGCTCTTCATGAGGCACATGAAAGAATAAGGCACTAATCTGCACTCATGAGCTTCCGGTTTAGTTGGGAGGTTTTGAGATCAATACTGATCTGTAATATAAGGCATAATTTGATAAGTGCATAGAGGTACAGAATGTTACAGAAATTCAAAGAAAGGGAAGATTCCATCCAATAGAGCAGAGGACTAGAGGTGGTACAGTTGGCTTGAGCGGGATAAGGCAGAAAGTCAAGAGCAAACTTGATGCAGTAAATAGCATATGGAGCAGGTAATGAAGAATGGATGGTAGAAGTCTGTTAGGCTGCGTTCCTGGAATAGGGCCTGTGCATGTTTGTTAAATGGAAGAGAAAGAGGGAAGAAAAGTCAGAATGATAGGTTGCTGGATCAAGACCATTAGTATAGAGGACCTTGAGAGCCACTTTGAGAAGTTAATATTTTATTTGGTAAGCAACCAGAGGCCAAGAAAGATTTTGAGCTGAGAAAACTTGTAAGATAAAAGCCACATCTTTAACTGGTCAGTGAAAGTAAATAGAATTGTTAAATGCTGATAGGGCCTTGGGAAGGTTTTCTATTTGAATGGGTTGCTAAGAGGAAAAGAGTTTGTATTTCACTTAGTGGCTGATAAGAGAATTTGGGCAGATAGACTGGAGAGAAATCAGCAATAGTGGGAGGAGAAAGAGTTAAAAAAGCAAAACTTAGTAAACGGAATATCTTTTAGAACGAGTCTGCTTCTGTCAAGGCCACTTGTGCTGTGACTCAGTCTGTAAACCATCTCTGCTTGTGACCACCTTGGCTTGATACTTAATCAAGAGTAGGGACTGGAATTCTTTGGTACCAAGTATGACTGTCCAAATAGTTGGCCTGACCTGATAGTCTGTGTTTTTAGACTTTTGACTGTGGAAAAACCTAAAGTATACATGAAACTGAAAGAAAAGTATAATGAATATCATGTGCTATCCTTGTTTTATCTCTGCTCACTTTTCAGAAATTTCTGGAGTATTTTAAAGCACGTACGACACATGCTATCAATTCATCTTTATTTAAAATTTTTTTTTAGTTTGTTGAGTTGCACATCTTCCAGTGTCCCAATTCCCAAGCCCTTGTACACTGATCATCTAATTCACAGTTCATTTTTTTCTCCAAAAAGAAACCTATTTCTTTTGAAATTCACATTAGTGTCAAATCACTTGACCTTTTTTAATTAAAGCACTATCACATTCTTTTTCTAGTATATTGTAAAATATATGTAAGGAAGATGATACATATATATGAATGTTGGGCAGAGAAAACAAGTAGCAGACTTGTTCTTTAGGTGGATAATGGAAGGCAGGTTTCTCACTGTCAGAGAGTGACAAATATAGTACAGAGGAAGGCTAGAATGTACCTGGTGGTATTGGATAGGAATTGAAGGGATCAGTGTGATCTCATGGTTTTTTATACATAGATACAGAAACAGATTTAGATGGAGTTACTTAGTATTTAATGTTACAATGGGCAACACCTTGTTGTTGTGGGACACTTGACACCATGGTATGATGCTGAAGAAAGCACAGTATCACTGCTATATTGTTCCTGGTAAAAATGCATAATCATGAGGAAACCTTCTTCCAAATTCAGGGATACTGTACCAAGTAACTGGTCTATTTCTTCCAAAGGGTCAAGGTCATGAAAGATAAGGCAGAATTAAGAAACTGGTCCAGATGGACAGAGACCAAAGAGACATGACAGCTAAATGCAGGAGCATAAATTAAATCTTGGACATACCTTAAAGGTTAAAGGGCATTATTGGGTCAATTTCTGGATATTTGAGTAGGGCTTGTGGTTTCAATGGTAATATTGGGTCCATATTAAACTCCCTGATTTTGCTGGGTTGTACTGTACAGAGGGCATCCTTGTACTTGGGAACGCACTGCACTATTTTGTTTTTAATTTTTTTAATGTTTTATTCATTTTCCGAGAGAGAGAGAGAGAGAGAGAGAGAGCGAGCGAGCGAGCGAGCAGGGGAGGGGCAGAGAGAGAGAGGGAGACACAGAATCCAAAGCAGGCTCCACGGCCTTGAGCCTGATGTGGGGCTTGAACTCATGAACCATGAGATCATGACCTGAGCTGTAGTCAGACTGAGCCACCCAGGCGCCCCATTGCAGTTGCACTATTAAGGGGGCTATAGGACGTCATAACTGGCAAAAAATATTAACTGTCAAAAGTTATTAACAAGTAGGGAATCTGAGCTTGATGTACAATTGCTGTAATTTTTATGTACATTTGAAATTACTTCACAAAAAAGGAACAGATCATTCATTGGAATGATGGAAATTGATTGTACTATGTATTTTTCTATTTCGTGTTAGAAGCAATGAAAAAATACTGGTAACTCCATAAACCCTAATTCTTACTAGTTGGGTTATGTTAGTGGTTTATAGAGCTGAGAAGCTATCCTACTGACTCTTTCCAAGTGTTTTCTTAAAAATTGTGATCAAGTTGATAGATTTTTACTAGGGTTTTTCCTGAGATATAATTGGGACCTACAGAATAAAAGGCTGGTTGTTACTTTACTTTATTCACTGGATGGATTTGGTGAGTAGTTTTGGGGCATCAATTCCTGTATCTCACTTCTCACCATGACCAAAAAAAAAGGTTTTTTTTTTGTTCATGCTTAGAAAACATTGTTATTAGATTTGCAATTCATGAGAAGTTCTAAGAACATAAACTATATAGTAATTCTTTTGGCAGTAAATTTGCTACTACAGTTTTAATATTCAAATATAAAACTACCAAGTTTATGTTGTTGATATTGCAGTATAAGAGAGAGATAATAAATATCTTCGTATATGTATTAGAAATCGTATCACCGATGGCCACAGAAGCTGAGAAGAGAGTGCAGAACTGGGGGGGTAATCCTCGCTAGGTAGGAACATAGAAAATAGAATGTCAAATATATTTGTTGCTGGCCCAGAGAAATGAGCTATTAGGGCAAACTCGTGTCTAAGGGTAGAACTAGAATGCTAAACAGTCACAGGTAGATAAGATGGTTAGGAAATAGCATGTTGCAGATGCAGTGCATGGGAATTTAGGGGGAAGGAGGACTTAGACACTACTGTGCAAGTCCTGTAGCCTACATAGGTCCTGTGTGGGTGAGCCAGCAGCTAAGGTTTTGGTTGCGGGGGACAGGAGGACGTGGGAGTGAAATACACAGGAAAAGCAAAAGAGATGCTAATAGAAATCAGATAAAATTTAAAAAGATAAAAATGAGGGGTGGTTGAGCGTCTGACTCTTGATACGAGGTCTGACTCTTGGCTCAGGTCATGATTCCAAGGTCGTGTGGTCTATCCCCAAGTCAGGCTCTGCACTGAGCATGGAGCCTGCTTGAGATTCTCTCTCCCTCTGACCCTTTTCTCTGACTGCGTGCTCTCTCTTAAAAAAACAAAAACAAAAACAAAAAAAAGGAGGACTTGGAGGAGGAGGAGGTATTAATGGAAGAACAAATAAAAGTAGGTATGTTGAAAATGGATCCAGAATAATCATTACTGTGGGAGGAGGACATAGTATCACTGCATTGAACTTCTGCCAACAGCCAGCATTTGCTGAGGGCTTATTACATGCCTGGTACTGTTCTAAGTGCTTGCCTTATTCCTCCAGCATAGAGTTAACATTTGAGGGCATGGAGACATGAATAATTAGGCAGCTTCTGAACCTGAGGTTCATTTACAGGCATATTGACTACTGATGACAATACCACATAGAAAACATAGGATTCCACCATGATTTGGTAGGTTTGGTAGGAGAAGTAAAGGCAGTTTCACTTGCTCCTTATGTTAAATTCATCTACCTTGAGTTATTCATTAAGCTGTGACATAATTTACAGTATTGCCTTCAGAGAATGACCTTATCACACCAATTGAAAAGAAACTACTACTATAATTAAAGTGTGGGCAAAATAATGTAGGATTTTTTTAAACCATACAACTGAAATTACAGTTGTTACTGATCAATTAATGAGGCGATAATTAAAGAGAAACTAGTCAACCTGGCTGATTGTAGACCAGTACCTAAAATTTATTATTGCAATTCACATCCTTTGAGATATATTTAATTACATTTATAACACATGCATATTTAATATAATCCTTTGTGACAGATTAACAGATCTTCACCATCATTATGTTTAATCCTTTTTGATGTTTTTGTCATTATTACATATCTCTTTGGGACAGAAATAAAAGACTGTTTCCAAGGTGATAGTGATAAAGAAGAAACTTATGAAAAATGGTTGTCTCCTTTTGTTTTCAGAAAGCAAGCATCTCATCTCCTCCATGGAAGGGCAGTAGAGGTATCACAACTATATTTTGGAATAATATTTTAGGAAATAGGAGAGCAGGATAAAGAATATCTACCCTTTTTTAAATGCTAACTTAAAAAAATAACGTTTTATTTATTTTGAGAGGAGAGCACAAGCAGGGGAGGGGCAGAGAGAGAGGGAGAGAGAGAATCCCAAACAGAGATGTCAGCAGACTGTCAGTGCAGAGTGCTATGTAAGGCCCAGTCTCACCAACCATGAGATCATGACCTGAGTTGAAATCAAGAGTCAGATGCTTAACTGACTGAGCCGCCCAGGCACCCCATGAATACCTACATTTTTTGTGTCATTTTAAGATCTGTATTAAGATTTGCTATACTTTCTACTAAAATGTTAGGAATCGTTATTATAATTGAATAAAAATGTTTGAGTTATTTTTCATGTTTTACCTGAGAAGTTAACATTGAAGCAAGTGACTTAGCAAAGTTATGAGATCTAAATTTTAGGAGAATTAATATGCTTCTTATTGGCAACATATTCAGAATTTTTTTAGAAACCTTATTTGTGTTTCATATGTTCAGCAGCACTGTATGTAGGAGTCAGTGAACTATAATGATGGTAGATGGTGGTAATATCCCAGTGTAATTAACTGCATGGCCTACAGATTCCTTTGTTATTGGGGAGTGTTGGATATACTTCATTGATTTAATATACAGTGAATAACTGTATTTTTGTTAGCAGTAATTATGAGATAAGAACTAAAAAGAATCAGTAAGCATCTTTAGAATAGTCTTTGAAGGTACAAATAAGCAGTGAGTGTTTGCTACATGCAAGGATTGTACCTTAATATTTAGATTACATGTGTTACTTTTGCTTTTGACGTGTGGATTTCAGTGAAATACTCTGAGAATTGCAAGATAATGGCTTCTCTTGCCTACATAATTTATATGGTTCTTTAATTTCCTTATATGTGCAGGAACAGGAGGAGAGGGTTGAGTTGGAATATATTTTTCTAGGATCTTTTCCAGCCTGATAGTCAAATCAGAAAACCACAGATCTTTTTCCACATTTTGTGCAGACTCGTAATTTTTAAGATATGCTACGAAAGCCTATTAACTAGGCAGACACTAGTCATTCCTTTCTGATAATTAGTTATAGTGTGATCAACAAATCTTTTTTATCCTTCATACTGCCTTCAGAAATAGAAACAAAATATATGATTGAAGTCTTTTTTTAAATAGTGAAATGAATACCTTGGTTTTTATTTGACATCTAATTCTGCACAATGCTAATCTTAACATTTGATGACAAAACATTTAAAATTTGTGTATAACAGAATAGAAGAATTGTATGGTGAATCAGACACACTTTTTATAGCCTGTATCTTCCCCAATTTTTATTATTTTTGGAAAAAATTTTGGCAAATATTTTGTTTTGTAAGTTTTACATTCCTACTATTGAAAAAAATGTGTTTAACAGGTGCCTACTGCAATAGAAGCTATAATATTTGTGTCATGAGGCACCTCTGAGGAAGTGCTTTTTTTTTGTTTTTTAATGGCAAAGGATGTAAGTAATCTCTCTCAAATGTCAAATTAATTTTGGGTGTGTACTTTCTTTTTTCCCCTATGATTACGTAGATAGGAAAACTGAATGTTCCAAACAACTCATGGAAAATATTCCACATCAACATTATTTGTACCATAAATGCAGTTAAATGCTTTTAATGGAATACAAAGTTACCAGCAGATTGTTAAATATGAGAAAATACTTTCTTGAAATAGGAAGGAAATCATGTTTTGGAGTGATGTTTTAAACATCATAAATATTCTTATGAACAACTTAACTAATCCTCTGTAGGTGGGGGAAACTTTGCAGAAAACAGTGTGTGTTAAAATGCATTTCATGAATTCTATCTACCATAGCCTTGCTTTGTTTAATTTGATCTTAAAATATCAATATATTTTTAAAGCTTATTTATTTATTTTGAGAGAGAGCGTGAGCAGGGGAGGGGCAGAGAGAGAGGAGGTGGGGGTGGGGTAGGGACAGAGGATCCCAAGCAGGCTTCTTGCTGCCAGTGCAGAGCCAGACGCAGGGCTTGAACTCATGAAACTGTGAGATCATAACCTGAGCCGAAACCAAGAGTCGGATGCTTAACTGACTGAGCCATCCAGGTGCCCCAAACTATAGATACTTTAAATAGAATGTAATCTTTAAATGATTCCAGAACACTGAGACGTATGATGTTCTCATACTCAAGATTGCAGTATTACACATCTTTTTTGAAGTTTGCACTTTTCAAAAGCTGGCAGGACCTTTATTTGGTCATTCTCACTCTCTTTTTATTTCCCCTTTCTCTCTGATTTTGTACATGATCAGCTTTATGTTTACAAGAGACTATTCTGCACTATAGTGAGGGAACCGGTCGGGGGGTGTGGAAGACTGACTAGTCTGTTGCAGGAGCCCAGGTGAGAGGCAGTGGCAGGTGCAGGTAAGGTGGTTGTGTGAGGATGGAGGGAAGTGGGGCTGTTTGAAAGCCTCTCCAGTCATCCATGCTTTTCGATATGATCTCTCCTCTCCCATTCAACCTTTCCATGGTAGCCTCTGTATCTCTTGCTTTGTTATCAACAAACTGCCCTGTATCTCCAGACATTCTTGGAACATTCTGCCACTTACTTGCCTTCACGGAAACCTGGTGGTTTTTCTTCCATACCACATGCACCTCTGAGGTGGGAAGCGAGACTGTTTTTTTCCCCTAGTACCATTCTAGACCACAGTCCCCTCCTTCTTAGAAAATCCTTGTTCTTTGAAGTTCACATAACCTGCCTTCATCACTACCTCCCCTCTGTCTTGGCAACCTCTAAGTTCCTTTCCCTGCATTTGAAGGCTAGCAACCAGTTTATGGTCTCTCTGCCTCAATACAACCATTAGTCCTTTTAGTTTCTCTCCACCCATTGATCCTACCTCTGTTTTTCCATCCTTTATCCAGCTTGGATACCCTGGCCGTAGTAATTCGCTTGCAAATACCCTTAACTTCCTCAACCCCTTTAATTCTTCCATCATTCCTAAACTTGGATGAACCCATCCACCCACCTTCTTAATGCCTGCATCAGGCAAAGTACATGGGCATTGCTGGGCAAAACCACATGCCAAGGGCAGATTCATATCATTCCATGTGCATATTGCCCACTGTGGCTGAGCAGCCGACACCAGGTGGCAGTTGTGCTGTTTTTCTGATAAGCTCATCCCTTTCCTTTTTCTTTAGTGACCTCTGTATTTCATGACCTCTGTATTCATACTTTTCACTTTCCTTTTCCAGTTAATACTATTCCTGAGTATCCCACTTTTCCCCACTGCCAAGAATCTAGTCCTGGTCACCATTTTCTTTTTTGCTTCATCTGATTCATTCTTCAGGCTGTAGCCAGACTGATCTTTTAAAAATAAAAATTGATGGTGTTACTCTCCCATTGGAATCCTTTAGTGCTTCCCACTGCTCCCACTCTATCTGGGTACTATGCTCACCTTTGTTTTCTGTGCTCCACACACTGATTTCATATGAACCAAGCTCTTTCTTCCCTCTGGGATTTTCTTTTTACGTGAGATTCCCTCTGGGATATTTCCTCTGGATAGTCCCACCCACCTACACACCCACTCACTCACTGCTACCAACTGGTTTCTACTCACTTTTCAGCTCTTAGCTTAAAGATCACCTCCTTTGAGTGCTCTTCCTTCCAGAAGAGTAATAAGAATTAAGAAGAGAGTATACAATTGCTGAAGATTTGTGGCCTTTCAGAATATAGTTTTAGCAGCCAGATTGTAGAAGGTTAATGGAAAAAGTTACATGGTAGGAAATTGGGAGCAGAGTACTTGCTCTAGAACCTGTCAGAGAAAAGGAGAGAAGAAGTTTGGTGGTTCAAGTGGGTCAAGTACACATCTGTGAAAATGTGGAAGTTCTGTACGTGCTTGAAGGTGGAGAGAAAGCAGCTGGTATGTGAGATCTCAGTAAAGGAAAGAAAATAGTTGATGATGCCAAAAAATAAGAGGACTTCTGTTTTGTGGCTTCAATTTTGGTAAAGCAAAGAGGAGGTCATCTGCCAAAAGTGTGGGTCAGAATTAATATGATAATTAATGTAAATTTGGTGCACTTGAGTCCTAGGTCTGTTTACTCTAAAAACATGAAATCTTTATGTCTGAATTAGTGTTTCTAAACTGAGATTTGGTGTCTTTGGGTTGTTTTTTATTTTTATTTTTATTTATTTTTAATGTTTTTATTTATTTTTGAGAGAGAGAGAGAGAGAGACAGAGCATGAGCAGGCCAGGAGCAGAGAGAGAGGGAGACACAGAACCCGAAGCAGGCTCCAGGCTCTGAGCTGTCAGCACAGAGCCCGACATGGGGCTCGAACTCAGACTGTGAGATCATGACCTGAGCTGAAGTCAGATGCCCAACCGACTGAGCCACCCAGGCACCCCTTTGGTTGTTTTTTAAATAGAGTTTTAAAATAATTTAGAATATTCTAGTGTTTTCATAGTGCTAGAACATGTCCACAATATTATCTGCCTTGAAAGGTGTGAAATTTTATTTGAGCCCCAGAGTATTATGTCATTTGTCATTTTACAGTTGGTCTATTTGTTTTTTTAATACCCACACCGAATTTGACTTAATTTGTTAGCTTTTGTTTGTCAAGGGAAAGATCTTAAAACCTTCCAACCCCAAATGTAGGTACTCAAGCAAAACAAAATCCCTTTCTAATTATTAGAATTTGCCATATCTGGGGGCGCCTGGGTGGCGCAGTCGGTCGGTTAAGCATCCGACTTCAGCCAGGTCACGATCTCGCGGTCCGGGAGTTCGAGCCCCGCGTCAGGCTTTGGGCTGATGGCTCAGAGCCTGGAGCCTGTTTCCGATTCTGTGTCTCCCTCTCTTTCTGCTCCTCCCCCGTTCATGCTTTGTCTCTCTCTGTCCCAAAAATAAATAAACGTTGAAAAAAAAAAATTAAAAAAAAAAAGAAAAAAAAAGAATTAGCCATATCTGAAATTAACTGTCTAAATGTATCTTAAAAAAAGAACTGTGCAACCATAAAACCATAGAATTTTAGCCTCAAAGAGATTTTCAGCGTTGCTCCTTCAGGTCCCTCATTTTCAGATAAGGAAGAGTTGATACAGAGACAATGTCCAAAATACACTGTACAATTGGGTTTGGTAGATGAAATCCATAAATTTATGACCAGAGAAATTAAAATGAGTATTGCTATGTTAACTAAAATGAAGTTTTAAAAGAGCAGCTACTATGTGTTACGTGCCTGTTAGTGAAAGGTATAAAGTAAATATTGACTTTATGGTGCTATGAGAGAGGAAAAATAGGCCCTTATACTTCTCCTCACTTTTAAAGTTTTTAGTATATGATATACATAAAGAGGAAAACTTAAAAATATGAATAGATTTGCAGTAAAAAGCAAGCCTCCCTTCTATCTCTGTCCTTCAACCCCTCCCACTCCTCTTATATATTTGTCTAGAGATATTCTTTACATTAAAAAAAATAATAAAACCACACATTTCAAAGGTTTTTTTTTTCTTAACAAATGATAGCACACTGTATATGCTATTCTGTATTTTCTTGGGAAAATTTCATATCAATATATAGATATGCCCTTTTTTAAAGAAGGGGTTCTAAGTTCTCTTATAGGCTACAAGATGTGTTTCTGTGATATAAGGACATCTTGGCTGGGTATAAAATTGGGGGCAACATTTTCTTTTTTAGTACTTATACCAAACTGCTCTGTGGTCTTATATCTCAATTTTGCCCTCGAGCAATTAGGCTGACCTGATGTTTTTCTTTACTTGTGCATGATTTCTTATTTTTGCCTAAGTAACACATAAAACATTCTTTATCTTTAAAGTTCCATAAACAGCAGAATTCTACAAATTTAAGGTTTTATTTAGTTTGAAAAGTTTTACCCTATCGTATCTTTGAATTTACATTTATTCGTTTTTCTTCGTAAGCCTTTCTGAAAAAGTATTTTGTATATTCTTTGGATCCCATTTCTCCCTCCTTCATATCTGTTGTTTTCTCTATAAATTGTTTTTATATTGCTAGTCTTTTCTGTTTTATATGATTTCTCCATGCCCTTATCTTTCTTTTTAGTCACATTGATTCTATTTTTGGTTGCTTCTTAAAGTAGCTTTTATCTTTATAATGTTATTTTTCTCTTCATTTTTTTTCTGAGTTCTTCCAGCTTGATTTTCATTTCCTTCTGTTGTTGTGTGATCTCTTCTTTGAACCTTTGTTTTTCTTCTTTGAGCTCATTTTTTAAAAGAGGAGTCAGGTTTCCTACAGTCGTCTTTGAGACTTTGCAGAATTATTTATCTGAACTCTTCCTGTGTTTCTTCAAGTGGTTCTTCTTGTGTTATAATGCTCTTAATTTACCTTTTCCTCTTGATAAAAGTATGTTCTGCAAACTGTATGCAAAGATGCAGTATTGGTTATTTTCTGATCATCATTTATGTGCAGTGGGGTAGGTGGTTGGGTCTAAGCATGGACAGCCCACAGCTTTTCCTTTAATTAGGCTTATAATACCCTCTCATCAAATCTATTATTTCCATTGTCCTAGATTTCACTTCCCATTAGTTTTTGGCATAGGGTGGGTTCTTTATGTCAGCTTTTCAGTGTTGTAACAGTGAAATGCCACTTCCACCCCATATCTGCAGCTTTAGTCCCCCTTGGCTAAAGAATTACACATAAACTGTGTACATAGCACAGTAACAAGAATTCTTCAGTCTGTTCCTATATTTCTATGGTATTAAAATGTACAAATTTCCTGCTTCTCCTAGTAGCTTATAAGTATAAGCCATTGAGATTTCACTCATCTGATGATAGCATCAATAGAATCCTTGCATCTGCTGTTCCAAATTATGCTTCTTGGTGAAATCTCTTTGTGGCTGGAGGCCTGAGAAGGCTGGTGGTGGTTTTCAGCATGTTCTTTTCCCTCATTTAAAGTTTATAGATGTGTTTCATAGTTTATGATTTGGAGCTTTGACAGCTTCCTTGTTTCAGTTGTATAGTAACATTTCAAAATTATGCTCATTACTTCCCAGGTGTACAAGGAAATGTCGTTTCTGTATGTCTGTCGCATGTACTCTGTTTCATAAGCCCTCTACCTTTACTTAGTGGGGGAGAGGGAGGAAACACTTGGTAATAAATAAGATCTTGGGCTCCTTGGGTTTAAGCAGTATCTTTCAGAAACTGTGGTATTTCAAGTTTCTTTTCCTTCCAGGTTCCACTGAGGCGTGGAGTTAGGTGCAGGTAAAAGGGGCCTTTGGGTATGTGGTTGGACTCACTCATAACTATTGAGGTAAGGAGGAGAGCTCAGACCCAGACTGTCTTTACTAGGCTTTGCTGTAAGGATCTGGACTGGGTACTGGCAGGCGATGATTCTTCCTCTTTGGCATTGAAGAGGCCTCTGTACCCATAGTCCTGGGTACTGTTTGCCTGCAGTCATGGAGTCTCTTGTACTATGTTGTCTTTATCTTGACCCAGACTTTGTTATCTCACTAAGATAGGTAGAAACTTCTGGATTCCTATCATGATGTGCTTGGGTCATCTTTCCAGGTTCTTCCTCAATCAGTGCTGTGCTGTTGCTTCATAAGCCACATTAGGATTGCTGTGACACCAAGTACTGGGCTTTAGTAGAAGCCTACAGCTTTCCCTAGACTATATCCCAAAAGTAGATCTCCAGCCCAGATATTTTTAGGGTACCTGATACCTGTCAGAATATTTTCATCCATCTGTCACCATTGCTGTCCCCTACCTATTCCCAAGGATCCATGCAAAAGGAAATGGGGAGGTCTCGGTTTTCTGATATCTGCGTCTTCCCTCTGTATCTTTCCTTCATGTAATGCACAGGGACTTGAAAAGGCCTCCCCCCAGCCCCCCATGTTTCTATCTGGAAGGAACTTTCCTTCTATTCTTCTTCCCAAGTTAACATTCACATCCACTCATCCAATAGCAGAAGATGCAGGGAAAGAAATTAATTTATCAGTAAGGGAAGATAAAGGTAGTTCAGAAATACCACTTTCAGTTTTCTCCCTCTGCTTTTGTTTTTAGAAAGTCAGATTTATTGAGGTATAATTAATATAAAATTTAGTCTTTAATTGTATGGTTTTATTGAGTTTTGACAAATCTATGTACTTATATTATTACCACCAAAGTTAAGATTTAGAACATTTCTGTCACCCCAGAAAGTTCCCTAATGCCCTTTCCCAGTCAAACTCGTCTTCATACCCATATCACCTAGCAACTGCTGACCTGATTTCTGCCTTTTCCAGAATGTGCTATAGATGGAATCATACTCATGTACTTTTTTCTTTTTTTTTTAAGGGGGAATCTCACTCCTCCCCTTTATTTATTTATTTATTTATGTATGTATTTATTTTTTTTTTTAATTTTTTTTTCAACGTTTATTTATTTTTGGGACAGAGAGAGACAGAGCATGAACGGGGGAGGGGCAGAGAGAGAGGGAGACACAGAATCGGAAACAGGCTCCAGGCTCTGAGCCATCAGCCCAGAGCCTGACGCGGGGCTCGAACTCCCGGACCGCGAGATCGTGACCTGGCTGAAGTCGGACGCTTAACTGACTGCGCCACCCAGGCGCCCCTGTATGTATTTATTTTTTGAGGGAGAGAGAGCACGCGCACGCGTCCGTGCGCAAGTGGGGGAGGGGCAGAGAAAGAGGGCGAGAAAGAATCCCAAGCAGGCTCCAAGCTCAATTCGGAGCCTGATGCAGGGCTTGATCTCACAAACTATGCGATCATGATCTGAGCCTAAATCAAGAGTTTGACAGTTAACTGACTGAGCCACCTGGGTGCCCCCATTCTCATGTTCTATTATATCCTTTTTTACCGGCCTCCTTTCACTTAGCATAATGCTTTTGAGATGCTTTGTGCTAATTTTCTGTTGTGTGGATATACCATATTTGTCCATGAATTAGTTCATTGGACTTTTGGGGGTTTTCCAGTTTGAGGCTGATGTAAACATTTTGCTGTATGTATTCTATCATAAACAAGCTTCTGTGAACATTCACGAACAGGTCCTTGTGTGTATGTATCATTACTTTTCTGGGGTTTTCTAAAGCAGGCCTCCCATTTGGCATTCCCACCAGCAATGTATGAAAGTTCCGATTGCTTCAGAGGTTTGCCAGCACTTGGTATTATCAGTACTTTTCATTTTATCCATTCTAGTGGGTGTGTAGCCCTATTTCATATAGTTTTGGTTTTTTCCTAATGACCAACCTGTGATGTGCTTGTGTCACCCATCTGTCTTCCCTGGCGAAGTCTCTGGTCAAATCTCTTGCCCATTTTTAAAGAAATTCGGTTGGTTTTCTTATTGAGTTGAAAAGAGAATTCTTGGGGTGCCTGGGTGGCTTGGTTGGTTAAGCCTATGACTTTGGCTTAGGTCATGATCTCACAATTCATGAATTTGAGCCTCACATCAGGCACTCTGCTGTCAGTGCAGAACCCACTTGGGATCCTCTGTCTCTGCTGTCTCTGTCTCTGTCTCTCTCTCTCAAAACTAAGTAAACATGAAAAAAAAAAAAGAATTCTTTGTAGATTTTGAATTCAAGTGCTTTATCAGATATATTTTTTGCAAATATTTTCTCCCAACTTGTGGCTCAGCTTTTCTTTTCTTAAGTGTCTTTCAAACAGAAATTTATAATTTTGGATGAAGTCTAATTCATCTATTTTTTCTTGCAAGATTTGTATTTTTTGTGTCCTAAGAAATCTTTGCCTGGACCAAGGTTATAAAGATTTTCTCTCTTTGTTATCTAGAAGTTTTGTAGTTTTAGGTTTTACCTTTAGTTTTCATTGTTTTGAGTTGATTTTTTTTTTTTTAATGCTGTGTTATCGAGGTCAGGATTTATTTTTTTGAATGTGGATGTTTATTGTTTTAGGACTATTTATGCACAAATTATGCTTTCCCCATTTAATGTTTTGGCACTTTTTTTTTTAATCAATTAATCATTTATGTATGGGTCTCTGAACTCTCATTTCATTCTATTCTTACACCAGAGCTTGTTTACTGTAGGTTAATGGGAAGTCTTGAAGTCAAATGGCATGAGTTCTCCAAATTTGTTACTTTTCAAAATTATCTTTACTATTTTATATCCTTTGCTTTTCTCTCTGTGTATTTTGGAATCAGCTACCAAAACAAAAAAAGCCTGCTGGGATATTGATTGGAATTACATTGAATATATATATATGAGTTTGGGAGAGAACTTCTATCTTGATAATACTGAAACTTTTCTAATTCATGAACATGGTGTGTGTGTGTGTATATATATATATATATATATATATATTTTTTTTTTTTTTAGGTCTAATTCTTTAATTTCTCACAGAATATTGCTTCTGACTTTTGAAAAAGTAAAATCTCTCCCTTCTGTTTTCATTTGTTACCTATTTTTCCACAGCTTTTTTGAGATATACTTCACTTTAGTCATTTAAATTGTACAGTTAAGTGGCTTGTAGTATATTCGCAGAGCTGTGTAACATCACTACAGTCAATTTTAGAACATGTTCATCATGTCAAATAAGAAAGCCAATGCCCCACTGCTGTTACCCCTCAACCCTTCCATCCATCCCCACACCCCTCGCTCAAGGCAACCACTAATTTATTTTCTGTTGGTATGGACTTTTCTGGACATTTCACTATAAATGGAACTATATAATTTGTGATCCTTTGTGACTGGCTTTTCAGTTAGCATGTTTTCAAGATTCATCCATGTAGTAGCATGTATCAGCATTTCATTCCTTTTTATTATCAAATGATATTCTGTTATATGGATATGTCGCATTTTGTTTAACCAGTCATAAAATAGTTTACTTTAGGCTGTGGTAAAGTGGTTCCTCTTCTTTTTTTTTTTTTTTTTTTTTTTTTTTAAATTTTTTTTTTTTTCAACGTTTATTTATTTTTGGGACAGAGAGAGACAGAGCATGAACGGGGGAGGGGCAGAGAGAGAGGGAGACACAGAATCGGAAACAGGCTCCAGGCTCTGAGCCATCAGCCCAGAGCCCGACGCGGGGCTCGAACTCACGGACCGCGAGATCGTGACCTGGCTGAAGTCGGACGCTTAACCGACTGCGCCACCCAGGCGCCCCAAGTGGTTCCTCTTCTGCATGATTTGAGTATGTTAGGTTATTTTCTCTGAGAACCCCTAAAGATGACAATTACAGTTTCATTCTGTCACCCCTATTGACTTAAAATTAGTATCAAATACAAATTGTAAATGCCTGTCATTAAAAAAATCTTTCCTTACAGCCTCTAACTTTCCATTTTAACAAATAAAACTTTTATAATTGAACTCTGACCTTTTTTAACCTTTTAAATTTAGGAATCATGTCAAAGCAAATGTTTTTCTCAGTTTTAAAAGGTATTTTTAGCACTTAATATTTGTAAAACTATCTTTTGGGAGCTTCTTTTGGAACTCTTCCATTACATAAGGAGATATTTAATTCAGGAAGAAGTGCTAAATAGATTATTTTATTTTTTTTTAATGTTTTATTTATTTTTGAGAAAGAGAATGAGAGTAGGGGAGGGGCAGAGAGAGAGAGAGGGAGACCCAGAATCTGAAACAGGCTCCAGTCTCTGAGCTGTCAGCGCAGAGCTGGATGCAGGACTCGAACTTGGGAATGACGAGATCATGACCTAGGTCAAAGTCAGACGCTTAACCGACTGAGCCACCCAGGCAGTTAATGGCTAATTATCTAAATAGATAATTTTAAAATGTTGCTCTTCTCAAAACTATAGTCTTTCTGCTTCACAGATCTTTATCACCTACTTTTTAATAGTACATAATTTATGAGATAGCATGATATCTGACCTTATTTTTAAAACCCATTTAAGGAAAGTGGAACCATTAGAAACAGGAAAAGGGAAAAAATGTTTAGGACCTACTATAGTAGGAATATCGGTAGAGACTGTTTTATGTTAATTTTTTAAATATTACAGCAACCTGACAGCTCAGATCCTGGACCCTGCTTCAGATTCTCTGTCTCTCTGTCTCTCTGTCTCTCTGTCTCTCTCTCTCTCCTGCTTGCACTCTGTCTCTCTCTCTCAAAACTAAATAAACATTAAAAAATTTAAAAAGGGGCGCCTGGGTGGCGCAGTCGGTTAAACGTCCGACTTCAGCCAGGTCACGATCTCGCGGTCCGGTCCGTGAGTTCGAGCCCCACCTCAGGCTCGGAGCCTGGAGCCTGTTTCCGATTCTGTGTCTCCCTCTCTCTCTGCCCCTCCCCCGTTTATGCTCTGTCTCTCTCTGTCCCAAAAATAAAAAATAAAAACGTTGAAAAAAAATTAAAAAAAAAAAATTAAAAATAAAATAAATAAAAAATTAAAAAAAATATTACAGCACCCTTTCAGATAGAGTTTTACCGTATTATAGTTTGGCAACTAAAGTTCAGACAGGTTAAATACTCCAGTGTGGTAAGCAGCTCTAACTTAGTCAAATAGTAATGTCAGGTGAGACCCAAGCCGTCGTTCCTTCTTCCCAGTTACTGAAATGTGCTGTGTGGACCCGAAGGCCCCTGAACCCAGAAACAAGCAAGTGCATAATGTATGTCCAGCTGACATTTCATTATGTAGCCAATAGCATGTCTTTGCTTCTAGACTGTATGACCACACTATTGTGGAAATAGATAAACAGCAAGTCTGTATAGATGTATATGGATACAGTTATTCTTCTAAATAATATCTGTGTGTCTTTTATTATAATAAGTATCTTTTAAGAGAATTGAGAGAGAGAGAGGGAATTGTTAGGGATCTTGTGTCTTGACTTTGCTACAGTTTTATTTTGAAACTTAAATATCCCTTCCTTATGTGGTTTACTGTGGACGTAATACTGTTATTTCTCTTAGCTCTCCCATATAAGATTTAGGGAATCAGTGAGTGAAAGAAAGAAAGAAACTAACAGTACTTTTTATTTTAGCTTTGCTTGTTTTCTCTCACTTTTATATTATTTATTTGGAAATTAGAATTTTTCTCTTAAAAGTATCTGTTTTAAAAGATATGGGTTTTTTTGTTTTTTTTTTTTTTTTTGCATCTTCATAAGTGATGACTTGGTGAAATTAGTCATTTAAGATTGACAAAAATATGACAACTTTTGCAAAGTTCAAATGGACTTTTAATATTCAACACCAAAGAATTTTGCCTAATTAAAGCTTCTGTTTAATTAAAATCACAATGCACAGTCCTTCATTAAAATTAACACAGAAAAAGTTCTTTCTTGGTCCTTGGAGAGGATATTATATGCAAGCCCTGATGTGTGGGTTGCAAAATGTCACTGGAATTTATATGCATTACTTGTCTAATTGCAGTAAATGTAGCATGTCCAGATAGGTTTAGAGTGAGAAGGCTGTTTGTTACTTACTGGAAATCACTGGAAACCTCAGTACCCAGAGGCAGCTGTGCCCAGGTCCTTCACCTCTCCCCAGAGACAGCTAAGAAGACTCCTGTTGGACCCTGTCTCTCATGGCGGGAGCAGTAAACATGACAGGCTGTTGGGAGCCATCTGTTTAAAGTGGCTGCTGCTTTGTATGCGACAGTGAACTTGAGATCAGTTTTCTGTCTTTCTTCATGGTAACAGTCTTATTTGGTGTCACAACAGGTGGAAGTTGATGGGTCGAAACTAAATGTGACCAGCACGTGGAACCTGGCTTCACCCTTATTGTCTGTCAGCGTTGATGGCACTCTGAGGACAGTGCAGGTAAATGTTCTGATGATTTACTTTGAGGGGTCCGTCAAGTCCAAAATCCTTACCAGCACCTGGGTGGTTAACACTGACAGAAGTGGCTGGGAGAGGCTGCATTTTATCCTGTCTCATACATTCCATAGTTGAAAACATTGTTTCGTTCTTGAGGGGATCTTGAAGCAAGTCTTATTCTGAGGAATGGATGTTTTCTTTTTTTTCAGGCAATCCAGCAGTGTCAGTGTATTATTACTGTTGTACATAGAGCATCCTGCGTGTTTTTCTAAAAACATGGGAAGATAGCATTTTTGTTGCCATTGTGGGTTTTTAGTTATAAAATATGACTTTGTTACCTTCCTTTTCTGTGTGACTGAGATTGTGTACTGTTCGATCAGCAGAAATGTGAGCTGTTCAGATGGACTTGCCAGAACACCTAGATGCCTTTTAAAAATTCAGTGATCTTAACATGTTAACCTTTCTTTTCCCTGCAAAATACAATCTCTTACATTGAGGAAATGACTTGAAATCCAGAGTTGACTGAATATTCTTTGCTATCGGTGGCTTCCGTATTGAAGTAGAAGCTACGAAGGGAGGTGCTGCCAGAGTTCCTGCAGCTCACCTCCTAGTTGAGGGGGAGGGTTCCAGGGAAAACAAAACAAAGAACTCCACGTTACATGTGATGATTACCTGCAGATAAAAATCCAGACCCCACCCCCACCCCACAGTATTAAACGCGCATTCTTTTTGTTGTTGTTTTTTACAAAAATATTTTTGTGTTCCCTTAACTTGATTTTACACAGGAAACTGATTTTTAAAACCTAGAGAAGTCAACAGAATCACAGATCAAGACTTCTCTATACCAGATTCACATATATCTCTATTAGAGACAGAGGTAGTCTAGAAACTTCCTGGTAAATGTTTAATGACTAAGCTAATTTATAAGCCAGGCTTAATTGGTAGATGATCTTTATGGTTCTAAGAAACATTGAATGCTCAGGACCGAGTCATATATTTTGGGTTTGGTTTTCTGGCTTCCCCCAGTATATTTATTCTCTCATATTTTCTTTCATATTCTCATTATGAGGTGAAATACTTTGAGACCCTTGGAAAAAATATCACTGCATAATTTCACACTACCTAGATCCATTCATTGTGTTTTCAAAAAACATGGTTTTATGATATTTGTTTATGTTTAATAGAATGTGCTCTGCCCTGAATGTGCTGTGGCCAGGCAGCATTTTCTGGTCAGGTAACATAATATGACCTGCCAGTAGAGAGATACAAATTCCTACTACCCAAATTAGTGTATCATATTTTCAGCTTCCTTCTCAATGACTGTGCAGATAGGTAGCTTGATGGCACTTTTATATGTAGAGTTTCTAGCTAAATTAATACTGGATATGTATTTAGAATAATTCCCAGAAATATTTTCCCTATCATAGGGATACTGTTCAGTAAATCCTTGTCATTCTTGTAAGTTCTTTGCTTAAACAAAAAAAAAAAATTAGGGGCTTCTGGGTGGCTCAGTTGGTTAAACATCTGACTTCAGCTCAGGTCATGATCTCACTGTTAGTGAGTTCGAGCCCCGCGTTGGGCTCTGTGCTGACAGCTGAGAGCCTGGAGCCTGCTTCCGATTCTGTGTCTCCCTCTCTCTCTGCCCCTCCCCTGCTCATGCTCTGTCTCTTTCTCTCTCTCAAAAATAAATATAAATTAAAAAAAATTAATGTGAAATAAATGACCGCTCACGCAGACCCCCCTGACTCTGGAGAAGGGTGTTGCATCTAGTTAAGTACCATTTCATCAGAAGGAAATAAATTCATTCAGAGAGGTAAATGGTAGACTGGATAAAAACCAAACAAACTCATTGACCTAAAAAATGCTGAGGAAAGTTTTCCTTTCCAGAATAGATGGATTTTATTCACTCTTTATGGACATTAACATTCACTGTTGACTCTCTTTATCTCTATAATGTGGTTCCCATGAAATTAATAACATAATGAGGGTAAGTAATACACAGTACTTACTGTGTATCAGGCACAGTTCTGAATGCATTTCATGTATTCATATCATCTTCACAGCAACTGTATGAAGTGGGTACTATTATTTATACTTTTGTATATGAGGCAGCTGAGGCTCAGAGAAAAGTAAGTGACCTCAAGGTCACGAGGCTGATAGGAGGTAGAGCCAGGCAGGCTTGCTGTAGGACCTGTGCTGTTAAGCATTACACTTTACTGAGGCAAGCTAAGCAACTTCTCTGTGGTTACAAAGCTAGGAAGACGCTAAGCAGAAATTTGAACCCTGGCGCTGGGACCCCAGAGTGTGAGCTTCTAACCTTCTAACCACTGTGCTATATAGTACTTTTCGATGGTCTCCATCAGAGTTCTTCAGATAATAATGTACCTTTCCTTCATGCTTTAAGCCAATATGTTCAAACTTGGGTGTGCTTCAGAATCACCTGGAAGGCTTGTTAAAACTCAGATGGTTGGACCCACCCCAGAGTTTACTCCCATTTAGTAGGCCTGGGCTAAGTGTGCATTTCTAGTAAGTTCCCAGGTAATGCTGATGCTGCTAGTCTGGGGAAAGCAGTCTGAGAACCATTGCTTTAAACCCTTGCAATCAGAGAATAAGCTGGGTGTGAGGAGCAAAAGTGAAGTGAGTAGGAACCAGGTCATTAGAAGCCTTGCTAATTACATAATGAGGCCACTGCTTCACCCTTGGCCGGTGGGACTCGTGGACGACTGTTCACAAACGAAGTGATGCTGTGGAGAGGATTGGGAGTTTAGGAAGAGCTTGGTTCAAGTTGCATTGTGGAGACAGGATGGGAGGAGAATGAGACTGGACACAAAGAGAGAAGTTAGGATGCATTTCAGAAACAGAGGAGGGAAATCATCTTGTCTCAGAATGTTAGCTGTTCAGAGCATTGTGTGGGGAAGGGATTTGAAATGACAGGAGAATGAATGATGGCTTCACAGTGTTCTTTGTGGATTTGTCCTCCACCTGCCTTAAGGCTGGGCAGACCTTCAGGATTTGTGCCCAACTCCCTTTTCTCTGTGCTGACTTCTTGGGCTGAGTTCCTCAAGACTTCAGCTCAATACCTTCAAATAGATAGCTATGAAAATGTGGCTATGAGTTTCAAAGAAGAACTAGGATGGATATTATCACAGGTGATTTTCAAGTGATTTTACAGTAATAATGGCTGGAGGTTTTCCCCCCCTAGATTTTTGTGCCTGCATTTAAACTTTTTTTTATTAAATATTTTATATACACAAATATGTATTGATCTATATAAAACCTAAAGAAAAACACAACAAAAACATTACTTACCATCTAGATTAAAAAAGGAAAAAAAATTACCAATATTACTGACTTTCCTCTGCATTCCCCCTTAAAATCCTTCCTCCTGCCCCAAGAGATAACCACAATCCCAGTTTTTAAATGTATCTCTCCCTTCCTTTTCTTTAAGGATGTTATATATACGTACAACTGTAAACAGTATATTGTGTAGCACCATATTTCTCTGTGCTTCTGTGAGTTGCTTTCTCCTCCGGTATTAGGTTTGTGAGATTGATCATCTGGATGTATGTAGTTTTATCTATTTCCATGCTATGTAAGTCCTATTAATATACCACAATTTATTCTTTCTCCCCTAAGTAGATATTTGTGTTACTTATTTTGTTTTTAGAACAAACACTGCTTCTCTGAACATTTCTATGTTTCCTCTTGAAATCGTTTCTCCAAGAAGTATGCCAGCCAATAGAACAGTTGGCTTGTAAGGACCATGCATTCTTAATCCTACACAGTAATGCTAAATGGTTTTTCCTGTATGGCTGTACCAATATATATATCTACCAACAGTGCTGCTGCTATCAATAACATGAATAATAATAAAACCTTATTGTATATTTACTATGTTAGGCACTGACTCTCCTATAATACCTCATCTGTATCAAAGTATTTAATCCTCACACCAATCTAGTGTACTAGTATTACCCTGCATTTTGAGGTTAGGGAAACTTGAGGCCTATAGAAACTAAATTGCTCACCTAAGGCATTCTGCTAATAAATGGAGGAGCCAAGAGTTGAACCCAGGAATCTGTTCCTTTAACAATTTTGCTTCACATCCTAGGTGGCCCTTGATATCCAGACTACTTAAGTTATCTTTTTGTGGTTTTAATGTATAATAGGTTGGTAATGACAATGAGCATTTTAAAAATATATTTATTGTCAGTCCTGTTTTCCTTTCTGCAAACTGCCCGTTCATGGCTTTTGCCCATTTTTTCTTTTTATTGGAGCATTTATCTTTTACTTAATGATTCATAAAAGTTCATATTTTGTGAATCCCGGTCCTCTGTTAGTGGCTCATGTAGTAATTCTGTGTTTAACCTTTTTATTTTTTTTTTTAATTTTTTTTTTCAACGTTTATTTATTTTTGGGACAGAGAGAGACAGAGCATGAACGGGGGAGGGGCAGAGAGAGAGGGAGACACAGAATCTGAAACAGGCTCCAGGCTCTGAGCCATCAGCCCAGAGCCCGACGCGGGGCTTGAACTCATGGACCGCGAGATCGTGACCTGGCTGAAGTCGGACGCTTAACCGACTGCGCCACCCAGGCGCCCCATGTGTTTAACCTTTTTAAAGAACCACTGTGCTGTTTTCTACAGCAGCTGCACCATTTTACATTTCTACAGTAATGCACAAGGATTCCAATTTCTGCACCTTTTCACCAGCACTTGTTCCTTTCTGGTGGTTTTATTGTTCTTTTTATTATAAGCTTACCCTAATGGGTGTGAAGTGGTAGTACCTCATTGTAGAACAAAATTTATTTAGATAGTTATTGAGAAAACATTCTGAGTACTTCCTAATATTTGTCTTTCTTTTTATCTGTTTTACCGCATAACTGCTTTGCTGCACAAATGAAACTTTGTCAGGGCAAATAGAAGGAACTTTTTTTTTTTTTTTTGGTTTATTTTTTGAGAGGGAGAGAGAACAAGCAGGGGAGGGGCAGAGAAAGAGGGAGAGTGAGAATCCCAAGTAGGCTCTGTACTGTCAGCACAAAACCCAATGTGGGGCTCAAATTCACAAACCGTGATATCATGACCTGAGCTGAAATCAAGAGTTTGAGGCTTAACCTACTGAGCCACTCAGGCACCCCCAATAAAAGGAACTTTTTTACAACTCTTCTTTTAAACTCACTTTCTCAGCCTACTTTTTCCTCCCCTGCATAAAATCACATACAGTTCTCAGTTGTATAGTTGCTACCAGGGAATAGGCAAGCAGTATTCTGTTTGGGAGAGGAGGTGTTTAAAAGTCTAGTTCAGGGGCACCTGGGTGGCTCATTTGGTTTAGTATCTGACTTCAGCTCAGGTCGTGATCTTGTGGTTTGTGAGTTTGAGCCCTGTGTCGGGCTCTCTACTGTCAGTACAGAGCCTGCTTCAGATCCTCTGCCCCCTCTTTCTTTGTCCCTCCCCTGCTCATTCTCTCTCTCAAAAAAATAAACATTTAAAAAAATAAATAAAAGTCTAGTTCATTGCAATGTCAAAACTGTTAAAACCTCTCCTCCTGAACTCATTTCCACCTCAGACAGAAATTTTATAGGGAAAATGAGAGTGTTGCTTTCTTCCCTCTTGCTTTATATCCTCTCTCACTTCTTGTTTGCCATCTGAGGTCTGTCCAAAGTTTCAGTCTGGGGTAAAGAAGAGAGGAACATGGCAGGAAGAACTAGGTTGACCTAGGCTAATGTAACCTGGCACTCGTTACTTTGGAGGCATGTCAAACATCCAAAGTTGGACACTTGACTGGTGTCCTCAAGGACACTTTTGTGGATTTGGGAGAATTTCTCACCTGTAGAACCCTTAAAGTCTGCTCTGTCTTTTCCAGCTGTCTTTAGCCTCCTGATTCCTATCCCTCTAGATTTTTCTGTTGAGCAGGTTCTCTCATAACGACTCAGCCTTAGTCTTTCCTGTGCAATCCACATCTAGACCACAAGAAATAGTTACAAATCGATGCCTCACCATACTCTTCTCTTCCTGTTTTGTCACTAAAACAATTGCTGATCTTACCTAGATACCCCTCAAAATCCAGGAGATACATGGAATACCAAGGGATTCTCATAAAATCCCTTTCACATAGCTTAAAATGTTCAACCTTGAGTTCTTAGCTTAAGAATTTAACTTCAGGGGCGCCTGGGTGGCTCAGTCGGTTAAGCGTCCGACTTCAGCTCAGGTCACGATCTCACGGTCCGTGAGTTCGAGCCCTGCGTCGGGCTCTGGGCTGATGGCTCAGAGCCTGGAGCCTGCTTCCGATTCTGTGTCTCCCTCTCTCTCTGCCCCTCCCCCGTTCATGCTCTGTCTCTCTCTGTCTCAAAAATAAAATAAACGTTAAAAAAAAAATTAAAAAAAAAAGAATTTAACTTCAAACAATTTTTAAATTTCTTTCATATACTGTTGAGGTGGGAGATGGGCAATTGTTGGTTTTGTGGTTTCCTAGCATGTTCTACTTGGTGTAGCCAGTCTAGTACACCAGTCTACTTGGTGTAGCCAGTCTTATTCAAGAATATGTGAGTACTTACCACCTATTTTATTTTAATTTTATTTTATTTATTTTTGAGAGAGAGAGTGTGGGGGAGAGAATCCAAGGCAGGCTCCGTGCTGTTAGCACAGAGCCCAATGTGGGGCTTGAACCCACAAACCATGAGATCATGACCTAAGCTGAAGTCACATGCTTAACTGACTGAGCCACCCAGGTGCCCCTCTGTTTAGTTTTATTATTGAATCCCTGTGACTATGTGAAAAGTAGCAGTTAACAACTTCATCTGATTAAATGATAAAGTAGTTGGGGAGGAGGCATACCTTTGCTTTAAGAGTTAGCTCCCTATTCATCCAATCAAATCTAATCATATCACATTATCTTTTGACTTTCCTGGCTTTCCTTGGTAAGCCTCAGGAACTTGATATTATCTATTAATTCCTTTAAAAAATTGTATTTTGGCATGTACTCTCATTTGGAAAATGAATTTCATAGGTTACTAACTTCCTTTAATTGATCAGAATTTTCAGTTTTGATTTGACCTTCAATTCCTACTGCCATACTGAATTCCTGGCACATGTGAAGAATGGCTCATTAGCTGGAGGAAAGGATGAGTGGATGAATGCATGGATAGTTATCTTGCATTTTATAATTTCAGAAATAAATCTGTCTTATCTATACTTTTAAGATTTAGATTTTATTTCTTCTAAGACTTTATTAAATTAAGCTATGTTCATAGGATAGCCTTCTTAGCTGTTTTATCAATTCTCTTTAGTTCTTTACTTTCCAACATTTGCAGAATCTGTACTCTATTAGATAACATGGCAGCTTGATCCCCACGGATATGGAATCACATAGTATTTGTGAGTTCAAAGACAAACGAGGGCTCCCAAGGGTCTGCCCATAAAAGTATCATGCTTACGAAGTGAGTTTCTTTCCAATCAAGCAAACATCTTTCCTATTTTCCTAAGCTGTTTAAGGCGAACGGTACCACCTGTTGATAGGTATCTATAGGTATAGTAAAGGTTCACCTCAGACTGTTCCTGATTTCCCCTGTCTCTATGAGGGGAATGCAAACATTGGCACATTGCTTGAGCTGTATCTTACCCAGCATCACTAATGACCCATTGTTCAGTAAAGTCTGCTGCACAAGCTCTTACTTCAGTTACCCACGCGGCTGCTTTTTCTCTTCTGATGTTTAGAAAATCCTATTTTTGGACAGAAGTTCTAATCATTACTAATAGCTTTAAGTATATAGCTAGTGATGCACGTATCCAAAAGGAGGAAGAGGAGGTCCTGTATTTTGAAATGAAGTAATTTATGCTGAAGAATCAAGGATATAAGCATTAAAAAACTCTTGGAGATACTTATAGGTCCTCTAGAATTTTTATAGGTTTTTAATCTATTTCTTCATCTAATAAGTAAGCCAAGTTTTCCTCAAAGAACATCGTTCAAGGGAAATAAAATGATAGCATTTTGTAATTCTCTTTTTTCTTATGTTGGGTATGTACCAGTGTTTTCCTACTAGTTCCCCATTGTAGATGTAGAGTCCGTCAGTAATAATGTTTATAAAGTAGATCTTAATGGTATAATCTGAGGACCTACAGTCATTTCTCATTTTGACTATGGGAAGATAAAGTCTCATTAGTATGAGAGTAATTCCAAATCTCTAGTAATTCCAAATTACTGATTTAAAAAATTATAGAGTGAAGCAGCATTGTCCAATAAAATCTGTTAAGCCATATATGCAATTTTAAATTTCTTAGTAGCCACATCAAGAAAGTAAAAACAAGTGAGATTCATTTCACTAATCCATTTTGTTTAACTCCATATATCCAAAATGTTAGCGTTTCAACATGAAATAATCTAAAGAAAATTATTAATGTGATATCAGAAACAGCACCTATGCCTGAAATATGTATGCTAATATACCAATAATATCTTAAGCAACAGAATGATGAATGTGAAATGTGGCCCTACCAGAATGTTGTGTGTAAAGAAAAATAGGTTCCACAGCTTCTGTATTTAAATTACTTAATATTAATTAAAATGGAAAATGTAGTTTCTCACTTGCACTGGTCACATTCCAGGGCCCCAGTAGCCAAGTGTGGCTAGCAGTTACGGGTTAGATGGCTCACAAAACTTTTCCTAAATGAGAGTGCTCATAGAAGACAAAATGTACTGGTTTTTACGCACTCCCCTGTGTGTCCACCGCAGTTTTGGTTTTTATCATTTAAAATTAAGAGGAGATGAACTAACTTCATTTTTTAAACAGAAGACGAATTTCTTCTCTAGTTGACAAACTTTTCACCTTTTAACTTAGAAGTTTAGCAAAATTTAGGACTGTTTTTAATAAGCGGAATGATATCCTGCCTGCAGCATACAATTAAGTATTGAAACAAAAGATACGCAGTGTTCTGCACATGTTGAACTCACTGTATTTTCTCCATACACCGTAGCATCTCGTAGTGTGGAACATGCTGATCAAATAGAACTTTTTTTTTTTTAATTTCTGTGAATATACTCTCTTCCTATAAAGCATTCTTTTTAACCTCCAAAGAGGCTCTTCAGTTTTACTTTGAACAACTCAAATAGTCTTCCATTTCTTACAGTGTAATTTGTCTGGGATTTAATGTGTTGTTTCTCGTTAGCATTTTACATACAAGATTTTCGTTTTGCGTAGTCGCGTTGTTTGAACATTTGCGAGCAGAGCTGCCGACTAACTGGTATTGGCCTGTTTCTTTGTGTGGCATGATTTCTTCTCTCCACCTGCTCACAGCAGGTTGTCTACAGGCCTGAAGAGGAGCTAAATACTTTTGAAAATGTCTTGAGATCCCGCTAAGGTCTAACAATCTCTGCGTTTGTGTGATGTGAAGCTATTCATGATGTACCTTTGAAGGCTTTTTTTTTTAATTTCTCATATTCTTGCTTAAATATTTTCAAGAGAAGATAAATTTATGATAAAGAACAGGAGAAAGCTGACTGCAGCACTAGCACATTCTACATTGAATAGGTCATTGATACTCAACTAAGTGGAACTAATTTTCTATGTTAAAGCAGACGCATTTGGAATAGTGTCACACGAATGTCATGTTATTTACTACAGAATGCCAGATTAAATGGATTATTTGTGAATTGATTGCAGTGTTAAATAGATTACATGACATGATAACTTAAAATGCTCAGTGGGCCTGCGTAATACAGAATATGATATAAGCACATGAACCTGAAGGAACGGCTCTAATTGTGTTCGCAGATTGAATAATTATCTGTGGTATGTGTGCTTGCAAATGCTTGTGCAGAGTTTGAATAGAATTTAAAATTTTAAACTTAACTTTCTTTTTTCAAAGAAAATGAATTGATCCTCGTACCTCTTTGAGTAAGGAAAGTTAAAAATAAGCTGTTTTCTTTTCTTGTTTTTTTTTTAGATGAAAGTAACAACCTCTGGGAAGAAACTTGGGTTACAATAAATGTGTAAATGTATACAGATGCTATATAAATGAATATAGATGCTAAAGTAAATATTTTAATGATATTTTAATTAGAAAATTAAATGAAGGGGCTTCCTTGTTTGCTTATACTTTGCCAGTACCAAAAAAAGTGGATTTGGAAGTGATCACCTTATGTTTTTAGTCCCAAAATAAATGTTTTCCATGGGTTTTAGATGTTTCTCCCCATCCCCTTAGAAGTAATTAGGTGTTATTTTGTACTATGCACGTGATTACTCTAGAGTTACCAAATGTAATATGGAACCATCTATTTAGGATGTATAGGATATAAAAATATATAACCTAGAATAAGTGGAGGTTGGTATTTTTTTTTCCAAAGAAGTAGGAAATAAGAGTGTAATTATTAACCATCTCCTTTTCACACTCCTGAAAACATCAATTACAGTTACACATCTTAGAAACAAGCCTGCCAGGAGAACAGAAATAACTCCTTTCACTATGCTTCAAAAAATTTAATCACAATTTAACAGCTGGGATGTATTTACAACTATAATTTAAAATATTAATTTTGACACATTTACCTGCTTTTGAAATGTAGTCTTAGAAGCTTAGTGTTTTTTTGTTTTGTTTTGGTTTGTTTTGGGTTTTTTTTGTTTTGTGTGTTTTTTTTTTTTTTGTCTCTAGTGGCATTATGATTTGGAGTTGCTTTTAAATATTTACTACAATGGGAAAATGTCATTCTGAATCTTCCCCCACTCCCCTCACGTATTCTTTTTCTCCTCTACTGTCTGTTTACTAGAAAATTATATTTTAGTAGCTGCCAGAAGAAGAGAATTTTCAATAGTATAAACACTGATTGTAGTAAATGTGGAAAATAATACAGGCAGCCACACTGGAGACCGATAAGACAAATCCCCCAGTAATGGCCTTTACAACATATTATCATGTTGGAAATCAGTGAGGGGAAAAGAAAACTATTACTATTTCTTCCTCTTACCGTTCAGTGAGATTACTTTTAAAGGTGAAATTGCTTCTGATTTTATTATACCAGGGAGATATTTTTGGAACATTTATTATTTTGTGAATGTTTTGCCTTTTTTGAGTGAACAAACAGCCTTGCTAATTTGTATGAATTTGGTTCTCACAAATGTTGAAGTCATTTTGATAATCAGTCTTCTTAAATATTCTTTTCTTTAAAGAAACAAAAAGGTGTGTATTTTGTAAATGTTGGAACAGAGTATCAATATAAGAACAGAAGGAAATTTTTATCTAGCTATGAAGTACCACTTAAAATAGGAGAAGGGATAAAATAAAAACTTGGAGAAAGTATTTTAATAGGGATGGAATATATTTCATGAAAATAAAAGTCTTAATTTTTATTTTATTCTACTTTTTGTTATTAACTAATCAAATGGTCCGTTCCTATTTGTTTTGGCATGCCTCAGACTGTTTGTAAGGTCTGATACTTTGTTCTTGGTGAACTCTAAAACCTAATTGTCTTAATTGTAAACTGTGGGAAAATTCTATATTCCTCTTTTGTGTACAGAGATCAATCTCGGTGTGGATGAAATTTTTTTCCCTATGTTTCATTTTATCAGTCCTTATTGCTGAGCTGTATCAGATTTGGGCACTTCCTTTTTTCTCTCTCTTCCTCCTGTCATCTTCCCCCTCACAACATGTACAACATTTACTACAGGGGGATGTAGATACCAAACATGTAAACACATAAATAACGTAATTAGTGTACGAAGAAGGTCGATAAAGTCTCTGAAACAGGATCATTCACAGAAAGTATGTAGAGGAGGTAGGGTGGTTAGAAAGTCATTTCCTGGAGCACCTGGGTGGCTCAGTCAGTTAAGTCTGACTTTGCCTCAGGTCATGATCTCAGCAGTTTGTGAGTTCAAGCACCATGTCAGGCTGTGTGCTGACAGCTCAGAGCCTAGAGCCTGATACAGATTCTGTGTCTCCCTCTCTCTCTGCCCCTCCCCTGCACACTATTCCTCTCTCAAAAATAAACATTAAAATTTTTTTTAGAAAGGAAAAAAAGTAAAGTTTCTGGATAGCTAGTGAAGACCTTTGAGGACAAGGGGGGGCAACCATGCAAAAATGAAAAGTGTGAAAGTCCCAAGTAGCAGAAATGGTAAATGCAAAGGCCCTGAGACAGGAACAAACTTGGTCTTTGCAGAGGCCTGAGGGAAGACCAGCATCTTGAGTGTAGCTTAGGAGAGTGCAAGAAGGAAGCAGGAACTAGACCATATAGAGCCTTCATAGGCCAAAGAGTTTGGGTTTTATTCAGTTCCAGCTGTGAAGCTTTTGAAGGGTTTTGAGTAGAGGAATGATGTGATGTGATTTAAAATCACTGCTCTCGGGACGATGGACCACAGGGGACCAGTGGCAGAGGTAGGACAACCATTTTTATGACATTGTAGTCACGGAGGTGAGAGGTGCTGATGGCTTAGACCAGGAGTCGGCCAAATCCAGCCCACTGCCTGTTTTTGTATGGCTCACAAGTTGTGTGGTTATTTCATTTTTAAATGTTTGGAAAAAATTAAAAGAAGAATAATGCTTCATGACACATGGAAAGTATATGAGATTCAAATTTCAGCATCCACAAATACAGTTTTACCAGAATATAGCCACAATCACTTGTTTTTATTTGCTATGACTGCTTGTAGAATTTTTGTTAAGTAAAACCTTAATGTCCCAGTTTTCCAGCTATCTCACAGCAGTTCAATTGGCTTAGCAGTGGTAAGATTTATTGTGATTTTTTTTTTTAGCGCAGAACCAAGATTTACATGTTCCTAAACAAGAAGAACCACTCTCAGCCACTGTTATCAAACATCGGATAGCTTTGAAAATTAGTTCATGCTGTAGATTTGATGTTTATTAATGAATTCAACCTAAAATTGTAAGACAAAACAGCACTTACATACAAAATTTATACTGTGGTAACATTATTTTGACAACTAACATTTGAATCACAATTAATGTCCAGCTGCTTTTTTTGTTTGTTTGTTTATTTATTTATTTTTTTTTTTTTGAGAGAGAGAGAGACAGAGCATGAGCAGGGGCGGGACAGAGAGAGAGGGAGACACAGAATCCGAAGCAGGTTCCAGGCTCTGAGCTGTCAGCATAGAGCCCGATGTGGGCCTCGAACTTGTGAACCTCGAGATCATGACCTGAGTCAAAGTCAGATGCTTAACTGACTGAACCACCCAGGCTCCCTTGTCTAGCTGCTTTTTACACTTCCCAGGCTGTCAGAAGATTAAAATAAGAAGTGAAATAGCTTCAGCAGCAGTTTTCAAACGTCAGTGCAAGAGCAAAGGAAATTTCCATATGTGAAAATCCATTTCACTGTACAATTGAGGATCTTCCACTCAGCCTAAAATTGGAAGTGATCAAACTGCAATGTAATGTTAGGCTAATGGCGAATATCAAGAGAGGAATGTAACAAAATTCTATAAATCCCTTCCAAGCAATGACTATGCTCAAGTAATATCCCTTACCCATGGATTATTGTTAGTATTTGGCAGTACCTGTCTCTGGGAAAAGGTATTATCAAAGATGAAATCAGTAAAATCTCACTGTAGGTCAGCATTAAACAGTTGTATAATTGCCATTGACTTTGGTGATAGGGAACACTAACTTTGAGCCCCAATTAAACAGAATTTTATCTCTAAATAAGAGAAGTCCATTTTCCGTATTAGTATTAGCAAAAACTGGTGCTTATTATATTTGGAATGTTGTCCCCCCAAAAGTTGTGAAAATCTGTTTTCTCTCTTGTTCTCTAACTAGCTACATAATACCTTCAATTTTGCCTCACAAAGCCTAAAAGGTTTACTGTATGACTCTTTACGGAAAGAGTTTGCCATTCCTTGGATTAGATTAAGATGGTAGCAGTAGAGATGGTGAGAAGTGAACTGATTTGACATCTAATTGGGTAGGAAGGCAGCAAGGATCCACAGGTTCAGATACTTGAGTGTGAAGGAAGTTAAAGAATGAAGGGGTAAGCAACCGAGTGAACAATGGTCTTACTTAGGTCGGGCGGTGGGGGTGGGGGCGGTTAGGAGAGGAACAGGTTTGGAGAGGCAAATCAGTAATTCTTTTCGGACTTGGTAGGTTTAACATGTACATTACATATCCAAGTGTTGATGTCCATTTAACTATTGACTGTATGAGCCTTGAACTCAGACGACAAATGGGAGTTGAAAACATAAATTCTGTAGTCATAAGCCTGTAGATTTTCTCTCAAAGCATGGATCTGCCACAAACGAAAGGATGAAATTGGATCTGTATCTTACACCATAAACAAAAATTAGCTTAAATGGATTAAAGACCTAAATGTAAGACTTAAAACCATGAAACTCCTGGAAGAAAATGGAGGCCAAAATCTTCATGACACTGGACTTGAGAATGATTTCTTGGATATAATACCAAAGTCATAGGCAACAAAGACAAAGACAGATGGGACTACATCAAACTAAAAAATGTTTGTGCATCAAAGGACACAGCAGAGTGAAAAGGCATCCTACAGAATGGGAGAAAATATTTGCAAATCATAAATCTGATAAGGGGTTAATGCTAGAATATATAAAGAACTCTCACAACCTAAAAAAAAAAAAACACCTGATTTAAAAATGGACAAAGGGCTTAAATAGACATTTCTCCATGATGATATACAAACAGGCAATAAGCATATGGAAATGTGCTCAATATCACTAACCATCCTAGAAGTGTAAATCAAAATGACAATGAGATATCATTTCATATCCATTAGGATGGCTACTACCAAAACCAACAACAACAACAACAACACACCCAGAAAAGAATAGGTGTTGGTGAGAACATGGAGAAATTAAAATACTTGTGCATTGTTGGTAGAAGTGTAAAATGGCACAACTTGAAAACAGTATGAGGGTTCCTCAGAATATTAAGAATAATACTACCATATGGTCCAGCAATCTCACTTCTAGATATATATCTGAAAGAATTGAAAGCAGGGTCTTAAAGGGGTATTTGCATACCCCAGTTCATTGCAGCATTATTTAGGATAGCCAGGAGGTAGAAGCCACCAAGATGTTCATCAGCAGATGTATGGACAAATAAAATGTGGTATATACATATAGTGGAATAATTTACAGCCGTAAGAAGGAAAATCCTGTCACATGCTGCAGCATGATTAAATCTTGAGAACATTATGCTGAATGAAATAAACCAGACAAGAAAAGACAAATACTGTATGATTCCGCTTAGATGGGGCACCTAAAGCAGTTGAATTCATCGAAACAGAAAGTAGAATGGTGGTTACCAGGGACCACAGGGAAGGGAAAGGGAGCGTTGTTGTTTAGTGGGAATAGAATTTCAGATTTGCAAGATGAGAAAGTTCTGAAGATCTGTTTCACAACAGCGTAAATATACTTAACACTAGTGAACTGTATACTTTCAAATTGGTTAAAAGGGTAAATTTTGTCATGTTTTTTTACTATAAAAAAAAAGACCCTGTTCACTGAAAAATCATAGGAGCCAAGGCAATTTTTTTTTTAATTTTTTCAACGTTTATTTATTTTTGGGACAGAGAGAGACAGAGCATGAACGGGGGAGGGGCAGAGAGAGAGGGAGACACAGAATTGGAAACAGGCTCCAGGCTCTGAGCCATCAGCCCAGAGCCCGACGCGGGGCTCGAACTCACGGACAGTGAGATCGTGACCTGGCTGAAGTCGGACGCTTAACCGACTGCGCCACCCAGGCGCCCCGGCAATTTTTAAAAAGAAATACGAAGTTGGGATAATTATGCAACCTGATTTCAAGACTAACTATGAAACAGCAGTGTCGAGACAGTGTGGCATTGGTAGTTTGATATGTAGAACAGAAGAAAGTATAGTAGATCCAGATATAGATGATCAATTAATTTTTGGCAAAAGTGCTAAGGACTTTTAATGTGAAATTCTCTTAAACGGTACTCAAACAGCTGTATGTCCATTTTGGTGAATAGAATGATCTTGTGTATTAGACACCAGATCAATGGTGGCCTGGGGGCAAGGACCAGGGTTGGAGTGTAAATGGGCAGGAAGAACATTTTGGAGGTGTTGGAAATGTTCTCTGTGTTGATTGTGGTGGTGATTTCTCAAAATTGTCAAAAGTCACTGAATTCTGTCCTTTAAATAGAGTGCAATCTTTTGTACCTAAATTATGCTTCAGTGAAATTGATTTGTTTTAAGATGGGCATCAGGATTGGGAGGAAAAGATGAGATTACACAGGGGAAGAGCATGATGGAAAAGAGAAGAGAGCTGAGGACTGGGCCCTGGGGGCACTCCTGCAGGTAGAAATTGAATGAAGAGGTGAAGCTAGCAAAGAAGCTAGCAAAGAAACAGCTGCCAAGGAAGTAGGAGATAAACTAGGGGCATGGATATCCTTGAAGCCAGTGAAAGAATTGTGTTTGGGAAAGAGAATCATTGACTGTTTGTAGTGTTGCTGGGTAAGATGAGGACAAAACCGACTGATAGGTAAAGCAACATGGAAATCATAGGTGATCTTGATGAGAATGATTACAGATGAATAGTGGGGGGGAAACAAATGGAAATGAGTTCAAAGGAGAATGGAAAGTGACAAAGCAGAGACCAGGAAGAGAGACAACATTTTAAGGAGTCTGATTTTAAAGGAGAAATGGGAAATGCTTGAGGGAAATGTCTGTAGAATTTTTTTTTTTATTCTTTGCATTTTATTTCTTGAAGGAACTGGATGGTTTGTCCTATACAATTTTCCATGGTCAGAATTTAGCTGATTGCATTCCAGTGGTATGGGTTAACATGTCCTCTCTCCTTTGTTTTCTAGAAATTGATATTTGGATCTAGAGGAGCAATCAGATTCAGGTGCCATTATCTTTGGCAAGACTGAGTCATAAATGCTGTGGTGTGCCTCTGGAAGAGGCACATACTGTCTGCTTACTTCTCTGTTGATGCTCAAGCTTCAATCAATAAATGCGTTAAGGTTTACAAAACGATGATATTCCAATGTTGTCATTTCTTTAAATTTATTACCAGGATTAATTCTTTAAAGAGAAGCTCTACCTCACCTACTTCTTGGGTTATCCAGCAGATCAGTTTTCATAGAAAAGGCAAGACAAATGCTGGATCCTTTCCTTTTACTTCCCAGTTCCCAAAGACTTGGTTCCCTATCGTTCTCCAAAAGTGACTCACTTAGGGTGTTATTTTGTTTTTGTTTCCGGTATCTGTTTTGAAGTCATGGGTTTAAACATACTTGGCTTTACTCCATTGCAGTTATAACCTTAGTGATGGTCAGATTTTGCCATCTTTGGCCAGGGACTTTTCTTCAGGTTGGCTTCTAAGTCCCTTTCGTGTGACTCCCCCGTCTTTGATAGCCCCCTTGCTTTCTGAAATGATAAGATGTAGCAGCCTCATTTCTGCCTCAAACCAGGGCTAAGCTGTTCTGCCAAGAAGCCTTGATTTCTTGGAGTGGGAAACGGTATTTGTAGGCAACATTTGGGGTGCTAGGGACATTTGTTGCCACTGGGCCTCTTCAGTGTTTCTGGAGAAGACTCAGAAACCATGCCACCACTGCCATCTTCCCAGAGTATAAGGGCCACACTTTTCAATCAGAAAATTTCTCATTCTGAACAGCCGTTATGATTGATACTGTTGCTGCCTTACAGTAATTAATTGTGCTGCTTCTGTCCTGGTAAATATGGACTGGATTCTGGATCTCTGCCTTGAGCTTCTGAGGAAGGAAGATTTAGCTACTGCGGGGATGAGTCCTGGGCTGATAGTAATGGCGACACTTGCACTGAGTGTTTTCCTCCCTACTCTTAAAATCTCAGCAGTGCGGAAGTCAGCGTATTATTGGACTGCCTATCCTCACTCTATCACACGCCTTTCCCTAATTTCTTGGCAGCTACACTTCTAACTCTCCCTAGCTAAAATTTCCACTAGACAGTTGAAGATTGAGAGATCTGTAGGTCACTGTTCTCTTTCATAGTATGAAAAAAATTCAGAATTCTTGATGAAGATTGATTTAAATCTTTTCCATTTCTGCAGCACTGACTTGCATGCTGTTGGGATTAAGGAGGAAATGCTAGAAATGGTCCTTGTCCTTAAAGGACCCACCATCTAAGTGATGATTTAGCCTGATGTTGTAGAGATATTCCATCCCACATAGTGGGGATATCCAAACCTTGCACAACTGCTCGGGTTGGAATTCTTATTTTCCTAGTGCAATATAGGCATCCCTGTACCTTTGATTTCCTCATAAGTAAAACAAGATGAAGATTTTGAGATCTGTTTGCTTTCCAAATTCTAAGTTTCTGTGAATGAAACAGGCTTAGTTCTACTGTTGGGTTTACCTCTAGCATTGGAGCCCTACTAACCTGGTGATTGCTGCCTGCTGCCTTTTCCTTGTGCTCCCAGCCCACCTCCTTCTCCATTCTGGTGTACCCTCAACCTCACATTAGACCATCAGTCTTTCTTTTTTTTTTTTTTTTTAATTTTTTTTTCAACGTTTATTTATTTTTGGGACAGAGAGAGACAGAGCATGAACGGGGGAGGGGCAGAGAGAGAGGGAGACACAGAATCGGAAACAGGCTCCAGGCTCCGAGCCATCAGCCCAGAGCCTGACGCGGGGCTCGAACTCACGCACCACGAGATCGTGACCTGGCTGAAGTCGGACGCTTAACCGACTGCGCCACCCAGGCGCCCCATAGACCGTCAGTCTTTCTAAAACAAACATGTTACTCCTCAGTTTTTAAGTATAAGAACTTCGTAAAATATGACTCTGTGCAGGATGGGACTTGGCTCCCTAATTTCTTCTTGGTTTCCTTTTTTGCCCCTTCCCTCCATCAACCAAACCTATCTCTCGTCATACTGGACTGTTCACCATGCCTTAAAATCACCGTGCTTCTTCTTAATCTGAAATTTGCATAAACAGTCTCATCTGACCAAAAGTGTTTCATTTATTACCCTTTTGGAGAATGCTTGCTCATTTTTGAGTACCCAACTCTAATGTGTATCTGCAAGTCTTCCTTAACCTTTCTGGGCATTTAGCTAGTCTGGCCTCTTATCCTATAATACTTTGTACATTTTGTACTATGGATTTATCATATTGAATTATAATTTATTTTATTTATTATTTTTTAATGTAATCTCTATCCCCAATGTGGGTCTCAAACTCATGACCCAGAGATCGACTCACGTGCTCTACCAACAGAGCCAACCAGACGCCCCTATGATTTCTTTTCAAATTCTCTTCTTTCATTTGGTCTCCCAGAGGATGATTCTTAATTCAACTAGCAGTGCTCAACTCAATATAGTGGATGGATGGATGGATGGATGGATGGGTGGGTGGATGGATGACCAAAGTACAGGTGCCGGTGTCAGAACCCATGATTCAAGACTCAGTTTTTAATCCCTTAGGACATTGAGGGAAATAAATTACTTTATTTCATTCTGTATTATTTCTCTTTTTGCCTTTATTAAGTTATGTATGTCCATTTGGAAGAATAAGAATAATAAGTAAGCCAAAAAGAAAGGCCAACTAATATCTTCCACCCAGAAATAATAGTTGACTGTTTTATGTGCATTATTTGTGCTAGAATTTTATCTTGAACATATAGAAGCTTTTAACATGATGTATTCTGAACACACCATTTTGATTTTTTTGCACTTAGAAATATACTATAAACATTTTTAATGTCTCAAATTTCTTAATGGCTGCATGGATTATATCATAATTTGTTTAACCAGTTTGTTTTATTTATCATTTAGATTGCTTGAAATTTTTAGATTCTGGAAACTGCACTACAGTGTCATTTTTGTAGCTGTGGATTTTTTTGTGTGGGGGGTGTGTGTGTGTGTATTTCCTATTCATGACTTTTTCCCTTAGGATAAATTCTTAGAAGTGAAATTAATGGATAAAAATATGGATTTTGAGTTTTCTCCACCTTGAGTGTGCTGGTCAGATAGCTTTTTTTTTTTTTAATATTTATTTCTGAGAGAGAGAGAGAGAGAGAGAGAGCGAGCGAGCGAGCACGAGTGGGGAAGGGGCAGAATGATAGGGAAACACAGAATCTAAGGCAGGCTCCAGGCTCTGAGCTGTCAGCACAGACCCTGACATGGGGCTCAGACTTGGGTTCAGTTAAGTCGGACGCTTAACTGACTGAGCCACCCAGGCACTGTCACATATTGTGTTGAGTCACTGGGAGCAATATTTACAGGTGGTGTAACCAGTTGTCATTGTACACTGAACTACTTTCTTTCTTATTGATCTAACTTCCCTCAATCAAGGACCCAAGGGCTCAGCTTGAATTCTGGAGATTTGCTCTGGGTTCTATGACTTGGGTGATCTTAAAGATTGGAACTTGTAGGGGGTCCCTGGGTGGCTTGGTCGGGTAAGCATCTGACTCCAGCTAGGGTCATGATCTCCTGATCTGTAACTTTGGGCCCCACGTTGGACTCTATGCTGACAGCTCAGAGCCTGGAGCCTGCTTCAGATTCTGTGTCTCCCTCTCTGCCCCTCCCCTGCTCATGCTCTGTCTCTCTCTTTCTGTCTCAAAAATAAATAAACCTTAAAAATATTTTTAAAAAAAGATTGGAGGGGCACCTGGGTGGCTCAGTCGGTTAAGCGGCCGACTTCGGCTCAGGTCATGATCTCGCGGTCCGTGAGTTCGAGCCCCACGTCGGGCTCTGGGCTGACAGCTCGGAGCCTGGAGCCTGTTTCCGATTCTGTGTCTCCCTCTCTCTCTGCCCCTCCCCCGTTCATGCTCTGTCTCTCCCTGTCTCAAAAATAAATAAAACGTTAAAAAAAAAAAATTAAAAAAAAAAAAAAAGATTGGAATTGGTAAACCTGCACTTGTTAAAAAGGAATACTATTAGGATATGTCTGTAATAGTTCACGGCATGGAGTTGATTGATGGCCACTACTCCCTCGAGGGCCACATCTGGGAACTTTAAAAAAAATGTATAGCTACGTAGTTAGAATTGCTTTATTTTTTTGTGTGGTCTTTGAAGCCACTGGGCCCTCTCTGAGTAGCACAGGGAAGAAAGAATTTTAGGAATAACACAGCAGTTTTATGGGTGAGAATTACCTGAAAAAAAAAAAGGTATAATTTACTTTTCGTGACCTATTTAGTCATCATTTCTACCAAACTAAAATTCAAACAAGATATGCATAAATCATACTGTATTCATTTTGAACTTATTTTATTTACAAATAAATGCATAGCATAGAGGTGCTTTTTGACTACTCTCTGGCCATAGAAGAATTGTGTTGTCCCTCTTGTCATTTTAAACAAATGCTAACTTACTTTTTATAGTAAGTTTATTGAGATAGAATTCACATACCACACGGTTCACCTAGAGTGCACAAGTCAGTGTTTTTTATTTTCATCACAGAGTTGTGCAGTAGTCACCACAGGCAATTGTAGGACATTTCCACCAATGTGGAAAGAAACCCCATACTAATTAGCGGTCATTTCTTATTTCCTCCTAGCCCTCCTCCCTCCCTCTTTCCTTCTCTCCTTCCTTCCTTCCCTCTCTCCCTCCCACCCTCCCTCTCTCCTTTTTTCTTTCTTTCTTTCTTTCTTTCTTTCTTTCTTTCTTTCTTTCTTTCTTTCTTTCTTTCTTTCTTTCTTTCTTTCTTTCTTTCTCTCTCTCTCTCTCTCTCTCTCCTTCCTTCCTTCCTTCCTTCCTTCCTTCCTTCCTTCCTTCCTTCTTTCCTGGAATTTGGTCTGTGCCTTATTCCTAATTTTTTTTTTAAAGTTTGGTAAAAGCATGACCACTTCCAGAATTAGCGTTGCATAAAAATACTTAGACCAATCGATAAGTAAATTGTCATTTGACTGGAAACATAAGTTCTTTATGAAACCCCTTAACGTATATTTACTTTTGTATATAGACTGTTATCCAAGAAAAAATGGTAAGTTAAGAGTTCAGATTTATTAGATAAGACTTGACTTGTGGGCTTTGGAAAGATGTAGAAACTCTTACTGAAGAATTTTTTTCTTACTTTATTTCCCTAAACTTTTCTTCCTGGCTTTAACGTGGGCTTACTTCTTGAGTCTCAGTCTGTCAAAATGTCCCACATAAAGCATTGCAAAGAATAATTTGTTAGGTACAAATTTCACTTCTTGAACTTGTGACAGATGATTCTTCCAAAGATGTCTGTCTGGCTCTCTTTTTTAATGTTTTATTTTTGAGAGAGGGAGAGAGAGTGCAGGTGGGGGAAGGGCAGAGAGAGGGGGACAGAGGATATGAAGCGGGTTCTGTGCTAACAGCAGAAAGCCCGACATGGGCTCAAACCCATGAACTGTGAGATCATGACCTGAGCTGAAACTGGACGTTTAAACAACTGAGCCACCCAGGTGCCCATCGAAGATGTCTCTTGTCCAAGCATGAGGTCTAGTTTTTTCTGGAGCAGTCTGAAGAAGCCTTAGGGGCATCTTATCCTCTCTTTCCTGGACAACTTTAATGCATCCGTGGAATCTGCCACCCTTTCTAACTCTTCCAGACTTGGCCTTGGCAATCTCTGCCATTTGGCATTCTGCTCTAAAGTTATAAGCATGTCTCTTTTTTCAGTAGGACAACCAGAGTTTATGCATGTCTTCATTACTTTCATTCCTAATTGTTGACAGGTCCGTGAAGCCCCAAGTTTCACTTTTTCCCCCTAATTTCTTGGGTCATCAAAAAATTCTTTGAGTCCTTTCCTTGACCAGTGGTGTAATTTACCCCAAAGGAAAGATGTGATATTTGGTGTATTCTTAGGCAACCTGTCGTAACCGAGGAAGTTGTGATGACCGGAAAGTCTCCGGGGTAGCTGTGGATCTTCTGCAAAGAACAGGCAAACTGCTCATCTGCTTCCTGTCTCTGTGGATTTGGTCGTTCTGGACATTCCCATGTTAAATGGAATCGTAGAACATGTGGTCCTTTGTGACTGATTTCTGTTGTAGCATGTATCAGTACTGCATTCCTTTCTATTGCCGAATAATATTCCATTGTATGAAAATACCATGTTTTGTTTATCTGTGTACTGGTTGATGGACATTGGGTTATTTGGCTATTCAGAACAATGCTGCTACAAACATTCATGTACACATTTTTGTGTGGATGCGAATTCATTTTATACTTCTTTTTTTCCAGTGTCTTTCTCGAGAAGCAGGTGGAAACATGAGCATTCAGTTTCTTGGCACAGTGGTAAGTATGAAAGAATTATTACTTTGTATAATCATTTAATTTACAGAGAAACAAAAGCGTTCAAATAGCTTTAGCCCATGTATTTGAACTTGCCTTCATCATGGTTTTATTTTACTATTAAATGAGGTATCTTTGTATAAGAAAATGCATTCTTTAATGTGTTCATCACGTTTCCGTGATAGAATAGTTTTAGCTATTTCTTTTTAGAGAGAAAAAGGTGTTTTTTTTTTATTATTATTTGAACTTTGTTGAGTATTTCAAGTGCTTTTTTTCTACTGAATATTTTCTCTCTGTTTTTATTATAAAAATAAGAACATATTATTTAAGATGCTTTTGAAAATAGTGACCATGGCTTTTTTCTCTTTAGTTTTCCTTCTAGCTTTCTCTATCAGGTCCTTTCAAGTACACATTTCTAAGGGAACTGAGACATAATTTTGGATCTTGATTTTTTTCACTTAAGATCCTATTAATCATTTTCCATATTGCTAGAAAATATCAGCATCATTTTACTGGAGCTGTGTTTAACATTCTGATGAGTAGATGTGACATATTTTCTTATCCATGAATCCCAATTGTTAGGTATTTAAGTTACTCCTCGTTTTTGCCATTATGAATGGTGTTCTAATGAACAACTTAATGGGTTTTGCTTTTTCGACATTTTGAATTATTTTCAAGCATGTTCAGAAATGTATGAAATATATCTCATTCTAAATAAAATCATGGTGCGCCCGTGTGGCTCAGTTGGAAAAACATCTGACTTTGGCTCAGGTCATGATCTCACGGTTTGTGACTTTGAGCTCCACATTGGGCTCTGTGTTGTCCGTGCAGAGCTTGCTTTGGATTCTCTCTTCCTCTCTGTCTCTCTCTGCCCCTCTCCCACTCATACTCTCCCTCTCTCTCAAAAATAAATAAGCATTAAAAAAATTTTAAGTGAATAGAATCAAAACCATGAATAATTTTATGGCTTAGTACACATTATCAGTTACCTCATATCTCTTTAGAATGCCCTTCGTCATGTGTCAGCATACCACTTTGTACTCTCACTAGTAGTAGTTATGATTTTTAAAAGCATTGAGCTTTATCTATGGAAAGCAATTTACAGTTACTATTTTTACTTTTAATGTAAAAGTAACGAGCATAATAATCATATCATTAGTAGTATTAGTTATAATTTTCAAAATAATTTAACTGTTAAAAAAGGTAACTTATTTATTTTAATTAGCATTTCTGTTTACTCCTTATGTATTTGAATGTTTCTCCATGTATTCATTTGCTAGGTATCATTTATAATCTGTAAAATGTCTGTTCATAGTTTTGGGTACCTTGTTCAGATTGTAAATTCACATTGGATAGTTCTGTTTGCTCTGTGAGTTTATTGAGAATATCAGAGGAGAGGCCTGTGGCGTGGATCAAAGGATAAGTGTTTTTGTAGTCATGGAGATAGGAAGGACATTACTAATAATGTGCATTTATAGTTTACATATAGAGACACAGTAAAGTTTACGTATCAAAGCATATGTAGTAGTATATGCATAGGCACTTGACTTATGTTACATAAATTTTAAGTGTAGCACCTGCGATTTATAGTTATTTTTTCTGATACGTTATTTCATGCTTTTTTTTAATTTAAAAATTTAAATATTATTTCAATGCATGTCCTAAGAAATTGTATTAGGGTTCTCCAAAGAAACAGAACCAGGAGTGTGTGTGTGTGTGTGTGTGTGTGTGTGTGTGTGTAGAGAGGAAGAGGGGTCAAGTCCAAAACCTGCACAGTAGGCCAGGAAATGGTTGGAGTTCAAGTACAAAGACCATGTGCTTGCAGGATTCCTTCTTGCTTGGGAGGTCAGTACTTTTTCTTCAGTTGATTGAATGTTACCCAACCAGATTATGAGGTGTAATCTGCTTTACTCAGGATCTACTGATTTAAATGTTAATCTAAAAATAACTTCATAGAAACATCTAGAATAATGTTTAGCCAAAAATCTGGATACTGTCGCCTAGCCAAGCTGACACATAAAATTCACTATCACAGAAGTATACATCCCATCTCCTAGTGTATTTTCATTATTAACAGTAGATATGCAGGCATACCTTAAGGCTGTTGTGGGTTTGGTTCCATACTACAGCAAGAACGCTTATGTCACAATACAGCGAGTCAAATGAATTTTTTGGTTTCCCAGTACATATAAAAGTTATGTTTACACTATAGAATAGTCTCTTAAGTGTGCAAAGCATTATATTTAAAAAAATGCACAGGGGCGCCTGGGTGGCTCAGTTGGTTAAGCTTCCAACTTTGGCTCAGGTCATAATCTCACGGTTTGTGGGTTCAAGCTCCACGTCAGGCTCTGTGCTGACAGCTCGGAGCCTGGAACCTGCTTTGGATTCTGTGTTTCCCTCTCTCTCTGTGTATTCCCCACCCATGCTCTGTCTCTCTCTTAAAAAGAAATAAACATTAAAAAAAATTTTTTTAATAATAATTAAAAAACAATGCACGTAACTTAATTTTCAAACACTGTATTCCTAGGGGTTCCTGGCTGGCTCAGACAGAAGAGCTCAGACATGTGACTCTTGATGTCAGGGTTGTAAGTTTGAGCCCCATGCTGGGTGTAGAGATTACTAAAAATAAATAAATAAACTATTTAAAAATAAATAAAAATGCCGTATTGCTATAAAATGCTAATCATCATCTGAGCTTTCAGTGAGTTGTAATCACTCACCAATCACAGGTTACAACAATACAGTAATAATGAAATACAGTCATAATGAAAAAGTTGAAATATTGTAAGACTTATCAAAATGTGACATGGAGACAGGAAGTGAGCAAGTGCTGTTGGAAGAATGGCACTGATAGACTCACTTGATGCAGGGTTGCTACAAACCTTCAGTTTGTAAAAAAAAGAAACAGTATCTGCAGCATGCAGTAAACCAAAGCACAATAGAATGAAATACGCCTATATTCTTCCAGAAATAGAATTACACGTCTTCTCATGCAGCAATAACTCATGGGCATCTTTCCTAGAATGTATTCTGTGGAGGTCTTTCTGTACCTCAGTGTTCATGCAGGAAAGGGCACTTTTTCTGTTGCTGCTACTTGATAACTCTCCTTGGATTCTAATCGATTTCTCAGCGCTCACACATGGAACACTGAGCTGTCAACAAGCAAGACCCACAAACAAAACCAAAACATTTCTCTTGCAATTTTTTCCTATCTCGAAAATGGCTACATGAGCTGCCCCAATCCTGACCAAAGCTTTCATCATCTCCTGTCTGAATTACTGCAGTCACCGGTCTTCCCACCTCTGCCTCTGGTCCTTAGACTGTTTTTAATTTAACCATTAATGTGAGACGTGTGTGTGTGTGTGTGTGTGTGTGTGTGTGTGTGTGTTTTAGTTTATTTATTTATTTTGAGAGAGAGGGAGTGTGCACATGAGCTGGAGAGAGAGACACAGAGGGAGAAAGAGAGAATCCCAAGCAGGCTCCACGCTGTCAGCCCAGAGCCTGATGCAGGACTGGATCCCACGGACCGTGAGGTCATGACCTGAGCCGAAACCAAGAGTGGAACACTTATCCAACGGAGCCACCCAGGTGCCCCATTAATGTGATCTTTTGAAATATAAATCCAATTAGTTGGTCTTGTCACTCTTCTTCAAACATGTTGGGCACACACCTCAGGGTCTCAGCTGCCTTTCCTCTGCCAGGACTGTCTGCCCCCACATAGCTGCACAGGAGATTCCCTCACTTTCTTCGGGTCTTTTTACACAGCAGCCACCACCTCAGGGATGGCTTCCGGGTCACACTGTTTAAAATTTTGACCACCTTTCCTCCACTTTGTTCTTTTTCTCTAGCAGTTATCACTATTTGACGTACTTTAATGTTTTACTTTTAAAAACTGCTTATGATAAGCCCCATGAGCAGAGGGCTCTGGTCTGTTCTGCTCCCCACTCTCCACCCAGCACTCAGAACAGCACCCTAGTGAACAGTGGGCACCCAGTAAATACTTGTCGAGTGAATTCATGAGATTGACAGGCATGAGACCTAAGGATTAGGCTTAAGAAAGAAATGGGAAGAAAGCAAATACAGAAACAAATGGAGAAATGGAAAAGTGTAGGGGACTTTGGGACCTTAGAGTGAATCCCCCTTCCTCAGATCAGGAACTTGCATCAGAAAAGACAGCTTGTTTTGACAAGGTTTCACAGCCAGTTGGTACGTAGAGCAGGCAAGCATGCTCAGGTTTTCCGCTGTGCCCAGTGCTCTTCCCATCAGCAAATGCCCTTTACCTCATTTAGTTTCATCCACTCCAGGCACCTAAAACATACGCACATGCCCCTAAACAGCCACAACCTCCCCAAACATCTGTCCGCGTTGTTTATACAGCTTGTATGGAGAAGGAACGTCAATTTCTAGTGTAGTTTCTAAGCACTCTAAAATTCTGCATCGCCTGGGTTGGGAGGGCCAGTGTAGTTTGTTTACAATGCATTTTTCTATTAGCAATAATAGACCAGGATGGAAGAGGGAAAGAAAGGGTTTAGAGATAGTGGGACGAATAGGACAGATACAGAGTACTTTCCAGGTGATTTCTAGCTAGGTTGTGCTGCTTCAGTCCTAATTTTCTAAAGCAGAAGCAGGTTCCAAAACTTGCACTCCAGGAGCAAGAACATTAGCAGGTCACATGGTAAAGGGAGGACTTTCCCAATACACATTTGTCTTTGTTTTGCCTTTGTGAGAATACCTGTGGAATTTTCCATAGAAGTTGGCTTTTGAATATTAATAAACATGACCTTCAGAGTTTAATTTTATGAGTTTTTTAGAAAGAGCTTAATTTTATTTATTTTTTAATGTTTATTTTTGACAGAGAAAGGAGGAGGAAGGAGAGAGAGAGAGAGAAGAGAAGAGACGGGGAGAGAGGGAGAGACAGAAATTATGAGCAGGGGGTAAGGGCAGAGAGAGAGGGAGTCTGAAGGTCCAAAGTGGGCTCTCCACCGAGAGCAGAGAGCCTGATGTGGGGCTTGAACTCACTAACGGTGAGATCACGACCTGAGCGGAAGTCAGATGCTTCACTGACTGAGCCAGGAGGCGCCCAAGTAAGAGTTTAATTTTAGACTAAGAAGTACTTTGTTGCAATGATAAACTTCAAAAATGTTACTGTTTCAACTCAGGGAAGGTACAGACTTCAAAATAATTAATTTCATTCCTTTTTTTTATATACACTTTGAATTTTAAAAAATACCATTTTGTTATTTTCATGTCCAGCAAAATAAATCTCATTAAAATTAGATTTTGTTAGATATATAAATATTAAATATTATATAAACTATTATATATTTCAAATATTTGTAAGTATGTGTAAAAGGACATTTGTAAAATATTTGTTGGGGTATCTGGGTGGCTCAGTCAGTTAAGCGTGTGACTTCTGCTCAGGTAATGATCTCATGGTTAGTGAGTTCAAGCCCCGCATCAGGCTTTCTGCTGTCAGTACAGAGCCCACTTTCAGTCCTCTGTCCCCTTCTCTCTCTGCCCCTCCCCTGCTCGCTCGCGCTCTCTCTCTCTCTCTCAAAAATAAATATTATAAAAAATATTTATAAGCTACAAAGCGTAAAGATAAAAAAAATGTACACCCACCAGAGTTTTTCTGAAAACAACAAAAAAATTTTCATTATCTTGGAAGTTCACTGTGGGCTCCTTCTCAATCCTACTAGATACCTTTCTCCCCCTTTACAGAGAACTTTTTGATTTTTACCACTCTTTTTTTTTTTAAAGTTTTCCACATATATGCACCCCTAAATATCATACATCTTAGTTTTGCATGCTTTTAAGCTCAAAATGCATGGGATTATATTCTGTAATCATCTATGGCATGGTTATTTGGTTCTGTGTTGTTTGTGAGGCCCACCTCGACTGTTGATGGACCCCCGGGTGGTCTCCAGTGTTTTTGCTGTAACTCAGTGCTGCTGTAAGCATTTATGTCCATGAGTGCACGTATCCTGCTTTGCACGTATGCAAAAGCTTTGTTAGGGTTGATGTGCATGGAGTATGCAGTGAATGAATTCACTCTGTTCCACGTATTCACTAGTACTTGATATTATCGGACTTCTTAATTTCTGCCAGTGTCTGTAGTGTCTTCATTGTGGTTTTAATTAACATCCTGATTATTAATGAAGTAGGACGTATTTTTCTGGATATATTGCTCCTTTATGTTTATTGACCATTAAGTCTATTCCTCTGTAAAGTACCGCTTAAACCTTCTGCCCATCTTTCTGTGGAGTGAGACTGTATAAGTGCATGAATTTAGTCTATTTATGTCATTTGCATTTTCAGTAATAAGGCAGAAGGATTGGGTTGGACCACATGACTAGGTCTGACTATGAGCTATGAATGGAAGTGACTGTCAAGAACAATGGAGGATCTGAGGTTTTACCCTATTTGAAGATTAACCCATTATAGTCATGTATGCTGGTGGAAGAGGCGAGACTCCAGGGTCTGAGATGGATGGTTTATTACAACAATAACAATAGCCAGAATATCATTATTTTTGCACCATTTCCTTGAGCTCCAGTTCCCACAGGGCAGTGTGATGAGGGCAGGGGGACACCTGCTTGCACAGTGGGTTGTGTGTTATAGCAGAGGAGCCTGAGTTTAGTTCAGAGAACCCCAAGTGTCTGTATGGGCAGGGAGCATGCCTTCCTTTGTTCTGAGGGAGACATTGCTATGCAAACAGCCTTGAAAAATAGTCCAGAACAAAAGACAGTCAGTGCCGTGCTCACAAGAAGTGGAGAAGCACGAGAGACCCATGGAGAATAGTCTCCTCACAGAAAGGTCCTCACTTCTGGTCAGGGAGTGACAAGAGCAAGTGTGAGCTTTCTGGGTTCTACCATGTCCACCAAGCTGTATGCCTGGTTGTTGAGTCCTAGCAGCACGCGTCCCTGAGGAAGATGGGAGCTGGGCACTGTCCCCTCAGCCTTCCACGGACTAAGATTTCCGTGTTATTTCTAAAGCCTAACCTAGCTTATCCTGACTCACAGCCTTGGAACTTAAAGGACTCTCTTCTTGTTCATAGAGCCCCACGCACACTTACATAGATTCAGATTCATATAAAAGGTAGAGATTGGAGATACGGTGGATTTAGTCCACTTTAAAGCCTTTGGCTCTTCAACTTTAAAGCTAAGAGTAAGGTCTCTCCTTTCTGTTACTGTTTGAACTTGATTTAAAAATTGTTAAATAGTAGTATTTTTATGTAATGAAAGGCAAACTCTTCTGAATTAGTGAAGGGCGTTGAGAGATGAAATTTGTGCCTCTATGATTCAGAGACGCAGCCTCTTTGACTTGAATGTACATACAAATTCAGACCATCCACATTTTAACCTTTGGTATCTATTAGTTTCATTAACCATCCCCAAAAAGTAGGATATAAGACAGTTGTTAGTTTCATAAGTTTGCATGCAACAGGTTGCCACAAACGGGGTGGCTTAAAACAACAGAAATGTGTTCTCTAAGAGTTTGGGAGATGAGAAATGTGAAATCAAGGTGTAGGCAGGGCTAGCTCCTTCCGGAGGCTCTCCCAGGGAATCAGATTCATGGCTCTTGCGCAGCTTCTGGTAGTTGGGAAGCACTTGCTGTTTGGTGGCTTAGACCTGCATTGTTCCGGTCCCTGCTTCTGTCCTCACATGGCTCTCTACCTCAGGTCTGTGTATATTCGGTCACAGACATCTGACGGCACCAGTCATTGGATTTAGGACCCACCCTTACAGTAAGACCTCTTCTGAACTAATTACATTTGCAAAGACCCCCCTTACCACTGAGGTCACATTCTGAAATATCAGTTGGATGTGCCGTTTTGGATAGCAGTGTTCAACCCAGTATACACTCCATATAGACAGGCACGAAAGCGTATTTGATGTGTATGAAAAGTTGAAAACTAATTCAGGCAATGTGCCTAAAAATATATTTTATAAACAGAGCATTGTTCCTTAGGTCTAGATCTTACTAATAACTGACTTGAGTACTGCCATTTATTTTCCTGAGTATTTTCTTACCTATTATCATCACCTATATCTCACATTTAAACATGTGGGACGCTGATGAAGAGTATGCCTGATTTTCAGAAGACAAAATGAGCACAGGCAGGTTAAATGACTATTCAGTGCTAATAACTGGTAGAAACAGGACACAAAACCAGGTGTGTCTAACTTTTAAGTTAAGTTGTTCACTATCAGAGTTCCTTAAAAACAAATTGCTTCACGGGACGTCTGGGTGCTCAGTCAGTTAAGCGTCCGACCTTTGATTTAGACTCAGGTCATGATCTCACAGTTCATGGGGTTGAGCCTCGCATCAGGCTTCACACTGAGTGTGATCCTGCTTGAGATTCTGTCTCCCTCTCTCCCTGTCTCTCTCTCCCTCTCTCTCTCCCTCCCTCCCTCTCTTTCCTTCCCTCTCTCTCTCTGCCCCTCCCCCCTGCACTTGCTCTCTCTCAATAAACTTTTAAAAAATTAAAAAAAAAAAGCAAATTACTCAACTGTATAATCCAGTTATGGCCATAACTGCTAAGTACAACTGTGACAAAATACCTTAGACTGGGTGGTTTAAACAACACACATTTATTTTTCACAGTTCTGGAGGCTGGGAAGTTCAACATCAAGATGCTAGCAGATTCATTTCCTGGTGAGGGCCCTCTTCCTGACTTACAGGTGTCTGCCTTATTAGCTGTATTCTCACATGGCAGAGAGAGTGTTCTGGGCTTTCTTCTCTTTTATTTATTTCACTTTTATTTTTTTAAAGTTTTTATTTTCATTCCAGTTAATTAATATACAGTGTTATATTCATTTCAGGTGTACAATACAGTGACTCATCTTTTTTCCCTTTTATAAGGGACTAATCCCATCATGAGGGCCTCACTCTCCTGATACCATCCAATCCTGACTGCCTCCCAGATGCCCCCGCATCCAAGTAACATTATATTGGGGGTTGTTAGGGCTTCAACGTATGGATTTGGGGTGGGACACAAATATGTAATCCATAACATACACTTACTTGGTAAGCTACGTATCCTGGAATTTTTCCAAGATATATATGCCTATTTCAAATTGTAATGTGTCTGAGTTTTGTTTGTTTTGTTTGCATGTCTTTGGTGAAGCTGTGAGTTTGTATATACCAGACAGTATCAGCATACGAAGAAATAGAAGACGTCCAATGTTTCACTTAACCAGAATTCCTTACTTGACTGCTTTACAATCAGGATGAATATTTTGATACTGTTCTTAGGAATGCACAAATTACCATTTTATTCCACAGTTTTGTATTGTAATCATTGTTTACGTTTAATTTTTAAAGTGCTATTATTTTTTAAGTACTATAATAGGCTGTCAAACGTATCTCACCAAGACTAATTTTTTTTCTTGTGAAAATAATGCACATTGTCCAAAAGCGAAAACAAGCTCAGGGTACAATGAGCAGCTTCTTCAGGGTACAGTGTGCTACTGGCACTTACCCAAGGACTCTTCAGGAACTATCAGATTGTATGTCTTTGAAGCTTAGCCAGAGATCTTAATGAAACCAAATCATGGTGAAGTTCTTAAAGCTAATTTAAATCTCAAATTGTGCATTTAAATTAAGTTTTTATTGATAATAAATATACTTTATTTCTTATTAGCCTTGAAAGCTTGAGTGATAACATCAGTAGAATAAACATGTTTTACAAAGATTTACCATTAAGAAGGCTATTAATATGACCCTTGATACGCTAGCACAATTAGATTTCAAAGTAAGCGTTTACGAAGTAACAGCGATTAATGACAACCATCGAAAACAATTTTGAACTCCATCAGTTTAACTCAGGAGGGTAAACTTAATATGATAATTCATCTAGTTGAATTGTATCAGCTTAGCAGGAAAGTATGTAAATATGTGACCCTTACCTACTTTCTAAATGGATGCTGTGCTGGTAGATTTATCAGTTCCATTAAAGAACTTTGGGGAACTTTGGAATTTCAGCGATGTTCCCTTGGAGGCTGAAAACCCAACCTGATCTCATACTGGGACCATTCTGGTCTGCATATTTCTATAATTTGCCTTTGCTACTAATATGACAGCAAGACACAAATAACTGTTTCTAATAATATCAGATGGAGTTGTGGAGGACAGCATTTTAATGTAGTAAAAGACCTCCCCGTGGGGTTGTTATTGCTACTATAGAACAGCAGCTATGCGGTTGCAACTGTAGTCTCTTAATTGATTCGTTTAATTAGCAAGAGCTGAGGCTTAGGCTGTGTCTTGTCATCTGATATCATAGGATCCACAGTCTGCATTATTCATATTTATAGATGTATGAACATCATCAAAAAATTCTACTTCTGAAAACTCACATGGATATTGAATTTTGATAGAGTAAACTCCCATTTGTTTGAACTCCAAATAATCGGAAAATGAAAAAAACTATGTTATTGTTTTTCTTAGTACTCTGGAGAAGTGAATGATGTCATACGGTTTGGGTTATTATTGTCTTCCAAAAATAAACTTCCAGGGAACTCGTTCAGTATTGTATACCTTACAAATTCGTAGGCAGTTCCTCTATTTACATCATGCCTGACTCCTCTCTAACTCCATCTGCCTTTTCTCCCTTCTGTAGCCCATCCCCTTCTCTCTACTAGTGGGGTTTCGGGAGTGAACGATGGCTTACTGGGGGGTTTTGTGTGTGCCCCTCCATGCCTGCCTCTGCCGTCACACCAAGTGCTGCTGGCTTAGGCTTTCCACTTGTGCCCACCTCCTCTTACCTGAATTGCACCCCCTGAAGTTTGCTCACCTCACCCAGCTGCGCCCCTTCCGATTTCCTTGGATGGGGGAAACTGGGGGGGAGCTGGGAAGTGTCTAGCCACAGAGACTTCACAGGGCCACTCCCACCCCATCCAGACAGGGCTCCTTCCCCACTGGGTCACGTTCTCCTTTTTCCTTATCCTTAGCCTGTCCAGCCACAGAGATCAGACAGAGGCCGCAGAGCAGACATTTTATGGAGGGTTGATGAAGTCGTTCTGTTCTCTAGATGCGTTTTACCATACTGTGAAAAAGTAATTCCATAGCATTCTGTCTTGCCATTCCCCCCATACACAAAATCTCAGCCAAAATGTCACTAAAACAAGATTTTTTGAGATGGGCTTTCAATGCAATCTCATTCTTGAACGTTGTTTTTGTGGTAACATGCTTTCTGTGTACTATGTAACCAACCATAAATAAACCTTTGAGGGGTGCCTGGGTGGCCCAGTTGGTTAAGCATCCAACTTTGGCTCAGGTCATGCTCTCACGGTTTGTGGGTTCGAGCCCCGTGTTGGGCTCTGTGCTGACAGCTCAGAGCCTGGAGCCTGCTTCGGATTCTGTGTCTCCCCGTCTCTCTGCCCCTGTCCTGCACGCACTCTGTCTGTCTCTCAAAAATAAATAATAACCATTAAAAAATAAAAACAAACCTTTGGGATGTAGCTAAGTTTACTTTTCTGGCCTTTTGAGATTGGCATGCTGTATATCATATGAAAGTGCAATTATTAATATCCCATGATGTGATGCCTTTTGAACAAAACTTTTAGAGAAATCATGGACTGCCTGCTGCACCATGTGCTAGGAAGTTTGCTGGATGATGTGATCTGGTTTCTGCCCTTACACTGTATATTGGCTTCAGATAAAAACAGACACACTGGTATCATGAGTATGTGGTAAGTGCTGAGATGGGTTATGTACAGGCTGATGTGGTAGCAGAAATTACATATCTGTTAGCTTTTCTTTTTTCTTTTCTTTTCTTTTCTTTTCTTTTCTTTTCTTTTCTTTTCTTTTCTTTTCTTTTCTTTTCTTTTCTTTTCTTTTTTCTTTTTTCTTTTTTCTATACAGAAAGCGAGATGGCATGTTCAGAAGCTGTGCTCTGTGATGATAGTAGAGAAAACAAATGGTGTAAAATAAATGAAGGTACAGAGGCTGAGGGTGTCCAGATGTTTAAGGAAGGGCAGGTTGGCTGGTGAGGGTGCCAGGCAGGGGGCAGAGGTCTGTATGGGAGGTGAAACTAGGCAGGAGCTTGATGATGCAGAGGCCTGCTAAGGCGGTTGGACTTTATTCTCTGGACTTCGAAGGATTTGAAAGAAGAGGTGTGGTTTGTTTTGTTCTGATTTAAAATTTTTTGTTAATGTTTATTTTTGAGAGGGGGGGGCAGTGGGGGAGAGGCAGAGAGGGAGGGAGACACAGAATCTGAAGCAGGCTCCAGGCTCTGAGCTGTCAGCACAGAGCCTGATGCAGTGCTCAAACCTGCGGACCACGAGATCATGACCTGAGCCGGAGTCAGATGCTTAACTAACTGAGCCACCCAGGTGCTCCTGTTTTGTTCTGATTTTAGAGAGAACTTGGGGGAGCACATGAAGAAGAGGGTGGGTTTGAGAGCTTCCTCTGGAGGACCCAGTGTCCAGTTATGTGTATTAGACAGAGTTGAAGATGATTCTGAGGTTTCTGGATGTGAACAATGATACAATTACCTGAGGGAGAAAAACAGGAAGAGAGGAATTATATTAGAGAACAGGTGGGAGAGATAATGAATTAGATTTTTGACTGTTTTAAGTTTGAAATGCCAGGGAAACATCTCTGATATCAGGGACATTTCTGGTCTGGAGATCAGGAAAAAGGTTAAGGGTGAGCATGTAAATTGGTGCTTGGTCAACATGCAGAGGTGAGATCTGAAGCCTCCAGTAGCTGAGATTGTCCAAGGGGACGATAGAGAAGTAGAGGAAAGGCCCAGAACGGACCCCTGGGAAATGCCCACATCTAGGGAGGAGGCTCGGAGCCTCTCTAATATCATTGTTAAAATGACGTTATCTCTTGTCCAAATCATTTATATTATATGTGGCTATTAGAAGCCAATTTAGTGTAACCTCAGTCATGATTTCACAGTATCCTAGCATGTCACTAATTATTTCAGAGTATCTCAAAATCCTGCTGCCATCTGTCAGAGATCCTCAAAATAAAATTAATTTTAATGAATAACATAATGCCTTACATTTGTATGATGCTTTAGGGTTTTAGAATGCTTATTTGATTCCATTCCATTTCTGAGACAAATAAGCCATACAGCAGTTTAGACGTCGTTGTAAAAATAAGACACACAGCACTCTGAAATGTCAATTAAAAATATTTGCTATTACTGAGTTATATGTTCACAAGCAATTTCCACAAACCACTACCAGGATATTAGTGGATATTGGGATGGGCCAGGCTCATGAGTGGAGGAATGCTGCATAAACCTTGATTTCCTGAGTCTGAATCCCAGATCTCCCACTGACTAGCTTTGTGAATTTGATCAAGATACTTAACCTCTCTGGTCCTCGGTATTTTTCATCAGCAGAATATCTCCTTTGTGGAACTGGTGAGGGTTGAATAAGGAAGTGTTTGTCAAATGCCCGAAAATAATAGGTGCTTGACATACAGTGGCTCAGCTATTACTCTAGCCCTCACCCCCAACATTTAATACACTTTCCCTTTGCTTCATTTTGCTTTGCATTTTTTTTTTCCTTTTTCTTGCTTGCTTGGGGACATGTTCTCATCTGAATGTGTGATCTCCAGATGAGATTATATTTGGTGCTCAGTCCCAGAAAAATTCAGAAGAAAAATATTTCTCTTTAATTTGGAAAGTCTGGTTTTTGTTCATCTTATGGTTATGACCTCCTCTCACAGTTAATGTGTTGTCATTTAATGCCAAGTATAAAGCATGTATATGAACCTGTACCTTGTGGCAGCCAGACATTTAAGAACATCAACCTGAAGAGTAAGTATGTTTTACCAAGAACAGTCTTGACTGGGTAAATCTTGAGTTTGCAAGACAAAATACTTCTGATACAGGGAATTTTATGATGGTGCTTATGAGCTAGCTTGCTTGCTTGCTTTCTTTCTTTCTTTCTTTCTTTCTTTCTTTCTTTCTTTCTTTCTTATGTTTGTTTATTTATTTTGAGATAGAGCATGGGGGAGGGGCACACAGAGAGAGGATCCCAAGTAGGTTCCATACTGTTAGCATAGAGCCCGACTTGGGGCTCAGTCTTACAAACCATGAGATCATGACCTGAGCGAGAAGTCAAGAGTCAGATATTCAACCAGGGCCTTCTTTCTTATACCAGACCCACTTTGAAGAGATATTATTTCAGGTAGCCCCTTTAAAGCCACTGTGGCATAGTGCAATATGTTGCTGATTCCGTATTTATAAGTTATTTGATTGTTGCTATTTAACTTATGTAAGAATGATTTGGAAATGACATCTCTTTTCTCGTAGATGCAAAGTCAGTGGTTGTCAAACTTGAGCACGTATGAGAATCACTGGGAAACCTTGCTAAAAAATGCAAATTCCCAGGCCGCTTTCTCAGCAAAGCTCTTTCTGTAGGTCTCAGGTAAGACTTAGAGATCTGCATTGATAGAAATCAGTGTAAAATACACCAGGATTAGGATTTAGAATCTATTTTGACACTTAATGGCGGAATTAGTCTCTAGTTGAGGAAATGGATACCCAACACACATTAAATTAGTGGTGTTATGAGTCAAGCATAAGAGCAGTATTCTGGATGTTTCGTATTATAATGAGAGTGTAGGATACACATTTGATAACTTGAATTGATTAGTGTATGTACTTATAACACATATATATTTTTTTAACCAGGAAGGGACAATAGGAACCATAGTATAATTAAATCTATAGTATCAACTGTATCTCTTAAGTTTTATAGCCATTAGACAGTAATCATTTTTATTTTGGGGCTAGAGTGGGGTTTTTCAACCTTGGCAGTAATGACATTTTGGACAAGAGAATTCTTTGTTGTAGGAGATTGTGCTGTGCTATATGGGACCTTTAGCAGCATCCCAGGTCTCTATCCACTAGATGCCACTGCACCTCCCCCAGTATCACAACCAGAATTGTGTCTAGACATTGCCATGTGGTCCTGGGGGTGAGAAGGGGGCAAAATCTGCCCCACCCCCACCCCCCAGCTGAGAACCACTGGCTTTAAACTACAAGCAACAGTTGGAGTTTCAGAGTTTTCTTTCCCCTTTCACTAATAAGCTTCATGTTGGAGACACGAAGTCTCTAAAGCAGATGTAATACTCCTCAGTGGCCTGAAGTTTACAATCTTACATACATCTTGACCTACTCAAATGCCTTAGGCACAGAAAATGACAACAAACTTTAGCTAGCCTCTTGTTTGATTTTTGCTTTAGTGGCATTTTTAACTGTTAGCTGTTGGAGGTGGGTATGAGGACTGCTCCTTCATAGTCTTCCTTGTATTGGATCATAATCTAGATCTAATGAGGACAACTGTTCATGAAAGCTCTCGTCTGCATAACTGCATTCTATTTGTTTGGATCCTTTCTACCGTTTACCAAGAAGAGTTTACCAAAGATCCTCACATGCAGAGTCAACAGGGAGAGGGTACAGGTAATATTTTATCTCAGAAGCTGCTGCTCTTTGTTTGGCCTTCCATTTTGTAAAAGTCCTGTAAAACCTTCCTGGTAAGATGTGTCATATAGAGTGTGTTACAGCATCACCTCACAGTGGGCTCTGCAAAAATTTTTTGTCGTTGTTCTTTTTGGCTAGCATATAATTGCATAGCTCTTTAATGTTTTGTTGTACTTGCCCCCACGTGTGGGCGGTATATGGGCATGGTGCCCAGCAGGACATGTGAGAGGCAAATAGTATAGTCAGTATCTCAGGTATGTGTTTCTGAGAGGGGGCTTTCCCAAGCTGGCACGGGTGTGTGTATGGATGTAAATTCTCAAGCTTGTGGGGGACAGCTAAGGTAATTGCTAAGGTATCAGTGTTAATTACCCTAGGTAATTACCGTGAGGTCAGGGGACATGGGAAACTGTGAAGTGCCCTTGTTTGAAATAGAACCCCTGCCTCATTGAAGCACAGGGAAATGATTAGTTGCCTAGGTTTTAACAGTCACCCTGAATGTACACCGTGTCCCAGACCTCACCCAACCCTTTCCTGTCTCAGTTGCTCATGAAACTAGACCAAGGAGACAGTGCTCCTTGAATGCCTACAGTGTGCCCAATGCTATACATTTGTCACCTCAGTTCCCACAACTGTTTGAAATCATCAGCAGAAACCCCTTTTTACAGGTGAGGTCATATCCACTGAGCCATCCAGGTGCCCCAACCCTCCTTTTAAGTGTTTGAACTTAGGGACCAGCCACTTAATGGGATAGAGTATAAAAGCTTCAGGCTCCTCTGCTTCCTCACAAGTTACTTTGTATTCAGGGAAGGAATGTTCTTTTTACAAAAGGTAGTATTTATCCAAGTAATCATTCCAGATTTTAAAAATAGATTAAAATTTCAGTTTGATTTAAAGTCTTTTTTCTTGGGATGCCTATTGGTTAAGCATCCATATCTTGATTTCGGCTCAGGTCATGATCTCATAGTTGTAGGTTTGGGCCCTGAATCAGGTTCTGCTCTGGGAGTGCGGAAACTGCGTGAGATTCTCTATCTCCCTAATGCCCCTACCCTGCTTGCGCTTGCTCACTCAGTCTCTCTCAAAATACATCAATAGACTTAAAAAAAAATCTTCCAATTTGAAGGTGAGAAAAACTTTAGATGATATTGAAGGTAATTAGATTGTGGAATACATGTTAAAGTGTGTGGTAAAAAATTAATTGTCCTTATTTGAGTATTTAACCCTTCTTTTTCTACCTCCCACTGCTTTGTTCAACCAAACTATGAGCCCCCTCAAAGGATTTTAGGAATAACATGGGTAGTTTTTGAAATACAGGTGCCTGGCAGTATTTCGCAGTATTGCAAGTCTAGACTGGCAGTTCTGAGCCCTGGGCCATTTTGCTTCTGACAGGACACTTGGCAATGTCTGGAGACATTTTGGTTATTGCAAGTGGTGGGCTGCTACTGGAATCTAGTGGGTAGATTTCCTAAAAGTTATTGGAGGCATCACCAGGGATATTTCTAAATATCCTACAGTAAACAAGACAGCTCCTGTAAAGGAATTATCCAACCTGAAATATCAGCAGTGTCGAGGTTGAGCTGGAGTCTAGACAATAACTATGGAACAGCATGTAATTACCTGTGACCGTCTCTCCAACTGTCCTCAAAGCTCTCTACTGTTCTGCAGACTTAAGTGTCCCCTGGACAGGTAGTCTGCAGCTGCCCCAACTTTTCAGTCTTGTTTGTGAATCGATGGACTTGCTGACATCTTGATCATATTAGCAAAGAACTGGGCCCCAGACATATATATGTCACATGTATTGTTTTGCTATTTTGTCCTAATTTGATGATCCTCTCTGCATTTTGTGTCTTCACAGACTTTTGACCAACGTGTCATTCCTCTAAATGAAGTTAACCAGTGTCTGCAGTTATGATCCAAAGGACTTTGATATTGTTTTTTTATATTGATTGTATCTAAATTTCATTAAAAAAAAACCCCAAACATCTTGCATCTCAGGCTTGCCCATCAGTAGAGTTTTCTTGTTGAATCAGCTCTGTTAATGCCACAGCTGCTCAGAGTAAAAGATCAATTAGATGTTGTGGTATCAGTTTATCAATTTGTTGAAAATAAACCTATATAAATACATGCTGTGTGCTCCATGTGTGCACACAGCGTGTCTGAGCTTTCCACAAAGCCTGTATCTTCCCAACGGCGGCTCTTGTGGTTTGAAGGCAGGGTTGTGAGCGGGTGAGAGTGGGGCCCCGGTAGGAGCTTCCTGACCTCACACTTCGGCGCCCCTACACCCTGTGGCCTGCATTCTAGCCTTTGGTGGTTCTGCAGATTTGGTATTTACTTTGTGGGGTGTTCTGAAATGTACCTACGGGTTTTTAATTTATGGAGGTAATTGAGTGTTGCCGCAGAGGTTAATGCCATTGAAAGAATTTCTTAACATTTTCCATGAGAAGGGAGTGCCCCACACCATGCGGGGCCACTGCAGAAGCACCAGGGTTTGTCAGGAGGCAAAAAGGAGCCAAGGGGGAAACATGGACAGGAGGAGCCTTTATTGGGGTTTGCACAGGAAAGGCAAGGTAGGGCAGTCTAAGTGACTTAGGACTGCTAGTTGGCTTTTCGGGCTTTGGACTTTAACAAGTGGTCTCTGGTTGTCTGATACCTGGCCCTGGGATGATTTAGGGCATGGGAAATAATGGCTTGGGTGAGTGTAGTTAGCTTGCATAGGAAAGGCATGTTCCCAGGTAAGTTCCTCCCTATCTTCAGGAGTTAGCCAGCCCTGGGAAGGGCAGTCACTCCCCAGGTCTGTAGGGTCTCGAAGATATCAAAACAGTATAAGAAGTAGGAGGGAAAACCCTCACGATTAATACACATAGAACCCGGAAATAATCACATCCAACGGAACTCACAGCAACTAAACCACAGTATGTGGTTATTAATAATTAGGAAGGCTGGTTAGGCAGATTATTTCAAAACTAATGTGGGTTGTCAGAGCAGAGAGAGACCTAGTGTACTTATGCTATGCTGAAATCTCACAGAATTACTTCTTTTTTTCTTTTTATTTATTTATTTATTTTGAGATAGAGCAAGCGCGAGGGAGCACAAACAGGGGAGGGGCAGAGGGAGAGGGAGAAATAATCCCAAAGCAGACCCCACACTGTCAGAACAGAGACCGATGAGGCACTTGAACCCACAAACTGTGAGATCATGACCTGAGCCGAAACCAAGAGTCAGACACTTAACCGACTGAGCCCCAGAGGCACCTCTGACAGAATCGCTTCTGACTTGCAGCAGGAACACCCTTTAATGCCCACCTCATCTTCTCTGGGCCTCAGAGAACATACTCTTCATATTCCCACGTGGCTCTTGTAGGTGACCAACCTGCAGCTACTGAAACTATTTTCATGGAGCCAGGCTGTGGAATGATAGTCCTGCTTCCTTAGGGCGACACACAGAGAACTTTCGTTGGAATTTTGAGTGCCCCCAAACTCTTTGGTGATGCACTTTCACCAACAGTTAGTTTTAGCACTTATGTGTGGAGTTTCACACATGCAGCTCTCGGAAGTTCCTAAGAATTTTCCATTTCTTAGGTACCCCCCCACCCGGCCCCCACAGTACATACACTCAGAAAAAATAGTTAATGGAAAGAGCCCTGAAAGATCTCATTTTAGCCCCATAAATGCTTTAAACTGATTGTGTGACCTTCCCAAACCTCTGTTTTCTTTGTTGTAAAATGAAAGGTTGGAGTTCATGACCCCTGAGGTCTTCCCCAGCACCAGCCTGCCCTGAGAATGATTATATTTGTCACAATATGGGGTTTGCTTTGCTATGGTAGCAAAACATCACACATGCAACTTATTATCATCGTCTTTTGATTTTCTTGGGTTTCTCAGTCTCTTCTGGGGGAGACATCGCTGGCTTATCACACAATGATACTGTGTCCTGTCACTTAATTTGGGGGGACAGCACATTGTGCTGGCACAGGCTCAGTGCTAATAATCAAGATTATATGTTCTGCTTACTGTGACTTTTTTGTGGTTTCTGGGGAAAAATGCAGATGCTTTTCAATTATTCTAAGGGAATTTTGATTAACCCCCTGGGTAGACTTCTCTGTACCACCTGCCATGGAGAAGCGAGTTTTATTGAACAGAAGGTATAGAATTGAATTGCTCATATTTGTTTTCTTTCTGGTGCCTATAGCATTATTTCAAACTAAAGCATTTTAATAAATATTTAATAAATATCTGTCTAAAATAGGTTGAAACTGTTAGAAACGAAACCTCTTTTGTTCTTCAATTTCAAATGCAAATAAGCTAATTTGACTTTTAAGTGGAATCGTCAAATTAAAGACTCACATCTTCCTTTTGTGATGTAAAAAGTAGTTATTTTTGACTGGTATAGTCAGTGTCCTGCTTACAACATAATTCCAAGTATCAGCCCTTGGAAGCAATCTGTTTAATAGGTTTATTGCAATGTTGCTATTTTTGTTTTTCTTGTAGTATTTTGCGTGTTCACTACTTGTCTCTCTTGTATTGCTGTTTTTAACTTTTGCCTGTGGCCAGGAGATGCCAAGTTCTTGATTTATAGAGCATTTTCAAATGGCTGACTATAAGGCCTTTTTAAACAAAGTTTTGTTGAAGGGTGCCTGGCTGGCTCAGTCGGTGAGTGTGCAACTCTCAATCTCGGGGTTGTGAGTTTGAGCCCAACGGTGGGGGTAGAGTTTACTTAATAAAAAAAGTTTTATTGAAATGTAATTCACATTCCACACAAGTCACCCATTTAAAGCGTACAGTTCAGTGGTTTTTCGTCTGTTCACAGGGCTGTGCATCCTCTAGTCCATTTGAGAGCATTTTCATCACCCCAAAAAGAAGCTCTTTCCCCATTAGCAGTTAACCCCCATTCTCCTTCAGCCCTGCCAGCCCCTGGCAGCCACTAATCTTCCTATTTGTGTATGTTTGCTTATTCTGGACGTTGCATATAAACAAAACATATAGTATATGATCTTTTGTGAGTGGCTTCTTTCACTTGGCATCAAGTTTTCAGAGGGTTCGTCTCTGTTGTACCATCAGTAGTTCATTCGCTTTTTGCCGAATAATTTTCCAGTGGACAGATACACTACAGTTTATCCGTTCCTCAGGATGGATGTTGTGTTGTTTCTTTTTAGCTACTATAAACAATGCTGCTGTGAACATTCCTGTACGAGTTTTTGTGTGGACATATGTCTTCCATTTTTCTTGAGTGTGTATCTACAAGAGAGGTTTCTGAGTCATATGGCAACTCTATGTTTAACTTTTTGAGGAATTGCCAGGATGTTTTCCAAAGCACCTGCACCATCTTACATTCCCACCAGCAATATGTGAGTCATTTATTTTCCCCACATCCTTGCCAGCATGTCATTATCTTTTTGTTATTGAAGTGTAATTGACATACAGCATTGTTAGTTTCAGGTACTCAGTATTTGTATGCACTGTGACATGATCACCACAATAGGTCTAGTTCATATCCGATGTCTGTCTTTATTTCTAGACACCTAGCGGGTGTAAAGATAGGACTCGTTTTCAAATACTCTGTGTAGGATTCCTTCTTTTCACTAAAACTCCTGATTCAGAAAAGACCCAAACAGTGTATTAGTTGTGTCTTGTTTTGTTTTGTTTAAAAACAAACTTAACCCTAATGAAACAACAAAGCACATTGATTTTAATTATTGTATATTTTCTATTGCACTGTTGTCTCTTCCTTCTGCATGTAGAATGTTTTTGATATTAAAGCAAGCAAATCCTTTCATTTCCCTAGGGTTTTTTTTTTTTATGGTAGCACATACTGTGCAGAAAGGTCATTATATAGAGAGGAAGAAAGAGTAATCAGCATTGAAGAGAAAGTTAATGCTACTTGTATAATTTTTTAATAGGTATCTTGTAACATTTTGAGATATAAGCCAACTGATATTTTTTGCACATTACTGGGCAGTTTCTTCTTGTTGCCTGTGAATTGATATTTTGCTTTGGAAACTAAGATAGTGGGAAAATATCAAGCTTCAAATACTTGATTCCTTAGTCATTTAGGTAGTAATTCTCTTCTGTAGACCACCTACATGTGTTTGTAAGGGATATAATAACTGACACTGTATTTAATTAGTGCTAATACTGTGCAGAAGGAAAAACATATTAAGTATCTTTACGAGTCACTAGTTGAAAGTTAGCAGATGCCAGGAAGAAAAAGTCCTTGTCTATGCACCACTGTTATTTTGCATAGCTGTGGAAGTTTGTGATTCATTCATTCAGTCATTCATTCATTCAACAAATATTTGTTGGGTGCATATTACTTGCCATACAATGTTATAGGTCCTGGGGAAATGGACCAATTGATGTAAGACAGAGTATAAACTACAAATAAGTATCCAGAGGCAACCAGCTAATGTATACAATGAGCTGATGTAGTAAGTATGGATCTTCCTCCATTGGGGATGGGGTTACATACTGATAAACCCATCCTCAGTTGAAAATATCATGCATGGAAAATGCATTTAATACACCTACCCTACTGAGCACTGTGGCTTAGCCTAGCATACCTTAAATGAGCCTAGAACACTTACTACATTTGGGCAAAACCATCGGACACGAAGCCTGTTCTATAATCAAGTGTTAATTTATTGAATGCTGTACTGAAAGGAAAGACAGAGTGGCCGTATGGGTGCAGAAGGGTTGTCATTGTATGGCTGCTTACCCTTGTGATCATTACGCAGCGTGGCTGACTGGGAGACGTCACTGCCTCACATCACCAGAGACAATCATGCCTCTGATTACTAGCCTGGGAAAGGTCCAAGTTCAGATCCAAAGTGTGGTTTCTCCTGAATGCATATCCACTTTCAAGGCATCATAAATTAGAAAAAATCCTATAGGGCCATCATAGGTCAGGGATCATCATATGCAACCCAAATTACCTTTCCTTAGCTTCTGATAGCAAAATGAAAGGCCTTTGAGGTCAGTTCTCAGAGTTCCCCTTTGAGTTTGGGGGCAGGGAAATTGAGTAAGGGGGATGATGAAGACTTTGGATTCTGAAGATTGTCACTTTATTCTCCCTTTTTGAAGTAAAAGCCATTTTTTAGTTTTGTGGTCTTAAGTCTCCTTCCACAAATGTAAAGATCTTGCTTCCTTTCTTGAATTTCCCTTGCATTTTATAATTATTACTTCAATTATATATTTTCCACCTGTTTGTATACAGAAAGCAATTTACTTGTTGATGGAGTTCCTGCATGTGAGGGGCAGGGAGTATATGGGAAACCTCTCTATTTTCCACTTTATTTTGCTTAAACCTAAAGAACTTCTAAAACATAAAGTCTGTTTTTTAAAAATGTAATTACAGAGTGGCACCTGAGTGGCTCAGCCAGTTAAGCATCCAACTCTTGATGTCAGCTCAGATTATGATCTCAGCTCAGGTTATGATCTCACAGTTCATGGGATCATGCCCTGCATCAGGCTTTGCACTGGCATTACAGAGCCTGCTTGGGATTCTCTTTCCCTCTCTCTCTGCCTCTCCCCAGTTCTCTCTCTGAAAATAATAAATATTAAAAAAAATTTTTTAAATGTAATTTACAGAGTAATGATTAAAGGTACCTGGTTTAAAGTCTGGCAGACACTTATTAGCTATTTGATCTTAGCCTTATTTGCTCTCTCTAAGCCCAGTTTCCTGGTTTGTAAAATGAGAGTAATAATCCCATCTATTGTGAGAACTAAGTGAGAGAATGCATATGTGCCAGTTATTATAATTCTCAGTATAATTCACTCAATAAGTTTAACCAGCACTGTGGAAATATATTTTATACCAAGGACTAAACTTGTGTTCACCTTTATGAGACACCATCCTGGGAAATTTCTAGTTGCCATGGCGGCTTTATCCTAAGGACAACTAATTTAGATGCAGAGCCTCTAACTTGGTGTGACTTGCTGTGTTTCTTCATTCTATTATGAACATCTCTGTACCACTCTGTCTTTTCCCCTGAAATATCTAACATGTGGATGCCTCAGATAAGCTGTCCATGGGGTAGAGCGGCCTTCCTGCCACAGGCATGGTGGAGAATGGAGGTGGCCGTGGTGGAGACAGGAGGAGGACAGGGGGAGGTAAGGCGGAGGGTGGGGTGCGGGGCATGAAGGGGAAGGCAGAAACCAGATGGGATGCAGAGTCAAAGGAGAGTTTGTTTTCTTACTGGGAATGACTCAAGCTTGTTTTTCAGGCTGAACAGAAGGAGCCAATGGAGAGGAAAACGTGTAGTTGGTGAAGCAGGGTCATAGTTGATGAAGGAGTAAAGAACAGGCCAAGGATTCAAGTGCAATGTCTGATGGCAAATAGGAAGAGCACTCCCTCTCTCCCTTTCTCCCTAGACTAGGGGGACAGAGCTACAGATTGACAAATCATGGAGAGTTAGTTGGGCAGTAGGCTGTCTAAGGAGCCCAGGGAACTTTTTTTCTTTGTGAGAGCATTCATCCATTCAGTAATAATTATTGTGTTGACATGACAAGCTTTTCTATTTCAAAAGACCAGAGTGAGCACAAATTTATTTTATCTTATACTCTTTAGGGTGAAAATTCGTATTATTTTAAAGCTATCTACCATAGGTGCTATTATATATTTATCATCTAATGTTTCTAATAATGGAAATAACAAAAAAGTGACTAAAGTATCCACATTTGACCTTGTACTAACATCATTCTTGGCTTACTCAACGTCCCTGAAGGTCAGCAAGAGATGAATCTGCCCTAGACTGGTCTTTTCCTGCATTCATCACTTAAAAAAAAAAAAAGAAAGAAAGAAAGAAAGAACAGCGAGAACAAGCTATCTTTTACTTTTATAATTTTTAATCCATCATTAAAAGTACAACTTGCTTTATGATCTAAAGAAATATCTAAGTCTTTATATTAGGAACAAAAGTGAGCCTTTCAGGAAAAAGGGAGGAGAGCTTAATCTGCATTAGCCCTTTGATGTATTTCTAGATTTTAAAGAGCTTCCTGCCGTCCCCAGCCACACTGAGACAGACCCAGCCGTATGTCCAGCAATGGCCTTGTCCTTTCTCTTCTCAGCACACACTGAGCTAGAGAGCGGGCCTTTTGGGAGTGAGCTAGGCTCCTGCCATTAGTGACATACTGTTTCTTCTCCTTGTACTTCCGGGGGAAGACTCTTAAGTTAATGATCGGTTTAGAAAAATAAACTAGATCACCCTTTGCTCTTCTTTGGAACATTTCTTTAAAATGTGACTGTCACTGGTGGATTTCGGGGACTTTATTGAGTGAGAAGTGGAAGAATGCTAACTGAAATGAGGTCTATCTGTCTATAGCAATGAAGTAGGGACTGCAATAGATAAATTTGAAATTAAATTAAAAATTGAAATCCTATTGTTTGAATTCTTGCCATTTTTACTCTTGGATTTCATTTCTTATAACCTAGCTTTCAACTTTAGAGACGTTGCCGAGCCTTATATGGCAGCTTCTTAGTACTCATGTCTCCTTACGTTGTGTGGTGGAAAGTGATGGGTTAGTGCGTGTTTTTAATGCTCTTCCTATTCATGGACATTTTTGCCAGGAGGGGTGACTTGTGCCAGCTAGTTTCATAGATGGAGGAAAGCAATCTGGGTTTCAGTTTCACAAAAGGAAAAACAAAACCTAAGAGGAAAAGGAAACAATTCGTTAGCAGTGGGCCCCTGTGCAGGGGAGGATAACCTGCCTTCAAAGATTTTTGTGTTGGGCACTGTAATATAATGTTTAATAAATAGTTTACTTCAAAGGGCCTCACAACAAGAAAATAGGCAGCTTTCCTGCCATTCTTGTTCCCTGGTTCAGTTTTACTATAAGTAGCTCATATCCGGTCCTCTGTGGTCTCGGGTGGTCGTTTGTGTTTATGACCCTAACACTGAAACGGTAAGAACTGTGGCCCTATTTTAAGTCAGTAGCAAATCCACAGTGTTCTTCAGGAACTGAGCGAGGGGCCCTCCTGAAACCCTTGACCTTTGACCCGTCTTAAGGAAAGTGCCCAGATGCTGTAAGCCGTACATGTGGGATTATGTCCTCCCAAAATAGAAAACTACTGAGGAATAGAAAAACTCATTGACATGCACCTAAAGTTTTTGATGTATTGTGACTACTCCTGTGCTCCCATTCTAAACTTCTAAACAGTATGTATGTTCAGTATCCTTGAGATAAAAGCCTGAGGTTACAAAGATCACTGGAGATGTTTGAATTTTTCTTTTTCTTCCTGTAGATATATTTGGCATATGGAGACTTTGAGAGCCCACTGTTAATATCAGTTGCTTCCAGATATGACCAGATATCAGGTAGCCAGATGGAACTCAGAAGAAACTGATGGAACTCATAAAGCAACCATTATATATGTTTTTTTCACTATGAATTTTAACCCAGCCGTGTATTGGGTCTGGGTGGGGCCTGGCCATCTCCATTGTGAAATGGCTTCCCCATGATTGTGGTGAATACCTCTGTAAAACCACCATTGTAAACTCTTGTTAGGTATGGTTTCATTTGTGTATTTTTTGTTGCTAACTGTTTGGTGCAGGGCTGTTCTAAGCAACATGGACTTGAGATAATTTCCCACCGGCTTACACCTCCTTCCGTTCCTGTTCCTCTCATTCTCCCTTTGTGTGGAAGCAAAGGGAAAGCATTGCGCTAAGACCCAGCAGTCAGAAAGCCTAAGGGGTGAAGAGGAGGAAACAGAGCAAGTGGGTGTAGAGAAGGGGGAAGCTGTCCCACCCCATTGCTTTCATGGGTGTGGAAAGGGTTTATGGATTGGGCCTGCGTTTCTACATTAGCCACACTGTTCTCTAAAGCAGTGGTAGTAGAGCCATCTTTTTCTCCCACCCTTCATATTCTTGAGTATTTACCCAGAACCAACCCACTGTGGCAGCTCTGGTGGGGAGGGGAGGTGCACTGTCAGTTCTGGTTGTCGTTTCTGAGACCCATGTTGAACTTGAACACAGTTAACCATTGTAACAGCCAATGACAAATCCTCAATTCATGTGAACCAAGCATTTCTACAGTTTAGGTATCATGTGGTTGAATTTCTTTAGAGGAATCAGTTCACACCAGTGTCCAGTATGAATAACTTCTAACAGAAGTTTCTCCAAGAGAATTATATATACTCCTCTTTGACGTGGCCATCCCAACTCTAGAAATTTATCATAAGGAATTGTTTTGGTTAGATTCTTTTGCTTGCAGGAGATTCACTCAAGTTTCCTAAACTTATCACCAGGATGTGTGTAGAGAGGCCTTTGGAAAAGGCCAGTTGTCTAGGCCCCAGGGCATCCATCCAATTGTCTGGACCCAGGGTGGCTCAGATCATAATGATAAGACTGTAATTATGAGAGCTAACCTATACTGAGTGCTCGGTATGTAGGAGGCATTTCAGTTTATCTTCTCATTTAATCTTTCATGAGATAAATACTGTTACTATTCATGTTTTTGAGTTGAAGGACTTCAGATGTACAGACATTAAGTGATCTTCCCAGGGTCATGTAGCCAGAATCAGAAACAGGGGTTAACCTTGGGACTCTCTGATGGCAAAGCCCATCAAGAGTGGCTCCTGGACCCTCCTTACAGTGCACCCCCATTAACATGACTGAGTGCCTCTGCAGGGGTCTGCTTGCATCCATCTGTGGCTTTTACTTCTTCTGCAGGGTACAATTTCTGCCTGGTAACTGAGGACTACATATGGCAGATTGACGCATATCATGGCCTTGTCAGCCGTTCTCCAAATCATGCTCTCCCTGGAAGCTGCCTCTCATCCTGAGAGACTAGCTCATGTCATCCTCTTTCACTTAGATGTGTAGTGGATCACTGGGTTATTGAGGTTTGTTGTCCTCTCATCCCATCAGCCAACACCATGGACAGAAGGTGGGGCATGCACTATGCTATATATACTGCCACCTAGCAGGACTTGGATGGGAAGAGAACCCAGCCTGAGGTCCACCAGGGGGACTAATTGGATGAGTTCCCAAAAGTCTATGTCTGTGATATTCATCACAGTGTTGTTTATGTTAGCAAAATAATTGGAAACTACCAGCCTGTCCATCAACAGCGGTTTGATTAAAGAAATCATGGCATTCCATATGGTAGAATATTAATATTCAGCCCTAAAAAGTAGGATTAGGTCAGTGTTTATTCACATGGAAAGATGCAATGTGAACTACGCTGACATGAAAAAATAAGGTTAAAGTGACGTATATAGGATCCTGTTTTGTTTTAAAAGCAAAGACTTAGATGGTGGAATTCAGGAATATTAATAGTTGTGTAACTTGAACAGAATCTTCTTCATGCCTTTCTGTTAACATCTGTTTGTGTGATAATGAACACCTATCACGTATATATTCAGCAGCATATTTGCAGAACATATCAAGGTATAGAAGTTGTACTGATTAAAAGCTGAAATGAATAGTATTGATTATCGAGAAAGAAAATAAAGCAAGACCTAGGGGCTATGAACTATAGTTACCTCTACCTGTATCACACAACAAATTAAGGGCATAAGGGGGAATGTAATAATAGAGCGTCATTATTACCAAGGAGCTAAAATGAGAAAAGTGCATTTCTTTAATAGAGTAACACTCCAGATTTCTGGAACTGTCTTACCTTGGAGATGTTTTTTGTTTGTTTTGTTTTTTGTTTTTTTTTTTTAACCTAGAATAACTGGAAAGAGACTTGAGAATCAATGAGAGGGTGTCATTAAGTTCATGACTTTAAGTTTATTGACTCTTAATTTACATAGAATTCTAAGAATTAGCTCATTCTAATCATTGACAGCTGATTCTAAGAATTAGTTGATCTCTATGTGCCTGGGTCTGTGTGTGTGTGTTTAGGCCAGTTTTGCCAAGCAGTGTGAATGGTAGTCCTTAAAAAAAAAAAAAATTCTATTTCATATAATTTGGGAAATGGTAGGTTAAATTAAACAATTTTGTAAGGGAACCTCGACTCCCAGCGTGGGGCTTGAACTCACTGACCCCAGGATCCAGAGTACACAAGGTGTACCAACAGAGCCAGCCAGGTGCCCCTAAACAATGTGGTTTTTATTTTTATTTTTTAACAATGTTTTTTACTTCAGGACTTCTTAGTCTTTATTAGATTTATATTCATTTTGAATCTCTGAGAGGGAATATGGAATGCACTAGTATTTTCTCAAACTTATTTTTATCACTGAATCCTTTTTTTCATTGAGTATGTGTTAACCTTTCCCAGAACTTGTTTTGTAGACTAACATAGGAGATGCTGCCTTGAGATCTTTTATTTTTTATTTTTTATTTTTTGTTTATTTTTATTTATTTTTAAGTAATCTCTACCCTACAACATGGGGCTCAAACTCACAGCCCTGAGATTAAGAGTTTCATGCCCTTCCAACTGAGCCAGCCAGGTGCCCGATGCCTTGGGACCTTTTAAGCTAGGAATTAGAAGATAGCAAGATGTGCAGAGGACTGAGAAACAGAAATAATACCTGAGTTGCCAATGACTTGGAAAAAGAACCCCCTCCAAAAAAAAAATCCCCTACAAAACTGTAATCTTACAGGAAGGATAGTAGCATGCATGTGATTTATAGGGACCTGTCTCAATTAGAATAGGCTAAATTATGTTCTCTATTTTATCTCTATAAGTAGGAATTATATAGTACATTTTACTAAGGTGACCCCACCCAAGTGTTTCAAATACATAGGTACTTTTGAAATAGTTACTATTTTTTTAAAAAAACATATTGATTTACTTAATTTTATAGATTTAAAAAATATTTTTACAAAGCAATAACCCTCTGACTTGAGGTTTTGAAAAATACTCTGTAAGGGCTCTCCCTGGGAGATTCACAGTGCATACTGGCATTTTAAAGCTGTTGAGCAGTGCTGTAGTGAAGAAACCTGCTTCCCAATTTCCCCAGATCTGTTCCCCATCTTTTTTTTCCCCCATATTCCTTATTAACAAGCCCTAAAAGTAGTGCTCCTTCGAATACCTTTGGGAGGCACTGCCCCGGAGTGGTAAACTGCAGCCCACCATTCCCTTTTGTAAATAAAGTTTTATCCGAACACTGCCACACCCGTTCGATTCTGTATTTTCTGTGGCTGCTTTCATGGTGCCGAGGCAGAGCTGAGTAGTTGTGACAGACATATGACCTGCAAAGCCCAAAAGATTTACTATCTGCTCTTTGTAGGAAAAGTATGTCCACCTCTGCCTGGACAATCAGTTGTAGGTAGTTGTGTGTGCACACTAATTTTATCTTCTGCTTTTTTGTTCTCTAGCACATGCATACAGGTATATGTATGTTGTGCATATAGGTGTGTACCCTAAAATATCATAAAATGTCAAGGGATTCAAGTAACATTGTTAACCAGAGTGGATAGAAATGCCACCCAAACTTGTTCGTTATATTTACTGTGTCAAGAACAAAATGCACTGGAGAATTGAGAAGAAAGATACTTTTATTCAGGCTATTGCAAGAGGGAGAATGCTCATTAATGAGGAATGTCTTAAAAGGAAGGGTTCGGGTCCATCGAAGCAGGTACACAAGGGAGTCATCGTCAGTCTAATGGGGCTTATGGAGGAGGAGTGGACAGTAAGTCTTGTCTAAGTAATGGGGGGAGAGTGGCTCTCTGCCTTTAGCCACTTACCAGATGGAAGAGAGTGGAGGTTCTGTGACAGTTTCTGCACAGCACTCGGAAGATTCAACATTGTCAGTTGTCAGTAAGTCAGTATTGTTAAATACCTACTCATACATAGTTCTGGCACTAACGTGTGGTTGTTTTCTCAGGTTCTACCCAGGGCCACCCTCGAGTGTTTCCTGTATGTTGCCTTGCATTACTTCTCTTGCCCGTATCCTAATCCTAATATAGTTTATGATGAGTCATTGTTATTGAAAGAGATGGCAGTAATGAAGACTGCTACTCTGAATTAAAGTAAATCTACACGGTCACCGTATTTTATTTTATTTTATTTTATTTTATTTTATTTTATTTTAATGTTTATTTTTGAGAGAGAGAAAGGGAGAGGGAGAGAATGAGCAGAGGGAGGGGCACAGAGAGAGGGAGCCACAGAATCCAAAGCAGGCTCCAGGATCTGAGCTGTCAGCACAGAGCTCAACGTGGGGCTCGAACTCATGAATCATGACATCATGACCTGAGCCGAAGTCAGACTCCCAACTGAACACCCCACGTTCACCATATTTTAAAAGGAAAGTGAGTGATTATGGAGCAGTGTAACTGGATTGGTTACATGCCAGTTTGCTATTGATACGTTACTCTGTGGGATATCGTTTTTTCCGTCTGTAAAATCTTCATAATAGAAATGATTGCCATAGGCCTAATTTACTTTTCAAATCAATTACAGGTTACAACACAGATCCCATTCAAGACATCAAGGCAGAATGTGACCCTCACACTTTGAAGGGAGATTAGTTCCTTTTATGACATGTCCAATTTGATAAATCCTTTTGAATGAAATGATAAGAGCCAACATCTGATACTATGAACTGGGCACTCTTCTAAACATTTTTAAGTTTTAAGTTTTATTTAAATTGAGGTATTCTTTACAGACCACAGTCGGCCATGTAGGTTGTGATCCAGTGATTGGTAGCAAATGGACTCATGCAGCCACCACTACAGTTCGCTGTGAGAACATTCCAGCACCCCAGAAGTTCCTTTCTGCCTGCATGCAGCCAATCCCTGTCTCCTCTGCCAGCCCCAGGCAACCACTAGAAACACTTTATGTGTGTTACTACTTTGCTCCTCACAGCATCCTTCAAGACAGGTTACTCTCATCATCTCTGTTTTCCTGGTGAAACAGTCTCCAGCATCGTGAGAAATACTCCCTTTTGTGATGGGTCTTCTGTGTGTGCTTGTTACGATCGTGCCAAGCATTTCTGACAATCAGATATGGTGAAGTCTAGAGGAAAGAAATGTATGAGACTACATGGTAAACATGCCATTAGATGCCATCTGAGAGGTCATGTTTTCCAATCATCTTGAAGTGCCGTTGGTGCTGCTGTGTGTGTGCATGCACGCGCACGCCTTCTCCATCAGTTTGTGACTTTCATTAGAATGAATTAAGGTCACATGACTCTATATCCATTTCTGCTTTTGAAAAAGCAGACAGCTATTCACGGCAGCAAGACACAGACCCAAGCTTGGTTCTGATGCCCCTAGTCACAGGCAAAAATGTCAAGGGTAATTTACCCAAATGGGAGAAAAAATCAAGATGAAGAGAAAGTACTGACTCACTGCAGACAGCTGCAGAATGTTGCCCTTGGGATAGAGGTTAACTCAGTTGTGAAATAATGGCCAAAGCTCACACTCCTAATAACTTTTTCTTAGCCCTCGAGAAAGCTCCTCCATTTAATGTGAGAACACTTGGCAGAAGGTCTGCAGTTGAGTGGCTGGCTCAGCAGGAGGCCCGGATTGAAAGCTCTCCGTTTGTACAAACTCATTTGCATTTGTAACGCTTTTATTTTAAATCTTCCCTAAATGTAAATATTTTGGTCTCCTTTTCTCTATTTTTTAAAATAGAGTTTAGGTAAGATGAACCTAAATAAGGGTGAATCAAGTAGCTTCTCATACGCCCCAAAAGAACAAGTGGAAATGGTAGATAACTCTCAAGAGTGATGCTGAATTCTACTCCATAAAGAACCTGGTGAACGTCAATTGGAGGGCCCATTTCAGAAGTATATTGGAATACAGGGGAAGAGTTACTTAGGAAAGGTTCATTTGCACCTTTTGGAGGTGGTCCAATAGGTTTGATAGGTTTCTTGAAGAAGCCAGCAGCTTCCTGCCCGTCCGTGACTGCTCAGATAGACCATCCTTTTTCTGAACGGCAGGACAGAGGAGTCAGCAGAAGGGTGTTTGCTGTCTCCCGCAGTTGAGTGCACGGATGTAGGGGCCCCAGGACCAGCCTACCTCAACTGCCAGTGGGCACTCCTGGCATTCTCAGACCTCCAGAGGTGTCATGGATGTGAGCTGTCCACCCTGCTGCACTGCCAACCAGTGCCTGTCCAGAGGAGGAACACTAGAAGTGTTCCCTTTAGTCTCCAAGATTGCAATAGATTCTCTGAACGTGAGCCCTTCCAGAGCCTTCCTGGGTGTATCTGAGCGCCATGCTGAGAGGAGAACCAGCCTAGTCGAAGGAAGGTCGGTTCTTCTTCTTTTTTTTTTTTAATGTTTATTTATTTACTTTGAGAGAGGGAGCATGTGAGTGGGTGGGAGAGGCAGAGAGAGAGAGAGAGGGAGAGAGAGAATCCCAAGCAGGCTCCATGCTGTCAGCGCAGAGCCTGATGCGGGGCCTGATTTCACGACTCCTGAGATGATGACCTGAGCTGAAACCAAGAGTTGGACGCTTAACTAACTCAGCCACCCAGGCACCCCAGGAAGCTTGATTCTTAAGGCTGGCGCTGGCCTTGATCAGACTCTGCCACATGCCCAGTTTTCTCACAACCACAGCGTGATTTGAGAAAACTCACTTGGGGTCAGTTTTGGATCTATAGAACCAAACGAAATAAAGACTGAAGTATTGGTCATCCATACACCTGCAGATTCCAACCTTCTTGGCATGTGAGCATTGCTTGAATATTGGAAAATGTTAACTAACATTCTTCCATCTTTCAGGAAATCTGATGCATTTCAGTCCAGCATCTGATGACTGTTATTCTCTTCCTCTCCCTACCCACCACTCACTTGCCATCTGCTTCTCTTCAATGTAGACTTTATTTATTTATTTTTTTTCAACGTTTATTTATTTTTTTGGGACAGAGAGAGACAGAGCATGAATGGGGGAGGGGCAGAGAGAGAGGGAGACACAGAATCGGAAACAGGCTCCAGGCTCTGAGCCATCAGCCCAGAGCCTGACGCGGGGCTCGAACCCACGGACCGCGAGATCGTGACCTGGTTGAAGTCGGACGCTTAACCGACTGTGCCACCCAGGCGCCCCTTCAATGTGGACTTTAAAATGAGAGTCAAATCTCTGTCATTCACATGTAGAGAGCAGTGGTAGATAAGAGAGCAAACATTCATTTATTTTGAAAATGGAGGAGTGGATAATATGGTGTGTTGCCTAACTGTCCAGCATGCCATCATTCTTCCAGAACATTGTCTCTGGATAGGACTGCGTTCACCTTTGGCTTTCCCATGACATGGGTAGGTCATGGATACTAATCTAAGCAGCCTTGACTTTGGATTGGAAATTCCTTCAACACATTACAACATTACAAATACTTCTAGCTTTATCTACTGTTGAACGCTTTTGCTTGGCCAGCTGACTTCCTAATAGTCCTGTTGCAGTCTTGTTCTTTCCTACCTCTTCTACATCTTGATTCCTGGCATACTTTTCCAAGGAAGCTCACTGCTTCCTCTGCCCTTCTTCAGAATTCTTTTACTCCAAGACTTCTCTCCAGTCTTATCTTCTCCACAAGTCCTCTGACTACCTTAGGCCCTCCCTCTGAAATTCTACAGTATTTCATTTTCTCAACACGGACACTCAGAGAAATTTGCTTGTTTGGAGTCCCTCAGCTAGGGACAGTCTACCTCCGCCCACCACCAGCAGACATTTGGCAATGAATGGAGATATTTTCAGCTGTGACAACTGGAAAGGGGGACTACAACATCTAGTGGCTAGAGGCCAGGGATGCTGCATTGAGAAACGTGACCTTCAGTGATTCAGCCTAGATGATGTAATAAGAATCCTTGGTTCTTGTAGGACTTGAAGAGTACATCCTGGATATACTTGAGTGTATTTGGTGGCGAGGCTTTCTACTTCACAAGGCCACCTATTGTATTGTTGGAGAGCTCTGTTGGAAATTGTTTCCTTATGTTGGATTGAACTCTGCCTCCCTGTGCAGGTCTTCTGTGGCTGGGCAATAAATCGATTCCTTTCCCTACATGGAGGTGTTTATAGAGAGCTCCCTTGTGAGTCCTTGCAGCTCTCCCACCCCTCGCTGGTTTCCACATTATGCTTGGGCCCACGACTCACCTCTATACGTGTGTTCCTCACATGTCATGGTAAACTTCCTGACGGCAGACGCAGTGTCTTACTCTCTTTGTTTTGTAGCCCTGCCGCTAGTACAGTTAATTTAATCTTGTCCTAGAAAATGCTGTCTTGGAAACGACCAACCCCGTAGAGATGATTCCCCTGCTGGCAGTGGGGATCAGTCGGCTGCAAACCCTAATCCTGGCACAACATTATTGTTCCTTATCTTTTGTGTAGGGTATTTGTAGGATCATTACCTTTAAGGTGGAGTTTGTTGTTTGTTTGTTTTTGTTTTTTAGTTTGTAAAGGCGGTGAGAAAAATATTTATTTCTAAAGCAGGTAGAGACCTCAGCATTATGGACAGTGTATTTGCTTCCCACTTACGACTATACAAGTAAAGAAAATTCCTTGTATTGCGACGCTGTCCAGTTTGTTGGGTTAATCTGGGAGAGCGTATCAGTGACCTGGAATCGTGCCAACTTCCAATTAGCACTCTGTGTAGCCACTGATGTCACTTTAAAAGTAATTACTGCACGGGGGGAAAAAAAGGTAATTACTGCAGATTTTCTCATCCACCCTGAACATAGCATATGCATTTCTAATCCTGTACGTTATTATTCTCATCAAAAAGGAAAATTTTCTTTAGGTTTTTATAATTTAAAAAGTTTTAAACCTATCTTGATATAATTTAAGACTTCTAGAAAGAATGCAAAAATAGTACAATTATGAATGTCCATATAATTTCACTGATTCCCCAAATGTTAACGTTTTGTATAACATGTTACTATGTATAACATTTGTTGCGGTGGCTTTATTGTGTGTCATCCCACACCCCCATGATTGTTTTTCTGAACGATTTTAGTTAAGTTGCTAGCAACTTATTTTAAAGTCAGGACAGCATTCCCTTATATAACCACAGTGCAGGAAGTTAATATTGGCACAGTAATATTATCTAGTCTAAAAGCCTTTAAAGTTTTGCTGGTTTTCCTACTTATGTCTTTTATAGCAAAAGAAAATAATTTTTTTTTCTGGTTGGGGCTCTAATTCAGAAACACACATTGCATTTACTTTTCATGTCCTTTTACTTTGCTTCATTCGAAAAGAGTTCCTTGGTCTTTGTCTTATGTGACCTTTACATTTTTTTAAGATAGGTCTTTTATTTTGTCAGATGGGTCTCAATTTAGGTTTGTCTGGTGTTTTCTCATAATCAGATGAATTTATACATTTTTGGAATGTATACCAAAGTGTGGCATACCACCAAAGTGTGTTGTGCCCTCAGTACATCCTAGGGAGAGAGGCACATGTCCCATCACTGGTGATATTACTTTGATTACTTGGTTAAGGTGGGATTTGTCCAGTTTCTCTGCATTAAACTTACTACTTTTCCTTTTTCTAGTTGTCTGGTAAAGGGAATTGACACTTAAACTGGTCATTTCGACACAGCATGGTAGGTATGACAGACAGCCAGGGTACCATGGGAGCCATGGAATCCCCTGATGTGATGACACCTCAGCGGTGACTTAGGGAATGATTGTTGAATCAGCCAGCCACAGGAATCTGGGGAGGATATTCTAGAAGGCTACAATACCATGAACACAGCTATAGAGCCATGAAATAGCATGGTATGTTTAGGAAACTGCAGTGGTTGGCATCTTGAGTTCTGAGATTGAGTTCTCCAATCATGGAATCCTCAGATGGAAATCTGAGTGCGTGAGGTCTCATGGGAAGCTGGAAGTGAAGGTCCTGCTCTCTCTCAGGAATTGTGGGGTCTTTTTTTGTCTCTGAATTCTACAGTCCTCTCTTCCCTAATTCACAGAGCCAAAAGTAGCAGAAGTGTGGGCATTAGAGGGAAAATCACAGTATTTGATAGTTGTACAAGTTACATCATCAGTGGGATGCAATTTATTCTATTCCACTGGAAATTGATTGCTTTCTCAGAGAAGGTAATTATCTTTGCAAAAAGCTCATGTCACTTTTTTGTCTCATCTTTTCCAGCATAAAAATTATTGAAAATAAAAATGGGAAAAATGATGCAAATAAAACAAAAATCAACCTGAATCTGGCTTTGCAATATATAGCCGAGAAGCCTGCTACTCTTTGGCTTGAGTAAGAAGTTAAAATTGTGGAGTGGTGAATGGGTGTAGCCTCTCTATGCTCTTTGACACTCAGCCAATTTGAAATTTTTATTTTTGTGGCAAATGTTGCTAACTTACCCAAGTATGAGGTAGCAAATACATTTGGACTGCCCAGGACTTTTCCAGGCTCCTGTCAAGAAACTGCTATAATTCTCCAAGAGTCTCCAAATTAAATTCGTGTCAAGACATCTCCTTTGTTCTAGAAGTGAGGTCATCTTTGGAAAGTGGACATTAGCGATGCTGTGAGTGAGAAAAGGATTATGAACCTCTGTCTGAGCTTTAATGATGTCTGGGCAAAAATACATGTTCAGAAGAATTCCTTGAGGTTTTCAAGACCCTATAAATTTCTAAGAGAAATTACTAGTTCTGAGGCTCAGAGAATTTCATTCTTCAGCATTGGAACTTTTCATAACTATCTGCTTTTTGCCTCCTCTTGCTCGGGTAGAGATATGCAGAGCTTGGCCAAAATGATCATAGATTCTTTTTACTTTTCATCCACAATTTTGACTATCTTCTGTGTACCAGACACTATGATCCCTAACTAATGGAGGTCATCACATCGATGTGTGTATCAGTGCCAGCCCCAAATCAGGTAGCATAATCCAGTATTTCTAACTAAAGAGCCTTAATGTGAATGCTTTACTACATTCATGTGGCCAACCGTATTCTTTTGAGTCAAAATTTATGTAACATAAAATTTGCCCATTAATTATTTTTAAATATACTGTTCTGTGGCATTTAGTACATTTGCAGGGCTGTGGCCTCTCTCTAGTTCCAACGCAAAAAACAACTCTGTACCTCTTAGCCATCACTCATACCCCTCTCTCCCCAGCCCTCAGCAGCCACTAGTCAGCTCTCTGCACCTGGATTTTCCTGTTCTTATGTTTTGTATAATTGGAATCATAGATTGTATAACTTTTTGTGATTGGCCTCCTTCACTTAGCATAATATTTTTTTGTGGTTCACCTGTTGTAGCAAGTGTCAGTTTCCTGTTTTTTGTTCCTTTTTATGGTTGAATAGTATTTTACTACCAAGTGTATTCTTTTAAAAAAATGTTTATTTTTGAGGCAGAGAGAGAACACAAGAGGGGAGAGAGGGAGGTGTGAAGGAGAGAGAGAATCCCAAGCAGACTCTGTGCTGTCAACACAGAGCCCAATGCAGGGCTCAATCCCATAAATCATGAGATCATGACCTGAGCTGAAGTCAATAGTTGGACACTTAACTGAGCCACCCAGGCCCCTCTACCAAGTGTATTCTTTAAGTATGTTTAAAAAGTCAACTCCTCCCATTGAACTGTTTTGAAGTGATATTTCTAGAATACAAGCAGTTTAAAGACTCAGCAGTATTATGTTAGCAGATTTTTTTATAGTAGAGAAAGATTTTGTATTCTGCCCTCAAACCTTGTCCAATTTTAAAAAATATTTCTTTATTTATTTTGACAGAGAAAGAATGTGAGTGGGAGAGGGGCAAAGATAGAGGGAGAGAGAGAATCCTAAGCAGGCTCTGTACTATCAGCACAAAGTCCAACACGGGACTCCATCCCACGAACCGTGAGATCATGACCTGAGCCAAAAATCAAGAGTTGGATGCTTAACTGATGGAGCCACCTTGGCGACCCCTTTGCCCATTTTGTTTTTGAACAAGATACTGACTCAGTTCTCTGGTTCTGAGAGCTTGGCAATGACAGCAGACAAGATTTATATCAGCCTGGTGGGCAAAATCACTGCTGTCAGTTCATACTGTGGTGGAAAACTATGAGTTGGGTTGACAGGTGGAGGCCTTTCCACCTGTTATAGGTAGAAATCACAGGTGTGCAATGCATGCCTAGGACACTGTTTCCTTCCATTGCTTAGCATGGAACTGCTTTACCTTTTCTAAAATACCAACAGCCTTTGCTGTTCTTAAAAATAGGCCTAGAAACTAAGATTTTTTCCTTTGTCAGCAACAGTGTTCCCATACTGAGCTTATTGACCTGGGAGATAGTTTCATTCCACTGGAGTATTGGGCAGTGAGAATGGCATATCAGTCTGTTCCCCAGGAGATATTAGTGAAATATTTGTGATTCCGATATTGATGGCTTTTAATGTTTGAGAAACTCTTTCTACTTTTTTCCTCTGGACCAGGAGTCACTGTTTCTAGGCCACGTGGCTTCCTCCTCCCCTTCTGGTACCGTTTGACCTCTTTTATTTGGCAGGGTAACAGGCAAGCCTGTAGGGTGTCTCGAGACAGACGTTTATGTTGGGATGAATAATACTTTGGTAAAGTTAGTTTCAGCCTTTCATGTCATGCCTTCTCATGATAAAGAGCATGGGTTGCTGCTGTTTCCAAGATGGACTGATGCTCGTTGCGACAAGCACTTCTCCACAGAGCACTTGGCCACAAAGGAGCATATCTGTCCCATCATCTTGAGTGGCAAAAATAAGACCAGGGCTCATGTGAACTTTGACAGACTTCCTTATAGAAATAAATCTTAAATATATTTGATATTAAAAATAAAACTTTTTCTCTCACAGAGGACAGTTTTCAAAATGACACAGAAGAAGCCAAGGAAAACAATATTTTATGTTTTTGGTTCATAGGCTATGTGAGACTTTTCTGGAGGTGCTAGTATTTGATTGTCCCTAACTTAAGAGTCTATAGAGTTTGAAGGAATAGTCAATTAAATCATGCTTCTGCCATTGGGGGAGAATGAATAACAGATTTTTTTTTTTTTTAAGATGGACAATATTTGAATCCCATCCTCAAATCCCTCTGGCTCTGAACTTAATTGAAGTAAGAAATTTGGCAAGAATGGAGTCCCACTGTCCAGGAAAAGAGCTAAAACAATTCTAGTTCAACTCCTTTTCTCCTGGGACCATCTTCAGATTGAGGCAATTAGTTTTAAAATGAATGGAGTTTCCAGATTCTCCACATTCTAACAAGATTGTAGAAAGGTTGAAAGTCACATAGAAGTCAAACTGGTTGAGTGTATAATTTCCTCTTGCAGATGCCAGACCAAAGGCAGTAGTGATCTAGTACTTATATTTGCTGTCATTTATTGAGACTAGAATTCTCCTTGGGATATATTATAATTTCTTTAATATTAAAGTTTCTTTTCGAGGGATTTGTACTTAATAAGTTTTGTGTAATAACGTATGCATTCCATTTGAAGTTACCTTGCCAACTTTTCTAGGACTTTTTTTTCAGCCTCCCCATAGTTTTTAATAAACCAAGAGATCAAATGAATACTCCCCCAGTTGCCCAGATATTGGGTGGTTATAGCTGGTTTCAGCCTATCTATAATCTGTAAACATTTAAAGAGAACCCCTTTTGAGAAGATACTTTGAGCCCAGAGGTATTCTCCAACCTCAGAAGGTCACTTACAGAACCAGAGAAACCTTCAGTCTGTATTAACATGTTTCTTTCTCTAATCTCACCCTTCAAATGATGTGTATGATCTCATTCAGGGGCAGCAACATTGGGGTCAAAGAAGAACTAACAAGAGAGTAACTGTTGACACCAGAAAACTCCCCAAACTTAGCAAAGCTGGAAAGTTTCGAGGTAGCTAGAAGGTTTTGAAAGCTATTTTTAAGTACACATAGCATAAAATATATTGTGAAGAAGTTCACCTAAAGACTCTTACCCACGTACATCTATGTAAATTCCAACGTATGTTTACTCACAAAAACTTCTTGAGACAGTAGACAAAGTCAGCCATCATCCCAGACTGTCTTTCTTGCTGTTGAAATTTGCAAGAGGTATTAAACATATTTAGTAAGCCTGGGTAGAATAAAAGTATTCTATTGAATGTTGATAACTCTAAAGACATGTCTATGTTAATTAAACCAACAAACTTAAACTAGTTTTAATACTGAATAATTTCCCTGATTACCCATCCAGAGGTAGAAAAATATGACATCCTAGAGAAGATGGAGGTAGAAAATCCACATCACAAAGGTACAGAGTAAGTATCCAGCTTTTCTTCAAGGAGTTTTGGGGGTATATCTGCCTCCTATCAGAGGTCTAGAGTGATTACTTTCATTTTTTTCCCTTTCCTTAAGTGCAAGACAATCCTGTTTCTAATGTCCTGAATTGTATACACCTAGAAGTATTTTGAGATGAATAGGGGAGGTTTGAATTGCTTCTCAAACCACATTTCTGGTATTGTAGAGATCACCAAGACAGTACAGTTGTTTGTAATTCCCCAAAGAACTAGATTGCAGCTTGAATATCAAGGGACTGACCTCATCTAATTAAATTTTCTTCAATTTGCTTCTTTATATCAGGGAGAAGACTTGCATTCCACCTAAAATTAGAATTAAAAGATTTCTGTGTTCTAGAACTTCAGGGTTTAATGCATTACATCTTTTAAAAGTCTATATAAAGTGTTTTTAAAAGGACTTTGGGTGCTCTCTTTCCTGAAAGCATAATTCAGTCTTGGCTTTTATCAGCCCCCAAACATCGGTTTCCAGCTGATCATTTGTAGTAAGGCCTAGAAGAAATTTCGTCATCTGTTTCCTCTGTGAAGCGGGTTGTAAATGGCCACGAATCTTTCTAATTCCTTCCTAAGTTTGGCAAGATCTTCTGAAAGTGGAGGTCAAAAGAGCTTTATAACTTAAAAAATCTGTTGCTGTCCAGGGGACATGAATTCTTTGCACTGGGGGTCCAGGATATATCTGCAGAGAACATTGTGTATGAAGGCCTGTGGCTGGCAGGGCCTGATCTCAGGGCTCTGGAAAGTAGAAGGAATTGTAAGAGAAAGATGAGCTAGTCTGCTGGCCATTCAGGTGCTTCTGCTGAATTCACTACCTGACTTTTAGTGTTTACTTGAGGAGCCTGTATAATACCCCCGGTGCTCTGGGGTGCCTGGGTGACTCAGTCAGTTGAGCCTCCAACTCTTGATTTCGGGTCGGGTCATGATCCCAGGGCTGTGGGATCAAGCCGTGTATTGGGCTCCACTCTGAGCACGGAGCCTACTTAAGCTTCTCCCTCTCTTTCTCCCTCCCCACGCCGTCCCTCTCCCCCACATGCACACACGCTCTCTAAAATAAAAAAAATTAAGTTAAAATTAAAAAAAAACATTACAATATAGAAGGTTGTCCAATTCAAAGGATCCATCATCTGGCCATTGAGTAGAATCTTATTTTAATCTCAATAACAACTCAAACCAATAAGCCTTTTTATAACTTAATCATGGACACCCCTCAGAGCTGTCCCCTCAGGAGAGTATAAGAAATGGAGCCCTCACAAGTCCAGAGGTTCACTCCCAGGGTTAGCCTTGGAAAGCAGACTTCATTGTCACAGGCGGTAGGAATAGTATAGCCTAAACAGTGTCCCTGGCTTCCCAAGAGAACGTGAGACACCTCAGTCACAGATCTGCTAAGCTGTCACACTGAGCAGGTACTACTGGATTGGGACTTTACCAGCTCTAACAAGACAACAAAGGCTGAGATGACAAAGGTCCCCTCTTATCCAGGACCCCTTATGACGAACTCCTCTGTGAGCTTGCGCGGTTGGAGAAAGAGAATGCTGACACCAGTCGCAACTCCAAATTGTTACTTGTACTCTGACTGATGGGCTATAAATCAGAGGTTTCTGTGACCTCCTTTCTCTCTTTTTTTTTTTTTTAAGTTTGTTTATTTTTAAGAGAGAGGGGGTATGCACATGACCAGGGGAGGGGCAGAAAGAGAGAGAGAGAGAGAGAGAGAGAGAGAGAGAGAGAGAGAGAGAGAATCCTGAGCAGGCTCTGTGCCATTAGCACAGAGCCTGACATGGGGCTCGATCCCACAAACTGTGAGATCATGACCTGAGCCAAAATCAAGAGTCAGGCACTTAACTGACTGAGCCACCCAGGCACCCCATACTCATAACTTCTTAGGTTTATCAGTGATTATCATATATGAAGAAAGACTATGTCACTCAGAAGATTTTTCTACCCAGAGCAAGAGTCAAAGAAGCATTCTTTAGGGGCTCCTGGATGGCTCAGTCGGTTAAGCGTCCGACTTTGGCTCAGGTCATGATCTCATAGTTTGTGAGTTCAAGCCCTGTATCAGGCTTCGTGCTGACAGCTCAGAGCCTGGAGCCTGTTTCGGATTCTGTGTCTCCCCCTCTCTCTGCCCCTCCCCTGCTTGTTCTCTGTCTCTAAAGAAAAAAAATAAAAACCTCAAAAGGAAAATATGTGATTAAATATTTTTGTGATTTAATATATGTGATTAAAATATTTTTTAAAAAATAAAAGGGGCCCCAGAGATATCCCTTGCCCCTTCTGCCATGTAGGACACAAAAGAAAGATGGCTGTCTGTGAACCAGAGAGCAGGCTCTTACCAGACACAGAATTTGCCAGTGCCTTAATCTTAGACTTCCCAAACTTTGTAACTGTGGAAATAAATGTCTGTTATTTGTAAGCCACACATGCATGCTTTCTGTTACAGCAGCCCTGAAGGTCTAAGATAGGCTCCCCTGAAAAGGCTGCTCCAATAGTGGAGTAGGGTACCTTACATCCACACTTCTCCAAGGGTGGTCCCAGATCAGCCACCTCAGGGTCTCTTCGGAACTTATTAGAAATACAATCCCCCACCCAGTCCTGAGTCAGCAACCCTGGAGGTGGGGCCCAGCAATCTGCTCTAACCAGCCCTCTGGGTGAGTTTTGAGTCTTCTGGGTGGAGAACCACTACTTGTGCTGTCTTAATGGAGAGCACTGCCCCTTGATGCCGCTTCTGCTGATTCCATGTGTATCAAACAACCATGGATGTAATTTGTGTACACACACTACACTTGTGGGATGTGCTACTTCCCTTTACAAATGTATTTCTGATTGTAAATTTACAGGATGGTTTTCACACATCAGTTGCTTGTGAGCTTGACAAGCAAACCCATCTAGCTGAGAATGACCCATTCTGTGCTATAGAGGAAGTCTGTAGCACAGTGTAAGTCTGAGGAAGTCTAAGGCTGTGAAACAGTGGCCCGGCCTGTGATCTAGGGTGGATTCACTAACGTAGATGCCATGGGGTGAGTCAGCCCAGCAGCCAAGGTCCCATCCCAGCCCTCCTGGGGCTCTCTCTTTCCTGACCTTATATTCCAGTGGAAGAACTAACTGATAGTCAGCCCTCCTGGTCTCTGGGTTCTGGACACAAGTGAAGTGTTTCCTAGACTTATTTTCGTGGACTGCTGTGTAACATTATTTAACTGTAATTGTAAAAGTGTTAGGTGTTTTTCAATTTGATTAGACAGCTTTCGCTTAGGAATAAGTCCACAGGGAAATGATCCTAAATTCTATGACTAAAGCTTCGGGTGATTTCTTTTGGCATTTCTGACCTTCTAGACTCAGAAAAATCACTGCGTGGTTAACAGTTTATAAAGTTAAGAGAGCTTTATGTTGATTGATATGAATGTTAGTATTTGAGTGAAGGACAGCTTCCAGGACATTATTGTGGAGTCATTGCAACCAAGCTTGGTTATCTGCTCCGTACAGATAACAGGTCATGCTGTCGGGGACAATTAGAGAAAACGAGAATGAAGTTGAGTGAAGGACAGGGGGATAGAGCAGACGGCAGACATGGTTTGTCAGTGCAGCCTTGGGAGGAAGGGCCCGAGAAGCTGAGGGGCAGCATACCCAAGGCCTTCTTACATTTACAACTGTGCCTCATAGTCCTCAGGAATAAGAGAGCTGAGTCCTGGGGAAGAGGGGCCAGCCGGGCCAGTTGGGGCTATTTTTCTGCATTCTGGAGTTGTCATAGCAGAGTCTGTGTATTATGGAAGGGGGTTGGGAACAACACAGGGGTATATGGGAATTTTCCCTCTGCTTCAGATGAGCTAAGCATGCAAAAAGAAGTAACCTAACTTCCTTCCTGTGTTTAAAAACTGATAGTCAAGGATGCTGACTGGCAAAATACCATGGATTTCCCCCTTTTTATTTATTTATTTTTATTAAAATGTTTTATTTATTTATGTAGAGAGGTGGGGGCGGGGGGAGGGGCAGGGAGAGGGAAACCCAAGCAGGCTCCACACCATCTGGCCATCTGCGTAGAGCCTAATGGGGGATTCGATCCCATGAACCATGAGATCATGACCTGAGTCAAAATCAAGAGTCAGATGCTTAACCTACTGAGCCACCCAGGTGCCCGAATTCCCCCCTTTTTAAATAAGGCAGCTTCCTTGTTGTATTGTACCCAGTGTGGATGCATTTATAAAAATAGATATGTATGTTTGTGTTTTTATAGATTTACATGAGTAGATTTACAATCCAAATTATTTCATGACTTCAGGGGAGTGGGATTGGAGGGGGGATTATTAGCTTGTTTTATATACTTCTTTATTATAGGACTCTTACAAGTCTTTAACTCTTGCTCACTTCATAAAAGAAATCTTAAATTTTATAAGAGTTTTCAAAGTTCACTCACAAACTCAGTCCCCAGTTCTCTCTCTCACTTATAAATCTCTCAATTTCCTCAAATATGAATCTCCTGCCCTGAGAATTTAGAACATAGACCCTAAGTCTGGGGCAAGATTATGATAGATTAGCATAGATACAGCAAAGTTTCCAGGTAGTATGCTCATGAGAATTGAATAGAAGGCCACATTATTAGGCTAAGAATATTATCAGAGGAAATTCCAAATATAGGAGACTGAGGTGTGAAAAATAAGTTGTGTGTTTCCATGTGCTTGAGAGAGAGAGACTTAGATCTATGTGTTTTGATGAATTCTGGAATACCCAGTACAGCCTCCAGTGTCTTCTCAGAGAATATGCCCAAGCATTCTGGTATCTGAATTTTGACTTCATGAGATATTGTGATTTGTAATAAGAAATACACGTTTGGGGGTGCCTGGGTAGCTCAGTTGGTTAAGTGTCCAGCCTCGGCTCAGGTGATGATCTCATGGTTCATGGGTTTGAGCCCCACATTGGGCTCTGTGCTGACAGCTTGGAGCCTAGAGCCTGCTTCAGATTCTGTGTTTCTCTCTGTCTCTGCCCCTCCCCTGCTCATGCTCTGTCTCTCTTTCAAAACTAAATAAACATTTAAAAAATTAAAAAAAAAATACATATTTGTTCTTCATCCCATTCCTGGCATAGAGCTCCTAAAGCCCTTGGAATTTCCTAAGTGAAATGAGTGATAAAGGTAAAGAGAGCATCTTTCATTATTTATAACGAGCCCCTTCCAGCTACAACTGAGCTTAGGTTAATGAGTGACTTTTGGAAAGCCTCTAAGGATGAGGGGGGGGGGTTGCTAGTTTCCAGGGAAACCAAGAAGGTGATTAGAGTTCTGGAACTTTCAGCCCTACCCCCCCCCCCGCCAACCACCAAAAAAAGAAAAAAAGAAAAAAAAAAACTCTGGGGAGAGAATAGAGGCTGGAAGTTAAACTAACCACTAACAACCAATGATTTAATGGATCATGATTCCATAAGGAAGCCTCTGTAAACTCTAACTGAAGAGGTTTGGAGAGGTTGTGGGTTGATGTGCCAGGAGGGTGGCACACCTGGTATGGTCATGGATGCTCTGCACCCTCCCTCATATTTTATCTGTGCATTTTTTCAATCTGGCTGTTCCTGAGGGGTTTTCTTTTGTAATAAGTGAGTAATCTAGTAAGCAAACTATTTTCCTGAGTTCTGTGAGCCATTCTAACAAAGTTTCAAATCCGAGGAGGGAGTTGTGGGAGCCTCCAATTTATTTATAGCAGGTCCATCAGAAGCACAGGTGACAGCCTGGACTTGTGATTGGCATCTGAGGTGGGGCCAGTCTTGTGGGACTGAGCCCTTAACCTGGGAGGTCTGACACTAACTGCAGGTAGACAGTGTCAGAACTGAATTGATTGGTGTGGGGAAAATGCCCACACAGTTAGTGGCCAGAGTATTCTGAGTATGAAAAAGTGTTTTGTTTTTCCTTTCACTTCATTTCAAGAGAGGGGCTAACATAAAAAAGCCCCCCTCACATTTATTACATGATTTATAGTCCTCATCTATATTTATATTTGTGTTATTTATGAATGTCTTTTCTCTCTGGCCAGATTCTGGTGTTTGAGGTCAGGAGCCAATTTTTCTTATTTATATTGTATTCTCATATTACCCATATGTGCATGATAAATAGTTTTTGAATGAATGAACCATACTCTTTCACTAATTGAATATGACGTTATCTAAGGAAAGGATGACCATAGAATCCTGCACTGCCCGATCTGGATGCCTTCTTAATATCAGAACCAACTTCTTTTCTTTGGTCTTAGACCCAGGTGTCATTTTGAAAAATTTAGTCTATTTCCTTAATGTGGAACCATAGAACTAGAATTGTAACAAATAGAATTTGCTATTCCATGATGCTTTACAATATACAATTTAAAAAATCACAACTACCACTGTCTTTTCTTTGACAATCAGAGGTACTTGGGAAGGAAAGAGGAAATCATATTTGGTGAGTGGTTACTGTCAGGCACTTGCTACTTAGTCTGCAAAACTTTTTTCAGTTTAATCTCTCAGTCATTTAATCCATGTTTTATCTTGATTTTAGAAATGAAGAGATTTGTTCTGAGAAGTTATATCACTTGGCCAAAAGGTGAATCTATTGGGATATCAAAATTCAGGCCATTTGGCTTCAAAGACTTGTGCTTTTTTTTCTTTGAACTCTCTTCTGCTTCCAGTATGGTGGCCACGTCTCCTTTTACCTCTGTTGTCCACATGGCTTTATAGGGCTTGTCTGTCTTCAATACTGTATCTTCTGTATAATGTGCCACATGTGACATGCCAGAAGTCCACTTAGTAGCATGGGTTAAACTTCTGAGATATGTAAGAATTCTAAACTATAAAATTGCTAAGCAGTCCACTGATAGATTGCAGAGGCCAAGGGCAGGCCACAGCAAAATGGGCCCTTTGGTATGAAGATAATTTTGAGTTAAAAGCAATCAAAACCCAGCAGATTCAGGAAAAGCTCTTTATCTCCCGCACAACTGCCTAAAAAGAATTTAGTTAGGGGGCCTACTCCAGGAAGAGAGCTGTCACCACAGATGACTACATTACACCTTGAGCTAGGTACAGTAGATAGGGAGGAAGCTAGCAAGGCCTGTTTGATCCAAGTCCTCCATGTTCTGTTGTTTCTGAGTGGCCCAGCAAACACTTGTTTACCAAACATTTATTCTTTCTCATTCTTCCTAAAGGTTACATTCCTTCCCTTTGAGGTCCCAGACCCATACCCCCTTCTCCTCAGTGTTCAACATGACAGAGATGCCTTATTTTGCCTGTGTTGGCGATTTCATGTCTGTGTGGATTTCCTGTAACTACAATTTTAAATTTGATCTTCTGTTCATCTTATGTCCACCTGATCCTTAATCCAGCTAGAAGGACCTTGAATGGCAGAGGAAATTTCTTCCTCCCTGACAAGATCATTCCCAGTACTTTGGACCAGGGGTTGTTGGGTTGTGTAGGAGATGAAAACTTTTTCTTCTCTCCTCTTAGATTTCAGTGCCTGGAGCCTTGCAAATCAAACTGACAAAAGGCAGATTAACAAAAGAAAAAAATAGATTATGTTACGTACTTATATACATGGGAGTTCCCAAAAAAATGTAAAATAAGACATTTAGAATGTGGGGGGTTTATACTATCTTAACAAAGTACACTATAGTGTGGGGACAAAGGAAAGGAGGTTTGGGACTTCTGGGGGTGGGAGTAAGTTGTGGGAAGGTAACTAGGAAATGTAGGATAAATATGGTATTTTTAGTGTGGTTTCTCATGCCGACAAGAGCCTTCTCAGGCCATAAGAGTAGCTCTGGAGCAGTTCTCTTCCTTGTGTATGAGAGAAAGACACCTGCTTCTAGACCAGAAGGGGAGGGCAGAGAGCTCATTGCTTTCAGCTCAAAGCAATCCTTTCAGCAAAAGGGCATGTTTTGGGGTGGCTGGCATACTGTGCCCTTCTTTAGTTTTCTGCTTTCATCTTCTTGGCCAACAGTTTACTCCACAATATTATCCTCTGTACTTTTGTTTGCTTTTGCCTTGATATATTTTAGTTTCAAATTTCTGACCAATATAAGCTAACATTTTGCCTTATTAGATTCTGAGTTTCTTTAGTGAATTCATACTAGTAAGAACATTGTATCATTAAAAAAATCCATATAAAGCCCAGAGCACTGTTGAACAGCCCCATGGCATCGGTACACTCCCCAGATCTCTGATGTTCCATCTCAGGACTAAAGAACTTTCCAGGGGGGGCGCCTGGGTGGCGCAGTCGGTTAAGCGTCCGACTTCAGCCAGGTCACGATCTCGCGGTCCGTGAGTTTGAGCCCCGCGTCAGGCTCTGGGCTGACGGCTCAGAGCCTGGAGCCTGTTTCCGATTCTGTGTCTCCCTCTCTCTCTGCCCCTCCTCCATTCATGCTCTGTCTCTCTCTGTCCCAAAAATAAATAAAAACGTTGGAAAAAAAAATTAAAAAAAAAAAGAACTTTCCAGGGAAGGCCAAGATCCCTATCTTTTTTCCCCAGAGTTCACTTATTCTGCGCCCTGTAGACAACATTACTTTAACTTGAGATGAGCACAGAACAATTCAAATAGAAGAGGAGGAAATGGAGGCGTAGGGACCATAGCGAAATGGTACACTTCCCTACCTATGTGCTTATTTACATAATTGTGTTTTTATAACACTTCCTGTACTTTTCTGTAAGCTGATGCTGCCCTAATTATAGATTTTCAAGAGAACACTTCATTGTACCCCAAATTATATAGTGCTTTAAAAAGGTACCTTCTTACTGGTTTACCAAATACCTCATAAATGCGTAATTACGTAAAACTGTTCAGGATACAGAATAGAAACAGCCTGTACTGTTCACAGATGTTGGTATTGTTACATAATTGAGCACAAGGCTTTCAAAGATCTATAATATTTTTCTTGTATGAAAAAGAAAGAAATGACTCATTATAGTCATAATGTGTCACAGAGACTCCTGATCAAACAGAATGCGTGTGTTCTGTTTTGTGAGTTCTGTACAGAACATTGTCAATGGACTTGCCTTGGTGGATGGGAAAGTGCCACTTATTCCAGCAAATTACCTTTGTGGCATATGTACTTGCTTGTTAGACAGCTTGCGGGCACCTGGGTGAGGCAGAGGCTGGGCCCCTTTATCCTGGCACACCTGCACACTGCGTCCCCACAGCGCCGGGCACCAGGGAAGTTCCCCCATTCACTGACTCGCTCTTTCAGAAACCCGTTGAGGACCCGCAGCCAGCGCTGTCCTGCAAACTGGGAGCGGGCTGGCTTCCTGTACGGTAGCTCTGTGGCTTTTCCTTCAGTTTTGGCTCTATCTTGAGACACCAGTGATTCAAATTGCAATGAAGGTAACTCCGTGGAACACAGCTGAGGAAATAGGATTGGTTAAGTGCCGGGTTTAATGTTTAAGTTGCAATTTAATTTTCAGTGCTATGGTGACAAAAGATGCATTGCTGATCTTAGGATATTAGAATTGGAAGGACTCGTGTTTCTGAGGAAAAAACAAAATTGGAAAAACAAATTAGGTTAGATTTTTACATGATTGACAGATGTCCCCATGTTTTTCTCTTCCGAGGAAATTGCCTTTTGGGAATGAGCCGGAGAAACACACGAACTTATTCCTTCAAAGGCTTTGATATCAGCCTTAAGATTAGTTCTTTTCTCTAAGGATACTTGGTCTTTTTTAGCAAGAATTTGAAAGATGCGGTGCAGAAGTGGGCTTCACGTATTTTTCTTGTTTTCCTTTGTTGGAATTCACCTCCCACCTCTCCTTTTGTGACTCTTGCCTCAAAAACTGTCCTTCATGAGATCGTTGCACCACTGTGGCTCCTTGTGGCACATTGATTGGTCCAGCAAAAGCCTGGAGTTTGAGAACCAACTTAGCAGCGAGAGAATAAAACCTGGAGCATAGATTGATTCATAACTGTAAGTGGGCCAGTGTTGAAAGTGGCATATTATGTCACTGCCACATATTGACATTATCAATTATGTGTCATTAAACAGCTCACCTCACTGAATGATTTACTTTGTGTGTAACTGCCTTTTTCAATTAAAGGGAGCAAACGCTGGGGAACGGGGTCACAGTATCAGAAACCATATATTTTCTCCTGTTAACACCAGCCTCGCAGCCTCGCAAGCGAGGGGTGTGTTGGTGTTTTGCTTCAGGCTGTACTGCTCTAGTTTAAATGGTCCAAACAAGTGATTAATGATTGGGGGCAGGCCCTTACACTGCTTTCCAGATCTCTTCTTCAGCATACTTCCATTTATGTCACCTAGCCACACGCTTGGGAGGTGTTACTTCAGCACAGATCACACTATTTTGTCGGCATTGGTTTCCATTTTGGGGACCCTTGATGTTGCTCTATATACATGTACCTGTTCTCTGTGTATGTGTGTATTTACTGAAGAATTATATTAAGCGTACTGTAATGCATATATACTCACGTGTTACTTATTTATTAGCACAATGACCTAAACCTTAAACTCTTTGACATGGCGTTTGCAATGCAGGTGTTCCTGATATATAAAGACTATATGGTCCAGTGAAAGGTGGGCTTGCCCCCACCAAAGCAGCTCTGGATTTTTTTCTCCATGTTTCAGTGGTGATAATTCGATCCAGACGATGCAGTTTCTTGGGACGTTCTTTTATTGTCTTACAAGTCGATGTGGTATTTGGATTTCGCAAGGCTAAACCATACACGGTGTTTCTCAAACGTGCGTTTCTCAAAAGTGCGTTTGCGAGATATGTTAACTGTTACTCTGAAGTTGAGAATTTGAACTATTAGTCGACCCACTATATTTGCTCTCTGTGTAAAAGTTTGTTATAACAGTGCTAATTACTAAGCAGCTGGATTTGTGAAAAAGTGCACAGCAGTAATTTGCACCTGACTGTTGCTTTGCTAGGAAAAGAATTGTGATCACATACATGGGGTGCATGCGCTTGATCTATAAACTTCCAAAGAGCATGTTTATCTGTGGACCTTCAACAGTTTGACTTTTTGAGTATAGCATTTGGTTTCTGTATGTGTACCTCTGAGACACTCGTTTTTACCCTAATAGGAGCTGTTGAGCACTAATAGGACATTTTACAAAGAGAAGGGTAGCATTTTACAAGACTGAAGCTTTTAAATGACTACGTGCTTCTGCTTATTATGTTTTGCTAGTTTTAGGGGGCCAGACAAGAAACAAGATTTCCTTTCTAATTCCTTACTCTCATACAAAATCATGAACTGGCCTAGTCAGATGTCAGTAAAATCATTGTTTCAGTGGCAGATCAGAATGGGCCTGTCCCATTGGACTCACATCCTGAATAATTCTTTCTACGCAAATGGAGTAGATAACACACCACACCGAAACCAGCGGATTTTTGTGTTTGGTTTTGGTCTATTAAGAACAACTCCAGGTCAGGTCTTGGGAAAGAATTTATTTTTGCCCTGTGGATGCGTCGGAAACATCTGCTTCAGGTAGTTGACAGGTGTTCCTTATTAACCCATGAGCCAAAGACCCAGATAGGGAGTTCTCACTATTTGAAAACTGCACATTCCTTGTGTTTGTAAGTGTATATTCAGATTAATTCCACATACCTCTTATTTGGATTGCTGACAGACAGGAACTTCGAAAAGAAACGGGTGCTTTTAAAGAGGAATGTGAAAAATGAAATTTGCTTTCTTAGTACAAGAGTTTTTCTGTACTTTTAAGAACTGGTGCTCTTGGGCAGAAAGGAAAGGTTTCAAAGGAACCTCATCTCCATATGGTTTTACTCGATAATCCTTTATCCAACATCTTCAGCTCTCATTCCTTTGCTTTCTTGCCTGTGGCTACATTTCTATCTCGGCATCAATTAGCACAGTGATTTATACAACAAGCAAGCAGTTTAGAGGTAATGGTACACAATTAACATCTCATTCCACCATAAAGGGTATGCTAAATACCCCAGTCATTGCTTTCTCTGCCTGGAATTGAAATAAGTGTTTGTCCTAATTCATATGCTATCTGATGTGAAGTGGGCCGGCTTTGTACTGCACTACACCATTAATCTAATTATAGCTAGCTGCAAATGAAGTGCTGTCTGAGCACGGAGAGTGAAGAAAATAGCCTTTTGTCATTTAGCCTGACTCTGCGAAGCAAGATCACACTTTACGGGGCAATACTGCGAACTGGAAATCTCCATAATATTGCTGCCTGTTGCATCTTTTCTAATTGCCACAGCATTGTAAACACAACCGGGCGCTGATATAAATAGAGCTGTAGATATGCTGTCATGTGGGTTGTCGGAGAAAGTCCTCCGAGTGCTGTTGGATTAAATGATGCGTCCTGATTGACAGCTACCTCGAGACTGTGCGGATGGAGTTGTCACAGCATTATGCTGAGGGGCTGCTCCGGTGGTTGCAGCTGTACCGACTCGGGGACAGCCGCCTGTTCGGTTCACCTTCTTGGCCCGGGGTGTGTGTTGTGGGGGGGGGGGCGGTGGCAGGGCTGGTGGAGGTAGGGGGGAGCTCTCCCAGAGAAGGGCAGCCACAGGCTCTGATCCTCTCTGTTTGGGGTATTGTTTCTTGCAGATTTTTTCTTGCAGATTCTTGCAGGGTCGGTTTGGTTTGGCTGGGCCCGATGCTGCTGTATTTTGCACGGCATTGACCCCTTGCTGTGGTTTTCCTCCAGTGTTCATAGTGATCCCACAAAGAACTCAGGAATGGGGAAAACAAAAAACAAAACAAAAACCGTTGAATTAAGACTCCAAATGTACCTCAGTGTTCTAATGTATATTTAGTGAGGCTTTTTTTTTCTAGTTTTCTGAAACTCCAGTGTTTTTAAAGATGTCTTTTTTTTTTTTTTTTTTTGCAGCTAGTCATTTCTGACACTTTAAGAACACTGACACTTGCTCTCCAGCTCAGAGTTAGGAAAGTAGATTTTTAGGGGCATGTTGGAGTGTTAGCTCTCACTGCCACACCGTGGAAATGAAAAGGCAGTTTAATGTTGGAGACCCTTGGGACCAGAAGGTGAAAACTTGGAAGAGGAGAACCTTATATCTGAAGAAATGCATCTGCTCCCTTACTTAGTGAGGGTTGATATATGGTATATGGCCGGTGCTTCAGGATGTTTTGGGAACTGATGTAACATAATTCCCAGCAAAGTGCACCATTTACCCTTGACTGAGATGGCCCACGGTTGCCGTATGAAAACACGAGCAGTTCATCAACTGCACATGTCCTGATCGTTTTGGAAGAATGGCATAGGAGTGGAAACCAGAGGTGGGCTACTTTAAGGTGAAATCACAACTGAGACAGTATGCAAAGCAGCTTGGAAGCATTCATCCTGCAGGGAGCCCATAGGCCTCCAAGGCCTGCAGGTGCGAACACTCGGGGTGTGTGACTTGGTGAAGTCGCTGGTAAATCTCAGGGCAGTACAGAGAGGCACACGGATTTAAACTCCCTAAGGAGGCGCAGACACCAGCGGCAAGGCATTTTGTGTGACCATCTAGCGCAGTGTAGCCGTAGCAAGGGCTGCTTTACGCGGTGGTGTGCGTGTGCGTGTACTGTGTGTGCGCCTGGCACGGGTGGGCTTGCCCATCTGCAGGATGTTTCTGTTAACCAACCTGACCAAAAAGCATATACCCCCCCCAAACCGTGACCACGCATGGCTTCTCCCCAAACTACCATGGCTCTCTGCCCCCACCTTTTCCCCCTTCGTTAGGTTCCATGCTGAGAGCCGTATGTTCATTGCAAAAACAATTCCATTGTGTTCCTTTTAAGCGTCCATCTCTTGTAGTTTTCTTCCTGACCCTTTATGTCTGGTGTGATTCCCTTCTCTTTCTTTCTTGTTGAACTTTTTGGGAGAAATTTTGTTAGACATGGTTTTACATTACAGACACCATAAAATTCATTCGCTTAGAGCCTCTGGCTGGGGTCATTAGAGAACACCTCCCATGAATATTCCCTCCCATCACTGTCCTTCCTACACGGGTTGAGCTGACCAGGCCACCCCCCACCCCGGAGAGCACCTGTTCTCAGCGTTAAGTTCCTCCACGCGGAGCTTGATAATTTGTGGTTTATGAGCACCTCCCTAAAACCACAGTGAGGTTCCATCTACCGAAGAACCCAGAACGAATCCAGTTCAGGCCCCACAGATGTTTCTTGTGACCTTGCAGGGTGAGAACCTTCTGGGTTCTTCTAGGATTGTACTTCTCCGTCCTATCAAGTAACCTTTAAAATCTTGGACTCCCACTCCCAGAACCTCAAGTTTGTGGTTTATCTGCTTGAAAACAGTAACAACAACAACAACAACAACTTAAAAGCACAACTCTCCGGGGAGGTTTCATGGAACACTTTAGGAATATTTTAATGCCTAGAGTAAAAAACCAAACTCTTTGCGCGTCATAGGGCATTTTCCTGAATTCTTTTAGCTCGTTGGCTGGCTCTGCCTGAGCCCCATAAGAATCAGAGAAACCAATAAATAGCAGTTTTGATCAGAAGTTTTGAAAGCCGTAGTGTACACTCTTAAACGACTTCTTTTCTGGGGGCAGCAAAAAGCTTTTATGGCTCTCACCAGGCACTTCATTCTGATGGGCCCATATGCTGCACCCGCTTAGATCCCATCCCGCCAGCGCGCCCCGCGTCCGCTGCACGGCGGAGCCAAGACGTTGTTTTAAGAGGCGTGTTTGTGTGGGCACGCTGAAGGGGTCAGGACACATCAAAGGTAATCTTAAAAAGAGAACCTCTTGCTGCCTCCTCTCTTTATATTCAGAAAGGTCGTTTCTTAGCCAACTATTTGCAAGGAGGCCTCTCCTGAGGCATTTACCCCGTTGTTATTTTTTACTTGTGATTACAATAAGTCGCTTATCCCCCAAACAGATTTAAGAACAATAAACAAATACAAGAGGAAAAGGAACATCTCATCAATAACAAAGACTGCATCTAAAGGCGCTGAGTTTTGTGACTCTTTTACATCTCTTTCCAAGCAAAGCAGGAGTCCTACAGAGAAAGGAATTCAAAAGATATGAAAATTATAAAAATAGTAAAAGGATCCAGTTTTAGTCAGGATCTTGTAATTTCTGGGGAGAAATGGAGCTCGGTACGATCTCAGCTCTTTATTTACATTAAGGCTTGTTTGTGATATAGCTAAAATTAGGTTTTAAGCCTGTCCACTGTGGTGAAATGTGATAAATCATATTGTTCACAGTGCAGAAAGAGCCTTTCCCTGAATTTAGACTTCACATTTTGTAGTCAAATGGTACAAAAAACAAGGGGAAAAAACTAGATCTGTGTGCTACACTGAACCTGGACAGCTGGGCCCAGTGCTGACCAGTCACGTGTTGGGAGCCGGGGAGGGCGCTGCCAGCTAGAAAAGTGACTTTGCTGTGGACTCTCCTGCTCCTAGGGGTGTTGGGTTTTCTTTTCTAAGGCAGACAGAGCACAGCTACGAAAACCATGCAATTTGGTACAATTATGTTATCCCTTCTTTCTCCGTCCACCCCCCTACCCCCCCGCCCCGCCATGGTCTAATGAAAGACTTTGAGGTACAATTCATCGCTGATAAGTAGTCCCTCTGCCTGGAATGTTTATTAGACTGACAGCACAATGCACTCTCCTTGCCACTTAGGACTCAGATGAATTTTAATAGGAGCAAAAAGCTTTTATTTGCACTGTAATTTCACTTAAGGATCATATCCTTCAGAAACTGGCAGACACTTGTATGTCTTGATTGCAAAACACACACTCAGGAGTAAAGAAACATGCAAAAGATGTTATTATTCAACCTGTCACAGTGGCAAATCTGAGCGGAACTTAGGCCATCGGTGCTCCTCCTGGGGGTCTCCCTTGCCCTTTTGGAACAAGTCCCACGAAGAGCACCCAGAAGGAATTCCGCCATGCCTGTACAGAACTAGAGGGGGAGTTCTATTTTGCCTTTGCATCCCTGCCATCATGATGCCCACAGGCGGCTTTGAGTTACAGCATCTTTTTTCGAACAAAATGGAGCTGCCTCCGTGTTGTATCTCTCTTACCCAAGGGAGATGCAACTTGGAAGGAATTCAGAAATCTTCAGGTGCTGGTTTCAGCCTCACTGAGTAACCCCTCCTCAAACCAGCTGAGTTTGTTTCTTTTTGGGTAGACCAAACTGTGGCTCTTCTATTTGTTCATAGAGATCCAGGATATTTTCCCCTGCCAGGCAGAAACTCTATTAGAAATGTTCTGTTTGACTGAACTCCCCTTAACCTGCCCGATTGTTTGAGAACCATATACAAAAGGTTCCATTAAAAATACTTGCTTGTGCATAATGTTTCTCTTAATGGCTTAAAGTCTGATATTATTGTCTCTCTGTGTAGAAGATAGTCCTTCTATTTCATTTTTATCTACCCTAAGCGTCTTGGTACCTTGGAAAGACTACGCCATGTTGTGCCCAAAAAGAAGAGCTAACTTTTTCTGTAGTGAATATAACATACTGTGCCTCTAGAAAGAGATTGAATTTTAAATATTATTTTGCCCCAAACGAACACTGAAACCCTTTGTCTTAACTTGGTGGCACGGCCGCTCTCGCGGGGAGCAGGAGCCTGAGACAGCGATCTGCTGCCATCTGCTGGCGGGTGCCCGCAGAGTCACCCCTCTCCCTCCTGCAGATCCAGCCAGCTCATAGAATCCGTGTTAATTGGGATAAGTTTGTAAGCAGTGAAGGGAATATAAGGAAAAATCCTCACTGTTTTCTTTACAAAGTTTTGAGATGTTTGTCTTACAGGGTGACTGCTATTTCTCACTAATTAATTACTGGAGTTGTTCTCGTTTCAAGAAATTTCTTAAATAACCAGCTCACAACATGTGCCAGAAACAAAATGACTATATTTTGTTTCTCTGTACAATAATTAAAAACCATTGAATTCAAAGATGTGATCATTTAAATTTCAGAGCTAAAAATCTGATTCTGAAAGAATGCTACCTTTGAGGAAAAGTTCATTTAGACTCACTTACGTTTTTTTTACCCCCTTAAGTACAAGGTGCATATATTAACCAAACTGGCTGCAGAACTGAACAAATTTATGCTGGAAAAAGCGGCTGAGGACACAAGCAGTATTCTGCGCTCCCCGATGCCTGGTGTGGTGGTGACCGTCTCTGTCAAGCCTGGAGACATGGTAAGGACCGAGCCTGTCTGTGGGATGAGGCGGACTGAAGCGCGATCACATTCTGTGCAGCTCTTTCTTGACTCCTGCCACCCCCACAAAACCGCTAAATAGCTTTTGCACATTCTCTGTCCAACTGCTTCACATTTGAATTGGGTTAGTAACAGTATCCCTGAGTGTCTCCCCTACCAAAGACCTGGGACTGGAATAGAAATAAGGCCAGAGTAATTCTGTTAATTGGCAAACGCAGTATTTTGGAAGTAGTTTATTTAACATTTCTATTTGCTTTCTAGTTCTCTGTGCTTTAAGTATCCTTGAAGAACTGACACCAAGCGATAGTCCTTTGATGGGGAACTCTCTATGATTTCTGGGGCTAAGGAAAGCTAATTCCATAAACTGTGCGGTACAGAGCACTTCCGTAACTTGATACATATAATTCAGGATCACAGTTTGAAGCTTTTCATCTTGACCTTGTGACATTAAGGCACAAATCAAAGCTATCTTAGTATTTCCTCACATGTTCAGAATCACCATAACATGTTATGGACGGATTGGTAGGATGCATTTTCATAGAGCATGGAGAGAGAGCTCTATTGATTCGCAGCAAAAATTTGTAAAAAGAAAACAAAGATGCAACCAGGTTTCTAGGGGACAGTTAAATACTAGCATTTTTATTTATGTGCTGGAAAATCATGGCCCAACATGATAGTCTTTAATGGATGGTATGGTGGTGACTCCATTGTGTGTCTCAGTGAAATCACAGGAGTTTACATACTTTCCCGTAAAGAGTGCATTAAAACTTCCTCTGTATTTCTTTATTAATATACTTAGTAAAGTCACATGGAGAAAAACTCATGTAGCTTGCATTGGCCTCTAGAGAAATATTTATAATAAAAGAATATTAAGAAAAAATGATCAGGAAAAAAAGAAAACGATCAGCTTGTTCTTTAAATGATTAGCCCTGAAATTGATAAGTGAAGTCAGAAAACTGACTTAGCAGTTGCTCTTACCTGATGATATAGAAACAGAACTCTACCCACTCTTCTAGAAAGGCATAGGAGAGGCTCAGTAGCTATGAATTGTTATATTTACTTTAAAGACTTTGACATTCCTGGAAGAAAGCCCTCATTAAGACTGTCTTATTAAGGATTTAGGAGAAGTGATACATAAAATTACATTTATATGTTGAATATGGGGAGGGGTTTGCCTCGTTGGTCTTCATTCTAAAGGGTTAGGGTCCTAAGATGATAGCTCGTCGGCCTTGACATGAAGAATGCTTACACCAAGACATCGAATCGCTAAGTTGTACACCTGAAACTAATGTAATCTTGTGTGTCAAATATACTATTTGGATTTTGTAAAAAATGCCTCCACTCACTCACTGCATTATGAGAGCAGTCAGTGGAATCTTCCAGCAACTAGACGTGCAGGTTGGTAAACAGTGTGGTGGGTTCTTTCTTTTTTTCCGTTTTTCATCTTAAGCCTTTTCTAGAAGCTACATAGGCTGCCATCCTGAGCTTGTCCTAATTGTGTGGCTTTAATTATAAAATCGCATTTGCACTTAAAAAAATAAGTGTAACTGAAATCCTTACTTTTCCAACACCTGAATCAAAACCAGAGGCAGGGTGGGGGGCAAGAGAGGCTCACACTGTGGTCGGTCTTGCTCCTCCCTTGGCACTGGCCTCCCCCGCACCACTCCTGGGGCAGAGAACGGGGGAGCATGTAGCCTCCTTGTTTCCAGCAACTGCTTTCTCCAAGTCTGGCTTCTCCAGACACCAGAAGGGTTTAGGCTTCATACTTTCCGTGTCCTGGCTAATAATCTAACGGGGGAGAGCAAAGCATTTAGTAAATTGGAACAACGTGGGGTTAGTCCTTGGTTCATTGGGATAGCTCAGATATTGAAAACCACCACCAGTCATTAAATGTGGGTATTCAAGAATGGTTTAATTTGAGAACCAACTGTTAAAAATGTTACTGTGGGGTCATGGGACCTCTACTTTATGTAGTCCTTTAAAGTCCAAGTCTGGGTGTGCACCCCTAGTGAATTGGCTTCTAGTCTCTGTGTGGTTCCCCTTACTTAGAAATGCTCTCTGCATGCATGTGCCTAGGCTGGTCAGGGAGAGTGCACACCTTCTTAAATTCTTCGCCCCAGCTTCCGGTGCCACTTTTGGTCCTTGCTGAACTTCCTTTCTTACTCTGTGCCGTTGTGTTTTGGTAAAACAGCATTTTCTCTTGACTTAGTAGTTGTGAGAAGTGTCCCAAACCATTCCCTCCCCCAAATGCAGGGTGAGAAGCTTCATCTTGGGCTCTTAACAGCAGCTTCTATCATTAAATCTGCCTTGTGTAATTAAAACACAAGAAACTTTCCTTTGACCAAAGGCACATGCTTACTTGAGGCCATTATGAGAAAATAATACTTGTAACTTTTAAGTTTTGTGGTTTTAAATTATTTTAGTGCCACGGGCATGTTGTGTTGTTCTTAGCAATAACAATAGCTGAGCCAAAGTTCCACTTGTATCAGTAGAAAGATAATGGAATCAGTCATCCTGGTGTGTTTTCAAGGAAAACAAGGACGTAAGAAACAAATAGGGGCCTACAGCTCTTCTCGTTTTCTTTGAAGTGTTATTTTTTTATAGTTTGAATTCCAGTAATCTGAAATTTTTATATTCAGGTTAAGTAAAACTTGAGAAATCTTAGAATGGAGCTCCTGGCAATAATGTGTTCCACAAAAGCATCACATAAATAATAAATAATAAATAATAAATCTGTTTTGTGAGGCAAACAATCTTAACAGAGTTAAAAAAAAAAACCTCAGGGCGAAATGATGTGGGGTGGCTGCTCAAAAGTAAGAAATGCACTCTGAGAGCTTCCTGTGGAAAGGTCTTTCCCCTCCTAAAGCACAGAAGCTGTGTTCTTTTGGGTTCAGGCGGCAGAAGTTTCTAATATCCTTTCAGTGTCTGTTACATAGTATTTAACATTAAATGTGGCAGTAAAATCATTTTTCAAATGATTGTAGAGTAACCTTTTTGAACAAGTGGGAGGGGGTTGTAGTCAACAGTCAAACACATACCAGCAAACAAACCACTAAGAAAGAAAGAAAGCGGATTGTGGAAAGTCAGGAGACACACATTTAATTCAGAAGACAGTTGGCAGAATGACTTTCATATGCTTTTGTCTGTTTTTGTTTTTGTTTTCTTGTTTTTTTTTTTGTTGTTTTGTTTTTTTTTTTTTTGGTAATCAGCCTTCTGAAAATAATTTTGCAACGGACTTTCATTTCAGTTGGAAGAAATCCCTATTTTCCTGTATATTTAGCACCATCATACACTGGTGGCATTTTAATCAAAGCCAGGATTTTTTATAACTTGTTTTAATTTTAAAATGTCTGTCTTTAGGATGTTGTCGAACAACAGTATTAAGTACACATATTCTCTCATAATAATGGCAGAGTGCACCTGCCAGCTTTAGACTGAGAGCTGCTGAAATGGCATAAAGTCAGTAAGGAGCAGAGTTGTTTTGTTAGTCCTTCGATACGAGAAACAAAGCAGAAAATGAGGCAACCCAAAGGGAGACTTTCCTGTCGCAATCAATCAAGATTTCTTCTGAGGTGGGTTCCAGTTAAGCAGACATCTCAGATTTGCATCAGAAATATTCGTCTTCTTGATTACAGTAACAGTGGAGACCTGAACCAGAGGCAGGCTGTGTCCCCACTTAGGTAATTACCACTTTGTGACTTACTAGTTTGTGAGAACAGGTCCAGTAATAGATTGCCAGCAAGTACCTGTTGCTGCTTTTCTTGCCACTTAACCTGTTCAGTATTAGTGAGACAGGCTTGGCGGTATTTTTGTGGGGCCAAGACGAGGGAGATGTACTCGGTGAGGGCACTGACCTTTAGCAGCAGGGGAAGTAGGTGTTTGGGACTGTTGTTGTCATGCATGGGGTCTTGGGCACAAAACTATATACTCTAACGTGCACCAATGAAGACAAAATATGTGATCATTAGTGGGAGTCTCCCCCCCCCCCCCCACCGCCACTGGCCCCAGAGTTAGCCCTGATTTTTTTTCCTCTTTGCACGTGCTCCTGCAGGGGTTCCGGGGGAAGGTTCCCAAGCAGTTGGATGGCCACTGATCATGAGACACAGGTGCACCGTTTCAGAGTGTGGCATTCATACCCCCCTCTGCCCCCAGACCATCTGGAACTGAGCCCACAGCTGATCCTGGGGAAAGCGCATGTAAAATTTGGCAAGAGACCTTTAGTTTTCATTTCTTGAAGAAACAGATTTGGAGCCTCTTTTGCTCTTAGGCATTCTAGATGGCATTGGAATGGGCCCTCCTGACATGTTTCTCTGGCAGTGACTTGTATGCCCCGTACAGCCCAGTATAATAATGATAATGGTGTCTTTCCCTGGCAGAGGCCCTGGCTCGACTGACGGATTTTCCAATTTCTGGATATCTTGATGGACACTCGTGAAATCACAACAATAATTACATTTTCATGTTTTATCGCAGTTTACTTGACAAGATGCCAGTTTTTCACCTAGACCTCAGATGGTATTTTAAAGCAGGTATAAATAAATTTCTGCATTCATTACTTAACATTTCTAAACTTTAAATTACAAAATATTACAAACAGAAAGTTACAGAGAATAATACAAGTGCTCATGCTCTCTGCATACCTTTCCTGTATTTCCACTTGTACTTAACCATAAAACATTGCTCACACTGTGGACTTGCCCGTGGCCCCTCCCTACCCTCATCAGATTCCTGTCCTGTCTTCTTCAAGTGATGGCTACCCTGAATTTGGCCTTCTTATCTTTTCCAGGTAACATTCACTTTTCAGTGTTTAGGTAAATTTTTATTGGAGGTAACCACCTGAGAATTTTTACAGTGTAACTTAATGATAATTATAAGAGAAATATTTTACAGATCAATCAATAAATACTGTAGGTGAGTCTTCTGCAAGTTGGGCATTTGATTTTATTTTTCAAGAAATGATCCACTTGGGATTAGAGGCTATGTTATCTTCATTTTAACCATTTTTGAAGATGGCAGTTCTCGAGATCTTTTCTCACCCTTTTGCTTAAAAAAAAAAGAGAAAAAAGCCAAAAACACTGAATCACTGAGGGCTTTAAAACAGCATATTTCACAGAGGTAGAGGATCCAGACTGATCCCTTAAAGATACTGTGAAGTTCTTCTCTAACTCTGGGGGCTTTGGCTCCAGTTCCTGGCTACTTAGAGGGCAGTAAGGAGAAATGTTTTTCATTTTAAGGAAAACTAGACTTTTATCTTGGCCACGACTCTGTATTCTCTCCCCCGGAGCCTCTCTGCTCCCTCGTCCACTGTACAGACCCAGGGAGGCAGCTCTGGGCGGGGGCGGGGGGTGGGGGGGAAGCGGGGCCAGTGCTGCGCAGGCGGGGGCCTGGAGTCGCCCCAGCCAGCAGCCTTGGCCGAGGTGTCACCTCTCCTTGCTCCTGGGTGAGCAGGCGGCTAGAGCACAAACCCTTTGCTGGAGGCCTTAGACTGGAGATAAGGGGTTTGGTGGCATTTCTTTCACCCGCCTCCTCTTTCTTTGTAAATTTGATGACGGTTCCTTCCATCACTGCTTAAATACTAGACCATCTCCCGGGTCTCCCTCCCTCCCTCTTTACATGAAGATGTTGGGATGTGAATGCACATTTCTTCTTCAGGAAATATCAGGGGATATTTACCAGCCTATCTTACCGGCTCAGAAAGAGGAAGTTATTATAATCAGATTCTAGCAGTGCCTTTTAACCAAATCTGAGAGGCCTTTTTCTTGTGGCTGTTAACTGCGTCTTTCTTCAGATCTAAGGGCCGTAAAATGCATTTGCATTCAGGCACCTGTGTTCTAAGTAGAACAGCCTTTAAAAATGTAATTGAAGGATTTTCACTTTTGTGGAGTCGTCAGCAGGGTTGATATTGATCCGCGCTTTCGGGTGGCCCAGAAGGGGAGCCTGCAGCAGGCCGGTAAGCCCTCCGAGCCTTCTGTCTAATTTGGCAGAAAAACACAGAATGTAGGACAACAAAAGAAGGCTCCCTTTTCCATAAAAATTCGTCCTCCCACCCACCCCTCTTCCCCAAAAAGGGGACTTAATTTTTCAGCTGCACACAGTGATTTGGTGCTCACTCTTGCATTGAAACAGTTGCTGTCTGAACAGGCAGGAAACAGTTTTCTTTTAATTGCTGAAATCATTCGGAAGTGCTGCGTGCCCTGCTTCTATACAGCAGATGCTGTGCATTAATTGGCCTGCGTAGAAGTGACCCAGGGTTCCTTGCAGCGGGCCCAATTTTAGGCAGAGGGTTTAAATAGCTTATTTATTATTGTGTATAATCTGGCGTACATTATGTGCTCCTGCACGTGTCGTATTTCATGGTCTGCAGTTTCTAATGTCATGTGGGCTTCAAAACCTGTGTTTCTCTGGTAATGTACTAGCAGCAGGTAAGCTCAAAATACCATCCATCAGGAGCTAATTTTTTATCCAGATACCACAATGACTGATGAACCTGTCTTTTGTGTGAATGTTTAGCACAGTAGAAAGCCATATGCCACTGGCACCGTTTCCGGGGCCTTCTTTACAGTTGCCGGAGAGGAGGCTTACAGGGGGAAAACCCTCCGTGACATTATGTCCTCTCTCCTCCACTTAAAGGATAACACCTTTAAAACAGCCCTGGTTCTGGACGACAAAAGAGGGTAGGACCCATCTCAGAGGAAAGCCGACTCCCGTAATCATTTTCTTTATCAGAAATAGGACTGCACACTCTTAATAGGGAACCTTGTTTTGTTTCTCCCCGTCTGTTCCAAACAGACCTTCGCCCATTAGAAGGGCCTCCCCTGTGTGGGAAGAGCACAGCTGTTACTGTAAACCTCATCCCGGCACTGTATCACCCCCATTTTGTGGCTCTGAAGGATGAAATTGAGAAATGGGATACTGTGCAGTCAGCCTTTACATCTCCAATTTTAGGCCTTTGCCATCATTTTCATGCTTTTATTCCAAATCAAATAACATTAGTGAGCTACACCACCTTCTGATGAATGTCTGCCCTCGAGCACAGCTTTCAAGTCTGGACTTTTGGGGGCTCCCTTTTATGTTTGGTGGAGGTCTTTCTTCCCCCTCTCTCTGCTCGCGCTCTTCCTGCACTTTTCTTTGAGCCTTCTTCGTGCATTCGCAGTCAGCACGATACAAGTTGCCAGACGTGTCCCTGTCTTCGCGTGCTTTCCAAGAGGGACGTGTGCTGGAGAAGGGTCTGTGTCTTTTCATCTTTGGGGAAGGAGGGAAGCGAACTTGGGAGAAGGATATTGGGGGCTTTAATCAGAAATAAGAAGGGGTTTAAATCATTAGCACAACAAAGCATACTATAAGCTTGAAGATAAAAGTCTCTGGGGAAAGAGTCCTCTGAAAATAAATGGAACTTGATAGATTTCCATATCATTTATAACTTCCCTTAATTACACTTGGAAGACTTGCCAGTAAAACTGGAAAATTGGCAGCCTATATCCATTAGAGTCATTTTGCCGACCATGGCAAGCAGCTGGCTTTACTGGATTTTATTTCCCATCACTCACAATTAATCATCAGCTGGAGATGTCTGAAACTCTTCAGCGCAGAGCACTGCCGGGTGACATTCAGGCCTCCTAAACATGCTAAAATCTGCTGAGTAAATGGGCCGAGTTTTCTCTCCAGCTTACTCATTTTGGAGCGAGGCAGGCCCCCGCTTAATGAGCGCTGCGCTCTGATAATCGGATGCGAATGTGAACCTTGACCCCATGTCAAAGGAGAGGACGCAATAAGCCGGATGAAAGATACAGGACTCAGGCCTCCAAACTTTACACCAATTAGACAGGGAGCGGAGAAGGACATCAGGCTGACTAGGTTTATCGAAAAGACTTGCGAGGCTTGTGACCATTTTGTAAGCCCAACGTCGGAGACCTCCTGTCACAATCAGTGAGCCTTTATCAGATGATGCACAAAAGTGTTAGAGAAGTGTGTGCACGGAGCCTTCGGGAGCCGCGCGCTCACGTGGAGCCGTCGGGGCCAAGTTCCCCACGTCAGCGCTCCGGGCCCATGCCGCGCCTGCCTGGGCTTCGCAGGCACCTGGGGAAATGGGGGCGGCGTCACCGCGACCTCGTGAGCCCCGTGGGCAGGCCAGCCACCACCGCTGGACTGGAGGCTCCCAGATCGCGGGGTGGGGGTGGGGGGCCCTGGGATGCCCTTGGGTGCGGCGGGCCAAGCCCGGGTGGGGCGCCCTGACAGCGTGGCCCGCGGTCCCCGACCTTGGCATCCACCCCACGTAGCTCCTCCGGCTGGGGTTGTTGAGGGATGACATAATGTGAATTTAGAACACGTCCGCGTGTGCGTGTGACTCAATTCTGCTGACCAAGACGGACCTCCCTGTTTTGTGGGGTCTCAAGGGACAACTTCCAAGACTTTTCTCTTTCAGGGATGAATGAGTGAAAACAGACTAGAAAACCCATTGCTAAGTGAACAGAGAGGGAGAAGTGAGTACTTCACATTCCACCCGGACCGAAGTAGAGATGCAGACTGGCAGGTGGAGGGAAGGGACCAGGGGGGGAGCAGGAGGGAGAGGAACCGGATGTGGGCTCAGGGCAGTGCTGCCAGTGGCCCCTTGGAATCCGAGGCGCTTTCTTTGAAGTCCTTTTAATCAAACTGCCAGAGGGACTTAATAAGGGTATTTTCACTTTGGGACTTGCCCCCCTCTCCTGCTTCTCTCTGTCTAAATCCAAGGTTTTGTTTTTCTGAGTAGTGTGATTGGGGACTTCTGCTTGAGTCACCTGTATGGCACCTCTTTTCACATCACGCAGGCTCTGGGCGCCCGGGGCCAGCCAGGCAGGATGGCCAGGGGTGGCGAGAGCAGAATCCTGTGAACTTGCCCCGCGCTCCAGCGGGCCCTGGTCTAAGCACCAGTGTGACCAGCTCATGTCGGGTCGTGGCCCGGGCTCCGCTGCCCTTTAGCACAGGTTCTATGGTATCCTTGTCAGGTTGGTCTTGCCCCCTTGGTGTGACCGCTGGAAACTTCCGGAGTTTATTTCTTTTTCATATTTGCATTAATTGTGACTTCACTTGAAGATCCCAGAAAGAACGGTGAGGGGCGCTCGGTCTGGCCTGCAGACCCTGAGCTGGGCCGAGCAGCCGACAGGGAACAGACCTGCTATGGGGAGTGGGGGGTGGGGTGTGCCCTCCCCCACGAAGCCCACAGGGCCCGGGGCCGGGGAGCCCTGGGCTCTCAGTGGGAGGCTGGGTGGGGGGCAAGCTCACACAGGTCCCTGCCATGGGCACTAGGCCAGCTGTGAAGGAGAGAGCTGCCAGCACCTGAGGGGGGGGGGAGTGGCGGGGGGAGGGGGGCTGGACAGGGGAGAGCTGGTTAGTTTGGATAGAATTTACATTCTGTTGTGTTGGGTGTCAGATCCATTTCCAGAAATCCCCCCTGGCATCTTTTGCCAGGATGCCCAGTCGTCAGGTGGGGACGCCGAGCAGAGAGGCCAGCTCTGGCCCCTAAGCCCCCAGGAGACTGTGGTGCAGGCCCACCAGGGGTTTGTGAGCAGGGCCCCTCCAAGGGAGTCGCCCTTCTCCTGTCTCGCTGGGCCCCGCCTGCCTCTGAAAAGAAAAACGGCCCCGGAACGACGACTGGAGGGGGCACGTGTGCCAACGCCCACCTGCTGCCCCCCTGCCCTGCGATGAGCGGCCCTCACGTGCGCATCCTCCGCTCTCCGCAGGATGCAGATGCCAGGAGAAAATGAAGCAAAACGGGCAGTGAGCACAGAGCTTCAAAGCCCAGCTCCCCAGCTCAGCGTCTCTCCTCCGTGCCAGCCCCGCAGCTTTGGCAGCCCCTGTCCTAGGTTTCTGTGCCAGGAGAAGGCAGCCCACCACCTGATCAGAGGAGGAAAGGAATGCACGGGGCGCAGGCAGCCCCTACTGCCAGCGAGACAGCTTGTGCCACACAGGGGGCCGGGGGCAAGGGTGGGGGGGGGGAGCTCGGAGATCATCTGGGGATTTCAGGAAAGAACATTCTCCAGGCGCTCCTGCCACACTGGGCCAGCGCCACCTTGGTGGTGTGAGTGCCCTGGGGCCCCACCCCAGGATGCCCACCAGCACCCCAGAAGAGCCAGCCAGTTGCCCTGGGAAACAACTTTACCATTTCAAAGACTGGGAGGAGGCCCTTTTTCAGAGGAGAAAAATCCAGCCCGCTCCTTGATCCTTCCCCATCAAGGGCAGCGAAGAGAATAAACAGAGCGGCCTTTGGTCACAGCTGCCTGCTGCTGGAAGCCCCAGGCTTAGCCCCGGGAGCTCATGCCAGCTCCACCTGGACTGGCCCCACCACGAAAGGCAGGTGAAGCTTCAGCCAGTGCCTGTGGGAGCTACCGGTCTCCTTGCAAGGACCGGGCAGAGCTTGAGAAATCCCTCCCTGTGTTGGAAGGCACTTTCCAGGAGCCACCTGGTTGTTACTTGGCGTGTCCTGCAGAAGTTGAGACCGTGGTCCCCATGGCTGGCTGCTGTTCCCGGCACCCTCCCCCTCCCCCCCCCCCCCCCCCCCCCCCCCCCGCCCAAGGCGATAGACAGGAACACTATTTTTTGGTCACAGCTTTCCTGAGATAAAATTCACATCCAGTGCAGTTTGGCCCCTTACAGCATGCACTTGGTGGTTGTCATGGCTTCACAGTTAGGGGTGCAACCGTCACAGCATTTTCCTCACCCCTAAAAGAAATGCTGTGTCCACCAGCGGTCACTCCCCTCTGCCTCCCAGCCCCCAGAACCCCCAGATTTCTCTGTATGTAGAGATTTGCCAAATCTGGACATGTCACATTAAGTGGAAAACATCCCATTTTGCTACATCTCTGTAGCAAAGGCAGATTCAGAGACTGATTCCCAGGGGAGACCCCACAACCAGCCCCCCTAATCCTCCAACATCAGGGATTTTTTTCCAGTGAGGATTTGATGATGATAGAGAAAATTGTCCTTCTCTGTTGTCCCCCAAGAAGAACTTGGAACATGAAGTATTAGAGGTCGTTGCTGCTGTTTGGATAACATTTCAGAGCATTTGACAAAGAATCTCTTGATGGCTTCACTCTTGAGCATTGTTGCAAAATTACAACGATTTTAAAACGTATGTCCTTTTTCTGTTTGCTCTTCCAGGTAGCAGAAGGCCAGGAAATTTGTGTGATTGAAGCCATGAAAATGCAGAACAGTATGACAGCTGGGAAAACTGGCAAGGTACGTCCCCAAGTTCCCAGTAGCCCTTGCCAGCTCTGTGACAGGAAGCAGAATTTCCACCCTTGGATCTTGGATGGGTAGGCCTGGAAGGGACCGTGGAGGTGACCCCTGCCAGCACACCAGGACATTAAGATTGGGAGCTCTTTTCACTTTGCATCCGTGTGTCCCTGCCTCGTGGAGAGTCTTTGCGATGTGCAGGTAGTCCAAGAACAATTGTTCTTCACCTTAATGTCTTTCAAATTAAGGACTCTTTAATTTTTAATGTTTACATCTGTCTTGGAGGCAGTTAGTTATCTGAGACTCAGGTGACACAGCAGGAAATGGTTTTAGAGATTGCAAAAATTAATGTAACTCTTCAAGATAATTTCTCCGCAAAGAGAACAATTCAATGTTAGATCAAGAGGAGCTGAAAGCCCCATGCACACATGTGGGATGGCATGATTTAGGGAGGAGAAAAGGTGCTATATTTGTCCTGAAACTTGTTAAGAGTAAAACTTCTTAAATGTGGTTTCTCCTTGAAGAATAAAGAAAAGTCCTTTTAATAATAACTTCATTATACCCCCTGCTTCTAAAAAGATGCCACTCGTAGCAGAATGAGCCTTTTCTGAGGAGGGTTTGGTTTGGAAGTGTCCGGTGTCCTGGAGGAGGCGGGGTGGGGTGGGGAGGGGAGAGGACCATAGGCATCCTGCCCTGCGGCCACGCCTGGGAAGTGAGACTAAGCCTTGGGGACATGGGTGCCCTGGCAGAGAGGTGCTGTCAACTCACAGTGTCACTTGCAGAGAGATACAGCCTCTGTCACCCCAAAAAGAAATGAGGCTGATGTGCAGACAGTAGGCCTGGCTGGGGGGACAGAGGCCCAGTTTATGGTCATTGGGCCTGGAGCTGGCTGGTCAGGCTGGAAGAGGCTGTCGTGGGCTGTGCCCAGGCTCCGTGGTGTTTGGGAGAGGAGAATCGCATGATTTGGGAATTCTGCTCTCGACATCTGATTTCTTTTCTAAAAGCGGACCAACAATCGTTTCTGTTCCTGTAGAAATCGTTGCATTTGCTCCCTAGGGTTAATTTAACATTTATGCTGCATTAGTGTCAAGAAATTTCCAGGCATGGTGAAGACGTGGCCTTATCTGGGGGGATCCAGAATATGTCTATGTCGTTGCGTGCCAAGGGCCCATGTTGCTGGACCGAAGTACTAACACAAAAATGAACGCTGTCTTAGCTCCCTGAGGGAGCGTGGAGCCCCGGTCTGTCAGTGTGTTCTGTGCCCCGTGGCCTCACGGTGGCTTCTGGGTTTCATGTGGAACTTAGCTGATCCCTGGCCATCGGCGGCCCAGAGTTGCTTTCAGGGTGTCGATGGGCTCTGGGTGAACTTGTACTCTGGCCTGACCCCTTTCAGCTGGAGTCTTTCCTGCCCATCCCATTTCCTTCTGCCCCTCCCCAGCAGGGCGCCCAGGAGTGGCCAGAGGCCCCTGCACAGAGGAGCAGGCCCTGGCGAGCCTGGGGACTGGCAGCTCTTATCTGGAGGGCCATTTTTCCTCCCGGAGAAACGTTCACAATGGAAACCGGTCCTCATGTAGTAATCGCAGCATGAAAGATACACGCTATGCAAACATCGGAGGCTTCAGATCAGAAAGGGCAGCCGCTTCAGTGCCAATAGCACCTACCAGGCCTTTGAAGTGGCCACTGCACATGTTCACATCATGAAGGCCCCAGGGCTTGAATTCCAGGGAGAAAAGGTCCCTGTAGCCCTCCGCTTCCCAGTGGAGCAGTGGGGACGCAGGCCAGGGCCCCGAACCCGCTGTCCGGGACGTTCTTCCTGTTTGCCAGGTGCTCAGATGGCCAGGAAGCTCTAGCCCATCGTTTGTTTCCATGCCTGAGCAGAGCCTCCAAGAAATCAAAAGACTGCTTCATCTCCACTCCAGTATCTCCCTGCTCATCTTACATCGGAACACAAATTCGGGAAAGCAAAACTTGATTAAAATTGAGAGGAATCAGTAGAATGTAAGGGCACAGTGGCACAGCTGTGGGAGCTCAGTGCCTGTTCCACATTAGACCATACAGTACTATCCCTGCAGCCACATGTCTTTGGAGGATTTCATTTCCCGTCAAAAGGAAGTTTATGATCTCAGGCTAAGGAGTTTGTTTTGGCTCGTGTATAATTGTGTGGTATTTTTGGTTTTGGGTTTAACACTAAACCAAGTATATACCGTTAGCTCTCAGAGACCATTTCTAGCACCTGATGCTGTCGAAGAGACTGGGAGGAGGGCTGGCTGTTGAGAGCTCATCCGGCATAAACACACTGAGCTTTTAGGACACTGCACAGACCCGCGGGTGCACCCAGCGCTGGGCCCAGGCAGACAGCAGCAGAGACCCCCTGCGCCAGCAGCTTTTAGGACAGCAGGGGACAGGCCGGGGCGGGGGAAGGTGGCGAGTCACAGCCCCCAGCAAGGCTGTCCCTATGCTCACAGTTTCCTCTGCCGGCAGGAGAGGACTGTTGTACCTGTGCTCCGGAGCCTGCCAGGCTGCCTCCTCGTTTCCAGAAAAGGAAGATGAGATCTCCCTCGTGGTCTACTTAATAATTTTTACCCCCACCTCCTTTTTTTTTTAATTCAAGGTGAAATCAGTGCGTTGTAAAGCTGGAGACACAGTTGGAGAAGGAGATCTGCTCGTGGAACTGGAATGAGTATTTATAGCCTTTCCGTCATCACCCAATTTAATTAGCCATTTGTATTATTATTCTTTCACACTCAATTTAGTCAAGCATTTTGCAGGAACACCCCTGTGCAGCAGATTTTACATGGTCATATTTATTCCACATATAGTCAAAACCAACATTTCTGCCAAAATATCACCAATGGAAATTTTTATTGATATAAATACTTGTACATATGATTTGTACTTCTGCTGTGAGATTTCCTAGTGTCAAAATTAAATCAATAAAACTGAGCATTTGTCTAAATATTAGCTTGCCCTTTTTTTGAATGAAGACAATGTACATAAGAGGCTACTGGCTGTGCCAGTAGACTTTAAATACTAGCGTTTCATTGTGATCCTTTAAAACATTTTATATAAACCCCAGTTCTTTACCTCGGTTTCATGAAATTATCATTTGCCACTGTATACTCTGATTACCTACTTCTTCCTGGTTGAGGACCTAACTCCCATTTGTGGCAGTTCATGATTCTGGGAGCCCGCGCAGTACCCACAGGGGGTAGAGGTCTGGAGCTCCCTCCTGCGCTGCTCTTGGCTCTCATTGGGCAGGTGAATGAGCCGGCAGGGAGGCGGGGGGGGGGGGGCACCTTAGTGACAGCCGCACCGGGTCCCTCTTGCCCGGCCCACATCCCCAGGGCTTTGCTGGGGCTCCCTCCCCTGGGAGTGGTGGGTGTGGCTGCCACAAGCCCATCAGCTGATACCCATCCTTGCCTTTTTGTGTTTTTGTGAAGCAAGTTTCCCGCTAAGAAAAAGGGGCTAAAAATAATGATGATGTTTTTGTGCCAGATGCAGTTAGCGATCACAGTGTACCATTAAGTTGAAGAGTGAGTGAGCTCTCCCAGCGGAGGACGAGGTCACTGAGGATCAGCAGCTGCGAATGTGGTTGCTTCTGCAATTCTTGGAATCCATTTCCTACTTCGCTGGTAAGGAGGCAGAGGCAGAGTCGTGCGCAGATTCGAAGCGCCGCTGACAGATTATCAGATGGAGGTGGGTAGTAATTGGTACTTCGTGCCTCGCTAGAATTATTTTAAGTGCTGTTTGTATTTGGAAGCTAAGCTTCCGTCAGGCCTGAAGAACAAATTACTAATGTGTCGGTTCTTCCTTGAAAGGCCCGCCCCGCAATGCTGCTCCTCGGGGCCCCGGGCCCCGGCTCACATGAGCTCCGTCTGCAGTCACGGTGCTCAGCACCTGCCATCAAGTAGGTGCTCAGGACTTTGCTGGGTTCCAGTGAAAAGAACCTTCTGCCAAATAAGGAGATGCAAAGAAAAAAAAAAAAAGGCCAACAACAGTACCAGCACTTTTAAATTTGGTTTCCTAAAATACCCGGGTTAATTTTACATGAACATCTTTAGTAAATCCTTCTTTAATAAGCTTGATCCGAAAACTCAATGACGTTTTATAGAGTCTAGAACTACCCCAAAACACAGTGTGTTTTTCTTGAGTTTCTTTTATTATACCGAGATAATCAAAATCGGTTTAAAAAATTACTTTTCTTGCTGCTACAAGTTAGAATCAATACAGCAGGGTTGCTAAAATCTAGCTGCAACACAAAGTCTACATTTTAAATGTTATCTTCAGATCAAAGCAAAGCAAAATATGACATATGAATTCTGGAAATGTCATTTAGGGGAATTAAAATCCTGAATTTCCTTATCCGATGTATTCGAGCCCATGGCCACCTTTAAGCAGCAAAAGCAACAAAGCGCTACCGGAGAAACAGACTTCAGGCGCAGGCTTGTGACCAGTGTGTCAGGAGACTGCGGAAAGCAGCCGTGACTGAAGAAGAGATCGTCCCCTTTCCCACACACTGAGTGTACAAACACTTGTTTCAAAGGGAATTATTATGCTTCCACCTTCAGCGAGTGCAGGCCAGGCTGGTGTCCCCGACTGATCACCAGGGCTCTGTCCACCTTGGCCCTTCTCACCTGTTTTCCCGCGGGTTGTAGGGAAGGCCATGCTCCCCCCGGGAGTCGTAACTGTCGTGGTGCGGGAGGCGGACCCACTCAGGTGCGTAGGAGGCCGTGCTGTACACAAAGCACTGCAGGGTCCCGTCGGTGGCCGGCATCTCCTCCGGGGTGCCCTGCCTGCCCTCCCACTCGAGGACAGTGACCCTCACAGGGGTGCGCTGGTACATGTCGGGGCAACCCTCAAACTCATCCAGGAAGCTGAGCATCTGCTCGTCCACGACATAGATCTCCCCCGCCACGCGGCGCCCCTGCCCTGGGAGGTTAAGCAGCCACGGAATGTTATGTTCGCCGGCGATCACCAAGGGGTATGGCTCCACTGTGCGGCCCCGGCCTTGGAAGGCCGCTCGGCCATTGGCACCGTCCAGCAGGACCTTGTGGTTCGGCTGGCCTCTCTTCAGGGTCCCGTATATGAACACACGAGCCATGCGGGCCGCAGGAGCTGCAAGACAGAAGGGAAGCAGACCGGTACCTACTGAACGTGTCAGAGAGCCGGGGAAGGGCTTTCAGTCCTGCCTGGGGTCGAAGACTTTGGGAAGGTTCCAGGGTCTGCTGGGCGAGCGGGTGCTCGCAATCCCGCTTAGCCCCACAGCCCACTACTCTCGACCATCCTGTGCTGGGCTCCGAGGTGCCAGGAACACCCAACCACCTTTTATAGTCACCCTTCTGGGAAAAGGTACTCATTTAAGAACATACTTGTCAGAGGGAGACAGCCTGTCTCGGGATCAAGCCCTCAGAACTGCTGTTTCTTAGATCGGTTAGTTTTTAATCTTTTTAAAATGACTACAAATTATACAATAAATATTTTTTATAGAACAGTCAGAAATACTGGTTAGTGAATATAACTATGTATACATACACGGTACCTGCATACATATAAGATAGGCCCATGGAATCCGCTACAAGAGGTCATTCAGGTTCTAGTACTAAATTTACACACCGGTCCTGGCAGCGTGACCCAGCAAAACTTCAGCAATCACACCTTCCGTGTCCCTTTTCAAGGTCCTAGAGGGTAATGATGCTTCCTCACTCACAGTGAGTCACTCACTGTGACTCAGCGCAGCAACCTTGGCTCTCGTGTGAAGGTAAATATTTACTGCTCACCTGGGTCTGGGCTACAGATTGTTACATAAATTGCTAGAAGTCATTTGTGTAAAAGTGACTCAAAACTAGAAATGGAAGTTAGGCAAGTTGGGCCCCTCCCCAAAGCCTGCATTTCACTGCCCTCCTGGCCCAACACTGTGTGATGACGGCAGGCTCTGGAAGGAAGACACCGTGCACAGGACAACAGAGGACGTGCCCGTCTGCTGGCAGCAGCCCACCACCAGCCACGAACAGCTGGAGGGTGATGCCCCTGGACACCCATCAGGTGGTCCTTGGAAAAGTCCCACTTGGCTCACAGAACTTCCACTTCCTCGTATGGGGGTCTTGGCCTCACCCGACCTCTTCAGGGTATCTGCGGAGGATGCACAGCCCCCACAAACTAGCACGCCTGCTGACCTCTCCTCCTGTCCACTGCGTCCCTCTCGGTCATCAGTGGAACGTCAGGACATGCACAGGTTTTGGATGAACCTCAGGAAGGCTCGGCTGTGGGAGAAGCACCAGGTTGGCCGTGCATGTGCACCCTGAACACTTGGCAACATTGGGACACCTTGAACAGGACGGGGACGCACCCAGAGCTCTTGTTCTGGTGACCCTGGTGACAGGGAAGGACAGAGCAGAGCTATGGGGTGTGGAGGGAGTCATGCCAGGGAGGACAGCACGGAGGTGAATCAGGCGGGAGCTGGAGCACAGGTGCGGAGGGAAGAGGAAGGAGTAGACGCTGGAGCTGAGGGTGGCCGGGGCCGGGGGATGGCACAGCTGGGCCCAGAGAGCGTCAGCATGAACTGTGGGGACAGCGGGAGCACACGGGACAGGTCTCTGCGGAGACCAGACACTTGGGAGCAGCCCCGACTCCCCCACGTGTGTATCCTGCCCTCCAGCAGGCTCTGTCCACTGCTCCACCCAGTGCAACCCCGGGACCAGCCATTTCCCGCCCTCCTGCAGCCTCCGCCCAGAGGGTCTTCCTCCAAAACAGAGGCCTCGCCTCCCCCCCTCACCCCAGGGGTCACCTGCCCACCTCCAGGCCCCTTCACAGCGGCTTCCTCGGGCCGGCCCGGAGCAGCACCCACCCAGCCCTGCCTCGCCCCAACTTCTCTCCAAGGGGCCTGCTCCCTGAAGGGCCGCCTGTCCTGTTCCCCGCTGGAGTGTTCGGAGCTCGCAGCAAGTGTGGAAACCACATCGGCTGGTAAGGATCGAAGAAGGCGCAGGTGGACAAAGCCATTCAAAACTGGAGACTTGCTCTCGCCATCACTGGCGTCCCAGCTTTCTCCTCTTTGATTAAATGTTTTTTTTTAAAGTAATATGTGTGCATAATGTAACCGTGAACTAGTTCTACGGGAAAGATGAAAGTGCCTACCCTTTCCCACTCCCTGGAGGCCGCACTTTTAAGCCTTAAGCTGTGGCATCGGTATTTATCTGCGTACTGTTGATGACATGCACAGCTACTTCTGGATTTTTCCATTTTGTCTTACCTTCCTGAAGCAGGTGAGCTCAGTGGTTTACAGCACAGACTTTAGAACCCAATTGCCTGGGTGGTGACTTCAGGCAAACCACCTAACCTCTTGCTCGACTGTAAAAAGAAGTAAAACAGCAGCCTGGCTGCTCCGTGAGGTCGTACCGCCGGTGGTCCCGCATGCCCTGGTGGCTATGGTCATCACTGCCACCGGTGCCCTGAGGACGCATGCCCGCCTTGTCCCCGACCCTCCAGCGGACTCCCATCAGTGTTTGCTCAGACCCACACTCAGTTCAGCAGCAGAACTATGTAAACACTGTTCTCAGATAAGGCACACAGTGTACTATCATTAACTTCCTTTCTTGGACAACTTTTCTGTTTTCCTTGGAATTAAAAATTGCTTGTAGCTTCCTCCCCCCCCCCCCCTTTGCTCAAGTTTCTCTGACACTAATTCAGCCTCACATTTTCAGAAAGTGCTGTAAGAGTCCTTTCAGCCTTGACCACTGTTAAAGAACAAACACTGAACTCAGGAAGTGTGAGGATGGCATTGCCTTGATGTGTAGGTTGGGCGGCCCCTATCTGGCACATGGAGGGGCGCTCCAAGGACTTGTACCAGATGGAAGCTTTTCACAGGACTGCAGCAGTGGCGGTGGCAGTGGCGGTGGGGCAAGAAAGTTATTAGCAAAAGAACAGGATTGCTCCGGGCAAGGTCACCTTCCCTTAGAGGGGAGCCAGGCAGTCTCACCAGGTGGGTTACTTCCTGTTCTCTGGGCGACGGACAGGGCCTCCGTGACAGATCACTTCATTGGCACTGATCAGGAAACTCCTGATCGACCACTTCAGACTACATTTCTGGGGAAGTCTGAAAGGACAGGTTGGGTGTAAAGTCTTGATTTAGTGCCTTGGCCTGAGTGCAGCCATTTTGGGCCTCTGCTTCTCTTTTTAACACCACCCACTGGGTTCTCCTCATTTTCCCCTGGAGCCATCACCCCTGGAGCCCATCCTGTTGCAGTGTGGTACTGCTGCCATCTGGGATGTACCGCCATGCTGCCAAGGGCTCCCCTGAGCCAGTGCAGGAGCCTGGCCCCTGGGTCCCATGGCCCCTTCTTCATCGACTCCCTCATTGTGCCGAAGCTAATTTTCTCCCACCCTCAATTAACAATGTGGCTTGTTAGAGAATTCTAGAAATAATTTTCTAAAGAACTTTAAAGTCATTTCTTTGTTTTCTGATTTCCCAAGTTCTTGTTGAGAAGTCCAGTGCCATTGGACTCCCCCATCCTCTGTTCAGGACTTGAGCTTTCCTCTCTTGAAACTCTCAAGGTTTTCCTTTTTCCCTTGGATTCTGAGGTAATGGTGTATCTTCTTGTGGGTTTCTTTCATTTATTGTGCCGGGAATTCCCATCTGAAAACTGACCATCTTGGATCGTGGGGAATTTTCTTCTCATTCCTACCTTATTCTCTTTCTTGTCTTCTAATACTCAGGTATTGTGTTTCCTGGATTAATTTCCCAGTTTTCTTTTTTCCAGGTATTTTTTTTTCAAAAATTTTTAAAAAGGTTTTTATTTTTGAGAGAGACAGAGCATGAGCAGGGGAGGGGCAGAGAGAGAGGGAGACGCAGAACCCAAAGCAGGCTTCAGGCTCTGAGCTGTCAGCACAGAGCCCGACTCGGGGCTGGAACTCACGGACTGCGAGACCATGACCTGAGCTGAAGTTGCCGCTTAACCAACTGAGTCACCCAGGTGCCCCCCAGGTATTTTTCTTTATAGACTAATTTCCAGGTCTTTTATGAATTTGTGTCTATTTTTTGCCATGGTATTTCTTTCCCAGCACAAAACCATCTCTCATCTTTGGGAAGGTATTATTATGCGTTTGGTTTGTTGTTTTCATCTTTGCCTGCTTTGCCTCTATTTTGGTGTGTTTCTTTAGATGTTTTCTTCAAATGCCAGTAATCCTTGGCTGTTGGCCTTTCATATTGAGAATCAAGACACCGTATAGGAAATTAAAGCTCTGTGTGCTAGGGAGGGAGCCTGATGGTCGACAGGCCTCATGTGGGGGAGCTGGGTACAGGTTTGGGGGGTGCCAGATAATGATCTACAGGTATGCAGATTTTCCCTCGATCCCCATTTTCAGGGTGCCACTCACCCCACCCTCAGCTGGACCTGACATCCCCAATACCAAGCCTCTCTGGACAGTAACCCACCTGTTCTCTGCAGGAAGCAGGGAGACTGGTGTCTCTGCTCCCTATAAGGACGTTCACCCTCTCCTCCTGTTTCTACTCTGATCCTTGTCTTCGCACGCCCATGGGTCCAGAGTTCCTCTGCTGCTCTGCTCTACCAGGTGACTAGCTGCTTGCTGGCTTCTTACTATGCAGGGTCTTAGGTTTCCGGTTTCTCCAGGCTGCTAAGTCATTTTCTGTCTACCATCTTGTCTTTCTGGGTCACTAGAGTGATTTTTAGGGAGAAAGCAGGCACAGAAGAGCCTGTTCCTCTTGTGTCTCCCTCACTGCACCACCCATCCAGCCACTTCACAGGGCCTTCAGCCTCTTCATCTTTCCAGAGGCTCAATGTGAACTGGGATGGAGGTGGGGAGTTTGGAAACCACTTGCTTAGAGGGGCACTGAGGAGAGTTTATGGCACCACTGACTTGGGTGTGTTTAAGGTCGCCAAGAGAAAGCCAGTAAGGTAGCAGTCATGGGCACAGAGAGGGCTGGTGATGGCTGGGGGGACAGAGAGAGGTCTGCTTATAGAGGGGGAATCCTGTCTGCTGAGGCAAGAGCAGGGGGGAGAATGGGAAGCAACCACAGGAAAAGGCCACCACAGCCCTCAGGGAGATGCAGGCTGTGTACCCAGAGGCCTCGTGTTGAGTGCAGGGGTGCACGCTGTAGGGAGCAGAGCTGGTCACCCCAAAATATGCCTCTTTGGCATGAGGATTATTTTAGGATGAATATTTTTAAGAAACACAGGAGAAAGTCTGATAGAAGTTACCCTTTATGTAAGAGTCATTTACATCTATAAGGGGTGTCTCCATACATTATCTTCCCAGCTCTACCAGCAAGCAGAAGATGCCTACATCTCTAGAAACTATCGATGCCAAAGGCAAAGATCAAGAGATGCACATCCTTGCCCTTGTTCACTGTACTTTGCCTGAAGACCTCCCACAGCCGGCTTCCTGGCCCCAACATCTTCTTTTGCCTTTTGCTGGAAATGGTATTTAAGGGGAGGGTTGTGGGTCATGTGCGGAGGTACTCCGTTCTCCTGGGTCTCCCCATGTATGCAGGAGGTATATGTGTTACAAAACTTGTGTGTTAATCTCCTGTTAATCTTTTATTACAGGGAGTGTCTCAGTCAAGAGCCTATGAGGGTAGAGGGCATATTATTTTCCCTCCCCACATAAAGGAGGAGATATATTCGCCTCTCCTCCGCTTGCTGTGAAGGTCAAGGGAAAGACAGGTTGGTAAATGGGCAGCATCCAAAAAAAAAAAAAAAGTGGAGCAAGGACAATAGGAAAGAGTGCACCCAGAGCGTGGTGAGGGGGACCCTGCCTTAGGACAGATGGGTGGCCACAGGGACGTTTGTGCCGGGTTGCCTGGCCTTTCCTTAAAATAGGTGATGTTGTCTGTCCAGGATGGGGCGGGTGCCACCAGGGCTGAGAACTTGCAGAATGGAAAGAGGTTTAGAACAGTCCTACTGGAGAAAGCCTGGGCTTTGGAATAAGAGCCATAAGATGCCAGAGCAGGTTCTGAGCAAAGAAAGTGTCATGCTTCCATTATTCAAGGGATTCAATTGCAAAGGAAGGAAAGAAATGCCTCATCCAGGAGAGGAGAGGGGAGGAAGGACAGAAACTGTGGTCAGAGGGCTGCAGAGGATGGCACTTCTGCAGGGGCTGATTACTTCCCTGCGATGACCGGCCCTGGGCCAAGTGCCATGTGCCATCCCAGCTTACCGGATCCCCAGCACCCCGTTAAAGACGGGTGGCGGTACCTCATTTGAGGGATGAGCAAATTAAAGTGGTCGAGGTGAGGCTCCCTGCACAGAGCCTGGGGGGGCAGCACCAGGAACTGGGCTACATCTACAGGACTCTGAATGCCTCCAGGGCTCTGCACTTCCAGATCCCAAGGGAACTGTGACCCTGTCATGTACAGCCCAGGACTCAGGCTCTGCAGTGACAGTGCCAAGGACATACTATACTCTTTTTCTCTCCCCTCCCTTTGTTTTGACTGAATTTTATTTGATAAATCAATTACTTCTCTGTATTTCTCTTATTTTCAAATTTTTAAAAATTGTGGTAAAATACACAAAACATAAAATTTACCATCCTAACCATTTTTAAGCATACAGTTCGTGTTAGGTGCATTCACACTGTTGTGCACCCATCACCACCATCCATCTCCAAAACTCTTTCCATATTACAAAACTGAAACTCTATACCCATTACATAAGAACTCCCCATTCCCTGTCTTCCCACCCCTGGCAACCCCATGCTGCTTTCTATGAGTTTGGCCTACTCTAGGTACCTCACATAAGTGAAATTATATAGTGTTTATCTCTTTGTGGCTGGATAATTTCACTGAGCATAATGTCCTCAAGGTTCATCGTGTTGCAGCACATGTCAGAATTTATTTCCTATTTAAGGCTGAATAATACTCCATCATATGCATACACCATATTTGTTCATTCATCCACCAAAAGACATTTGGGTTACTTCCACTTCTTGGCTATTGTGAATAATGCAGCCACGAACATAGGATTGCTAGATCATATGGTTATTCGATGTTTAATTTTCTGAAGAACCTCCATATAGTATTCTATTAACAGCTGTACCATTTTGCATTCCTACCTGCAGTGCACAAGGCCTCCAATTTCTCCACAGCACTTGTTACATTGTTTTCTGATGCTTTTTTTGATAGTGGTCATCCTAACTGGTGTGAGGTGGTATCTCACTGTGGTTTTGATTTGCATTTCCATAATTAGTGATGTTTTAGCATCTTTTCATGTGCTTATTGGTCATTCATGTATCTTTTTTGGAGGAATGTCTATTCAAGTGCTTTGCCTACTTTTTTATCAGGTTGTTTTTCACTATTGAGTTCTAGTTCTCTATATCTTCTGGGTACTAACCTTTCCTCAGATGCATGATTTACAAATATGTTCTCCCATTCCATAGGGGGTGCCTTTTCATTCTGTTGATTGCATCTTTGATGCACAGTTTTGAATTTTGGTGTTGTCCAATGTATTTTTACTTTTACCATTTTTGGTGTCCTATCCAAGAAATCACTACCAAATCGAATGTCAAACTTTTGCCCAATGTTTTCTCCTAAGGGTTTTATAGCCTTAGCTCTTCTGTTAGGTTGTTGATCATTTTGAGTTAATTTTTGTATGTGATGTAAAGTAAGGGTCCAGCTTTATTCTCTTACATACGGATATCCAGTTTCCCAACTTTTGTAAAGACTGACCTTTCCCCATTGGTCTTGGCACCCTCATCAAAAATCACTTAACTATACATTGATATTGATTGATTGATTTGTAGACTCTGCCGTCTTCCATACCGTACTGTTTTGATTACTGTAGCTCTGCAGTAAGTTTTTTGAAGTAGGGAAGTATGAGACCTCCAACTTTGTTATTGTTCACGATTACACTGCTTATTTGGGGTAGCCTGGTATTCTTCATGAATTTCAGAATGGATTTTTCTATTTCTGCAAAAAGTCACCTTTGGGAATTTTCATGACAGTTGCAGTAAATCTATAGATTTGGTAGATCTGGGTAGTCTGAGCATCCTAACAATATTTAATCTTCCAATCCATGAACACGAGCTGTCTTTCCATTTATTTGTCTTTAATTACTTTCAGCAACATATTGTAGTTTTCAGTGTACAAGCCTTTTACCTCCTTGTTAAGCATTTTACTTGCCTGATTGTTTCAGGTAGGATTTTTTTTTTCTTTTTAAGAGAGAATGAGAGAGTGCGTAAAAGTGGGGAGAAGGGCAGAGAGAGAGAGAGAGAGAGAGAGAATCCAAAGCAGACTCCATGCTCAGCCCAACAAAGGGCTCAATCCTGGGATCATAATCTGAGCTGAAACCAAGAGTCAGATGCTCAGCTGACTGAGCCACCCAAGCACCCCTCAGGTAGGACTTATAATACTACACTGAAAGAAGTGGTGAACAAGACAAGGATGCTTGCTTTCTGATCTTAGAGGAAAAACCTTTCAGTCTTTCACCCTTGAGTATGATGTTAGTTTGGGGATTTTTATATACAGCCTTTATTATGTTGAGGTAGTTGCTTTCTGTTTCTAGTTTAAGTGTTTTTACCACAAACTGGCATTGAATCTTGTCAACTTTTTCCCCTTTATTCTGTTAACGTGTATTACATTGGTTATTTTCTTATGTTGAACCACCCTTGCATTCCTGAGACAAACTCCACGTGGTGGTGGTATATAATCCATTTAATTCTGTTTGCTAATATTTTGTTTAGAATTTTTGCATCAATCTTCAGCAGGAATATTAATCTGGTTTTGGTATCAGATTAGAATGCTGCCCTCATTGAATGAGTTTCATTGAATGAGTTTGAAAGTGTCCCCTCCTCTTCAATTTTTGGGAAGATTTGGTAAAATTCACCAGTGAAGTCATCTGGTTCTGGTCTCTGTTAAGGGGTTTTTGATTAGTAATTCAGTCTCTTTTTTGGTTACTCTGATTTTCTATTTCATCACAATTTATCCTGATAGGGTGTGTTTCTAGGCATGAGCCATTTCATCCAGGTTTCAATTTGTTGGCACACAGTTGTTCTCTTATAATCCTTTTTATCTCTACTAAATGGGTTGTACTTTTCCCTCTTTCATTTCTGACTTTATTTATATCTTTTTTTCTTCCTAGTAAATCTAGACACAAGTTTGTCAATTTTGTTGATTTTCTCTATTGTTCTTCTATTCTCTATTTTATCTCTGCTCTAATCTCTATTTTTTCCTTCCTTTTGCTAGCTTTGGGTTTAGTTTTCCTTTCTGTTCTTTGACGGGTTCATCCTGTCTCCAAGGGCTGCGATGAGGGTGACAGCCAATAGGACATGCAAAAAGTCTACTTACATGCACCAGATCCTCTCCGAACCCCAGCCAGAGCTAGCTGAGAATATGCGTGTGATTCATCCAGGCTGGGAGCGGGCAGCACTGCCACAGCAGAAGGGAATGCCACCTCCTGAGGCTCATACATTACTATGTTTCAGCCTGGTTAGAGTTTTGGATAAAATGCAAGAGTTTAGGAACAGCTCTAGGTGAGCCATCTGGGCTTTTCCAGAGGAAACTGAAGAGTGACCTTTAGAAGTGGCTCTGTCTCTGCTTTACTGTGGTGTATCCCCCCGGGTAGGCCTCTTCTAGGACACTGATGGCCTGGCCTGGCCAGCCCTGTGGGCTCAGACAGCAGTGTGGGCTGAACCCTTGTAGGGTGGCCTCAGTGTTCTACAGATGGACGTTTAAGAACACAGTGCATGGTAAGTGTAAGGAGATGCACTGTGGCACAATGACAGGCCTGAATCAAATCCCCACCTCTACCACTCAGCAGCTGTGGGTCTTTGGGAAAAGTTACTTTAAACCTGGGTTCATCCCATCTCTAGTGACTGCTGATTGTGTGTCCAGCCTCAGAACCCAATGGATGTTCTGAAGTTCTCCACCCTACCTCCTTCATTAAGGTCTTATAAAAATATCTACTGGCTTATATTCTTCTCAATGAAGCCTCTTAAAAAAATAAAAATGAATATTCTACATAATAAATGGGAGAGGGAATCACGCCATATCAATTACTGGTTGGGCGTTGATGAGTTTTCAGAGCCAAGAATCCCTGGGAAGGTGCTGTTACATAGAAATGATCATGGTTAGGCCACAGGTTGTTAACTTCGACTCTGTGGAAAATCAGTCCAGTAGCTTTCTTCTACAGAAGATAGCTTTTTCCCATAAAAGAAAACCTAGCAATAAAAATTAAACTTCTTTACTAGGAAAAAATGTAGCTAGCTAGAATGACCAAATTATAATAGTCTACATTTCATCTCTTGTATCTTTTACTACTTATGTAAGGGGGGGGGGGGGGAAGAATTAACATTTTGCATTTCTGGCTCCTTTCATAAGAAAAACATCATTACCTTTCTGATTGTGTTTTGAACAAACACAGATCCTTCAGGAAGAAACTCATCCCTGTGGGGATTGAGAAAGGATCAGAGTTAAGCACTGAAACAAGCAATTAATTCCCATTAGAGGATTAAGGCACTCATGTTCACTTTGAATCAGAAAAAACAAATTGTGAATAAAATCATGTACAACCAAGAGGTTACTTGTCAAAGTTAATAAATTAGAGAATTGAAGGGCCAACTGGAATGCACAAGGGAGGCTGAGCACCACAGGCAGGCACACTGGTGGGGTTTCATATTTGTGGGATAAGATCGGCCATCCTCTTTAAATGCCACAGAGCCATGGCAGGGACTGGGGCGGGGGGGGGGGGTCACGGTTTGTTATGATGCTGTCCTTCCGCTAACAGATGGGGTCTATGAGAGGACGTCTAAAAGTGTTTTTCAACCCTGTTATGTCACCATCCACCACACATGGATTACCCTACAATATCAACGAGAGAGACACACGAGATGCTAACATTATTCAGTGTGGCAGGAGCCGATTCTAAATGACCTGAAGCACCATCTCTGCCAACATTACCAGCGTATACAGGACTGAGTGGGAGGCCACTGCTGCACTAAGGTCTCAGGACCCTCCACTTGGGAGTCGAGGAGCCCAAAACTGAACCCCTGTCCCAAACCAACTGGTTGGGAATGACGTGGACAGTGAGGGGTCAGTAGGGAGGTGGGACAGGCACAGAAACTTTTACTTCAGCAAATTTTGGTTGCTTTAGCATTGTCAATATTTCAGAACACGAAACCACCCGTGGAAGTGCCCATCTGGCCTGGCGCTGCTGGAAACGCCTGCCCCTTGCTCAGCAGTTTTCAGTCTTCAAACACAGCCCGTCTATAGTTTCGTATTTCATCGCTGAAGCAGAAATTGAAAGTGATTACGAATCATTCCCATAATTGTTGGATTTTTCCTGCTTAATTTTTTTCTTAGCCACCTGGTGGTAAGAGTGTAAAAGGCAGGGTTGCAGTAAGAGTTTATTGTGCTAGTTTACAAACGGCAGCTATCGCAAAGGCTGAGACCACATTTAGAAACACACGTACCAGGTGAAGCAAAGGGCTAATGGTGAACTGTTCTCAAACTTACCGGCAAAGGGACTTCAATGGGCACCAGCTTCTAACATGAAAACAACCTTTAAGTAAAGGCACCTCCATAAAATATTCATCCCGCATGGATTAAAATGTAATGAAATGGGGAAACGTTAGTAAATCTGTATGTTTCTTGGATAATTCATCAAGCCGCTAACACTGTTCACTGCCTGGTGTCAAATTAAGAGGGTTCGAGAAGGTGGGTGAAGTGGCAGGATTTGGGTGGCACAAAACTCAGCGCCTAGGAGCCGGCCCTGCCTCTTGGCACTGCACTGTTTCCAGAAACGCCTGCCCCACAGAAGTGTGCGATTGTCGGGCCTGTCTTCTCCCATCTTCTCCCCCTTCTCCTGCCGTATGAAGCCGCTGTCAGCATTGGCTCCTGCAGACCCTGGCCACCCTGTCACAACTGAGGACCCACTTCACCAAAGCCAGCTGCCACCCTAGTCCTTCCGTGGCCACCAGGCGCCCTTAGCAGATGTCACCAAGTGTGGCCGGATCTTGGTAAGAAGCGCGTGTGCTGTGCGTGCCTGCTCTAAGGAGGGTTTTTATTTTATAGAAAACTCTGGCATCTCAGTCAAGTGGCTGCTTCTCCCCCGACTGTAACATTATTTTCCCTTGAGAAAACCCCTGAGTGTCTGATACAGTTACACATTAATTCTTCAGAAGTTTCTCAGAACTGTAGGAAACAGGTGAAAAAACAAAATGCCTTGAACTTTAAGCTGGAGCTCGGCCTAGAGCACCAAGCGCTGGAAGGTCACGTCACTCTCCCCTCTGAGCGGCTCGTGGGCGACGCGCCAGGGAGGGCTCCGGCCGCATCCTGTGGGTGCTTTGATGCTGTCACTCTCCTGCTTGCTAGTTTCTTTCCAGCAACGACAAGGGCTTCCTGCCCGGCCGACCCCGCACCAACCCCACCGAATACCCCGGAAACGTTGATGGCAAAACACCTTTCTTACATTAACCGAGCAGCTCCGGTGAAACGGCGGTGCCTTTGAAATCAAGAAGCGAGGGTCTCCACTCACAGCTGTCCCCTCCAACTCTGACCCTTCATGGGTCCATGAAACAAACAGGCGCTTTATGGTCCCTGATGCCACACGGGTTCCTCTGAATGCTGCCTCAGCAACCATTCCATGCGTTTTCACTCTTTGGCCATACCAGACATTTTTACAAAGAAAATTTTGAATGCCATACCACTTTTAAGGCAATTATTTTACCATCTTTAAACACAGAGTGACCAACGAGGGGCACGTGACCATGCCCTCACATCCCTGGGCCCACTCAAAAGTCTGGGAAGAACAGCTGTAAAGTCCCCAAATGCCAAGTCAGGGAAAGGCCTCTCTGGAAACAGGCTGGACAGTGGCCCGGCCAGGGCTGCCAGGGCCACAGCCACAAACACCAGGCACGGCCAGGGCGGCGGTGCTGCTGCCTCCTGGCCGGAGGCACAGAAAGGTCTGGCCCCGCCAGCTGGAGGTGGTGGGGAGAGCACTGGGTACCATCACCAGGTGAGATGCCCAGAAGAAGGTGCTGAGAGTCCTCACAAAGAGCCCACCTGTGGCTCAGAGGGGACAGTATGAATAATGCTGGCCATCAAGAGTTGACAGCATTTACTCCGTGCCTAGCCCTGTGCTAAATGCTTCATTTTACATTCTCAAGTTAACATTCAATGGGAGAGCTCCTTACTCTCTAGCTTCTCCCCATTTTACAGATGGGGAAACCAAGGCAGAGTGACTTACACAAGGTGCCCAGTTATAGCCGACAGAGCAGCTGTGTCTGCCTTCACCTGTTCTGCCCTCCGAAGGCTCTCGCCCAACTCTGGGAGGAGGCATTTCTCTCACTGCCTCTGGCCTCCAGAGGGCCCAGGCAGCTGGTGGCTCGGGCCACCGCTCCACACTGGGCTCCCTTGATATCCTCACCCAGAAGACAGCCACAGGTGTCTACGGAGACCTGGCGGGCTGCCAGGCACCATGGAATCAGCACCCAGAGGCTGCCACCATCCTGGAATTCGTAATAATTTTCTCTTTGAACTTAAGTCTGAGGGAGCACTAGCAAACAGAGAAGATCCATGCAGCCCCAGTGGCACACAGCATTCTTGGTGCCCCAGGAGCACAGTCTCGGGGACAGGAGCATGGGACTCTGTGAGACTCAGTGGGCACAAGTAACATGGTATGTCTATGACCAGGTCAGCTGGGAGAAGCAAAACTCCATTCCAAGCAGAACTTGCTTTGAATGTAGGAAGGCAGGTATATGTTTGTCAGAATCATGCACCTACATACTTAATGTGTAAATTTTCTTGTGTATACATTATATCTCAAAGAAAACTGAAGTAAAGAAAAAGATGAAATGAGATCACAGAAGGAACACAGTTTGCCAGCCTCTCAGTCTATATTATTATCCGTTTATATTCTTACCTGAGTTCAACATGTTCCACAATCCCCAGTCAACAGCAAACACTTCCTGTCTTTTATTTAGGATTTGTGGTGGCCTCCCTTAGTCACTTTCTGGAACCCAACATGCAGTACAAGGCCAGAAGACTTCTTCCCGGAAGGTGAAGCAGCCCTAGGAGCTGGGGCTGAGGGAGCAGTGAATTAGCTGCTGGGATTCAGACTCAGGCCCCACCAGCTATCCTTGCCCACCCAGGGCCCGTCCACTGTTGCTGACTGAGCGGAGGTTCCCACACTTGGCTACTAAGAAACACAGCAAATGATCTGCCTGTTAGAGTATATCTGCAAGCCTGCTAGAGAAGAGTGGAGCTCTTCCCCGACATGCTGGCAGCTGCTCAAGGTATGTTCACGCCGCCTGGCACAAGCCCTCAGGTCAAGAGAAAGAGCCAAGAATCTGCACCGTGTCCCAACCCAGTGTCTGTCTACAGGGCAGGGCAAAGGGGCCAGTGGGTCTGGTTAGAGGCAGGTAACTTGCATCTCGTATGCCCCCAAAGGTCTTTGTTTTTCCTCCATGACAACTCAGGCCCACAAGCAGCAGAGGGAAGGGGAAGGACTATCCTTTAGTGTACTATTGAAAGGTTTTTTCAGAAACATTTTAAGTCTGTAGTAACAAAATGGTTTTTATTCAACTGATCTGCTTTCCTAGGTGAGAATGGGAAGCTTGGAAGTGCAACTTACATGTGAGTCAGAAGCAACACAGAACTATTACAAAATGCCATACAAAGCCATGCTTTTTTAGGTAGTGTGCTAACAAACTATTCTAGAAAGAAGAGAACATACACCTGTTTAAACAACTCTAAGATAACGCTTTAGAAGTCAGGCCTACCCAAAAGTGAATAAACTTGTTACGAATGCAGGTGAGGGTTCCTGGCTAGGTCTGAGCCCTCACTCCCTCTACTTAATATGGTATTTCATAGCTTTACAGAAACAAGCCTCCCAGAAGGAGCACTGGACAGAGAGCTGGGAAATCAGAGGTCAAAGCCAAGCCCCTGCTGACTGTCAGAGGGGCCTGTTTCACCCAGCCACATGAGGCAAGGCCACAGCGGGTGGCAGTGGGGGGTGTGGGCACCCTGGGCTCAGCTGCCCTGGGACCCGGGATCCACAGGGGGCAGATCACAGGCCTCTCCGAATGACATGGGACAGAACTGAATTAGCGAAAGGACTCTGGAAGATGACCAGTAGATACAACTGCAAAGCTCCAAAGCATGACCTAGACCACCAAAGTGGCCCTAAGCATCACTTGGAAACCACCAGCACACGTGGCTCCCACCCACTGGTGTGTCCAGTGCTCCCGGCCCCATGCTCCCCTGCCAGTTGGCACTGCCAGCCCACAGTGAATCAGCAATGAGCCAAACTCCGTTCCCAGTGGGCTCTGGAATTCAGGACTTAATTCTTTCGGTAACAAACAGATCTACCTTCAGAATTACCTTTGCTAAGAATATTGTTAAATCCTGTCTAAATTATCTGCAAAGGTGCTGGCTACCTACAGGAAGTCAGGTAGGCGAGGGGGAGGAATGCAAACCTAGAGGGAAGGTAACTGCCTGCTGGAGCACCAGGACCGCCCCCGGTGCACATGTGACACACGGATCTCCGTTTTTAAACAGTTCTTAAAAAGAAATAAGCTTTCTTAAAAATAAAAGCACAGAATATTAAGCCTAATGCGGGTTTTGATTAATTACCTGTCCCCAAAGCATTCAAATCCTTCTGGTGCTTTTCTCATTCCCTCAGTTCATCTCAATTAAAACAGTTGAGAGGGCAGCAAAAACTGAATTATAAGAAAGAAGTGGGGAGGAAATGAAGGCTATGTTACTGAACATGCTTTTAAATACTTCACGTAAAGTGGATCCATTTACTCACATTCCTGTGGGGCCTAAACACGCAGCTGGTCACTGTTTGCTGATGGCAGCCAGAACTCTTTGGGTCCAAAACTACTAGAAAAATATGTTGGGTTTCAAGGGAACTGAATGCACTGAACTGAATCCAATCCTTTCATGTACGAAATCCCCACCAATGTTTTTTTCAATCCCACTTTAAAAGCTACATTATCACTAGGACCAGCTGACAGAAGTCAGTAGCATTGAGGCTGAACACACCATTCTTCCTCAGGGTCCATGACACTTTGGCCTCTCTAGTGTTCGGGGATGGATCCCAGGACTCAAAATACTACTAAAAAGCCAATCTGGTCTAACTTGGCTTTTAAAAACCACTTAAAAGCCAACATAGAGTCTGTTCCTGGGAAGAGCAAAATCCAGTTAGAATGTAAAACTCTATTGTTACTATTTTGTGGTTATCAAAGAACAGATACTGCTATATTTAGTTTAAACACTTTTTCAAACTTATTTCAAAACAACAGAACAATAGCTTTGTTTTTCCATTACTGGATATATTTTTTTAGGTTTATAAATGTTCTTTCAATCATGATAAACAGAAGTACTCAGGGAAGCTACCATGGGTTTACTCAAACATTTTCCTAATCACATAGCCCAAGGATTTTAGTTTTTTGTTTATAGGAGCTTTGTCATTTTCCTTGTCCAAAAGACTTTCTTACTAAAAAACAAATAAAAAGCCATGTTGTATGTATAAACACAAAGAGAAGAAAATAAGGTGTCTCTCCTCTCCACCCTCCTCTATCCTGGGACCAACCAGCCTGTGGTCAGCAGGAGGAAAAACCATCTCCCCACTCCAGCCAGAGCTGGTAGTAACAGATGTCATCTGGTATCTCAGGAGTTTCCCCCAAATGACAAAGCAATCTGCCCCCCCCCCCGAGGTGATGCTTCACAAACTACAAACTAAAGGTTAAAGACAGTCCCACTTGAAGCCCCCTAGTTAAAGTAGCTGTGCAACTCTCTACCAGTCCTTTGAGTGGGTGCCCACAGCCAGGACCCCTGGGCTCTGCTGTCCAGTGTGACATGGTGCAGAGGCAGCAGGGGAGGGTGAGGAAGGGGAGCTCCAGAAAGAGCCGCCTCTCTCTGCATCATCCCCCAGCTTCCCAAGGAGGGAAGGACACCACCAGGCCACAGTTGCCCAAAGGAGCTGATCCTTCAAAATTCATGCAAATTTGGCATTCTATCACTATAACAAAGATTTCAACTATTTTTAAGTTAAGGAATTTCTCTCTCCCTCCTACTGTTCCAATCTTGGAATAAAGACAGTTCTTTAGAGAGCAGGTCCCTGTCTCATAGCAAGAGCAAGACCAATGCAGACCAGGTGGACTGTACCTCTTTCCCAGGTGCTAAACACCTGAGATTTACATTAAAAGATGATTATAAGACACACTGTGGGGAGGCCAATGAGACATGCCTGGGGAAGCAGGGCATCACATGTCCCGAAGGAGAATGACTATCTGAACAGCAGAGTCTTTGAAGAGAAACAGGAAAGAAGTGGACACAAGTCAGGGGATGGCTAGGGGACAAATGGGTGGTTTGAGCAGGAGGACAGCCTGGGCATGCCTGGGGGTCAGGGCATGAGTGTGAGGCCAGGACTATAGGGGAAGAGACAGAGGAGGGAGGCTGGGTCCGGGTCACTAGAGACCTAACTCTCAGCCCTATGTGATGGGGTAACTAAGGGTAGTAAGCCTGAGAGGTGACATGGTAAGATTTGTGTTTTAAAAAATTATCTAGTGCAACCCCAGTGGAAGACTGCTTGACATATTCTTATCAGCACTATTTATAATAACTCAAATGCAGATACTACCCAAATGTCCCTCAACAGTAATTAAAACAGGCTAATAAAGTGTGGTATACTGTGGAACACTCCACAGCAGTGAGAACGAATGGACAACTACATGTAACAACATGGATGAATCTCACAAGCAATGCTGAGTGACAGAAGTCAGGCAGAAACAGCACATACTGTATGACTGTATTTATAAGAACATGAATCATAGCCAGACTGACCTCTGCTGCTGGATGTCAGGACAGTGGTTACTGCCAAGGAAAGACATGAGCACACTTGATTTGGGTGCTGTTTACACGGTGTGTTCCTATTATGATTCCTATCATGCTATAAGATTTCCACACTTTTCTGATGTGTTATACTTTCATAAAATTGCATTTTACATTTTTAAAACACATATAGTAACAGAGTAGAGGACAGACTTCCAGGAAGGAGGAAAAGAAGAATAAATTAAGCCTAAAGTTTGCAGAAGGAAGGAATAACAAAGATCAGGGCAGAAATAAATAGAGGCCAGAAAAATAGAAAACATCAATGAAACTAAGAGCTGTTTTTTTTAAGATAAAATTGACACAACTTTAGCTAGACTAAGAAAAAAAGAGAGAAGACTCAAGTACATAAAATCAGAATAAAAAGAGGAGACATTACAGTTGACACCACAGGAATACATAGGACCACAGGAGACCCCTATGAATAATTATCTGCCAACAAATTGGACAACTACAAAAAACTGATAGATTCCTAGAAACATACAACTTATTAAGATAGATCGGCGGAGAAACAGAATATATGAACGGACTATTAACAAGGAAGGAGACCAAGTCAGTGATCAAAAACCTCCCAACAAAGAAAATCCCAGGACAACATGGTTTCACTGAATTCCACCTTAATGCCAATCCTTCTCAAACTCAGCCAGAAACTTAAAGAGATGGGAATACTCCCAAACTTATTTTACAAGTCCAGCATTAACCTGATACCAAAGCCAAATAACAACACCACAAGAAGACTACAGACTCATATTCCGGATGAATACAGATGCAAAAATTCTTAACAAAATATCAGCAAACCAAACTCAACAGCACATTAAAAGGATCATACACCATAATCAAGTGGGATTTATTCCTGGATGCAAAGATGGTTCAATACACACAAGTCAACAAATATGACAAATATGACATTAATAGAATGAAAGATAAAATCATACGATCATCTCGATAGATGCAGAAAAAGCATTTGACAAAAGCACAACATCCTTTCACGATAGAAACTCTCAACAAACTAGGTACAGAAGGAACATACCTCATCATAATAAAGTTTATATACGACAAACCCACAGCTGACAACATAATATTGAAAACCTTAAAGCTTTTCCTCTAAGATTAGGAAAAAGACAAGGATACCCACTCTCACCAGTCTTATTCAACATACTACTAGAAGTCCTGGCCAGAGCAGTCAGGCTAGATGAAGACATAAAAGGCATCTATGCTGGAAAGGAAGAAGTAAAACTGTCTTTGTATGAAAACTATACATTCTTGTATATAGAAAATTCTAGAGAGTCTTCCAAAAAACTGTTAGAGCTAATTAACAAATTTAGTTAAGCTGCAGAATACAAAATCAACACAAAGAAATCAATTGTATTCTATACAATAATGACAAAATATCTGAAAAAGAACTAAGGAAACAATTCCAGTCACAAAAGCACCAAAAAGAATAAAATTCCTAGGAATAAATTCAACCAAGGAGGTGAGGGATCAGTGCACTGAAAACTGTAAGACTTTGATTAAAAATAATTGAAGACATGAACAAATGGGAAGATAGCCCATATTCATGGATTGGAAGAATTAATATTGTTAAAATGTCCATATTACCCAAAGTTATATATAGGTTCAATGCAATCTCTATCAAAATCTCAATGGCATTTTTCACAGAAATATAAAAGACAATCCTAAAACTTGTACAGGACCACAAAAGACCCTAAATAGACAAAGCAGTCCTGAGAAAGTAAAACAAAGCTGGAGACATCACACTTCATGATTTAAAACTGTACTACAAAGCTACAGTAATTAAAACAGTATGGTAGTGGCATAAACATAGACACATTGACAGTGGAAGAGAATTGACAGTCCAGAAATAAACCCCAGCATATACAGTCAACTAATATTATACATGGAACCAAGAATACAAAATGGGAAAAGGACAGTCTCTTCAATAAATAGAGTCAGGAAAACTGAACAGCCACATGCAGAAAAATACAATTGAATACTTACCTTACACCACTTCAAAAATTCACTTGAAATGGATCAGAGATTTAAATTAAGACCTGAAACTTAAATTCTCACAAGAAAATACAGGGGAAAAGCTCCTGGACACTGGTCTTGTCAACAAATTTTCAGATATGACACCAAAAGCAAAAGCAACGAAAACAAAAATCTGTGAGACTACATCAAACTAAAAAGCTTCTCTACAGCAAAAGAAACAATTAGCAATGAAAAGGCAACCTATGGAATGGGACACAATACTTGCAAACCATATATCTGATAAAGGGTTAATATCCAAAATATATTTAAAAAAAAATGCCTACAACTCAGTAACAACAACAACAAAACAAACAATCTGATTAAAAAAGGGGCAGAGGAACTGAATAGACATTTTCCCAAAGACATACGAAGGGCCAATAGGTACATAAAAAGGTGCTCAACATCGGGAAAATGCAAATAAAAACCACAGTGAGAGGGGCACCTGGGTGGCTCAGTTGATTAAGCATCTGACTCTTGTGCTCTACATTGACAGTATGGAGCCTGCTTGGGATTTTCTCTCTCTCTCTCTCTGCCCCTTCCCAGCTCATGTGCTCTCTCTAAATAAATAAACATTAGAAAAAAACTACAATGAAGTATCACCTCATACCTGTCAGAATGACTATCATCAAAAAGATGAGGTAACAAAGGTTGGCAAGGGCTAGAAAAAAGGCAACCCTTCTGCACTGTTGGTGGGAATGTAAATTGGTACAGCCACTATGGAAAACAGTATGGTAGATCATATGAGGTCACAGAAAAATTAAAAACAGAACTACTATATGATCCAGTAATCCCACTCACAGGTATATATACAAAGAGATATCTGCACTCCCGTGTCACTGCACTAATTGCAACAGCCAAGATACAGAAACAACCTAAATGTCTGTCAACAGATGAATGGATAAAAAAGATTGTATGTGCATGTAACATATGGAATACTACTCATCCATGAAAAAGAAGGAAACCCTGCTGTATGCAACAACATGGATCAACCTTGAGGGCATATTAATGAAAGTCAGAGAAAGACAGAAAGCCAAACTTGTAGAAACAGAGAGTAGAATGGCAATTACCAGGTGCTGGGGCTGGGTGAAATGGGGAGATGTTGATCAAAGGGTACAAACTTCCAGTTAGAAGATGAATACATTCTTGGGATCTAATGCACAGCACTGTGAATACAGTTAACAGTACTATATTATATATTTGACAAGAGAGATCTTAAACGTCACCACAAAAAAGAAATAATAGGGATGCTTGGCTGGCTCAGTCAGTAGAGCATGCAACTCTTGATCTCGGGGTCATGGGTTTGAGCCCCTCATGGGTTAGAGATTACTTAAATAAAAATTAGCCTGGGTGGCTTAGTCGGTTAAGTGTCTGACTCTTGAATTCGGCTCAGGTCATGATCTTTCAGTTTGTGAGATCGAGCCCCACATAGGGCTCTGTGCTGACAGTGTGGAGCCTGCTTGGGATTCTCTCTCTCTCTCCTCTCTCTGCTTCTCTCCCCCCTCATGTGCGCTTTCTCTCAAAATAAATAAACATGTAAAAATAAGTAAAACTTAAAAAAAAAAAGAAATTAACAACATGTGACATGATAGAGATGTAAGCTGGTACTATGGTGGTAATCATATTGCAATATATAAATGTATCAGATTGGGGCACCAGGGTGGCTCAGTCAGTTGTTCAGCTTTGGCTCAGGTCATGATCTCATGGTTCGTAAGTTCAAGCCCCACATGGGGCTCTCTACTGTCAGTTCAGAGCCTGCTTCAGATCTGTCTCCCCCTCTCTTTACCCCTCCCCCTACTCGCATGTATGCATGCATGCTCTCTATCTCAATAATAAACATTAAAACAAATAAATGTATCAGATCAACACACTGTATGCTTAAACTTATATGCCAAATTATATCTCAACAAAGCTGGAAAAAATATCAATGGAATTTCTTTCTGTAGTAATGGGAATGTTATAGAATTAGACAGTAGTGATGGTTGTACAACCTTGTTAATACACTAAAAACCACTGAATTATATGCACTTTGATATGGTGAATCAAATTTGATCAAATCAAATTTGATATGGTGAATACCATAAGGTATGTGAATTCTATCTCAATAAAAATAACTGGTTAAAAAAATCAGTTGAACAGAATAGAGAGTCTAGAAGTAGATAAAGGTACCAAGGTAATTCAAGAACGGACAGTCTTTAAAACAAAAGGTACTGGAAAACAGGATATCCATATTAAAAAAAAAAAAAAAGAACAACTCATCTCATTCCATATACTTAACTCAAAATGTGTACAAACTGTAAGAGTTACAATTCTAGAATAAAAACTTTTGATAGGACACAAAAAGTACAAATAATAAACAGAGAACATGGATAAGATGGACTTCATCAGAATCAAAACCTGCTCTCAAAAGGCTCTGATGATTAAATGGAAGGGCAAACTCAGACTGGGAAAAACATCTCCAAAACACACACAAATAGACCTTGGAGATACTGCGGGTACAGTTCCAGATGACTGCAATATAGCAAGCATTGCAATAAAGCAAGTCAAATGAATTTTCTGGTTTTCCAGTGCATATAAAAGTTATGTTTACACTATGCTTTATATTAAGTGTGCAACAGCATTATGTCTAAAAAACTGTACATACGTTAATTTAAAAAATACTTTATTACTAAAAAAAAATGCTAACTGCCTGAGCTTTCAGCAAGTTGTAACCACTGATCACAGATAACAAATACAGTTTTCCCTTGAACACAGGTTTGAACTCTGTGGGTCCATTTATAATTGAATTCTTTTTGAGAAATACAGTACTGTAAATGCTTTTTCTCTTCTTTATGATTTTCTTAATAACATTTTCTTTTCTTTAGCTTACTTTGTCGCAAGAATACAGTATGTAATACATATAATATACAAAATATGTGTTAATCACCTGTTTGTTATCAATAAGTCTTCTGGTCAACAGTAAGCTATTAGTAGTTAAGTTTTTGGGGAGTCCAAGTTACATGCATACTTTGGGCTATTTGTAGGGGGGCTGGTGTCCCTAGCCCCCTCCATTGTTCAAGATTCAGCTGTTTAATATTAATAGAAAAGATTAAAATATTGCAATAATTACCAAAATGTGACACAGAGACATGAAGTGAGCAACTGCTATTGGAAAAATAGCAACTGTAGACTTGCTTGGAACAGGGTTGCCACGAACCTTCAATTTGTAAAAACAAACAAAAAACCACACAAAAAACAAAAAAACACCTAATTATCTGCAAAGTGCAATGAAGTGATGTGCAATAAAACAAGGTATGCCTGGATATATTTGATAAATTACTTATATCCAGAATATACAGAGAACTCTTAAAAATCAGGAAGAAGAAAAACAACCCAATTAAAACTGGGCAAAAGATTTAAACACTCTAGTGATATATGAATCTCATAAGCACATGAAAAGATGCTTAATATCATTAATCATTAGAGAAATGCAAATAAAAACTATAGTAAGATACCATCATAGAATGGGTAAAATTGAAAAGACTACTGATACCAAGTGTTGACAAAGATGTAGGGCAACTGAAACTATACGTTGCTTTTGGAAAAGAGTGCAGCAACTTTGGAAAACAATCTTAAAAAATTAAAGATATGTTTATCATACAACCTAGCAATCTCACTCTTGGGAATATACTCGAGTAATTTCATATCCTGCATGAAGACCTATATATGAATGTCTACAGCAGTTCTATTCATAGTAGGCAATAGCTGGAAATAACCCAAATGTCCATCAACCTGAGAATGCATGGACAATTTGAGGAGTATAGATGTAATAATACAGATAAATCTCAAATGTATATGCCAAGTGAAAGAAGCCAGATGCAAAAGGCTACGTGCCATATGATGAGTGTCCACTGACATTTTGGAAAACACAAATCAGAGGGGCAGAAAACAGCAGTGGCTGCTCCGGCTGGGAGAATAGAGGAAATGGACTGCACAGGGGCATGAGGCAACCTTCTGGGTTCATGAAAATATTCTGTATCTGCTTATAGTGGGGAGCACATGAGTATATACATTTGTAAAAATTCACTGAACTGAAAAAAAATTACTGAACTTCAAATATTAAATAGGTGAATTTCATCTCATATAAATCAATAAAGCCAACTTATTTTTTAAAGGCCTGCCAAACATCAGTATTTGTACAAAGTCCCCTTTATCCACTCTGATTGTACTTGCTTTTTTTTTAAAGATTTTTTTATTTTTAAGTAATCTCTACAACTCAGAACCCCGAGATGAAGAGTCACATGCTCCACTGATTGAGCCAGCCAGGCACCCCTGTACTTGCTTTTTTGCAGTATGTTAGGATTCCATAAATTTTAGGCCTTATCTTTGCCAAACTGATTTATCCATTCCTCTGCCTCAATTTCAATGAAGATCGCTGAGAAGTCTCTTTACATTCTCGTTTCTTAGCTTTTACCCAGGGGAGCTTAACTCAAGTCTCCATCTGGAAACAAGATGGAATTGCCCTGGGTTCAAGTTCTAGCCCCACCAGGACACCAGGATTACCCATTTCCTGGGTGAGTGAAAACCCTTCCTCAGCCAGGCCCGTAGGAAGATTTAATAAGGATGTGGAGCACCAGGTTTGGCTTCAGGCACAATGCCTGTTTCTACTATTTTCACCTAGTGATCCTCTCAGTTAAGGACCCATATCTCTGCCATCATCACCTGCCCTCACTAGATGCCTGTGACTTGCCTGGGTTTTTTGTTATAGATAGTTCCATTTCTTCACATAATCTATCTTTGTTCTCCCAGACTCTTGTATGAGTTCTGTGTGTATGTGTGTGTTCCTGGGACACAGTGTCCTAAAAAATACAGTGCAGCTCTTCTCTAAAGCATTAGGGCACGTGACCCAAAAAGACTGACGTACGTGTGGGAGAAATCTTTGCTGTCCAGAATGTCTCCGACAGCACATGCTGTACCCCCACCCCCACCTCCTCCAGGGCTGGTGATTGTGGGGGATCATTTCATCACATGCACATGCCCCCAGAGCACCCACCACTCACACACTGTCTCATCTACCCAGTCCCAAGAAACACCTCGTTTCTCCCTAACTTTTGACTCTGCACCCATAGGTAAGCTCTTGGCTGCACTCACCTGTCTCGTAAACATTAAAATTCCTGGAGGAACATTTTAAACTGTTTCAGTATTTCAAGTTACATTTCTTATTAACTCACCATTAATGATCTAAACCTCCTTGAGCTCACCATTAATTATCTCAACTTCCCTGAACTCTGTTTTATATTTCCTTTTGGTTCTCATTTTCTCATATGAGCAAAATTTCCATATTAGTTACCAACTGCCCAGTAGAGTTGCTTATTCCTGAGTGTTAGTGAGAGGTAAGACCCACCTTTTGCTCCATTACTTCCATTTCTGACCCATTTTAGAGGTTGTGTTAGCAATGAGGGCTCTCCTGAGACACAAGACCTATTTCAAAATGTGATTTTTAAAGGCCAAGCATTCTCCAAGTGGGTTCCCTTTTGCTACCTCCAAAACAAAAGCAAATCTGTGCAATAAATATTCCCTTAGAACTTAGCTATGCTGCTGCCCAGAGGTGCTTTTCACACTTGACCCCGGGCCTGAGAGGGCAGAAGTGCTGCCCTGTGGGGGGACTGGCTTCGGAACCAGACAAGCCTGGGCAGTGACACTGGCAAATGACCAAACCTGTGGCCCTCAGTTTCCTTCTCTGTCCAATCACACAGCAGCACTTCACAGAGGTATGGTGGGCATCCCCCAAGATAACCCAGGTAAAGCACCCAGCACAGAGCCTCAGGTGTGTGTGTACCCAACCAATTGGAGTCAGTCTGGGTTGCTGTAACAAAACTACCATGGACTGAGTGATTAATAAACAACACACACTTGCTTCTCACAGTTCTGGAGGCTAAAAAGTCCGAGATCAAGGCCCTTGGCAGATTCAGTGTCTGGTGAGGGCCCGCGTTCTGGCTCAAGGATGGCATCTTCTCACTGAGGTCTCACACGACAGGAGGGCCAAGGGAGTTCTCTGGGGTCTCTTTGTAAGTACACTAATTCCATCAGGGGGCTCCACCTTCACAACCGAATCACCTCCAAAAAGCCCTACATCCAAATAGCATCACATTGGAGGTTTAGATTTCAATAGATGAATTTGGGGGGCACACAAACATTCAAACCATAGCAGTGTTATTTTGAATGAAATAAACAAATAGAAAAATATTAGTTCTGCCCAAGAGATCACTCTTCCATAGTCTCCCTGCTCTGAGAAAATACTGGAAACAGGCTTACTGCCTGGGGTCCTCTTCCGGGCTGTGTGACATAGTGGGACTCAAAAGGACTGGATTCGGGGAAGCCCCTGGGGGACCTCACTTAGCCTCACAGGGAGGAAACTCCCATCTTGCCCACCTCACTGGCTCTTCCATAATGTTTGAGTTACTGGATGCACACAGAAGCACTGTAAAATAACTTTTCCATAAAATGACAAGCCCTGCCCACCACCCATGTGGTCCTCCAGTTGCACACACTTGACAGCAAATACTCTAGGTGTTCTATTCAACTAAGTTCAGGGGAGGTGACATCTTGATTTTTATTCTCACACATACACTTTAGTTCTGCAAGAAAAGCAACACTTCCTTGCATAATCACCATCCTCTCCAAATCTGGTGTGAATAATAATCACGGCAGGCACTTAACACAGAACTTACAAAGATTCAGGTATACTTTTAAGCACTTTACATATCTGAACTGATTTAATCATCACAGAAACCTATGAAGTAGGCACCTTTATTTCCATTTTACCCCTGAAGAAGTGGAGACAGAGGGTGTAAGTAAAAAGTGTTGACTTGACCAAAGTCAAATAGCTAGTAAGTAGCAGAGCTGGGATCTGGATCCAGCTGGTCTGACTCTGGAGTTCAGGCTCTTAACTACCTAGAAAAAAGTGCTCCTATTCCCTGCCCTGGCCCCATGACACACGGAAAAATAAAACAGAAGTAAATGGTTATTTATCTTGAATTGCAAGGGTAGTTTACATAACCTTACTTGGATAAATCATATGTGCTATTACAGCCTGAACTGTGCCCCCCCCTTCCCCCCCGCCCAATTCATATGTTGAAGTCCTAGTCCCCAGGACCTCAGAATGTGACTGTATTTGGAGAAAGGCCCTTTAAAGAGGTGATTAAATTAAAATGAGGTCGTTAGGGGGGGGGACCCTAATCCAGTCTGACTGGTGTCCTTGTAAGAAGAGATTTGGACATCAACACGTATGTACAGCCACAGAGGAGAGACCAAGTGAGGACACAGGGAGAAGTGTTTTGTTTTTTTCCAGTTACTTCATTTTTACTACTACACATTTTCAGCAAACAAATCAAGGTGTAAACAGGATTTACTTCTCATTATTATCTGGATCTTTGTCAAATAAACAGGAAATTCTCTTTAAATAACCATCTCACTGCCCGCATATGAGAGCAAACTTGCCTGCATATCACAAATGAGTCATAAGCCAAGGACAGAGGCCTCAGGAGAAGCCAACCCCACCACGCCTGGATCTTGGACTTTCGTCCTCCAGAACCATGAGGAAGAGACTTCTGCTGTCTAAGTCTGCGGTGCTTTGTCACAGCAGCCCACGCAGACTCGGGCAGTGTGGATGTGATATCCACCTTCCCCTCTGGCCTCCACGTGATGAGCTCACTTCCCTCAGCCCCCACTGAGCCCACTGGGACAGGCACGCTGCCTGTGTGCCAGCCCCAGTATCCAGTCTAACTCAAACTGGACTCCCTGTTTTCCTCTCCAAGGTGGATCTTCTCCCAACTCTCTCCTTGACCGGCATCAATTCCAAGTCTGTCCCCTCAAAGCAGCCGCATGCCACCCTCCTGTCCACAGCCTCTGCCCTTACCCACCTTCAAACAGCTACAATGCAGATCATTACTCTCCTTTCAGGAGCCCTAGCCCCTGCCTTCACCCCTGAGCCGTACCGAGCTTCCTGAGGCCAAGCTCAAGGGCTGCAGGCTGTGTCCTGACAGGGTTCGGGGTCCAGACACCATGTGTCCCATCTAGCTGTTTGCACCCCTACCCTGTAACTCTAGCTTGCTGCTCTGCTGCTGCTCCCCAAAACCCTCCCCAGCTTAGCATCCCCCGAATCCTAACCTTTTACTGCTACCTGGACCACACTTACACCTTCCTGCTCAAATCCAACCCAGCCCTAAAATCTCAGCCCAGACCCTGCATCTGTCCCAAAGCCTTCTCTGCTAGTATCTTAGTGCCCCAGTCACATTCTGCCCTACATTTCAGTTATTTTCGCTCTTACTAAATTTCTGAAGGACAGGTGACACATTTTAACTTGTTCCCCATAATGTGTGGAGAAAATTAATAAGTATTTTTGCCTGGTCCTGGGAATTCTCAATTAGCCAATTTCTTCTGTCTGTTTTCATCAGAAAGAAAGAAATGACAACAGTTTCCAAGCAGATATTTAGCTTAAAGCTGCCTCCTCTGACAACAGGAGTTGCAAGGATCATTAGTTCACTAGACACACCAGTGTTGTGTACTTACTGCGGATAGAGAACGCAAAGAGGATACAGGCCCGAGAAGTGGCCGCTTGCTGCGCTGGGTCTGGACAGTGGCACTGGGCATCCACCCAGGGCTGGCTGACACCGGCCGGCTGTGAGGACACAGATGTGAGCTATGCCCTCAAGCTCAAAGTCCAGAAGAAAGGTGGGGCATGTGCTCAGAGAACTCTACAGTGGACAGTGGCGTGAAAACGAAGTAGTGAACAAGATTTACTGACTGTTATGGGCTGAATCTGTACCTGCCCCAACCCGCAGCCAAATTCATATGTTAAAACCCTAAACCCCCAGCACCTCAGAATGTGACCGTATTTGGAGACGGTGCTTTAACCAGGTCATTGAGTTAAAATGAGGTCTTCAGAGCCTTAATCCAGTGTGACTGGTGTCCCTATAAAAAGGGGAAAACTGGACACACAGACACCAGGGACACTTGAGCACAGAGGAAAGGCCATGTGAGTGCACTAGGAGAAGGCGGCCATCTGCCAGCCCAGGAGACACCCCTCAGGAGACACCAAGCCTGATCTGGACTTGTAGCCTCCATGCTCTCTGTTGTTTAAGCCCCCAGTCTGTGAAATGTTGTTACAGCCACCCTAGCAAACTCCTGTCAAACAACTCAAATGATAATGTGATCTACGATACAACGTGGATGAAGCCGGAAAACATCCTGAGTGATGGAAGCCAGACATGAGGTCACACGTTGTTTGATTCCATGATATGGAACACCAGGATTGGCAAATCCACAGACCAGGAAAGCAGATTGGTGGTTGCCAGGGGCTGAGGGCAGTGAGAAGTGACTGCCGAGCATACAAGGAGTTTTCAGGTTGATGAAAATGTTCTGGAACTACACGGAGGTGGTCGTACATTTTTATGATAGTGCTGAAATGTCCCTGAATTCTTCACTTTAAAAACAGTGAATTTTATATTATGTGAATTTCACCTCAATAAAAAACTCTTAAATTAAAAAAAAATCTTTAAAGAGAGACACAAAAAATACACTATTGGAATACAATGTGTTGAGTGACCAAGTGAAAGTGCTGGTACAGAGGGTAATGAAGAACAGAAAGGGACAGAGGAATTCTGCTTGTGATTTGGACCGTGAACTGACCCTGAGAGGAGGGCAAAGGTCATCCTGAGAGTGAAAGGAGGAGAGTGGGAGGGGAGGCATTCCCTGCGGGGGAGATGGGTGGGACCTGGGTCCCCAGGTAGGAAGGTGGGGCTGCCAGCAGCCCAGGACTGGGCCTGCTTTCAGAGGATGGACAAGAGGAGTCTGGGGTCTGCAAAGTGGACTTGGCTGAGCTCCCAAAACATGGGAAGTTTCAACGTATCTGTTCCTGGGCCCCTTCCCTGGAGAGTTTAATGTAGCATGTCTGAAGTCGGGAACAGGAACCTGTATTTATAATAAAATACAACATTTCTGAAAGCTCTCTAGTGATTAATCTTTAGGGAAACCATTTATTTCCCAGTGAGTCTTTCCCATTTAAGGGAAAGGTCTTTCAGGGTCTTTGCCCCCAGCTTTACTGAAGTATAATTGGCGAATTAAAATTGTGTATATTTAAGATGTACAATGTGATGATTTGATACATGTACTCATTGTGAAATGACTACCACCATCAAGCTAATTACCACATCTGTCACCTCAGAGTTATTGTATGTGTGTGTGTGTGCGTGTGTGTGTGTGGTGAAAATATGATCTAGTCTCTTAGCAAATTTAAAAAAAAAAATTTTTTTTTTCAACGTTTATTTATTTTGGGGACAGAGAGAGACAGAGCATGAACGGGGAAGGGGCAGAGAGAGAGAGGGAGACACAGAATCGGAAACAGGCTCCAGGCTCCGAGCCATCAGCCCAGAGCCCGACGCGGGGCTCGAACTCCCGGACCGCGAGATCGTGACCTGGCTGAAGTCGGACGCTTAACCGACTGCGCCACCCAGGCGCCCCAAGTCTCTTAGCAAATTTTAAGAATACGATACAGTATAATGATAGTCACCATGCTGCATGTTAGCTCCCTACAGTGTATTGATATCACAGCTGGAATTCTGTGTCCTGAGACCACCACCTTCCATTCCCCTCTCCCCCCCAGACCTTGGCAACCAGCATTCTACTCTCTGCTTCTATGAGTTCAACACTTTCAGAGTCCACATATAAGTGATACTATACAGTATTGATCATTCTGTGCTTGGCTTATTTCACTTAGCATAACATCCCTAGGTTCATCCATGTTGTTGCAAATATCAGGATTTCCTTCTTTTTTTTTTATGGTTGAATAATATACATATGATATGAATATAGTATACATAATATGAATGATAGTACATACATAAAATTCCATTATGTTATATATATATATGTATATATATATATATATATATATAATTCCATTTGTTTGTTTTTTTTAACGTTTATTTTTGAGACAGAGAGAGACAGAGCATGAACGGAGGAGGGTCAGAGAGAGAGGGAGACACAGAATCTGAAACAGGCTCCAGGCTCTGAGCTGTCAGCACAGAGCCCGATGCGGGGCTCGAACTCACAGACTGTGAGATCATGACCTGAGCCAAAGTCAGACACTCAACCGACTGAGCCACCCAGGCGCCCCTATATAATTCCATTTGTAATGGAATATTATACACACTTTATCATCTGTTGACAGACACTTAGGTTGTTTCCATATCTTGCCTACTGTAAGGTCCTTCAGTTTTATGCTGATGCTACTGTAGAATTACTAACTTTTGGGTTAAAGAGGCTTCATTATTTTTTGTACACTATAAAAACACTGATTCACAAGATTTTCTAGAAAAGATTTTTGCTTAACCTTCAGCTATATGGAAAGTTCAATTAACCAGAAAAACAATTTTTCCAAATATTAAAGATTTCACATGTATAGAAACCTGTATCTTTTAAAAAATAAAATGCTTCAAGTGTCCAAGTTACACAAAAAGGAAGACAAAATACATAAAAGTAAAGATGATATAAAAAGATCTCAAGATAAGTAAAAGGTGGTCTTTTCCAAGTTTAATACACATTAGCCCTTTAAATTGCCCCATCATTTTATGTAACTATGAAACTGTTTCCTAAACACTATTACTGAATACAAATTTTCTAAGAGCATCATGTTTTCACTCACTTATGATTCAAGGTCAGCCTTAAGTGCAAGTATTAAGCAACAGGAATAACCATTTTAAACATGTGGAATAAATTCCATTTTTAACTTTCAACACCTGGTGTCAGCAGCATAACACAGTACAGGGCTATACAGGCTCTGTGCTGGGTGTGCCCCAGGGTGGTGGCAGCCAGCCTTTCATGGGGGAAGGAAGCAGGGTCCCAGTTCACACCTTCCAGAAGCATGACTTTACCACTCTCCCAGATGGCCGCATTCCCAGGAATCACTCGGGGTTAATGGATGGTCTCTATGCTTGTTTTTAACTTTGAACATAATGATGCTAGGAAAAGACTAGAGTGAAGTAAACCTGAAATACTTTTTCTCCACATATAGGGTTTCACAAGTGATGGCCTGTCTACCTCCCCCTCCCCAATCCTATGACCCTGTGCCCACTACTTATGCACATCTACTTCCCCAATGTGCAGGTAATCTTGTTTACGTTGGCTTGCTGATGACACACCTGAAATACAAAATACAAAATCTCTGTGGAAACATCACTCTTTAAAGTAACTGGCTGGTGTTCAGGTCAAACTTCAAACAAAGGGGAGATGTCAGGAAGGAGAAGCCATCCTTCAGATGTCCTCAGTAAAGATCACAGCGTTGACCTCCAAGAGGGATCCGCTAGAACTGTAGAGCCTGGTACAGTTCAGCCTGCCCTCAGCCTGCCCTCAAACCCAAGCAACCTTCATGTGTCATTTCACTACCAAATAACAGTGTGGGTGGAGAACATGTGTGAGATAAAACTGAAGGGATTACAGCCGAGCTCCCACAGCCTGAGCATGTGCTTTAAAATGAGGTAATGTCCCAGCAGCTCCCACTTGTTTCCTGGCAGCAAAGGGATCCTGCAAAGCCCTCTCTGCAGAAGCTGGTTTCCACCCACTGAAGTCCATGAACCAATCTGCTTAACAGCAAGTAATAAGAAAGCATTGGTGTTTTTTCAAACAGCAGGCATCTCATCACAAGTTTCTGAAGATGATGCCTGCTGCGGCTGGGTGCACACACATAATCTGGAGGCATCGGCACCGCCTGGTGACCTAAGCCCTCTTTCCTCTCACTCCAACTGCTCCCAGCTACTGATGACAAGGCCTCTCCTTGCCCACATGGATGGCCACCTCCTAAATGGTCTCACTGCCCCAGGCTTGCCCTCACCACCCCCACCTGCAACTGCATGCAAGACCGTGCCCCTCCCCGTTTCCCAGCCTGGGCTCTGAGGGGCCCCCTCAGATGACCCTAATGATCCTCTCCCCTACTGACAGTGTCCCTGTGTGATTCATGCCCCTTGTGCAAAGGCTAGCTTTAGTGACTTGATTCAAATGAACACAATACAGAGGATGTGATGGGATGTTACTTCTGAGATTAGGTTTTAAACAGACTGTGCCTTCCGTCTGGAGGGCTCTCTGGTACACTCTTTCCCTCAGACCCCTCGCTGTCAGGGAAGCCAGCTGCCATGCTGTGAGACTCCCTAAGGAGACACCCATGTGGAGAGGAGCTGAGGTCTCTGCCGACAGCCAGAAAGGCCCCAAGGCCTGCTGGCTGTCACATGAGTGAGCTCAGATACTCCTCCAGGCAGCTGGGAGATGACCACAGCCCCAGCCCACACCCTGTCTGCAGCCTGCTGAAGACCCTGAGCTAGAGCCACGAGCCAAGCATCTCCCAGATTCTCACCTGCAGAAAATGGGGGATAATGCATGTTGTCTGCAGCCACTGATGTTAAGGATAATTTGTTATGCAGCTCTAGACAACAAATTCTAAAGGGTCAAGCCTAAGTTTCTGCACGTGGCTCACACAGGACAATCAGTGTCCAGCTGTATCTTTCTCTCCGGCCATATCTAGGCCATGCCTTACACTGCTCTGTGGCAGGTATAATCTGACCCCCTCTTTGCTCATAAGGCTGCCATTGCCCCTAAGGAACTTCTTCCTTCCTCAACATGCTGCCTGGCAAAATCCTACTCATCCTTCAAGATTCCCAGGTCACTTCAAACATCATCTCCCCTGTGTAATCCTCCCTTGTGGGCAGAACTGTTTCTGTCACTGAGTCCTAAGAATGCATTTCCTTGCTTTCTGGCACAAGATGTTCCACATTCATCTTGGACTTTCTCTGCCCCAGGCCTGGAACCAGCCATTTCTCCAAGGAGCCCTAGTTTCCACCTGTTAGTTGGTATTTAGAAGCCAAGATCTAGGTGTGAGGTGTGCTTATTGTTCTTGCAGTGTTATCTGCCCAAGAGGCTCCCTCAGTAGACTATGTACACATATATCTATATCTATATATCTATATCTATCTATACACACACACACACACACACATTTATATCCATACGTATTGAAAACCATGAGTTCACACTCACACACCTGACCCAATCCATACCACCACACGGTTCATCCTAGTTCTTGACATTTCTGTACTGACAACTCCCTTCAACAGTGGCATAACTGGCTCATATGATCTTTGGTACAGTTAATTACATGATCAATCCTTCCATATGTAACTAATTTCCAATTTCAGTCACAACCATCTTCCCTGCACATAAACTCTCCTCTTGCCGCTCAGGCTCTGACAGCCCACATCGAGATAACCCTCTAAAAGGGCAGTCTACTCACCCCACTCAGCCTGGGACTCCCCGTGCTAGGTTTAGGGGTGGAGATGGTGACTTCTTCCCTTTATGGGAGGGGCTGCAAAGGTGCCCTGCACAGGTGCACACACAAGAGAATAGAAAGAATTTGTGGCCATTTGTGTAAGCCAGCACACCAGGCTCCTCGGTGTCACTGCTAACAGATGGCTTCCATTCTTAAGGTCCTCTTAGGAGAAAAGATGGCTGCCATTACACTGGCCATAATATCTTCATACGAAGTAATAGGAACTATGAAGGGCAGGGTGAGGAACAGGAGCAACCTCACTGACTCAGGTTTCTTTGCAAAACTTGCCAGAAGTCTCACACATTTCTCCTTCCTGTTTTTTACCATAACTTGAGGGACATGGTCACTCAGAATAAAACTGCAGATCAGGAACTAAGGAAGGAGACATTGGACATTTGGTGGTGACCACAATTTCTGCCACTCTCATTTTCTTTATTTACTGGATAACATCCTGCTTTCAGGAATTATCGAAGGCCTTGAATGAATCTTGGAAGCATTCCTGAGCCTCACCTATCACTAGGCTTGTAAATTACCAATGTAAGTCATCCTAAGTGCACAGGAACTCTTAGAGAATCTTAAGTGGCTGCTCGGATGCTATACCACTACATCTCTGTTAGTCGAAAAATCCCATGTTGCAATGGGCCTTTCCAAGAGCTTACTGACTCACCAAGAAAACCACCACCTATGAGGACATTTTATAACCCTTTACCTGTGAAAAAACACTATGCAAGGACCAGATCAAAACTCCAAACCCAAGCAGCACAGCGTTCAAGAGAGGTGGGAGCAGAAAGTGGTGAAAACGGTCCTAGCTATCTGCCACATCAAAGGAAAGGGAGAAAGAAAAAGGGGAAAATAACACATGGAAGATAACCTCAGAAATGGGGGGACTGGCACAAGAGAACCACTCTTTTGGAAGTCCTAGGAAGGTTTATTTTGCAAAATGCCCCAGGAGGTAAGCCTTGATACATTTCAGATGAATTCATCTGAATCGATGCTGTTTCTCTGCAAGGAAAACCCAAAGACTGTTATTTAATGGAAAGGCACTACAGAAGTGTTTCTATTTATAAATTATTATAGCAGTGTAATCTTGATATTGTTCCAACATCTTTCAGATCATAGATGTATAGTGTTATTTCTGAAAGCAGGAGAAAGTATGGTATATGTCGAACACATCTGAAACAGACATGTTTCACTTTGTACTCAGGTAAAACTCTGCTACCTTTTAGCTATGTGACCTTGTTCAAGGTGTTTCATATCTCTGAACCTCAGTTACATCAGGGATACTAAAGCACACCTCAAGGGTTAATGTATGAAGATTATATGAGATAACGTATATAAAAATTCTGGTACACAGTGATTTTAATAAGTATTAGTCCCCTCCCAAGAGAAGGGTAAATCACAGAATTACTGTAAGCACTAAACAATAGAATGGATCACAGATACAAAAGTGCCTGACATACAGTTTGTATGTTCGATAAATGTTAATTCCTTTTTTAACTTACTCATCCACACAAAAAGCTATATCCTAGTTATTTAGCATGGTTGAATGGTGTTTTTATAATGAAATTTAACCTTTTATGCATGTAAAAATTATATAAACCCTCTCTGCATTAGTAAACACTGTATACTAAAAATGCAGCATATCCTTGGTTCATTGCAGCATTATTCACAATAGCAAAGAAGTGGAAGTAATCCAAGAGTCTGTCAATAGATGAATGGAGAAGTAAAATGTATCTACATACAAATATTCAGCCTTAAAGGAAAGAAATCCTGTCACGTGCTACAATTTGGATTCGCCTTAGGAACATCATGCTAAATGAAAGAAACTAGTCACAAAAAGACAAATACTGTATGATTCCACTTACATGAGGTACCTAGAATAGTCAAATTCATAGAGACAGAGAGTAGCATGGTGGTTGCTAGGGGCAGGGGGAGTGTAGGGGGTTGCTGTCTAATGGGTACACAGTTTCAGTTTTACAAGAAGTAACAGTTTTGGAGGTATGTTGTACAACACTGAATATACTTAACACTATTGAAGTGTATACTTAAAAATGGTTAAGATAGTAAAGTTTATGTTATTTTTTTAACCACAATAAAAATTATTTTTTAAATGATGTAACTTGTGAGCTTTCATAATAATGCAAGATCGTCACACTGATTAATTATGGACTGTGCTACAGATAGCCTATGCAGTCTGCTGCCCAGAGCTGAATCTGTATCGTGCCTCAGGAGTTACTCTAGAGTATGCTTTCTTAAACAAATATATAGGATATGTTAGGATTCAGCTGCTAATGGAAAAAGTGGAACTTCACATCTTTTAGTACATAATATGTGCTATTACCATCAGAGAATTGTAAGATGTGAAAGCTGGAAGAAACTTATAAAATAAAAGGTAATCAAACTAAATGATTTAACTAAGGTCATATGGATAGTAATTATGAACAGAGCTGGAAAGAGAAAACATCTCCTGATTCCCCCTATAATCCTCTTATACAACCAACTCAGCTCTCCAGAATTCCTCACCTCTGAACGTCACTATTTAATACGCTGCCACCAGGGGGCAGCAGGTGTATTAGTCTGGTATTCTAAAACCCCAATTTAAGACCCCAATACCCGTCTATTATCCCTTCCTCCACTTCCCCATATATATGCACATTTATAGGACCTTATTAATGTCAACAGGAATAAAGTTTAAAGAACATCTATAATAATTTTTTTAAACAAAATAAAGACTTGGGTCCCATGGAGGTAACAACCTTACTAATCCTTCATTATTTTTTATTTATTCCAATCCAAATTCCAATCCAACTACTACGTTAGTTTTAAACCAAAAATGACTTAGCTACAGAAACTCATCCCATTTCTATACATTTTGAACTACATTTCCCTAATATTTGGCCTCTTAGGTTTCATACCACAACAACCCCCCGAAGCCCATCTGGCAACTTGTCCTCCATCTTTTTTCTTCACATCAGGCTCAGTTCTTCTTTCTAATGCCCCTGCATTACAAAGGAAGGTCTGTCAACAAGTCTAAGCAACTTTTCAGAAAGGAAACAGGGAGATCCTAGATGACAGTAATTTCCACTGTTCAAATGATTCTACCAACCTGAAGCTCAAACTATGGCAGCTAATGGGTGAGACTTGATAGGGCTATCTCATAGCAATGACCTGTGCACCCTGAGACTTCCCATAGTTTCATCTAATTCAAGGAGTGAGGGACAACAACATTAGCAGTGAAATTTAGGTACTTTAATCTAGGAAGCAACTGCACACTTTCAAGCAATAGAGACCAGTGACTATGGTCCCTAAGTCATCCAAAAAGAGGCATATGATCTTTATTTCACAAATTTCAAATGGTTTTCTTCCTTGAGCTTAATATGCTTAAATTAAAAAAAAAAGTATTTAAAGGCAAGTTTTCACTACTGCTTCAGATACATGGGAGCAGTCCATTTTTATTTTATTATTTTTTATTTAAAAAATTTTTAAGTTTATGTATTTATTTTGAGAGATAGAGAGAGCACAAGTTGGGAAGAGACAGAGAGGAGGAGAGATGGAATCCCAAGCAGGCTCTGCACCATCAGCGCAGAGCCCGATGTGGGGCTCAGACTCACAAACTGTGAGATCATGACCTGAGCTGAGATCAAGAGTCAGACGCTTAAGCGACTACACCACCCAGGCACCCCAGGAGCAGTCCATTTTTAAACTACAACAGTGTTCACTGTAGCTAAAAGGCATTCAAAGAAATTACTCTTTACTTACGTCCAGTTGTCTCATGTAACTTACTATTCACTGAACAATCTAATCTAGCATAAAATTGATGGCAAAAGCAGTCATGGCACTATCGGTTACTATTTGTAAAATAGGAATGAGACACACACAAGATGCATATAATGAAGGGATCACTGCAAAACGCATCCTGCATTCAGACACTATTCTGTTAATCTTTGCCAAATATGATGATTCAACTAGTGAGACTTAAGAAAGTCTCCTACCTAAATAACATTCTGGTTTTAATTATTTTCCATAGAGAATATTTACCACATTTAAATATGGAATATCACCAGAAAACCAGAAATAATTATTTTTATAACAGGTATATAAAATAAATTTAATTATTAAAATAATGGTCTATTGTGCTCAAAAATCTGAAATTAAATAATAAAAAAAAAACAACACACCTATTAGGTGGGCTCAAATAAAAAAAAAAACTGATAGTATCAAGTGCTGACAAAAATATGGAGCAACTGGAACTCTCACACATAGGTGGCTGAGATGCAAAATGGTCGGGATGCAGCCACTCTAGAAAAGTTTAGCAGTTTCTTCAAAAGTTAAGTACACACTTACCATATTACCCAGCCATTTTGCTCCTGGGGATTTGCTCTAAAAAGATGAAAAATTTCGACCACATAAAAACCTATGTACAAATATTTATAGCAGCTTTACTCACAATCTCCCCAAACTGTAAAGAGTCCAATATCCTTCAACAGTGAATATACATAAACTGGGGTATGTCTGGAAGATGGAGTACACTACCCGGCAATAAAAAGAATACACACATGGAAGAACCTCAAAGACGTCTGAGTGAAAGAAGGTAGTCTCAAAGGTTGCAAACTATTTAATTTCATTTATGTGACATTCTAGAAAAGGTAAAACTTATCAAGATGGAAACCAGATCAAAGGTTGCAGCAATTAGGGGAAGAGTGAGGGTTTGACTTACAATGGGCCAGAATGAGGGATGTTTTGGTCCTCTGGTAGTTTTTGGTTTTGTTTTCCGGCTTTTTTTTTTTTTTTTTTGGTGATGGAAATGCTCTGTAATGTAAAAGGACTGTGATGATGGTTACATGAATTAATCAACTTTAAAACTCAGAATTATACAACAAAAAAGGCCAATTTTACTTTATATAAATTCTAATAATAGTGAATAAAAGTATGAGAGTATGTGACTACTCTAAAACAGAGTTAAAAATAAGAGGGAAAAGTAATGAGAACTCTGAATTAAGCTAATGCCTGGAATACATCAATTATTTATTAAAAGAGACTTAGGAGATGTATAAATCAAATACAATGAGTGGGCTTTGTTTTGACCCTGGTTTGAATAAATCAACCGCACATACCTTTTTAGGCAAATGGGGATATTTGAATACAGTATTAGAATCTATAGCAATACCACCCTGAATGCGCCCAATCTCATCTAAATACATTATTGGAAGATATTAAGGATTTTTTGTTCATTGTTAGGAAGGACTGTAGTTTTTTAAACTAAACTTAAAAAAAAAAATCGTACTAAAATAGTGATAAAATGGCACAGTTTCTGGTATTGGCTTCAGAATTCTTCAGAAGTAAGCAAATAAACAAAAACTCAAAAAAAAAAAACCAAAGGGAGAAGGGCTAATGGAACAAGTGTGGCAAAGCCAGGATGGTGCATGCATTTCTGATGCTGTGTTGTTTCATGAAGGTTTACTGTATTCTACTTTTGAGTATGGCTGGAAACATTCATAATAAAACACTGACAGAGAGGGAAAAAAAACAAACAAAAAACCAGTGACTTCGTCTTTGTAAATACTCCCCAAAATGCCATTTAACTGTTTTTTATTCACTTATAAGATACACTACAGTTGACCTTTGAACAATGCCGGGGTTGGGGGCGTGCCAACACCCTGTATTTGAAATATTAGAGTATACCTTCTGACTCCCAAAACTTAACTACTAATAGCTTCATGTTGTCCAGAAACCTTAGTGATAGCATGTGTCAATTAGCACATATTTTGTATGCTGTATGTATTATATACTGTATTCTTACAATAAAGTAAGCTAGAAAAAAGAAAATGTTATTTAGAAAATCTTGAGGAAGAAAAAATACATTTATAACACTTTATTTATTTTTTTAATAAGGCTGCATATAAGCGGACTTACACAGTTCAAACCCATGTTGTTCAAAAGTCAACTGTGATTTCTCCTTATAGTTTTTATTAGGCTTTTATAATCTGTATCTAACTTTATAGAAAACCAAATTGAGGCAGAAAGAGTAATTTAAAACAGGCAGTTGTGATTCTTCTCACAATAAGGGCTCAATAATGGCATGAGAAATGGCTTAAAGAATGTTTTTCAAATCTCATTTAATACTCATAAATTAGTAAAACCAACCTAAGATGTAGAAATATTAATGATTTTCACGAACTTCTCTGCTGCATACTCCTAAGTGCAGGTGACAACAGCAGGAGGAGGTAATTAATACTCAAAAGTTTAAAAACAGATGCAGTAAACATGAACACAAGGAGAATCAGAATAGGAGAAGTTCTTATTTATTCTTTGTCACTCCAATTTATTCTGACATAACTCAAAATATCAGAGTCCCAAAAACACTGTCAACCGACTGGAAATTTCTTTCTTACTGGTGGTCTATTATGTGGAAGATACTATGGGGGAATTAAAAGGGGAAGGTGTGGTTCTCTTCTAAACAGAGTTAATATATGAGAAAATACTAAATATTTTAGCATGAATTCTGTTTAAAATAGTCTGACAGTGTTTAAGGCTAGTGGGCAAAGACAATTACACAGGCAAAAATAGCAGAGAAAATAAAGGTTAAAGAGCTGCAGCGGGAAAAGGCTCCTGCACAGGCAGGAGTGACCCGTGGGAAGGGTGGGGCACAGGAGTGGATCAGGGTTCTGACAGCTGTTCAGTGGAGCTCCCAACGATGGGGGACATCTCGCATGCAGGCCTGTCTCCTGTCAACCAGAAGCCTCTCTCCCCAATGCTGAAGGAGAGGCCCCAAGAGTCTCAAGTCACCGCCTCAGCATGGAAGAGCAGAGGCACCACACCCTGGAAATTATTAGCACCTGGTAGTAACTGACTGTCCCAAATGTCTGACCCTGAAGCGCCTACTGCAGCATAAGGTGAGGTGACTCAATAAAGGCCTCCCAAAGGTCCCCAGGGCCTGTGAACATGTTACCTTGCATGGCATAAGGGACTTGACTGATGTGATTAATGTTAAGGGCCTTAAGATGCAGAAATTATCCTGGATTATCCAAATGGGCCCAATCTAATGAACATGAGTCCTCAAAACTGGAGGAGCTTTCCTGGCTGGGAGCAGAGGGAGAACTGTGACCATGGTGGAAGGGACAAAGGGACGAAATGCTATCTCTCAAGGTGGAGGGAGGGGGCCCGTGAACCAAGGAATGTGGGCAGCCTCTGGAAGTGGGAAAAGGCTAGAAAACAGATACTTCCCAGCATCTCCAAGAGGGGACACAGCCTCACTGATGCCCTGATTTCAGCCCAGTGAGACCCGTGTTGACTTCTGACCTAAAGAACCATAAGACAAGTATCTGCGTTGTTTTAAGCCACGAAGTTGGTGACACCTTGTTCTGGTGGCACTAAGAAACACCTCTCCTAGTCTCTAGGCCTTGGCCTGTGACCCCACCACCCTCTCACTTCACCAATGAAGGACACTTTCATTCGATTTGAAAGACAAGATATTCCTGGGCACCTGGGTGACTCAGTCAGTTGAGTGTCAGACTTGATTTCATCTCAGGTCGTGATCCCAGGGTCATGGGATTGAGAACCTTGTCAGGTTCCACGCTGAGCAAGAATCTGCTTAAGATTCTCTCTGTCCCTCTCCCCCATTCACATTCTCTCTCTCTCTCTCTTTAAAAAAAAAAAAAAAAAAAAAAAAAGACAAGATATTCCACATACCACATCTCTGCTCAAAGGTCTTTTCCTCTGAAAAGTGCTCCCAAACGTCCTTAACCAGCCCAGGGCAGGTCAGGACCCCCACTCCATACACTCATTCACTCCTACACCTCTCCACCTCAGTGTCTGCCTGACTACAGTTATTCTCCTCCTTCAGAGCTTACATTTACTGAGCAACTACTAAACACTTAATGCCATGCGAAGGAATTTTCACGGGTTTTCTGATCCAATCCTTCCAACTACCCTATCAGGTAGACATAATTATTATCCCTCATTTTTTTAAATTAGAAAAGTCAAAATCACCCAACTAGTAAGGGCAGAGCTGGGATCTGAAGCCAGGTAGTCTGACACAGGAGTTGTTGCCCTTGACCGTAACATTAATATCTGTCTCCTATGTGAGAAATCTAAGTTCCAAGATCCTGTGTACTGATTAACACAACACACCCCAGTGTTCAACACAGAGAAACTTACTAGTTGCTGAATATGAACAAATGGGGACAAAGATGATTTTCCCCTACTATTCTTTTTTTTTTTAAGAAAATTTCTTATTATCAGAAGTCAAATATATACAGAGGTAGAATAATGGTAGAATGATCCCCCAAATACCCAAATCCCAATTTCAACACTTATCAATGTAGGGCCAATCTTAACACCAACATTTAATCAATTCAATGTTACATTATCTAGTAGAAAGAGCCCCCTTTATTACTCTTCTTTTACAGGATTCCATGTTCCTAGTTATCACATGTTCATTTACCTGTGTTAAGACATTTTAAAAAAACAATCTTGAAATGGGCAAGTCTTTCTAAGCAAAACAAAAAGCAAGGGAACTATAAAGGAGAAATTGATAACTTTTTTCTTATATAATATTTAAATTTTCTGCAGAGCATAAATATTATAAACAAAATACAAAAAGTGAGGGAAACAGGGAGCACCAGGGGGATCAGTCAGTTAAGCATCCGACTCTTGATTTCGGCTCAGGTCATGATCTCAATCGGTTTGTGAGTTTGAGCCCCGTGTCGGGCTCCACACTGACAATTTGGAGCCTGCTTGGGATTCTCTCTCTCTCTCTCTCTCTCTCTCTCTCTCTCTCTCTCCCCCTCCCATGTGTGCACTTACTCTCTCTCTTAAAATAAATAAACATTAAAAAAATTTTTTTAATGGGGGAAACAGCTGTAACATATATGACAAACGATTAGTATGTATTTCCAATGTATAAAGAATTCTTACAAATCAATAAGAAAAAGGCCAATACCACGTTATCTGGAAAAATGGGTACAGGGATGAACAGAGAGTTTCACCTACTAATCTTAAACATGAGAAAAGCAAGGACTTCCAAGTGACACTGTCAAGATACTTCCTCTGGTACTCTAGGATTTAGGAGTAAGACGCACTCCAGAACAAAGGAAAAAACAATTCTTACCCGTAAACTTGTTTCTTCAAAACCCGGTCACCTTGGAGTCCAGCACCATAGTAAGTGTGAGAGCCTACAAAGCTTTTGACTTCAGAATCCTTCCTAATGGGACGCCGGGATAAGTATCCCCACCTCACAGTGTGACCAGTAGCCCATGAACCAGGTGTCCTTCTCTCAGTCCTGCTGGGGGGATGAAGAGAAAGATGAGTGAAGAAAAGTTGAGTGTTTCAGAGACAAAGAGCTTAAAAACAAAAGCAAACCACCCAGCCCCTGCTAGATGGCATCTGAAACCCTGGGTCTGGGCCCAAGAAGGAAGGTATTTCCATTCAGTGGGAAAATGTGGTCCACATTTCCCAAGGGTCTTGAACAGAGGAGGGTGTCCACTGACCTGGCAGAAGGATTCAGAGTAGTCAACACCCTTGAGAAATAGCACCCATATCCTCTTCAAGTAAGGAAAATAAGATGAGAAAGAAAAAGGTGTATTCTCAGCCATCAGGCAAAGCCAATTTAGGAATATTGAGCCTCTTGGATGAGGGTTTATGAGTCTTTTGAAATCATAAATTTGTATTAAAAAACAATTCAGGGGCACCTGGGTGGCTTAGTTGGTTAAGTGTCCAACTCTTGATTTTGGCTCAGGTCTTGATCTCATGGTTCATGAGGCCAAGCTCCATGTTGGGCTCTGTGCTGACAGCTTAGAGCCTGCTTGGGATTCTCTCTCTCCCTCTCTCTCTGTCCCTCCCTGCTCACATGCACTCTCTCTCTAAATAAATAAATAAACTTAAAAAAAAATCAAACCACCTCTGAAGTTTACCTGCCAAAAATGGAGAAATGGAACCTAATTAACCTAAGCCTTTAGAACTAACTTCCAGTTCACAGGAAATACAGGGGATAGAGGAGCAAGCTAAACCACACCACACAAAAAGCCAAATAAATCCAGAATGTGAGGCATCTACAGGCAACCAAGGGCCACCAGTAAATCACTGGGGCTGTGATAGACCAGGGTCAACCCTGGTTTAAGACCAGCCTGCCAGTGAAGTTTCAAACAAAAAGTCATGAGGGGCGCCTGGGTGGCTCAGTGGGTTGGATATCTGATTTCAGCTCAGGTCATGATCTCACACTCTGTGAGTTCAAGCCCCGCATTGGGCTCTGTGCTGACAGCTCAGGGCCTGGAGCCTGCTTCTGATTCTGTGTCTCCCTCTCTCTCTGCCCCTCCCCCACTCGTGCTCTGTCTCTCTCTGTCTCAGAAATAAACATTAAAAAAATTTTTTTTTCAAGTCATGAAAACAAAAGTATATTGGAATGCACCCATGCTCATTCATGTACACACATCATCTATAGCTACCTTTTGGGGATCACACAGTTGGGTAGTTGCAACTGAGACCACATGGCCCTCAGAGCCTAAAGGAGTTAGTATCTGCCCCCCCCCCTTTTTTTTACAAAGTCTGCTGAACCCCTGTCCTAAATTAAGACACAACAGATATTTGTGGATCTTGTATGGATTCCAATTCACACAAACTAACAGTAAAAGTAAGCACATTTTTGAGGCAATCAAGGAACTTTGTGGACTGGGTCTTAGAAACCATTGTGGAATTATTGCCAATATGATCAGGAGGTGACAACGGTGTTAAGGTTATACAGGAAAAAGCCCTTTTGTTGGAGGCGCATAATGCACTATTTAAGGGTGACCTGATACGGTGTCTGGAATTGAAACTGCTTCCAACAACGAAGAAGATGAAGCAGATGTGGCCAAAGAAACTGCTTTAACAAACTGTCCAATCTATTTGATAGATATGTGGAAGTTCACTGTACTATCCCTCTGCTTTTGCATTTGCTTTAATAAAAAAGAAAAAAAGTAGAGTCTTCTCTAAAGGCACGCCCCCCCCCCCTTCACCCCTTCTTACAAGGAGTCCCTCTCTCTCTAGGTCTGGTGCTAACAGTTAAGACCCTGGTGAGCAAGGTCAATTAGTCCAAAATATCTCCAAACAAAAATTAAGAAATTAATTTAACCTCACAAACTCAGCTTTTGAAATACAAATGCTCTCTACCAGGGTAGTCCGCTTATTCAGGAACTTCTAGCTTCTCTGGGGAGCCAGTTCAGGAAAACAAGGCATTTTGGGAAAACAAGGGCAAACTGCAGGAGCTCCCCATATTAGCATTTCAATAAAGTGAATGAGACCGGGGAGAACAGTCTTCAGTTATAGGAAAAAGTACAGACGGACTGACGGTGTGCGACCTACACCTCATATAGGTCAACCCAACAGATTTAGAGATGTCCTTTAGTTTTTAACACGTGATTTCTCCCTAGGACAGGTGGCAAAACGAAGTATCTGCTTTTCAAAAAGTGGCTGCAAGTCTCAGGAGTTTTCTGATCAGTTCAATATTAACAAAGCAAGCTTGGAGTCAAGAAGGTATGTTGTTTTTTGTTTTTTGTTTTTAACCACGCGCCTATACAGGGTTTCAAGTGCAGTTACGGAGTTATTTCTGGCCAATACAGTGAAATAGCAATAAGCCAGACTTCGGAATCAAGGGAGCAGGAGAAATTCCTCCCTGAGATTCACATGTGTCACTAACAGCTCCAAAGAAACCTAAGGTCATAAACTGACAAATGCCAGAAATTTCAGATTGCTCTGGCAGCTTTCAGTTTCCTCACAAACAGGAACCTGTGAAATTAAAAGCAGCATTTTTGAACACGGCTACCTTCGTTCACCTGAGATATCCTTTTCAAACGACCTCCGGGATAATCATCGCTCTTTGCTTATTAGGAACCGGCAGCGTCCACACCTGCTGGCAGTCCCTAACTTTTCCCGCCCTCGCCAACTCTGACGGGGGCACCCGCGTCACGCCGCGCGCAGCCGCTCTGGGAGCGCGTTTCGCGGCCCGATGTCCCCTCCTCGCCGGCTGGTCCCGCAGGCCGCCCGCGGCCCCTTCACGGCCACGCTCGGTCCCCGGCCTCCCCTCCCCGTGCCCGGCTGCCGCGGGCACCGCACTCGGCCCGGACGCAACGCGCCCCGCAGGGAGCGACGCCCGAGTCCCCAGAGCCCCCGCGCGGAGGGAGCGGGGACAGGAGCCCCAACTCGCCCCACTTCCAGCGCCTCACCTGCCGCAGAGCGCGGCGCCGTCGGTGAGAGAGGACCAGGCAGCGAGCGGAAATCCCCGGCGAGACTGGCGCCGCCGCCCCAGGAGGCCGCCCCCGGCGGCGCCCCCTGGAGGCGGGACGCGGTACCCGCCCGCTCCGACCCCGCCCACACCTGGGCACGCGCCGGGAACCACGCCGCCGTGCACACCTGGGGCGCCCCGCCGCGGACGCTAATGTCCTAACGCGTCCCGCCCGGGACCTCGTATCCGGCTTGAGTCTGTGTGGGACCCAGACGCACTTGGGGGACACACCATAGCTACACACACAGAAATGAGCCCACACCGGGGAATGCCTCCTGGAGGACGCATGGACACATCACCAAAGCCTCACACTGGAGCATCCACACTCGGCGCTGGTACCATACTGGATGCAGATAATCATATAGTCTTGATACCAATTCTCCCTTTTAAAATAAAACAGTGGGTGTAGGAGACAGTGAAAGAAATGACTTCCCTTCTGTCCTCTGGCTCCTAGAACTAAACTTGAGGCCCAGAAATTAGAAGAGTGAAGACCAAAAGCTGAAGGAGAATTTTTCTCTAGAGATTTTGTTCATTCTGGGTTGAAGCAATGCTACTTTGGGGACCCAGGTGACAAGAGCACAGAGATAGAGGGCCACTTCTGTCACCTCTCCCCAAAGACACAAATACATAAGTAGTTATTGGAATAGCAGTAACCCCCTTAATCATTTTCTGCCCCTTCCACTTTCTCATGTATGTGGACTAGTTGAAATCTTACTACAATTTGATTTTTATTTGAACGATTCCAATAGTATAGATGTGGTCGTGTTTTGAATGGATGTATATAGATTTCCAAAAGAAATCTTTAGGACCAGATTCATAAGCCATAATTTATTTCAAAGAGATTTCTTCCCAAGATTTGTTTTGGGAAGTTCATGATTAAATTAAAATATATTGAAAATCTTGTCTAGCATGTATTTTTAACATCATTTTAAAAGAGTAGCAGTAATCATCTTAATTTTTTTTTAAATGAAGAATGATTCTTTTCCTTTTTGAGGGAGGATGATCATGTTGGCAAAGGAAAATGAGCCAAATGCATGAATACATAATTCCTCTGGTGAAGGAAAATTAAAGATGATTACAAGGTGAGTGTTCAATTGCATTTAATGGCAGGTAAGGCTGGAGAGTTTGATTCAACATAGAGTAGGCTCTGTGGGATGAACTCTTCAGCTAACTCTCAAAAAACGACTTATAGACAAATGGTTCAAAGTAGTAGTTTTCAAAATGTGACCTCAGCCCAGCAGTATCAGGAGCACCTAGGAATTTAAAAATGCAAAATCTTAGGTCACACCTGAGATCTTCTGAACCACCAATTCTAGGCGTGGGGCCTAACATTTTAACTAGTGTTTATGATGCCTTTCAAGTTTGAAAACCATGATTTAGTGAAGAATTGCTCCAGTGTTTCTCAAACAGAATTGTGTATGTGAAACAACTGAAGATCTAGGTTAAAAATGCAGATTCTGGTTCGGGTAGACTGGAGTAGAATCTAGATTCCCAGGATTTACTTGTGTATGGACACACACAGGGACATTGTGTCTGTAAATACAACTGCCCAGCAAAGGGAAGGGTGTGGGCTGCCCTTAGAAAGGTGAAAGTCACCCAGTTTCTCAAGAAAACTGAGTGGTTGGTTACAAGTCCATGGCTTGTCAGTTTAGTATTGGTGAGTTACACAGGAGTGCTTTACAAGCCAACTGCTCTGGTGGGTTTAGGAACAGAGTGGACTCATTGAGGTTGTCAGGTTGCATCCAAATTGTAGGGTGAGTCACTCACCGAAAAGGGCTCAGCTTACCATCAGCTGTTTCTGTGTTCATTCTGGTCCATTACTTTGCCATCCATAATGTCCCATATCATCCAGGCTCAGGGTCAAGCCTGCAAATCATGTACGTAGGTTTAAAGCTCAGCAGATGTTTCCTTTATCACTCAAATGATTTAAACCAACAAATTATCTTTAATTGGAATTATACAATTTGGCCATTTTTGTTGTCTAAATCCAAGTAGGTGATTTCCAAGCTCTGTTTTCCAGACTTTAACAAGGGAGATAAGATAGATCCCTGCTTTATATTTATATTTGACTAAATGCACTTCTACTTAGTATTATGAGAAAGAGTCCAGCCTCAGTGTCCTTGTGACCCTTCCCGCAGGCCTCCAGCATTGCAAATTCCACACTACAGATAGGAAAACATTTGCATCCCTTGAAACTGTAGGTATAATGTGAAATATATATACTGTAGGCATAACGTGAAACAAATAACAGAACGAGGAGACTATGTGAGGAGCTTGAAATCTAAATAACACTATAAAATCTACGGAAATATTATCAAATTATTCTAGTAAATTAAAAAAAAATCCTCTTTGGCCCCAAATAACCTACAACCTAAATCCAACACTTGTTTTTGTATGGCCCATGACTAATGAGTTTTACATTTTTAAATGCTTGAAAAAAAAAAAGAAAAAAGAATACTTCATGACATATGAAAACTACATGATACAGTTCAATGTTTATAGTCACGATCATTCGTTCATGTAGTCTTTGGTTGCCACTGAGACTGTGTGGTCCACAAAACCTAACACCTACCATATGCCTTTTTACAGAAAGAGTTTGTCTACCTTGCCCTATAGTTTTTTGTTCTGTTACAATACCTACCTCTCTTTCTTGTAATGGTTAATTTATATGACTGACTCCCTACTGGACTGAGTTTCATGAGAGCAGATTTGTATCCTTTGTCTGAGTTTCCAGCACTTGCCACCATGGTACACAAAATTAGGTATTCAGTAATATTTATTTAAGTGAAGTTTACATTTTGGTCATTTTCCCTATGTAAATCTATATAAACTTACCAAAAAGCCTTTGCGGTTCAACACAGCATCCATTAATTAGGCTAATTTAGAAAATTTGTGTGCAAAAAAAAAAAAAAAGAAAAAATGCATTATGCAAATAATTGGATTCCTTTCTTCCATTTCTAAACCTGACTCTAAAAAAATTGTTGTTAAATTTGAAAGCAGCAGGGTTATTTTTTTGTCTTCTTTTCATTCTGTCAAGTTATTTTACTTGGTACAACAGATCTCACTGCTAAACAATTCCCATGGCAAAGAAATTAATGAACAGAGAAAACCAATCTCATGAAGCTATGTTAATTCACATTAAATTCAATCCTGGTATTTCTAGAATTAATGTTTTAAAGATGATGTGCATTGCTGTCAGATATTTAAAACTAAGATGTTGACATTTTCTCCACAAAAGAAATGCAGTATATTTTCTAAAAAGTCTATGGGCTTCTCAAGGCAATTGCAGTTGAAATGGTTTATGCTATTCTTGCCCATTTTCTGGACTTCTAAGAATAAAAAGCCAAGACTAAAGAGATTATATACATAAGATTATTTAGTTTTGGTGAATAAATCCCTATTCATGAATAGGAGAATAGTTGTAAGAACTCCCAGAAAAAGTAATATGGCCAATGAAATATGCCATCCACCATGATGGAAGCTAATTACATTGCAAAGAACCATTGTCAGGCCACAAACCAATATCTGACCATGTAATATCACTACCATTGTTCTTCCTAAAATCAGAATCAAGTAATTTGGTTCTGCTCTCCAAACAGTAATTGCATTTAATGGAAAGGAAATAATTGTATTTAAGGGAAATAATGCTTACCTGGTGCCTAGAAATGTAGACATTACAAAATAAAATGTAGCTTGATTCCCTTGAGCTGTCAATGTAGGAAATGAACACATTTTGAGTGCTGTTATGTGCCTCACACAGTATGACTCTTCTCTCGTTTTAGCCCTTGAGCAAAGGGTATGAAGCAAAGGTATGAAGCAGATATTACCATTTCCATTCTACATATGAAATGGCTCCAAGAGGCTAAACAGCCCACTTAAAGGCATGTTGCCAGAAAACCAGAGTGGCAAGATTTGAACCCATATCCAGGTGAGCCGCAGCCCGTGCTCTTTAACAGGAGGGCTAAAACTGGGAAGCTGTGTGGTATACACTGGAATGTATGTCATCTGGACTAATAGTTTCTTTTATATTTGAACCTTTGTGGTTAGAATGACTGATTCTGATGACGAGCCCCATACATGTAGTTCTACCCATGAAGAGGTTTCATATACATTATATTTGAGGCTTACTCCTGTGCTGTATGGTAAAGACCTGGTAGAGAATTTCTTCCACTTTACAGATGAAATAGAGAGGTTGCATTGCTTGCCCATTCTTACTGATCATTTCAAATAGCAGCTCTTTTTTTTTTTTGAGTAGGCTTCAAGCCCAGCATGGAGACCAACACCAGGCTTGAAGTCACAACCCTGAGATCAAGACCTGAGCTGAGATCATGAGTCAGACACTTAACACAGTGAACCACCCAGGCACCCCAAATAGCAACATTTTTTAATAGTCAGTGCTCTTCAGAACAAGATTTCTCAGTAAGAAAACAGCAGTCAGCCACTGAAGGGGAGTATTTGACATTGACTTTAGTGTGTCCATGGGAGGAATGTGGTTTCCTGCTCACTTCGCAGCTAGCCTAATCTGTGCTACCTTGGCATGATGAGTGGCAGAGGAGAAGTTTCCTTTTTCAGTCCAAGATACTTTTTAATTTCAAAATATTTTGAAGGACTAGAAGCCTTGAAAACATTTTATTTCCACAAAGGTGTTGGCATTTCAAACATTGTTACATTTCACAGCAATTTTTTAAATGACCATTTATATCAGCACTCACAGCATCTCACTTTTATAACTTTTTAAAAAAGTATTTACGTTTATTTATTTATTTTTGAGAGAGTGAGAGAGAACAAGCAGGGGAGAGGCAGAGAGAAGGAGAGATAGAATCCCAAGCAGGCTTCGCACCATCAGCACAGAGCCCAACACGGGGCTCGAACTCCTGAACTGCGAGATTATGACCTGAGCTGAGATCAAGAGTCAGACGTTTAAGGGACTGAGTCACCCAGGCACCCCTGACTTTTATAACTTTTTATAATGGACCTCTGTCTAAGATTTAAGTTTTTTTAGAAAAAAGGGTTAAGCGTCTAGGGATGTTTGAAGTCCACTGGTGTAGCCCAACCCTCTTATCTTGTAGAGGAGAAATTAATGACAAAGTAGCAACCACCACCACCATGATTTTTATTAGAAGCACCGGAGACATGCAGTAGTTAAGTGGTTCACTCCAGGTTCATGCTAACTAATGGCAGGTTGGAAATGTTGGTAACTAAATCCTTGAAGCTTAAAAAAAAAAATGACTTATGCCTTGAAGTTGGCCGGAGAACAATCTCACACTCGTGGGCTCTGTTCTTTCTACTTTATCACCTTGTTTGCTGATGTCTGTAGATGCCTAGACAAAAACTCTAAAAGCTATCATCCATTTACTTTATCAGAAAGTTCTAGAAATGAGTAGTTTTGATTTTCTCCAAGATAAATCTCAAGTCCAGCCATCAAAATTAATGTTACAGGAATGTAGCTGATGAGACAAATCTGTTTTTAAAAGATAGATGAAAGTGCAATTTGAATCTACAAGGAAAAACGTTTTCTCAAACACTTATCACCAAGTTGGAAGCAGAAAAGGATCACCAAGTTGGTCCGTGAAAAATGCCACATATTTAAAAATAAAATTATGTGGCACCTGGGTGGCTTGGTCGGTTAAGCATCTGATTCTTGATTTCAGCTCAGGTCATGATCTCAACGGTTCATGAGTTTGAGTTTGGTATTGGGCCCCACACTGATGCAAGGAGCCTGCTTGGGATTCTCTGTCTCCCTCTCTGCCCTTCCCCTGCTCTCTCTTTCTCTCTCAAAATAAAAAAGTAAAAAAATAAAAATAAAATTATTAGACATGCAGGATGCTCAAGGCAGTTTTGATAAACAGTGTAACAGATTTAAAGTACTTGCTAAGTGAGTCAGAACGTAGTGCTAAAAATATAAATCTGAGGGATGCTTGGGTGGCTCAGTTTGTTGAGTGTCTAACTTCAGGTCATGATCTTGCGGTTTGTGAGTTCGAGCCCCACTTCAGACTCTGTGCTGACAGCTCAGAGCCTGGAGCCTGCTTCAGATTGTGTCTCTCTCTCTCTCTGCCCCTCCCCTGCTCATGCTCTGTCTCTCTCTCTCAAAAATAAATATTTTTTAAAAAAAAACCAGGGTTACTCAACTCTGGGATCTCTCTATTTGGGTCAATATGGTAGGTGCCTCCCCTTATCCATGTACAATATGGCTGACCCTTCAATGGAGTTTCTGCCTCAATATACTCTTCCCTTCCTGTGGATGCCTGGTGAAGCTTTCACCAAAAATATGGGGCTCAAAGGAGAAGGCAGAGGTAACCGAACCAATATCTGTTCCTGTGGAATAGAAAATTCATCTTGATTGTATATTTCATTGCCTCCAGGAAAAACAGATTCCCCAACTGATGGAGAATTTTGAACTTGGACAGCTACAAATGTAGAAGATGCAAATGCCTGACCAAGGGGCCTGTGGGCTGAGAGAAGTCCCCTGGAAAGGGGGCTGGGAACCATTCTTAAGGCAGACGTAACGTAAACTGAAGCTCCCCGGGGGCAGGGATCCCCCTTGTTTTCACTTTTGATGGTATTCTCAGCAGCAGGCACAGTTGGTGCTCAAGAAAATATTTGAGACAAATAATAACATGAGAGTAGCACAAGAGATCCTTGTAGAGGGATTGTTCTATATCCTGACTGTGGTGACCACACAAATCTACACATGATAAAGTGTCATAGAGCTAAATATGCAAATGAGTGCATACAAAACGGGTGAAATCTGAATAAGGTTGGTAGATGTATCAATGCCAATTTCCTGCCTGTGATATTGTACTACAGTCATGCAAGATGTCACCATTGGAGGAAACTGGGTGTAGAGAGTATTGGGATCTCTATATTATTTCTTACAGCTGCATGTGAATTGACCATGGACTCCAAATAAAAAGTAGTAATGTGAGAGTAAAAACAATCTAAGATGGGTGACAGCAATTCAGAATGTAGTAGGATGGGAGTCAAGAGAGATGGGCTTTGAAAAGCTAGACCCTGTTTGAAAGAGAGAGGCCCTTAAAAGAGGAGGCACACTAGTCAAAAAGACAGACATGTGTGTGGAAATCTAGGGGTGGAAGCTCACCAGATGGGGATAAAGAGTATGGAGAGCTGTAAGTTTAGTGCTATTTGGTCAGGTGGGGGGAATGCATGATGGGCCCCAAAATACAAATCAGAAAATTGGGACCAATGTGTTGTAGAGTGAAAGGGGCTCCAGTGACCCGAACATCTGCTGGACACCATATTTGGCAGGGCCTCTGTCAAGATTCTGGCTTGCCTTACTGATGATTTTCATTCCCAAACTGGGGTTTGGCCAAGCATACAAATGTACAAATGTGTCTACATCTGTCACTATGTGGAACTTATTACATGCACGGACTTGATTTCCTCTTGTCTAGAGCTAAACTCCAACCAGTCTGACTGGTTGGCTTCTATGTGTAACCAGTCCTGACTGTTGGCTTCTATGTGTAACTGTATGGGAACACAGGCATTCCCTCACCCACTCTCCTTCTACCCATCACCAATTGATTCCTGAGAATTTCTTAGGTCAGTTCCCATGTCTCCAACTTCACTGCCACTTGGCTACAGCAAGCCCCCTCATCCCTCCCCTGGCCACATGGAGTGGTCTCTTCACTGGTTTGCCTCCTTACAATTTCGTCTCCACTGACAGCCCAAGTGATCTTTTCAAAATAGACATCTGGTCATGTTGCCCCCCGCCCCCCACCCTGCTTTGCAGTGTCCCATGGTTAAGGACCATCTATCTGGTCCTGGTCACTTTTACCTGCTCCAGCAAGTGCCCCTCCCCCTTCCCCTTCCCCTTGGACTTTGTTCAGCAAGTACTTTAGCTTTCTCAAGGAAGGGCCTTTGCATGTGGGTTTTCTTATGTATGCAGTCCAGGTTTTCTCAACCTTGGCACTACTGACACTTTGGGCCAGATCATTTTCTTTGGTGGGGGCTGTCCTGTGTATTGTAGGATGTGTAATTGTAACATCCTCCCACTCACTGTCAGTTCTGACAACCAAAAACATATCTGGGCATTGCCAACTGTCCCCTGTGAGTAAAATCTCCTGTGAGTGAGAACTACTGACCTAGAGTGATCTTGTTCCCCTCTGCCTTTCAAATCTCAGTTCAAAAGCCACCTCAGGGAACCCCTTCCTGACTATTCAGGCAAGATCCGGTCTCCCTCTTCTATCATTAATTATATGACTACGTGATAATTATTGCTTCTCACTGTACTATCCCCTACATGAAGGCAAAGGGTCATATCCACTTCTGCTCACCACTGTATTCCCTCTGCCTAGGAGAGTATCTGGCACACAGCAGGCACTTAGATTTGTTGACTCAGGGAATGAATGTATTTGAGGTCAGATCTGTTTGCTGCAAAAATCTACACCCTTCTCCAAAATTCCAATCTGTCATTTTTTGAGGGTCTCCTGGGCCAAGTACTTCATTAGGGTGAGGGAGGCTGTATTATCTCCATTTTACAGATGAGAAACTGGGGCTTAAGCAATGCTAAATGGCTTGCCTATGACATCACAGTGGGAGAACCAAGACCCAAGTCTAGGTTTTCTCACCCCAAAGTCTAAGCTGAAGGATGTGAATACAGACATAGATGTCCACTGCTGTGCTATGGGGCTCAACCTTTTATTCTGCATGATATTTTAAGTCAGTCATTTGAAATAGAATAAATGTAAAGACCATGCTTAATAAATAGGGTAGAATCAGAACCCCAGAGAGCCCCATCAAGGCAGTAGGCTAAGTCTAAGGATGAAACTTTTTAAATTTATTTATTTTTGAAGTTTATTTATTTTGAGAGAATCCCAAGAAGGTTCCACACCATCAGCACAGAGCCTGACATGGGGCTCAAACTCACCAACCGTGAGATCATGACCTATACCGAAACCAAGAGTTGGGCTCTTAACTGACTGAGCCACCTAGGTACCCCAAAACATTTTTTACAATTTTTAAAAATGTTTTTATTTACTTTTGAAGGAGAGAGAGAGAGAGAGAGACAGAGCATGAGCAGGGGAGGAGCAGAGAGAGAGGGAGACACAGAATTCGAAGCAGGCTCCAGGCTCTAAGCTGTCAGCACAGAGCCCGATGCGGGGCTCGAACCCATGAACTGTGAGATCATGACTCGAGCCAAAGTCAGACGCTCAACCGACTGAGCCACCCAGGCGCCCTGTACCACAAAACTTTTTAAATGTTTACTTTTGAAAGAGAGAGAGAGAAATAGTGGGGCAGGGGCAGAGAGAGAGGGAGACAGAGGATTCGAAGTGAGCTCCATGTTGACAGCAGTGAGCCCAATGGGGAGCTTGAACTCACGAACCTTGAGATCATACCCTGAGCCAAAGTTGGATGCTTAACTGACTGAGCTACTCAAGTGCCCCTAAGGATGAAACTTTTTTTTTAAATTTTTTTTTCAATGTTTATTTATTTTTTTGGAGGCAGAGAGAGACAGAGCATGAACAGGGAAGAGGCAGAGAAAGAGGGAGACACAGAATCGGAAACAGGCTCCAGGCTCTGAGCCATCAGCCCAGAGCCTGACGCGGGGCTCGAACTCCCAGACCGTGAGATCGTGACCTGGCTGAAGTCAGACGCTTAACTGACTGCGCCACCCAGGCGCCCCAGGATGAAACTTTTAAGGACTACTGGAAGGCTGAATATAAACAGGGAAGAAATGTAGCAAACAGAGGACAACCACAAACTGCCTTTGTGTGTGTGTGTGTGTGTGTGTGTGTGTGTGATCTCACCATTAGGGAGCTATAGGATGATGGTCAGGCTCTCAGATTTCTCAACCTGGACACTCCTCCCATGTCTGTTTTGACAACCCCCCCCCCCCCCCTCACTCTACCTCCTACTGTGATTAGCACTGAAAACATTAAAATAAAATAAGAGGGGAAATGAGAGACAGACTTCCACTTCCCGCTTGTTGGGAAGGAAACCCAAGAAGCAGAGGGTGGCCACCTCAAGGTAGAGAGAAAAGGGCCAGCGCCAGCATGGTGCACTTCCAAGATCTGCGGAGACAGAAGACTGCCTGAAGTATCAATCAAATTAATGACTGTTTTCTCTGCAGAGAAGACAGCCATAATGGAAATCCTGAGAGATGGGGCAGTGGAAGCTAAGGGGATTCCTTCTGTAGGCAGGGGTCCCGGATGTGCATATCTTGGTTTGACACTAAAGTTTTAGTATTGGTAGGAAAAAAACTCCTGAAGGAGCTTTTACAAGAAATATTTTTCTTTACTCTCAAAAGGCAAGTACTGTTATAAAGAAAGAAATTTGCTTTCAAAACAAAGATCGACAAGCATATAGTGCATCTATTATCTGTTGAGCTAAGCACTGTAGGAACATAAATAAGAATAAGACAGCTCCCGCCCCTAAGAGATCTATAAATTGTTACTGTTATGTTGGGACCATTTAAAAAATGTTTGAAACACAGCACTTCCTTTTCTGATGTATGTCACACACCAGTACTGTCTTTCCTGATGTACCTCAACCATCATAAGTCACAATTTCTAAATTACAATTCATTGCAGATCTGCTCCCCAAAATGTGAGTGTAGAGAATTAAATTCATCTCATTGTGGATCCGTTCATCCCATTCTCTAAACTTGGATAGAGGACAATTGTATTAAATGGTCTCTAACACCAAAGAGAAGCCACATATGAAAAAGGATGAATTGGTCACTTGGATTTCATTTTAAGGGAAAGGAAGACACAAAGTTCATGAACTTGAAAATCACCTATTAAGAAGGCAATACATTTTTATACCAGCCTGTGTAATAATTTTACTGCATAAGATATTATAGAGGTTGCATAAAGCATTAGGTCAACACCATATACAGAAGAATAAAGCAAAAAGGATTATCTTGATCAAATAAAATAGAAAAAAATTCAATTCTTAAAAATACCACAAATTCCCCAAATGTGGCTCTTTTTTTTTTTTTAATTTTTTTTTTTCAACGTTTATTTATTTTTGGGACAGAGAGAGACAGAGCATGAACGGGGGAGGGGCAGAGAGAGAAGGAGACACAGAATCGGAAACAGGCTCCAGGCTCTGAGCCATCAGCCCAGAGCCCGACGCGGGGCTCGAACTCACGGACCGCGAGATCGTGACCTGGCTGAAGTCGGACGCTTAACCGACTGCGCCACCCAGGCGCCCCTATGTGGCTCTTTTTAAGACAAAATCTACCTCTTGCATTTCCTGAATATAGTAATGACTGTGGTTCCATTAACCCGAACAGAACACTGCCTTATAGCTAAAAACTTAAAAAAAGCAACTTACAGAGATATGTAACCCTCTTAATACTGTATATAACAAAAACAAAAACATCAGGCTGACTGCCTGCTTTTGCCTAAAGCATGGCTTGAATTTAGTATTAATACCAACAGCTTATATAGAATGTGAATACTACATAATTTCCTTTGTCATGAAGCTGCACAAATCGGAGAATCCAAAAATGATTGCAGGAGTGAGTTTTCCAATGACGGGAAAGTATATAAATATACTAGATGTTAAAATTTCCATTCTTCATTCAATTATTTGCCCTGTTTAAAACATAAAAATACAAATAAATATATTTCCTTACAAGGGAAATTCATAGTCTATTGTTAAAAAAAGATAAAGAAACAAAAATCTTAATTTACTTTTTCTTGTCATTAAATAAAAATTCTAATATACAGACATATTCGATATTTATATAAACCGTGGGAGTCCATTTATGATTTCTTGTTCACAACTGACATTTAATAGTGTTAGTCTCTGTACAACGTGGCTCACACCCCATATGCAGGTTTAATTTTACATTCTGCTCCACCTAATTTTTTTTTCTCTTTTTTTCTTTTTAATTAAAAAAGATTTCATTTTTGGAATTTTAGGATTTACATTTGAGTCGTCTGAAAAAATACAATTTCAATGCAAAAACCACATCGAGCATTCAAGAAGAGTATACTGCTGGTGCTGTAATCTTTTTGCGTGTCTTTTTGCGTGTTTTCATAGAAAAAAAAACCAGTCAAATAAACAACATGTAGGACTTTTAAATGGTCAAACACAACCATATCATATTAATGATACGCCTCATGCACACAAACAAAAAATGAAGGAAAAAGGATCAGACGTCTTTCTTTTGCTTTTGTTCTAGCTTTCTTCTTAATAGACTATAATTCTCCTTAGTTCCTGATGCAGTGGGGTCAAGCTGCAGAGAGATTTCATAGTGTTTTTTGGCCAAGTCTAGATGTCCCCAACGATGATAAAGCACAGCTGAAATAGCAAGAGAAAGATTTCATTGGAAAGGCTTCTGAATACCTTACAGTATTCCCAACCACTTGTGCCAATACACACACACACACACATACACACACACACAGTTTTCAAAAATCATTGTTTCAAATAATATTGTTTGTGCCGCAAACTTTATTTAATAACCACACTCCCTGGTGATTGTCTGTTTAACCACCACCCGTTACTCCTGGGGTTCTGCAGATCACTAGATATGACCCATCTTCTTACAGCAACATTATTACATAAAGAAGGAAACTAAGATTACATCAAGGTTCTCAAAGTTGCCATGAAAGTTCCAGGAAGTCAGGCTGGATATGGCTGGGCTCTGGTATGTCTCAGGGCCCCAACCATGCGCCAAGTCCAGCATCTGAATAATGATTCCCCTACATCTTTTGTCAAAATACTAGCTTGTTTGTTGCTAGCTAAGAATAAGGGCACTCACATCAAGATCTGACCATAAAATGATAGTTAAAATCTATTAGAATGGTAAGTGTCTGATTATTATCATGATTTTGTAAGTGAAACTAATTTTTTACATGGGCGGAAGAGTAACTATTGCTGCTTTGTGACTTTCATGATGAGTAGCTACAGAGTCTGTAGGGAACTGATTTGGTGAAAACATAGTCACATGCTGAGCATTCTAAGCATTGACATGACACTCTAAAAATGGTAATTATTGAGATATAAAAATGGAAAAAGGAATTCTAGAGAATAAATAATTGTAAATGCACCTTAATTTTATTTTGTTTTTTTATAACCTTTAAAAAAAAATCTTTCTTCATTTTGAGAGAGAGAGAGAGACAGAATGTGAGTGGGGAAGGGGCGGAGAGAGATGGAGACACAGAATCTGAAGCAGGCTCCAGGCTCTGAGCTGTCAGCACAGAGCCTGATGTGTGGCTCGAACCCATGAACTGTGAGATCATGACCTCAGCCAAAGTCAGACGCTTAAAGGACTGAGCCACCTAGGCGCCCCTGTAAATGCACTTTTAGCAGAGACCTAAGAGAACATAAGAACACAGTGGAGACCAGGCTATAATGGAAGGTCCTCTATGGAATAAAGGAAAGGATGTAAGTTAGACCAGAAACTTCCAAAGTAATTCTGTGTTTAACATTCTAGGATCTTTCACACAAAGAAAGAAACTCGAAGTTTATCATAAGAAGGGGATAAACTGAGTGGGGAATTTTGGGTGTTGGTCTGGTCATACAGTTACAACTTATACATAGGACTACTATTTTGCTACCTTTTTAATGTAATAATTTCTTTAAAAAAAACACATCTTAGAGGGGCACCTGGGTGGCTCAGTCGGTTAAGCATCTGACTCTTGATCTCGACTCAGATCATGATCTCATGGTTTGTGGGATTGAGCCCCACATGGGGCTGACAGCACGAAGAATGCTTGGGATCCTGTTGCTCCCTCTTTGCTTGCACTCTCTCTCTCTCTCTCTCTCTCTCTCTCTCTCTCTCAAAATAAATAAATAAACTTAAAAAAAAAAACCCACATCTTAGAACCAGATTATAAAGACCAATGCAGGCTAGATTTGTTAAAAACTACTTTCTCTACATTGATATTACAGAATGCACCCATTTCTTTAAACTTACACGGACTTTTGATATGATTCAAATTGAAAATTTTCCTTACCCAAATTGCCATGGTAACTTGCAGCATTTGGATGAGCTTTAATTGCTTTGAGGAATAAAGCTTCAGATTCCTGAAGAATGATATAAAAAATAAGGTATTGCAAGATGCAAAAGCAACACACAGTTTTGCTGTGTACAGTTTTCAAATATTTAAAACTGTTCAAACATTGTTTTGTGACACTGCATCCTTCTCCCAGAAACATTTGGGAAGGCCAGCGGGGCCATACCCCGTTAAGAGGTTCTGAAGGGCAATCAGGGAAGTGTGTGACAGGGCAAAGGGGACAGAACAATAGTGAGGGGAAGATGGGCAACGGAGATCAATGGTGGCTGCAGAGAGAGCACGAATATGCTAATGAGGTTTGCCACCTGCCTCCCAGAAGTGGCTGAAAGTTTGCAACTTGAAGCAAGTAGCTCGATTCAGGGTGCAGTGGAGGATGAGCCAGAGTCAAATGACCAGGAAAGGGCTAGGCTGTTGAGGACACCCACAAAAGCGTCATTTTCATTCAGCATCAATGAATTCATTTCTAGGATTCTCAAGGTAGGAGCTGGGGCCAATTTAATCCCCCCAAGACTCACAACCCCTCAGCAATCCAGAAGGGGCTCATTCAGCTGGAAAAAATAAGCAGAGAGAAGCAGGGAGAGACAACTACCTGTCACGTAAGCAGTCGCAGGATTGTATGTGACCATGACCAAATGCCCCTGGTGTGTGTGAACTGGTTCTTGTATAGACTTGCATTTCCTCCAAATAGTGCTTATTTCCAATCGGGCTGTGAAAAGGCACGGCCAAGTGTTTTTTTACCTGATCATCATGTGACCATGGCTGCCTGGATGGTCCCATTCTACCATAATGCTGGGAGATAAAGATGCCGAACTGTTCTTTGCTGACATCTGCCGGGGGTAGCTACTCACACCCGTCTACATTTGTGCTACTGAAGGGCCACACATGCTTTAGTGAGTATCAAACAGTAAGCTTAAACAACTAAAGTTGGTGGATGGGGGACAGGTTTGCTCCTTCTAGCTGCACCTTCTGTGAATTTTCCAGGCAGGCTTCCTGGAAAATATCTAGGATCGTGCATTTTGTAAAGTGTAGAAGGACCAATTTCCTTGCCCTGTGATGGCCCATGGTACTCCTGAGAAACAGGCCGGGCATTTGGGCAAACAGCTCTGAAGCCACAACCTTTTTAGAGAGAGCTGGCAGAGAAAATTTTATATTTTGGAGATGTTGTCCAAAAAGGACTGAATGAAGACATTGTTACAAGATGTCAGCAAACAGCACTTCCGGAGCTCAGAGTCAATGTCTACGTTCCAAGCTGTGGTCGCTGAAACTCGTTCAAGGAAGTGTAAGGTTTTCCTGACATATTAGGTATGCTGGTAAAAAAGAAACCAAATGGATTGCATAGATTTGGAGTGGTTTCTAAGTACCTACGCTTTCTGATGACTTTCAAATATTACCATTTAATCTAAAATCTGAGAAATAGGAAGTCCAGGGAATCTAAATCTACTTTAAAATGCTTCTCTAACAAACTGAGGGTTGATGGGGGGTGGGAGGGAGGAGAGGGTGGGTGATGGGTATTGAGGAGGGCACCTTTTGGGATGAGCACTGGGTGTTGTATGGAAACCAATTTGTCAATAAATTTCATTAAAAAAAAAATAAAATAAAATGCTTCTCTACTTGCAAAGGAAGTAGAGTTAATTAGAGACAACTGATGGAGAGAGAAAAAGCAAGTTAGGAGTTCTCGGGGGACTCTGGATTCGTTTAAGGAATTTTTGAAATGCCCATGAGTGTGGACACCATTCAGGAGGACGTGGAGTCAGAGTCAGGTTTGGAGGACATGGTGGTGTTCAGGATGGCATGTGTAGAGAGAGGAGCAGGGCTTGTACCATCTTGGGGGGCTGCCGCTCTTGGCAAGGCAGAGCCTGAACCTTGAGTGGGGGTGTGAGGAGGCTGAGGGAGGTAATGGGGGAGGAAAAACTAAGTCAAAGTTCCCGAGTTTAAAAATGGCACACTGACAGAAGGGGCATCAGGAGGAAAGAGAGGTTCTATGCTTCCATCTTGGTTATGTAACAGTGGGGTGGCCATGAAAGGATGCTTCAGGGGCTGCTGTTAGGTAACAGGGCTGCTCAGATGACAATCTGCCCCATAATCACAGGGGCACAAGGCATTGTGCACAGGTATAAATCACTGTGCACATCAATGTCTTAAGAGGGAATCTGGAAGCCTGAATGTTTCACGGCCAAATGTGGGAAGCATTCAGCCATTTCACAGCTGTAACTGGGCACTTAATAAATGCCCATTAGCCCGCTGGATAGCAGAGGAGTTGTAAAAATGGGACTTGGGGCTCTGCCCTCGTGAAGTCTCCAGGCTCACTAATGAGATTTGTCAAGTTAATGATAATACAGAACAGCAAAGGCTTAGGCGAAGTGAGTTATATAGACAGCAGACACCTGTCCTGACTCTCCATCCCTAAGTCCCCACTACCTTGCCACCTCTGCAGAGAGTCCCCACCCAGTGCCCTTCAAGGACGGGCTAGAAGTAGCTGACCAACAGCAATGGGGGTCACTTCTGCAGCATCGTGAGAGGAAAATCTAAATTCCAAATCCTGAACTTAAAACAATATATGAAGCAAGCACCCGGTGGCTGACACCACAGCTCAGGGAGTAACATCACGTCCCTCCTTTTGGCAGAACTGTTGCAAGGTTCTTATTTCGGATTTCATCTTCTGTTTCCTCATCTTAGGCTCAGCACCCTGGCCTACACAATTAGGATGCAAAATGTGTAGAGAAATAGGAAACCCATTTCTCCATTCTGCTCTATGGAGTATTTTCTACTTTATCTGGGAAAAAAAAATGATATGAACTGGAAGCCAAATGAACCGTGGGTTCTATCACCTTAATAGAGTTCTAGTTTATAGGCTGTGGGGTGATAGAAAAATCAATACAATGGTTACATAGGCTGCATCTTGAAAATGACTGGCTGTAGCTGGTCACTGGACACTCCCAACCCATCCCAGGCTGATGGGGATGCCTGGAGAGGTCAGTAGAAGGGAAAACCACAAAACTTGCCTTCTTTCCCTGGTTCTATACCGGTAAGTCCATAAAAAATAAAAATTAACCCCCTCAAAAAGTCATCTCTGGAGCAGAATCTAGAAACATCAAAATATTAACCGGGGCCATCAAACTCCCTGATATTTAAAAATGAGACATGCATGAACTATCTTACTGTTGTTTTGGAAAATTATGCCAATAATGGTATGTGATGAGCAGAGGAGAAGTTAAGTAACATGGAACACACATGAATGAATCACTTCCTTTAGGCCCGGTGTGATCAACATTCGATACAGCTCCTGATTCTGAAAGAAAAAATTGCTGCCACAGAGGATGAAGGCACTGCATCTGAAAGTGTGTTTTCTGTAGCATCTGTGTTAGAAACCTAGGATGCTAGCTGCAAGTGCACAGTCCCTGACTCCACCCTGTCGACTGAGACAGCATCCTGTAGGGAGGAATCTGCGCATTTGTATCTAATACACTCCCTCACTGGTTCTGAGCCTCACGCTTGAAGTCTGAGATCACTGATGTTAGGAACACAGAGTCCCCTTCAGGCCACAGGGTGCCGTGTGCCTTCTGATTCGCAGTTGTCACTCCTGGCCAGTCCTGGGAGCCTAGATCTAGTATCTTTTGGTTCCACTGGTCAGACACTTCCAGGGCCTTGCAGATGACATACAGCTTAACTCTAGATGAGGAAAAACTCTAAATGGGCAAGAACCAGTCCTGCATTCCCCATGGGCTGGAATTTTTTTGTGCAGAAGACCGCACCAACAAATCAGAGCTCCCACCTGCCTACGAGGGACAAAATCAAACAACTTCGTGCCAGGGTTGGGGCTGGGGCATCACTGCCTCCTCTCTGGGCTTCTCCTCCCCACCCCACATTTGAGCAATGGTGATGAATTCTGATGAGAAAGGACACAAAGTCTGTGCAAATCCATCTTTTGGGCAAATCCATCTTTTTGACCAAGCCACACTGGTACACTGCCCCCACTGTTTTTGCCTAATTCTGAATTTAACTGGGCAGAAGTAACATTTATGGCTTTTGTCAGATGCTGGCATTAATTGCAAGAAATCACGGCCTGCAGTTTACACACCTTGTATTTCTGGGACTTCCCCAGCACATTTGCCAACGAGAACATCAGAGAGTGATCATTAGGTATTAATTCCAGCGCCTCTCTTCCAACTGCTTCAGCTTGGGCTAAATTACCTGCAAGGAAAACATAGAAAAATTAAAAAAAAAAAACATGTTAACATTGTACTGGTATGACTTAAGAAAATCAATGAAGAATGCATAACACACATATACACATGCAATATACACACAACACACAAACACCACACACATACACACAACACAGAACACACATACACACAGATAACACATACATACACACAGCACACACACACACATACACACAACACAGACACATACACACATGGCACATAACACACACATACACAGATGACACATACATACAGCACAGCACACACATATACATACACACAACACATAACACACATACAGCACAACATACACATACACAACACGTAATACACATATGCACAGATAACACACATACACACAGCACAACACACATACACATACACACAATACACAAACATTACATATACACAGCACAACATACACATATACATATACACACACAACACATAACACACGTCTATAGATAACACACACACAGCACACACATATACAAACATACAACACACACATATACACATAACACACATGCACACAGATAACACACATACACATAGCACAACACACACGTATACATACTCACCACACACACACACACACACACACACACACACAACCCCATAAATTGCAAAGATACTGCAGTCTAGTGCAATTCTAACATAATATACAAACAGCTTTTGATTAAATTCTTTAAAAGCATATAAAACCTAGTTTTAATTTTTTCCCAGATACCAGTTATACCCACATCGGAGAAAACAAGTCTGCACCATAAGAGTGTCCACAGTAACACTTTAATAACTGAGTATTTATCATATCGAAGTATACATTTTGTATTTTCATTAGAAGCACTGCTTAGATGGCTCACTAGCTTGAAATTCTGCCAAATTAAAACTATCATTTCTTATGGGCTGCTTGGATTTTCAAAAGTAGGGGAGCAGGGTAACTCCTGGTTGACGGAGCTAAGATCTGGGCTGAGGAACCACATCATCAAGTCTGTTAGCATCCTATCTAAAAGAAGAGCCCATGACTCTGACTGTAGGTTTGAGGGCATCTCCTTTGACAACAGTCCATGAACTTTAGAGCATGGTCTTCACAGGTCGTAAACCCCGAAGCCATTTTTGCTCTTTTGGTGCCTCTAGCATGGGGACGGGCAATGCTAGATAACACACTTCAGACGAAACGAGATCTTAGCACCCGTCTTCACCCCTGGCTCAGCACTAATTCCAAGTAAAGTGTCATTTTCCCACACATACCTGTTTCAATAGGTCAAAGGAAACTCTGTCTTCTAGAAGAACAGACATTTTTGTATTACCCCATATTATTTTTTTTAAACTAATACACACTAGAGAAAGAAAAAGCACGCTAATCTGTTTCCTAAGTATTCAATGGCACCGCATCATGGCTCCATTTCCTCCAATGTATTTAATTCACCTCTCTGTACCTGTATTGTCAAGGAGTATGATCATGTTGTTCCAGGCCAAACTGTGCTCTGGTTTCAGCACGGTGGCGTTTCTCCACGCATTCAACGCATCGACATGACGATTCAGATCTGCGTACTGGAAACAAAGCATGGCCCCCCAAAATCAGTATTCCAATGTTCTTGCTTCCTCTAGGACATAACCAAACCCAAAACCAAACCCCTACCAAGCCTAACTTATAATTACAGAACTTCTAATTTTTCGTATTAACTCGCTGAATCTCAAAATACCTCACTGAAGTACATAACTATCCCCATTTTACAGATGAAACAACAGAGGTACAGAAAAATTAAGTAATTTGCCCAAAGTTACACATCTAGAAATGGCAGAGTGGGGATGAGAACCAGGTAGTCTAGCTCCCAAGCCTACAACCTCTTAACTATAATTCATAATTTAGTGATCCCAGGTGTGAAATCATATTTGAGACTACTAGAGAGACAAAAATTAAAAACCGAATCATTATTCTTTTTACAGAAAGACTTCACATAGTCTATCGTTGATAAGGTATTATTTAAAGGGGTAAATAAATATTTAATGTGATTAACAGCTACATATGACGAATTCGCCATGTGAAGAATGTTCTAGTAGGTGGTTTCTGCCTACATCTAAGCTACACAGAAAACGATGAGTGTGTTCGACATACTCAGTAAACTCCTTGGAAAAATCTTAAGCGGCAATGTGAAACACCTTGGCAATTTTTTTAAGATGTTATTTTTATGTAATCTCTATATCCAACGTGGGGCTCGAACTAACAACCCAGACATCAAGAGTCACACGCTCTTAACTGATGGAGCCAGCCAGGCACCCTCATCTTGGCAATTTGAAGCCTGTTTGCCTCCTTTTGGAAGGAGAGAATGATCTGTTGCTTTCTTTTGAGAGGGCCTGTTGTTTAACACTGACAACAGCACAGAAAGCCTGGGTCTCAATCTGCATAGTTAATAAAAGCATTCCGAGGCAGAAAATGATGGATTTTTTAGCAGGTGAACCTCTTGCCTTAACTCCGTTCAAATGCCCATGTCTTATTTGAATGAACTTCCTTTCACTCTACAAAAACTATACACGGTTACAATTTATCCAAGGTCAAGGCAATTTCCTTCCTTACTGGCAAGTCTGTCTTTTCATTAGAGGACAGAAACGTTTTTATTTTCTCATGACCCACATGGTAAACAGGTGACATATGATGCAAGAAAAAGAAAGTTTTAATTATGGAAACCTTATAAATATCCATTTGCTAAAGATGTTGTCAGATTTCTCAGGAGGCTCAGAAACTCAGGTCACAATATTTCACCCTTAAACAAGGAAATGATGTGAAAAGTTCAAAAAGTAAAATAACTTAGGGTGCTAATTATATCAACATTTAATTGCCTGAATCTGAGTTTCCACTGATTTCTTGGTCAATTCTCTCTAGCAAGTGACATTCATTTGAGTTAATTGGGCAAAATCTGTGATGACATTCTTTCTAACACACAGGCAAACCAACATAACTTCATTAACACAACACCAAAATTCTTCACATAGGTTATTATTTCTTATTATTATTATTACTATTTACTGAAGAATAACAACAAACTGAATCGGGCAAAATTTACTTTTATTTTGTCTCAACCTTTACCCTTCTTAGATTATCAATACAAAGTGAACAACACTTTAAGGGAAGCCGAGGAAAATGGTGACTTAGCCAGAACTACCATCCAGAAAGTAGACAGGCAATGAGCACATTATTTACCTCTTAGCTCTATGCCCATCCTTCTATACTCTGCAATATGCATTTCCCAGAGTCCTTTGCCACTTGGCCCCTTGTTAGGCTTCTGCCAACAGGAGTCACAGGTGACATCAGATGGCTTGAAGAGGGGCCCTTTCCCCCACTCTCCCATTGTTGCTCCTGTTCCTTGGCGGTGCATCTGATGGGGCAATTCCTCCCACTCCCTACCCCCCACCGCCCACCTCCATGGTGCCAGGCTGGAAGCAGTGGTCCTTCTTCATGATCTTAGTTCTTGAGATTATGGTAGCTCCTGAGATGGTAGCCCCCTCTCTGAGCCCTTCTATTCTGGTGGCACCACTTCCTCTTGTTTGTTACCCCAATGCTACAGGGTTTCCTTACACTCTCACAGTTCATGTCATCTAACCAGTTCTATCTTCCAGCCTTCCAACAGTTGTCTAACCCATTCTCTGCACTGAATCTTCTCTATTTAAAATACTTAGCATAGGGGTGCCTGGCTGGCTTAGGAAGAGCATGTGACTCCTGATCTTGGGGTTGTAAGTTCGAGCCCATGTTGGGTGTAGAGATTACTAAAAAATAAAAATAAAATAAATAAAATAAATAAATAAAATGAAATAAAATAAAATAAAATAAAATAAAATAAAATAAAATAAAATAAAATAAAATCGCATAGCTTCTGTTTTCCTAAATGGCTCCTGACTGATACAATCAGTTCTTGCAGAATGAACTGTCTCTAGTAATGCCTCCAGTCACTATTACTGCAATTCTCTACTAGTAATGTATCCCAAATAATCCAGCGTTTCCTAATTTTCTATTTCACAAGAAAACTACATTATATTCCCTTCTTATATGGGTGCAGAAATCAAAACACATTTCTGTCATTACTAAAGAGTGACTAAAGAGGATTTTTAAAAAGAAATTTTGTTATTAAGTTCGTCTTATTCACCAATATATAAATGTGTTGGTTGAGCTGTTAAAGATTAAGCTCTTAATGCTTTTAAGCTGTCAAGCAGGCAAAAGCTGGATAATTAAACAACAATGGAGAGAAAAATCTTTAAATAAGCAAGAGCAGTTGGCAGAAGGGAACATAGGAAGATCATTTTATGGTAGCATAATTAGTAAACAATGCACATAGAGAGTGGCACAAGGTCTCAACACACTTAATACAACAGATGATCTTCTATGTGAAAGTGGGAATGAATCCCAAGGACTGGTGTACATGGATAAAATCCCGAATCTTATATTCTATTTTCCTTTCTTTGGACATAACTCTTACAAAGGGTTCATTTAGCATAAATTCTCTATTTTCCAAACCCCAAGGAATTGCAGTGACAGGCAGTTACTAGGGGAAAGAAAAAGACTGCTAAGTTTTAGAGCCTGAAAGTATAACCTAGAAGACTATAGGCAGATACACTCAGTTTGCAAACAATAATCTAAAAAGCTACCTTCAACGCTGAAGAAAAAAATGAAAGAAGAATTCATATGGATATCAAACACAATGTCATGCAGGTATTAGTGTAATAGTCACAGTAAATAAAAACAGTAATCCCTGTAATAACTGCCCAGTGCAAGTACTCAGAAAATACCCAATTTGCTCCCATCCCCCATTCTCACTTCATTAACTTTGCAAGGATCCGTCCTGCTTTGTATGTGCCTGAATTTTTTGGTCTCTACTTATATCAATATAGGTGAAGTTTTACTGTCTTCCTACCATCCTCCTCAGAGAGAACAATGTAGGGCATCAAAATGTGCTTCCCCAAATATACCACTTTGACATAAGGATTATTGCACTAACAACAATTGAGATTCAACAGATGCAGAAAGAAGCCTTCCAGGAGCTTCCCTTATCTGACTCAAAGCAGAAACAGTGACGTAAGGACTGCCATAAACCCCCTATGGCCACGAAGGAGGACCCACACAAACCTTCATTAGTTTCTATATGCATTTACCCTCTGATAGCTTGCCACCCTTGGAAGTCTAAAACATCTTCCTTTCTTTTGTCACTTCTCTACAAATGTATTTTAATTACAAATGTATTTGTTAAGATGCTATATAAGCCCAAGTTCTAACTGTCTCTTTGAGTTACTCATCACTGAATTTTTCCTATGTGTATGCATGATGCATGTGTTAATATACTCTGTTTCTTTTCTCTTGTTAATCTGTAGTCAGTCTGGTTTGCAGGGTCCCAAAGAAAGAACCTAAGAGGATAGAGGAAACTTTTTTATCCCTCTTTGACAGCTTCTCATTAGAATAATAGCTCTCTTTGAATCTTCAGGCTTCACAGAGAAAGCTGCTTCAACATCAATGTATGTAACTAGATCAGAATTTTAAAATGTAGAAGGAAACAGAAATGTGGCCAAGGTCAAGTGGCTCTGGAGAAAGTTATGTGGGACAACAGGAATTGCCTGCTATCAATTTTCCTTGTTTAAACATCTTGCTGTTGCACGGATTTCTTTTTTTTTTTTTTTAATTTTTAAATTTTTTTTAATGTTTACTTATTTTTGAGAGAGGCAGAGACAGAATATGACTGGGTTGGGGCAGAGAGAGAGGGAGGCACAGAAGTTGAAGCAGGCTCCAGGCTCTGAGCTGTCAGCACAGAGCCCGACACGGAGCTCGAACTCACAAGCTGTGAGATCATGACCTGAGCCGAAGTCGGACGCTCAACTGACTGAGCCACCCAGGCGCCCTGCTGTTGCACAGATTTAGTCACATTACTGTCACTTTCCTCCACACCCAGGGAGAAACAATTCCTCTTTTCCACACTAGAGTGGGTATATAGAAATGGAAGCTTCCTAGAATACATCATAGCTGAAACACATCTTCTATTCTTTGAAAAATAAACACAGGAGCCACTTCACTTTAAAATTTAGAACACCAGCAGTATCTGCCCATTTAAAGTGACCTATGCATAATTTGAAGTGATGTGTGCACAGTGGGAGAGGTGGAACGTCACCATCATTAGTCACACATTCCTGCCACCTTGTTTCCCCTGTTTATAAAATTCTGCCTCTGCAATGTGCACAATCATGACTACCCAGTCCAGACACAAAGCAGATTAGACCAAACATATTCCCATCAAGGTAATAACTGAAGACTGGATTTTCAATAATCTTAAAGCAACTCATGTTTTCTAGGTTGTCCTCCCCAAATAGTCTCTTCTGCTCTGAGCTGATCAGTCTGTCTGCTCAAAGCTCAGATAGATCTGCTTCCCAAATGCAGTGCCAACAACAGGGTATTGAAATGTCCGGGGAATTTTGTTGGTTTGTTTTGTAAATATAGATCTTTTATGGAGCCTCTGATTCCCTAAATCCAGGATGGGTGGAAAGACTTGGATGTTCAACCAGTTTTGGGACTGACTTGTTTTGATAACACAAGGACTCCATAAAAGCAAGTCTTCAAGACCCTTAAAGTGAGGATAAATAGGCATCTCTTTAAAACAACTTTGATGTAATCCTATCTGTGCACAAGGTTGGATAAAATCTGGAAAATTATATATAAACTTCTTTTATTTAAAAAAAATTTTTTTTAATTTATTTATTTTGAGAGAGCGGGGGTGGGGGGGGCGGTGGAGGGGCAGAAAGAGAGAGAATCCTAAGCAGGCTCCACACTGTCAGTGCAGAGCCCGACGTGGGGCTTGATCCCATGACTGTGAGATCGTGACCTGAGCCGAAATCAAGAGTTAGATGCTCAACTGACTGAGTCACACAGGTGCCCCAGTATACAGGGCAACTGACTTTGGCTCAGGTCATAATCTCACAGTTATGAGTTCAAGCCCTGTGTTGGGCTCTCTGCTGTCAGTGTGGAACCTGCTTTGGATCCTCTGTCGTCCACCCCCCCCCCCCCCCCCCCCCCGCACCTCTCCCTCTATCAAAAAAAAAAAGTCACATCACTATACATGTATTCCAGTTTGGTTAAAATGAGCAAAAAATTTTCCCTTCAATGTGTCATTTAATCAAACTGAATATATGACGAACATATGTAGTTTCTTGAAACCCAATTAAAAGCTTAACTTAAGGGAGAATATAATCTTTCTTGTTTAAAGAATTTTGCTCTTTGTAGGTAAGTCTTTTTCCTCCCAGCCTTATAGAGATGTAATTGGCATTTAACCTATGTAAATTTAAGGTGCACAAGATGATGATTTGATACAGGTGTATATCATGAAATGATCACCACAGTGAAGTTAGTTCTACCTCCATCAAATCACATCATTACGTGTACAGTTCTTTTCCTTATTAGGAAAATCCAGAGCTTTAAGGCTGAAGCTGTGTATCCTCATGGAGGGTTTTCAGAAGTGATGACTGATCTATTTCACCATCGTTTGTCAATACATGTTTTCAGATTTTAAGATTATTGAACTTCTTGTATTAGCTACTGTTGTAATATTTATTTGAATAAAGAAAGAAAGTATAAGAAAAGAAAATCAAGAGTCATCAGCTCTTTAGTCAGTAACTAAAAGACGAAAGTCTCTATGGAACACATTCTTTCCTATTTCCATTGGACAATCTCAAAGCCCTTTCAAATAAATCCTCCCGAGCTCTCTTTTATGGGGAGAACAGTTAGTACAAATGCCTGGGGACCCAGGGAGCTGTCCTTGGAGGAAGGAGAAGTTGGAAGCTCAGAAACCACATTATGGGTTTGTTTTTTTAATCTCCATTTTTATTCGTGTTTTAAAAACAGGGAAAACTGATGTTTATCAGGAAGTGACCTTTGGAGTACTGTTTTATAGGGCACAAAGGATTTAAAAAATTCTAATTTATTTCTTGGTTTAACCTGTTGCCTTTGAGATAACTTAAACTTGGGTAATTCAAGTTGAATTGTTCTCTAATTAGAGCTTAGAAAGTTACAGACAAGGAAATCCAACAGCTACCTTCCAGTGATAAGCGTATGTGAGAAAACTTTATAAGGTGTTTAGTTAGTAGGGTGCTAGCATGGGGGTTATTTCTGTCATTTTATTATAAAAAGGAAAAAAAACCCCAAAACACAAGCTTTTCTTCTGCAGCCACAGCCAACTTCCGCTTACCAAACGTCCGAGGTTGTAGTAGCAATCTGGGTACTTCCGTCTGTGTTTGATCGCCGTCCGGTAGCTTTGCTCGGCGGCTTCGAACCGTTTCAGACTGTTCTGCACTATGCCCAAATTCATCCACGCGGCAGCAAAGTCTGGCCTGGAAGAGAATTTTTTTTTTTAAAGATGAACAAGGAAAAGAAAGGCTAAGACCCCAGAATGCAGGCGCTCATCACTTTGCATAATTATATGCAACTTAATTATATGCAGCATAATTGTAGAAAACAATGCTTACTGTATTTGTACAGCCAAAGACAGCAGCTCTTCCGCTTCCTGTAGCTCATTCCTTTCTTTTAAGATATTTCCAAGATTGTTCATGGCATGAACGTACTTGGGATTTAATCTGGAAGCAGAGAAAGAAACCAAGCTGTCTGTTAAAGCTTGATAGTCTTCACTAAACTGTCAGGAATTGGCAAAGATACCTGAAAGTCGGGGGTCTTTGTAAATCCTAGACATGTATATAAATGAGACAAGCTTGCAGTACCTCACAGCTTCCCGGTAATATCTGATGGCAGCTGTCTGATTGCCTTTATCGGCCAGGTTTTTGCCAACATTGTAGTGAACCTGAAAATACAGATAAAAACTTGGCCAACAGCTGATAGACCTCTTTGTTCGGAGCACGGGGACCTATCACAGATTCGAACCAAAAACAAAAGGTAAAGGTACAAAAAAAACCCCATCCCATCAGAACTTTGGCTAAAATCTTACAAAGGGCAGGCGAGGGTCATGCTTTAATCCCCCACCCTGTAAGATAAGATTCAAAGGACAGGCTGGCAATGAGCAGATGATATCACTCAGGTACAACAGAAGGATATTTAACTAAGGAGAACTCAAAAATTACAAAGTGGGACTGGTTTTATTGCTAAACCCTCAGTCCCCCTCTTCTCATCCACACATCCCCTGTTGGGGCTGAGATGCAAAATCCAACCACATGTGGCTGTGAGAGGGAGAAACAAGGATTCTGTATTTAAAAACAATGTTTTATGTTTATTTATTTTAGAGAGAGAGAGAACATGAGCAGGGGAGGGGCAGAGACAGAGAGAGAGAGAGAGAGACAGACAGACAGACAGAGACAATGAAGCAGGCTCCAGGCTCCAAGCTGTCAGCAAAGAGCCCAATGTGGGGCTCGAACCCACATGCAAGATCATGACCTCAGCCAAAGTCGGACGCTCAACTGACTGGCTACCCAGGGCCCTGTATCTAAAAGAAATTCAGCCCTTTCTTGCAGGATACCTTCTACTGTAGTATTGCAAACATTCTAGTTCATACTAATGAAATTCTCCCTCTCTCATTCCTTCAGGTAATGACTGATGCTGACAGCCCAAGTGCTGCTGGCAGTTAGATACAGTCACGAGCAAACCTATCAGACCCGAGTCCTGGAGCCCAGGCTGCGAGTCAAATGACCCTTTTGGAAAGTGTGTCACTAGAAGGCACCTGGGGCTGTGGAGGAAGGTGGGTCCCCAAGGTGGTGCCTGGTCTGGGCCTGGGGAGGGCTGTTCTGGGGAAAGGCCCTGCAGCGGAGATCTGAAGGGGGTTGCTAGGTAACGGGGCTCCCCTGGAGTAAGTGTGCCAGGCAGGGCAGGCAATAGCAGGCTCCAGTGCTGTGAGGAAGCCCAGTGTGTTTAGTTGAGCAACTACAAGAAGCCCAGTGTCGCTGGAGTGCAGAGGGCAAGGGAGACCAGGGAGGGCATGGGAGAGCAGGCTGCACAGGGAATCCCGAGCTGTGACAGGTCTGGTTTAGTCTCTGCCCAGAAGTAATAATAGGCCAGCACAAAGCTCATGTAAGTACATGAGCTTTCTAGGGCTGACAGAGTAAAACACCACAAACTAGGGGGGCCCAAGACCACAGAAGTTTATTCCCTCCTAGTTCTGCAGGCAAAGAGTAAGGGGCAGCAAGGTTGGTTTCCACTGGAGGTTCTGAGGGAGGAAGTCTTCCGTGCTTCTCTCCTGTCTTCTGACAGTTGCTGGCAAGGCCTTGGCGTTTCCTTGGCCTACAGCTGAGCAGTTCCAATCTCTGCCTCTGTCTTCACATGGACTTCTCCCTGTGTGTCTGTGTCTGTCTTTATAAGGACACCAGTCACACAGGATGAAGGGCCCACCCTTTACCACTTCATCTTTGTGACATCTGCAAAGCCACCAGTCACAGGTACCAAGGGGTAAGAATTTGAACATGTCTTTTGTGGGACACAATTCAACCCATAACAACAGCCAGGTGTATGAGGGTGGCAGAGGGTCACAATCAAGGCTATATTATAACAAATTAGTCACACTGTGGGAAACACATGAGTGGGGAAGAGACAGATGTCAGGGGTCCAGGGAGAGCCTGAGGTGACAGTCCCGGGGAAGGAGGGCAGCAGATTGTACTAGGGTAGCGTGGAAGAAGCACAGGAATTCGAGGAATACCATGGAAGCAAAAGGCACAGAAATTGCTGTTGGATTGACAAGAGTGAGGAAGCGTGTCAAGAATGAACTCGAGGTTTCTAACTTCCAGAACTGAATGGATGTGATGGTTTGCAGGGAGATACGACTGGTGACTAGGCTTGCTTGGGGGGGATAGGAATCTAGCTGATTTCGAAGTCCTTGGAGAATCCAAGAAGAGAGACCAAGATGGCCACCTGAGCTCAGGACAGAAGCAGGCTGGGGACACCAGTGTGGCAGGGAGACAGAGGTGGTACAGCCACGGGTCATGTGATCACATGGAGCAAGCCAGCCAGGGGAGGAAAAGATCCCATAAGACCTTCTTGTTTCCACCTCTCTAATCAAACTACAAGCTGGAGAAATCACCAGGGAATAATACAGCAACAGAAAGAGAATGAGGTGATGAAATATTCCACAACTAGAGACAGGTGCTGGTCCCACCACTCTGTGAATGCTCTAAATGTCACTGGATTGTGCACTTTAAAATGGTTAATTTAGAAGCACCTGGGTGGCTCAGTCGGTTAAGCGTCAGACTCTTGATTTTGGCTCAGGTCATGATCTCACGATTGTGAGATGAAGTTCCATGAGGATTCTCTCTCTCACTTTGCCCCTCCCCCAACTCGTGCACTCTCTCTTTCTCTCTCTCTCTCTCTCTCTCAAAATACGTATATATTAAAAAACAAATAAAATGGGTAATTTAAAAAGGGATTTAATACTGATCCTTTTATTCTGAAAAACACATGGGAGACTTTTCTTTAGTTTTTAATTGTAAATTAAACATAAAAGTTACCATCTTAACCATTAAAAATGTTTTTAATCTTAGTATTGTTGACAATGTTTAATTACTTTTGAGTGATTAGCCATTTTTAAGTGTATGGTTCAGTAGGGTTGAGTATATTCACACTGTTGTGCAACCAACCTCCAGAACTCTCTTCATCTTGCGTATCTGAAACTCTATACCCATTACACAGTAATTCTCCGTCTTTCCCTCCCCCCAGCCCCTGGCGGCCACCATCCTGTTTCTCTGAGTTTCTGTTTCTATGAGTCTGACCATTCTAGATCCCTTACAGAAGTATAATTGTACAGTCTTTTCATGACTGGCTAGTTTCATGTAGATAATGCCCTCGAGGGTCATCCACATTGTAGCACGTGTCAGAATTTCCTTCCTTTTCAAGGCTGAGGAATATTCCACTGCATGCATACACTACATTTTGCTCATCTATTGGTCTATCGATGGACAGACACTTGGATTGCTTCCACCTTCTGGCTACTGTGAACAGTGTTTCTATGAACGTGCATGTTCACACATGTCTTTGAGATCCCGCTTTCAATTCTTGTGGGCATCTACCCAGAAATGGATTTGCTGGATCATATGGTAATTATATTTTTAATGTTGTTTGTAAGAACTAAAGTGGTTAACTTTGTTATGAGAATTTTGTCTCACTGTAAAACAAGAGAGGTAGAGAGGTTCAGGAGAGCATTTGTAACGATTGAGGAGGGTGGTAAGGGAGACCAGAAGAAACTGGACTCATAGTTGAAAGGCTACCAGAAATTCTCAAGTCAGCTGAATTGAAGGCACAGGGCATTTTCTCAACTGTACATGGGCTCAGGACAAGTTACAAGGAAAGGGGCCGGGACCCAAAATGACAGCAGGGCAGCAGAATGGCAGACCCACGGGACTATTATCAGAAGTATTTACTGATGCTCCTTTTAGAGGCTTCCAATGTACAGGCCAATAGCAATCTCAGAGGAGATGATGCCACAGAAGTTCGTTCAACAGCTCATGGTAACAGGGGTCCTGGCAGCCAGCACGTGCTGAAGGGTGCCATGAGCCCGTGCAGGGCTGGCACTGTGCACGCGTGTCTTCTCTGCACGCAGCCCTGCCAGGTTGAGGGGTTGCTACGGCATCATTAAGCATCTCACCCGAGGATGTGGTGCTAGATTTGAAGCCAGGCTCCGAAACCTGTGTTTTTCTCACCATATCACACCCATCCAAGAGGGTGCTGGGTGAGGACGGGGCCAACTGCTTGAGGTGATTTCTAGACCCACTCATTCATGCCATCTGTTCTTTTTCATAACGTAAATAATGTTTCTTGTTGCATGTTAACAGCTGAATTCTACCCCTCACCCCCAATTCATCTGTTGAAGTCCTGACCCCCAGGACCTCAGAATATGACTATATTTGGGGACGGGACCTTTAAAGAGGAAATTAAGTGAAAATGAGGCTGTTGGGGTGGGGCCCTAATCCCATCTGACTGGAGTCCTTGTAGGAGGAGGAAATTTGAAGACAGACAGAGACGCTAAGGTTGTGCGTTCACAACAACTGTACGTGCACAGAGGAGAGACCATGTGAGGACACCGTGATCTTGGACTTCTGGTCTCCAGAACTGCGAGAAAATAAACGTCTCTTGTTTAAGCCCCTGGTCTGTGGTGCTTTGTTATGGCAGCCCTAGTTAATATATCATGAAACACAATAATGGTTTGAACACATTTCAAGTAGCATTACATTGGAACACTTCAAAAACCCTTTGGAAAATATAACCATATCCTGTCTTACCAATCTTAGCCTACAGTTACAGCATGTCTTCAAAAATACTAATATTTCTGGGGGCGCCTGGGTGGCGCAGTCGGTTAAGCGTCCGACTTCAGCCAGGTCACGATCTCGCGGTCCGCAAGTTCGAGCCCCGCGTCGGGCTCTGGGCTGATGGCTCAGAGCCTGGAGCCTGTTTCCGATTCTGTGTCTCCCTCTCTCTCTGCCCCTCCCCCGTTCATGCTCTGTCTCTCTCTGTCCCACAAATAAATAAACGTTGAAAAAAAAATTTAAAAATACTAATATTTCTGGAAGGGTATGGAACAGCGTGACATTCTTTGAGCACGTATGTATCAGAGATTTGTTTTTTAACTGCCAATTTTTAAGTCTATACGTTTATTTTTATCCTGTCTGACAAAAGGAATCGCAAGCAGAGAAATCACAGGTGACAGAAATATGTATTATTGTGCAGCATACGGTATAATTTAGACTTCCTGAGCCATACTATTGCCCATTCATTGGTATTAACATCTTCAAATTATAGCTAATGCTACGGCAGTAGCATGTGCTTTATAAAGTGTGCTCTAAATGGTTTCATTTTGTGCCTCTCCCAGCCCCAGCCTGGACGTGCTTACCTCTCCTCCCGTCCCCGCACAAAAGAATCGTATCACAAACCCACCAGTGAGCAATGTGCTTGTGGTCCCCAGAATACAAATTCAGCTTCTACTCAGACTTCAGCACAACTCCTGCCTCTTCCGCCCCTAAGCTCCTGCCGCTTTCCTTTGTTCTGGGCAAATTCTGTTTTCTCAGTAAGAAGCTCAGACAAAGAGTTCAACTGCCCTCTGCAGTATACATGGGGTTCTGTTAGACACCCAGAATGCCAGGGAGAGCCACCCAGATCAGGGGAGAGAGAAAAGGAGTGCTCCAGAAATGCAGACTGCAGTTATTTCCATGGAACTGGTTAAAAGTCTGATCCAGCCCAAGAAGGCAAGCTTTCCACAATTAAGAAGTGATATGAACAGTCTCATCGGCCCAGCCTCATCCTATGGGTTGGTTATATGGAGGGAAGTCTCTGAAGAGAAAACAGATCTCTAGATAACCCACTGGAAAACAAAAACAAACCCCGAAGAAGCCCTCCTAAACAGTTCACTTGAAACAGTGTTTAAAGAATAAGTTATTTTTGTTTCCACGCAATGTAAGAGACTGAAAAAGCCTGTTTGTTCTCGAACTTTCCCTCTAGCTTTTATGATTCATAGATGGAGGCAAAAAGCCAGCAAATAGGGGCACCTGGGTGGCTCAGTCAGTTAAGCGTCCGACTTTGACTCACATCATGATCCCACTGTCTGTGAGTTCGAGCCCGGTGGGGCTCTGTGCCGACAGCTCGGAGCCTGAATCCTGCTTCGGATTCTGTGTCTCCCTCTCTCTCTGCCTCTCCCCCACTTGCACTCTGTCTCTCTCTCTCAAAAATGAAATAAAAACATAAAAAAACAAAAAACCAGCACAGAAACCACAGATGAAGATGTCCACTGTAGCCCCATGACCTGTAAATCAACAATGGAAGGGACTTTCCAAGGCTGAAACCAGTTTGTTTCAAGTTCTCTGCTAACATTCGATGCCAAAATGTTTTAAACACATAAAAATCCTATAGCCCATCCTGGCTCATCCTTAAGGAAATACCGCATTGTGGCAGATGATCCTTTTCATGGTTAAAAAACTTTAGAATTGTATCTCAGAGTTGATACAAAGTGGCACATCCTTTTAAGCCTTAACAACTAAAAATGACTGTAAATATAATTAAATACTTGGTATCTCATCCATTGTAGGGTAAAGAAATCTGATTTCCACAAGGCTCAATTCAATCACTAATTTTGAGTGCCTACCATATGCAAGGCAATGTGGATAATTCAACTCCAGACCGGGCATTGGCACTGCCTATGTGGATACTGCCATCTTTTGAAAAAGATTGAGTCTCAGTTTGTAATCCTGGGCCTAATCCAGAGCCAGATGCCAAATACTTACTTCGTATACAGTGAATATAAAGTGGAAACCAATACAGAAAATGTATTTCCTGCAACAGTGTTGAAGGAAACTGGTATCTTCTTAAATGAGGTCTCTTCCCTGAAATCAGCCTAGCTTTTTAAAAAAAAAAAAGGAAGTAAAGATGATTTTTCTACACTGCAATTTAGAGCGGAAAGTAAAACAAACAAACGGACAAAAAAACAAAAATAAAACCCCAAACCTCCATCTTGCTCAGACTGAATGGTAATCCTGAAAAATTTTCTTAGAAAGGATGATCACCATTGGGCCCATTTTGAAGATGAGGTCGTATATGTATGTCTTAAATTTAAAAAAGAAAACTACATATGTGTGGTGTGTGCACATCTCGTACTTTTCTTTCCTATAGCATATGAGATCACATCCTAGGGCAGAAGGTATAGGCGTGAACATCACCTAGGTTGTCCCTCCCCCTGATTTACTGGCATAACCTGGGTGGCACATCATACCAGGTCTCTATCTACCCCCTAAGTTACTAATCTAGATAACATCAGTTCCATCCTTCTATGCCTCAGTTTCTTCCATTTGGAAAAATAAAGAAAATAAAACCTTTCTCTCTAAAAACCTTAGAGGGAGGATAATGGAGATTAATTATAGAGCCTCTACAAAGAAATCTGAGCTCCTTGTGGGGAAGAACTTTATAAATAGAAGCTATAATTACTGCTATTCAAACAGAAAAGCAAAAATAAAGCAGATCTATTAACATTTATGAAATTAAATCACAGGCAATTTATTTTTAGTAGCATGAAATAAATGGATAGGTCAGCAAATCAAATTAAGGATAAAAGCTTGAAGGAATGCATTCTTTTATCTAAGTCTCTTAACTATAAAAAATGAACAAGATTTCTTTTTTTAATCCAAGAAAAAGACAAAGAGTTAGCACCTTTTACATTATTCCTCACTTCAGGATCACAATAGGATGTCAACCGTTCATGAGATTTATTCATACAATTTTGCCTGAAATCACTGATTTCTCTCTTTTTAATTTTTTTAATGTTCATTTATTTTTGAGAGAGAGAAAGAGAGGGAGGGAGAGAGAGAGAGAGCAGAAGCAGGGAAGGGGCACAGAAAGAGGGAGACACAGAATCTGAAGTAGGCTCCAGGCTCCGAGCTGTCAGAACAGAGACTGATGTGGGGCTTGAACTCACGAACAGCAAGATCATGACCTGAGCTGAAGTCAGACGCTTAACTGACTGAGCCACCCAGGTGCCCCTGCTTTCTCTTAAATATAGACTATGGAAATGAGACAGAACTCCAGAGAGCTCTTTTTCTCCCCCTACAGGATCACAGTTAAGCATCTAGGAACTCATGTTCTGATGACCCGAGGCAGAATGTATCATTATTTACGAATACTCTATACCAAAAGAAGATTCTTCTAACCTAACCCCTTGGCCTCCCATTTTGACCAAGTAGCATTTTCTCATTTAAGGAGACAACCAAAACTAAAACGAGCCTCAAAAAGCTAACCTTTCTTGAGCACCCACCATGTTCTAACTACCATGTTAGAGCTCTTCAGATGCCATATTTCATTTAGGCCTCACAACAAATCCAGGAGACAGTCATGATCTCCCCTTGATGGAAAAGGGCATTGAGAATTCAAAGCAGTTTCGTTTTGCCCAAAAAGGCACAGCTGGTTAAATGAAGAGACTGGATTCATCAAGAATACAAGTGAAACACATTCCTACCAAACAGCTTCAACAAAAACACTGCCAATTTTCAAGCCTACACATTTATTTTTACCTAATCTGACAAAAGGAATCACAAGCAGAGAAGCCACAGGCAACAGAAATGTGTAATACTGCACATCAGACGGTATAATTTAAACTTCCTGAACCAAAGTGCTGCCTGTTCACTGGTGTAGTCATCTTCAAGTTACAGACCGGAGGAAGACTTGAGGCGGTGGCCTGGGCACGTGTTCTGAGGTTCAAACTCTGCCCCTCCCCCAACCACAGTCTGGATGTGTGCGTCCACCTCACTGCTACCATTTCAGTGGGTGACTGGACCAACTGGAAGATGGGCAAAACGTCATTTAAGTAACCTGCAGTTTCACTGACGCTGTCTGGTTTTAATGAGTTCTTTTGAATTATTTTGGCCAACTGGAAGCGTAATGAATTTATCAAAATCATTAACAAAACCAAAGAAAAACCCGAGTATTTGGTCATGGTCTTATGCTAGCTTCTGCATGAAGGTAAAGGGACCTTCTTCTTATTCAGCTGTTCAACTTAAAGTATATGCTAGGAAGGTCTTTCTCAGGAAACATGGCAGTCAACATACCTTGGCGTTGAGAGGACACACAGACAGGGCACTTCTAAAAAGCTGTTCTTCGTTTCGCCACTCGCCACTGCGAATCATGCACCTCAGCATGTTTATGAATAGAATTCCCAGTACGACAGTAGCAATCAATTTCTTAGGAACAGAGAGATACCATAAATGTCATTAGGAAGGTTTAGCCAGTCGTCTTGGGTATGAATGGCACACCACCCTGGGCCAATACCTTTTTCTTAGTGTGTTTACTGAGCGCTCCGAATCCGAAAGTCAGCAGCATGCAGTACCCAGCACTGGGGAGGTACAGGACTCTTTCTGCAACCACAAAGCCCACTCGGAAGAACAAGTTACTTGCAGGGAGAAATGGGATAATGAGAAATCCTAGGCCCAGGGTAAGGATCCTGGAAAGTGAGAAGTAATTAAAATAGCTATTTTCAGACTTCTCAAAAAAAAAAAAATCCTACTCAACATTAAATTAGTGATAAAGGCTGTGTTTTTTTTTTTTTTAAGTCATCAATTGGGAAAAGGTACCAGAAGTAGCAGAGAAATGTCATCAGTAAAGAGGATTTAGCCTGGCAGTATTAGGATAAGTCATAAAATCTCACTAATGCACTTAGTTTAGCATCAAGCATATTGACAAGACTTGTAAGGTGCTCAATCCATACAAGTAAGGTTACAATGATCACACTTTGTGAGCCCTTATTAATTCACTTACTCCTAACCCCCCTCAAACCATGTAGGCATTGAATAGATCAGTGGGTATTTTGGTCCCAATTAGTCCACTATAGTTTTCATGGGAAAAAAAAAATCCCCTCTCCAACCTTAACAGGAATAATAATACTTTACTAGTTTAAGCTTTATAAAATCTGAAATAAACAAAATTGCAATCATTTTTGGGTGCTATGTCACCACATATTTCACTCAAGCAAAAAGAAAGCTGAGCAACAAAGAGCTTCTGGAACTAGGCAACATTTCCGATGTCCCATATGATGCAAGAGGATAAATTAAGAAGCTAGGTCAAATTTGGTGGTTCCTTCCTGGACCCTGTGCCTTCAGTACTTAAAAAAACAAAACAAAACAAGGCAAAATCATTATTGCATGTGTATAGGTGAACTGGGGCTAAAGTTAGTAGAATTATGAACCAATTTAACAGGTAAACTTAAAACTTATTTTGGGGGTGCCTGGGTGGCTCGGGAGGTTGAGCGACCAACTCCTGATTTTGGCTTAGGTCACGCATGATCTCATGGTTTGTGAGACTGAGTCTCGCATCAGGCTCTGCACTGACAGTGCAGAGCATGCTTGGAATTCTCATTTCTCTTTCTCTCTCTCTCTCTCTCTCTCTCTCTCTCTCCCTCTCCTCTGCTCGTGCTCTCTCTCTCAAAATAAATAAATAAGCTTTAAAAACAAAGCTTATTCTAAGAAATTACTAATCTAATTCCCTAAACACATATGCTTAAAGGGAATCAACTACCTTAAATAGTCTTCTTTCTCAGGAAACACATTTGTTTCCCCCACCTCCATTATTTTCTCAATAACCTTTTATTCTCTCTCTCTCTCTCTCTCTCTCTTTGTGAGAAAGAATAGTCTCTTTGGAGCAGCGGTTTATTTTCTGCTAAACAACAACAGAAGGAATCACTAGAACATCCACCAGAGTTTTTTGAAGGAGAATTGTGAAGTGATGGGCACAGCACACATCAATTACACTCTCTGTTCTGACCATAAATTACTCTTTACCACCTACAGAGAAAAGGATCTCAAGATGCTACTTCAAGGGAAAGGTGGGAGGGGGAGACAGAGCAGTCATCCGTTCCCCTCCTCCAAGTTCACTCCCCACTAGTTGAAGCCAGCAATGGATTCCAAATGGATGGAACTCATCCTAGGCATAAATGTGTTTTGGAAATAAATGTCCTTAGATGTTACTTCCACAAAATTGTTAAAATGATCAGTGCAAAATGGATTTAGCAAAATGCTCTGATCCAGCCCAGTGTGGAAGTTGAAATTCAGTGCTGCCTCTTACCTTCTTTTGTGGCTGTCTTCAGAGCACAGGGCTTGGCATATTAGGCCAATTAGACAGAACCACAGTGCTGCCAGTGCAATTACTCTCCAGTCACCGGCTGACTTAATGAGGGGGATGCAGCCCATTGACCAATCAAAACACAGCCACCAGGGGCACAGCAGCAGCCAGGCATTCAATGAATAGTAGTAATTATAGTTTATGGCCTGTCAGTCAAAAGGAAAACAAACACTCATTTGATACAGAACTTCTACATATATACATATATGTATATATAACACCCATATATATGTATATGGGTATGTATATATACACATACCTTGTAACTTCACTTTTGAGGCATCCATAGGCTTCTGTTCAAGGAGAGCAGTTGTATAAAATAAAATGTCAATTTCTACATCGGATGTGGGACTGTAGTTTGCAATCTATTAAATGTGTTCAGACTATAATAGAGAAAAATACAGCAAAGCCACCAGACTCTGCTACACATCTGTTATATTTCTGGTCAAAATGTGTCCCATTTACTTAGTGATGCCCAAAGTCTATGACCCAGGAAATCTGAGGCCCAGGGTTCACCTATGTGTCTGACAATTTAAGAAGAGGGTTTTTCCTCCTTTTGATTTCTATCTCTATGAAATGCACCACTAAGAATTTGTGGCTTGACACCTTGCCTTCAGAAAAAGCAAACCTTTACAAGAAATAGTGTTTGGATACTGTCAGACGTTTAAAGATATATTACCGATGCAGTTAGATTTTGTGTTAATCCCACTACATCAATTTCCTTTACCACAACAGTAATGGGGTCAGGGGACACTTTAGTGAGGCTGGCAGGAAAGCTGATATTTGAAAGAACCATTTCTCTTTAGTTTTGATTAGAATGGAAATACAAGGGACTCACACCCTCTCGATCCCTTAATCAAAATCTGGTTTCATCCGAGAATATCCTTAGTGAGAGCAAACAAATGTGGAGGTGTTCCACTGATTAGGGATTTTGTGGGCGTGTTGGGAAGTCAGAAGAGGGGGACAGAGGTTCTGAAAGCTAGTGGGCAGAGAAGACAGAAGTGGAGGACAGGCTCAGCACTCACCCTGACCAGCATACTGTCGGCGAAGGAGGCAGGATTGTCCACCTCGGTGAATGCCGGGGGGCCGGTGCCCATGATTTTCCAGCGCATGTAGAGCACCCCTGCTCCCCCCGAGGCCAGAAGGGTCATCCTGAAGAGGAGGCCCCCATTCCTGAGCGTGCCAAGGTTCTGAAAGGTCAACGTAAAGCCCCTGATGTCGTGGGTTTTCAAATAAAAGTGCAGCCGAGCTCAGTGCACGTGTGCAGCACTTCTGCCCGAACTGCTCTGCTGCTGTGCTGAAAAGGGCTAGCTATTTTCAAATTCAAAACGGCGAGAAATATTTTGAAAATGGCGTTTTAAATCAGCTGGTACTTGACATTTTCCATGTCTGGGCTGGAGACAAAAAGTATATACTCACCTCTAATGATTTGTCTTTATGTAGTACCTTCTGGACCATTTCCAGAACATTTAATTTGCCTATCACCAAGATGTCAAAGACTGCATTCAAACCCTGAGGAAGCAAAGCAAGGCAATCAGTGAGGGAGAGCCTGGCTCTGATTAGGTGGCAATTACACTTCACAATTTTATTACTGAATCTCGACAAGAATTGCAGTGGCTAAGATAATCACGGGAGACGTCTCCAGCTGTAAAACAGACACCCCACTATTGTTCTTATGAAATCGGCTCACGGTGATGTATCAGATTTCCTGCCTAGTAGATCCCTGTTGGTCATAATTTCATAGTCTGCACAGAAGAGTAGTTTAAGGATTCAGGATAGCTGGAAATTTGGGGTTCCCAGGAGAAGTTCTCCAGAGGTCCCTCTTGCCTATTTTTTTTTCTTTTACTATAAAATAGTCTCTTAGTGGCTTAACAGAGGGGTTACCTGCACAGTAATTATGCCTCAGAAGATAAAGGCAGCCGTCAACCTCGAAACCGAGCCATGTAAGTAATTAGTCACACCTCAAGAACGCCAAGCGCTGACTGATTTCAGCACGTGTAGTAATAGCAGGGGCACAACATAAGAAATCATCTCTGATGGGGCTCTGGATCTCTCAGGTGCAGACTCCTGGCTGTCCGCTGGTTTTCAGGTCTTGCTGGGCACACAGCCCAGCAGCACTTCCCAGCCAGCCCTGCAGCTACGTGTGGTCATGTGACTTGAGTTTCAGCCTCCAGAACATGGCTCAAAGCACTTATGCATTATTTTGGAGGTTTGCTTATAACCTGGGCACACTCCGTCACTTGGTTTCCCCTTCTGGCTGGCTGTGATGGACACCATCAGGGCAATGGTGGAAACTACACACTCCAGAGGGCAGAACCTGCACCAGCTAGCGTCCACTGTGTGGACAACAGCCACCTCCACCCACAGCTACTAGGTGAACAACAAATAACTTCCATTATGTGAAGCCAGTGTCTGGGATGTGATGCAGCTCCACTTCCGCTGGTAGCTTCCAGTAGACCCAAAATAGTTTCTTTCCAGAAGGCGAGGGCTGCTTTTGCCCGGCTAGATGGGCCTTGGATTCCCTTCTCTTCCCTGCAATGGACTTTCTGTAGACGTCACCGCTGTAGGCAAGGTCAACTTGTGGAAATCCCTGACCAATCTAAAGTGGCCACAGTGCATATGGCATCTGTGGTTAAAGCTCCCCCTAAATGACTTTGGTCTTTTTGATGTGGGGCTTTGCGGTGAAGAAAATCATAAATCATCAGAAGCCAGTGGTAATTTGTGACTTTTAGAGCAAGGATCCCTACTTAACCCTCTCCCATAAATGCTGGAAGCCATTAATTATCTAATACACAGGCCAGCACTGGGTTAATCATTTCAAAGAATTCTGATTTTATTCACTCATGCGATACAGGATTTTAGTGGGTCACAGAAGACCATTTCTCCCCGGGTGTAAACCATCTTCTAGAAGGCAGAAGCTTCCTGTTGAGCTGCCACTGTCTTATACCATTTGTTTTTCTCCCTATGAGTCACCAAGGGGTGAGGAGATCACATCATTACAAGGACTGAGCCAAAAAGAATTTTGGCACTCTCCAACTGCCCATTTAAATACATCATCAAAACGTCCACATTCTAATCAAATGTTTGAAAACAGCTAAATTTTAGCATATCTTTAGTATCTTTAGTCACATAAATTCAACCTTTAGTGCTTTTCAAACATTAATGGGAGCCACCTTGGACCTTGTTACATGGAGATTCTGATTCAGCAGGCCTGGGGTGGGGTTAGAGATCCTAAATTTCTAATAAGCTCCCAGATGGTATTAATACTACTGGTCTTTGCGAAGCAAAGGTTTAGAGCAGTGGATGATTCTGCCACCCGGGGGATGCTTGACAATGTCTAGAGACATTTTAAGTTGTCACAGTCAAGGCAGTCCTACTGGAATTTAAAGGTAGAGGCCAGGGATGTTGCTACACCTGCCACGGTGCACAAGACAACCCTCCCATAAAAAGGAATGACCTAGCCCAAAACATCAATAATGCTGAGATTGAAAAACATTGGCTTGGAACAAACTTAAAAAAAATAATAACCCGTGAAGTTCAAGTATCTTTGCGCAGTAATTCTTTCTGCGCCATTTCTTAGCTAGCTAACCTTCATCTTCTAGACTGAGCCTCATAAACTCTTTCATCTTTGCTTTGACTTACATCAAACCCCATATAGATTTATCTGCTCTTTCTTTCCCAGGTTATTCCTATCTGGGCCATGCAAATCCCATATCTTTCTTTCCATTTCTCTACCCCTGATCATAGCCCTAATTTCTAAGTTTTCCTCTAATAACGTCAAGCATAAAACTGGCTACGATGGAAGAAAAGGAAAGTGAATTTCAATGCCTCTCCCTTCCTGGGGCTTCGATTCTGATCAGACATAGAAGGTGGAGGCCTCTACTCTTCAGGACCCCTCCTTTCCTCTTTGATATTTCCAGTCAAGGCCAAGCACAACATACACTCAATACTTCTTTAATCAGGACCAGAAGCATTGATGGCATCAGCCCACTGCTGTATCTCGAAGTGCGGCAATAGGACAGCACCCCGGAAAACTGAAACTGTTCTTTTCTCTTTTTCTATGGCACCCCTCCATGAGAGAGTTAATCACTGTCTGTAAGAACTTCCCACTTTCTGTTTCCCACCGGTTGCTAATGATAGTCAACTGAGACAGTCCATTTCCATGAAACACTACATGTACTAAAAGCACAAGTAACTGATAGAAGGGTCCCTGACTGGCTGGTAATGGGGTTGAGAAGTGGAGGAAGTCACAGAGGCAGGGCTAGCCCGAGATGTCTCTACTGTGGCAGAGGGAGGGGCAGGCCCTGACTGCATCTCAGGTCTTACCAGCACAGTGATCCCTTGCTCTTTACACAGCATGGCCACCGCTCCCAGGAGGATACTCAGCAACACCCAGAACGTAGAATGTGTTCCCTCCTTGTTACCTGCTGATAGAGAAATGACAGACGTAAACATCATGCAACACAGCTTAGCCCTGGTAGCACCAGGGACTAAAATCCTAAGCATGTGCTCTAAATAGCCACGATTTAAAAAGAGTTTGGTCTTCTGATAGCATTTCTCTGTGGGCAAGTGTATTACACTCTGCATTTCTGGTTAAACAGCACCGTCTAAATGATATACATACCCACTCTCAAGGCACATCCTAGCAGGTACCCACAGCCTATTGGAGGCACCGCAATGAAGGCCTGGCCACCAAGATATCTCATTGCAGACTCCCTATGGGGCAAGTTCCTACTTCCTGACCTGCCAGCCACCTAACAGGCCACTCTGACAGGCTGTGTTGAGAAGTCCCACTGAGAGTGTAAGCACTGCATCTGATTATAGGATGGCCCCAGCAGTGACTGCTGCTATCACCACAGTGGTGATGGCAATGCCTGAGCTGCCCTGAGAAAGCCTACAACTGTAGGCACAGAAGTCCAGGTAAAGGCCCAGGCCAGGCTGGGCTGGGCTGCCAACCTGCATGGGGCTTCAAGCCAGAACATCTTTAGAAATGGGAACTCTGTAGTAAGAAGCCTGGGGTGGGACTGACCTTGAGTTAAAACTGATGGTCCCTGAACTGCCTCCAGCCAAGGGAAGATCTGGCTTTATTCTATTTGGTGGGTGATATCTGCAATTTGGGGCCAGGGCTGAACTGCTGGAGAGGAGAGGCCACATGTCCTTTGTAAGGCCCTCACCCCCTCATCTACATAGATGGTACACATTTAAAAAAGACATAGGTTTGAAGTAGGGCAAGGCAAACCTGCTTGGAGGGCCAAACCATTAGCTTGCCTGAGGTTCCTACGAATCTTGGTTCAGTTCTGATCAAAACCAGAACTCTTGGTCCAAAATCCGGCTCTGCCATTTACTATGTGACCCTGAGCAAATTACTTCCACTCACAGTCTCAACGACTTCATCTATAAAATGGGAGCAACGTTATCTACCTACTGATATATTTGAAAAACTATACAGAAATGCCTGGCCATTTGTGTTAAAAATTATAGAAACATGGTTGTAAATGAAAAACATATCTGTAAAACACACAAGAAACCAACCACAGTTGTTTCTGAACAGTTCTAAGAAGAAAATTTGGGCAGCAAAGGGATAAAGTCTATGCTTTCCCACTGTACAGGCCTTCACATATCCTTAATTTTTTTTTAACTATGTGCATGTTTGACAGCCTCGTTAGCTTCCACCCATTAGATGCCAGCAGCCCTCCCAGCCCTCAGTTGTGACAACCAAGAATGCCACAGGCTTTGTCAGACACCCCTGGGAAGAGTGGGGCAGAAATCACCCACACTTGGGACCAGTGCCCTGAACCAGGGTAATGACAGTGTGTGGTCCGTGCACCTGCCCTTGGATCCTGTTAGAAATTCAGAGTCTCAGGCCCCACCCAGAGCTGTGCAATCAGAAACCTGATGGCGGAGCCCAGCAACTGCCCTTTTAACCAGCCTTCCAGGTGATTCTAATTTTTTTTTAAATGTTTGTTTATTTTTGATAGAGCGAGGGAGAGCACCAGTGGGGAAGGGCAGAGAGAGGGAGCCACAGAATCTGAAGTAGGCTCCAGGGTCTGAGCTGTCAGCAAAGAGCCCGACATGTGGCTGGAACCTATGAACTGTGAGATCATGATCTGAGCTGAAGCTGGATGCTTAACTGACTGAGCCACCCAGGTGTCCCTCGGTCAACTCCTTTTAAATTATGATTTTAGGAAAGGCCTCACAAGTGTCAGCAGCTCAGCCCAGGGGTTCAGCTGGCAGAATGGAGGTGGTCACAGCTCACAAGGCACTGTAACCTTCTGCCATATGATGGAGATAGATGGCAGATAACACCCTAGGGCTTGTCCTCTCCATGCTGTGGACATATGGTCCACTGAGCTTTTCTCCCATAACACATCCTCCTGAGTCTGCATCAAACCACTCTCAGGATTTTCTCATATTAGCAGTTGGTAGGTAATTAAATGTCTTTAATTATAAGAACTCATGTATTACCATGGGGTCTTCTCCACAGATAAAAGGGTAAATGACGCCCAGCCAGGCTCCTGTGCCCCTCAGGGCTCACAATGGGATGGGCACTACGACAGCTTGGGAGATGTGCTGGGGTCCCTCGTCTCAGCATGCTGCTTCCACGTCCACTAAGCATTAGATTTGATGGTTCACTAGAAACCAAATGGACCTCTCCCCCACCGCCTGGACTGGCTTTTTCTAAGCTTCCTCATTCCCACAATCTGTATTTGTAACTTTTCTTTTTAAGTTCATTTATTTTGAGAGAGAGAAAGAGTGAGAGAGAGAGAGAGAGTGAGTGAGTGTGGGAGCAGGGGAGGACCAGAGAGAGAGAGAAAGGGAGAGAGAGAATCCCAAGCAGGCTCCATGCTGTCAGCACAGAGCCCAACGTGGGGCTTGATCTCCCGAGCTATGAGATCATGACCCGAGCCGAAATCAAGAATCAAGAGTCTGATGGTTAACGACTGAGCCACCCAGGTGCCCCTATGCTTGTAACTCCGTGTGTGTGTGTGTGTGTGTGTGTGTGTGTGTGTTTCTAACTCTTAATAAAACATAATGACTTCCCAATGTGATGCTCCCTGTTCTTAACATTTAAAGAAGGTCCCTTGACCATTTTACATTCCTTCCTAAAAAACTGAATTAGCTTGTATTTTACTTGACTGTGTAACCTGGATGAATTTCCCCCTATCATGGACCAGTGGCTTGGATAGGAAAAAAATTCCCAGTTCCTCCATTAAAACACCCAAAGGACAGCTTCTGAAGCACTCCATTAACACAAAGTTAAATGAGTATGGAGATGTGAAAGTAATGGGCTCAGGTTCCACTTGTCTGGAATTTAAAATGGTTTTCTCCTTAGATGGCAAAATCAGAGATTTCACTGAATACAGAAAAATAACTTGCATAGAAAACACAGCTTTCACATTTACTGATAACCTTCTTCCTAATCTCACTCCATACTTTCACCACACTTCTCAAACCCCAAATTTCTGCAAGGGACCTGGACACCTCACACCTCTCAAATCCTCTATCACGATTCTTTTGGAAGATTTCCACTCTCTACTTACCTCTTATGATTTTGTGCAGACATGTCTGGTAAAAAGCATGCGAAAGACAACGTTTCTTTGCTGAAGAAATTTCTTAAGTTACAGTGATTTTTAAATATTATGCCACTTCTCAACAGTGGCAATTTCTGGTCAAAAGCAAAATTTCAGTTGTCAGTTACAAACCTAGGGATGGCTTTATATTCAGAAAATCAAATCTTAGACTACACTGCTCAGAAGAGTAGGCATTATAGCTAATGAGCACCTGAAATGTGTCTGGTCCCTAGTGAGATGCGTTGTTAAGTATAAAATACACACCCGATTTTGAAGACTCAGTATGAAAAAAGAAAATGTAAAATATTTCATAATTTTTATACTGATTTTTACATGTTGAAATTATAGTATTTTTTATACATCTGGCTAAAAACTGCAGTTAAAATTCATCCAACTGCATCTTTTTATAATGTGGCTACTAGACATTTAAAAATTACATGCATGGCTCATCCTGTGTTCCTACTGCACAGCACTGTCTATATCATGTGCTCAGAGACCAGCTCACAGATGAAATGATCTGCTCATGGCTTTAATTGTATTCCAAGTCTGCCTTCGAAAACTCAGAAAATATGAAGTGAGCTTGTCTATTTAAATCTTTCTCTTGCAACCCCCTCCCAGATTGGCCACTTGACATGTTATCAGGAGTTATAGGACTATTCATGCACACACATTTCACTTTTTCCAGTATTCAAACTGGAAAGCTTAATTTAACTGATGTCTTAAAATGCCAAAGTACATACCATTGGCACTATTTCCAGTATGGGAGTGGTCAAGGAGGGCCTTATAAAAAGTAAATACTCAACTGGGAAACTGGTTCTGAGTCTGGGGACAGCCCAGCCTAGTGCACTTCTAGTAATATGGCCTGCTCTAGCATAGTTTTACCCATGTAATTCCTCAGACTCAAGACTCCTTTTTGAGTCTTGATTTGTCAAGGTGACCAATGCTAATAGTTGCCAAGATATAGCATCTCTAGATGAATTTGGGCTTTGCATTTTTTTGGGTATGCTCTTATTAACTAATGAAATTAACTTATTAACTAATGAAAGCCATTTTTTTATTTCCAAGTTTGAACATTTTAATAGGACAGCTGAAACAGATAATGATAGGCTACCTCCAACAGCTGGTGCTCAATAGGTATTTGGGGAATCAATAATTTCATTTATTTCTATGTCTACCAGAAGTCTTATATTACCACATTTGTTATGCAATTATGATATGCAATTTAATACAAAAAAGTTAACAATTCACTTTCAATGTGAACAAAAATACAGCCAGAAGTCACATCTTTTGACATTAATGTCTTGAAATTTCCTCACAATGGAAAAATCCCCACCATGTAAGAGACTCTTTAAAAAAAAAAAAAGTTAAAAAAAAAATTACATAAGCCTAATATAACACTGTATGTCAACGATACTGGAATTAAACATTTAAAAAATTACGCAAGGAATATTAAAAAGGCACAGCAAAAGTTGACTGTGTTAATTTTAAATTCATAGCTGTTACAAACAGTAACCATAAATTCTGAGAGCCAGATGTCGCCTCCAGTGTGGTTGTATTTATGAATATTTTTATTCAAAACAATCCTCCCCAAATAGGGAAATCTAACTGGTACGTAGCTACATGCGAGCATCTCAGGATGTTGCATTTACCCAGAGTCTTCTGTCTCATCTCCAGCCAGTCTGCTAAATTGCAACCACCAATGACCCAGGAGAAGGAGAAAAGGAACCATTCTTATACCATGTGACATCTCTCCTCATGTAGGAAGACACCTTGCTCTAGGATAATTATGCAGCTTTAGGAAACATCAACAGTTTATGATCCAGAGCTTCATAAACTGGCCTCGAAAATGTTTGTCTCAGTCTATGTCTGCATTATCAAAGATAATACAATCACTTAGATAAATGAGGCAAAGGCTAATAGAGTGGAGGAAGCACAGGCCAAAAAAGAAAAAAAGAAAAAAAAACCCAAAATGCACTAACAGAGAGACACTTGTCAGTGCTAACACCCACAAGTGCCAACAGATGTGATCAATTTAATGAAGCATGTGCTTCGGAGCTGGTACTACTTTCTGGTGGGAAGATCTTCTTTCAGTGAAAGCATCGCATTGTATGAGCTCCCCTCTTCAGCACTCGATGCCTGGCATCTTTGCTGCCTTGAAGCTGGCATGTCATGTTGTGTGTGGGAACCACGCCACCCCGGCAGGTGGCTCCCACTCCCTCTGCCAGAGCGACACAATGAGCGTCAGATTCCCATTCCAAAAGTTGGAGCCAACCAGGCAGTGCTTCCACCCGCAGAATGAAAGAAGTCAGACGTTGCTATTCTAAAATACCAGCCCGTTCGGGGGACATCAAGTGATGTAGGAACCAAAGAAACATAAAAGCAGAGAAAAGAAAATGCACATGAATACCACAGTCAGAATTCAGTCAGCAATGACCCCAAATCTAAAAAGAAGAGTCCTATAGTACATGAGATACACAGTCTCCCTATTGTTTTTTAGAGCTGCATGATTCTAAGTCAAAGGAAAACAGATGTCTTCAATCAGAATGAAAATATGAGGAAATGATACCCCAAGAGTAAGAGTTATTCTATTCTAGCTCCCCGAACTGTGGCAAGGACAGCAATAAGCAAACAACGTTTAAGAACTTACAACAACTAATATTTGGGATATTGTCTTTTGCAATAGTTTAGAATTTAAAATGGTTGGGGTGCCTGGGTAGCTCAGTCAGTTGAGCTTCTGACTTCGGCTCAGGTCATGACCTCACAGTTCGTGGGTTTGAGCCCCACATCGGGCTTGCTGCTGTCAGCCTGTCAGCTCTGTCCCCTTCTCTCTGACCCTCCCCCACTTGCACTCTTCTCAAATAAATATTTAAAAAAAAAGTGTAGTTTCCCTTATAAGGACATTTCCTTTTTAATTTTTATTTATTTATTTTAAAAATGTTTATTTATTTATTTGGAGAGAGAGAGAGAGCATGTGAGTGAGCAGGGGAGGAGCAGAGAGAGAGGGAGAGAGAGAATCCCAAGCAGGCTCCACACTCAATGGGGAGCCTGACTCAAGGCTCAATCTCACAACTGTGAGATCATGACTTAAGCTGATATCAAGACTCAGATGCTTAACTGACTGAGCCACCCCGGTGCCCCAGGACATTTCATTTTTAAAAAAGGATTCTGTAACAAAAGATCTTGCATGGAAATATTCTATTTAAGCACCCCAACACCACTGCCACCACCACAAAAAAAAAAAATCCAGACAGAAATGTTATGTGAGTAGATTTTTTTTTCATTTTCTGAAAATGCTGGGGATTCTAGAGGTTAGCCCAAAGTTGCTTGTTAATAAACTCAGGCAGTTAAAAATTGCCTAGAGCTTTATAATACATACATTGCATCTATAAAGAAAGCTAATGAGGTTATCAAAAAGAAATACATCCTTTGAAAGAGATTTTTTTTTGACTAGTTAAACCACTAATTTCAGAGTACTCAATGTTTTGTTCCCTTATAAAAAATATTAAAAACCTCTCTTGAACTACAAGTTTCTGTGTAACTGCTGTGAGACCTTTCTTTGAATTTATGTTCAGATCCAAAAAGAACAAAGACCAGGTCACGTTAAGCCTTGAGTATAAACAACAAACAGCATCATTATTTGTATCCAATAAATGCCGGACTGAACTTTTACCACAAAAGAGCTTTGATTCTCAGTGGGACACTTAAAATATGTGGCATAACACGAGCAACTGTCATCACCGTCATGATAGTGTGTTTACCACGTGTGCTCACTAGTCAGCTTTTTGTAAAATGCACACTGACGAGGCAGGGAAAACAGAGGAGTGACTATTTCTTAACGTAGCTCAAAGTCCAAATGAAAAAATATACACCTGGATATATGAATGTCCATTAGTATCAACCTCTCTGTTCTGTTGGACTGAAGGAAATTTAATAGAGAGTAGATGAAAGAAATTAGCAGCATAAGTAAAACTACCATGTGATCCAGAAATTCCAGTTCTGGTATTTATCCAATGGAAATGAACTCACTGTCTTGAAAAGATATTGCACCCCACATTCACTGCATTATTTATAACAGCCAAGACATGGAACAATCTAAGTTCATGGGTGAATGAATAAAGAAAAACCATTTTATATACACACACACACACACACACACACACACATATATGCACATACACATTCTATATACATAAAATACTATATGTATTATATATATACTATAAAATATACATTATACATATACTATAATACTATGTAATACTATATATATTATATACACACCATATATTACATACTATGGTATATTACTAACACTATGTAATACCATGATATAGTATAGCATATTACACTATAGTATATAAAATACTATAAATATATAATATATATAAAACACATACTGTGTGTGTATATATGTACATATACACAGTATAAACAAAATGGAATATTACTCAGATGTAAAAAAAGAAGGAATTCCTTTCATTTGCAACATGTTTGGACCTTGAGGGCACTGTGCTAAGGAAAATAAGTCAGATAGAGAAAACAAATACAGCATGATCTCTCTTATGTGTAGAATTAAAAACCAAACAAACTCCAAAATAGAACAGATAGGTGGTTGCCAGAGGACAGTGGAGGTGGGCAAAGTGGACAAAGGTGGCCAAAAGGTAAAAATTTCTAGGTATAAATCCTGAGGATGTAATGTATACCATGATGACTATAGTTAACAATACTGTAATGCATATTTAAAAGTTGCTAAGACAGTAGATCTTAAAAGTTCTCATCATAAGAAAAAAAAATTGTAACTATATATGGTGACGAATGGGGAGCCTGGGTGGCTCAATTGGTTGAGCATCTAACTCTTGATCTCGGCTCAGGTCATGATCTCACAGTTTGTGAGTTCAAGCCCCACATCAGGCTCTGTGCTGACATTGCAGAGCCTGCTTAGAATTCTCTCTCCCCCCCCCTCTCTGCCTCTCCCCTGCTCTCAATCTCTCTCTCAAAAGTAAATAAATAAACATTAAAAAAATATGGTGATGGATGCTCACTACACTTACTGTGGTGATAATTTCACAATATGTACAAATATTGAGTCATTATTTTGTACACCTAAAACTAATAAAATGTTATGTCAGTTATATCTCACTTAAAAAAAAAGAAGATGCACATTTCAAGGAAAATAAAGAAATTAATAGTACAAAGGCCACAGTCATCAATTCTGTATAAATGCACTATGATAAGAAGAGAATACTTATTGAGAGCCCACTGTGAGGTGTGCACAGGAAGGAAAAAGTTAACAAGGAAGTATGGAAAACTAGAACATTCCACTCCTTGAGTATTCTGAATGCCGAAACCTTTATTTTAATCAAAATATACTGGACCATAAGCCCTTCAAGGCATGGACTTTCTAGTTTTTGTATCCCTAACACAGGACACAGGGCCTGGTACAAAGGACACTCTTAAGGTTTGGTTAATTATTGGTGAAAGAATGGATGACAAAAATTGATAAGCCTGTGTGCTATTTTATATTTTAGAACAGAATCAGAAAAGTCTTATCATGGATGCTTGACCAGAATCACTTTTGCATATAGGGTTCTTACTGCTTCTTCTCTATGATGGTATTATTAGTTTATGAAAGTCTTGCTCCTCTTTATTTATTTTTAAGAAGGAGAGAGAGAGAGAGAGAGAGAGAGAGAGAGAGAGAGAGAGAGAGAGAGATTCAGACTTAAGCAGGCACCACGCTCAGTGCAGAGCCTGACACTCAGGGTTGATCCCATGACCCCAGGATCATGACCTGAGCCAAAACCAAGAGTCGGACGCCCAACCAACAGAGCCACCCGGGCACCCGTGAAAGTCTTGCTCCTCTTTAAAAAGACTCTTACCCACCATAGGTATGAAGCTGAACATTACCATGCTGTGTAAGGATTATTACAGAGAGTTCTCTATAAACGTAGATTCTATTCTTAGTATGTTTAAAAAGGAGTATGAAAAATCTGAAACATAGAAAAGTGGCTGAAAACACAGTGTCTCTATCAGCAAAGACTAGGAAAGGCTCTACCAGACTTGGTGGGGATAATGAGACAAAGCGGGATTCGGGAGTGTGGAGGGGAGGAGTGGCTGGCAGAGCTGAGGGGGCTGTCTGATGTGAATGGAGCAAGTGGGCGACAGGGCTGGGCATCCGCTCACCAGCTCACCATGTCCTGCCCTGCTCTGCTTGCTCCTGAGATTACAGCAGGTGGAGCTCAGGGCGCAGAGCCTTGTAGGGGAGGGATCAGAGAACTGCCTTACGTTTTGGAAATGGGACTTTCCCCGGGGAAGCTAATAACTGAGTGTAAGTCCTTCTCTTTCGAATACAGGTTGCACTGCCTCCGGACCCGCAAGGAACTTGGGAGGCAGAATTCAATCATACCATCCATACTCCGTGATGTGAAAACAGTGAGCAGGACTGAAAATAGCAGTGAAAACAGTGAGCGGGACCTAAAAACCAACTCAAAATGATGGAGAGTGCAGCTTGAGAGATGGGTGTTTTCAACCACCTACTTTAAACTCCCAAGGGGAAAAAATGATTATGATCTGTAATGCAAAGCCTATGTGGGCAGGTGGGTACAGTCAGAGGACAAAAAGGACACAAAAGACCACAGCCAAGAATAACTGGCAGGGTTAAGACACTGAGGCTGGATGTGTGGAGAGGGGCAACCTCATAGCTTTATATTTTCCAATGACTAAATAAGCTGACAGAGACTGTAGAAGGCCATTCACTTCAGTCTGGAAGCAGGGCCACAGGCCTCATTTTCATTTACCCTTGCCTTTTCCTGAAGGGGGTTCAAGTGAACAGGAAAACAGATCCTGGGAAGGTGGGGTGACCTGTAGACAAGAGGTCAACAGAAAACCTTTTTCCTAATTGATCCATCTGTCTTCTGTCCTAAGGAACTTCAACCTAATGAAAATCTACTCAGATTCTTAAAAGGCTCTCCACAGAAGCCACATTTATCACTGCTATCTGTGTGCAAACATGAAGTATTTCCAGGTTAACTTTCTTGAAAACATTTCACATGTAACATTAAAGGCCCAACAATCTCTTTCCATTTTTAAAGCAAACACAACAAATGTCAAAGGAATGCTACTGAACCAAAAAAGAAAGATCATATTGCTACTACTGTTAACACAGTTCCATCCATACTGGAATATACTTCACCAATTTCTCAAGAATCAATGTATTAGTTGAAAAGCCATCACACGTTAAAACACTTTTAGCTTTGGTATTAGTTTCCAAAGGCTTTATTAAAAAATTTATCTTCTGTAGAGATGGCTCTTGGAGATAATTTTGTAATTTACAAATGAGTTTAACAGAGATGCATATGTCAGAATATGTACATTTGTGAAATGAAGGCGGGGGGCGGGGGGGAAGGTAAATACTAAAGGAACCAGGGAAAGAATATAAGATGTCTTTAGTTTTTCACCATTCTCTGAGAATAGTCCACCCTAAAGGAGGCTAATAAATGTATCAGTTCACACTTAATAGAAGAACTGTTAGTCTTCTGATAGTTTTTCATTAATCCACCCGAGTAATCTTTAGAAATAGTGAGACGTTTTATTCTATCTCCTAGATTATGTGTCCCACGTGTTAAAATCTATCAACATTTAGTCTTTTCTTCAAAAAAAAACTTCTGATGTCTTTGACAGGCATTCAGTATAGGGAATGGAGTCTTTAAGGGAGGGATGTGTTAAAATTAATAAAATGATTGATTCTTCATTACAACTTTAGAGTTGTCTTTGATAAAGGCCAACAGATTTAATTTTTAATTTTATTTAGGAGAAATATGATGAATAAATTATCCTCTGTAATTACAAATGCAGATTTATTTGGCAACTTAAGAACGTGAAGTACCACTGTCTATAATGAGCATAAGAGTGAGTAGAAAATGGACTCTCTCCCCCTCTCTCACTTTCCCATTCCGATTGGGTCTTATGGAAAAGCCACAAAATGGTACTCAATGTGCTATGAGGCTGGGGCAGGTGCACTTGTCATCCTACTGCTCCCCCTACTAGATCCCTGGGGCCATGTGTATCTTAGGAGTTTTATGATCACCATAGGTGGGGAGATACTGACCCCAGGAAGAGCTGGACATGCCTAATTGCTAAGTTAACTTTCAGTTTCAGGAAGAAAAGTTACCACCAGTATTCTCTGTACTTGAAGCTGTTCTGTTCAGCTGTCCCCAACCTCTGCTCTATCAGAAACATGGTGAGTCAGGTGGTTTTATCTCAGTATGATAAAATAATGGTAACAAAGGGGGGTGCAGGGTGTTTGGGTGTAACCAAGTCCTCAGTAAGCATGGTGCAGTCTGGGGCCACTGGGGTCACCCTTCTGCTGTGTCTCAGCAGAGCTGCAGGTCTGAGACAACTGATGCTCCAAGACATAATCTGCCCCATGTTCAGCCTGTACAGGATGGGGTGGAGGAGGGGCAGTGAGTGAAAAATCTCACAGGCCAACTCCAGTCCACCCTTGGGAACTACGGGTAGTTTCTATATGGATGTTCTAGGTACAATGCGTAGAACATCAAAACAACACAGCTTGTGCTAGAAGAATTTACAACCCTCCCTAAATCTTTTTGTAGAAAAAAAAATAAGGTTTAAAAGAAGTCTATTGTTCATTTTTTGAAAAAGTCTATTGGGTACACCAATGTTCAAAGCAGTACTCACAGTAGCCAAAAGGTAGAAAGGACCCAAATGCCCACTGGCAGATAAATAAATCGTAATATATACATACAATGGAATTATTCAGCTTTGAAAAAAATTCGGACACCTGCTACTACATAGATGAACCTTGAGGGTGTTATGCTCAGTAAAATAAGCCAGACACAAAAGGACAAATATTGTATGAATCAGTCAAACTCATGGACAGAAAGTAGAATGGTGTTCTCCAGGGGCTAAGGAAGGGGGAGCAGGGAGTTGCTGTTTAATGGGTACGGAGTTTCACTTTTGCAAGATGAAAAAGTTCTGGAGATGGACAATGGTGATGGTTGAACAGTGGGAATATATTTAATGCACTGAACTGGTACATTTAAAATGGTTAAAATGGTCAATTTGATGTTACGTATATTTTATCACAAGAAAAATAAGGGAGGAAAAGTCTATGGGGATTTAAATAATGTAACTAAGTCTTTGTTTTGCTAGGGAACTCCCACTAATATACAGGACATTAAAATATCACAAGAATCTGGTCCTTGGGTCATTTTCACCTTAGGATAGCACTTTTTGAAAGGCAAACTGTGTTAGAAACTCTTTCAGAATCCTGAAAGCAAATGTTAAGGTTAAGTAGCCCCGCTGACACTTACTGTGGGGATGGACACCACCTGGGAGTTGCGGGGAGGGAGAAAACGAAGGAGATGTTGTTCAACCTTCTAAATGGTTGTCTTCCAAACACACAGAGACCTCAGGAGAGGCAGAACCTCAGGCCTCAGGGATGGTCCCACGTCATTAACTACTGATTTGTTTCATGTAAGGTTGAAAGGAAAAAAATCCTTAGAAATGGATTGTCTAGATGTCTGAGATAAGCACAATGTTTTAAAGATTAAAAAAGCATGTCATTAAAATCTGTTGATGCTTAATCTGGTGACTCACCTGGCCTTTAAAAAGAAAACAACTGGGGCGCCTGGGTGGCGCAGTCGGTTAAGCGTCCGGCTTCAGCCAGGTCACGATCTCGCGGTCGGCGAGTTCGAGCCCCGCGTCAGGCTCTGGGCTGATGGCTCAGAGCCTGGAGCCTGTTTCCGATTCTGTGTCTCCCTCTCTCTCTGCCCCTCCCCCATTCATGCTCTGTCTCTCTCTGTCCCAAAAATAAATAAACGTTGAAAAAAAAAATTAAAAAAAAAAAAAAAAGAAAACAACTATTTAAAAACAAAAACAAAAACAAAAAACATCCAAAGTGGAGGTATGGAAGTAGGGACCCTTATATCCCCCTAATTTAGCTCGAATAATGATCGACTTCTGGCCAGTCTGGCCACATGCTTCCTGCCTCCCCTCAGATTAATTTGAAGCAAATCGCAGACATTATACCATTTCATCCACAAATATTTCACCATGAGTCTCTAACAGAACTGTTTTCAAAACATACCTGTGATGCCATTATCATGCCTAATAATTTACCAATTTGTTAGTAGAACTGAATGTACCTCCTGGCTATTTCTTTTTAAGTTTATTTATTTATTTCAGTAATCTCCACACCCAATGTGGGGCTTGAACTCATGACCCTGAGATCAAGAGTCACACGCTCTTCTGACTGAGCCAGCCAGCTGTCCCCCTCCTGGCTATTTTTAATGATGGTTTTGATAAGCTTTGCCTCATTGGTCCAATGAGTACAGGGAAGCAGAGGAACACAAGGCAGCTGCTGTTGGCTTTGAAGTGAGTTAGACTCCAGTGTGAACCCAGTTCTGCCATAAGTAGCTACGTGACCCTGAAAAAGTTACTTAAACTGTCAGTCCTACATCTGGAAAAATGGGGAAGTAATTCCACAAAGACTGTTACATACTTAAATGAGAAAGCGTGTATATATATATATATATATATATATATATATACACATACATATACACACACACACACATAACATACACACATATACATGTGCCACTAGATATAGCCAATAAATGGCAGCTATTATATTAGCAGCAAAGTCATCTATGTTTATAAGTAAAAAATTTTCTTCTGGAAACCTGTATTAATCATTACTAAAAAAAATTTGGAACCACTCAGATGGTGACAACAACCCTGAAAATCATCTGTCTCAGACATTGGCAAACTTTGCAAAGGACTGGGCAGTAAGTGTCTTAGGCTTTCAGGCTAGGTGGCCTGTGTCGACATTATGGAACTGACTCTGTAGGGCAAAATCAGTCCCAGACAGAATGAAAATAAGTGGGTGTGCCTGTCTCCATAAAACTTTATATGTGGGCACTGGAATCTGAATTTCATGTCATTTTTTATATGTCACAATAGGTTACTATTGGTTTTTATTTCCCAGCCACTTAAAAATGTAAAAATCAGAGAGCCGAGGAGGAGTCAAGCCCAGGCAGCAGTGTAAAGGCTGGAAGAAAAATACCTCAACAGTGCCAGCAAGCTGGGGCCAAATCCCTGGAGGCTCCAATCTTGCCTGTCCTCCAGACCTCTTTCCAACTCCCCTAGCAGCTGCTGGGGGATCCAGCTTTCCCCCTGGGTGCACCCCTCATCTTGTACCACAACCAGGGGATCCAGGGTGTTCACCCCTAGGTCCCTACCCACCTCCTGTTCCTGGCATGCCTCCTGTGAATCCCTTGGCACATGGTATGGTAGGACCAGGTATGGTGATGGCCAAGAAGATGCGGAAGAAAATGAAGAAAAGCTCATAAAAAGACACGCAAGCACCACAAGCATGCCAAGCATTCTTCTTCTTTCTCTTTCCTTTCCTCCAGCAGGGACTCTGACTAAATACAGGGCCTGAACCCTTCCCTCAAGCCTCTCAAGTTCCCATCAAGCTTTCAGATGCCATCTTGTACTGGGGAAAATTAGCCCTCCTCCCTCACCCCCCAATCAAGCCTTACTCTGCTGTTCAGACCTGACTGGCTGGGGAAAATGGGACAAGAATGACCATTGGCTAGGGGTGCCTGGGTGGCTCAGTCAGTTGAGTGTCTGACTCCTGATTTCAGCTCAGGTCATGATCTCACAGTTTGTGAGTTTGAGACCTGCATCAGGCTCTGTGCTGATAGTGTGGAGTCTGCTTGGGATTCTGTCTGCTCCCTCAGTCCCTATCCTCCTCCCACTCTCTTTCAAAATAAATAAATAAACTTAAAAAAAGAAAGAAGAGAATGACCATGGGCTAGCAAAGACCGTCTTGTCACTACTTGGACGGAACTTTTAGCTCATGAGTTTAGCAGGAGAACAATTTTTTGCGGATGGTGAGACCTTTGAGCTAAATGCTGAAGACAAGTTTAGGATCTGTAAGATATGATTTTTTTAAACTTTCTTTTGTAATACTTGTGGTTGGAAGGTGTGTAAATTTAATTATGGAAAAAAAGAAACTACCATTTTTGAAATGGTAAAAAAAAAGTTATAAAAATAATTCTTAAAATTTGCCTGAACACGTGATCATTAAATTAGGTAGCAATGGCTCAACATGTATTTTGGAAAAAAAAAAAAAAAACCAAATCATTCTTAGCTTGCAGGCCACATGAGAAGAGCTAACAGGCTTGATTTGGCCCATGGGACCACCCTGACTCCTGCCTGCCTGCCTGCCATTTACCAGCCCTGAGATTTCCATGTCACCAGCCCCAGCACACAAACATTATGAATGAGTGGTTTGCTCTTTGTGATCAACAAGGGATTAATTCACAGAAGGTACCAAAGAACAAGCATTAGTATATGACAATAACAGGAAAGTCCTGGACCCTGGACCATACCTGAGCCTTGAGAAATTGTGGAAAAACTTCAAGGAGGCCAAGGTACTGAAGATATTCCAGAGGAAATCATCCTTGGAGCCTTCCCTCTTTTCACTTCACCCCAACCCCCGATATAAATCATTGATTGTGACACATAAGGAGAGTTCTACAGTCCATAAACTTCTAACTTCTTCAGATACAGAAACTGGACATGTAACTGTTGCTGGAGCTGGCAGGTATGACTACTACATAAGCCAAGTTCATCACACCCAATGTCTATGATCGAGCAACCTGGAAGGTATGACTTGACTTGGGGATGACTGGAGTCCATCTAATGAGCAGAGCCATACAGGGATTCTCTGCGTCTCAGTAAGTGCACCTGCTATGCTGTCCCAAGACATTCCTCCATGCCTCCACCCCGACACACATACCCAATGACTCATTTCAATTCCAGCAACAATGACTTTCTTTGTAAGTACTAATAACACTCCAATGATTAAAGCAAGAATTTCATAATCCAGGTACCTATCCACAGCTAGTCATCTGTTCCAGCATTTTTGGTTTTTTTTTCCACTGAGAGGTTTTAATAAAGAATAAACAAAAGTGCTTCCCCTACAATTTTACTGCCAATAAAATTACAAAAATCAACCACGACTGTGTTAGTAAGAGCAGAAGCTCTTGGTTTCACCACTCAATAGAATGGCCCCGTGTGAACGCTAATGTATAAAGTTTGTATTATTAAAAAAGCAATGGAGTAAACACATATCTAAAGAGAGACTTTTTGACCCACATCCTCGCAAAGTGATAAAATTATATAAATGGATTAATTTCCCATCTTAAACATAAGAAGGCAAATGTCATGCTTACTTTCTCTAAATGCTTTACAGTAGCCAAGGAAAGATAACAGAAAGAACAGGGCACCCAGGAGGTCTGCACGGCCGACAACACCAGCAACCTTAAAAGAAGGAGAAGAAAAATAGATTTAGGTAAAAAAAAAAAATTTTTTTTAAATCCTAAATGTATAAAAAATTTCTTAGAAACGAAAGGCAAAAACCTTACTAGATTCTTCCATCTATTAAAATAATCTGTGCTGACTACACAGCAGCCCTGTGGTCTTATCTTATGATTGGTTTTTCTTTTCCCTCTTTGGTCTAGGACTTGAGCTAGCTGCTCCCAAGAGAGTGGGACTGGCAGGGTCGTGCTGATGGCCGTTCTGGGAGCAGGACACAGTCGGCGATGCACGTGGGCCATGAGAGCTCTGTCACAGCACACCACACCCTAGAGCCCAGAGGCCTGTGCCGCTGATATCCCCAAAGTGGATTTATAATTGGAAAATGTTATCAGCTCAAAGGGCATAATATTTACTAAAGAAAATTTGATTGGAAACATGAAGGAAAGCTGGGAAATTAATGTTGCAGGTCACTGGGCAAATAGAGAAAGACACAGGAACAGTGGTTCAGTGCTACCTCTGCCCCTCCTCCTCCCTTCGAGACTAAAACTTGGGTTAACCCGGAAAGCAGAATGCTTCAAAAGGGATTGAGAAATAAGATGAAAACAGAATAAAATGTCAACCATCTCTTTCTCTCATGACTGCCCTTCCCTTCTTTACCTTAGTGATAACAAAGCAAATGTGAAATTCATGTCTCATGTCACATCCAGTAATTGTTCTCCAAGCGTCTCCTGGCAGAGAAAGACACACAACTCCACTCAGGAGTGTGGGTCTAGTTAATGTGGCACGCTCTGCTAACGAACTAGCACCTGGATGTGACACGTACCAAATTCTCTGGTATTCTCTGGATTCTCTAGGTGTCACCCCAATAGCTGGTAAGTTTATCTTTTCTTAAAGGACAGATACTATGATTATGTGGGACAGAATAAAGACTATGCTATAAATGGAGAGAAGAGACTATACAAAGAATATGAAAATGACTACAATTACATTCGATTCCCAAGTGTGTGGACAAGAGATGGCTATTTTAGCAGCATTCCCATGCTACCCTGCTAGATATGAAACGCTGAGGGTGATTTTCCATGCTGATTGTTAACTCCTGACGGCAGTGCGTGTGGCATCCCAAGGAGTCACGCAATCACTAGGATTGAAGGGGCTGAGGAATCCGACCTGTGAATGCCACCCACGTGAAAAACACCTCCCAAGAAGGAAGCTAAGGACAAACAAAGCTTCAATGGATCTGGAACAAGTATGCCAATATGCCGGAGGGTTGAACAGTACAATTAACTTCAGGAACGAAGTGAGTATGCAATGAGAGTTCTTGAATACTCCAGCCTGCAACTCACTCAATCAGGGACACAGTAAAATCAGGGATGCAGGTAAACCAAACAGAGCTGGCACACAGTAGATGCTGCTCACGGTTAGCTCCCTGCATGACTCTTGATGGGTGCTTCCAGAAGCATGGGGAGCAGAAAGAAACAAAGGGCATAGGAGCCCAGGGTGAGGCAGGTTTTGGCTCCATAGCACCGTGGTGACAAAGAGAGCAGGGGACCACCCCCACCCCCCAGGACAATGAGAGGGAAAGGAGGGGCATCTTCCTTCTGAGACTACCTACAGGGGCTGAGGATGGCCCTGAATCCCAAACCCTTACGGAACAGAAAATTATCCAAACCAATGCAGAGAAGCTTATCCAAAGTGGTCCCTAAGGCAAGGGACTCAGGGGAAGCAGGGAATGGGGTTGTGAGGGGTCAGAGAACAAAGTTTCTTCAAATGAATGAGGGAAGGGTAGTGTTCCTATAAATACCAGGGATGGGGTGAAAACAACCAGCCTAAACTACTTATTATCTAGGTAGCTAAGGTACATTTAAAGATCTACACTAAAATGAACTTTTAAACCTATATAAACTTAAAAAATGTTTTTAAAGTTTTATTTATTTTTGAGAAAGAGAGAGAGAGAGAGAGAGTGTGTGAATGAGCATATGAGCAGAGGAGGGGCAGAGAGAGGGGGAGAGAAAGAGAATCCCAAGCAGGCCCTGCACTGTCAGTGCAGAGTCCGATGCGGGGCTCAAGCTCATGAACAGAGAGATCGTGACTTCAGCCAAAATCAGGAGTCAGACACTTAACTGACTAAACTATCCAGGCATCCCATTACACAAATCTATTTAGAAAATAAACATTCGTTGGGTAACTGGTGAAAATACTCCCAAGTCTTTAAGCAATGTATGTACATGACATTGTCTGACATAAATAAAAACACATTTTAAAAGAATGGCTGGTGTTTTAAAGCAAAAGAGTTTTTAGTCCTTACAAAGAATTTTTGACATTATAATTAAAGAGAGACTTCACAGAAAAAAAAATTTAAGGCTATCCAAGGAGGGAGGCACTGTGTCCAATTGTTTGGGGAATTGACAACAGTATGGAAAGATATTATTTTCCTTCCCTGTTATCTGTGGTATGTATTTTCAGGCAAAAGTCTTTACAAAGGCTATTTTTTTTCTTACAAAGGAAAGGGAACAGACTCTTCCACCTTAGATATGCCACTTTGGCATATTGATTATCTTGAATTAAAGGTACTTGAGAAACAGCGAATACTAGATGGACAATCTGACCATCCTTTATCCCACTGAAAGCAGGAAATAAATCTCCCCTGTGAAAAGTAGCCTCCTTCTATCAGGAGTGTAGAAGGTATCCCTACCACCAGAAGTAGGGAATTTAGGGCTGGAAAAATCTACATAAACAGCCCCTGTTACTTCTTCACTAATTCACTACCCCAATCCCACATCCCTTTGTCTTACCAATTCTTCACAAATTTAGAAAAGGTTCCTGCTTTGGTCACTTCTTTCAATCTCATACTTTTATGGGGCTCCAGAAATTAAATTTGTTTTTCTCCTGTTGATCTGTCTTATGTCAATCTAATTATTAGGCCAGCCAAAGAACCTAGAAATGAGGAAGGGAAAATTTTCCACCTCTACAGAGATAACCTGGAACACTCACATCAGGGTTTTCTAGAGAAATCATTGCAATTCCCTCAAATCCATAGAGCAGGTGGTGTATTTGCATAGGGATGGCAAGAAGGAATTAGAGGAAGGGAAAGGGGGAATGCTTCTCCACCTAATTCCTTCAGTATTAAACTTTGGCTTCATACATGGACAGAATTCCTAAGGAGGCCTGAGCTTCCCTCTTTGATACCAAATTCAGGCAACTTGAAATCCTTACCAATGCTCCGAGGAAAAGGAAAATCTATGGTGGTACTAGTGTCCCCTGGGCCTCCATCCTGCTGGCCACAGACAAGAGCAACCCTCCCTGATGACTGGTCTGTCGGAGGCCTTATACACCTACGAACACCCTGGAGTGATTTGGGGTGGCATATTGGAAAACGAGAGGCATTCAGTATTAGTTGAGAAGCAAATACCACTAATTACAATTATTTCATTACCAGTTGGGGAGCAATAGGTGGGAAGACTATAGGGTGACCAACTCATCCTGGTTTGCCTGGGACAGTCCCAGTTTCAGAATGGAAAGTCCCAGGCCGCAGAACTCCCTGAATATGGGGCAAACTGGATGGCTGGTCACCCTAGAAGACCGGGAAATTTAGGTTCTTATTTGCAGTGGACAAAAACATCCTCAAAGTTAGTATCAAGAAGGCACAAAACACATAAATGTTAATACAAAGAAATTTATATTACTAAAACCTGGAGGGGCCACATTGCTGTTGCTTTCCCTTAGTAAATGAAAACAGAAGCACAATGACTCCCACCCCCGAGTCCTCATCCTAGATCACTGTTCAGCTGGGCGGCGCTGCGCCAGGGACAGTCATGCAGGACCCTGGCCCAGCCTGGAGCCCGAAGCCCAGGGCTACTCCCCCAGCACTGGCCTGGGGGCTTCGACAGGCTCTCTTTCCACCTAGCTCCTTGGGCCCTGCTTTTTGCTTATTTTTACAGCTGTGTTAAATGGAGAGTGGGGGATGATGGGTGGGTGTAGATAGGAGGAAACAATATTATTGGCCACGACAATGAAAGACGAACATACAAATAGTCTGTTTTAAGAATGCTAATTTTGGGGGTGTGTGGGTGGCTCAGTCGGTTAAGCATCCAACTCTTGATTTCACTCAGGTTATGATCTCATGGTTGTGAGATCCAGTTCTGTGTCGGGCTCCATCCTGAGCGAGTGTGGAGCCTGCTTGGGATTCTCTGTCTTCCTCTCTCTCTATCCCTCTCCTGCTCTCTCTTTCAGAATAAATAAATAAACATTACCTAAAAAAAAAAGAATGCTAATTTTTAATGATCCATAATTTTTTCTTGCAGTTTGAGTTTGAATGACTTTGATGGAATGGAGGGGTGGGGGAGATGAAGAGATTTTTCTCAAAAATTCCCTACTCTCCTATAGCTAGATTTCCCTTGGCTTCTTTTTAAATACTTCAAATGCAGGGGCGCCTGGGTGGCGCAGTCGGTTAAGCGTCCGACTTCAGCCAGGTCACGATCTCCAGGTCCGGAAGTTCGAGCCCCGCGTCAGGCTCTGGGCTGATGGCTCAGAGCCTGGAGCCAGTTTCCGATTCTGTGTCTCCCTCTCTCTCTGACCCTCCCCCGTTCATGCTCTGTCTCTCTCTGTCCCAAAAATAAATAAATGTTGAAAAAAAAATTTAAAAAAATAAAAAAATAAATAAATAAATACTTCAAATGCAGAATTTTAGGGTTAATATGTTCCCAGATTGCATTTACTGGTGTGTGTGTGTGTGTGTACATCCAGTTACACTCGCTGGCATTTCAAAATTTTCTATAAACTAACTTCTCAATATTTAAAATCAGAATTTTAGAAAAGTTTCTTTGGTTAATAACTCAAATATTTATTTTGCTTTAAGATCACACTAAATTAAATGAGGACCAAAACTGTAAATCAGTACTTCTGCCAGAAATTCCCTTTTTTCTGACCAACCCGTACACTATTTCTGGGTCCCAACAAACACTTAAGCCATAAGGAGAAATCACATGGAAGCAAATTCTAATTTGGTTACCGTTACATATAAATAGACGATAACGAATCTTTTACCACAGTTTCCAGATTGTCAGTCCTCTGAATTTGCTAAAGTAAAACATTATGATAATTTTTTTAAAAAAAGCTATGAAGTAATAAGATACTAGAAGGTTGTGATAACAACTCTACAATCCTCTTAATACCAAAGAACAAAGAGTTTAACAAAAGCAGAACACTAAATTCTGCTCAATATTTTGAAACTCACTTCAAGACGCTCAATGTATTCAGTTAAGTGTGGGGGTTTAAATACGCACGAAATGTAGAAATCTATTGCAGAGAAGTAATAAGGAACATGTAGTATTTTACACGCAGTTACTTCATTACACAGAATGAATGGCTAAAATAAAATCTTTTACCTCAAGCACACATGCAGACTTTTATTTTCAAAGGGATCTGTGGTGGGTGGGGGTAGGGTGGCTCCTGAAATCCCCATACATCTGGGTAAATCCCAACACAGTTTGTACCGAATATATCCAGCAGCAGCTCCACGGAATACAGGTGTGGCCCACAGGAGAGCAGGTTACAGCCCTGTTAGGAGCTGCCCCGTCACCTGGGCCAAGCCCTTCAGTGGGAGAATAATCCAGGTGGTGAAGAGTGGGGGGTGGAGGGGGGTGCAAAGCAGGTGAGGAGAGCTCCTGACCAATCCCAGCAGAGATTTCCAGCACAACTCCAAGTGTGCCCTCATGCCCTCAGTGTGAGCCTGTGACACCAGGTTTCAAGTTCCACCCCGACATCTGCCAGCTATGTGATGGACCTGAGGAAGATGTGTTATTTGTCTTCCCAGGCCATTCCTCTGCTGTAAAGTGGCCCGTCCACTCTCCCAGCAGTTCCATTACAATTACATTAAGCACGAGAAAGTATTTTGAAAATGAGACAGTTCTCGGTGAAGACAGGAATACTGCGTCTGACCCTTTGCTGAAGACGAGTTCTTAGCTTCTGACCTTCAGACTCCCAAACCAGGTGTCTACTTAATATTTAAATATTCAACACCTACATATGCAACATTTACCCTTTACAGTGTAGTCATATAGAGGAAACAGAAAGTATCACCAAAGATCACACCATGATTACGAAGTCTTTGCCCACCTGGGACTCTGCATCTTTCCTAAGAGAGAAAGACCTGTCGGACCTACACAGAGTCATTTCAAGCATCTGGCAGCGTTTAGCACCATATGCTTTCTACAGCAATAAGACCATTCAAGGGCAGCCTACTTTAGGGAATGAGCCAACGTACGAAAGGCTCCTTGTCCTGACACAAGTACAGAGGCCACGGACGGACACTACTTACACACTCAGTGTGTACCGGATGTGCAGCGAACAGCAGAGCGGCCAACAGGGAGGATCTGGGGGCCAGGTTCAACCGCCGGCCTCTACTGCTGTACTGCAGGCCGCCAAACAGCACGGAGAAGACGTCCACCATGAGGACAGAGATGCCGCCGTGCAGGAGGATGTTGACCACGTGGAAACTCATGGGGTAGAAGCCTCCGGACAAATAGTAGTTAATCCTGTAGTGAGCGAAAGGGGTTCATACCAGGTGCGCAGAAGTGTGCAAAATAAAATGCAAAGCATCTGAAGGAAGAAGGCTGGTGACTGACAGTGTTAAAGGGAGGAGATGTAGAAAGGGCAAGAACATAACTACTGGGGGAAAAAGAGCAGATAAGAGCATGTCAGACAAGTGTGGCAGAAAACACGTGGAGAGGAAAAGCAGAAGGAAAGCTAAACAATTTCTTAAGCCCTAAAAAGGCAAGATTGCCTCCCAAGATGATATGACACAGCACACCTTACTCTTGGCTACCCCACAGGGACCTGGATTGAAGACAGTCACGTAACTTGCTTATCCAAAAAACAAAAAGTACTCCTTGGTAGTTCGTCCACCAGCTTTCCGTCCAACAAAATACATTTCTGACTGCTTTTCAGTTACCAGCAGTTCTAATTCATCATTTCTGTGCTTCTGAGAGATCTGTACGTAAGTACTGAATGCACCTGAAACAGCTATGAATGGGAACTTTGGGGAGGTGAACACATCTATTCAATGCAGATGGGGAGGTGGGGGAGGGTGCTTTTAGCTTTATTTTGTATTTGCATATTGACTTGGTAACAGCAGGAAGATTTTTACCTTGTTATTATCATTTTTACAGTGGAAAAAACCCCACAATTTCCTCAGACGCCGCGTGCTGCCTTGACTCACATGGTTTCTCCAGTGGTAACCAGCGAAGGTCCAATCTCCAACAAACATGCAAAATGTGGAACGTTTCACTAATTTGCACATCACCCTCGCACAGGGGCCACGTTCATCTTCCCTGCATCCTTCCACTTTTAGGATCTGTCCTGGACAAGCGAGCCCTGGAGTCGTGGTTCCTCAGGCTCGTTCTCCCCATGTTGCTGGGACCTACCCCTAACAGCTGGAATTAGCATGTACTCCTCAGAGACCCATATGAGTGAGTGGTCTGTTCTTCCCCAGGATCCACCGGCTCCACTCGCCCACACCAGGAACCTTGTCACACAGAACCTGGCACAGCATCCTATGCAGCCCGCGCTGTCATACCTCACCTGAAAGTCAGGACGGTCAGAGGGCGGTAGGACTTGTGGCTGGTGTTGCTGCTCAGCCTACTGCCCCAGAAGTCATGATGCCACAGGTCCCCAAGGGGCGTTTCCGCTCGGAGGTCCTGCAGGGACACAGTAGAGGGCATTCAGGACAAAGGTGTCATGACTCCCTCTCACCCCATGTTTAAGCCCTCACCAGGAGCTCTTCCTTAGAGCTGCTCATTCCCCTTTGGTCCATCTCTCCCATTAGCCCTGAGCCAAGCCACTGCCACCTCTCACCGAGGATATGGTCAGGCCTCCCTCCAGCACGTTCTCCCAGCTAATCTCTCCAACCTGCAAATTGGGTCACCCACCCCACCTTGCTTAAAACACCCAGATGGCTCCCCCCGCCCCCAGGACAAAGCCGACGTCCTGATGTGGGTACCGCAGCCCAGGGTGCTCTGGCTCCCGCCGAGCTCTGCCTGCTCATCTCGTGGACTCTGACCTTTGTCCGGTCCCCACACAGCACCTGCTGCCACCCTTCCCCAAGGATGTGCACACGTAGGTGTCCACCAGACAGTTACCCCTCAGCTCCTCACAGCCCAGCATCTCCTGCCGTTCACGTTCGGCCAGCAGGCTATGACCTTCCTCAGCTGATGCAATTCTCCTTCCATGGGCCTCAGGGCATCTCACACCTGTCCTCACAGTGCCTGGCACCCTGGCGGTTTATCATCTCTAACTACCATCTGTCTGCCCCACTGGACTGGGGGTGAGGCCCCGGGGCCACATCATGTGGGTGGGGAGTATACAGAAAGTGCTTAATCCATGTTGAATAAACTAATGCCTCTTTCATATTCGATACAGAAGGCAATTTTCCTAAAACATCTCAGTTAAAATTTGACTGGATAAGCATATATTGTCTATTTTTGAATCCTAGCTAAACAGGAAGAAAAATGAAAGAAAAAACAACTTCCATCTAATTTTTAAAGATAAAAATCACTAATTATTAAAAAACGACATCTATTTTACTATTAAGGTAATTTAATTTGGTCCTGTGCTACAGACGCTTAAAAATGCATATTTAAAAAATATACATTCATTTATTTTGGGGAGCACACAAGCAGGGAAGGGGCAGAGTGAGGAAGACAGAGGATCCAAAGCGGGCTCTGCACTGACAGGTTGACAGCAGCAAGCCCGACGTGGGGCTTGAACTCATGAACTGTGAGATCACGACCTGAGCCCAAATCAGACACTCAACCAACTGAGCCACCCAGGTGCCCTGAAAAATGCATCTTTTTAAAAAACATTTAAATGTAGAACTAGATTGTTTAAACTGTGTCTGACAAGAAGAGAGGCAGAGAAGGCATTGCAGAATAAGCAATAAAAGCAAATACTAATTTTCTCTTCAAAGCATAACAAACAGGAATATTTTAGGGACTAGAAATTATGACATGCTAAGCACCACTAAGTGTATCAGTCCAGACTCTTCCCTGCGGTGACCAGATTAGCACTGATTAACATAAGCAAAAAAGAATGCTTTAAAGGAGACTGCAAGGCTCACGGACACCCAGGGGGGCTCCTAGGTTTGGGGCTCTGCAGCCAGAAGCACGCCCACAAATCACACCGCTAGACACTTTGCGGGGGAGAGGGGGCTGCCTGGCTGCCTCCAGACCTCGGCCTCTTGTGTGATTAGCTCCTGACTCCAGTAGGTGGGTGCACCTGAGAAGAGACCCTCTGCCCACGTCTGCATCCAACCTGGACAGTCCCTGCAGCTTCTAACAACCAAGGTGGGGAAAGTCTCAAGCAGAAATGTGTCAAATCATGGCTGGGACAAAGAAGCAAGCAGTGTCCATGGCACACGGGGACTTCAGTAAGTACTCACTACTTAAGTGCTTACTGATCAAAGGGAAAGGGCTTGAAGATGTGCGACGGAGGCAAAGTTGGTCACCTGATATCCACTTTGTGGGTGAATTTCACTTCATTGGGTATTGACTTCAGAGACCTTGAGCATACTGACCCCTCTTCTAACAGTCAGTCCGGTATTTCATGAAGGTCTTGCAAACTACCCACAAGTCTGGTTTACTCAGTGACAAAATTGGAAGCCCATCTTCTTCTGCACTGTCCCAGAAGTACCTGCTCACTTGTGAAGGAGCTGGGCGGAGGATCTTTCCCTCCATTTGAGCAGAAAATGAACACCAACAAAGCTCTAAATATTTGATTAGGTGTAGCCTACACACAGCAGGGCGCGCTGCAGGAAGAAAGGTCCATTTCTCTTCACAATGATTTATGGAAAAGACGTGTGTCTGAAATTCCTGCTAACTCCACTGTCTCAAAGAAAACCATCATCTCAATGAAAACAGGCAACTCAACACTACAAGGAAGCATCTGGAAAACAGTCTTTAACACCAATAAAACCCAGGAACAGCCTGTTTCACATTACTGTGGGCACAGCGCCAATGAACAGAGCGGAGCCTTTCATTAAACAGGAAAGGAAAAAAGGAGGGCTAGCAAGTTAACAAAGGAGCACAGTGTGATGCTCTAGAAAACACTGCCAAGACAGTGTGCAGCAGGGCCACAAAATGGCTTCATCGGCCTTACCCCACATGGAGGGAAGAATTATAACCGTGTCCCAGGCCATCCCGCATACAACAGGGCTTGCGCTTTCCCCTGCCTTGTTCATCAAAGTTCTTCCACGTAAGGTTTTTTTCTTTTTAATTTTTAAATGTTATTTACTTTTTACTTTTTTTTTTTTTTTTTTAAATTTTTTTTTCAACGTTTATTTATTTTTGGGACAGAGAGAGACAGAGCATGAACGGGGGAGGGGCAGAGAGAGAGGGAGACACAGAATCGGAAACAGGCTCCAGGCTCTGAGCCATCAGCTCAGAGCCCGACGCGGGGCTCGAACTCACGGACCGCGAGATCGTGACCTGGCTGAAGCCGGACGCTTAACCGACTGCGCCACCCAGGCGCCCCTACTTTTTAATTTTTTAATGTTTATTTATTTTTGAGACAGAGAGTGCGCGTGAGCAAGAGCGGGGGAGGGGCACAGAGAAGGAGACAGAGGATCCAAAGTGGGCTCTGCACTGACAGCAGGAAGCCCGATGTGGGGCTCGAACTCACGAACCATGAGATCATGACCCGAGCTGAAGTCAGACATTTAACTGACAAGTCACCAAGGTGCCCCCTTCGATATAATGATCTAAGCGAACACTTTATGTATCTTCCACTTTGTAAAAGTGGAAGAGTGAAGAAACTCTTAATGAAATGAAGAACGGGCTTTAAAAATTAAGTCATGTTCTCCTTTCCTTGTTAGCAAAGCAATCCTGCAGCTATAAAACCACCGATGGGATGTAGTTGCTAGGAGCTACTACTTTTTTCTTATAAGCGTGGTTTAAAAAGAAACAAACATCTACAGTAACTGCTGGGTGAACTTGAGGAAACTTATAAGTGAAGAACCTGAATTAAAAACAAACATCAGGGCACCAGGGTGGCTCAGTGGGTCTGGCATCTGACTCTTGATTTCGGCTCAGGTCATGATTTCACAGTTTGTGAGCTCAAGCCCCGCGTTGGGCTCTGTGCTGACAGGGCAGAGCCTGCTTGGGGTTCTTTGTCCCCCCTTCTCTCTGCCCCTCCCCCACTCATGCTCGCTCATGTACATGCTCGCTCTCTCGCTCTCTCTCTCTCTCTCTCAAAATAAATAAAATTAAAAAAAAAACTAAACATCAAGGTTGGTTGATAGTCTGCATCATAAAATAGAGAAAATCAGTACATACAAGATGTTACAAATAAAAAACTTACAAAAGTCACCCCCCCTTCCAACCTCACTGTCACCATCACACATACATGTTGGTCACAGAATTTTTCTCAACATTTTCAATATGAAAATGAGGTTTTGCTCATTTGGGAGAATCCATGACTTCAAAATTTCAACAACAGTGTTACCGAGTTGCTACAACTGCACCGCCTGGAGAGAAATATATTAGGCTATTCCTTTGGGCTGTCTTCACTGGTGCAGACACACACACACACGAAATAACTGCTGAGTAACTGAGAGGTCACAAATCTGTGCCATTTCCGCATTTCTTCTCCTGGGCTCTCCCTGCCTCCAAGGCTCTTGTCTGATTTTCTTTTAGTTCCCTTGAATCTTTTTCTTTCCTTTCTCCAAACCTATTTCTTTCTCCCTCTCTCTAGCTAGTGAAAGACAGGCATTTTCCCTGCACTGATATAGCACCCACTGGAGAGCAAAACTGGCTGGGATTTTGCAAACTCAGCAAATTTGAGTCTCCAAACACGAAATGGGCAGAAACTGCAGCTTCCACCGACAGCACACTCCTCATTCTCCAGCGCCTGCCAGCAGGCTGTCCTGATGCTATCAGCAAAGGACAAAGAAGCCAACTCCCTGCCTGCTGCTGTGAACAGACGCAGACGGACGCACCTCTTGGCAGGTGATCAGACTCGTCCATCACTGCAGCAAGTGCATGTTGGGGTGGGGGGAGGGGGAAAACAGCTGTGGCCTAGGATCCTAGAAATCTGTCATAAAACCTGAAATACTTAGTCTGCAATGCCCTTCCTTGCCTTGTAAACTGAGAGTAATGGTCTCTCTGATGTGTGTGTAGACTGGGACCTCGGATGGTGTACGTGGTGAGGGTAAAGCCTGAGGTCAGGCAGGGGCTGGAGACCGTAAACAATAAACAATAAAAGAGGCCCTAAATCACAAAGATGCTACCTAAAAGAGATGGGAAATCTACAACACAATTGGGGCCCAGGCAAATGCTTAACCAAGGTCAAATAGAGAATTATCCAACACGAACTTAGATTACTAATGAGAAACAGGCAAATGATTAACACAAGTTTACCAAAAAGGGGTTACCATACAAACCTTATTGTTAATGATAGCTTCAGAGTCATCAAAGACAAAATCTCCATCGTAGCTGCGTGCGAAACATACAAGGGAAACAAATCCCACTACTAACTTAGCCCAGAAAGGGGCAAGCACAGAAGAGGGGATGATGTGACCCAAATCAGCGTCCAACTCGGCCATTTTGAAAACTGCTGGCTGCCAGCCTCTTGCTCCAGCATCATGCTGGTTAGAAATCTATGAGAAAAATGACACAACACAAATATCCATCAACACACAGTTAGGAAAGTTTCTGCAGTGAGTAGGAACTAGACAGTCACCTACACTGTGAGTGCATAGGATCTGGTCATTACAAACTTTAAGATGTGGTTTTCAGAGTCTACTGGGCAGAAGGGTCACTGGGACACATGTAAATTCTCCTGGGGCTAACTGCAACCACCGAATCACAAGCCCTTGGGTTTCTGATACTGGATTATCTTGAGACATACTGATTTAAGGAAATCCTATACCTATCAAACCCATAAGGCAAATTGTTTTTATAGTCCTTGAACCAGTTTACACCAAAGTTAAAAAAAAAAAAAGTTACCAGGGTGCCTGAGTGGCTCAGTTGGTTAAGCATCCGACTTTGGCTCAGGTCATGATCTTGTGGTTCATAGGCTCAAGCCCTGCATTGGGCTCTGTGGAAACAGCTCAGAGCCTGGAACCTGCTTTGGATTCTCTATCTCTCTCTCTCTCTGTCCCTCCCCAACTCACACACTGTCTCTCTCTCTCTCTCTCTCTCTCTTTTAAAAAATAAAACATTAAAAAAAATTTTTTTTGAAGTTACCATGTTGCTTCATCCAATCCAGAAAAATCAATAAATATTCCTTGTTAAGTCTTAGCACATGGTGCGTGCATGTGTGGTAGGGTATAAAACATGGTCCTGATTCTGAGAGAGTTTACAGTCTCTCTAGAACTCAGTCCCTCATGCCAGTTAGCAGAAAATCTGGCAGAGAGAAGAGTTTTAACACAGATGATCAGGCAGGACACATGATCGATGGCGAGGTGAGGGGTTCACACACAGACGGACGAAGGAGAGAATACTGTAGACTGACCAGTCTAGGACAATATCTTAGTCCAGAAAGAGCTGAGCCAAATCCTAAAGGAGAAGAGGGGGAAGCTATCCCAGGTAAGAATATGACCTTCAACGTTGGTGAAAGAGTCAAGTTAAAAATACCCTCTTATTTTTTAACTTTTCTTTCAAACAGGAAAAATGTTAAAGCCAGAACAGTTGGTCTCTCTGCCTTGCCATTTATTAGTTCTATGGCCTTGTCCTTTCAGAGTCTACTTCCTGTGACACTCAGCAAGGTGTAAGAGCTTTCCAGTGGTGACAGCTGCCTGAGAACCCCTTGTCTTGGAATTTGCCCAAATACAAAACTACTCTGTGAATCACATTTTATCTGTCTCTATCTCCACTATACCTCCAACAGGTGCTTTCTTTGGATTGACCAGAATCATGTTTGGCTCAAAGTGTTCAGGTTCCAATCCTGGGTAACTATGGACAAGCTACTTAACCTCTCTGGCCTCAGTTTCCTTGCCTCTAAACTGGGGATAATTGTTGTACCTAACATGGTTGTCATTCCACAGGATAGCCACCTGAGGCGCTGAGAACTGCTGTCTGGCTTTAATGACTGCTGAGGGGAGGTTAACTATGATTACAAGCACTTTCTTTAAGAAGGGTAAAAGCATGGACACAGAACTATTTTTTAAATCCTAATATTAGTATTAATGTTTAAATACAAATATTTTGTTTATTATCTACATTAGTAAGGGCCCTGGCTCCCAGTCCTTTTGGGTGAAGGTGGAGGAGAATCCCAAACCCCTTGATTGTGAAGGCAGTTTAGATGTATTTGTCTCTAGGCCTCCAAGGGACTACCCCAGCCTATGGAATCAATGAGAAGTCAGCCAAATGAGAAGTCAGGCCATCTGAGGTCACAGGCATCTTTTCTCTGGCTTTTATGTGAGTGAATGTGGAAAAAGATCCAACAGTCAATGGGACACATCATCCTATGATAACACTGTCCCTTTCCGGGTGCTGAAAAGAGGTCCAGATTTACAACCCAGAGAGGAAAGACTTTGTATCTCTCACTGCTGGTCCCTCAAGCTTCTCCACTTAATGTAATTCACACTTAGCAAGTGCTGGTGGGAAATATCCCAGCTCCTATCTGCTGCCTTTGTCTTTTCCAATGAAAGGGTAAACCATTGGTTCAACCCAAATTATAGCTGCAAACACCATATAGGTCACCATGCAGGCCAACTGCTGTGTCTACATTTCAGCTAAAGAAACTGCTGCTAAAGAGGCACCTAGGGGGCTCAGTTGGTTAAGCGTCCAGCTCTTTGTTTTGGCTCAGGTCATGATCTCACGGTTCATGGGTCCAAGCCCTGCACTGGGAACTGCGCTGACAGTGTGGAGCTTTCTTGGGATTTTCTCTCTGTCCCTCTCTTTCTGCCCCTCCCCTGCTCTGTCTCTCTCTCAAAAATAAATAAATAAAAACTTCAAAAATTTTTTTAAAATAAGAAATTGCTACTAAAAAAGCAAAGCAAAACAAAAACAATGTGAAAAAGAAATCATAAAGACCATGTAGTTAGAAAGATGGCATGACTTCACATGAAGGGAATAAAAGTGTTCTTGGATTTGGTAAATTAATGTGGAGGAAAATGCAACAGTTTTAAATGTACAACAGAGCTGGTCTTGATGTTACCTGCTATGGGCCCAAACATCTGAATATTATTTCACAAAAGGTTGTCGTGAGGTTCCAATTCTTATAGGAAGAACACAGAAGCAAGACACATCATCTGTGCTCCTACATGAGCTGTCCTGCCCCACTTTTCATTTCGGATTATTTGTAATACAATGAATCTTTATTCATTGAATACAATGAATGTTTTTGGTACTCAGGCAATAGCAGAGATATATGGAAGGCAGACCATGGACTCAAACATCTGCAGCGCCCTAGTGGGCCAGGCCGGGACTCCTGAAGCATCACCAGGATGGTTGGGTTAATCTCAGAATGATCTCCCCCTCTTCTACTGCAGGGACATCAGCAAGTCCTACATTGCAAGACTTCTATTGCGGCTTCCCTCCTGAGTCTCCAAGGTTCCCGCTGCTTTGCTGTCCCTGAAAATACTCCCAAATGCCCTTTTTTATTTAAGGCATTATGGTTAATGTATACAGTGGAATGGTTCAGAAAATACTGCAGATTAGCAAATGCCATAAAATCTACAATGTGTCAGGAACCCATGCAAAGTTCTCAGAGTGCAGCACTGGGGTTAAGAGGGCGGGCTCTTGAGGGCAGGCGGAGGTGGACTCACTACCTTTGAGACCTTGAGCTTCTCAGTCTTTCTAAGGCTCAAATCCTCACTGGCACAACAGGGTACCACCGCATAACTTTGGGAGGTTGTCAGAGGATTAAAGGAAAGAATGTATGGAAACAATTACTTCCCATTCTTGTTACCATTTTGGAGAATCTAGTTCCCAGTGTTTCATCCCTGATCTCCTGTCTTGGGAAGGGAGATGTTGCTATCAATTCTTTATTCCTGCAGATGGTTTTACCAACCGAGACCAGCAGTAGCCCATCCAACTGTCCCAATGTAACTGAGAGAAGGGTGTCCTTCCTTGGATGGGCCCAGGGCACTGCCTCCTTGGCCGGTGTCTGAATGTCCTGCATAAATGGCACAGTCTAATACAGTGACCCTGCTCCAACCTCCCTTCCTCCAACAGGAAAGCAGCCTTTGTTCTGATGATCCCAGCCAGGCTTGGTGCTCAAGTTAAAGAAGCCCTCCCTGAGTGAGGTGGTACAGACAGGTTGACCTGCCCCTCCACCTCTTTTTTTGTACACAAGCCATGAAATAGGAAGGTGCACTTTCTGTTTTTCTCTTGCTAGGTCTCCAAGTACACGGTCTCATTTCTCCCCTCCAGGTGTCCTGCCTGGGAGCCCTGGCTCTGGGGTGGGATGGTAAGTTCACCATATGAAGTGCAAAGAAGGGAGCGTCACGGAGGTCTCAGGCTCAGTCCCAGTGGTGCTACAGCCAGTTTTTCAAGTGGTAAAACTGCTGCTCTGATCCCTATCTGACTCCTGTGCTGATTTCACACTGTTCAGAATTAACTGGCCCTAGAAGTAACTGAATTTTGGAATGAAGCAGAAGGCTCTTTATTCTCAATTTCTCAAAACTTCTAATATGAAGCCTCTATTTTCAGGGGGTTCAAATAAATTCATGAATCATCAATGGTCAAAAAAACAAGGACTCCACCTCCCAAAAGGAATGTCACTGAGCTGTGAACCCTAGGGACCCAGTGACAACTGACATAGCAGCCTCAGACTGCAGGAAATAGGGATGGTGAGACCAATCTAAAGGATTCGCCCTGGGACTATGAGCAGCAGTTACCTACTGCAGAATATTTTTCCACATGCATGGAAGGGCCTGCTGGCCTCTGGCCGACCTTTCTACCTCATCAGTAACAATCCATCCAAACGCAAGCTGCCCTCTGCCAGGCTGCGATGAGACAGTGCTTCTGGAAATCAGACTAAAGAACACGATCATTTGTGACCCAGCATCTGGAGATGTTAGCTGGCTGCTCCTCTCTTGGGGGCTTCAAGTTTTGGGAGCCTGTCATCTCCACTGCCCCCCACAATGCAGCGCTGAAAAAATGCTACTCAAAGTATCTTCCTCTTGTGATCACCTTTCTGCTTTTTAATTCAGTAACAGGCGAGAGCCATGCCTGCCTACAGCAAGAAGGACTGTGTGTGGTTCGGCATTCACAGTTACACTGTCTCAGAAAGTTTCCAGCTTGCTAGCTTGTAGCCATTTCCCCCTCTAAGTCAGCCGGCACCACTTCACCCCACGTCGATTTGGGGTGTGCCAGGCAAGGTCAGGACTGCAGGGTGAGGGGACAGAGAAGGGATCCAGTCAGTCGTTACTGTAATTGTTCCTCAAGGAATTCTCCCCTTGCATCTGCTCTCCCAGAGATAACTGTGTGGGATGATTCACAGAGCGCTGGCTAGATCTTTTTTCTAACTCCTCCCTCCTTTTGTGTGTGATTAAAAAGAAAGAAAGAAAGAAAGAAACACACACACACACACACACACACACACACACACACAGAGCCCACAGTCAAAACATCAACACGACCAGAAGCCCCGCGGAGTTCGCAGGAGGTGAGGCGGCGGCTGCACCACCTGCTCGGCTTCCCTAAACTCCAAGCCCGCTCGGGGAAGTGGCAGCTCGTTAGCCCCGGGCGCCCGGGCCGGTGGCACGCGGTTCTCCCGTAGCTCCGCTCGGCAGCCAGCGCGGAGGAGCTGGCACTCGCGGCGCTGCAGGGGAGCCGCCTTTAACCTAGGGCAGGCGGCCAACAGGCCCGGCTGTGCCCAGCCATCGCCGGCGCCACGGCCAGCTGGCGGCCAGGCGCGGGGTCCGCGGCCAGGTGGCCACTCCTGGGACGCACCGCAGACGCCTGGTACGCCCCGGGGGCGACGGAGCGCCCGTGCAGTTGGAGCAGGCAGGGGTGGCAGCGGTGACCACGGCCCCGGGCGGAGGGAGCGCAGGAGCCCGGGCGCGGGCAGGAGGAGCGCGTACCCTCCACGCCGCGTCCATTGTCCCGTGTGCAGCTTACACCGGGGCGCTTGGGGCTCGCGTCCCCCGTGACCCTGGCCCCGGTCGCAGCCCAGGTCCTGGAGCCAACTCCCAGCAGCACCACCACCGGACCCGGGCCGGCCCGCGGGGCTCGGGGCGCGGCGACAGCGAGGACCCCGCGTCCGCTCCGCGCCCAACTATGCTCGTCTCGCAGCACACTCGGCCACTCGGCCCTGCAGGGGCCGCCCCACGCATTACCTGCAAGGAGCCCGAGCGGCGGCCGCATCTCCCTCCCGGGCGCGTAAACTCCGGCCGCTCTCGGTGCCCGCCCGGAGCTGGGCAGGGGGAGGGGCCGCCCGCGCCGCGCCCCCGCCCCCTGCCGCGCCCCCCTTCCTGCGCCGCGCGCCGCCCGCACCGCCCGCAGCTCCCCCACGCGTGCGGGCGCTCACTCTCACACTCCCGCCTCGGCCCGCCCTCTCCTCGCGGCCATTGGCTGCTCCTGTGGTCACTTTCACGCCGCAGCTCGTTCCTCTTCAGCTCATTGGCGGAAGCGCCGGTGACGTCGGGCCAGAAGGCTCTACACGGCGGCTAAAGAGGCGCAGCGACAGAAGGCGTCGGCGGGAGAGCAGGAAGCGGAGTTCCAGGCGCGGAGGCCGGGCGGTGCCGGGGCGGGAAGGGGCGGCCCCAGCCTGGCCCCTGGAGGCGGGCCGCGTGGGCGGGGCCGCCTCCTCCAGTCCGCGGGCGCGGGAGCTTGCTCCCCGTGGGTCTCGCGCTTCTCGCACTGTGGGTGGCGCTCCGCGGTGGGACTGCAGAGTCCTTGCAGGAAAGGGAGCTGGAGGAGAACCGTCAGGGCTCTTCCTGGCAGGGAGGAGTTGTTCCAGATTTGCGTGTCTCCACATTCTGCCTGACTTCTTCCTGTCTGGGAGGAGTTGTTTCCAATTTGTAGGTTCACCAGAACTTCCTTCCAAGGCCCGGCCGCCTATTGTTTTTAACAGACCCTCTTTCTGGACTCAGGTCTTGATTCTTCACCTGGCCAGATGAGACATTCAGTCGTCCATCCATTCACCAGTAGTCACTTTGTTCTCAACTTTTAACTCCCAACCGGATTGCCACTCTGCCCTCCAGTAACTCCCATCTCAGTAGATTACTTTGTCTCTTGCCTCAAGAAAAAGGAACTTTTGGGGCGCCTGGGTGGCTCAGTGGGTTAAGCGACTGACTTCATCTCAGGTCATGATCTCGCAGTTTGTGAGTTCAAGCCCTGCGTGGGGCTCTGTGCTGACAGCTTAGAGCCTCGAGCCTGCTTCGGATTCTGTGTCTCCCCCTCTCTCTACCCCTCCCCTGCTCACACTCTGTGTCTCTCTGTCTCTCAATAATAAGTAAATGTTAAAAAAAAAAAAAAAGAAACTTTTTGCATTTTCACCCCCAAACCTACACACATCCTTAAAGCACGGATTCCGCCCTCCCCATTCCTCACTTTCACCTCCACCTCCACCCCCAGTATCAGAGTCCAGCCTGAGATCAATCTCTCCCTCTTGGCTGGATCCGTATCATCAGCATTTACTCAGTCCCAAGCCTTCCTTGCCCCCCACCCCCCACCTTACCCTGCCCTTCCAGCTGCCACCCTGCCCCCTCTGGTACTCTTCATAACTGAAGTTAAAAGAGCTGCCCACCCCCCCCTCCCCTTTTTAGTCTTCAACTGGCAGTGACTTCCTGGTTTCCACATTCTACTGTAACTGCATTTCCTATAGTCGTCCACAATCACTAAATCCAAAGGACACTCTCTTTTCTCATTTTACTTGGTCTCTCAGTAAAATTCTTTCTTCCTCAAAACACACTTCTTTTGGTGATAGTGGTGTGCTGCTCTCCTGTTTTCCCCCAGGCTCCTTTCTTTGCTCATCTGCTGCTGGATGATCTCCAGAGGACGTATGGTTAAGGTCTCAGTCCTTCCATGCCACAATTTTTCCCTGTGTGATTTAATCCACCTCCAACGTTTCAATTGCAGACTTACAACTCCAGCCCCTACTTATCTGAGCTTCAAATCCATTTATCTAGCTTCCACCTGGTTGTGTCACTAGCAATTGGGATAGAAAGCATGCTTTCACTGCTTTCTCCTCCTCAGGTCTCCCTCTAATAGTGTCGGTACCACCACCTGCCCAGTATTTCCTAAACTGTGCCTTCACCCTTGGCATCTAGCAAATCACCAAGATTCTACCTGCTAAATGTCTATCAAGTCTGTCCACTTCTTTCCATCTCCAAGGCCACGTATGATGCCATGCTGCTGTGCATGTGTCTTCCTAACCCACTCAGCGATGTCGCACAAGCAGATTGCAATCAGCCATGGTGAGGGTATTTACACCATAGAAAAATTGACAAACATTATGAATCAGCCTAATTTGTTGTTTTGCTGATTGTCTCTAGACTTAATAAAGTACAAAAATAAATGGTGAAAAAAAAATTTTAAAAGAAAGTAATGGAAAAAATGTTAATATTGCAGATTAAGCTTTAAAATGGGTTGTGCTTGGGGTGCCAGGGTGGCTTAGCTGGGTAAGTGTCTGACTTCGGCTCAGGTCATGATTTCACAGTTTGTGGGTTTGAACCCGTGCGGGCTCTGTGCTGACAGTGTGGACCCTGGAGCCTGTCTAAAATAAATAAATAAATAAACAAACTAAAATGGGTTGTGCTTAGTGCTAAAACTAAAAGATTTTAGTTTAATGGGTTTATTTGAACAGGGTAAGAAATTGTTTAATAGATCACATATCAGATTTAATGACAATAAGTTCTTTGGGAAAAGAGCACATTGAGATACAATCCTTTTGTGAAACCATGGTTGAATTACAAGCATTGGTTGGATACAGATACAAGGCTAGAGCAAAAATCAACAAAGATGTTCTGTGAGAATGCCCAAATGATGCTGCATGACCTGGACCATCTCCCCAAACACTCTTATGTCCCTCTCTATATGCTCTCATATTCTTATCATAAGTGTAACTAACTATTCATGTGATCACAGTATAAAGTGTGTCTCCATTATTAGACTGTGAATTCCATGGAGGCAATGGCCATGTCTGTCTTGAACACTATACCCCCTGAAGCAGCTGTGCCCCTCACAGAGCAGGCACTCAACAATGTTTCTCGAAAAGAAGTACATTTCTGAGGGGTGCCCAAGTGGCTCAGTTGGTTGAGCATCTGATTCTTGAGTTCGGTTCAGTTCATGGTTTCACAGTTCATCAGTTTGAGCCTTGCATCAGGCTCTGTGCTGACAGCAGGAAGCCTGTTTGGGATTCTCTCTCTCTCTCTCTCTCTCTCCCCCTCTCTTTCTGTCCCCTGCTCATGCTCTCTCCCTCCCTCTCTCTCTCTCTCAAAATAAATAAATAAACTTAAAAAAAAAGAAGTACATTTCTGAAAGTCATACTGCATGCTATTAGAAACACTGGAGTTAAAATTGGAATCTCTGACTTAATCCAATGGTATTCAATTCCATAAATTGCTGTGCCAGCCATGATCAAAATGTCATCATACTATGTGCCAAGCAAGGGGCAGGCTCTGTGGAGAATATTAAGGTGAACATGGTGCTGATTCTACCTTTCATAATCTTATGGTTTATTAAGAAGTATGAGATGTGGGGTGCCTGGGTGGCTCAGTTGGTTAAGCGTCCAACTCTTGGTTTCGGCTCAGGTCATGATCTCATGGTTCATGCTCTCGAGCCCTACATTAGACTTCAAGCTAATAGTGCAGAGCCTTCTTGGGATTCTCTCTGCCCCTCTCCTGTTCACTCTCTGTCTCTATCTCTGTCTCTGTCTCTCTAAATAAATAAATAAATAAATACACTTAAAGAAGTATGAGATGCAGACGATACCTCCCTACTGCTAGTTCATACACAGACCCCCACCTCTTGATCCCAGTCCCTTGGACAAGGGCTCTGTGGTCATTGTCACACATAGAACACAGGTTGGTTGAGTGCTTAGTGTGTGCCAGGCACTGTGCTAAACCCTTTGCATATGTTATTTTTAAAAATTCTCACAAAAACTCTAACAAGTGAACATCATTATCCTTATCCTACAGATAAGGAAAAAGAGGAACAGAGGTCCAGAGTCAAACAGACAGTGCATTTTTTTTTTTTTTTTTTTAGCCAGTTCATTTCTCAGTGGAACCAAGACTAGGTATACAACTGAGGGATGTAGCTGGAGATTTAAAGAACCCTCAAGGGGCACCTGGGTGGCTCAGTCGGTTAAACATTCCAACTTTGGCTCAGGTCATGATCTCTCGGTTGGTAGATTTGAGCCTGGCTTCGGGCTCTGTGCTGACAGCTCAGAGCCTGGAGCCTGCTTCGGATTCTGTGTGTGTCTGTCTCTGCCCCTTCCCTGCTCATACCCTGTCTCTCTCTTTTTCAAAAATGAACATCAAAAAATTTTTAAAAAATAAATAAAGAACCCTTGAAATGCCCAACAAGGTTGATATTTGGGGCTGGAAAGAACTAGAACTGAGAAGATGGTAAGTATTGCCTTCCTTTCCCCCAACCCCCCCCATATGTTCTCCCTTTCTCTCTTCTCAGTAGCAGATGTCAATGTTGGAGGGAGATGAACAATTTGAGTCTTTTGGAGGGAAGCTACATGATTGGTTATAGAGCCCCTTGCCCAGCTGCCACCCTTTTGCCTCTGATTGGTAATACTCTGAGGGTTGGTGTTGCTATTCAGTGCACCTGCTGTTTCTTGATGGCACTTCTAACTGGGATGGCAAGCAGGAAAGGAACCTTGGAGTCCCTACACTTACACTCTTCCGAGGGTCAAGGTGGACAGAAGTTGTTTGCTCCAGGGTTGTCTCATTCATCAGGGACCCAGGTTCTTTCCATCTCCTTGCTCCTGCCATCCTTGTTGGGGGTGCCATTTCAGTTGCCCTCATGGTACAAAATGGCTCCTTCAGTTCCTGGCATCTTATTTGGAATGGCAAAATCTAAAAGCAAGACAGAACCTTCTCCTGTGATGTCTGACTCTTAGGAAGGAGGAAATCTTTCCTAGAAACGGCCTACCTGAGATCCTGGCCATGTGTCCACCCCTAAATCATCTACTAGCAAGGGAAGAGAACCAATGTAGGTAGGGCTTACGTGTAATGCAGTCTTCTTTCCCTAAATCACAGGGGTTGGGGGCAGTTGGTGGGCTGGCAATTTAGAGTTTCTGTTGGGAGGAATGGATGCTGGATAGGTAGATTAGCATGTCTTACCAAATGGCATTTGGAAGAGGATGAAGTGTTAAGGGGGAGGGGATTTTACTATTAACACATGAAAGATTTTGATTTGTATGTTGAGAAGTAAGAATCAGAAGGGAAGGAGGGGTTGAAGATAAAGGAGAAAACAAAGTGATATGGACCATAGTCTTTGAAGAGCTAAAATGAAAATCTAATCCAGGGTACAGATTGAAATAGTTACCTTTTTTCCTCTTAAGCTAAAGAATATTTAATAATGCCAAAATATATAAACCTTCCATTCATGTGTTGTCTAATTTTGGGGAAACATTTCCACTTGTTTTCCCAAGTTCAAGTTAGCTATCTACTCTATCCTTAAATAACTACCTACTTTCTTTCATTTCTTCTAAATTTTCCTCTTTTCAAGAGGCCTATGATCATCTCTGTTTTTGGAATTCCCAAATCTCAAAAGAGTTGGTAAGAACTTGTGTAGGTCAATCAATATTTGCCAGGCATAGAGATTTTTTGGTACAAATATTAAAAATGCCTTGGAAAGAACTGCTAAGTGGTTTTATTTGCTTAATCTTAAAGCATCATATTTTACATAGTATTTCCATACACTTTCATTTTCATTTTTAAAAAAATTTTTATGTTTATTTATTTTTGAGAGAGATAGAGCACGAGCAGGGGAGGGGCAGAGAGAGAGGGAGACACAGAGTCTGAAGCAGGCTCCAGGTTCTGAGCTGTCAGCACAGAGCCCGATGCAGGGCTTGAACCCATGAACCATGAGATCATGAACCGATCCAAAGTTGGAACGTTTAACTGACTGAACCACCCAGGCGCCCCTACACTTTCATTTTTAATGTGTCTCTTCAACATTAGATTTGTAATAATAAATTAAGCAAACAAGCTTGTCTAGCCAATGTAGTTATATTTGAGTCTAAACTTGAGGGTGCCTGGGTGGCGCAGTCGGTTAAGCGTCCGACTTCAGCCAGGTCACGATCTCGGGGTCTGTGAATTTGAGCCCCGCGTCAGGCTCTGGGCTGATGGCTCAGAGCCTGGAGCCTGTTTCTGATTCTGTGTCTCCCTCTCTCTCTGCCCCTCCCCCGTTCATGCTCTGTCTCTCTCTGTCCCAAAAATAAATAAACGTTGAAAAAAAATTTTTTTTAACTTTGAGGCCTATGATGTCAGAAGAGGGAATTAAAAAGTGCTTACTCTGTGTAGTACTAAGCATATAATGTATATTAATTCATTTGGTCCAGACAACACCTTATAAAGTAGACGTATTATTGTCCCCTATTTTATAAATGTGGACACTGAGGCACAGAGAAGTTAAGTAACAGCTATATGTGATAGAGCTAGGAATCAGGGCCACGCAGCCTGGCCAGGAAAGGGTCAAGATTTAACCAGTTCATTCTTTCGTTCCTACACAGCCTGGGGTGCACATCAACTAAGAATTATGCAAATTCCTCAAAATCTGCATCTTTATCTCCTTAGCCTTTCTTCTTTTCAATCTTCCTTTGCTTAATCTTCAGTGTTCCTTTGCTCGGCATCTTGTTCTCTTTTCCTTCTCCCTATCTCCTTATCCTCAGCTGTCTCACGTTAAATCTCTACTTAAAATAAATATTAAAATCATGGAATAATTAACAACAATAATGGTTAATCTTCACTGATAGCTTAGTATGTGTCAGGCTTATACATAAGATACATGTGTTCATGGATAATTTTATATAAACCTGATAACCCCTTGGAGTGTGCTAATTTTCCCTGTTTTACAGATGAGGAAGTTGATCTTAGAGACATTAGGTAGCCTGTTAAAGGTCATGCAGAAAGCCAGGGGCAGAGCTGGGATTTGCACTGGGCAACATGACACCAGATCCCATTTTTTGAATCATTACACAAGATTGCCTCCTACTTGATTATAGTTTCTTCTGATTTTTGCTTCTCTCCTCCAGAATACTAGAATCTTTCCCATAAGCTCCCCTTTCTTTGGATTGACAAATTCTTGCTCTTCAGCTCAAGTTTTATGGTCTTTGTGCAGACCACCTGTCTACATTTTTAGCAATGAGCTACATTTCCATGGTTATAATTTATTTTTTATGAATTACATTTATATTGTTGCAGCTCTTATGGAATTTGAAGGGCACTCTAGTACCTTGTGACTATTTGAGCATTTTCTCTTGGCTTTTTTTAAAAATATTTTTTTAAATGTTTATTTATTTTGAGAGAGACAGAGTGTGAATGGGGGAGGGGCAGAGAGAGAGGGAGACACAGAAGAACCGAAGAAGGTTCCAGGCTCTGAGCTGTCAGCACAGAGCCCAACATGGGGCTCGAACTCACGAACTGTGAGATCATGACATGACCCGAAGTCGAATACTTAACTGACTGAGCCACTCAGGTGCCCCTCTCTTGGCTTTTTTGTTCATACTTTTTTTTAGCTTTGTCTAAGATATCCATCATACCTTGATCTTCCAGAGACTTCCCACTTACTTTTAGAACCTAGTCCAAGAAGCACTTTCTTTGGGAAGTCAGCCTTTCTCAAACCCTCAGGTAGAATTAATCATGCCCTCCCTTGGGTCTTCATTGGATCCCATAAACCTGTGAGACTCTTTCCAACCTATTAATTGTTCTTGCAGAGATTTGTTTATAAATGTAGTGCTTTCTCCCTTTCTTTGCCTTCAGGACCTAACATGATAGTCAAAAGTTGTGTTTGTTGAATTTAACTTCCAAATTCAATAGGACTACCTAACAGAAATACTCTAGTGTGCATAGGACTCTAATCTATGTAATCTAATCTAAACTAATCTTATCTAAGGATTAGATCTGGCCTAGGAAAGAAAAATCCCATGGGGGATGTGATCTCAAATGTTCCAAGGGCTGTCAGATTCTGTGCTCTGTTAAACACAGTTAAAACTAATGGGTATGAGTTGGAAGGGGAATGTATCTCAGCTTGAGAAATAACTTTCTAATAATAAATATCTAACAATGGAACAGGTTACCTTAAGAACAACCATGAGTTCCCCTTAAATTATGTCTTCAAGCACAGGCTGAACAAACCTATGGCAAATGTACTGAGGAAGTGATGAGGGACCAACTAACAACAACCCCCCCCCCCCACCAGGTGATTTATGTGTATAATTTTCCTCAGGTACTCCTAGAGGCCCAAGGACAAAGGAAAGGGAAAGAAAACCAATCGTTAACTGGTAGAGGTCACACCCATGCAGGACAAGAGTCTCCATCAGTTTCCAAATATCTTAGTAAATTTTAAGAAAAAGTCTTATCAATAGCCTTTTTCTTATCAATAGCCTAATCTTCAGGAACTCCCTACTATCTTAATAAAAATGTTTTGCTAGAGGGAAAAACAACCTTAGCTTGACAATAGCCAACCTCCAGTAATCTGTGAACCTTCTTTAGCATATGGAAATTCCTTTAAGGAACTTCCCCTTGACTTTATCCTCCCCCTGACTCAGTATATAACCAGTCAGTCTTCACAACCTCAGTGCAGCTCTTTCTACCCACGGGTCCTGTCCCCGTGCTTTAATAAAATCACCTTTTTGCACCAAAGATGTCTTCAAGAATTCTTTCTTGGCTGTCAGGTCTGAATCTCCACCACTCCAAAACCTCATCAGAAGGAATTCTTTCCTGCATTCAGAGGGACATTGAATCAGATGACCTCAAAAGGATGTCTTGACCTTGATGATTCTGGTGCTATTAAGGTATAATTTTCAAAAAAGTTGACAACACAACTCCCACACATGTATAGAATGAAGAAATGTTAAAGATTTATTTCAACTTTCCAATGAAAAAACTAGAGAAAATGTGGCAAAATCGGTTCAACGAGAATCAGAGGAATAGAAATTACCTTCACCAGAGACACATTCTGATATAACTTTGCTGAGTGTGAGATAAAACTGGTTGTCTACAGGGCATTAAAATTGTAACCTTTAGCATTATCCTTTTTCCTAGATAGAAATAATTTGCATCTCTACTGGACAAAGTTTACAGATTAATAGTAACTACATAGAGGCGGAGCTCTTATCTAACAGTAAGTAGAAAAAGCAAATAAAGCGACAATCCCCTAAAAAGAGTTAATAATACTTGGATGAGCCTGTCAAACAACGTCCCAGTGTATGAAGCTTCCTGGAACTGCTGCAAAAAATTACCGCAAACCGGGGAGCTCTCATTGTTCAAGAGGCTGGATGTCTGAGATCAAGGTACTGGTCCTTGATCAGTATTGGTTCCTTTTGGAGGCTGTGAGGGAGGATCCCTCCCATGCTCTTCTCTTAGCTTCTTGTGTTGCTGTAAGTCCTTGGGGATCCTTGGCTTGTAGACACATCCTAGCAATCTCTGCCTTTGCAATCACATGGCATTTCTTCCTTGTGTGTCTGACTGTTTCCTTGTCTTTCTTCTTGTCTAAGGACACTGGCCATATCGGATTGAGGGTGCACCCTACTATGGGATGTCCTCATCTTACTAATTACATCTACAAAACCTCTATTTCCAAATAAGGTCACATTCTGAGGTTTTGGGAAGGACATGGATTTGCTCTGTGTGTGTGTGTAGTGGGTATTCAACCTAATATACCCAGTAAGAGAGTAAAGGGACATGCCACCTACTTTTTTTTTTTTGCCTTGTTTCCAAGTTTTAAACACTTTTTCTTAACAGCAGCAGTCAAGTCTCTCCACCGATATCACCTACATTTTAGCAGTAGTCATTCAGTTGAGGCTAGCTCTACATTTATTGATATGATACAAAGGGATACTAAGTATGGGTCTAATAAGAAACGTAAGGTCTGGGGTGCCTGGGTGGCTCAATCGGTTAAATGTCCGACTTCAGCTCAGGTCATGATCTCATGGTCTGTGAGTTTGAGCTCCGCGTCGGGCTCTGTGCTGACAGCTCAGAGCCTGGAGCCTGTTTCGGATTCTGTGTCTCCCTCTCTCTCTGACCCTCCCCTGTTCATCCTCTGTCTCTCTCTGTCTCAAAAATAAATAAACACTGAAAAAAAAAAAAAAGAAACGTAAGGTCTAAATCACATAGGAATGCTTGTATATAATCATCCAAAAGGCTTTAATAATTCCAGTGCCGGTCTCAGGTCACTTGGTTACCATTTTGGGACAAGTCCTTTTCATGAACTGTTTGGGTATGTAACCTGTCCTTGGAATTATGAAGTCTGATTCAGGAGAGTAGGTCTTGACAGACATTAAGAACAGAGGAGGGAATTTGAAGTTATACAGGCAGCTTCCCTGTTCTCTTTTTTTTCATTTGTTTGTTTGTTTAAATGAAAGCTTTTTAATAGGATATCCAGTTAGGCAGAATTTAGGATTTTATAACAGAGAAGTCACCAGCACTTATCTAGGTTAGCCTCTGTAGGAAGTGTCTTGAGAGTGGATTTTTTAGGGGCTGGAGAAAGGCATCATTACAAGGGCCCCTCAGTCACACAAATGTTAGACAAATAGGGATCCATTATTGTGGTCATTTAACAGGAGCTTTTTTGGGGCTAGACTTTGTTCCAAAAACCCTGGCTGGTAGAGGCAGTTACTGGATTAGCAGGTGGGTAGATGTGAGTGGAAGGGGAGTGAGACTCATCTCCTACCCTTTCACTCCTGAGATTCCATGTTCTTGAGGCTTTTTCTGATGAAATGTTTAAAGCGGCACTATCAATAATAGCCAAATCATGGAAAGAGCCCAAATGTCCATCAACTGATGAATGGATAAAGAAGATGTGGTGTAAATATACAAGAGTACTACTTGGCAATGAGAAAGAATGAAATCTTGCCATTTGCAACAATCTGGATGGAACTGGAGGGTATTATGCTAAGTGAAATAAGTTAGAGAAAGATATATGTTTTCACTCATATGTGGAATTTGAGAAACTTAACAGAAGACCATGGGGAAGGGAAGGGGAAAAAATAGTTACAGAGAGGGAAGCAAACCATAAAAGACTCTTAAATACAGAGAACAGACTGATGGTTGGTGGCGGGGCAGGGGAAGGGGAAAATGGGTGATGGGTATTGAGGAGGACACTTGTTGTTATGAGCACTGGGTGTTGTATGTAAGCAATGAATCACGGCAATCTACTCCCAAAGGCAAGACCACACTGTATACACTGTATGCTGGCTAACTTGATAATAAACTATATTAAAAATAAAACAACAACGATGGCTCTGATCCAGCTGAAGTCAGATGATGTGAAAGGTCGCTTAGAACTCAAATGGGAACTCATTTATCTACCCATTCATTTATCCACTTACCTACCTACCTACCTACCTACCTACCTACCTACCTAATCTATCTATATGGGTGAAACTAGGATCCACACAAGCCTTAAATATTTGTGGCCTTCCTAAATATGTTCTGGCAGAATGTCATGCTGGAAAAACTGGGTGAACATGTGGTTGAACTAAAGGTGATACAACCTTAAGTTCCAGGTGTAGAACATGACTGTGTCTGAAGCCAAGAAGCCATTACTACTAACTGGGCATCCATCAGGTATCGTGGTGGACCCAGAGAAATGGCTCTGGACTTGATCTTCAAAACTCAGGTTTTCCTCTGCCTGGGCTGAGGGAGTGAGTAGATGAACTTCGAATTCTTGGCACCAAGATGGTAGGTATAAGGAGATTCCTGGAAGGAGATAATGAAATCTCCAATAAATAGAGCAGGTAAGGGCTCAAGGAAGAAATTAGAAAAAATAAAAGAAATAATGACCTTGGTTCTCTCCCAGGTTGATAAGATGGCTCAACTAGTTACAAGACATTCAGTAACATTTTGCCTGATTTTCTTCTTGCTGAAAGTTACCCCCCAAGTAAGTCAATCTTTCTTTTTTCTCTCCTTGATATGAAAACTCTGGGTTTCTGCCTGGAATTGTGTTATTTTATTTCTGGAAAAACATTCAAAAGAATTGGGTAGAATGATTTCATTCAAAACAGATGATGGCATTCTGTTTGTTTGCTTATGGCATTTGCCAAAGTGTACTTTGTGTTACTTTTTATGATACTTGTTTTATCAAATGCTGTCATCTTTCCCAAGTAGTTGATATGCAAAAAGCCTAGGTATAATCTTGAGCTGTTGCAAATGCTGTTATTATTGTTTTATAGCTCTTTTCAAAGTTAGCTTTATATTTTAAAATGTTACTTATTGTAAAATATTTAAGTAAAGAAGAAAAATAGAGAATATACTAGAAATTCTATCTCAAATGAGGACTATGTTGGTGCATATAGACACATTTAAGTATATGTATACAGCTTTATATAAAGATGTATATGACATATATATGATGTTCTGCAACCAACATTATTACACGATAAATTGTCACGGACACCTTTCCATCTTCATAAATATAGATCTAGAAGTCACTTATAGTGATTGGAGGTTATCACATTGTCTATACCATAATTTACTTACTTAGTTGCCTACTGAAGGACGTTTAGGTTGCTTCCAATTTTCCATCATTATAAACAATGCTGAACATCTTTGTGTTTACATTTTGGACATTTTTTTGTAATTATCATCTTAAGGTAAACTCCTAGAAGTGGGATTGCTAATAATAATATGCAAAAATTTACAAAAACTTTGAAAAGATTATACAAATAAAATATTTAAAAATTTTAAATTCATGTTTTCTGTACCACCTCAGTGTCCAGTTCTACTCTGTAAGATCCCCTATTTTAAATATTGCTACTTTTATTATTATTCATAATGGCTATTTCTGTAACTTAATACTGATATATATCTATACATATTTATTTATCAATGTTAGAGAACATATTGACTTCCATTGAATTATCAAGGACATGTGTTCTCATGGTCCTTTTCTGCTTGTTTTTCTGCATCTACCCTTGCTGTGTCTATATTATCTCCCATTAATCTAGAGGTAAAAGTCAATATTTGGATTTTCAAAAAACCCAAAATCCATGTATACAAAACTTTTATAAAAAATATACATTTCCCAAAGAGATTAGAGATAAGTTTATATTGAAGCAAAGCAAATCATTTTATTTATTTATTTTATTTATTTTTTATTTTTGCAAAGCAAATCATTTTAATGGGCACAGAAGACATTCCCATTTTTAAAAAGCCCCATTAGCTGTCTGTAGCTAATTAAAGATGGCAACCAATTCTTGGTCATTCTTCCCAATAGAAGATGGAGTTTATTTCCCCTCTCTTTGAATCAGGGCTGTCCTGGTGACCACTTAACCAATAGAATGCAGTAGAAATTAACCAGTGTTAGTTTATTTAAGGACTTGTGGCTTCTGCTTCCTCTCCTAGAATGTGTGTCCTTGTGATGTCCTTTTGAAGCCTGGCCACCATGACGTGAGATGCTCTGCACAACACATGCCTACCCAAGCTCCCAGCCAACTACCAACATCCACTGCCAGCCATGTGGGTGAGCCATCTTGGACATTCCAGTCTAGTGGAGTCTCCAAATGTTTGCAGCTCCAGTTGCCTGTGATAATGTAGAAATGGACAGTGTATCCTAATGAACTTACAGACTTGGCTAAGAAGATTTCACCTGAGCTCCCAGATGTCTTCAGACCCAGCTCACATCGTGTGGGGCAAATGAAACATGCAGGTGAGTCCAGATTTAGGGTAGTCTGGTAGAGAGAAATGCATACCTGAGGCAGTTGCCCAACTACTGGCTCTATCATTCATTTCACCCCAACATCACCCTCCTTTGTTGGCTCCTCCCCATCTCTTGTCCTGTGTGCCCTACTGTCACTTCTTTTCCTTTCGAGAGGCAAACAAGCCAAATTCTTCCTCTGGTGTCACTGAATATATCTTTCCCCACCCTGGATACTTTAGAACCTGCTGAGCCAGGTTCTCAGTGGGCAGGATCTTACAGAGACATTCTTCCATGTAAAGTCAGTTCTCTCTCAATAGAGAATTGTGGCAAATGAAACCTTCTCCAGGATGAACAAGTGATAAGTTAGACACACTGCTTCCCTGACATTCATAGCCGAACTTCTCTTCCTTCCCTTTCTTGTCTCCTCCCCTTCTCCTTACATCTCTTCCTCTTCTCCTTTGTCCCATCTCCTTGTTCTTGTCCTCATTCCTCTGCACACTGAGAAGCAACCCAGTTGCTTTTTCAGACTGATCACTGTTCCAATTCCAAAAAACAAATGACCTCACGGTAGAGATGCATACCCAGAGTCCACGAATGAGTGTTAGAGGACAATGGAAATGAATTAATTAGTTATTCAATACATTTGTTAAGCACCTGTTTTCTGGAAGGCAGTGAGCTAGCCAATGGGGAAGAAATCAAAGATATATGATATTCACACTTTGTTTCTTCTCCCATTTTTGTTCTCAGTATCTTATGTACATGGCAGTGACTCTCATTCTAGCCTATTAGTTTAAACATATTTACTGAGTTCTCCCCAAATCTCAGGAACTATAGAAGTATGTACCTTTAGGGAAGTTCCTTTGGCTCTGTACACACTTTCCTTGTACCAATTTCCTATGGCTGTTGTAAGAAAGTACCACAAACCCAATGGCTTAAAACAATAGAAATTTACTTTCGCATAGTTACGGACACCAAAAAGTCTGAAATCAAAGTGTTGGCAGCATCATTTTCCTTCTGAAGAGTCTAGGGGAGGAGCCTTCCCTTCCTTGTCTCTTCCAGCTTCCAGTGGCTCCAGGAGCTCCTTGCCTTGTGAAGGCATCGCTCCAGCCTCTGCCTCTGTCCTCACATGGCCATCTTCCCTCTGTGTCCATCTGCATCCAAATGTTCCTCTTCTTATAAAGACACCAGTCATGTTGGATTAAGGCCCACTCTGTTCTAATATGGCGTCATCTTTTTTTTTTTTTTTTTTCAACGTTTATTTATTTTTGGGACAGAGAGAGATAGAGCATGAACGGGGGAGGGGCAGAAGAGAGGGAGACACAGAATCGGAAACAGGCTCCAGGCTCTGAGCCATCAGCCCAGAGCCCGACGCGGGGCTCGAACTCATAGACCGCGAGATCGTGACCTGGCTGAAGTCGGACGCTTAACCGACTGCGCCACCCAGGCGCCCCTATAAGAGACTCTTAAGTACAGAGAACAAACAGGGTTGCTGAGTGGGGGTGTGGGTGGGGGGGATGAGTTAAATGGATGACAGGCATTAAGGAGGGCACTTTTCAGGATGAGCACTGAGTGTCATATGTAAGAGATGAATCACTGGGTTCTACTCCTGAAGCTAAGACTACACTGTATGTTAACTAACTTGAAAAAAACTGTTTATTCATTATGAGAGAGAGAGAGAGTGAGAGAGAGAGAGCAGGGGAGGAGCAGAGAGAGGAGAGAGAGAGAATCCCAAACAGGCATCATGCTGTCAGTGCAGAGCCCAACACAGGGCTTGAACTCATGAACTGTGAGATCATGACCTGAGCCAAAATCAAGAGTCAAACATTCAGCCATCTGAACCAACCAGGCGCCCCTAATATGACCTCATCTTAACTTGATTAATTCTGCAAAAACCTTATCTCCATAAAGGTCATATTCGCAACTATGGGGGTATAACTTCAACCTACTTTTTGGCGGGGGAACAATGCAACCCCTAACACTCTTCTGTCTTTCTTTTTCTGTCTGATTAAGCTTCTCCTCCTACTCTCCATTCTTTAACTTTACTCTCTTTTCTCCACACATCTGTACCCTCCATTCTTACGTGCCTCCACCCCAGACCCGCCTCCCTTTCATTTCCAGCTGTAGACCGAACCCTATGTCTCTCACAGTAGTGATGCTGCCTCTCATGAAGGTGGATCACAGTAGCCCACAGGTGAAAAAAGGAGGGGAATATTTTTAGAGTGACAGAAGTCTCAGCAATTGCTTCCTCTCTCCCACTCTCTCAGTGTCCTGCCATCTTGAATATACCACCCACTGGTAAGCACTCTGGAAGGAAAGAGCTGAGAAAAAAGAAGGGCGATAAGGATGAAGAAATTCTCTAGATAATTATAGCAGGCAATTAATCTAATTAAGTGAATATTATTCAACCACTTTCATAATACCTGCCAGAATGTTGTCAGATTTTGATAAAATGCAGCAGATTTTTAAATAAGTAGGAAAGGATTACAGCTCTTAACTTTGGCAATGAAACTTTTAATAAATCCATCAACTCCATTTCACCTGTTTTATATTTCCTCCTGTGGGTCCTGCCTTTATTAACAAGTGGGGTTTGCAATTGGCCAGCATGTCATTGGCGCCTAATACTTGAGTGATTTCAATCAGATCAGCCACAGCGCTGGCTCATGTAAATGCTGATGAATACACTTTATCAAGCTGAGCCAGCTTCTGGTATCGGGAAGTCAGTGCCTCTTGTGTCTGCTCTCTCCCCTCAATCACACGAGAGTGAAGGCTTGTGGTCAGATCTTAGTGGACACAAGTGTATTATCTCAATTGTTGATGGTCTGTTCTCCAATGTCTCTTTCCCACATAAAGGGACACTAGGGCCTTCACTGCCCTGATTTCTGGCATCCCAGGTGGGAAAATGAAGAGAGGCATATTGTGGTGACACATTTCAAACCAACTCCTACAGGCTGTGAGCCAGCTCTGAGACAGGTAAGAAGGGCTGGCTTATTAGTTTGCTAGGGCTGTCATGACAAAATACCACAGACTGTGTGGCTTGGACAACAGATACGTATTTTCTTATAATTCGGGAGGCTAGAAATCTGAGATTGATGTGTCAGTTAATTTGGCTTCTTCTGAGACCTCTCCCATTGGCTTGCAGATGGCCACCTTCTCACTGCGTTCTCCTGTGATCTTTTCTCTGTGTTCACCCTTGGTGTCTCTTTTTGTGTCTAAATTTCTTTGTCTTATAAGAACACCAGTATGATGGAATTAGAGCCCATCCTAATGGCCTCATTTCCACTTAATCACCTCTTTGGAGACCCTATTTAAAGAACCAAATACAGTCACATTCTGAGGTACAGGGGGTGGGGTGGGAGTGGAGCAGAGGGGATGTCAGGGCTTGAACATATGAATTTGGAAGGGACACAATTCAGTCCATAGCTGAATTGCCAACACTGGTTGGTCTTAGCAGCAGCATATGATTCTTAATGTGGCGTTACTTCCCTCTTCCTGTCTTTACTCTCCCCATCCAGAGTCTTATAGGTATGAATCTCTCAGGGGTGGCACCTAGGAAGACCTGCCCAGGTCATTCTAAGGAACACTGAACTGTGGGGCCTCTGTGTCACTGTCAGTTGCTGATAACTGCCTTTCCAATACTAACAATTATTCTCTAATTTTTTTATATGCTGACAGGCTGTTCAACTAAAAGTCTCAGAGAGAGAGAGAGAGAGACAGAGAGAGAGAGGGCAAGCTGCTGTGGGTAAACTGTGCATAGCCCACACTATTTTATTGATGTTGTGATCAGTAGGGATGGACCGTTACTGAAGCATTTAATGAAGAGTTGTGTAGATTATAAATTATCATTGTCCAATGCAGGGAGTGCCACAAATGGCGTGTTGGGCCTGAGAATTTTATGCCTCATGCAATTCTTCATAAAAAAATCAAAGAGCATAATTGCTCTAGACATCCTTTCTAAAACCAGTGAGATTTTATATATTTATGTATGTAGATTCAACATTATACATGCATGTACATATGTATGGATCGGTATATCCTGGTGTGTATGTTATGTGCACACACATATGTAAATACATATGCACATATGTATATATGTGTGTGTGTATGTATGTGTGTTTACTCATCTCATATATAATAAAGTATCAAGCACCCTACCTACAGACTTCTGAGGATTTCCTTGGAGTCTCTGGTCCTGCACTCATCCTTAGCTCCATATTCCAGTATTATTATCTCCATTTAAAGTTCTTTGCCCAAACTCAACACAGGGAATAGCTCACCTGCCAATTTTTTCATAAAGGTTGACTTTCTACTATGATTCCTGGCCTTCTCTCTTACTCTGTCTCTCTCCCTTAAATCACTTCCCATGTTTCTTTCCTGTGTTCTAACACCTACTCCAAACTTTTTCCTCCAACTCCATGCACAAAAAAACAAAACAAAACAAAAGAAACTTATGTTACTGAGTTAGATACAGCAATTTAGCTCTCTATCCTGATCCCAGACTGGCTTCTGGGCCTTCCTTTGAATTAAGAAAAATCATTCCACATGTATTTATTGAACACTTACCAGGAGGCGCTATTTTAGGTGCCTGAGGGGCTCTTGAAGGTGTTCTTCTAAGTAAGGAGAACATCCACCTTCAGAAAAATAATGGGTTGAAACAGAATTTTTTTTTTTGAGATTCCTTTATGTTTGGATGAGGTAAAATTCTCTATTTATTAGGAGTATTTCTTAAAAGTCTTGTTGTACTTTAAAACAATTATTGTGAGGCACCTGGGTGGCTCAGTCAGTTAAGCATCCGATTTCGGCTCAGGTCATGATCTCATGGTTCATGGGTTCAAGCCCCACATGGGGCTCTCTGCTGTCAGTGCAGAGCCCACTCAGGATCCTGTCTCCCTCTCTCTCTGCCTCTCCCGTGTGCACATATGATCTCTCTCTCTCTCTCTCTCTCACAAAAATAAACACTAAAAAATTTTTTTAAAGGTTATTGTGATCTTCAGAACCTTTTCATCATGCCCAACCAAAACCCTACCTATTAAACAGTAACTCCCCATCCCCTACACCCAGTCCCTGGCAGCCACCATTCTACGTTCTGTCTTTACAAATTTGCCTACTCTCCCCACCTCATGTAAGTGAAATCATATAATATTTTCTCTTCTGTGTCTGACTTACTTCAACTGAGCATGACATTTTGAGGTGTCATCCATGTAGGAACCTGTACCAGAATTTTGGGGTTTTTTTTAGGGTCAAATAATATTCCATTGTATGGCTGTATCACCTTTTGCTTATTGATTCATCTGCTCACAGACATTTGGGGTGTGAGTGTGTGTGTGTGTGTGAGAAAGAGAGAGAGAGAGAGTGTGTGTGTGTGTGTTGGTTAGGGAAGACTTGGTGACATTTTTGAGCTGGGCTGTGAAACTGGTCAGGATTTGGGGAAGTGGAGATGAAAAGCTCTTTCCCAGTGACATCAGTAAGACATCAGATAGGTGTGGTAGATACTGTTACTTCTCCACCCGAATCCTCTAGTCCTTTTTACCTTTCTTCTTCCACCCCCTACACAAACTTTGGTGTGCTGGGCTTTTAAGAGCTCTGCACCTGTGACTCTTTGAGGGCTGTCCTTGGACGACTTAGACCAGTGTTGCCTCCTTGCACAGAGATCCAGAAGTGCCTGGTGTTATATCTCACATTCCCTGCCCCCGCCCACCTGGGCCCCTAGCCAAGGACTTGCTGGTGCAGGAGTGGGAAGGCCAGTAAACTTTGCCTCTGAGGCTTACTTGAAAACTGAAACTTCCCCGCTGGATCAGGCCCATGCTCCCATAGCTATATTACACCGCTTCTTGGCTTTTTCCCCTCCTGTCTAGCTTCCTCCATAAGTCACCTGCACACTAATCCTCATGTCAGGGACTCTGGGGAACCCCACCTAAGATAGTGGGCATGTGTACTGGGAATAGAAGTAGCTCACTTCAACTGTAGTGAAGAAAGGTAAGTGGGGGTCAGGTTACAGAGGGCTTTGAATGCTGGGCAAGTCATTAGTTCTTTATTATGGAGGGAATGGGCTGTCATCAGCAGTTTCTCAATGTGAATTAGCCTCCATGTGAGGGGGATTAATAAAGAAGTTAGAGTGTAGGGAATCTGGATGCTGTCAGCTGGCTAGAAGGCTATTTTGATTACCCAGTTACTGTTGGCTTAAAATGTGTGTTAAGATGTGGCAGCAGGAGTTGAAGATGGGCCACATGTAAGGGGGACTTTGGAGGCTGTGTTGGCACATTGTGGAAGTGAACGCCGAGGATGAGGGAGAAGTCACCTGATGCCACGTCCTGAGTCTCCACCTGTGAGGAGATGGGGGCGCCATATACACAGGAAGAAGGATGGGTTTAGAAGGAAATGTGAACTTGGTCTCCATGTATGGTCTGCCTCATAGAAACCACCTATTTTTAACTCAGAATTAATATTTCTTCCCCTCACATGCTTCACGATTTATCTCTCAGGAGCAGACATTCCTTTCCTAGTCATCATCTTGCATAATTCTTAGATCACTGTGGCTTAATTGGTGTTTGATCATTCTTAGCCTCAGCTCTCCAACATCAAGGGAGGGTTTATGGAGGTGTGAGGGTTGGGAGGGGAGGGAAGCTCCTCATTGCAATGACAGGGAGTTTCACAGAGCTGCGTGTTGTCTCCTTTTACAGGTTCTTGGATGGCATGCATTGCATTTAGATAACACCTAATGTCAACGGAGCAGCAAGCTGGGAGAACTGAGCTGTGAACCAGTTCCATTTAACAGTAGGGCTGAGTTTACTGCACACTTGAAAAATTAACTATGTCCTTCTTCACGATCTTCCAATATACTAATTATTCTGCAGAAGCAGAGTGGGTGAACTTGCAGGCCAAACATTCCAAACAATAAAAACACAAGATAATCAGTGTATCACTGAAATAATTTTTCTTACAGACACAACACTTAGCTTTATTGTCAGTATTATCTAAGATTGTATTTTGCTTAAGATAATGAGCACTGTGCTAAGAACTGAGAAATACTCAAAGGCGCCTCACTTTTAATTTAAACACCAGTTAAACGTACCATCCCAGAGCAGAGATGTCGCCATTGTTCTTAGTGCATCTGGGGTTTATTGCTTTCCAAATTTACATGTTCTTCATGTTAGATGATGGTGCTGTGCCCTATCAGCAGCTCTCTGTGGGGATCCCGAGGAAAAATTCTGTACTTAGTAAACAGGGACCAAAACACTGAAGGATGATGCCTAAATTAGTTTAATCACTCATGAGTTGATTTAGACCCACCAACATTTTTGAACTCTTACTATGTGCTAGGCATAGTGTTAAACACAACACTGGAGATATACTGGATATGGATAAATGAGGTACAGCTCCTGTTGTACAAAGACTTGCAGGCTAGTCCGGGTTACTGACATTGGAAATGGACAATGTCAGTACTGTGTGATGTGGTACACAGAGGTCTTACCAGGTGGCAGAGAGGAGGGGATTCTGTTGGAGGTTCGCCCATTCTGGGTCTCCATCCCTAACAGCATGTTTCAAATGGACTGAACACTCCTTACATCTGGCACTTTAAAAAGCGAGGAGACTCCTCAAAAAGTGAAAAAATAGAATTTTGATCCAGAAATTCCACTCCTAGGTAGACACCTGAGAGAAATGAAAACATGTCCACACAGAAACGTGTTGCAGGCTTCTTCCCAATAGCCACAGGGTGGGAACAACTCAGATGTCCATCATTTGGTGAAAGGATAGGCAAAATGTGGTTCATCCATACAAGAGAATATTATTATTCAGCCATAAAAAATAATGAAATTCTGACACATGCTATAACATGGATGAATCTTGAAAACATTATGCTAAGAGAAAGAAGCCAGACATGAAAGGTCATGGTTGCATGGTTCCATTTCTATGAAATATCCCAAAGAGATAAATCCAGAGAAAACAGAAAACAGATTTGTGCCTGCCTTGGATTAGGGGAGCAGGGATGGGAATAGGCATGGAGAATCCTTGTAGGTTATGAAAATGTCTTGGAACTAGATAAAGGTGAAATTGCACAACATTGTGTGTATACTAAATGTCACTGAATTGTACACTTCAGAATGGTGGATTTTTTGGTATGTGAGTTTTACCTCCATTGGGCACAGAGAAGAGAGAGAGGAGAGACTTAGTTATTTGTGTTCAGACCAAAGCTAAAGGGACACCAATTAGGCAGTCTGAATTCCCTAACTTGGGAAAGCCATTAGTAGGGATGAAAAAGGACCTCTTCAAAGTTATCTTTGGTTCATGGTATGTTTTACATCAAAATATACTCCGTCTTTGAAATACAAACAAAAGTATTCTGATTTTTACTGTTCCTTTTGCAAGGGGAGAAATGTGTAACAGGCTAACCTCTTGCTCTCCATTCTTTACCCTCCCTTCAATTCTAGAAGAATCTCCGGGTTAATGGGATTTCAGAGGAAGCTTTCCAGAGGAGAAAGTCCCTGTCTGAACTGAGCATTTGCAGGATGAATCGGAGCCATTTAGATGAAGACTTTGGAAAGGAGGAGTGGGTAGAAGGAATTGCAGTTGGGGAGAGAGCATGAACAAAATAACATAGCATGAAGAAACATGGTATGTCTGGGGGAACTACAAGCAGGTCCTGATTACTGTACAGGAAGGTGAGGCAGGGACTTGAAGATGGGCCTGTAGAGCTGGGAAGAGAAGGCTTTCTGTGCGATGCTAAGTATTCTGGAGGCAGTGGTATTCTGGAGAAGGCTCACCTGTGCACAAGCTGACTGTGTACATCTCCCAACTTGGAATGCAGAGACATCAGACTGGCCAAAGCGAGGGCTCCTTGGGTGTGAAATCTGTGTCTTTGCACAAGAACTCATGTTTGGTTTAATGCTTTCTTGTCGCTATCTTGACATTCTGAATAATTCTTTAACAATCAACCCTACATGTTCATGTTGTGCCTGGCCCTATGAATTACGTAGCTGGTAATTCAGCTACATGGGAGAGTTTACATGGCAGAAATTGGCGAGTGCTGCAAATTGGGGCTTTACCTCCAGGACAACCAGTTACCAAACATCGATCAGCACACCATTGTCTGGAGGAAAACCCCCCAAAGCTGTAGTTTCCGAGGTGTGACTAGGTAGGAAGCAGGACGTTGTGGGGGGTGGGGTGAAAGAGGAAAGATGTCTAATGAGTTCCTGCTTTAGGAGATGACCTGAGCGTAATGTAAATTGTGCATCTGTTGATTGTATCAAAGAAGTAGGCAGTACCTGCTCTGCCTCAGGTACTTTGTGAAGCTCTAGGAACGAACACCAAATAGAACTTAGTCTTGGGGAAAGAAGGTCAGGGAAGACTGGCCACTAATCTGAATCATGAAGTAGAATGAAGTTATGTGCAAAAGCAAGAGAATCTGGGTCCTTTTAGAGACTGGCACTTGGTCCAGTGTGGCTGAAGTTGGGTGCTTCTGGGGAAGGGGGGATGGAGTCGAGACTGAAAAGTGGTCAGATGGCTGTTAGACCACCACCAACATGGTCACAATTTTGGCTTATTTGGCAGGTGGTGGGGAACCACCATAGGAATAAGTAGAGTAGTGATGTGCCTAAATCTTCATTGTGCAAAAATCCTCTTTGCAGTGTAGGCATTGACTGGAGTCAGGACAGCAGGCAGGATGGATTTGTAGCCATCCAGGATGGGAGTGAGGGGTGCCTGCGTCACCAAGGTGGTGGCAGTGGGAAGAAAGAGGAAGGAGGTGTTTGAAATATTTCAGTAATAATGGCAATTTAATGCCTGGATGTGGGTAATGAGGGAGGAATGAGAGGCTAGGATTACACTCAGGTTTCTGGCATGAATATCTGTGTGTAAAAAGAAAAAGAAAAAAAAAATTTAAATCATTAAAACATCACTTCTATCCCCGAAACCACGTACCTTATTTTTCTTAGTGAGTGTTATGTTAGTCCCATACAGGCAATAAAAGCCATAAAAATGTATACTTCGATGAAAACATGCTCCAGAAAGAACTTATACAAGGAAAACATTGGTTCAGTACAAATGCATCTTGTTTTTAAGCCAACTTGGGAAAGGTAGATACAGTTTAGTTTCATAACAAAACACAGTTTCATGAACCCTGTTAGATCATATTCTGCATCTCATTGGTGATGTGTCATCTTAATTTCAACTGAATCCAGGTAAGGGGAGGTACAGAAAGATGGTGAGAGGTCAGAGATGTAATTGAGGTCAAATCAGCCACAAGTGGAGTCTGGAGAGTTGTTAGCACAGGGAGGGTGTCTTGCTCCAAATGGAGGACGGTACAGTTCTGTGCATTTAGAATTACGGGCTGAAGGGAAAAATAAAACCAATGACTAATAGGAAAAATGAAATATAGTCACTTTACTTCCACAAATGTGTATGTGAAATTTATTCAATTTAATTTTTAAAATAATTGTCTTAGACTCTGGGCATTGGAAACACAGATAAAGAAAGATTTGATCTCTGTTCTCAAGGAGCTTATAAGCATGAACATAGCCAACTTTAACAGATGAGAGACTGAAATATAAAATAGACAATGACCAGTGCTATGGTAAAAAAAAATGAACTTATAATCAAAATAGAATTCTGACCTCAAATCTGCAGCAACCAGCTCAGAAAACCAAATCCACTATCTACAGTAACCAGCTCAGGAAGCCAGACTACTATCTGTAAGTTAGACTTGTAAGAGGTCAGACCACTATTTCTGACAATCAGTTCAGGAAGCCAAACAATAACCCCTGTAATGATTGGCTCCATGTGGCCAGGATCTGACTCATATCTGACAGCTCCCTAATTTTGTCTTGTCTCTGCTTCCACCCTAGCACCTACCAGAGTAAGCCAAATATGCACCCCTGACCAATCACTCAGGATTCCCTCCTTCCAGGGAGCCCGTCTCCAGCTGCCCCAGGCCAACAGCCTCCAGTCAGGACACCCCTGGAGACCTCCCTTCTTCCATTACAAAGTGCTTCCACACCACTACCTCCTTGCAGCCTCTGAAATGCAAGTAGTGGTGCCCACTCCCTTGTCAAAGCAAGCTCTAAGTAAGTAGCCTTTGCCTGTTCTTACTTGGGTGGTTCATTTACTGCCACATAGACAAGGCAGAAAGAATAAAGTAAGTGCGAAAAATGCGTACAAATCTCACACTGTGTGGGAATAGAGGAGTGCTTCATTCTGTCAGAGAAGGTTGGGCATGCCAACTTGTAGCAACTGGCTGAAAAACACCCATGGTACTTCTCTGAATAATGTCTGTTTTAAGTTTTTGTATGCTAGTGCTAAAATAACTTGTAGACTTTTGACAAAGGGGGAGATGCTGTCTGACCTTTAAAGGGAAAGAGCAGTTTTGGCGGCTGAGGCTTTAGATCTTCCCTCCCAGCTCAGGACTCGAGGAAAAACTTGAATTACCGAAACTGGCAGGGGCTCAGCTAGACTTCAGGCATTTTCTATCAAACATGAGCATAAACCGTGTTTTGAGTGAGAAAGGCTGCATATTTTCATTACTCTTGGTGAAATAGCATTTCGTGATATTTGTATTTCAGCCCGGTTCTCTCCCTTTATTCCCCTTATTCAAACAGATAGTAGTCCCTGAGGTTCCTTGTTCAGAGAGGGTTTTGCACTGACTGGTTTGTTTCCAAGCTTAAACCATTGAAGAGATAAGACAGTGGGTCTCCGATAAGGAACCCTCACTAAGAGTGTCCTGCTTGGAGATCTGATGTCATGGAGAAGCAGGAATGAAAGGCATGAAGGACCCTTCTCCTCTCCATCTGGGCTACTCTCCACCACAGATTAGAAAGAATTTAGGTAAAAGGAGAAGGAAGTCTGGGGGTCTTGGAGGAGGGGGTCTTAGCTATGGCTTCCTAGAAGTACTTGGACCCAAGGGAGAAGCAAGAGGGGCAACCCGGCTTATTTAGGCAGATGGGCTCCCACATGTAGATGGGAACAACAGAGAGCTGGGAGGCCAGCTGGGCCGTGCAGGGAGAAGTGATAACCTGATAACCCTTGTCCAGGAGACCTCTATAACCTCCCAAGCACTCCAGAGAACCTCGGGAAGCTCTGAAAGTAATCGAGGTTACGTTTTCTTCCAGACTTGCATTATTGGAATTGAATCAGAAATCAGTCTGATTTATGTAAATAAAGGGATGGGGGTGGGGTGGGGAGAGGTTGCACCAGAGTTTCTGCACTGTGAGTCATGGATACTTACATGAAATAAAAGGACCACAGAATAAATACAGATTATCTCACATTGTGTGTGTTTAAGTTCACAGGATGGACTGTGTATATGGAAACACTCATGGCTTGGGGGGATAGAAGACTCAAGTAGGAGCCATAGATCAGTTATCTAGCCACCACTTGCTGATGTCAAGGAGCATGTTTGTTTGCATTTGCATGCAGATTTTTTTTGCCTTTCTTGTCCCTTCTTATTATAGACTTTGTGGCTGTTCTTTGTGTCAGGATTTTGTTTGTGAATTGGGTAAGAAGTTAGACTCCCTTAGGGAAATGCATTGAGTAGGAGTTTAAAGCAGAGTAGAAATGAGGAGGAAGCTGGGAAATATTGAATCTTTTTTATATAAATTCTTGGTCTCTTTATATTATCTGGGTTTGGAGTAAAGAGAGCTAAAACATATTTCTTTTGGGGGAGAAGTGTTTCAAAAAAGCAAAGATTTAGGAGAACATATCACCTACATCTGTAGATTAGAAAATGTGGTTTCATTAAAAATATTGACTGGATTTCCAACAGAAAAACAAACTGGTCCTGATTTATGTTTTGTACAGGCAATCTATGGCTTTGCAGACTGTAATTATTCCTGCTTTTCTGCTGCCAGCTGTAGTGAGGAGGGTCTCTTTGGTGGCCATTGTAGGCAGAGAATGGAGGCTGATTCTGGCAATTGTTCATAGTGGATCCTGGGGGCAGCGCATGTTGGAGGCCAGTTCACCAGGATAAAATTTGGGGGATGTCACACCATTCTGTTCCTGGAGTGCTGTGCAATTGTAGCACAACACCAGCCTGGGGCAAGCTCCTGGGGAGGGAGCCAACAAGTTGTCGCTTAGAGGACAGTTTCTCAAATGAATGCTCAGGTCATGTGGAGAAGACCTGAGTCCCTAGCAGGACAATGCATCAGATTGAGAAATCAAGGTGGTTGGTAAATTCAATGGCTTAGTGCAGCACACACAGTCTTTCCTGCATGTAGAGGGCTTGCTCTAGGCACAATGGATTCTGGATCTGTTTGACAGCAAAGGAAATTTGGGGGATGGTGGTAGACAGAACAGTCCCCCAAAGATGTCCACACCCTAATTCCTGGAGCCTGTGAATGTGTTACATTATATTGCAAAAAAAGGGTTTTGCAGATGTAATAAAAATTTCTAATTAATAATCAGTTAACATGAAGATAGGGAGACTATCCTGGATCAAGTTGGGGAAAGAAAGGCAGGAAATCAATGTAGTCATGAGTCCTAAAAGCAGAACCCTTTCTCTGAATGAAGGCCAAGAGGAAGGGTGGAAAAAGTCAGAGAAACTCCAAGTGTGAGCAGGATCCCATGCATCACTGCTGGCTGAAGATGGAGGGAGAAACTACAGGCAGCCTCAGGTAGTTCAGACAAGTTTCCAGAAGCAGACCTCGGTCCTAGAGCTGCAAGGCCGTGAAGTCTCCCAACATCAATGAACTTGGAAGCAGATTTCCTCTCAGGGCCACCAGCTGAGAGAGCCCGGGCAGGCCAGCACCTTGATTTTGCCTGAGACCCAGAGCAGAAACAGCTGAGCCCACCCAGAATCCCAGGAGCATTTTTGTTTTGCTTTAAGCTGCTAAGTGTGTAGTGATTTGTTATAGGAGCAATAGCGGGTGAATACAGAATGAGGGGATTGGGTGTCTTAGTAAATTCAGGCTGCTATAACAAAGACACTACAGACTACGGGGCTTAAACAGTAGACACTTAATTTTTCGAATGCCCAGAGGCTGGCAGGCTGAGACCAAGGTGCCGGCATGCTTGGTTCTGGCAAGAATCCAATTCTGCTTTGCAGAAGGCTCTTGTCGCTATGTTCTCTTGTGGCAGAGAGGGCAAGCATGGGTCTCTTCATCTCCTCGTAAGGGCAGTAATTCCAACATAGGGCCCATCCTCAAGACCTAATTACCTCCCAAAGGACCCACCTCCAAATACAACCAATAGGGAGTTTAGCTTTCAACAGATGAACTTTGTGCGGGATGCCTTCAGTCCATAGCACAGGGTGATGGATCCAGTCTAGCTTGATAGTCGCGGTGGCTTGGGCAATTCTGGGGCATGGGACTGAATCTTTGGGTAGGGACTCTATGAACCCAGTGCCAGAAGGCAGAGAGAGAACCCAAAAAAGAGTAGGAAAGGACAGCAACTCAGGATGGCAGAATTCTCTGCAAGTTCAGGGCCTTTTAACTCAGCTGACTTCATCTTGAAGTCTTGGTGGGTGGCAGGTTAATCATGTTTTCACATGGAAATAGCATTTGTACCCGATGGCATAGGAATCAGCTGTATTTTGGTTACTCTTCATTCTCAAGCCTAACTGTCCTGTGTCTAATTCTCTTGCAATCTGTTAAGGCTTTTCCAGGAAACCAGTGAGAAAAACAAAACACCAGGTTGAGAAGGGAAGGGTTTGCTCAGCTACCATTACTTTCCTTGATGCAGTATTTTAGAAAATAAGTGATGTCTCTTCTGTATCCTGTGTGAAAGCTGCTGGCAACTTTGGTCAGAAAAACAGAAGTATTAAGATTTATATTGTTTTTATCTGGAAGAAAGTTGTGACTAAAAAAAAAAAAAAGGTAAAGCCTAAAACCAACTTCCACTTATTTCTTGTGATGTCACTTTGAGATATTTAGGACTCAAAGCTCTGTTTGTAATTGTAGTGGCTGCTTGATGGAAAGCCAGTGACAGGATTGCTGGTGGATGCAACCTACCAAATGGCTTAGCTTTGAATACAGCGACAATACCGTCCCCTCCTCTTCCCCAGGGACTGTGACCGGGCTTTGATGGCCACTTCTTCCATCTCAAAGGTTGAGGAAATCACTGTGTTCCCCCAGCAATGTTTGCAGCTTTTCATCAGTCACACCCACACAGAACGAAGGTTGTGACCTCTCAAGAGCTAATCTATTAATTAGAACAAGAAATTGCTCTGGAGTGCCCATCCTTAGAACAGCTTCTGAGAATCTCAGTTATACCAAAGGAATATTTCTTCCTTTGCAAGTCTGAGCCATCTTTAGGATGTGAGATACCATGTTCAAGGTTTTACTGGCATTTTGAAGTCTACGTTGTCTACGGATGAATAGCAATTTCAAATATTACAAATAATATGGTTGATTGTGTGCTTGTCTCTATGTGTTTTAACACCGAACTGAATGTCCTATGCAATGTGCCAATTTAACCTGACTCCTCCCCTGCCTCTCACAGATTCCATCTGCAAATCCTGTTTGTCTTTGTCTTTAAAATTTTCCCCAAATGCTATGACTTGACATTACTTCCACAAACACCATCCTAATCTGAGCCCCCATCACATATTGCTTGGACTGATACAGTAGCCTCCAAGGTGACCAACTTACATCACTCTCCAGCCCTATCCTCTGCTTTTTTCTTTTTTAAATACCATCTATATGTGGGATTATATTACCTACCAATCGGTTTGTGGCCTATTTCTTTACTGGAATGTAAGCTTCTGTTAATTGTTGTCTCCAGTGTCCATAATAATGGCAGTCATGAAGGATGCATGTGATAAACATGATGTTGAACTAAAAGTACCTGACTCATACGTATCAAATTCGTAGACTTGTTTGGATTTATTCCTGTTGTCTTATTTGCTTTTCTTTTACTATGCTTTCGAGTTGCTTTAACTGGGTTAATTGGTATTTTTGTTTATTTGTTTTCCACTTTTCCCTTCTCTAAGTTTGGAAATGTATGCAACTTATATGGAAATTTCTAATGTTTACCCTTAAATGCTTAACGTTGTCTAGAATGAGTAATTATCTAGAAATAATCTGGAATTAGTAAACTTGTCTGGAGTGAGTTTTATCTTCCACCTTCCACACTCCCAACAAAAAGGTAAGAACTTTATTGCGCTTCTAGTCCCCCTACCTAGTCACTATCTCACCTATCTCCATGAAACTCCAGGTTGTATGGGATATCTTATTTAAAAGTTAAATATTTAATATTCATTCTAAGGTCACAATTAATTTTACCACTGTGGTTGTAACCTTTTCCTATATAAATCTCCCCTCTGCATCCTGAAACTCCCTTCTCCCTATCCCCATAATTTTCATCGTGATGCTTCCAAGAAGGGTCACTGAATAGTAAACTTTATGAAAGTTTATGTCTGTAAGTGTATTTATGTTAAAACATATGTCAGGAAACTTTTTTTTAATGTAATCTTTATGCCCAATGTGGGGATAGAGACACTGAGGATAGGAGTTGCATGGCTCTACCAACTGAGTCAGCCAGGTGTCCCCAGGACACTTTTTTAAATGGTACAAATAATAAGTACTTTAGGCTTGCAGGCCATATGATCTCAGTTACAGCTACTCAACTCTGCCACCGTGCAAAAGACTGCAGCCATAGAATGGGCATGCTGTGTTCTGAGAAATTTATATTTATAAAAACAGGTGTTTGGTCCACTGGCTATAGTTTGCTGACCTCTGTTTTAAAGAATGGTTTGTCTGGGTATAGATTTTAGGTTCAAAGTTATTCTCCTTTAGATATTGAAGATAATTGCTCCAGTGTCTTTCTGTATCCACTGCTGTTCCCACGAGCTTGACGTTAACCAGATTCTCTTCCTTTGCAGATAACCAGTTTATACTTCTTCAGAAGGTTTTAGGGTTTTCTTTTTATTGTAATGAAGTTTCTCCATAGATTTTCAACAGCCAACTCCAAAAAATGTCTATTGAAAGTTACTTTTTGATAAAGCAAAGCTGAGTTTATTAATCCTACTGTAGTAAGGGAGACCATCACCAGGCTCATAGCAATGTCTCAGAAGGAGAAAGTCAGGGGAAGATATTTATAGGGTTCTGGAGTCAGGGCTCATGTGACTTAAGGCAGGTATTCTGAGGCAGGGAACTTATTAGGATTGGGCAAAATTCCTAACTAATAGTTTAGGTTTGATGGACACAGTGAAGCTCAAAGCAAATATTGATATATAAACTGTCGTTGATAAATGAGCTGTTTGCTCAGGTGTAAACACTGTTGTTCAGAGAGGAAAACTGTTTGCCCAGATGCACATACCCTTTACCCAGACAAATTGGTTTTCAGCAGTTTCCTGAGGTAAACAGCAATTATTTATTGATTTATGGCCTTATCTTTCTGGGCAAGTATTTTCTGGAACAAGTAAGTCATGTCGAAACAGGTGGTCTTGGTTCTTGGTCCCATTAGCTAAGCTATATGGACACAACTGTTCTCTAATACCAGTTGTGTCTGAATAATTTTGTAAAAAATGATCCTGCTGGGTAATGAGCTCTTTCAGAGACCTCATATTTTACTTCAGTTCTGTAAATTTCTAATCGATGATTTCTTTAAATTTTGTTTTGATTTTCTCTAGGCTCTTTTGTAATTGCTATTTATAATGGATGCTGGAACTAGATTTATTCTATGAAGTCTCTTAATTTTGTATCTTTTGAGCAAATTCTATGGCTTCATTTTCCAATTGATTTGCTCCTCAGCTGTGCCATTCTGTTTCTCTATGCATCATATTAAGTTTTCAATTTCAACAACTATAATTTTAATGCCAAACAGCTTTTATGAGTTCTATCTATTCTTTTGGTTGCATTATTTCCTTAAATCTTTGATATAGTTATGTGTCTTAAAGAGAAAACAAAAAACCCTTTTCTATGATTGCACTTCAATGTGCTTCTTGAGCTGTACGGTTTCCTCTCTCCATTCATCTCCGCCCCCCTCTATCTTACGGTGTTGACTCTCCTCGGATATTTGATTCTTGCTTCTACACCTTATGTTCAGATTCCCTGTTACAGATCTGCTATAACAACTTATGTAGACTGCTTGAGGGGGTGTGGGAACTGCCATTCAGACTTGTCCTCACTGCTCTTAGTGAGTGTGGCAGAAGCTTCTGTGATGTGTCAGGATAGGCTATGTCACATCCAGTCCTTAAGGCATACCAGGACCCTGCCCTCCATGTCCTGCTCCCACAGTTCCTGTGCCTGCCGCTTTGTGGAAGGTCAGAGCCCACACCGTGGCCACCTGCTGTGCCCGTGGAGGAGGCTGGGGCTCTGGGGCTGCCTGCTGTCCTCACCTGGGGGGCCCTCAGCCGCCACCTCCTTCTGGATGCCATTGCCCTTGATCTGGTGTTCAAGGCTTTTAGCAGAAATCGCCCACCTTCATCCTGGGCCGCAGTTTTTCCTCTTTATTCCTGTCTGCTTTGTAATTTTAACAGATTCTTTACGGTTTCTTTTTTTTTTTTAATTAAAAATGTTTATTTATTAAATTTTTTTTAATGTTTATTTATTCTTGGGAGATAGAGAAACACAGAGCATGAGCAGGGGAGGGGCAGAGAGAGACACAGAATCGGAAACAAGCTCTAGGCTCTGAGCTGTCAGCACAGAGCTCAACGCCGGACTGGAACCCACAGACCGTGAGATCATGACCTGAGCCTAAGTCGGACATCTAACTGATTGAGCCAACCAGGCGCCCCCAAAATATGTTTATTTATTTTAATGTTTACTTATTTTTCATAGAGAAAAAGCGTGAGTAGGGGAGGGGCAGAGAAAGAGGGAGAAACAGAATCTGAAGCAGGCTCCAGGCTCTGAGCTGTCAGTACAGAGCCTGACATGGGGCTCAAATGCATGAACTGTGAGATTATGACCTGAGCCCAAGTTGGATGCTTAACCGACTGAGCCACCCAGGCACCCCTACAGTTTCTGGCTGACCTAGAGTTTTCTTTCTTTCCAGTCCCAACTCTGTATTCATTTGTTTACTTTTAAAAATGTCTATCTGATGATTTTTATGAATTTCATATAGGAGACACTAGCAATCTGTCATGGAGCATTTATTTCCTTTCTTTGTTTAAGTTTATTTATTTGTTTATGTATTTATTTACTTACAATATGAAATTTATTGTCAAATTGGTTTCCATACAACACCCAGTGCTCATTCCAACAGGTGCCCTCCTCAATACCTATCACCCACCCTCTCCTCCCTCCCACCCCCCATCAACTCTCAGTTTGTTCTTAGTTTTTAAGAGTCTCTTATGTTTTGGCTCCCTCCCTCTCTAACCTCTTTTTTTTTTCCCTTCCCCTCCTCCATGGTCTTCTGTTAAATTTCTCAGGATCCATATAAGAGTGAAAACATATGGTATCTGTCTTTCTCGGTATGACTTACTTCACTTAGCATCACACTCTCAAGTTCCATCCATGTTGCTACAAAAGGCCATATTTCATTCTTTCTCATTGCCCTGTAGTCCATTGTGTATATAAACCATAATTTCTTTATCCATTCATCAGTTGATGGACATTTAGGCTCTTTCCATAATTTGGCTATTGTTGAAAGTGCTGCTAAAAACATTGGGGTACAAGTGCCCCTATGCATCAGCACTCCTGTATCCCTTGGGTAAATTCCTAGCAGTGCTATTGCTGGGTTATAGGGTAGATCTATTTTTAATTTTTTGAGGAACCTCCACACTCTTTTCCAGAGTGGCCGCACCAGTTTGCATTCCCACCAACAGTGAAAGAGGGTTCCCATTTCTCCACATCCTCTCCAGCATCTATAGTCTCCTGATTTGTTCATTTTAGCCACTCTGGTGTGAGGTGGTATCTGAGTGTGGTTTTGATTTGTATTTCCCTGATAAGGAGCGATGTTGAGCATATTTTCATGTGGCCATTGGCCATCTGGATGTCTTCTTTAGAGAAGTGTCTATTCATGTTTTCCGCCCATTTCTTCACTGGATTATTTGTTTTTTGGGTGTGGAGTTTGGCAAGCTCTTTATAGATTTTGGATACTAGCCCTTTGTCTGATATGTCATTTGCAAATATCTTTTCCCATTCCGTTGGTTGTCTTTTAGTTTTGTTGATTGTTTCCTTTGCAGTGGAAAGCTTTTTATCTTCATGAAGTCCCAATAGTTCATTTTTGCTTTTAATTCCCTTGCCTTTGGGGATGTGTCAAGTAAGAAATTGCTATGGCTGAGGTCAGAGAGGTTTTTTCCTGCTTTCTCCTCTAGGTTTTGATGGTTTCCTGTCTCACATTCAGGTCCTTTATCCATTTTGAGTTTATTTTTGTGAATGGTGTAAGAAAGTGGTCTAATTTCATCCTTCTGCATGTTGCTGTCCAGTTCTCCCAGCACGATTTGTTAAAGACACTGTCTTTTTTCCATTGGATATTCTTTCCTGCTTTGTCAAAGATTAGTTGGCCATACTTTTGTGGGTCTAATTCTGGGGTTTCTATTCTATTCCATTGGTCTATGTGTCTGTTTTGGTGCCAATACCATGCTGTCTTGATGACAGCTTTGTAGTGGAGGCTAAAGTCTGGGATTGTGATGCCTCCTGCTTTGGTCTTCTTCTTCAAAATTACTTTGGCTAATCAGGGTCTTTTGTGGTTCCATACAAATTTTAGGATTGCTTGTTGTAGCTTTGAGAAGAATGCTGGTGCAATTTTGATTGGGATTGCATTGAATGTGTAGATAGCTTTGGGTAGTATTGACATTTTAACAATATTTATTCTTCCAATCCATGGGCATAGAATGTTTTTCCATTTCTTTATATCTTCTTCAATAACCTTCATAAGCTTTCTATAGTTTTCAGCATACAGATCTTTTACATCTTTGGTTAGGTTTATTCCTAGGTATTTTATGGTGCAATGGTGCAATTGTGGTTTATTCCTAGGTATTTTATGCTTCTTGGTGCAATTGTGAAAGGGATCAGTTTCTCTATTTGTCTTTCGGTTGCTTCATTATTAGTATATAAGAATGCAACTGATTTCTGTACATTGATTTTGTATCCTGTGACTTTGCTGAATTCATGTATCAGTTCTAGCAGACTTTTGGTGGAGTCTATCAGGTTTTCCATGTATAATATCATGTCATCTGCAAAAAGTGAAAGCTTGGCATCATCATTGCCAACTTTGATGCCTTTGATTTCCTTTTGTTGTCTGATTGCTGATGCTAGCACTTCCAACACTATGTTAAACAACAGCGGTGAGAGTGGACATCCCTGTCGTGTTCCTGATCTCAGGGGGAAAGCTCTCAGTTTTTCCCCATTGAGGATGATGTTAGCTGTGGGCTTTTCATAAATGGCTTTTATGATGTTTAAGTGTGTTCCTTCTATCCCCACTTTCTCGAGGGTTTTTATTAAGAAAGGATGCTGAATTTTGTCACATGCTTTTTCTGCATCGATAGACAGGATCATATGGTTCTTATCTTTTCTTTTATTAATGTGATGTATCACATTGATTGATTTGCGAATGTTGAACCAGCCCTGCAGCCCAGGAATGAATCCCACTTGATCATGGTGAATAATGCTTTTTCTATGCTGTTGAATTCAATTTGCTAGTATCTTATTGAGAATTTTTGCATCCATATTCATCAGGCATATTGGCCTGTAGTTCTCTCTTTTTGCTGGGTCTCTTTCTGGTTTAGGAATCAAAGTAATGCTGACTTCATAGAATGAGTCTGGAAGTTTTCCTTCCCTTTCTATTTTTTGGAATAGCTTGAGAAGGATAGGTATTATCTCTGCTTTAAATGTCTGGTAGAAATCCCCTGGGAAGCCATCTGGTCCTTGACTCTTATTTGTTGGGAGATTTTTGATAACTGATTCAATTTCTTCGCTGGTTATGGGTCTGTTCAAGTTTTCTATTTCTTCCTGTTTGAGTTTTGGAAGTGTGTGGATGCTTAGGAATTTGTCCCTTTCTTCCAGGTTGTCCAGTTTGTTGGCATATAATTTTTCATAGTATTCCCTGATAATTGCTTGTATTTCTGAGGGATTGGTTGTAATAATTCCATTTTCATTCATGATTTTATATATTTGGGTCATCTCTCTCTCTCTCTCTCTTTTTTTTTTTTTTTTGAGAAGCCTGGCTAGAGGTTTATCAATTTTGTTTATTTTTTCAAAAAACCAACTGTTGGTTTCATTGATCTGCTCTACAGTTTTTTTAGATTCTATATTGTTTATTTCTGCTCTGATTTTTATTATTTCTCTTCTTCTGCTGGGTTTGGGGATCTTTGCTGTTCTGCTTCTATTTCCTTAAGTTTATTTATTTTGAAAGAAAGCAAGTGAAAGAGAGCAAGAGAGAGAGGAGTGAGCACCAGTGGGGAAGGGTGGAGAGAGAGAGAGAGAAAAAAAAAATCCCAAGCAGGCTCCACGTTGTCAGCCCAGAGCCCTACATAGGACTCGAACTTATGGAACCATGAGATCATGACCTGAACCGAAGTCAAGAGTCATCACTTAACTGACTGAGCCACCCAGGTGCCCCACATTTATTTTCCTTATATCAAATCAAAGCCCGAGGCACCATCTTATCCAGCAAAAAAATTCATTCAGTCACTTTGGGGTGCCCTCATCAGAGAGCAGGGCCCTGGGATAGTTGGCACATAGCTATCCTGGGAGCTGATCTGTGGTCTGCCCTGGTTACCCTTCAGAATCCCATTGCCAAAGCCCATTGCTTGTTCTGCTACTTCTGTCCCATCATTGATACAGAAATCTTTGCCAATGCTGTGCCCTGTGCCTAGGGTCCAGTCTTTCTATGGTGATAATAGCCTTTCTCCCTGAGGTCAGGCTACCTTTTGTGACCATAATGAGGGACTTGGTGGTGAGCTGTAAGTTCCTGCTGCTGACCCCACTCTAGTTTACTAGTTTAGAGGACTCTCCCTTTTCTGTTTTTCTTTTTGTTTTCTGTTTTTTTCCCCCCACTCCTTCTATATCCCCCTCCCACCCTTTCTTAGACACCCATTTTCCTCCTTTCCATCTTTGGGATATAATCTGCAGAAGAATGATAGGGTTCCAGAAAGGTCTCCTCTTAAGGAAAGGAAACACAAAGGCTTTCCTGGAACGGGCAAAGAAAAATCCAGCAAATAAAATACATAGTTTCCACTCTTACTTTTTCCATTACTATTGCCTCATAAGCAACCACAGAATTCAGTAGTATAAAATAACCATTCTGTTATGTTCACAGATTTGGTGAATCATGAATTTGGACAGGAAAAACAAGGCTGACTTGTCTTTGTTTCATGACACCTAGATCCTCTGCTGGGAAGACTGGGAACTACAGGGTAACCTAAGGCTAGGGACTAGAATCATCTGGTAGCATCTTCAGTTACATGTTTGGTGTTTGGTGCTGGCCATCAGCTGAGTTCTCAGCTACGTTCTTCACTTAAACACCTGTATGTGTCCTTTCCACAGCATCTCTCCACATGGGCTAGTTTGGGCTTCCTCACAGCATTGTGGCTGAGTTCCAAGGAGCAGCTTCCCAAGGCAGGCATATGTGGCATTGTTAAGCCTTGGAAGTCACAAAGAGTTACTTTATACTGGTGAAACAGTCCAAGTTTCGGTGGCAATGTTTGGAAAACACAATCTGGCCGAAGACACCTTTTGGCCACAACAGTTCATATACCTTCCACACGTTGAGTTTATTCCCTCCCTTCTCTGAGAATGCTCATATTAGGTCTTGCACAGAATTATCCAGGGGTGGCTTGAGTAGGAGACCTTTTGCCTAACACATAAGTCATAATCTTTCCTCCCCAAATCTGCCCAAAATAAGCATGCTAAGTAAAAATGGTAAGCACCTCTGCAGATATTAGAACAATTAGAAAGGTCTTCAGGGCATTAGAAAAAAGACAAAGCTATCAGCAAGGCCCCTAAATAAACATGTAATCTGATCAAAAGCAGGGTGATTATTATATGTATTTTACCATAATTAAAAAAAATTTTTTTAAATATGTGCTCCATTTCAAAACAAAAGTGGGAGTGGGTTCCATGGTTACATCATGTTTGGAAGAGTTAAGTATTATAGTTGTTTTGTTTTCAGATTTACTGCATACCAGAGAAATCTAGAGTAAAAGCCTTACTTTCTTCTGTATAAAAGCATTTTTTAGAATGAACTGACTAAGGAGAACATAGTTTTGAATGTAAGGGAAGCAGATCATCTCTAGGGTCCATTGTGGTGCTAAGTCCTATGATTGTTTTCTGAGTCTGAAAAGAGTAAACCCCAGATGGTATTAATTCTGACATTTATTTGCTGCCTTTTCCTGAACTCAGGGATTTTTTTTTTTTTTTTTTTTTTTTTTTTTTTTTTTTTGCCACAGATGTGTCTGGATAGTGACAGATGGGAAAGAATCTTCTTCAGTGACCAGAATCTGTGCCGACAGCCTTGGGAGCCCAAATTAAGCTGCATTTATTTCCTTGGGCTCTCTGAGTACTGGGTGAAAGGAGCCTCCTCAAAATATTTGAGGGTTGCTTGAATACAAGTATTTTGTGTGTGAGTGGTTTTCAATTGCTTTCTTTGTTAGTAATACTAACATGGATCAAAACCCAGGAAAATATAATCCTAAAAACGCTTCAAATTCCCTGTAGAATTTTATTGTATTTGTTGTATTTTGTTTGATTGTTGCATGAGCTAGAGAATTTTTACAAGGGATCTTTTCTTTGTAATTATGTTTATTGTATCATAAATCTGATTTGTGATAATCTGATACAGACCGTCTTTAGTCAAATTGTACATAAGCACTTAATCCTTTTAGACTTCCTTCAAAAGGTGAATTATTTGGTAATCAGGAAGAATCATCACATAATTTATTTTATTTTATTATTATTTTTTTTAACATTTATTTATTATTGAGAGACAGAGACACAGAGCATGAGCAGGGGAGGGGTAGAGAGAGAGGGAGACACAGAATCCAAAGCAGGCTCCAGGCTCTGAACTGCCAGCACAGAGCCTGACGCGGGGCTCGAACCCACGAACAGTGAGATCATGACCTGAACCGAAATCGGCTGCCCAACCGACTGAGCCACCCAGGTGCCCCAATCACATAATTTATTTTAAAACAATACTTTTAGGAGCTCACTAATGATAGAAAATTCCAGAGAAATGACTATACTTTATTAAGATGACACTTGAACCAAAAAAATATATTTGTACTACTTGATTCCTAGCATTGAATTGGCCTGGTAGGAAACCAAGAAAATTATTTGATAGTGTGATTATGATACCTGACTTCCTCTTTCTTTACCTATTTCCCATTGCAGGGTCTAAAAAAGGGGGGGCACTGCTTTTTCAGCCTCCTTGCAACTGATTGTCTTTGACCTACCCGAGAAAACAGGAAAGCACATGAGGACACGTCTCTTCTAGGATGGTTATTATTGCTGCTTCCTCCTTTTGATGTTGTGCTATCGAGGGTATGAGTGGGGCTGTGGTAGCCACTTTGCCAGTCATAAGGAAAAGGCCAGAACCTCACAAAGCAGTTGACCCAGAGCGCTGGGTGGATCGGCTCTGGAACCACCTGCACCTAGATTTCTCACTGTGTGTGATAACTAAATGCCTCTGTTATTTCAACAAATTCAATTCAACAATATTTATTGAATATCTATAATGTGTTTGGGGCTGTTCTAGGTACTTTCGAAGATTTCAATAAACAAAGATCCTTGACCTCATGGAGTTAATTCTAGCCCTTTTTAGACAGATACTATTACCTGTCTTTTAAAGCATTCCCTAATGTTGGTGGTGTAATGTAGACTTTTGTGGGTCAGGTGCAGTGGTGTGCTGAGGCTGGCTCCTACCAGCTTGCAAGAATTTGTGGTTAAATTCAGAAATTTTGAGAACTGGGGCTCCTGGGTGGCTCAGTTGGTTGGACATCACACTTCAGCTCAGGTCATGATCTCGCGGCTCATGAGTTTGAGCCCCGTGTTGGGCTCTGTGCTGACAGCTCAAAGCCTGAAGCCTGCTTCAGATTCTATGATTCCCTCTCTCTCTGTCTGTCTGCCCCTCGCCCGTTTATGCTTTGTCTCTCTCTTTCTCAAAAATAAATAAACATTAAAAAAATAAAAAGAAAAAAGAAATTTTGAGAACTGGTTGTTAAATACAACCATTATTAAAAACTAAATTGTATACATTTATAATTAAATCAGTTGTATTAAAAAACAAACTCTTTACTTCCTGTTTAATTTAATATCTAACCTTTTGAGGTTTTTACATTTACTCTATTTAGATGATATAAATAGTATATAATGGTGTGCTACTGTGCATCTTTTCCCAAGTTCACATTCAATGTCACTTTGGTGGCTTGAAATCTGCAATAGTGGGAGTATTTATGCCATGGGAGTTGACAACTGCTACAAGTTAGGGCTTGATTTATTGGTTTAATGACTGTCTAGACATAAGAAGGGATGGAGGAAATATTAATAATGCAGATTAAACTTTAAGACTGTCATATCTGTAACCATTACATTGTGAACAGCATAAAACTTGGAGGAAATATTCTTTCTGCATTAGAAAATTATCTGATTCAGCAAGGGAGTCAATAATGTCAATGATGAGCAAGTGCAAGTTTGAATATGTTTTCATTGTTTCACCTTACTTGTTAATGTAAATAAACACATCAACTGACATTCTTGTCAAAACTACATTTGCTTATCAGTTGCAACCACGGGTTGACACAGACACAAGAGTTTGGCAAAAGAGCAAGGAAAGTGTTCTGTGAGAATTGACTGACTAAATACAACTTACAAGGAAGAATATTGTATGCTTTATCACTTGTGAACTGTTACTTATTTTATTTAAAAATGTTTATTTACTTATTGAGAGAGAGAGAGAGAGAGAGAGAGAGAGAGAGAGAGAGAGAATCCCAGGCAGGCTCCACTGCCAGTGCAGAGCTTGATGTGGGGCTTGATCTCACAAACTGTGATATCATGACCTGAGCCAAAATCAAAAGTCAGATGCTTAACCCACTGAGCCACCCAGGTGCCCCTGTGATACATGTCTTTTAGAATAGATAAATGTTAAAAATGGCAATATATTTTTGTATGTATACACTTATATGTTTTGTTTTAGAGAGATCACTGGTTAGGTGGGATCAAGGGGGAAACAGGATAAGAAAATGAATAAGAACAAAGAGAATTGCCAGGCTATCCAACCCAAACCATTTTGTAGGACTACTCTGGAATCCCTGTTCTTAGAAGTCCACATATGAAGCTAGACTTTGAATCTAGCATTGTGAGCAATTATCTAATCTGACCAGAACAGTTAATTTCATCCCACTGAAACAGTTAGTTTCAGTTACTAAACCCAAATAGTCCTTCATCAGGAGAACTATAGAAACTATGAACCAGATGACTTTGATATAACATGTGTGATTTGGACTATAACTGTCCTGAGTATATGACCCCAGTCACTGTAAATTGTGAACATGTTACTAAGAGGCCCATCTAGCACCCAGTTTGTAATATGCCTTCCTAACATGTCCCATTATGTGATGTAGTGGCCTGTGCCCCACTGAGGAACTAGCATGTTGAGGACATAAAGTAAAGCAGAGCACAAAATACAAACACATACCAACATGCAAAGGTGATATGGGACCTCCCTGGTCAGATTCTCCTTTGTGAACTAGGGACTTTACCCACACATTCTACACATGTGATTATTTTCTTTCCCCTTGGGGAAAGAAATTGGAATGAACAAATTCTAATTATTAAGCAAGTTACCAAAGGGTTCTGTATGCCCTTCTCAAAAGAGAAGTACCTCAACAAGGGAAGAACATGCAATATTTGCAAAATCCCTTAGATACATTTCTTATTTACCTAACAAGTTTGGTGACTGCTGGTTAATGGTGCCATTGGAGAAAAAGTTCCCATTAAATCTTATCAAATGAGTTCAGAGAGATGACTGGATTCACCATGGCCCAGGTTACCACCATGGGAGCTATAAAGGGATCTCTTTGTGAAGTAGCTGTTGGAGAGTGCCATGGAGTGGAGCTGTGACTTGTCTACAAAAGCTTCTTTGTCCTTTACCAAGAAGACTCCAGGCCTACTTGGCTGTTTGGAAAAAAAAAAAGAAAAGTTCACCTCACTAGCAGAGGCCTGAAACCAGTGTGGATAATTTGTGAATATTGTTATCATTGTCTTAGATTGAGATTTTTAAAAAAAAATTTTTTTTTTCTTCCAACGTTTTTTAAAATTTATTTTTGGGACAGAGAGAGACAGAGCATGAACGGGGGAGGGGCAGAGAGAGAGGGAGACACAGGATCGGAAACAGGCTCCAGGCTCTGAGCCATCAGCCCAGAGCCTGACGCGGGGCTCGAACTCACAGACTGCGAGATCGTGACCTGGCTAAAGTCGGACGCCTAACCGACTGCGCCACCCAGGCGCCCCGAGATTTTTTTTTTAAAGCACAAAAATGGTTGACTGTTTTCAATATTTGGGCATATTGAAACTTTCATCTAAAAACCTTTGCCTCCCATCCATTTATTTATTTATTTTTTTAAGGTTTTTTTTTTCTTTTTAATTTATTTTGAGAAAGAGAGGGAGAGAGAGAGAGAGAGAGAGGGAACCAGCAGGGGAGGGTCAGACAGAGAGACAGAGAGAGAGAAAGAGAGGGAGAGAGAGGATCCCAAGCAGGCCCCACATTGTCAGTGCAGAACCCGGTGCAGGGCTTGAGCTTACGAACCGTGAGATCATGACCTGACCCGAGATCAAGAGTCAGATGCTTAGCTGACTGAGCCACCCAGGCACCCCATTTCTTATTTATTTTTTAAAACTCCTTTGTCTCTTATAGTTACCATGAATGTAGCATATTGACTGAACTTGAGTTCCTGTCTGTTAATATAATATTTACTTAATTGATACGTACATGAGAACTTAAAATATTATTTCTTTATGATTTACATTAGAAGACATTACTTCAAAAATAATTTTAGCTCAAACGGATTCTCATCAGTGAATGTGTAAAACTGAAGTGATATGGAGAGATCGACCTGATTACATGGCTGTTTTACCTACCACTAAAGACAGGTGACTTTGTACAGCTTCATTCAGGACCCATTATTTTGTTAAGAATTTGGTAGGCAAAGCCTAGCTCAGAGATGCAATCCCCCTTGATTTCAGCAAGACTTAAAATAAGTTAGGAAGTAAGGAAAGGAAAAAAAATCATTTATGAGGACAGATAATGATACCTTCTAAATGTAAACATTTACCCCTTGGAGATGAGCTCAGTTCACTCAGAAATCTCACTGGAATCCATGCTGCTTGCTTACAGTGCACTTATATCCCATTTCTACCCTTATGGAGAAAGGAATCACAGTAGGTGGAAAGAGAAGTTAGCTAGATCCAGGTCTATACTTTCCTTCTGCTACTTACTGAGTAAGCTTGGGCAAGTCCCTTGATCCCTATGAGCCTCTATTTCCTCATCTGTGAAGTGGGGATAATAACAAGTAGCACATAGGTTATTGTGTTTATCACATGAGAAAATGTCGTCATGACCCCTTAGCAAATGTTGAGCCAGACTCAACGTGGAGTAAGAAATGACACGTACCTTCAAGTAAGTTACAGTGTAGCAGGCCTTTGAAAACTGATTTATGATGATGATTTAGGCATAATATAGTGATTTCTTGCTAGCTACTGATGTATATTATTGTATTATTTCAGTGAGAGATAGTATGGTTGGAACCCTATAGGGAAAATAATGGGAAAATGTCATTTGGGACAGTGTGAGTGTGCTTACACCTGACCAAAAAAACATTTCAAGATGAAAAACCTAGTGATAACTTTTTCTCTCCTATTCTACCCCTATCTTGACCTCTATAAAAGATAAATCACAAGGGCAACATCAAAACTCAAAGTGGCTACTACCCAATTGAAAAAAAAAGCTGGGCAAAGGATTTAAGTACACATTTGTTATGGGCTGAATTGTGTCCCCTCCCCTCCAAATTAGTACGTTGACATGCTAACCCCTGGTACCTCAAAATTTACAGGGTCTTTAAAGAAGGTTAAATGAGGTCATTGGGGTGGTCCTTAATGCAGTAGGACTAGCGTCCTTATAAAAAGAGGAGATTAGGACACAGGCACAGAAAGACCACATGAAGACACAGGGAGCAGACAGCCATGTACAAACTATGGAGAGAGACCTCAGAAGAAACCAAATCTGCTGACACTTTGAACTCAGACTTCTAGCTTCCAGAACTGTGAGAAAGTAAATTTCTGTTGCTTAAGCCACCTAGTCTGTGGTACTTTGTTATGGCAGTCCTTGCAAACTACGACATTTCTCCAAAGATATACAAATAACCAATGAGCGCATGAAAAGATGCTGAGTATCACTAGTCAGCAGGGAAATGCAAGTCAAAACCATGAGCCACCACATAACACCTACTACCGATGGCTACAATTAAAAAAAAACAAAGAAACCTAAAACAGAAAATAAGAAGTATATTGGAACCCTTATACATTGCTGGTGGGAATGTAAAATGGCACAGCTGGCTGTGCAAACAGTTTGGTGGTCCCTCAAAAAGCTAAGTTAGCATGTGATCCAGCAATCCCACTTTTAGGTATGTATGCAAAAGAACTGAAAAGAAACTCAGCTACTTGGGGGCCAGTGTTCATTGTGGTATTATTCACAGGAGCCAAATGAAAGCAATTGAAATATCCATCGACACATGAATGGATAAACAAAGTGCAGTATATACATATTATGGAGTATTATTCAGCCATACAAAGGAATTAAATTTTAACACATGCTACAACATGGAGGAACCTTGAAGACATTATGCTGAGCCAAATAAGCCAAACACAAAAGGACAAATATTGTATGATTCCCCTCACATGAAATATCTAGAATAGGCAAATTCAGAGGGACAGAATATTGGTTAGAGGTTACCTAGGGCTGGGCGGAGGAGAGAAAGAAGGGGAAGTTATTGCTTACTGAAGAGAGTTTACGTTTGGGGTGATGAAGAGTTCTGGAGATGGATGGTGGTGATGGTTGCGCAAAATGTGAATGTACATAGTGGCTCAGAACTGTGCACTTAAAAATGGTTAAAACAGCAAATTTTATGCCATGTGTATTTTACCAAAATCAAGATTATCCCACCAAAAGTGTTAAAATGGAAGATTTTATGTTATATGTATTTCACAACTTCAAAAAATGAATAATGTAATATGCCCAAACCTACTGAATTATACACTTTAAATGAGTGAATTATGTTATGCGAATTATATGTCAGTAAGGCTGTTAAAAAAAACCTCCCCAAACCCACAGTGGTTGAGAAAAGGAAAGCAACGGAGAACGACAGGAGAAACTGAGGAGCCCACTGGGTTTTTTTCCAATTTTCCTCTGGCCTCTAACCCACTGACGCGGCTCTGGGATCAGGGAGTGAGCGGAGACTGACAGGCTCTCCTTTGTTGCACCCCTTCTTTCCTGAGCCTGAACAATCTCAGGATTAGAAAGCAATGTATCCTGTGGCTCTTCCTGGGCTGACCGGCCCCCTGCCCCGGGCGGAGAAGGACTCCACTAGTGGGTCTGAATCAGCCTCACATATGGTCAGGTGACATCTGCTTTTTGTCACCGCTACATGCACTCCCTTAGACTCTATAAACGTGGATTGAATGTCCATAAAGAGCCCAGCTTTGGGGCCTCTAAGCAGGATTGTTATTTACTGTTATGTAGTCTGATTTTGCCAACCTCCCATGTCCCCAGGGCTTGTAGGATAGTATTTGCTCTGGGGGCCTGAGTGAAAGGTAGTTCTTCACGATCATAAAAACAAGTTGAAATCCTCTCCTGCGATCCAGCCTGCTGATACCAGCTGCACTCTGTGCTTTTACATTATGCATGACTCTTGACTGCTCATACTGGAGGAAAAGATACACAATTCCATTAGTGCTTCCCAGCGTTATGTGAAGCGTTTCCAGGCTACTACTGCTAATTAATGCTAATATAGAACTGCTTACATATTTATGTCTTAGCACATGCATCATGAAGGTGGCACAATGGTTGTCTTATTTAGGACTGATCAAGCCAATTTAAGCTGATTGGAAAGCTAGAGAGATAGGACTTTGCAGTAGATGGCTTTGGCATTGCCACTTCGTGATATTAAACAGGAGACACCCACGTAGGTGACTTTCTCTCTGGGGCTGTGCCTGCATACACATATGTGCTCCGGCTGTTCTGTACTCTCCCTTTTCTCTGCCCTTCCTGCCACATTTACAGCATTTGATAACCAGTGTGGGTCTGTACCTGTGTTCATTCGTCCATGATCTGTCCACCCGTTCAGGTTACAAGCTCCGCCCTGAATCACACACATCATGCATGTAACTGCAGCAAACGATGATCTCCCTCTGCCTTTTGTCTTTCTGGCCTCCCTTCCTCTTTGCCTCCACTCTGCTTCCTGCTCAGAATGCACTCTCTTCTCTCCGTCTCCCTAATCATACTCATTTTTCAAAGTCAAACAAAGACTAGAAGCGAGGGCCAGGAAAAGTGAGAGAAGCAAGGCAGAAAAGCCAGTAGAAGGGAGGGTTGCTCGGCATGTCACTGCTGGGGGGGGGGGGGGCAATGGGATCAGTCCCCCCAGCCCTTCTGGGCACCTGTAGCAGGACTGTCCACTCAAGGATGGTCTTGGAGGAGCCTCCTATGCTTCACAGTCTGGGTTGGCCTGAGGATAGTAATAAGCTCTGAATGGAAGTAGACAGAGTGGGCTCCCTCCCAGTTCTCTGAAAGGTGCAGGGTGAAGGTAAGTTCCCTGGGCAGGTAATAAACCAAGTGAAAGCTCCGTGGGACTGCTGTCCACAGCTGCAGCAGGAATCCAAGGTGAGGTGGGCACAGAGGCACCTGCTATATCAACTGGTGAAATGAAAGAAGCCCCATCTCAGCCATTCCAGTGAGCTCTCACCACCCAAGGGCATCTGGGTGGCTCAATTTGAATTGGTGTCCCCTCCTCATTCTTTCCCCTTTCCTCATTTCCACCTGAATCCTTCCCTTGAGGGTCTCCCTGCAGTGTTAAACTCAATCACAGCTCTTCATTCATCCATTCGAGTATTTGTTAGTGCTGGAGCAGGCTCTTTGCTGGCACTGGGAATAAAAAGAGAATCAAGGAAGGGACTATGCTGGTCTCAGAACCAAGACATGAAGACACGGTCCCTGAAACAGACTGCAGTGCGATGCTGGTCCGCCAGGTAAAAAGGCTCACACACTTATCTCAGATATTTAGCTCCCTCCTCTTGCTCTCCCCCTCCCTTTCCCTTTCTCCTGAGGACTCAGTGAGAAAGTGGCCATCTGTGAGCCAGGAAGAGGGCTGTCACCGGGAACCTAATCAGCTGGCACCTTGACCTGGACATACCAGCCTCAGAACTCTGAGCAATAAATGTGTGTCACTTAAGCCTCCAGTCTATGGTATTTTGTTATGGCAGCTGGAGCTGACTGAGACAGCACCTTTCATTCCCCTTACAGACTGGCATGAGGGGGTGGAGCCCAGAGACCTGAATGTTTGAAGTTCCCCAGGTGATTCCAGTGCAGGTAAGTCATGAACATACCTTGGTGAATACAGAGTTCAGCCCTCTCATCCGACAGCTGATGCCATTTGCTCAAATCTCCTGCCACCAGAACTGCCTCACCATGCTCCTGCTTCGAGCCATTTCCCACGCAGCAGTCAGAGAGATATGTAAAGACTGAAGGTAGATCAAGACATTCCTTTGGTCAAAACCCATTAAGGGCTTGCCATTATACCTAGCATGAAATCTAAAACTTAAAGCACAAATAATTCCTATATGCTTTTCACCCAACTTCCCCATATGATAAAACCTTACAAAACTGCAGTCCAACTATCAAATTCAGAAAATGAACGTTGATGCGGTATTGTTCTCCAATATGCAGACCCTGGCCAAATGTCACCAACTATCCCATTAACATCATTTTTTGGAACCGGGATCCCACGTTTGGTTGTCTTCTCTCAAGTCTCTTTTCATCTGGCAGAGTTCCTCAAACTTTCTTTTTCTTTCAAGACTTTAACATTTTTGAAAATTATGGGCTGCTCGTTTCATAAAATGCCCCTCATTTTCAGTTTGTCTGCTATCTCTTCATGGTTAATTTAGGTTATGCATTTTGGGGCAAGAATACCAGAGAAACCACGTTACGTCCTTCTCAGTGCATCCTATCAGGAGGCATACTGTGATTATACTTGCCATTACACGTGTTAAGTTTGATTAGTTGGTTAACATGGTACCTGTCTGGTTTTTTTTCACTGGAAAGCTATTATTTTCAAAATATAGAACTGGTACCATGACGGAAAGACTGGATATGATCTGGCCTCTCTTTACTTCTATGTTTCTATCTCCTTCCACTCCTCCTTTCTTTCAGTTCCTCAAATACACCGGTCTCTTTCCTACCTCATGGCCTTTGTTCATGCTGTGCCCTTTTCCAGGACCTTCCTTCCCACCCCCTTTGCCTTCTAGCTCCTTCTCATAATTTAGGCCTCAGCCTTTTGAGCTTCACAATCTAATCTAGGTCCTCCCCGGATTCTTTCTTGAAGTATTTTGCACTGTCTTATAACATTTATCTACATTTTGAATTATATAATTTGTACAAAGTCTTTCTCCCCAGCTAGATTTCAGGCTACCTGAGAAGAAGGACTTTGTCACTTTTGTTTACTATTATTTGTCTAGAACCTAGCACAGTGCCTGACAGAATAGTCATTCTATCATTATTTTTTTTTACTGAAAGGTGCATACCATAATTTTTAGACCTATTTATAAACTTCATTGAATATACTCTATATAAGGACCAGGAATTTGGGTTAATCACCCCAACTTTTACAGCAGTTATGAATTCGCCTATGTTCTTTCTTAGGTTTTTTTCAAGCTTATTGCTCTTAACACAGTAATACCAGGGAGTGGGTAGATTGGGGTGGGTAGCAAGGTGCTGGTATTTCCCAATTATGAAAGCAAGAAAATCACTCAAATAGAAACGATTCCCTTCCACCCAGTCTCCTGCCTCCCTCCCACATACACGCACACACAGAGCACACAAACATACACACTTTCCCATATACAGCTGCCACAAAGATGACAATCATGGTGGTTTGATTTCAGATCAATGGATTCCTCATTCCCTGCCTTAGGCTCTTTGCTTTGAACAGAGACTTAGGAAACCTTTTTTTTTTTTTAAAGGCAATTCCTTTTTTCTGCTACCTTTTCAACTATAAATCGAAATGTCCCTACTGGGGCTTGATGCAAAGGTCCACAGGCCTCTGTGAGCTTCTTGGCTGCTACCCAGCTAGAATTTGGGCAAAAACAAATGACGCGAATCATGTTCTTTTTTTCTCCCTTGGTTCCCCATAATCCTGCCCATCACCCACTCCCCACCCACATTGAAAGAAATTCACCCACAGCCTGCCAAAAGGCTTCGAATGGTGCTGTGTTCCCTCCCTTCAGATTGTTGTTCTACTTTCCACTTTCACTCACCCCCTGGAGCCCTGATCTGTCACCCTGGTGCCTCCTGTAACTCCCATCCTCCTCCATGGGGCCTGGGGCTACAAGGAGAGAAAGACTTCTTCCGTGAATTTCTGAAGCAGACAGAGCACGTTTGGGTTCTGCCAGAGCTTCCTCTGAAGGCTCAAAGCTTGGAATTTCTCCAAGACGATTGACGGAGGGTTGGGCTAAGGTCAGTGAAACATCGTTTTTCATTTTTCTCAGTGGCGCTTAACGTCTGGGCTGTACCCTTTACCCCCTCACTGGGTGTTCACCTCTTTGCTGCCTTTGCTGGTGGTCTCACGTGGGAGAGGTCGCTACACCTTTCACTGGGTGGTGTGGGGGGCAAGGAGATCTGCACCCACCACTACAGGGCGTTGCCAGGCATTCAGGCTGTTCCTGCTGCTGGAGAGCAGCTGTCAGAAGGCCAGGAGCAGCTGCGTAAGGTGAGGAATACATGTGTTCCTCTGCACTGGAGACCGAGGGAACCCCAAAGGTGGTCTGGCTTCTTCATTTAGCAAGATGACATACCCTCGAGTAAAACATGAATATTTGCCGAATCCCATCATCTAAACCCCAGCTGAGAGGACGGTGCTGGTGAAGACCCCTCCCCAGCCAGCCAGAACAGCCAGTGTGCCAGCCGGTGCTGGGGTAAATGGCATATCCCCAAATTTAGGGGCCTGAGGGAGATGCACTGCACTGAGAGCCATGAGCTGTTGGTGCTTCCATGACAGCTGCTGGCTGTTTTCCAGTACTGCGGGGCACCAGGCAGCAGCAGATGATATATTCATGAGGAATTTGGAGTTGATTCGTATGGGAAAGAAGACAGCCTTTACACCGCCAACATACTTAAAGCTTTCGTTAGTTCACACATTGCTGCCTGGATGGCATTGATAGAGTCAAAACGGAATCGAGAACTGAGGCAATTATCCACATTATTCAACTCACAGAAGACACTTTTGCACAATCAGCGGGATTTTTCTTTCTGGTGAAAGTAATTGGGAACCTTGATTTATAGGGCTAATCTCTTCAGTTAATTTGGCATTTGGAGATATGGCCCCTATTTCCAGAACAAAACAATTTCTAGAGGCACTTCCCCTGAAGGATATGACTTTAGCTGGTCTCCCACCTTCTCCAGTTCTTTCATACTTCTGGGTTCTGATATACCGTGTGCTAGAAATGTGGATTCATACAAGGCATTTGTTGTTCCACCCACCCCAAATTAAGTTGTGCTTTGCATTTGGTTTTTCTCAGTGTGAATTTTGAAAGCCCCATTTGTAAAGCTGTGGTGTCAGCCTTTGGTGTCTGGGTGGCAATGTAAGCCTCATCTCTAGCAGGTGTCTCAGTTTGTTCAGGCTGCTAGAACAGAAACCTACAGACAGTGGCTTTTAAACAACAAACATTTGTTTCTCACAGGTCTGGAGGCTGAAAAGTCCAAGATCAAGGCACCGGCATATTTGGCATCTGTGAGAATCTACCTCCTAGACACTGTCTTTTCTCTGTAAACTTACATGGTGGAAGGGATGAGAGAACTTTCCAGATTTTCTTTTTTAACAGCACTAATCCCATCATGGGGGCTCCACCCTCATGACCTAATCACCTCTTAAAGGTTCCCACCTCCTAATACAATCACCTTGAGGATCAGAATTTCAATATATGAATTTTGGGGGGGAGGACACAAAATCCAGTCTATTGCAGGTGATGAATTACATATAAATAGGGCTTATGATCATATTATTAGGTTAGAAACTGAGTTGCTTGAAGTCTGCAGTCCTGTACACCATAATAGGGTCAGAATCATTACCCTCATTCTCCCCCTTCCCTGAGGTTGGGAGTCACAATCAAAGGATTTCTTTCTCTTTCCTCTGGCACCCCCGACAGGTAGATGGTGGTCCAATTCTACCACACCTCAATCCACCTGTCTTTCCCGTGCGTGTGTTTCACAATTTCACATCCACTGTTAGAACCAGAAATATGTTTTTATTGCTGGCTTGAGTTTAAGCAATTCTGGGAATGCTATGGAAGAAAGGACAGTTTTGTCTATGGTAATATGCCAGGAATATTGTAAACCCTCAATAAATGTGTTGGATTTCATTGAACACAAACACACACCATGAGCCCTTAGGTTCGTGCAGTGCATTCATTTTCCAAGTGGTTTCCTGATCTGTCACTGTACATGTTCTAGTCTACAGCACCTTTGGCCAACATGGTCAGGGGTCTATTCTTCCAGGACAAACGAGTTCATCTAAAGGAACTGATGGATTTAATTATAAAAGACGCTAACCATGATAATCCATGGTACGAGTGGGAAGTTCTCTATACAGATGAGAAGGACAGCAATTGTGTCCATCCTTCCAAAGGACAAAGGATGCGTTCAATAATTACAGAGCAGCTGTCTTTACCTGCTGTGCCTGGAAGTGACTAGGATGTGTCACCCCACAATCAATTTGTAATCACTTAGAAAAGCAAAAGGTGATACAGAACAATCAGGCTGGCTTTGTGTAGAGTAGATCATGTCAGAGCAGATGAATTTTTTTCTACAAGAAAGAGAAGGGCTGAACAGAACAAGGTGTATAGAAAATATATCTGGGCTCCAGGAGCCTTTCTACACATTTTCATCCTCGGGCTGGTGGGATTTGGGTGAGTCCTGCTACTGTTAGGTAAAAGGTGATTTACTAGTAATTTCATGCCAACCCGGAGAGGGGCATGACGGCCTGGGACCTCACAGAGGTCAACCCTCTGGATTAATTTTGCACAATCATTGTTGGGAGACAAGCCATGTCCAGTAACAACTTTCACCTTAAGACACTCACATGACTGATTTCAGTGTCCTGACTCCTGCACTGGGTCTCTCTTAGAGTCAGTGAGCCAATGGTTGTGGTGGCCACGGCTTGTGCCCACATCTCTAAAACCATTGGGAAGTGGCAGTTAATCAGATATTTTCTCTTTGCACATTCATGGGGGATGGTTTCCTGGATTTTTGCATAATTGGACACAGGCATATTCTGTTTGAAGGCAACCCTCCTTCATAAGTTGCATTAAGACTGCCAAAAATCACCCCTCACCAACAAATTGATTTTTTTAATAACATCGCTTGGAAACTTGCAAGTTAATGACCCCAAGTAGGAGACTTTAGAAAGCCTAGGTACCACTTAAAACTTGCAGAATATGCATTTCAGGATATAGGTGACATTTAGAGAAGGGAACCTGGGGGACGCGCAGACATCCATTTCTTATTGCTACGAAAAGCACATTGGGAGGAAAAGGGAATCCTAGTTCTGACAGCCAGTGTTTCTTTACCACCAGGCATTTTAAATGCACTATGTGAATTAATTATCATAACCCCATTATGAAGACAGGTTTCGTAGGAATCCCAAGGTCACACAGGGAGGAGCTGGTAGAGCTGGGACCCAAATTTTGCTTTGGCTGTCTCAAAGCCAATGATTAAAACTCTACTCCTCCCAACTTTCAACACTAACAACCTTGTTTATAGCCTTTCACAACTAACTCCCTTTATGCTTGAACAACCTATATACACATATATAAGATTTAAATTTTTATTTACTTTTATAAAAATGGAACACAGTTGCATAGTTCTCTGAAATTCATATGAAGGTCATACTAAAGACGTCTTCCATTTTTTCTTACGAGCTAGAAAAGGCTAAGAAGTAAAAATTTTCTCTACAAAAGTTTGAAAGCAGCAATAAAACCAAATGAGTCCATGTGCTTTTTCATAAGTAGCTCTTTAATATTCCAATCTCTTCTCTTGGTATTGGTCTTTTGAGGTGTTGGGCTTCTTGGATTGTTTTTTTGTCATACAAATTTGCTTTTAGAAATTCAAATGTATTATTATAAATGCATTTAATATTTTATGAAATTTAATATACTTCACACCTGAGTAATCTACTTATTCATTACTATGAATTTTACAATAAGTAAAATCTACTTATTCATTACTAAGAACTATATATTAGCTATCTTTCTTAAAAATTATGTTTTCTAAGGATTTTCTATTTTAGAAATCTTTTTAAATAACAAGTTTTAGTTTTTATCATTCTTTCCAGAATTTTTATCTTTTCTACTTAATTAATTTCAGCTTTTACCTTTTAAAATCAATTTTCTTCTTCTATTTTTGCCAAATTTTATTGTTTCCTTAAATTGAAAAACTTAGGGTAAATCTAATGTAGTTGATGAAGTCCATGAACTGAACATTAGCTACTTTGGTTCAAAGCCTGGCTTTGCTACTCACAAGCTGCATGACCTTGGGTAAGTTACTTAAACTCTCTTTGTCTAAGTTTCTTACCTGTAAAATGATTGTTGTGAAGACTGAATGAGCTAATATACGTAAAGCCCTTAGGAAGCTGCCTGACACATAGTATCTGCTTGGTAAAAATATTTAGAAAGAAAACAAATGAACCCCTTTACATAATAAGAGCTAAGGCGATATTATTATTATTTTTATTCCAGTATAGTCAGCACACAGTGTTATGTTAGTTTCAGGGGTATAATAACATGATTCAACAATTTTACACACTACTCAGTGTTTATCTTAATAAGTGTATTCTTAATCCCCTTCACCTATTTCATCCATCCCCCTACCCACCTCCTCTCTGATAACCATCATTTTGTTCTCTATATAAAGAGTCTGTTGTTTGGTTTGTCTCTCTTTTTTTTTAATTAAAAAAATTTTTTTTAACATTTATTTATTTTTGAGACAGAGAGAGACAGAGCATGAACGGGGGAGGGTCAGAGAGAGAGGGAGACACAGAATCCGAAACAGGCTCCGGCCTCTGAGCGGTCAGCACAGAGCCCGATGCGGGGCTTGAACTCATGGACCGCAATATCATGACCTGAGCTGAAGTTGGATGCTCAACCGACTGAGCCACCCAGGCGCCCCAAGTTTGTCTCTTTTTTTAATTCCTTTGTTTTGTTTCTTAAATTCCAATATGAGTGAAATCATGTGGTTTTTGTCTTTCTCTGACTGACTTATTTCACTCAATATTATACTCTCTAAATCCATCCATACTGCTGCAAATGACAAGATTTCATTCTTTTTTATGGTTGAGTAACATTCCATTGTGTGTGTGTGTGTGTGTGTGTGTGTGTGTATACACACACACACACACACACACACACACACATATATACACACCACATCTTCCTTATCCATTCATCTATTGATGGACATGTGGGCTGCTTCCATAATTTGGCTATTATAAGTAATGCTGCAATACACATAGAGGTGCATATATATTTTTTTGATTAGTGTTTTCTTATTCTTTGGGCAAATTATTGTTACCAGTAGTGAAATTATTAAATTATATGGTAATTTTATTTTTAATTTCTGAAGAACCTCCATGCTGTTTTCCACATTGGCTGCACCAGTTTGCATTCCTACCAATAGTGCACAAGAGTCTCTTTTTCTCTACCTCCTCACCAACACTTGTTTCTTATGTTTTTATTTTAGTCATTCTGACAAGAGGTGTGAGGTGATATAGTACTGTGGTTTTGATTTGCGTTTCCCTGATGATTAGTGATGTTGAGAATCTTTCCGTGTGTCTGAGGGCTATCTGTGTGTCTTTGGCGAAATTCCTGTTTATGTCTTCTGCCCATTTTCAAGTTGGGTTGTTTTTTGGGGTATTGACTTGTATAAATTCTTTATTAGATACTAACCCTGTATTGAATATATCATTTGCAAATATCTTCTCCCATTCAGTAGGTTGTCCTTTAGTTTTGTTGATTGTTTTCTTCGCTGTAGAGAAGCTTTTTATTTTGATGTAGTTCCAATAGCTTATATTTTTGCTTTTACTTCCCTTGCCTCAGGAGACATATCTAGAAAAAATGTTGCTACAGCCGATGTCAGAGAAATTACTGCCTGTTCTCTCTTCTATGATTCTTATGGTTTCAGGTCTCACATATTTGTATATGGTGTTAAGAAAGTGGTCCAGTTTCATTCTTTTGCATGTAGCTATCCAGTTTTCCCAGCAACAGTTTGTTGAAGAGACTGTCTTTTTCCCATTGCATATTCTTGCCTCTGTTGTCAAAGATTAATTGACCATAGGCTTTCAGTGCAGAGCCCATTTTGGGGCTTGATCTCACAAACTGTGAGATCATGACCTGACCTGAAATCAAGAGTCAGATGCTTAGCTGACTGAGCCACCCAGGTACCCCAACAGAATTTGCTCTTCCAGTCCATGAATATGGAATGTCTTTCCATTTGTTTGTGTCATCTTCAATTTCTTTCATCAATGTTTAATAGTTTTCAGAGTATAGGTTTTTCACCTCCTTGGCTAAGTTTTTTCCTAGGTATTTCATTATTTGGGGGTAATTATAAATGGGATTTGTACTTAGTTTCTCTTTCTGCTACTTCATTATCAGGGTATAGAAATGCAGTGGATTTCTGTATATTGATTTTGTATTCTGCAACCTTATTAAATTCATTTATTAGTTCTAGCAGGGTTTTTTTTGGTGCTGTATTTAGGGTTTTATATCTATAGTGTAATGTCATCTGCAAAAAGTGAAGGTTTTATTTCTTCCTTACTAATTTGGATGCCTTTTAGTTCTCTTCCTTATCTGATTGAGGTGGCTAGGACTTCCAGTACTATATTGAATAAAAGTAGTGAGAGTGGACATCCTTGTCTTGTTCCTTGATCTTAGGGGTAAAGCTCTCAGTTTTTCACCATTGAGTATGATGTTCACTATGGGTTTTTCACATATGGCCTTTATTGTGTTGAGGAATGTTCCCTCTAAACCTCCTTTGTTAATGGTTTTTATCATGAATGTATGCTGTACTTTGTCAAATGCTTTTTCTGAATCAATTGAAATGATCATATGGTTTTTATCCTTTCTCTTGATGTGATGTATCATGTTGATTGATATGTGAATATTGAATCACTCTTGCATCCCAGGAATTAATCCCAGTTGATTGTGGTGAATAGTTTTGTAATGTATTCTTGGATTTGGTTTGCTAATATTTTGTTGAAGATTTTTGCATCTATGTCCATCAGAGATATTGGCCTGTAGTTCTCTTTTTTTGTAGTGACTTTATCTAGTTTTGGTATGAGGGTAATGCTGGCCTCATAGAATAAATTTGGAAGCTTTCCTTACTCTTCTGCTTCTTTGGAATAGTTTGAGAGGAATAGGTATTAAGTCTTTAAATGTTTGGTAGAATTTACCTATGAAACCATCTGATACTGGACTTCTGTTTGTTGGGAATTTTTTGATTACTGATTCAATTTCATTGCTGGTAACTGGTCTGTTCAAATTTTCTATTTCTCTCTGATTCAGTTTGGGTAGCTTATATGTTTCTAGGAATTTATCCATTTCTTCTTGGTTGTCCCATTTGTTGGCATATCATTTTTCATAATATTCTTTTCTAATCCTTCGTATTTCTGTGGTGAGTGTTGTCATTTCTCCTCCTTTTTTTCTGATTTGAGTTCTCTCTCTCTCTCTCTCCCTCTCTCATGAGTCTAGCTAAACTTTTATCAATTTTGTTGATCTTTTCAAAGAACCAGCTCCTGGTTTCATTGATCTGCTCTATTGTTCTTTTTTTTTTCTTTTTTTTTTTTTTTAGTTCTATTTTGTTCATTTCTGCTCTAATCTTTATTGCTTCCTTCCTTCTACTGGCTTTGGGTTTTGTTTGTTCTTTTTTTTCTAGCTCCTTTAGGTGTAAGGTTAGGTTGTTTGAGATATTTCTTGCTTTTGAGGTAGGCCTGTATTGCTTTCCTCTTAGGGCAGATTTGCTGCATCCCAAAGATTTTGTTCCATTATATTTTCATTTTAGTTTGTTTCTATGTACTTTTGATTTCCTCTTTGATTCCTTGGTTGACCCATTCATTGTTTAGCAGCATTATTTAGTTATTTAATCTCCATGTATTTGTGTTCTTTCCGGATTTTTTCTTTTGGTTGATTTCTGGTTTCGTAGTGTGTGGTCAAAAAAGATGCATGGTATGACTTCAATCTTTCTGAATTTGTTGAGACTAGTTTTGTAGCCTAATGTGTGATCTATTCTGGAGAATGTTCCATGTGCACTTGAAAAGATGTGTACTCTGCTGTTGTAGGATGGACTGTTGTGAGTATATCTGTTAGATCCATCTGGTCCTATGTGTCATTGAAAGTCACTGTTTCCTTACTGATTTTATGTTTAGATGATTTATCCATTGTTGTAAGTGGGATGCTAAAGTCCCCTACTTTTATTGTATTACTATTGATTATTTCCCCTGTGTTTGTTATTAGCTGCTTTATGCATTTGGGTGCTGCCATGTCAGGTGCATAAATATTTACAATTGTTATATCTTCTTGTTGGATTGTTCCCTTTATGATTATATAGTGTCCTTCTTTGTCTCTTGTTACAGTCTTTGTTTTAAAGTCTATTTTGTCCTATGTAAGTATTGCTACCCAAGCTTTCTTTTCACTTCCATTTGCTTGATAAATGTTTCTTCACCCCTTCACTTTAAATCTGCATATGTCTTTAGGTATGAAATTAGTCTTTTATAGGCAGCATATAGATGGGTCTTGCTTTTTTTTTTTTAACCCATTCTGTCACCCTATGCCTTCTAATTGGAGCATTTAGTTCATTTACATTCAAAGTAATTATTGATAGGAATGTATTTACTGCCATTTTGTTATTGGTTTTATGGCTGTTTTTATACTGTTTCTCTGTCCCTTTCTTCCTTTGCTCTCTTCTCTCACAATTTATATTAAGTTGATGGTCACTTAGTTTGAACCCATTTTTTATCCCTCCCCCCCCCCATTTTAGGTATATGGTGTCATACTCTACGTCCTTTTATTTTGTGAATACCCTTGAGTGATTTTTATAGATATACTTAATATTACTGCTTTTGTACTTCCTATTTATCTTACTCCTTTAGGGTCTTTTCTTCCCACTCAAAAAGTGCCCTTTAACATTTCTTATAAGGTTGGCTTAGTGGTCATGAATTCCATCAACCTTTGTTTAGGAAACTTTATCTTTTCTCCTATTTTGAATGATAGTCTTGCTGGATAGAGTATTCTTGGCTGCAGGTTTTTCAGTTTTAGCACTCTGAATATATCATGCCACTCTATCTTGCCTGCAAAATTTCTGCTAAAAAATCAGACGATAGCCTTATGGGGTTTCCTCTTGTAAGTAACTGGTTTCTTTTCTCTTACTTCTTTTAAAATTCTCTCTTTATCACTATTTTTTGCCATTTTAATTACTATTGTCTTAGTGTGGACTTCATTGGTTGATTTTGTCAGAGCTCTCTGTGCCTCCTGGATCTGGGTTTCTGTTTCCTTCTCCAGATTCAGGAAGATTTTAGCTATTGTTTCTTCAAATAAATTTTCTGCCCCCTTTCTTTCTCTTCCTTTTCTGGAACCTCTATAATATGAATGTTAATATGGTGTTGCCAGGTCCCTTAAATCTATTTTCATTTATTATTATTATGTTTTCTCTCTTTTGTTCAGCTTGATTGCTTTCCATTATTCTTCCTCCAGGTTGCTGATTCATTCTGCTTCCTTTAGTTTACTATTTATTCCATCTAGTGTGTTTTTAATTTCAGTTACTGAATTCTTCATCTCTGATTTTGTTTTCTTTCTCTTTGCTGAGAGTGTCCCTGACATCCACCACTCTTTTCTCAAGTGTAGCGAGTATCTTTATGACCATTACTTTAAATTTCTATCATGTGTATTACTTATGTCCATTTCATTTAGCTCTCTTGCTAGGATTCTGTCCTGTTCTTTCATTTGGGACATATTTCCTCTGTCTCCTATTGTCTGGTTGCCTGTGTCTGTTTCTATGTGTTAGGAAAGTCAGCTCCATCTCCTGCTCTTGAAAGTGGTGGCCTTATGAAGAAGAGATTCTGTGTCCTGTAGTGCCCTGCAGTGCAATGCCCCCTGTTCACCAGAACCTATCACTTCAGGGTGTCTCCTATGTATGTTTTGAGTGCCCTACTGTTGTGGCTGAGCCAGGTTTGCTTTCAGTTCATTCATCTGCAATGGCTCTTTGCCCTATTGTGGACAGGGTTTGGTCCCTGTGTTGTTAGTGGACCAGTCTGGTGCCACCTTGGGCTTGAGTTGGGTCAGACCAGGTGTTTGCCAGAATTGTGGTAGAATTGTGGTTGCACTGAACTGCAGGGTGTTTTCCTTGTGTTGTACCCTGAGAAGCTTTGGTTGGTGGGCAGTGCCTGCAGTGAGACCAGATATCTGCTCCCAGCCCCCTCCTGGAGCTGCAGTTGGACTTATGTGTGTGGTTATCCTCCTATCTCCCCAGGGCAGGAGTCACTTTGGAGTGATTCTGGCCCCTGTCAGGACTATTTGCACACTGCCAGGCTTTTGGCACTTCTTTGAAGGGGCTGTAGCCAAGGGCATACTGGGCAGGGCAGGTTTGCAGGAGAGCATGGGGGGCAGGGCATGTGGTGTTAGCATGGTTTGCGCAGGTCCGTTGTGAAAGGGGACCTGCAGCCACTTTAGAAAATTCCTGCTGAAGACTGGTGGGATGAATCTACAGGAGAGCTCAGTGGCAGGGCATGCTGTTGGCAAGCTGGGTGGAGAGTGTTGGTGCTGTGCTGCTAGGCTGGGGGGCAGGCGGGGGAGGTAAATGGCAGCCACCCGCTCCTTTATTCCTAGAGAAGTGAAGTCTCCTAAAGATCCCTGCCCCTCTAGCACGCACTCTGAGATTAGTAAATAAGTTTTTCTCCCATATACCCCAGATGTTTTTCAAACTGCTGCTCCTATGCTGTATCTCCATGAGGCTGCTTGTTGTGCTGTCTTTTTATGGGTGGGGACTCAGTTTCCTACTGCTCTCCCTGTTTTCCTAGAGCCAAGCTGATGATTTTTAAAGTTCTAGGTGTTAAGCCCCACTGGTTCTAAGAACTCTGGAAATTAGTCCCTTCTGATTTTCAAAGCCAAGTGTTATGGGGATTTATCTTTCTTATGCGGGTTCCCCACGCCTGAGGTGCTTGATGTGAGAATCTTGTTACTCTCCTCTTTCTGCACCTGCGGCATCCCTCCCTCCCATGGACAGTCCCTTGGGTCTGTCCAGCTCTCCCCCATGTCTCAGCCCTTCCTACCCTCTTCAATGTGGCCTCTTCTCTACATTTAGCTGTACAGAGTGCTCTGGCAGTCTTCAGGTCATTTTCTGGGTAATTTACATTGATGTGGGGGTTATCTAGTCATATCCCTGCAATGAGGTGAGCTTAAGATCTTCTTCAACATCTTTCCTAGAAGTCCTGAAAATATGCTTTTTGAAAACATATTTAGCTATGGTTTTGGTATGAAACCTTCCTCTCGATATTTTTTAGATGATTATTTCAGATTTTGATGTATTTCTTTGAATATTTTTATAAAATATTTCAAACCTACAGAAAAGTTGACAGAATCATACACAACTACCGCCATCAAATTCTCCAATGAACATTTTGCTGTGACCTACTCATCCCTCTGTTAAAAAATTTTTTTTAGGTTTATTTATTTCTGAGACAGAGAGAGACAGAGCATGAGTGGGGGAGGGGCAGAGAGAGAGGGAGACACAGAATCCAAAGCAGGCTCCAGGCTCTGAGCTGTCAGCACAGAACCCGATGTGGGCCTTGAACTCACAAACCGTGAGATCATGACCTGAGCGGAAGTTGGTCACTCAACCAACTGAGCCACCCAGGTGCCCCTCATCCCTCTGTTTATCCACCAATCCAGCTTGATTTTGAATGCATTTCAGGTAAGTTGTAAACAAATTTTGATATATTTTTGATAAAGGGGTCAATTAAGGCAGTGTTTCTTAATTCTAATAATGTGTTATGAGACCATTTTGTCATCAATCTTCTCATTTTATTAGAGTATGAACCAAGAATATGGCTTATATGATTTCTACTTTGGGGAGGTTTTCTTCATGATTTTTTGTAACATGGGTATAAAAGTTGTATTCTCTGCTTGCAGAAAACATAGTTCTGTGTGCTTATTAAATTGTTTTTGTTGACTGTATTATTCAAATCCTCTATATTATTATTGATTTTTCTGTACTTGATTTGTAAACTTCTGAAAGATGTATATTACAATTTCTTGTTATAATTTTTAAAAAGTTGCCCTTGTATTTCCATTAAGTATATTTCTTCTATTTGAAGTATTTTTCTATACCATTCATATTCTAGATTCCCTAACACCCTATTATCCATTTAGTGTGGCTACTGATGGAAAGAATCATTGTATTCACTCCCCTCATCTTTTCTTCTCTTGAGGTGTCTGATCTCAGTCAATTCGCATTTCCTCAGCTAGGGGACATTGATAGATTTTTCCTGAATCTTTGCAGGTATTAAAAAATAAATCCTTCTGCCCTTATGGCTAAGGGATACATCAGCCTGATTGCTCTTCTAAACCCCTTATCTTTTCCCTTGGGATTTTCATCTCATTGTGTTTTTGCTTTGGGCTATGAGCTCTTGATCTTTTTGGACCATTAAATTGGTTCTCAGCCATGATCATCTTTTTCAGTTCATACATTGGATATCTAAATTAAGATATCAGATGTCTTAGTCAGTCCAGCCTGCCAAAACTAAATATCATAGATTAGGTGACTCAAACAACAGGAATTTATTTTCTCTCTTTTCTGGATGCTAGAAGTCCAAGATTAAGGTGCCAGCATGGCTAGTTTCTGGTGAGAGTTCTCTTCCTGGCTTGTAGATGATGATTTTCTCTCTGTGTCTTTATGTGGTACACACACACACACGCACACACACACACACACACACACTGGGGGGCAGAGAGAGGGGGAGAAAGCAAGAGTATGTACATAAGCTCTCTGGTATCTATTATAAGGGCACTAATCACATTGACTAGGCTCCATCCTCATGATCTTATCTTAACCTAATTATCTCCCAAAGACATCATCTTCAAATATCATCACTTGGGGGTTAGGGCTTCAACATATGAATGGGGGGCGGGGAGGCAAGCAATTGAGTCCATAGTATCAACCTTTTTTCTTTCTCTATTCAACTTCTAGAACATGTTGTCAGTATTCTACTTAAATCTTCTTGGAGGTTCTTATTAGTCATCTGTTAAAAGTTATTTTCTGGGTCTTCCCTTAGTTCTCCTCTAATGAAAGCCCCCATCCAGATATTCCATGACCTGGCCTTCCTCCCTATGTCTCTCTCTCCCTTTCCCATGTTACTGAGCCCTCTTAAATTCAAATTTATATATTTTCAACGTGATCACTTTGGTGTTCTGTCAGCCCTCACACTGGTCAGGATGTTGAGACATCGTGAGCAGTGTCAAGTTGGTGAGCCCACAGTGAACAAACTGGAACACTGCCAACTGTCCCTGAAAGTGAGTCCAGGTACAGTCCTTCCCAGCCAAGGTCTTCCTGGACTCTGACAAGAAGAGGGTCTATGCTGCTCTCTCTTTCAGAGATGGTGGGAGAAACCATGGCCTCAGTGCACCCTCCAGACTCTTCCAGCTTGATTGGTGTTTCTGCTCCAGAGTGGTAAGGTGGAGAGCTGATCAAATCACCACCTTCTTCCAGTTTTCTCATGCCCATGCTTTTAGCATAATAGGCACTGTGTTCTTAGGAGTAATTTCTGTGAGAATGTGTTTTGCATCACACCTTCTGTCAGGTGTGGAGATGGTGTGCTCTGCCTTCTGTCAATAGAGTTAGGAGAAGTACAGGATTAGGGTGAGACAGACATTCTCAAAGCTGTGTAAAGAATCAAGGTCACTTGCATTATTAAACCTCAAGGCATGCTGGGGTACAGAGGGTCTCTGAACAAGGAGAAGGAATCTACTGAAAAAAGTTTTAAATGTCAACAAAGATACCTTTCAGAAAACACCTGGGAAGCCAGGTACATTTTTGGACTAATGAGGAAGGGAATGTGGCAGCCATAAGCAGTTAGGGATTAGCTCAGCCTGTCTGGGGGTAGAGCCATCTGGAGGTAGAGTATATATAGGACATAGTATCAGTCCCGAGAGATAAAGGATAGAAAGGGAAGGCTTCTCCTGGGTGTGGTAGGGCCAGGTCTGGACTAGTGGGTGACATTGGAAGGGAACCAACATTGCTCTGTAGTGTGAAGATAGCACAAGCTCAAAGGAGCCTGGTAGAGGGTGCAGGTGGGGGCTAAAATTCCAAGAAAGGGGTTGTTTTTATAATTTTATTCACCCACAAGGTGCCACTTTGTAATTTTCACAAATGTGAGATAATGGTAGCAATGACTCACTGCTGTGATCTATGGATAATTAGACTATTGAACTAAAAATTATTTTGCAGTATCAACTGTGGTGCTTAGGCAAAGTTATATAATGAGATTTATTATCTGTTGTGTGGTCTTGGACAAAGACAGTGGTGCTGGACTTTAAGAAAGTAACCTAACTTTGTGCCATGCACGTAAGGCTAATCTATGTAAAGAGGACAATGATAGCAGGTGCACAGTCAATATTAATGGAATGAACACGTGCACAAAGCCACAAATGAGTGCTGAAAACATAACAATCCTTTTCTTTGGAATATTAAATGTGCTGATGTCTTTATCTGCTCTGCTTACTTAATTTCAAATACTAAAGTAAAATTATAGTATCACTTTTTCCCAGTGTGGGAGATAGGTCCCTATGGTAGGGGTACAGGTAGTCCAGGAGGCAAAAGTTGTAACAAAAATTATGTTACAGCAAGGAGCCATATGGTTTTCAATGCTGGGTTCATCTTATAGATGGGAATGAAACATGTAAAATTCTCACTTTTCAGTTAGAAATTTATATCCTGAATTTTAGCTTAAAATAAATAAATAAAATTGTAATGTGAATAATGCCTTGTATATTTCTGCAGTTTCAAAATGTGTTGTAACTGAACTGGAGGAATTACTGAGAACAGATGCTAACCCATACACTATACATACCCTACAGCAAGATAAATGACAGACTTCGCTCTCCTTGCCCAAAATACATTTAAATTTTCAATAGCCTTAATTGTTGCATATTTTTTATACAATATAATGGAAATTTACAGAAAGATCCAATGGAAAACACTAGGTTTTGTAAAAAGCTTCAGGGTTTTTGTGTGTGACAAACTAGCCACACCTATTGCAAGTGGCTATCCAACTGGGATGTGCTTTTCATCGCATTTCTTTTAATAGAAAAATGTTATCGCCTACATATCTCACCATTATTTACATTCTAATCACCCTCTAGTGATGAATTCAGATGGAAGCATTTTTCATTAGACGGTTTGCCATGGCAACTGGAGTTGGGGAAGGCCCTTCTGCTGGCTCTGTCACTGGGCTGGTAGTGGGCCTCTCTCTTCCTCAGCTATCATTGACCTCCCGCCAGGATATTCATCTTCTGATGTGCACTTGGTGGCAAATGGGACCAGAAAACCCCTACAAATTCTCATTTGGAAAGAAGAAAAGATAGTTTGTCTCCAATCGTTAGAAGTACAATTATCTGTTGATAGACAAATACAAGGCTGGAAAAGCAGGCGTTAAGAAAAAGCTGTAAAATCTTGTTTCATCCAGTCTGAGAAAGCTAAGTGGGATATGTCACTGTTGACCCCAACTGAGCTTCCATTAGCATGGCAATTCTTAAATCACCACATCTTTTGATCTTTTGAAAAGGGTCCTGGGTTTTCAACCAGTTGTCAGGAAATTGTTGGTAAGAAATTGTTGGTAAGAAAATCTGGCTTTGGTAACTTTGATGGCAGCTGCAGAGAAAGAAAAGGAGGTTTTCCAGGAATTACTGGAACCAGTAGAATTTAATACCTTTTATACATGTTTCAGAGAAAAATACAACTGCTGAAGAACAAATGAATGTTGAGGCAGGTTTTACATAGGTCCAAGGGCTAATATGATTCATTCGTTACTATGCTCACTCTTAATTATTCAAGAGTGTCTATCATGAGCTAAGTTCTAGGGAATATTAAAGTAGACATTTGTGTCTTTTGATTATAGATGGTCTTGCCTATTTGCAGATATAATACTTTAGTCTTACGGAGATTTTTAACACAAGGAAGAAGGACAATAACATATTGAAAAAAATAAAGAAGGAACATACATATAAAAGCACAAATCTTTACATATAAAAAGTGGGCAAAATATCCAACTGTCAAAAGCATTATGGAAGTGATAGGAGTTAAGTGGAGTTAATAAAGAGGAATATGGTAAAACTTCATGGAAAAGGTACTCTTAGAATAATTGGTTTTTATTTTAAATATTACAGATGGGGTTGCCTGGGTGGCTCAGTGGCCTAAGTGGCTGACTCTTGACTTCAGCTCAAGGTCATGATCTCACAGTTCATGAGTTCCAGCCCCATGTCAGGCTCTGCACTAACATCAGGGAGCCTGCTTGTGCTCTCTCTCTCTCTGTCTCAAAATAAATAAACTTAAAATAAATGTAATAATATAAAAAAAAATAAGTATTACAGATGTATAATATATACAATGTTTAAATATCACAAATATATCACAGATGAAATTAAAAGTCTTCCATATTACCACCCCTTACAATACTGTAGATTCTGCAACTTTTTAATACATATCTGATTATATATTTTCAAAAAAAAATTATAAAAATAGGACCATGGTACACATAATGCTCTTCAATTTGCTATTCACTAAACAAAAACATAGTTTTGTGAAGTCCTAGGAGGATAACATGAGTCATTTGGAAGTGGACATATGATCAAATGGATGTGGGGCAAAGCTGGGCGAGGGAAGAGGTGCTACCGACAGGCTTGGAGTTGATTTTGCTAGAGTCAGAAGAAGGGCAGCAATCACCAGTCCTGCATGGCTAGAAGGGTTGGTTGCTCAGTGGGCAAGGCTTTATATTTATTGATTTGATCATATGTGTTAATGGTAAATTTGACTTGATTTTACATTTCAATTTGATTAAAAAGGCAAATGGGGGGGGGCACCTGGGTGAATCAGTGGGTTGAGCATCTGACTTCGGCTCAGGTCATGATCTTATGGTTTGTGAGTTTCAGCCCTGCATTGGGCTCTGTGCTGACAGCTCAGAGCCTGGAGCCTGCTTCGGATTCTGTGTCTCCCTCTGCTCCCCCCTCCCCAACTTGTGCTCGGTCTTTCTCTGTCTCTCAAAAAAATAAATAAACGTTAAAAAAAAAAGAGCAAATGGGAAGTATTACAGCCATGAGAAAGATAGGAGTCTTTGAGGAATATTGGAGAATATGATTCTGTTTACAAACTGAATAAAGGAGAAGAACCAGAAGGCAAGGACGCGGCAAGTTGGGCCACAGCATTCCAAAGAAAGCAGTGAAAAAAAGGAAGAAATACCTTGTTTTAACAAATTAAAATCTAGTGAAATTCTTTTTAAAAAAATCATCTGCTTTTTGCTGTTTATTTTTTTCTTTCTTTTTTTTTCTTTTTTTTAGTTGAATCGTGTTCTTCTGAATTCAGCTAAGATGACCCCTGACCCAGAAATGGCTCATCTCCTCTTTCCTTTCATTCTGACAGCAGTCTGGGCAGCAGCCTCTCATTTAGAGTTAGACAAAGTAACAGTATAGGTTTGTGCCTTCTTTGAAATTAATTCTTGATTTTCCTTTGAATGTTTTCTGTTGGATATGTGGTATGGAAATGGCATGAAGAAATGGCCTGATTGTTCACAGCAGTGCAATAATCTTCCTGTTTTGTTCTCAGCCTGATTCAAGATTCCGTTTTCTGTTTATCCTGATTGCAAATAAAAACATACAATCTACACATATAGGAGGATTCTGCCAAACAGTTCTAGGGAACACCAACAAAAATCCAAGTTGCTTTTAGTTTAATTACACAGGCTTTGTAACTGAGTTAGTGAGAGAAGCATTTACTGAGTGCATCCAGAATCAAGTAGGCACGTGAGAGGCACGTGTGAGGCACGGTGGAGCTTCCGACTGAGCTCATGGTTTGTGAGTTTGAGCCCCACGTTGGGTCTGCTGTCACCACAGAGCCTGCTTTGGATACTCTGTCCCCCTCTCTCTCTGCCCCTCCCCTGCTCATGTGCTCGCTCTCTCTCTCTCCCAAAAATAAATTAAAAAAAAAATTTAAAAATAGGCACGCGAGGAGAGGTAATGTAACATACACTTTGTACAAATTACTGTTGTGACATGCAATTGAATGTTCACTGTAACATTCTATTTCTCGTTTTTCATACAAGATAAATTTAAAAGTTTTTTTATGTTTTCAAAAGTTATACAATACAAAACACATGTACAAGATTTCTACTATTTATGCAAACAAAACCCCCTGCATTTTTATATTTTTTACTTTTTAAAACCTACTGAATCCAAAATTAACAAATCTAATTTTGAGGAAAGCAGTTTTCAGGTATATTATGCATTCTGGGAGAACCTGGGGAGAGAACTTTATTTTTTATCTCTGTCATCTGTGTTTCTGTATACCGTAACTCATTAACTGACCAGTTAGTACACATCCACTGCTGAGCTAAGTGGTCCCTGAGCATCAACTCATTTAATCTTCATATCAAACTGTCTGGGACTGATACTGCTCTGATCCCCACTTTATAGTTTGTTTTATGCAAAGCTGTGGCTCCCACCAAAGAACAACCAAAAATGAAGAACTAAAAGTTTTACAGGCAATTTGGTTTTTCATGGAGCCTTCTGTTTTCCCTCTGCACAACTCTTTCCCCCATATGGCTTCCTTGGAAACAGGACTTTTGTTCTATGACCTCTGCTGGTCGCACTCTTGCTCACATCCCAGACAACTTCATTCATACTCATGGCTTCAGTTATGCTTTTGTAGATTTACATTCCCCAATTTATAGCTAGCTCCTCCCTCTCTTCCGAGTGCCAAATACACGTAGCCAACAGCTCATCCACTGCTGCATTAGATGTCTAAAGGGCATTGTCAACCAGCTGAACACTCTCCAAACTGAGTTGCTAAGACCCTCTCCAGAATCTGCTTTTCTAGTTGTCTTAGTCTGTTTGGGATGCTATAACAGAATACCATAGACAAGGTAGTTTAAGAACAACAGAAATTTATTTCTTAGTTTTGGAGGCTGGAAACCCAAAATCAAGGCACTAGCAAATGTGGTGTCTGGTGAGAGCCTGCTTCTTGTTGCATGGACAGCTGTTTTCTCACTGTGTCCTCACATGTGGAAGGGGTGAGGAAGCTATCGAGGGTCCTTTTTATAAGGGTACTTTTCCCATGTCTGAAGGTTCCACTTTCATGACTAAATTACCTCCTTGAGGCCACACCCCCTTTTGTTACCACATTGGGATGATATTCCACATATAAATTTTGGAGGGAAACATTTCGTCTTTAGCACTAGTGCCCCCGTATCAGTAAACACACCACATTCCACCAAATTCCTCCAGCAGAAACCCAAGTAGTCTTTACTTCTCCCTCTGCCATCTTTCACTTTCAATCAATTACCAAGTCCTATCAGTCCTGCCTCCAATATAGTCCAATATCTTCCAGTGTCTCCTTTTATTCCCACTGCCATCACTTTAGACCAGGCCTCCATCATCTTGTCCTGGATTATGGCCATTATTTCCTCTCAAAAATCTTTGAGGTTATAAATGACACTTACTTTAAAGTCTTCTGTTTGCTTTACTGGCTCTGTTTCTTTAGGATTATGTTCTTCCCTTTCACAGGCTTACGTCCCCTTTTTCACTGGTTTGGTTTTCCTCACATGTCTATTGATTCCTGGCTATTTGTTACTCTTATTGAGACTGTTTTCCAGCCCACTCTGTTTATCTTAGCTAGATGCAGTGACTACAGTGGTGGTGGCAGGGTATTATTTAGATGATTTGTCCTTTGCTTTTGGGGATCCCTATTCACCCTTGGAGCTTGTAGCCACCTGGGAGTCCTGCCCTGCCCTTCCAGTCTGAGCCATGCTCATTCATTCATCTGTACTCAATGAGCAACAATGATTTGCCAGATCTTCTTCTAGACTGGTGGGATCCAGCAATTGAACAACATAAAATACACTGCTGCTGTCACCCCCCCCCCAAAGGTTGGAGGGGGCAGGAGTAGCTGCAATTCTGTAATTATCACCCTGCAAGGTACCCAGGGCCCCTCCTACTGTTCAGATACTTGCCTCAGAGCCTGAAGTTTCTCTTGATCTCTCTTGGGCTCTGATTTTCCCTGTGAAATGTATCCTATTTGCATTTCATCTTTTAGGAATTTATTTTAAAATTTCTTCTTAAATTAGGTGCTCAGTCACCCTTCTTGATCTAATCCTCTGAGACGGTCTTCCAGAATCCCCTCCTGTCCTCTTCTGCTTAATCCATTCATCATCTTCAAGTGATCTTTACAGAATGTTAGGTTGATTCTTTCACTCTGTTCCTTAAAACATTTCAAAAGTGTCCTGGTGCCCTTAGAACTAAGTGCAAAATTCTTAGCATGGTCTACAGAAGCCCAGATGATCACAGCCTCTGCTTGCCTCATCTAGTACTATTTCTGCCTCCATCTCTCCAGCTAACCTACTTTCCTTAATTTCTGAAATATGCCATTGTTCCCTATGAGGAAGCCTAGGACACATGGAGAAGCAGTGCATTGCTATTCCTGCTGACAATCTCAGCCAAGATCTCAGTCAGCATCATCCATAAGACCTGTAAGTGAATTAAGCCTTCAGGTGACTCCATCCTCCAGCCTTTGTGCCTTCCAGCTAAAGCCCCAGATATTGTGAGCCAAGATAAGCTGTCCCCACTTTGTCCTGTCTGAATTTATGACCAAAGAATCTGTGAGCATAATAGTGGTTATTTCACAGTACGAAGTTTTGGGGTCATTTGTTACACAGCCATAGCAAGTGAACACAAGAATACACAAAATGATTAGCATAGGAGTTGCCTCATCGACCTCTTTGGCACACTGGGTCCTAGCCCTTCAGATACTGAAATGTACATTAGGTTAAAGAGACCTGGAAAAGCAATGTGGCTCAGGAAAGCAACTTGGGCTCAGGTGGCCTACCTTCTTTATGCTCACCTACCACTTATACTGCTCTTAAGAGAAGACGTTTATTGTTTTGTTACATTCCTAGATGTACCATTGTTAGGGGTTGAATTGTGTCCACAAAAAATGGTATGTTGAAGTCCTAACCCCTAAGGTACCTTGTAATGTGACCTAATTAGGAAATGGGGTAGTTATAGATGTAATTAATTAAGATGAGGTCATATGGGAGTAAGTAGGGTGGGTCCCTAATCCAATATGACCAGCACTTTTATAAGAAGATGACATGTGATACAGATATGAACAGAGAGAATATGATGTGAAGACACACAGGGAGGATTGGCATGTGGTTGGAGTGGCGTCTACAAGTGAAGGAATGTCAAAGATTGCTGGCAAACCCTGGGAGTTGGAAGAAGCAAAGAAAGATTCTTCCCTAAAGTCATCATAGACAGCACAGCCCTGCTGTGGATTTCTAGGCTCCAGAACTCTATGACAATATATTTCTGTTTTTTTTACACCATAGGTTTGTGGTACTTTGTTAACAGCAGCCATAGGAAACTAACACAAACCTTAAGTTTGCACCAAGCTACCTCAAAGGCAGCTGGTCTCTCTTGTGCTTCTTACAAATGAGACTGTTTTTGCCTGATGGGTGACTTCACCTGACACACTAGGTAAAGTGTGTATGTGATGAACACTTGAGGCTTCATCAATTCAGCCTGCAGCCCAATGATTTTAGCAAAGCAAAACTGTTCTTTTATTTTCTTCTCTTTCACTTTCTTCCCTTGTCTTTTTTACCTGAAATTCCCTGCTAGCAATTTCTGATATCAGATAAGTCCTCAGTAAGTGTTATTTCATTAATCCATTAATCTATCTCTTAGTTTTTTCATTTTCCTTCTTTTGCTGATGTTTTTGAACCTTTATCTTCTATGATTTCAGAAACACTTGATTTTCATTTTTAAAAACAATCTTTACTTGAACCTTCTGCTTTGTATTTTCTCCTTGAACAGTCTTGATGACCTTGCCTCTTTCCTCACTCTCTTCTTTCTTGACTCCCTGACATTGATGCTTTTCTTTGTCATTCCCATGAGGCTAATCTCTCCAAGGTCACAATGCTTTCTTTGTATTTGAACTCATCTCCCTTGGCCTTTGTTTGGTCTTTGGCCAGACCTTTCTATTTATAATATGTCTACTTATGCTTAGCCATTTCTCCCTTTTTGTTTCTAAAGAATTTTTTTTTTTTTGATGAATAACATACCTATGAAAAGCGCACATATTATAAGTGTATAGCTTGGGGAAGTTTCACAAAGTGAACATACCCTTGTAACTACCACCAAAATCAAGAAATTGAACATTCTTGGTACCCTGGGGGTTCCCTTCTCTTCTACTCCCTTCCTCTTCTCTAAAGGTAAGTAAAATCTTCATTGTAATACCACAAATTAGTTTTGCTTGTTTAAAGACTTTACGTAAATGGAATCACTTAATCATTTAATGATCATTAAATTAATCATTTAAATATTAATGATGGTTTTTTGGCTTACGATTATGTCTTTGAGATTCAATCATATTGTCATATGCAGTACACTCATTTTCATTATTGTATAGTATCTCTGTGTATAAATATACCAAAATGTATTTCCCCATTCTACTGTTGGTAGACACTTGGGTGGTTTTGAGTTTTGGGCTCTTATGAACAGCCCTGCTACGAACCTTCTTGAACATGTCTGTGGTAATGTTATGTATCTATTTCCATAGGACCGATTTTAGGGGTGTAATTGTTGTGTCATAGGGAGAGGTTTGCCATTGATGAACGTTAACAGTTTTCCAAAGAGATTTTACCAATTTACACTTTTACCAGCAACATATGAATCGTTCAAGTGGCTCCACGTTCTTGACAACTATTAAATTTCCGTTAAATTCTATTTAATTTCAGCTTTTCTGGCAGGTGTACTATGATATTGCATTACATTTTCCCTGGGGACTAATGAAATTAAACTCCTTTTCATATGTTTATTGGTCATTTGAATATTCTCTTGTGAGAAGCCTATTCAACTCTTGGACAGGTTGTATTTGGCAACTTTTTTGTTAATTCCGCTTTTAACTTAAGGTCAGTACATTTTGTGTTCTGTTTAAGAAATTTTTTCATATATCAAGGCAATAAATATGATCTTCTACTTTCTTGTTTATAAACTACCATTTTACTTTTCACAGTTAGATTTACCTGGGAAAGAACTGTCTATGTGGTATGAAGTATAGGGAATAGATACGCTTTTTCCCCATGTGGCTGTCTAACTGACCTACACCCTTAGGCTTCCACCACTACTGTTCTGCTGTGTTCTGTCATATAGCAAGTGTTCTTATACATTAGAACCCCAAAACTTCTGAATGGCTGTATTATTGATACATCATCAACTAATCATCCTAAAAAACAAACCAACCAAACCAATAAACCTCTCACTAGATTTCACTAGATAATCTTTGACAGGGAGGCTTTCAAACAAGAGACACAGAAGAAAGAGCCTGGACTTTGGGTCAGGTCATTTGTCCCAATCTTAGCTTACTGTTTTACTCATCAACAGCTTTGTGTATGTTACTTTGCTCAGCTTTTCTCATCTATAAAACAAGAAAAATAATAATGACCTCATCCAATTATGGTGATGACTAATAGTATAGTTAACAAGTTCTGGCACAGAGCTGGCTCTCCAAAAGTTGTAGTAGTTACTAGTAACTGTGAAAAGTTCAGGAAGGGAGAATTTGAGAATTCATTTCCATTTCAGAAAGACCTTAGTTGTCTTTGGAACAAGGAAGCTGCTTTCATCTATTAGCTTTGTTTGGTGGTGGTGGTGGGGTCTGAACATACTCCAAGGACTATGAGTTTTTTGGCTCCTGACTCCTTTGGCTTGAGAAAACCAACATGACTCAAAAGACAGCGTGTCTGAGACAACATATGAAAACCTTTGTTGCTACTTTCACTCCAACACCAAAGAAAACCCACACAAAGAACACACAAAAAACAAAACTATCACTTTGTGTTCACAGGATTTTTTTTCCTCTTGGAAGGACAAAAAGCATACTTAGATAATGTTTCTGTAATTAATTATTTATTATTAGTTTTTAATTTCCCCTAAAGAAAAGAAAGCATTGATTGATCTAAAAATAAAACAAAGCAAAATAACACTTAAAAAGCCATAGGTGAGGGTGTTTTTCTAATAGACCTTTAGCCTCTGGATTTCTGTATCACTGTTTTTATAGCTCTCAATAGCTTTGACCCTTCCCAGGTGACTGGGAAGGCCTGCAACATACCATAGTGTACATACTTAAGAAATAAAATTTTTTTATACCAATTGCTGTCAGGATTATTGATACTGTACCAATTATTATGTTAGAAATCTCCTTGGAAAGCTAGAGGAAAAAAAAGTTCTTTACAGCAGGATAGGAAAACATCTTTACAGAGGGATAGAAAAACAATGCATAATCATCTTGGTTTAGGATTCCCCTACCAAGTAACTATCTAAGTTAGCAGTAAGGATGGAAACGTGCTGATTTTTGGACTCATTCTATTAAAAACTCAGAGTAAACTGATTGATTTCCCCCCTTTTTTCATAATAGGATCATCTTCTATTGCAAGATACAGCTTTTCTCCATAAAACTATGATATTATAATCATATCATCAATCAGCTTTGCAGAGACTTCTCTCTCGGGAGTATTTCTTTACTCCTCCGTATAAGTGCACAGCAATGCGGCCCTTGCTTTCTCTGTGGCTCAAGGCCCGCCCGGGTCTGCGTGCTCCTCCTCGGTTACCTGTTTGGTCCCCTTTCACTAACTCCTCCACACGGCGGGGACAGGCAGGGTCACGGAGGGAAGAAACAGGAGAATGACAGGACCTCGCAGTGGCTGTGACTCGTGAAGTCCTGGCCGCCTGTCCCCGCAGCACAGCCGGTAGGGGGGTGGGGGAGGGTCTGGACCGGGGCTCCCTCGCGTCACGTGGTCACGCAGGTGGACCCAGAGGTCTCCTCCCGCTGCGCCACAAGGGCCGAGTGGAGCACCGCCCCTGAGGGCGCCCGGAAGCAGTAGGAGCCGCTGCCAGGCGCCCCCGTGAGGCAACTCGCCGCTGCTGGGAGGAAACTGAGGCCCTGAGCTCAGGTGGGGCATCCCAACTTGTAAGACCCGCACCTGAAGGAGGAGCCCCCAGACCTCTCGCTTTCAAACCCCAGCTCCCACCTCCAGACCCCAGCCCACGTGAGGACTCACCCTGCAGCGTTAGGCGGCCTCTGCGGGTGGAAGGGCAGCTGGGCCGTGTCTTGGCCTTGTCCCCGCTCCAGGGCGATTTTCCCCCACGCCTGGTTTGCATCTAGGCCAGGTTTTTACTCCCGAGGCCGTGGTTTTACCTCTGGACCACATGTGTGCCTGGGTCCCTGGCTTCACATCCGGGTCCTAGCTTTATAGCGCATGCGGTTTGCATCTGGGCCTCAGTTTTGGTGGGGGGGGGGGGTCCTCTCCTCCCCATTTGCGTTGGAGTCCAGAGGCTGTGCGGTGGGCGCTGGCCATGGGTACCTGCAGGGCTGATCCTTGCAACCCCACAGGACTGTATGTTTTTGCACACTTTATTTTTTCTATTTTTTATTATTTTTAAAAATGAATTAACTCTTAAATTTACATCCAAGTTAGTTAGCATATAGTGCAACAGTGATTTCAGGAGTAGATTCTTTAACGCCCCTTACCAATTTAGCCCATCCCCCCCTCCCATAGCCTCTCCAGCAACCCTCTGTTTGTTCTCTATATTTAAGAATCTCTTATGTTTTGTCCCCTTCCCTGTTTTTATATGATTTTTGTTTCCCTTCCCTTATGTTCGTCTGTTTTGTGTCTTAAATTCCAAATCTGAGTGAAGTCATGATATTTGTCATTCTCTGACTAATTTTGCTTAGCATAATATCCTCTGGTTCCGTCCACATAGTTGCAAATGACAAGATTTCATTCTTTTTGATTGCCAAGTAGTACTCCATTGTATGTGTGTGTGTATATATATATATATATATACACACACACACATATAGTACATGTATTTACATATATACATATATACATATTGTATGTATATATATATACATATATACATTATATATGTATATGTATATATATATATATACACACACCACATCTCCTTTATCCATTCATCCATAGATGGACATTTGAGCTCTTTCCATACTTTGGCTGTTGTCAATAGTGCTGCTATAAACATTGGGGTGCATGTGCCCCTTCGAAACAGCACATGTGTATCCTTGGATAAATACCTAGGGGTGCAGTTGCTGGGTCATAGGGTAGTTCTATATTTAATTTTTTGAGGAATCTCCATACTGTTTTCCAGAGTGGCTGTACCAGTTTGCATTCCCACCAGCAGTGTTTTGCACACTTTAAAAGGTGCTGCCTGAGGGGCTGGCTTCTGGCCAGCCTGAATCCAGGTGCTGACTGAGAAGGAACCTCTGGTTCACTGACGGGTCTTGGCTTGGCCTCAAATATTGGGAGCCATGAAAAATAAAATAGGCTGTGTGGACACGCAGAGATCTTTGAGGACAACCGGGAGCAGAGGGAGGGTTGACTGGCAATGTTTATCTCCTAGAAGGGACTGCTCCTTCCAAACTGGGAAAGTGATTGCTTCATCTGATGCATAGAAACCAGCACAGAGAGTCCAGCAGGACGAAGAAAACACAACTGCATTGCTGTGCAGGAAACCAGCAACCCTGCATGTCCTGTGGTAAGTGCCAGACCTCACAGACCATGCTGTCTTCTCTGCCCAGTTGCACACACCTTCAGAATCTTGCAACTCTGGATGGACTTAAAAGTAGAACCTCCTTTTGTGTTCCGCCCAGAGCCTTTGGCTTACTCAGTGCCTTTGGCAAAGTAGATCTGTACTCCAAGACAAGTCAAAGTTCGGCCCCCAGGACATTGACTGTCTAAATCCACTGTGCAAGGCAAGGCTTTTTTTTCCCCTGAGGACTGCTTCCTTTAGTGCTAATTATCTTGTGCTTGTCATTGAGTGTCAATGTTTTAACATGTCTAAAAAAAAAATGAATTTGTCGCTTTTTGCTGCCACAGTGGTGGAAGCGGTTAACTCTCTTCCTCACCAGGCCTCCTCATGACTTTCATGACTCTGAATTCACGGTTTAGTATGAAAGGACATAACTCAGGAACAGCCAGATGGAAGAGGTGCACTGGGGGAGGCATGGGGAAAGGGTGTCTAGCTTCCGTGCCCTCTCAGGGCACCACTCTCCTTGAATCTCCATGTGTTTACCAACCTGGAAGCTCAGAGAGGTTTCTTATTATTGCTCAGTAAATATAAATGTGTCCACCCCTTGTCACTTCTGGGTGACATATAAGAGCCAATGGAGATTTTTCCTACATAAGTAGTGAACACTCCATAAGTGAGGGGGATGGAAAAATGATTTATCTCTGCTTATAAAGGGAAGCTTTTCTTAACCCTTTTGTTATGTAAATAAAATTCCTCCAGGAACCAGGTAGCCCTGTGTGACTTGATTTTATGTCCAGAATGATAATGCTCCAATCTCCCCAACACCTTTGGAACTTACTTGGGTGCCTCTTCCAGAATGTAATGGTTTGGCCTTTGGGGAGGTAAGACAAGATTTATTAGCTTTTCTGATCTGAGCAATTAAGTAGATAATATGGCTATAGGTCTAGCTCTCATGGTACATGGAGAATCTCTGGAGGTTGGGGCCTTTCCAGGACCCCTGGAATTGTTCCTTGTCTCTGTGATGCTTGCTTGTAGTAAAGGCATCAGAGGAGACGGGGGCTGCTTTCTCCAAGTGTAGCAGTGAACATGAAATCACTACTACCAGGATGAGCGAGAGATATCTGCTGGTTGCTAGTGGGGGTGGTGGTGGTGGAGGAGAGTCCCCCTCCCTCTATTATAGCAGAAAAGCACTGTTTTATGTGCCATTTACCAACTGTCAATGTGCCAAGAACAAATAGAGTCAATGGCCAACAAATGATTATATATACCTCTCTCCTATTACTCCCTTCACCTGATGTGTTTAGGCAAATTTGTTCAATTTATCACTTGGAAATGTGAATGGCAACAACTGTATCTATAGCAGAGATACTTTATTCTATGACACTGTAGTTCAGGGGCTGGCAAAATTTTTCCCTGAAGGGCCAGATATTTTAGGCTTTGCTATCTGTATGAAGCGTCTATGCCTCATCTTCTTTGTTTATCTTATAACTGGTTAAAAAGGTAGAAACCATTCTGTGCTTGCAGGCTCTACAAAAACAGACCGGTGGCAGGATTTGACGCTCCAGGTTTTACTTTGTCTCGAACCTCTTCTCACTATGGTTGGGTGATCATATTTAAAGGAAATGTTTCAATAAAATATTTTTTGGAGGATATGATTTCAATGCATATTTTGTGCCAGTGAGTGCTAATTTACAATGATGTAATTCTCAGAGGAGAGAACACAGATCCTCTATTCCTCCCTTGTTACTGGATCAGCAGAGTGATAGGATCTTTGTGAATATTTCTTTCCAAATTCCATCTGACTGATGGGAAATATTTAGTTTAGCTTTGGATGAAGCTGTGTCGAATAGGTAACTTGATACCAATAGTGCATCTTTTTTGGTCTGAACACTGAGGAATCAGGTAGTGTGATCATTATTTCAACTTCCTCAAGCTGGGAATGTGGAACATGGCAAATGGAGACAGACTGGGAAAGTGGATCTGGAGCAGGAACAGGAGCATTCCCCTCCTCCCCCCCCCCCCCACCCCGCCCCAGGAGGAGATAAACCTCAAAACAAACAATAACCTCACAATAATAATAACAACATGTGGCATTAAACACCATCTGATTAGGATGGGGCATGAAGGCAGGATACAAACTGGATGACTTCTGAGCTTTCCATGGCCATGACCCTGTGATAAGCCCGTTTTGTCCACACCATATCTATAGCTTCTTAACAATATGCAGCCCAATAACTGGGCTAACCAAGGTTATCAACAGCAGGCTGGGTATTAAAGATAATATTCTATTCACATTACAGCTTTTGATTTCCACCATTGAATTATAGTCTCCATTCTTATTTGTTTTTTTTAAATTTTTTTTTTTTTCAACGTTTATTTATTTTTGGGACAGAGAGAGACAGAGCATGAACGGGGGAGGGGCAGAGAGAGAGGGAGACACAGAATCGGAAACAGGCTCCAGGCTCCGAGCCATCAGCCCAGAGCCCGACGCGGGGCTCGAACTCACGGACCGCGAGATCGTGACCTGGCTGAAGCCGGACGCTTAACCGACTGCGCCACCCAGGCGCCCCTCTTATTTGTTTTTAATTGGAAGGAGTTTTACTTATGTGACTTACTTGGTTAGCCAGTAATTTTGGGGAAAAGACGACCTCATTTTCCGGCTGACTTAGATATACAAACCTTATATTAGGAAGGCTATGGCAGTGCTGTTGGCCCGTACAGGGTAAAGTCCTCTGACATGTGCACAGGGCATGGCCACTTAGAGGGAAAAAAATATTTCTGTTACTTAAAGAGACTGTTCCCCCAGTCTGTGGGACTTTGTTATGGCAACCCAGGGAGACTAATACAAAGATCACAGGCTGATACGCACCTGGCAGGAGAGGGGAGTAGGCAAGAGTGCTCTAAACTGTACCCTTTTGGGGATATCCTGGTGATAATTTACCCAGTAGGTGGGATAGGGAAGGATCTGAGATCTGGGGGAGACTAAATGTGATAGAACAAGAGACCTGTACTTGGTAAACTATGTGGGTCCCATGCCTCCTGAATTCTCTTTGACTGGCCCAGCCTGCCTCTGCTTGCAGAAAGTGGCCAAAGCAAGCTGAACCCTTGGTCAGGGAGCAGCCTGGCAGGGGAGCAGTGTGCTCCTGCTGGTGGTCAAGGCCATAGAGGAAGAGCACTCAGGGACTGGGATCAACCCTGTAGGTCAGTTATTCCTCCTCATGGTGAGTTTGATTTTTTTTTTTTTTTCTGAGCACTAAGTTTGAAAGTTTGGCTTTTGTTTTAATAAGATAAGTACTTTCCTTAAAAAAGGAGAGAGGGAAAAATGCTGATTCTTTAGGAATCAGGACAAAAAGAAGGACTGAAAACCATCTTTCTCATGGGTTTGCGCCCTCTCTTCTGTCTTGTCTTGCTTCAAGTGCTGCTGATGCCACTTCAGATGAGTTCTCACTGTGCACACCTCCTTCTTATCCTTATTCTTTTAAAGTTTATTTATTTTGAGAGAGGGTTGGGAAGGGGCAGAGAGAAAGAATCCCAAGCAGGCTCTGCGCTGTTAACACAGAGCCCAGTGCAGAACCGCATCCCATGAACCATGAGATCATGACCTGAGCTGAAATCAGGAGTTGGTTGCTCAACTGACTGAACCACCCAGGGGCTCCATTGTCCTTATTCTTAATGATCATCTCTCTCAATATTTGCTCAGATCCAACGGTGGTCTCCTTTTTCTTTTCTTTTTTTTTTTTTTTTAATTTTTGTTTATTTTTGAGAGAGAGAGAGAAAGAGAGACAGAGTGCGAGGGGGGGAGGGGCAGAGAGAGAGGGAGACACAGAATCCAAAGCAGGCTCTAGGCTCTGAGCTGTCAGGACAGAGACTGACACAGGGCAACTTGAACTCATGAACCATGAGATCATGATCTGAGCTGAAGTCAGATGCTTTCCCGACTGAGCCATCTAGGCGCCCCAGTGGTCTCCTTTTTCATTACACTTAGGGGCTGAAGCACCTCTCAGTCTTGATGCTAACCTAAGGATATGGACACCTCTGTACTGACCCAGAAGTGGGACATGTGACAAAGGGCCAGGCTTTTGTCGTGGAAAGTTCTAGAACAGTTCTCTAAGACTCATTGGAAGATCCACAAAGGTTTCTGCGTTGCCCTACCTGCCTTTAACTGAACTGTTTCCCCTCAAATACTAGTGGCCATGGCAATTCAAGGAGGGTTTCCCTTTCCATTTTGTTTACTTATGTGTTTTATGATTGAACTTGCCACATGGGCTTTTAATTTTTCTATTCCATAAATATAATAATTACATATTCCATAAATATCCATAAACATAATAATTATAAATATCCATAAACATAATTATTATATATTCCTTTTTATAAGGAATCTGAATGCTTAGCTTGCTGACTAGCGACCTGTTGTGTTGACAAGAAATCTATCACCTCTTAAAACAACTCATTCCCTGGGCAAAGAACTCTGAAGTTAGAAGATGCTTCTGTCCTCATAAACCTTCCATTTATAGGTTTATGTGAAATTGCTGTGAGGAATATCAAACAACTGATTCCCAAAGTTGGAGAACTCAATCTGTTTGACACTTCTACAAGTTGAAAATACCTACTGCTATCGTTTAAAAAAATATATGCTGGAAACCAAAAATTATTGTAATGAATGAAAAATACCTCTCACACAGTGTCTAGCAGAGAGGAATCTGCTTTTGCTCTGAATAGAGGCTGTCCTCAGGCTGTGACCTCAGTAAGACTGAGCTGCCAAGGAAGGAAGCTGGATGGTGTATTTGTTGGCACCCTGGCAGATGTCTAGGAATGGAGGAAAACGAATACCACATAACGCCCCCATGCCCAAGACCACAATAAACAACCCCTTTGATCTGGGAACAACCCCAGATCTGACTTCCTAGACCAGCTGGGGCAGGATGAATTGTGGAGAGGAAACAGTCTCCTTCCAGAAGGTACAGGAAGAGCAGTGAGCTTGCTCTTGAGTGTCTCTGGCTGTCTGCCAGCAGGCAGCCTCTGCTTCTTGGCTCCCAGGAGGTGGCTGCACGGTCTGTCCAGGGAGGAGAACATGAACATGATAATGTTGCATATTACATGTGAAGCATATGGGCCAGGAAAAGCCCCATGATAACATGAAAGAAGAAAAACCTAGGGAACACTCCCAGTACTGGGCATTTAGTGAGGAAAATCATTCTCTAGAGTTGCTTGCTTAGCACAGAATCAGTATGAGTTGAGATGGAGAATTCTGTTGGCTGCTTGAAGCTTGTTCTATGTTATAGAGTAACCTACCTAATGACCATCAGGCACGGTGTTTTCCTTCCTGGGACTGTGCAGCATAAATACTGAAAAAGTCTAAGCCCCAATATTCCCTTTTATGGTAACATTTCTTATGAGTTAGAGAAATTTGCCATTTCAGGGTCCTGTGCTTCCTATGTGTCGTAGTTCTGATGACAGCTTAATTTATCTTAGTTGCATTTTATGATGGTTACTTCTGGACACTCCAAGCCATCAGTAAATTTTCTCCCCTTCACACCATAGGATGGCTTGTTTCTGGGAATGTTTTGGGAGATGGCTAATAGTAGCCATCATTTGCTGCTCCTAGTAATTTCTCTCTCCATTCTGGAATAACAAGTTAGCTTCCCAGCTTGTAGCATCTAACAATGGCTTACAGACTTTCTCTTTTTGACTTGTGTGTGGGTGTGTTTGTGTATTTGTTTGTTCAGTGGAGAAGAAACATGGCAAGACTCTTGTTGGTAAGATCTGATTATTTTTTTTTTCTCCGTACTGATTCTACAGATTGAAAATGCTTTTAATTTCGATGGTAATTCATTGCAAATGGTATTTATGGTATTTATGTCTTTAATATAAAGTGTGTTTATTATCATATACAAGTGACTTAAATAGTGAGCCTTTCAAAATAAGGAGTTTCTTTCATTTTTGTCATTTGAGAAAAATGTGCTTTCTGGGGAATAAATTCTACAATGAATATGGTTCATTTTAATTTTTGTAATAAACCATGCCTATAGTAGAGACCTCTGAGAGTAACAACAACAGCTAATTTATTTTTATCTGTTATTTGCAGAGAAGTGACATTTACAAATTACATGTGATTTTAATTATTTGCAAAAACCTAATAAGGCAAGATACCTTCATTTCTGCATTCTTTTATTCATTCAACAAATCACATTAATTGCTAGCAGGTGCGAGGCACATTACAAGGCACTGTTGAAACAATGGTGAACCCAGTGGATCTACTCTCAACCTCTTGGAATTTATAGTCAAGTATGAGCAGATATAATTAACATTCCTCTTATCAGAGTTCAGGTAAATTTGTTTCAGGCTGTAACACAGAATCTCTGAAACCTCATTCATATCCAGCTACCCCGTCTTGTAGAGGTGAGATGGCTGGACAGCCATAGGGCATTTGTACAAGGAGGAGCTCAGAAAGTGCTAGAAGGTATGTGCAGGCCATTGGAAAACACTCCCTTCTGAACATAGATTACTTTTGAAGGGGGTGCATAAGGGATAAGACTTTATAATTGGGATTTAGTGGCTTAAGAGTGTCATCCCTCTCTGGGTGTGGGACTTTCAAGGACCAGAGTTGAGGTTTTGTATCTGTATAGACCTCCAACTGAGTTTCTTTGTAGCCAGCCTTGCTCAGAGGTTTGTATTCATTCCACTGAGACGAGTGGAGGTGCACTCAGTTCAATGTCATTAATCAAGGGGGTTTTAGACAGCTGAGAGACTGCTGGTATTTACTTGGGCAGATGCCAACCTCCACCAGGTCAGGGAAGGATGGGTGTGACTGTCTAAGGATCTCCCTGTGGTATTGGTGATGATGGGGGTGACTGGCCATGGGGACAGGTTCATGTGAATTTTTAAATGCCCATGTTACTGAAATTGTATGGTTGAGGCATCCACTGTCTGGGTGCATAATCCTTTAGACGGTGGACTTGGCAGGGAGTTCCTCTTTACCCCTCCCCCACTTCCCAGGACAGCTCTTGAGAAAGGTGTGTAGGTATGGTCCATTCCCTTAGCCCCATCTTCCCATGATGGTTCTGGGGTGTCCTGGTGGAGCTTAGTAGACAACCTGGGGAGAAAAAGCTCAGCCACAGCCTACTTAGTTTAAGATTTAAAAGAATAACAAAAGCATCAAGGGTTACGAAAAGACTCCATGAGATTAAGTGGGATGGATTTACAGACTATACCCCCTCTCTACCTTTAGCCATTATATTCACCCCCAAACATGTGTTGAACATTATCGGGGGAGTGAGGTTAAAGAAAATATCCAATATCCCCATAGCGCCATTCACACCATATTTCTGATTATTTTCCTTTGGGTCACCAGAGTTTTAGAGATTTTACCAGCTGTGTGACTCTGGGAGAATTGCTTGAACTTCCAGAATCTGTTTTGCCTCTGCAAAACGGGGGAAATCAAAGCACTTTCTTCACAAGGGATTTTAGCACAGTGCTCCCTACATGGTAAGCACCTACTAGATGCTCATGATTCCACATTTCTTACTCTCTGCTTTGTCTTTGCCAAATTTTGGTCAGAGCTCTGTCCTTCCTACAGTCAGAGCAGGGGGACTCTGTCCCCCTTATTGGTTTCTCCTGAATCAGCTGGCCACAGCCAGACCCTTTCCAGTCAGACCCCACTGGTCAGTTCTCCTTGCTTGCCCAGATTCCCCTCCAAAGATTTTGCTTACAGACCTTGTGCTCAGAGTGGTCCCCTCTTGCAGTGATTCCCCTTCCCCTATTTTGATAGCCCCTTTCCATCCCTCACAATAAGCCTTTGAACAGAAGTCTCGCCTCACTGAGTCCTGATAAATTTTTCTTTGATAGTGCTTAATAAACATTAGCCAGTACCTATGAATAGTCCTTTTTTATTTTTTATTTTAAAGTTTATTTATTTCGAGAGAGAGAAAACAAGTGGAGGAGGGGCAGAGAGGAGGACAGAGGATCTGAAGCTGGCTCCACACTGACAGCAGAGAGCCTGATGTGGGGCTCTAACTCACAAACTGTGAGATCATGACCTGAGCTGAAGTCAGCCGCTTAACAGACTGAGCCACCCAGGCGCCCCTGGATAGTCCTTTTGATCAGTTTTCCGGTTTTACCCAGTATCAAGATTCAGTGAGAGAAAGCCAGGCAGTCCAGGGCAGACCAGCTGCCATTTGATAGTATCCAATACACTCAGAAATGGCCAATGGTTAAGTCTTTAGGTCTGAGTACCTTTCCAAAATGCCTGGCCTTCAGTCACCGTATTTTGTTTTCCACACAATAGGAAAGGGATAATATGCACTGCTTCACTCTTTTGGTCTGAGCATTCAAGTATCCACCTTGTTCGGGAAGAAAGGAGTTTCTTTCCAGGTTTAAGGGTGCATGTGGCACGTGCTGTCCAGGATGGATCCATCCACAGTTCCTGAAGGGTATTGATGGGGAGTCACTGCAGGTTGGAGGCCAGCACAGAGGAGGCAGGCGGGCACAAGTCACCTGGCATATCTATCCCTTGCCAGGGGGCAAGCAAGCTATTCATTTTTGTGCTGGCCAGCTGGCCATCAAGTCAATATAAGGTCAGGATGCAGTCTGTGGTTTGCCTTTCTGGCGTGTTCCTTCTCCCTGGAATTGTTTTGTTGAATTAGGAGAAGAAGGGGAATTCTGCTTGGTAAACTACCCCACAGGAGGTGGTCTTTGGAGTTTAAGGATCCCTTGAATTTGTTTTAATAGCAAAGAAGGTGAATGAGCAAGTGAGCACTGACAGACTCCCATCATCCCTCCTGACTGCTTAGCTCCCTGCCCCATTTTCCCCTTTTCCTTTCTTTCTCTCCTGGTCTTGGCTCCCTCTTGGGTAAATAGCACCTTCTCTTGACTAAGTCTACCTGTTTACACCTGTCTACACTGCAGAACCAAAGGGAGGCACCATGAGTTACAGACTTCTTTATGGCCTTTCATGTTCAAAGCAGCAGAAGTTTCCAAGTCGGGGAGATTTTGTTGTCAGGGTAACTTGTGTGTAGACTATATAGCCTTGAGGGGATCACCAGCATGCTCCTTGACAACTGACAGTCTCTCTCTGTCTCTCTTTTTTTAAAGTTTATTTATTTTTGAGAGAGACAGAGAGAGAGAGAGTGAGAGAGAGAATGTGAGTGGGAGTGGGGGAGGGGGAGGGGCAGAGAGAGAGGGGGAGAGAGAGAATCCCAAGCAGGACACTTAACCGACTGAGCCACCCAGGCACCCTGACAGTCTCTCATTGACCAAATTTTAGAAAGGCTTCTCTGAGCCCCTTTTCCACTCGACCTTGTCCTTGAGCCTTGTCCTGTAGAGCCCAGTTGTAGAAAGAATCTTGCTAAGGTCAGCCTAGCGTGAAATCCACCCCCCCTCCCCTGCCCCGCTCCATATATGATCCACCTGGATATCTGATCAAATTTCCTCACCCTCTACCATTCCCTGGTAATCTCTGATCACCCAGGTCTGCCTTCAGCAAGAGTCCTACCAGGTCTGTTTAACTAGATCCCTTCCAGTCCCTGATGTTTCTATCTAGTACTTTTCCCTTCACTGGCCCCACTCTGCCCCTTGGCTATAAATCCTGCTTGTCCATGCTCTATTTGGAACTGAGCCAGTTCTATACTGAGTTCTCTTTTCCCCTATTGGTAGTTCCTGAATAAAATCTATTTACTGCTTTACCAGCCCCCACACCTGGTTTTATTTAATCACCACAATAAAGGCTCTACAAACCATGTTTGAGTTGCTGATCATGATGGTTGGGAAGTTACCTTTTAAAAATTGTTTTTACTACTGCCAACTCAATTTGTCATTGTTTCTTTTTGAAAAAAATCTATCTTCCCTCTCCCCACTTAAAAAAGAAATCCCATTCAATATTTGATCACTTGGCTGAGTTTTGCATGCAAGTAAGATTTCAGAGCAACTGGGCTCCCAGAATAAAGAGGGTAGGCTGTATTTATAGTTCAAATTATTATATAGCGGTTGACAGTTCTGTTTTGATTTAAAGTCCTGTCTCTGATAATAGGAAACAGGATCACAGCTTATCTCTGGCTGTAAGGCTTTAGAATGGCCCTGTAATTCAAGGCTTATCTCTGGGAATGCATGGCTTTTAAAAGTGTAAATCTTTTTTGAGCTGTGATAGTTGCCATCTTCCTGTATGAGACAGAGCTAAGCTAAGGATAAGAATGTCAGTTTTATTTTTTGAGGTCTTGTGAGCAAATTCTACTCTGATGGCATGAATTTGACAAAATATATCTAATCTAGATTTTATGATTTAGCATAATTAACTTGATGTTCTGTTCTATTTGGATGGTTTCATTAAAAAAAATAGATACAAAAAGAAGTGATGATATTATGCAAACACCTGCTTGTCTTGAGCTTAGTCATAAGATGTTAGGGTTAAAGAGTGAACTTGTGTTTGTGACCCTCTTACAAAGCCCCAGAGATCATATTTTTGATCACCTTCATTATGCCAGATATGTTCTAGATTGTCATTATTTGTTCATCTATGTCCAGTCCAGGAACCAAGAATACTTACTGGGTTTCCTTTTGCAGTACCTGTAAAAGTTTTCTCCTTTCTCTGAGATTCCTCATTTGTTGTAGACTGTTCAGGCTGCCATAGTAAATCTCATGGACTTGGTAGCTTATAAACAGCAGAAATTTCTCATGGTCTACAGGCTAAGAATTTCAAGATCACCATTCCTGAAGACTGTTTGGTGAGAGCTTGCTTCCTGGTTTATATATACCCACCTTCTTGCATGGTCCTCACGTGGTGGAAGGGACAAGAGAGCTCTCTGGGTCTCAGTCCCATTTGTGATGGCTCCACCCCATGACCTATAACTCCTCAAAGACCCCCACCTCCTAATACTATCACATTGGAGTAAGGATTTCAGCATACGGACTTGGGAGGACACAAACAGCCCATTACAGCAGATTTTTGTGTCCTAGCCTGCCAGGAAGTTCAAATCTTGACCTTTTAAAAAATTATTAAGTTTATTTATTTATTTTGAGACAGTGAGAGAGAGAGTGTGTGTGTGCTTGTGTGCATGCAAGTGGGGGGAGGGGCAGAGAAAGAGAGGGAGAGAGAGAATCCCAAGAAGGCTCCACACTGTCAGTGCAGAGACCAATGTGGGGCTCAAACTCACAAACCAAGAGTTCATGACCTGAGCTGAAGTCAGACGTTTAAGCGACCGAGCCACCCAGGTGCCCTTAGTCTTGACCTCTTTTAAGGCTGGGACTCTGTAAGCTACAGATCAGGCATTAGGGCAGTTTCCCTGGAGGATTTTGTAGGCATCATTGTCATATAGGAAGTACAATCCTTGTTCCTTAATAATGGGATGCTCATCCTCAATTAAATGGGATTTAAATGAGACATTTCTGGAATGGTTACAAATTTGGTTTATCCAATTATATCATTACAGATTGTTACTGAATCTATGCAGATAACCACATTGCCATGAGAAGTAAAGGCACTCAGTGGAAGGCACCTTGATAGTTTGGATTAGTCTTGCAGGCAAAGCCAATCAATATCCAGCATTTCTACAGACTCATGACCTTAAATTCCCTTGTCAATTCAGTAGCTTATAACTTATACTAAGATTTCTCATGAAGTATTCCCCCTGAGTTCTGAAGGGGGACTTGGAGCAAGACGCCATTCAATGGGTGTTTTCTTGCAGTTTGCACAAGATTAGCCTGCTAAATTCTAGAAAGAAAAGATAGATCAGAATGAAAGAAAAGATTTTGTTTTTTCTTCTATGACCAAAGGAAAAGGGCACTTACTACAATTAAATTACCCTTTTTGGTTCCATTTAGTCCTACGCAGTTGATTCCTGTTCTTCTGAATCTTGGGCCAGCAGGTGGCTTTCAAAAGTCACCTGCTTCTGGGTTATAGGAGTCCAGGGCATTCTATCTCAGTCCTCTGGGACAGTCTGACAGGACATGATGTTGTCTGACAGTGGCATCATGAGTAGCTGGAACAGAGCTCTCCTGAGGCTGTCATTCTTTTGACATTTCTCCCAGAAAGTTCAATTCCTACTCTAGAACTTATAGCAAGGACGTAAGGGAAAAAAGGAGCCACGTTTGGTGATAGGAGTTAATGATTGCTGTTAATGATTGCAGTTAATTTATTACAGTGATGTCAAAGAAGACATCAAGGACACTTGATAATGGCAGCAAGACAACTTTTATTCAGTTGACTGCAATAGGTGACAGAGATTTCCGAATCAGCTGAGCTCATCCAACTAAGACAAAGGTGACTGAGGTCTTTAAAGGGAGAACAGAGAGGGAATGAAAGGAGGTTCTGGGGAAGGGAGGAAGGGGGAACAAGAAAGGGTCTAGGAAAGGAATGGGGGAATGGAAAATTACAGGAGAGTAAAAAGAGAATTACCGAAAATGTTCTGGCAGTGCGGGTGAGGACAATGTACATTTTGCAGTTGGGCAGCATTGTATTTTCTTGAGCAAAAACTCAGCCTGGAGTGCTGGAGTCACCTTTAGAGACATGGTGAAGTACAAGTAGAAGCCAGGATAAACTTTGGTCAGCACAGTGTTTTTGATGAGCTCCATGTGTCACATGGGAGTTCACAGTAACCAGCAATGAAAGAATGGAGTGGAGTCTTCTATTGGAGTATTTCATAGGGATTGATTATCCTGAGAGTAACAACATTTATATCATCAAGGGCACTGACAATTCTCCAGGACTTTCTAGTCTAACAGGTAAAGAATATTTTAAATACAAGGACATTTTAAATTGGGGGGAGGATCTTAAAATTTAATTTGTGAATAGGCCATTTTTTTACTTTTCAATATGTGATATCTCTGACTCATCCTGATAAGTCTACAGTGGTGAAAAAAATTCATGCTAATAACCTAGATATAATTTTACTTGTACCTAGTAATATGGTGAATTGAGTCTTTCTTTTTGACTTGATAGTATCCACACTGTTGACTTGGTAAACAAGCTACGTCTACAATAGTGCTGAGTTATTTGAAAATTTGGAGGATACCAACCCTGATTGTTTTGGCATCCTTCTTCATTCCTAAGAGTGTTGGGTTCTGGTCCTCCACAAGATTCCCTGCCCTGCTGGCACTCTGTTGCTCATCCACACGCTCTGGCTCTTCCTGGGCCCTGCAGCATTCTCAGGATAGGGCTGAAGCATCTAGTTTCCAAAGATTCCAGACCATTCCTCCTTTTCCAACTCAACTTTTCACCCTCACCTTTCCCCTCGCATCCTACCCTTCTGTTTTCAGGTCAGCCAACCAAACAGCTAATTCCTGGGGGCCTGTGAGGACAGGATTAGACATTTGTATTAATCGTGTCTTTTTATTTTCTGTATTTTGATGCTTAGACATCTTGAGGACTTGCTGACCCTGGAGGGACTGGCTTTTCCAGGGTTGGTTAATTCCTAGAGATAGCAAATGACTCACCTGTGAAATGCCTTTCACGTGCAAACCAACCAATCCAGAGTCCAGATCCACCTCTTTTACTGAGTGTTTATACTCCAGACCGCTATCTACCTGTCCCAGTCACCCCAGGGCCAGGTACCAGACAGTTAGGGACAACCTCTACACCACAGAGCCTGCTGAAATTATTCAAACTAGCCAATCCTCAACCTGCTTACCTTACCTCATGCATTGCTTCTGAAGGCTTCTGTTGGATGTATGAGGGCTGGGATCTCCTGTTCTGCCATCTTGCTGAAGAATAATGTTGTTAAGTGCACCGAGAGGCCACGCTGTTCTGTGTCCATCTGGTTCTGTGAACTTTAATGAAACCCAGCTCCTCAGGGCCTTACATTTTGCCTCCATTTATAAGAATTTTGGATTATATTATCTAATTCTTCAGATTCTATTTTTGGGGGTTTTGAAAAATTTTATCAAAATCTCATGTTTTGAGGGACAATTAGAATGTTGCAATTGTAAACAGAAACCAAACAGATGCACTATGTATTTATCTTTGCTGATAGAAAACAACTGGCCCTGGCTCTCCAGTTTGACTTCCAGAGCATTCTTAACTCAAGGGCTTACTCTGGCCAATTCTTATTTGAATATCTATTAAAGCAGAGGTCTTTCCTTGATGATTTAATGGGAGGAAATCCTCTTAGCAGATTATCTATTCTCACTGCCCACAATCACCTTGGCCCAGAGCTTGGTGTTTCCCATCTTATACAGGAGCTGCCAAATACAAAAGCCTCCAAATAACGTTCTCGCTTCTGGCCTCGCTAAGTTACCCTGTGTATTAGTTTCCTAGAAATGCCCTAGCAAAATATCGCAAATTTGGTGACTTAAAACAACAAAAATTTGTTCTCTCATAGTTCTGGAGGCTAAGAGTCTGCAATCAGGGTATCAGCAGGGCCCCGTTCTCCCTGAAACCTATAGGGAAGTGTCCTTTTCCAGCTTCTGGTGGCTCCATGTGTCCCTCAGGTGGAGGCAGCATTACTCCAATCTCTGCCTCTGTCTTCTCATGATCACCTTGCCATGTGTCTCTGTCTCCACGTGGCATTCTCTTCTTCTTCTTCTTTTTTTTTTTTTTTTATAAGGACACCAGTCATATTGGATCCAGGGTGCACCCTAATCCTTAATGATTTCATCTGAACTAATTGTACCTGCAAGGACCCTATTTCCAAATATGATCACATTCACAGGTACCAGGGGTTAGGGTTTCAAAATATTTTTTGGAGGGTGATATATAATTCAATTACTAATTCCCTGTTTACCATAAGGACATTAATCTTTCTGTGATACTATTGGGTTTTTTTTCAATATATGAAATTTATTGTCAAATTGGTTTCCATACAACATCCAGTGCTCATCCCAAAAGGTGCCCTCCTCAATACCCATCACCCACCCTCCCCTCCCTCCCACCCCCCATCAACCCTCAGCTACTATTGTTTTTTTTTTTTTTTAAGTCACTATTATAGAGGACAATAAGGAACAATCCTGAGGAATTTCTAGCAAGAACATGAAGAAAAGGGGGGGAACATTGTCCTCTGATAGTTAAACTATACATAGTGGATTAGTGCAGGGAGAACGTCAACCTAAAGAAATAAATCAGATTCTAACTTAAGACCCAGCTGCAACCAGATCAACATTGTGTTACCATGTGTGTGTATGTGTGTGTGTATTTGATGATGGGCGGTGGATTAGTTAGCTATAGAAGCTGAGGCAAAGGAGAGTACATTACAAATGCAGGTAAAGGAATTTTGTAAATACAGTGAAACCTTGGATTGTGCGTAACTTGTTGTGTGAGTGTTCTGCAAGATGAGCAAACATTTCTAATACATTTTAACTTGATAAACAAGTGATGTCTTGCAATATAAGTAGTATGTGACGCCAAACATCACATGATAACAACTGAGCCAATGGTTCTTGAAATTCGCTTTGATATACAAGTGCTTTGGGTTATAAGCATGCTTCCAGAACAAATTATGCTCACAAACCAAGATTTTACTATTAGAATGCAGACCCATGAAGGGGAGCGTCTTCTATATACCCCCTAGGTGTAGGTCCTGAGCCCCATGTCCTGGGAAGTGGTAACAGAGTAATTAAGATCCAGAGAGTCCCAGGTTTATGTCCTTGCTCCCTTTCTTCATAGTTGGATGACTTTAGACAATTTATTTAACCTCTTGAAGCCTCAGATAGCCTGTCTTTACAGTGGGCATGGTCAGACTTCCCTTTGGTTGATGGCGTGGATAGAGCATGTGGAGTGGCAGGTGTGTAGTAAGTGCTAGGTTATCAGAGTGCTAGCAGTTACCACAGTAATGATCATATAGCAAGTATGTGTTAGGACTCTGGGTGCAAAAGGCAGAACCAACTTAGTCAGAAGCTGGCAAGTATTGGTGACTACAATAGGGAATCAGGGTCAGGAAAGTCACCAGGACTCTGTGCCTCTGTGGATTATTTGGGACAAACTTTTATAAAATTTTATTGCCTGGGTAAGTGAAACGAAATCTTTTTCCTCAGTCTTAGGCTGGGTCAGTGAGCTTTAATCCTTCTCTCTGCATCCAGCTACCTACCCCTCTAAGAAAAAAGGGTGAGGAAAATGAATATTGCTCTGTTCACAGAAGGTTTACAGCAAGGATAACTTTAATTATTGAGAAGTTAAGATGATCTCATGCAGCTCCAGTTTTCTCAGCACCACACAACCAAAGGATCTTTATTTATATACATGATTCTCATTCATTATTTGCCTAGGTTTTGCTCTCAGTGTCCCAATTTATCACTATGTTCTGAAGCTTTCAGTCATAGTGCTTTAGATGTTCCCCTGGGCTCTGAAAACGGAATCGAGCGGTCTTCTCCTTTTGTTTCTCTGTTTACTTTACCACCCAAGGCTTTGTTTTGGACTATTAAACAGTGTATGCAATAGAACATTTCCACAGGAAAGATGAGGAAAGATAAACTACACTGGGATTTATCTGTTTTCAATTTTGCTGTGACTTCTTTTGTCTTTGCTCAATAGCATTTCTTGCTTTTGGTGAGAAATGGAGCTGGTAATAAATATAGTCTCATGGGAAAACGATATCACATTATCTAGCCCAAACCAGCAGATGCAGCTAACTTCCAAGTTACTATATGAAAAGCATTCTTAGCTTTGGTTTTCACTCCCTTTGGCTTTCACTTATGGCTATATCTGGAGGAGATGGAATACTGTTCTGGAATTAGTAGACTATGAAAATTATCTGATTAATATAGTTATTTTGTTTCCTGAGAATTCTTTTCTATATATTTGTGGGATATAAAAATATCATAAACACAAATGTGATTTATAGACATAGTCACAGATGCAGATGTGAATGCAGGTTTGGTAATCAGCACTTCAATAGGTGGACCTAAGAGCATAGTGAGATGATAGTGTTTGTAACCATCATTATTCTTATACCTGTTTGGAGGTTTGCCGTATTACTATACAAAACCCATTGTGCCTGCTTTCCCCTTCTAACCATTCCGGGTTGATTATGACCCTGACAGGAGCTGTGGAGAGAGAAACATATTCACTCTTTTCTAGTCCTTTGTCTAGACCCAGGCCATTGTGAGTGGAAACTGGCTTGGGTGTAATTAGTTGGCTGCTATGTTTGCAGGCCAACAGAACGATAAGTTTTAACTCTCAGTACCAAAAAAATCCTGTTGTCTGTAGTAATTTCTAGTAGCCTCAGTCCATTCTGGAATTTAGTACTCTTAATTCACATGGGATATAATGAGATATCTTAGCATAGATTTTGATAATGCTTAGAGCTTCTGCACTTAGACACCACTGGCCATTGATGGTATCAAATGAAAAAGCAAATCTATACTTAGCAAGGAGACACTTTCTTCTAAAGGTTTGCAAGAGTGGGAGAGAAAGCTATTAGCGTCGTTAAGTGTCTCAAGAGTCAGGCAAAAAAAAAAAAAAAAAAAAAAAAAAGATTTTTCTTTTATAGGGATGAATAAATGAGGCTAGGAGGACCGGGTAAGGGAAATGGTTGGATAACAGATCAGAGACTATTTGACCCTGAGGCCAGCCTGTTCTCAGAGGGGCTGTGTGCTGCTCAGGCAGAGGGTGGGCCAAAGTTCAGGGGCCTGGAGGAAGGACTTAACCAAAGTTTGGTTGAAAAGCATTTTGTTCCTGTTCATCATTGGGCGTAAGCAGTTCAGCTAATCTTTTATGAGGCCAACGGTGGGGATTGCAGGGTGTGGGTCTGGCCTTGTCATAGGTAAACAAAGGGAACATCCATGAGTCTTATCTAAGTCACATGAGGAAGGGGAGGTTCTTTGTAGGAAGTCACAAAGAGTGAGGGCATTCCTTAACCTTCAGTTTTCCAGAATCACTGGGCTCAAGTAAAATCCAATATCATCAATGGTTGTACTTATAAGTGATCTGGTATCTTTGTAAGGCCGGTTGCCAGGTTATGCTCCAACTCAACCTGGGAGAAGGTAAATGCCCACCGGCCATGGCAGAAAGACATCATGAGGGAAGTGAAGCCCAGTAGTGTTTCAACTTGGGAGAGGCTTCTGTTTAGGGAGAAAGATCGCTTTGGAAACAGAGTTTGTTTTTCCTTTCCAAAGCAATCTTTTTCCTGAAACTCGAGGAAGGAGCAGACTAAGACCTTCTGTTCTTTGCAAAAGAAGAACAAAATCATGTTAATAAGGCAATTTTAATAGAGAATTACAAGTGAGGCTTAGATGGGGAGTGGGTGGTGATTCCAAAGCTGAAATTGGGTATCATGGAAGGCAGGTTTTATTTTTGTTTTAATTTGGTCTATGTTTGGTATTGCTCATTTATGATGTCCATTTCTGGTATGCATTTGCTTGCATTTACTCGATTTCTCGTATGTACAATAAATGTGGTGGTTCTGCATGTATTCTTAGTTGTTAAAACCTGCCCTGCCCTGGCTTTGATGTATTGTAGAAACCAGCAAGAATTCATCTCACAGCTAACAAAATCAGAGCATAGTCCAGAAGACAAAATCCCCTTCTTGGATTTGCCCCATCTCTCACCTGTGACAGGAATAGCAAACCAGGTTGAGGTCAGCTTCTATCATCTATCTTAGGATTTGTGCTTCCAACATCATAAACTTCAAGTGACACATACAAATTCTAAAGATGACCTGATACAGTCCTTTCAATATATGTGTATTTCATAGACTCTGTTTCATGCAATTAAATAAGAAAATTATTTTATAAGGAGGGCTTTTAAAGCTCCAGTGTATATGTTGATTACTAAGCAAAACTTGAAAGCAAACAATAAAATTGCAAACCATCTTTTATATTTACACGCATTGTAAGAGATTTTTATATGCAAGATTTTTGTAAAACTGGGTGGGACCTTTATTCTGGAGTCTCTCTGTATGTGACTATCAAAGGCATCATTTTATCCTTTTTCCCTTTCTTTTTGTGTTTTGTGTTTTTTGCCTAGTACGTTTAATCTTTCATATCCCCTAGCTTCAGTATACATGAATTGATGATTGAATAAATTAAGGATAAGCATACTGTTCTGTTCTTCTAAAACCTGTATTTATTGCTGTGATTTATCTAACAATTTACATAAAGTGCTAGTTAGTACAGCTGAAATTATTAATTCTTCAGAGAATGAGATGTTCAACTATTTCCACAGCTCCAGGCAGTTTTTCCACATTGAAATGCAGGAATTACACAGACCACAACTTGGTTTTTGAATTAAAATGCATCATTGATGCTAATTTTAAGGAAGTCTCTATATTGTACTCCTATTTAACCAAACATCACATTTCCTCATTAAAATATCAGCATCCATAATGAAGTACTTTGCTTTATAATTTAAAATGCCCCACTATGTTGAAGGCACATTTGAACATTTAAATGTAATTCTGCTAATGTACTGATTAATTTATGTTATTCTCTGCCACTCACGTGGCAGATTTTAATTGCAGTTAGTTAGCTGCTGTTGGGTCTCAGCATGCTGAAGGCTAGGGGAAAGCCTGATCGCCGTGCAACAATTACTGGGACTTTTGAGCAGGGCTGGCATTGGTGGGGGGTGGGAGGGTGGGGTGGGGTGGTGGCGGGACAAGAAGAACCATCAAAGTTGTGAATCCTTATTCTCCTGGTAATAGCTATGCTTGGGGGGTCATAGTTTGCTCTGAGGAAAAAGCCAAATAAATGGGAATTATCTGAGCACCATAATACAATTAAGCTGTCACAACTTTGGGGACTGATCTTTTGTACACTTTCCATGTCCCTCCGGCTGCTTGGGGGTTGCTGTAGCAGGGAACGTGCTCTCACTAGCCTCCTGAGCTTTTGATGTGTGTAATGTACAGCTGTAACAAGGCATGGGGTACAACACCCGTCTTTCACTCAGTGTTGTTGAGCTACAAATTCATGTAATTAATTTTAAAAAGCCATTACTTGATCTTCATAAATATGCCCAGGATTCACATGGAAAACCTCAAGGGGAATTTTCTCAGGAGGATGATGATAGGTCCAAAATGCAGTTTCATTAGGGTCTACTACTTGTCTATAAATGAGGCACCCCCCCCCACAACTTCATCCTTTATTTTAGTGGCTGCTATTATTACCAGCTGCACTGCCATATTATGCAGAATATCTGCTTGCTTACCCCACAAACAAACTGCCTTGGTTCAATGAGTTATTTGTAATGCTGTGCTAAGCTTTGCAATCTATTACTATAATTTAGTTTAAAGTACTTTTTGGTTCTTGTGCTGGTTATGTCTTAACTATAGGGCACTGATGTTTAGCAATAAGATGAAAACATAGGAGGGAGCTCTAGGCCCCTTGAACCTGGGTTCTAGTCCTGTATAGGACCCACGTTCAAGGTCTCTCTGGACTTCTGTGTGCTCAGCTTTTGGGTGGGGATAACAAGGAATGATTCCTAGCTCAAGGTTGTTTTGTGGGGCACATTACACATACAAGGAAAGGAGTTTTGTAGAGATTAGATTGCAGTGTTTAAGGCTTGATGTTATTGTAGTGTTTTACTTTTGTGTGTGTTTTTTATTGTTGAAGTGATTTTAACTTATAACAAAAATGCTGTCAGAAAGAAATGAAATTAGAAACCCTTTCTTCTCATTCTTTAGTACATTGTTTCTAATAACTCTAATAAATGGGGTAAAGTTAAACAGGGAGAGTTTTAAGTGGTGAAATGGTAGGGTATTCAAAAGGGATTATGGAAACTGAATTTTCCCCTTGTTCAATAAAATGCAACAAGATTGCAAGCAATTCCCAAATTTCAGTGGCTTGACAAAATGGCTTCAGTGGCTTGACAGGGACCCAGGCTAACGGAGACCCTATTTTTGTCGTTGCTTAAAAAAAATTGTGGCAAAATACACATAGAATGAAATTTGTCATCTTAACCACTTTTAAGTGCACAGTTCAGTGGTATTAAGTTCATTCACATTGTTGTGTTGCTCAGGGACTGTATCTGGACGTGTTTCCAAGGACACCAAGACAGGAAAAAGGGATGTGGGGAAATGTGTGCAGGCCCTCTGGTGCTTCCCCCACAAAATGATGCAAGAAACCACTGCTCATATTTCATTGGCCCCATCAAGTAATGTGGTCATGCCTGACTTCAGAGGGGGCTGGAAAGTGCATCCTCGTGTCCCCTGAAAGAGAAGAGAATTAGAAATATTTGGTGAGCAGCACTAATGTCTACTACACTCTTTCTCTGTTGAATTTAGTAAAATAGGTCTTCGGCCCCTGGGAAGCTGACTAGCTCCTTACAGCCTGGAGAGGGGTGTTAGGGCACAGCGAGGGTGGTTTTGAAGACAGGCACTGTCTTCCTAATTAAAGAGGTATCTTCATCACCATATACCTCTGCTATGCGCTTTGGTTACTTCCATTTCTCCTGCATCCTTGGCTACTCAAATTGAGCCTGACCTTAAGGTCTATTCCAGACTTTGTGTGTGTGTGAGAGGAAGTGCAGGCAACTCACTCTTTGGCTCAGAGGCTCATTCACTCACTCTCTCAAGACTTAGTGACCAAGCTGTCTGGTACTGTGCTGGGTGTTATGGTATAAGAAGAATATCATATTAAGGGGCCTTTAACCCTTGGTTTCTTCCCTGAACATTGTATAGTCTTCCTTTACTTGCCTTTTGTTCATTATCCCAGGCCTTAGTTTGCCTTATTTTGTTGTAACTGCTTCCTCCTTCTGCTTCCCCTCCTTCAGGAGTGGAAAGGAAGTTTGTTATTTGGACCCCAGCTTGGCTTCATATTTTCACATCCCAAGTTAGCCCCACTTGGCTTTGGTCCCCAGGATGCTGGGGTCTTAATGATGGTCTCTGAGAAGGGACTATGGGTTTTAGTCTTTTTTGATCCTCACTCTATTTTTATAGGCTCTGATGTTCAGACTTGGTGGCAGAAAGGACTTTCCAAAAACAATAGTCCTCCATTCAGGGAGCATAGCTTAGGTGAAGGTCCAGAGGCAAGTGAACATGCTGTGTTTGTGATATGAAAGAAATTTAAATGGTTGGTGCTGGGTGGTGTGGGGCCATTGTATATGATTGGGTGGGTTGTGCACTGAACAATCATGGGGGTGACTTTTGCACCATAGTCTTTGTGATTGCCCCTTGTACCCTGGAGTTGGGCAGTGACAGCCTGTTCAGCCACACACTGGTCCCAGGAGCTTAGACAAAAAGAGAGAGAGAGAAACAGAGAGGGAGAGAGAAAAGGAGGTAAAAATGGTGGCTGAGAGAATCAGACTTGCCAGATAATGCAGAGACTTGCAGCCATGTTAAAGAGTTTGGAATTCCTCCAAAGGAAGGTCAAGCCAATGGGAGGATGGAACTGAAGCATGAACTGGGTGTATGAAGGCTGGATTGGAGAGGAGCCACCCTAGAAGTGGGGAAACTAGTTGGGAGAGATTATGTGGCCCACCAGTCTAGAGATTATGTGGATCAGGGTCCTAATGACAATGTGGCTGGAGAGAATGAAAGACTTGAAAGACATACAGAAAGTGGTATCACTAGGACACCATAAGCCTGGCCTTGCTTGGACACATTCTCCTTTCTACAGACATTTTATTTAGTTGCTTTACATGCATGTTCTGTTTCACTAATTCCATTTCGATCATTATATAGACTGGGATTGCATGTCTAGTTTCTTGGCATACTTGAATATTTGGACTTATAAAATATTCAATAAATGTTAACTGACTCATCATCAATTCACTTGTCACCTGATCTGAACTATCATGCCAGAAACCCAGTCTCCTGTGTTTGGTTGGAAGGGATGACCAAAGGGAGGTCCCAAGGGGCCAGGTGCTTCCCTGAGACGCATTTCCAAGAGGACTGATACACTGGCAGCATTTCCCTAGGCTACCAGACAGACAGTATTAAAATGATGCTTCTAGAGATTTATAGATACTGTCACTGGGGTTATTTATCTTGATGCATTTTACTCACTCACCCAAAGGGTCAGTTAATCAAACTCTGAGGACTCCTCCAAGAGAAAGGTTGTAAGGGATATAGAAATGCAAGCCATAGTCTCTGCTCTGAACACTTTATATTCTGTCAAAGCAGATTTCCTAAGGAGCAAGACAGAAGCATATGGAAGAGATAACCACATAATACCCTTATTTCTCTCACATATTGGTTTCCTGTTGCTGATGTAGCAAATTGCCACAAACTTGGTGGCACAATACACATGTATTGTCTTCTGGTTCTATAGGTCAGAAGTCTGATATGACTTAAAATCAAAATGTCAGCAGGTCTGTGTTCCTTTCTGGAGACTCTTAGGCAGAATGGTTTCTTTTCCTTCTCCAGTTTCAAAGGCTGCATGCCTTCCTTTGCCTGTGGCTTTGTCCTCCATTTTAGTGCCGGCAACTTCACATCTGCCTCCAACCCCCATTTATCGTCACATCTTTCTCTCTTCTTCCTCCCTCTTCTGCTTTCAAGGATCCTTGTGATTACATCACTCTTATTTCGATAATCCAGGATAGTCTGGGTCCATGCCAAGGTCCCTAATTTTTTATTTTATTTTATTTTATTTTATTTTATTTTATTTTATTTTATTTTAATTTAATTTAATTTTATTTTATTTTATTTTATTTTATTTTATTTTATTTTATTTTATTTTTATTTTTTTAAATATGAAATTTATTGTCAAATTTGTTTCCATACAACACTCAGTGCTCATCCCAACAGGTGCCCTCCTCAATACCCATCACCCACCCTCCCCTCCGTCCCACCCCCCATCAACCCTCAGTTTGTTCTCAGTTTTTAAGAGTCTCTTATGTTTTGGCTTCCTCCCTCTCTAACCTCTTTTTTTTTCCCTTCCCCCCCCCCCCACCATGGTCTTCTGTTAAGTTTCTCAGGATCCACATAAAAGTGAAAACATATGGTAACTGTCTTTCTCTGTATGACTTATTTCACTTAGCATAACACTCTCCAGTTCCATCCACGTTGCTACAAAAGGCCATATTTCATTCTTTCTCATTGCCATGTAGTACTCCATTGTGTATATAAACCACAATTTCTTTATCCATTCATCAGATGATGAACATTTAGGTTATTTCCATAATTTGGCTATTGTTGAAAGTGCTGCTATAAACATTGGGGTACAAGTACCCCTATGCATCAGCACTCCTGTATCTCTTGGGTAAATTCCTGGGTCATAGGGTAGATCTATTTTTAATTTTTTGAGGAACCTCCACACTGTTTTCCAGAGTGGCTGCACCAGTTTGCATTCTCACCAACAGTGAAAGAGGGTTCCCATTTCTCCACATCCTCTCCAGCATCTATAGTCTCCTGATTTGTTCATTTTGGTCACTCTGACTGGCGTGAGGTGATATCTGAGTGTGGTTTTGATTTGTATTTCCCTGATGAGGAGCGACGTTGAGCATCTTTTCATGTGCCTGTTGGCCATCTGGATGTCTTCTTTAGAGAAGTGTCCATTCATGTTTTCTGCCCATTTCTTCACTGGATTATTTGTTTTTTGGGTGTGGAGTTTGGTGAGCTCTTTATAGATTTTGGATACTAGCCCTTTATCCGATATGTCATTTGCAAATATCTTTTCCCATTCCATTGGTTGCCTTTTAGTTTTGTTGATTGTTTCCTTTGCAGTGGAAAGCTTTTTATCTTCATGAGGTCCCAATAGTTCATTTTTGCTTTTAATTCCCTTGCCTTTGGGGATGTGTCAAGTAAGAAATTGCTACGGCTGAGGTCAGAGAGGTCTTTTCCTGCTTTCTCCTCTAGGGTTTTGATGCTTTCCTGTCTCACATTTATGTCCTTTATCCATTTTGAGTTTATTTTTGTGAATGGTGTAAGAAAGTGGTCTAGTTTCAATCTTCTGCATGTTGCTGTCCAGTTCTCCCAGCACGATTTGTTAAAGACACTGTCTTTTTTCCACTGGATATTCTTTCCTGCTTTGTCAAAGATTAGTTGGCCATACTTTTGTGGGTCTAATTCTAGGGTTTCTATTCTATTCCATTGGTCTATGTGTCTGTTTTTGTGCCAATACCATGCTGTCTTGATGATGACAGCTTTGTAGTGGAGGCTAAAGTCTGGGATTGTGATGCCTCCTGCTTTGGTCTTCTTCTTCAAAATTACTTTGGTTATTCGGGGCCTTTTGTGGTTCCATACAAATCTTAGGATTGCTTATTCTAGCTTCGAGAAGAATGCTGGTGCAATTTTGGTTAGGATTGCATTGAATGTGTAGATAGCTTTGGGTAGTATTGACATTTTAACAATATTTATTCTTCCAATCCATGAGCATGGAATGCTTTTCCATTTCTTTATATCTTCTTCAATTTCCTTCATAAGCTTTCTATAGTTTTCAGTATACAGATCTTCTACATCTTTGGTTAGGTTTATTCCTAGGTATTTTATGCTTCTTGGTGCAATTGTGAAAGGGATCAGTTTCTCTATTTGTCTTTCTGTTGCTTCATTATTAGTGTATAAGAATGCAACTGATTTCTGTACATTGATTTTGTATCCTGTGACTTTGCTGAATTTATGTACCAGTTCTAGCAGACTTTTGGTGGAGTCTGTCGGGTTTTCCATGTATAATATCATGTCATCTGCAAAAAGTGAAAGCTTGGCATCATCATTGCCAACTTTGATGCCTTTGATTTCCTTTTGTTGTCTGATTGCTGATGCTAGCACTTCCAACACTATGTTAAACAACAGCGGTGAGAGTGGACATCCCTGTCGTGTTCCTGATCTCAGGGGGAAAGCTCTCAGTTTTTCCCCATTGAGGATGATGTTAGCTGTGGGCTTTTCATAAATGGCTTTTATGATGTTTAAGTGTGTTCCTTCTATCTCCACTTTCTCGAGGGTTTTTATTAAGAAAGGATGCTGAATTTTGTCACATGCTTTTTCTGCATCGATAGACAGGATCATATGGTTCTTATCTTTTCTTTTATTAATGTGATGTATCACATTGATTGATTTGCGAATGTTGAACCAGCCCTGCAGCCCAGGAATGAATCCCACTTGATCATGGTGAATAATGCTTTTTCTATGCTGTTGAATTCAATTTGCTAGTATCTTATTGAGAATTTTTGCATCCATATTCATCAGGCATATTGGCCTGTAGTTCTCTCTTTTTGCTGGGTCTCTTTCTGGTTTAGGAATCAAAGTAATGCTGACTTCATAGAATGAGTCTGGAAGTTTTCCTTCCCTTTCTATTTTTTGGAATAGCTTGAGAAGGATAGGTATTATCTCTGCTTTAAATGTCTGGTAGAAATCCCCTGGGAAGCCATCTGGTCCTTGACTCTTATTTGTTGGGAGATTTTTGATAACTGATTCAATTTCTTCGCTGGTTATGGGTCTGTTCAAGTTTTCTATTTCTTCCTGTTTGAGTTTTGGAAGTGTGTGGGTGCTTAGGAATTTGTCCCTTTCTTCCAGGTTGTCCAGTTTGTTGGCATATAATTTTTCATAGTATTCCCTGATAATTGCTTGTATTTCTGAGGGATTGGTTGTAATAATTCCATTTTCATTCATGATTTTATATATTTGGGTCATCTCTCTCTCTCTCTCTTTTTTTTTTTTTTTTTTTGAGAAGCCTGGCTAGAGGTTTATCAATTTTGTTTATTTTTTCAAAAAACCAACTGTTGGTTTCATTGATCTGCTCTACAGTTTTTTTAGATTCTATATTGTTTATTTCTGCTCTGATCTTTATTATTTCTCTTCTTCTGCTGGGTTTGGGGTGTCTTTGCTGTTCTGCTTCTATTTCCTTTAGGTATGCTGTTAGATATTGTATTTGGGATTTTTCTTGTTTCTTGAGATAGGCCTGGATTGCAATGTATTTCCCTCTCAGGACTGCCTTCACAGCATCCCAAAGCAACAATCCAGGGTCCCTAATTTAACCACATCTGCAAAGTCCCTTTTGTCATGTAATCTAACACAAGCACAGGTTCGGGGGACTGGGGCCTTTGGGAGCCACTATTCTGCCTCTTATGTGGACTGACAGTGGGTCAGAGCACTTGCTCTGGACCAGAGGCTGCTCTGTGTTCTTTGTGTGCACTGTCGCACTCTGCCTGTCCAGTGCTGCGAGGCGGGACTGTGGTGTCCTTGTAAGCAGGTGAGGAAATCAAGGCTAAGAAAATGACTAGCAAGAAACTGTGGCAGGCTTTAAACATACCTTTTGCAGTGGAAAGAACATAGGTTTTGGAACAGAAAAGGCAAAGGTGTGAATTCAGGTTCACATCCTGCTTACCTGTGTGATACTTGGCTCTTCTGAACTTCAGTTTTCTTACACACACTATGTCTGCCACCGGGCATGTGGCTTTCATTAAGAGAACAGTGCCAATTAAACAAAATTGAGATATATTTCCAATTAAAAAAAAACTGGAAAAAAAAGCCAAACCCAAAACAAAAACCTGAATCTACCCTCCCCCCCAACCCCCCCTAGTTCACTGGATGCTGTGCTGGAAAGAACACAGGATTTGGAGCAAGACAGATTTGGGGTTGAATCCTGGCTCTTAGCATGCAGCTGGCTCACTGCTCCTAGACTGATATGGTTTCATTAGCTAATAAATATAAGGGACCTTTTTCTTCTGTTCATTCATTAAACATGTTTACAGCAGCAAGCTGAGCCCTGGAAGGTATAAAGATGGGCATGACTTTCATCCTCATTGTCTAAAGGAGTGGGCGCCTATATTTCCTGCCAAGTCTGTACCCCCTCACATTTTTAAAGGTTGGGACTATGGACCAGAAAAGGCCACATCCTAGTTAGCTTCCATCATTTCCTTCTCCTCTCTTCAGGAGTTTTCTCTGGTGCTTGCTGTGCATGCCCCCTTTATCCTAGTTTGCAAGACCATTACTCTCCCCCTGCTCCTAGCATCTGGCCTGTGTCATTATTCCCTGTGGAGTCTACCTCGTAAATGTTTCTCCTCCTTCCCCTCCATGCCCACTGTCTTAGGTCGCCATCCTCTCTTAACTGGGTGTGAATCCTCCTATGGAGTTTCCTGCCTCTGGGCCTGTCCCCTGTAGTCCATGGTCATACTTTGAAGACTGCTGGGCTCTCTAAATGAAGTGACACCCCAGTCCACCTAGAAGATGATAACAGAGTTTCTTGGTGAGGGGGATGGTGAGGAGGGTTATTTGGGTCTTATGCTCCCCCTCTTGTGTCCTAGAGATTTAGCCTCTCCATGGGATTGCCGTCAATCATGGCTGCTACCTTTCCTGGCTTTTATAGCTCTAGTTTCTTATTGCCACTTTGGGACATGGACCCTTTGTTTAATTTTCTATCTCACAGCTGAGACCAGCATTGACATGGAAGCATTTAAAAAGCCTTTTCTGCCCGTGAGAGAAACAAGGAATGACAATACAAGGAGCCATTTTGTATTTGTTATTCGGGATACCTAGTAGCCTCTTTGAGACCTGTAGTTGCTCTCTGTTGGCTTCTGCACTCCTGAACTAGGGCAGAAACCACATTTTCCCTTCAGGCAGGGAGTCCCTCCAAGCTTCCAGAATCTTCTTTCCCTTCCATCCCACAGCAAACAAACCTTTCAGAGCTCAGTTTTTGCTCTGGAATCTCAGTCTTCCCAAGAGAGCTGATACAGGGGCTCTACTCCGTCCAAGGCAACTGTACCCGTCGCCTAGAAGGGCATGGCCTGTCTCTGCAGTCTCAGCATGAAAACCACATCCAAAAACGATAGTCTAAGCCCATGACCAGAGCAACACGGAAAGTAGTAGGGACACTATTTTCTTAAATCCTCCTAAAATGCAAATCCAATCAAGTCAGTTACTATTAATGATCTGTCAGTATCTCTCCATTGCCTTCTGAATAAAGTCTCATCGCTTTGATGTGACTTTCATATATTGCTAAGAGGCTTTCCAGCATTTCGCACATTCTCTATCCATATTGAAATGCTTGATGCTTCCCGAGGACATTCTGCTCTCTCACGCTGCTGTGCTTTGCATCTGCTGTTCCTTCTGCCTGAAATTCTTTCCACCTGGCAAACTCCTATATTATCTTCAAGACATAGCATGGGCATCCCCTCACTCCTCCACGAGTCTGTCCCTGACCTTTCTCCCCTCTCCTTTCATAAAATAATCGCTTTCTTCTCTCTGTTCCTAATACCTATATACAGCTCTGTAGGGAAAAAAAACAACAACAAATTTGCTCTACTTTCTCAAGTTCAGTGACTGGGGACCTGTGAATTAAATTGAAAAAAGACAGATTAATAGGAGAAAAGGCATGTGTCTCTTTACTGATGTTAGTATTTTTACATGCATGGAGGCTTCACAGGAAAGAAGTGAAAACCTAAAGAAGTGGTTAGACTTGGAAGCTTTACATACCATTTTATGTAAAAGGTAGGGTAGTACATTGGGGGAAAGTGACTGTACAAAGGAAAGCAGGGTGTGGGATGCTAGGATGGTAAATTATGGGAAAGTAAATACATGGGGAGACTAATGAAAGATAAGGGGTATCTTATTAAGGCTCGTGTTATGCAGACTTACCTTGGTGCCGACTTTCCATCTTCTTCATGGCCGTAAAACTCCTCTGGGAGAGTTTTCTCAGAAGTTTCTGCTTTTAGTCAAGTAAGGAAAAGCTCTGAGAAAATTTGCATGTGTGGATTCTCAGGTAACTTCAGCTCAAAATAATCCATATGCCAAAGTGGCATATTTGGGGATGGCATTTTCCTTTTCAGCTTTCTAATATGGCCTAGGTCACACTGTTTGCTAGTCTGCTTATGTGTTTCCTCCTCTGGTTGGCCATCCAGAACTCATCCAGCACCAAGCCTGTGAATTATCTATTTTGCATCCAAATACCTACTGAGGCTTGAGTCTCACAATCCCAGATTCTGATGTAATTGATCTGGGATTCTGCCTGGGCACTGGGATATTTAAAAGCTCCCCAAATGATTCTAATCTGCAGGCAGGGTTGGGAACAACTGCCGCTGACTGTATTTTAGATCCTGCCGTTTTCCTAGCATTCTCCCAAGCTCTTGGGGAACTTGCTCTCAAGGGGTGTCAGTGATGGAGAGGTGGATGCTGAAACCAACCTCTGGCTTTGGTTTTGTTGTAAAATCAGAGTATATGTGGGGGAGAAGGTGGGGATGCTAAGTAGAGACCTAAAATCATATGGGTGTCATAGTAGAACTACCATTGCATTTGAGGCCTCATGATGGAATGGATTTTATGGTGTTGTCTACATCAGACTTCTGGCATTTTGGGTCTGAGATACTCAGGGGTGGGGGGAGACACTCCTACTGAAAAACGACTAGATTCTAAATAACCCCCTCCCCCCCCCCTTTTTTTTTATGAATTGCTTAGCTTGAAGCATGGAGGGGATTTTTCCACCTTGCTTTCTCCAAAGGAGGAAACTATGAGTGAGGCTGGGTAATAAGTGAGCAGGGGAAAAGGTTATCCTGGGAGCAAATGCCAACAGCAGCATCTTGATTGAATGACTGGATACTCAACTGAGGACCAGAAGCTGGAGGGCAACTAGCTTGGAGACTTGGCGCTGACTCATTGGAGCAGTGTTTACTGGCTAAAATGCACAGATTAAAGGTAGCACAGAGCTAGACATCACAAAGGGGACCTTGACCATGGGCTGTGGAGCTGTAAGCTGCATGGTTCAGAAAGAAGCACAGTAGCAATATGATGTGGCAGAACTTTGGCTTCAGCGCTGTTCTGTCAACTCCGTGTTCATGGATGAGGAAGTGCAGACCATCCCGTGGTATGGTCAGAGGGCTACAGGCCAAGCTTTGAGGCTGACTAGGATTGATTACCATATGCATTGAGCCATGGCTGGTTTCCACATTGCTTTGTAGGAGGCCAAGTCCTCTTTGAGGAGGCCAACCTTCAGGGACTCTGTCTTGGACAAGTTAACTCTTGCCACTCAGAGAGAATGGAATCACAGAGATGAATGAGTAATAGGAGACAACAGGAATGACCACAAAGGTTCAGAAAAGAGCATAATAACACCTCTAAAATGAAAACTATAATTGTTGGAATAAAAAAAAGAAAAACTGGGGCATCTGCATGGCTCAGTTGGTTGAGTCTGACTTTATCTCAGGTCATGATCTCATAGTTCATAAGTTTGGGCCCCATATTGGGCTCTCTGTTGTCAGCACATATCCTCTGTGCTAGAACCTTTGTCCCCCTCTCTCTGCCCCTCCCCCACTTGCTCTTTCTCTCTCTTTCTAAAATAAATAAACAGAGAATAAACATTAAAAAAACCTCAGTGGGGCTAAAGAAATAGTGAATTAGATACACTTAAAGAGTGAATTATTAAAATATGTATTTAAAATCATTACAGAGTACACAGAGACAAAGGAGATGGAAAGGAGATGGCAGAAAACTTAAGAGGAAGCATGAAATGAGAAGTTATATGAAAAATCTAAGAGATTCTAGAAAAAGAGAATGAAGTGAATCCAGTGAAGCAATGTTTAGAGAGACAATTGCTGAGAATTTTGCAGCATATTGAAAGAGATGAATATATAGATTCTATACCTAGACAAAGCATAGTGAAACTTCAGATACTAAGGACAAAGAGAAAAATTTAAAGTTGCCAGAGGAAAAAAAAGATCACAAATGAAGAAAGACAATTAGAGAATAGATTTCTTAATAGCCACAATAGAAGTTATAAGACAATAGAAAAATAGAAAAATAGCTTCATGAGAGAAAAATAAATGTCTTAGAATTCAGTACATAGCAAAATTACCTTTTATTTATTTTATTTTGTTTTTAATTTTTTTAATTTTAGAGACAGAACATGGGCCAGAGGAGGAGGTGGGCAGAGGGGAGGAGAGAGAGAATCTTAAGCAGGTTCCATGTTCAGTGTGGAACCCAAAGCAGGGCACGATCCCACAACCCTGGGATCATGACCTGAGCTGAAATCAAGAGTTGGATGCTCAACTGACTGAGCCACCCACCTGTCCCCTAGCAAAAGTATCCTTTTAAAGTATGAGAGAAATAATGGTGTTTTCAGTTAAAAACGTGGATAGGATTTACCACTACCAAATTAGCATTAAACAATCCACTGACAAGTTTATTTCAGGAAGAAGAAAACTGATCAAGATGAAGGTATAAGAGGCAAAAAGGAATGATGAGCCAATAATATGGTAAACATATACATTTAAACAAAGAGTTTCTAGACAAGAGAATAATGGCTAATTTTTGTTCTTAGAAAGACACAAAATGAAAGCACTTTTAAAATATGAGCTTGTAGGGGTGTCTTGTGGCTCAGTTGGTTAAGTGTCCAACTTTGGCTTAGTTAATGATTTTGCGGTTCGTGAGTTCAAGCCCTGCATTTGTCTCTGCACTGACAGTGTGGAGCCTGGAGCCTGCTTCAGATTCTCTGTCTTGCTCTCTCTCTGCCCCTCCCCTCTTACTCTCTCTCTCTCCCTCTCTCTCTCTCTCTCTCTCAAAAATAAACCTAAAAATTTTTTTTTAATAAACGAAAAAATATGAGCTTTTCAACTATATTAGGGAAAGGGTAGTAGCTATGTAAAAGTGCCCAATGTTTTTGTATTTTTGGTAAGAAATTTAAGATATAATCTATTATTTGACTTTGTTAAGTTAAATGTGCAATAAAAAATTGCAAAGGAATTACTAAAAGAACAGGTTTAGGATGCTTTAATTTTCCATCCAGTAAAGAGAATAAATGGAAAAATAATATGAAAACAGACAAACAAAAATCCTGTCAATTCAAAAAGAAAACCAAGAAAGAAAAAAGAGGAATAGAAAAGGAGAGACAAATAAAAATTATTTGGTAGAAGCAAGTTTAAGTGTTTCATTAATCTCAATGACAATAAATAAACTGGATTTACAATTTTAAAGAGATTACCAGAAAAAAAACAATGAGAATGGGAGGAAAATAACAAAACTAATGCAGTGCTATGATATTTCCAAGAAACATACTTATGAGAACAGAAAGCTTGAAAGAGGATGGAAAAATATATACTGTCAAATACAATTAAAAAGAATACTGGAACAGCCAAATTATTATCAGACAAAAGTAGACTTTAGGAGAAAAAGCATTACTAAGGAATGAGAAGGTCACTTCTTAATGACAAAGATTCAATTCACCAAGAAGATTTAATATTTTAAATGTGTATGTACATAATAAAATATCTTCAAAATATATAAAGCAAAAATTGTTAGAACTAAATTGAAGAACTAATTGACAAATGCACCAGCACAGTGGGAGATTTTAACACGTCTCTCTCAATTATTGATACGCAAGCAGACTAAAATACAGTAAAGATTTGCCTAACACAATCACCATGCTTGATTTATTGAACATATGTAGAATTCTGCTTCAAGGTGCATTCTTTACAAACACAAATGGAACATTTACAAAAATTGACCATATAACAGGTTTTAGGCAAGTCTCAACCACCTTCAAAGAACTGGTTATATTCAGACCACAGTTTTCTTTTCATAGTGCAACTAAGTTAGACATGAATATTAAGATTAAATCATAATATATCCCCACACATTTAGAAATTAAACCACATGTCTGAATAGCCCAATGGATTAAAGAGATCATAATACAAATAAAAAAAAAAGATGACCCATAGTTGGGAATCATCCAATCCAGTATTTTCTTTTTTTTGTTTTTAAAACTTGTTTATAATGCTTATTTATTTTTGAGAGCGCGCGCGAGAGAGACAGAGTGTGAGCTGGGGAGGGGCAGAGAGAGGGAGAGACAGAATCCGAAGCCGGGCTCCAGGCTCTGAGCTGTCAGCACAGAGCTTGATGCGGGGCTCAAACTCATGAACCATGAGATCATGACCTGAGCCAAAGTTGGACACTCAACCAACTGAGCCACCCAGGCACCCTTCATCCAATCCAGTCTTATATGCCCTTGACCCATAGAACAAAGTGGGAGGGATGACAATGGCTCTAGAGCAGGATAGATACTGAAGTAAGGCAAAAGCAACCAAATCTCTAACCCGTGGTGATTTAGTTCTCTTTATTGATTGGTCAAATGGTTAAAATTTCCTAGCTTGGGTTGCTTCTTCTCTAGTTGAGGAAAACAGTGTTTCTGTGTTGTATTGCATGATGCTGGGAAAATAGCCCATTGAGCAGACCATGCAGATGTTGGAAGGATGGTCTTACCTGGCTTTTGGGATGCCTGCTGGACTCTAAGCCCCAAGAAGGCATCCATTGTTTGGTACAAGGCTGCCAACATGTAGGCAGGGACTTCTGGGCACCACAGGAGAGGGCATTTGATGCTTGGAGGCAGCTGGCTATAATTTAATTATCAAAAAGATCATCCTCCACTCAAGTGTTCAGACTCACAGCTGAAATGCCTTTGGACTGGCAAGCTAAAGGAATTGACTGTACCCTAGGCTTTTCTTACTCTCCTTCCAAATTCCACTTTTAGTTCCTGCTTACGCTGGAGGAGGGCAGGGTAGAGAAGTCCACATTTGTTTTCCTGCCTTAACAGATCACAAGGAATGAGGGGCATGTCTGTGCCAAGCACTGTGCAAACTAGCAAGTTCAGAGAGCACCTGTCATTTCAACTGTAATCTTTTCATATGTTGACTAGAGAAACTCAGTGCTGTTTCTGTGTTCTAACACTGACCCATTAGTAGAATACTAGAGTAGTAGCCACCAATCTAAATTCTTTTTCAACTTGCTAATATTAGAATGCAAATCTGTAGATGATAGAGAATCTTTCATTTGCTCAGTTTTCTGACTCCAATTCCTTCATATTAATGAATTGACTAATCCTAAATGATTAATCCTAAAATTATAATGGAAATAAGGTCAAATCTCCCACTTCGCAAAGGCAGCAAACTGCCATATGAGCCAAAATGGTGAGTATTTCAATCATTTGTGGATGGTGCATAAATATGAACTCCTTAACCCAAAGTTTTGTGCAGATGGGATTGGATCTAGTAAAATATCACAACTAGAAAGCCTTTTCTTGGCTTTCTTACCTGAATTTTGAAGTACAACTAAATTTCCTAGAAATGTAAATTGTGTTGTCTGCCTTTTCCAGGTGGTTAGTAGCTGGCATTTACTGCTCAATATGTAATAAATTTATGAGCAAACAAATTACATCTCTAACCAAATCTTGCAACCAAATTAGAGCAAATATGCTCTTGCTGTACATTTCATTCGCAGTGCAAAAGAGGCAGAGAAAGAGGCATCTTCCTCTCCTAAAAGGCAATTTTAAAAAATGAATTGCTTTGAATAATAATGTCTGAATAATATCAATAAAAAGAATAGCCACAGGACACCCTATAAGTAAATGGAGACGTAAGATTACCATGTGTTGTTCAAGCAATAGCTGGGTCTAGAATGAGGGTGGGAAAACACACACGCATTTCTTGAGGCAAGAAAATGATGTGAACGGAGACTATTCTTTCCTACCCCTGACAAAATTGATATTATTTCCCTGTCTATTTTCCTGCTTGCTCCTGGCCAATACTATAATTAAAAGGCCTCCCTCCAAGGAGCTCAAAGTGCTTTGAAGACATGGTCTAATTAATCCTCCTGTAATGTCCACAAGCTCCAGACCCTACTCTGCTGGGAGAACCAGGCAGCCCCATCTAGGTTCATGCAGCAGCTCTTCTTGAGAGGCTTATGGAAAGTGACAGCAGCTGTCGAAACCAGCCTCTTTCCCAGATGCTGTGAACACAGCCCCTCTTCAGTGTGAGTGCCACTGTATCAGCTGAGGGGCTACAAAGCCTGCAGCCAGCCCCTATATGTGTAATCTGCACATTCATCCTTCCACGTAAATCTCCAGTTCCAGAATTCCTTCTACCTTATGCAGACCATCTGATCATAGCCCCAATCACATAGGACTGCATCAGTCCTTTAGATGTTGCCTCGATTGTGGCTGGAGCCAAACCTGTAAAAATGTAGTGGCGTGTTTTAGAGACTTTCAGCCAATTTGTCTTCCTAAATGATCCTTTTTTGACCCTAGATGTTGCTCTGCTCCTTATTATCACTTATCTGACTTTCTCTGCTTCTTTTCCAGTTTTATCTGTTGGGAGGTTGGAGACACCATTACTGCGTTGGCCGTGTTGATGATGATTAATGGTTCTGTTTTCTGTACAGTTCTAATCCTGATAGTGTTAAATATTCTCTTGGCCATTTCAACCCTAACAACATGTTGGGGTGATGTTTTCAGCAGCACTGTCAACTACAACTCTAGATTTGCTTTCTGTCCTGGGTTGGGTGACCATTGCAGAACCCTCAAAATGCGGTCTGTCTGGTAGTGAGTATGAATACTTAATAGGTGGATTTTTGATGAATCTCATCATTAGGTTGGTTAGTTTTCTCCTAAATACTTTTTATTTTCCCATCTGCCATTTTTTCCCTCTCTTCCATATCTTTGTCTGAGGTCTGTAAGAGTGATAAAATATTGGGACAGGCTTCTAATGAAGAGTTTCAGAGACAGTGCTTTCTAGAATCCCAAAGAATATTTTTCATTTTATTATTTATTCTATCACTTGATAGATAGCACTTTGATACACTCAAAATGATATTTTATTTTTTAAAGTTTTTTATCTGAGAGAGAGAGAGAGAGAGAGAGAGAGAGAGAGAGAGAGAATGTGAGTGGGGGAGGGGCAGAGAGAGAGGGAAAGGGAGAATCCCAAGCAGGCTCCACACTGTCAGTACAGAGCCAGACATGGGGCTCGAACTCACAAAACTGCGAGATCATGACCTGAATCCAAATCAAGAGTCAGATGCTTAACTGACTGAGCCACCCAGGTACCCCTCAGGACGATAAAGAACACTGTGAAGAAGTACAATGGTAAGAAGCATTGGTCTCATGTCCCATAGTGAAACAAAACTCAGAGAGGTTAAATAAACTATTTTTAAGATCAGAGAAATCAGATTCAGATTTGCTTCTTACAATATCAATTTTCTTTCCACTCTCATCTGTCAATATTCACTCTCTCTCCATTACCACCCATTATTTATTCAATGATTGTTTACTTTATGTCATTTTTTGGTGGCAGACACTGTGCTAGAGCCTAGATATACCAAGATGGACAAGATATTGTTACCCTAAATAATCCCATCAAATGTGGGAGTCGTTTAGGGATTGATGCAGTCCTGTGTGACTGGGGCTGTGATCAGAGGGTCTGCACAAGGTAGAAGGAATTCTGGAACTGGAAATAGAGTAATAAGCATAAAAGGGAAGAGTATATGCAAAACAGAGATGTAAACCAAGATGCAGGGTCTGAGGAACTCTAAATAGTTCAGTTTCCAGGGCTGGGTTGGGAAGCAATGGAAGAGAAAGGTGGAGTGACCTTTAGGACCACATCATGGAAGGCCTTGTATGCCATTCTAAGGAATTTGGACTTTGGTCTTCAAGGCCATGAAAAGTCATTGAAATCTTGTATGCAGGAAAGTCACATGATCAAAAATGCTGATTTGATCAAACTGTGTTCTTCTTGGAGCCTCCCCACTGGCAAAGATGGAGGAAGTTGCCCATGTTTCATGTCAGCGATGGGGCATAGACATGGAATTTCTGACAAAATGTTAGTAGAAGCATCTAGTGATGCATGATTACTGGAAAGAACTTTGGCAATATGTGCTAAAAACCTTAAAAAATTCATTCTGTTTGACTCAGTAGTTCTGCTTCTGCAAATACATTTTAGAGAAATTATCTCAAAAAATGAATATTTCAGGGCAAAGTTGTTTGGGAGACTATGTTTTCATAGCAAGACACTAGAATAACATAAAATGTCTAACAATGGGGTAGTAACTAAGAATATAATATAGGCCTCTATACTGAATCTGATTAAAAGTTTTAAATATAATGATGTAGTGGACAGCTGCCTGATGTTTTTGTTGCCCAACACCCATTCAAGCTTATTTTTATTTAATTTTAGTTTATTACTTTTTAAGCTTTTATCTAACTTCCAGTTAGTTAACCTACAGTGTAATATTAGTTTCAGGTATACAATATACATGCTTATTTTTATAAAAGAGTTTTGCTTTCTATCTGGCTCTAGGGGTAGATTATCAGGTTAAACCAGTCAGCACTCAGCACTTCATTTATGAATTAAATGAGTGAGCAGACAAAAGATTTATATGGGGGAGATTCTCCTCCTACCTTAAAACATGACTTTCCCATGTAATATACAACATTGAGAAGCTGGAACAAAATATTAAACAAGTTCCCAAAGATTCAACATTAATCCCATTGTCACACTCCAGAGTAACCTTTGTTAATTGAAATGGAAAAAAAAGTCACTTTCCTTTGAGCCTGGCTAAGCTTCAGTAACCAAAGCTCCAGGATTGTGGAATATGAAATTTAGGCAGCAAAATGTGGTCTCAGAGTATGACTTTGCTGATTTCACTTGTGTGACCTCAAGCAAAGTCTCTTAAATTTACCTCTTACCAAAGCATAGGTTGATTTCCAAATCTTAGTCACTTCAGGCTTACCATATAATGAAGAACCAACATATGTGGCACAAAATTAAGGGAATAATGTAGAAAAAATGTATTTTCCTGGGTATGCATTTCAGCCTCTATTTGCTCAGGAATATTTCGTTTGGTCATTTGGGGATATTAAGGTTGAAGGTGACTGGCACTACTCAAGGTCAACGCTGTTCCTTGCAAAACACAATAAAAGCTTGCAGGAGGCTGAGGGCTGTGTGAGAAAATTAAGTATTGATTGAGGAGTAGATATGATGTTGTGCAATGTAGTTATTAGGCTCAATTCAGTGCTGTTAATTGGAGGTCTCTCACTTTCTCAGAAGATTACATCAGTTAACAATACATTATTGAAGTCTGGGGAGCTTTCGTTCTCTGATCATTGCATCCTCTTTTCTCAGCTGTGGAAGACTATTTTACCAATCGATATGCTTTTATTGAACATAGGTGCGTATAACCACTCAGCTCAAATATGATCACTTTCAGGAGTTTGTGACACTTGGCAAAGTCAACTTTTCTTTCAAACACTCTCTTCCTATCAAGAAACCGAGAATTCTGAACTTAATTGTTCTCATTTACAGTTCCCATGAATTATAAAGGGACCCCAGAAAAGCAGAAGAAAGAAAATTCATGCTTTTAGTGAACCTCCCTGCCCTGAGTCTATTTAGGTCAGTACCATTTCCAACAAACCTGGACTGGACAAGGTCCCTGAACATGGGAGGGGGTTTGGAGTATCGGCTGCTCAGAACAGTGGATGGAAAAAATCCTCCATAAAATCTTAGAACTGGAAAGAGCCTTAGAAACCACCTAGTCAAGTTCTTTCATTTTACAGATGAGTAGTCCATATCCTGAATGGCTGTGACATGCTTAAACTCTGTAGCTAGTTAGTGGCAAGCCTAGGAGAGTAACTCAAGTGTCTTGACTCTGCATCTGATTCTTTCCACTGTGTATTCTGTCTGCACAATTGTCTTGATTATGGACAGGGAGGGGATCAGAGTCAACAATCCCTTTATGAACATTTACATTTATGAAAATTTAGATTTACATTAGATAACTTTCCCCCAACCCTTAAATGCCATATGCAAATGATATATAGACTTCTGATAGACTTGTGTATGGTTTTATTGCATTTTCTAATGATTCTGTTTAATAGTGAGGCTTAAACAAATTTTTTTAAATGTTTATTTTTTTGAGAGAGAGAGAGAGAGAGAGAGAGAGAGAGAGAGAGCGAGCTAGTGGGGAAGGGTCAGAAAGAGAGGGACACAGAATCTGAAGCAGGATCCAGGCTCTGAGCTTTCAGCACAGAGCCTGATGTAGGGCTCGAACTCATGAACTGTGAGATTATGACCTGGGCCATCTAGTCACCCCAAGAGTGAAGTTTTTAATTGTCCTCCACTCCTCTGAAGACAAAACTGAGGCCCAGAAAAGCTAAGTGGCTTATCTCGCATGGCGTAGCCATTTAGGGTAGACAGGTAGATTCTTAAGCATGAATCTTTATACTCTGAATTCGGTGCTCCTTCTTCCATTCTAGGCTGCCTCCATTGCTTACTCTAAAAGGATGCAGGTACTTTACACTTCTGTGGTTATTCTTTCCCCAAGCTGTATGCTCTGGAAGAGGCTATGTGTGCTCAGTGTTTTAGCATATACTCTGACTTAATGCTCAAGGTTGGAATTGAGGAGAGAACTATAATATTATTTCTGGCTTCTCTGGGCATGGCATATATTGTGCTGATCACCTTACTAGGTATTTGCAATCGTATTCATTATGCTTAATATGAGCATGACTTAACAGTATATGAGTCATTTCTTAACCTCTCTGAATTTACATTTGGTAATGTTCCTCGCAGCCTGTGCAGCGAATACATCCAACCTCAGTTGTGATAGGAACCACAGTCTCTTACAAACACTGTTCCTTCCTCTGCCGTCGTCTGTGACCAGCTCTTTCCTTTCCAAGGAAAATCACTCTGGTTGACAAGGGCTTCCAATGTGGAGCTTCCTTTTGAAGTGATTGCAATTTATCTTTTCTGATCAAATGGGAACAATTTGTTCTTTCTTACAACTCCAGAGCTGCCATAAATTGGGGTAATAGATTTTTCAGTGCCTAGTAAGATAATTGCACTGGGGAGAAGATTAACGTGGAGGCTGGGAGCTGTGTGAATGCAGTGCCCCTCCATCCTGTTCCATGTGGCTTCCAGGACGACCTAGAAAACAAGGCTGGAGGAAGACAGCTTTACGTTCCTCATGGTAAATTAGTTCTGAGCTGCTTCTGGGCAAAGACTGCCAACTGAACTCTGTTTTGACATTGGAAGTATTTATAATGAAACATGACGAAGTAAAATTTAAGTCCCAAATTGCCCCAACACGGCGGCACCGAAATTACAATTCTGGTTACAGTGACACCTCCAATTACTGAAATGTGAAGTAATTCTCTTTGGAAAATGACTTCACTTTGAGGAAATGAATACTGAGTAAGGGTTATGACACACACATCAGGGGCTTCAAATCCTCTCTCTGGTGCTACTGCCGACCTCAGACAAGCAAATTGGACTCGCCCTGTCTGTTTCTCCCTCTAGAGGCAAGAAAATTACCAACAAGCAGTGTTCTGGGGCTCATGTGATGGCTGTGAAGCACCGTCAAACAACTCTAGAAATGAAAGCACTGGGTACAGATGGGAGTTTTTGCAGCAATCCTAACAATTGATAGGATGTAATTTTCAAACCCCAATGCTATCTCTTCCTTTTGTAGGCAGTGCTCATTTTTGACAAAGATCCTCAGAGCCATTGCATTGAGACTGATAGTCAAGAGCAAAGAATATTTCTGATGCAAGCTGATGGTTGCTTTATTTATTAGTGTATGAATTCATTTATCCTGTTATTCAACAAATATTTACTGCACACTTACCGGTACCTTGAGACTGAGGATGTAACAGTGAATATGGCTGATGTGGCAATTTCCCAACCAGATATTAAAGAAATACATAGTTGATTTTTGATATTCAGGGTAGTTATGTTCTGTAAAGTTACACTGAATTAGTGGATACTGAACCATTGCTCCTAGGGGAAATACAGCATTAGGTTCCTGTGAGCCTCTGGTGTCAACATTTTTGTCAACTTATCAATACATAACCTTGTTTTATGTGTGTTTCTGTTGAAAGATTGTCACTCAGGTCTGAATGAAGCTCACAAGTATTTTTTCGTAAGGCTCATTGCAACTTTCTTTCTCTTGGGAGCACTGGAGAAAAATAGCTGAGCAGAACCAACCTGACCTCTGACAGATTTCTTTGGGAAACATAACTAACTCCCTGAGACTTGTAACATCTCAAGAAACTCCTTCCTGCCACTGCTCACAGAATGACTGAGACTTGATGTCTATCCACTGTAGCAGCTTAGAGCCAAGTCGCAGTCTAATTTCCCCACTAAAAGAAAGATATCATTTCCTATGCTTTAATGTTGTAAAGCAAAATCATACTGGCTCTCTAGTGAATTGAGCAAGAATCTTGGTTTTATATATTCAGGGTTTTGTTTTTTTTATGATTATAGAATGTGTCTGCTACAGTATTTATGACATTGTATTTACTTATTTATGCTGGCATAAATGATCAGCCTTCAACTTTTCTTACAAGCCTTCTGATTACCTTAAGAGGAAATTTCCAGTTTTCAGTGGTTTTATTTTATTATGGCAAAATACACATAATGTAAAACTTGTCATTTTAACCATTTTTAAAGTGTATGATTCAGTAGCATTAAGGACATCCACAATGGTGTGCAATCATTATCACTACCTATTTCCAAAACTTCTTCATCATCTTGAATGGAAACGCCACACCCATTAAACAGCAACTCACCATTTCCCCCACCCCTCTACTTCTGTCTTTCTAAATTTGACTATTCTAATGGCCTCATATAGGTAGAGTCGTACACTATTTGCCCTTTTGTGTCTGGTTTATTTCACTTAGTGTAATGTTTTCAAGGTTCATTCATGTTGTAGTATACATCAGAACTTCATTCTTTTTAAGGCTAAATAAAATTTCGTTATATGGATATACCACATTTTCTTAAATGTTTATTTTCGAGAGAGAGAGAAAGAGCACAGGGGAGGGGCAGAGAAAGAGGGAGATAGACGATCCAAAGCTCGCTCTGTGCTGACAGCAGAGAGCTCAATCTGGGACTGGCTGAAACTCATGAACCACAAGATCATGACCTGTGCCAAAGTCGGATGCTTAACTGACTGAGCCACCCAGGGAACCCAGATATACCACATTTTTAATCCATTCATATTATATTGTATTTTTGTTCTAATCCCCTACCATACTCTGAGTCTCTAGAGGTCAGAGAAAATACATAGTGTATCTTTGTACTCCTGGTACCTAGCAGAGTTGAAAAAAAGGACAGATGGTCTTTAGTGATCATTCAATGGTAGGCAAGGAGTTATAGCTCCTTTATCACTTGGAGGCACTTGAACTTGTCAGTAGACCTAGATCTATAGTCCTGAAAGATGATGCTGTCAACTTCAGCCGTGTCCTCATAAGATAGCCCTCTGGGGACCAAATGCTTATCCCACTTCAGTGTCTTGGAGGAAGAGGACAGAATACAATATATTTGTTTAGTCTGGGGCTTTGACTCACACAGAGGCAAACAGGAAGGAGTTGGGGGGGGCAGACGGAATTCAGCTAGAGAAGCCTCTGACTCACTGCTTGACAGTGTTAGGCAAAATGTAAGTGCATACATAGCTTTTGAAGGAAAATTTAATTTTTTGCCTCATCTTGCATTTTGCAATACCTGTTTCAATCCAGGTAATCAAATGTGACCTTTGGAACTGATCCAGTATTGAATGGAATGAAATAAAAATTGATCCTGTCAACTTAGTCAAAGATGGCCTAGTCAATCATATGCCTCAGACTTTAAAAACAGCTTAGAGAATTTCTACAAATACAGAAATAGCTAAGCTGCTGTGCTGTATGACAGAAGATATTTGCTTCAGTGCTGTAGTTCACTTGTGCTTTTTATCCTTTCCTGCCTGGGACCTGCATGTACATTTATTTCAAGTTTGACAACAGTCACATATGGCTTTATTAATGCCCAAGAAAGAAAGTCCTGGTGAAGGGAATTGAATGTGCGGACAGCGAAATCAAGAAACTTGTGAAGGAGCAGAGGCCGTGGCCCCCAGTATCTGGAGGCAGACAGACCTAGATTGGATTTTCAGCCTTCATTTTAGTAGCTGGGTAACCACAGGCAAGTTACTTTCTAAGACTGAATTCTTTCCTTGCAGGACCGATTGGGGGATTTACATATAGGTAGGAATCACACATGAAAAGTGGTTGTCATACAGTAGCTTTTAACATAACTGGTAATAATTCTTAATATAGTTTTGGGTCTGTATGATGTGGTTCTCTATTATACCAGGGAATGATGGACCTTGGAAATATGTCTGCCCTTTGGAGAGGAGGAATATGGAGCTGCCAAGATACTATAATTTAAAGAGGTTCTAGTACGTATAGTTGCAGACCGAGCTAATAAAAATGAAGGGTGCACAATTAAATATCAACTTTAGATAAGCAACAAATAATTTTTTTAGTTTAAGTATATTCCATTCAATATTTGGAACATACTTACACTAAAAACAATTGTAGTTTATCTGAGATTCAAACTTAACTGGACATCCTCTATTTTTATCTTGGAACCCTACAGGTAAGGCACCTTTTCTAAAAGATCTGTTTTAGATTCATTTCTGTGGTTCTTAGAGAGTTTTTAAATTTTTTTTCTAGAGCGTTCCTTTCTTTATTTTTTTAAAGTTTATTTATTTATTTTGAGAGAGACAGAGACAGCATGAGTGGGGGAGGGGCAGAGAGAGAGGGGAGAGAGAGAGAGAGAGAGAGAGAGAGAGAATCCCAAGCAGGCTCCATGTTGCCAACACAGAGCCTGATGCGGGGCTTGAACCCATGAAACCATGAGATCATGACCTGAGCAGAAACCAAGAGTCAGTTGCTTAACCTACTGAGCCACCCAGGCGCCCCTAGGGTGTGTCTTTATTAACGTGCCAGTTTAAATTCAACAATAGTAATAGTTTGGTGACACCTAGTTGAGAGCAGGCATTGTGAGAATGAGGCCCTATCTTTAGAACCTGTTCTGTGGCAAAGAAGAATTAAGGTTGGTAGAATTGTTTGCTCATCAGCTGACCTTAGACTAGGGGGGTTATCCTAAATTGTCCAGGAGGCCTCCACAGAGCCACGAGGGTCCCTAAAAGGGAAAGAGAAAGGTAGCAGAGGATCAGAGAGATGACAGTGGGAGAAAAACTCAGCCTGCTGTTGCTGGCTTGGAGGAGCCAGGGAGGGTGAGCAGCTTATAGAAGCTGGAAAGGACAAGGAAATGCATCCTCTCTGAGAGCTTTCAGAAAGGAAGGCAGCTCTGTCAGTGTCTCAATTTCAACCCCGCGAGACCCACTTCAACTTCAGAACCACAGAACTGTGAGATAGGAAATGTGTGTTGTCTTAGAGTGCCATATGTGTGCCACAGAGTTTGTTACAGCAGCACTAGGGAACTAATACAGGGAGCAAAGTGAGAAAAGAAGTGGCCTATGAAGTGGCTCAAAGTGGCTCTAGAATTGGGAGCCGGGGGTGTGCACAGGTGTCTTAAAAGAAAACCCTACTGGGGCACCTGTGTGGCTCAGTTGGTTGAGCATCAGACTTTGGCTCAGGTTATGATCTCACAGTGTGTGAGCTTGAGCCCTGCACTGGGATCTCTGCTGTCAGCACAGAGCCTGCTTCAGATCCTCTTCCCTGCTCCCCCTCCCCTCACCCTTCCCCACTTGCTCTCTCTCTCAAAAATAAATAAACATTAAAAAAATATTAAAAGAAAAGAAAACCCTAGTTGAGTGAATTGTCTACACCCAGAGAGTAATGGATTGAATACATATCCTGCCCACACAGAACCATCAAATAGAAGCCAAAGAGAGGTAGAGCCTGAGGGAATCCTAGAAATCCTCTAGTCTGGCCTCTTCGTTTCTCTGATGACACATCCAAGGCTCAAAGAGATAAAATTGCTGGAGTTCACAGAGTTAAGTAGGGAATGAGCCAGAATGACAATTCTGTTTTCCCGACCCTTTGGCCAGCACTCCCTACATCACATCACACTCGCAACATTATTATTTTATAGATGAATGGGTTATCTATTTAAACTTCAAAGAAATCTTTGAGAATATTTTTGAACCCTCCAGTGCTAATTAGTGAATTGACTCAGAACAGGAGAGGGGTTCTGCCTCCTAGACTCCTTACGGCTGTGTCTCTGCCCATAGGGCACTCTCCCTACTTCTTTTTTAAAAATTTTTTTTAACGTTTATTTATTTTTTAAAAAAAAAATTTTTTTTTTCAACGTTTATTTATTTTTGGGACAGAGAGAGACAGAGCATGAACGAGGGAGGGGCAGAGAGAGAGGGAGACACAGAATCAGAAACAGGCTCCAGGCTCTGAGCCATCAGCCCAGAGCCAGACCTGGGGCTCGAACTCACGGACCGCGAGATCGTGACCTGGATGAAGTCGGACGCTTAACCGACTGCGCCATCCAGGCGCCCCGAACGTTTATTTATTTTTGAGACAGAGAGAGACAGAGCATGAACGGGGGAGGAGCTGAGAGAGAGGGAGACACAGAATCGGAAGCACGCTCCAGAGCTATGGCCCAGAGCCCGACGTGGGGCTTGAACTCACAGACCGTGAGATCGTGACCTGAACTGAAGTCGGACACTCAACCGACTGAGCCACCCAGGCGCCCCCACTCTCTCTACTTCTTATTTGGACCCACAGCTGCGTGTGCTCAGGACTCTGCTCACCCAACTGTCACCTGCTCAAGGAAATAGAATATGGCATTAAGAGAGCATGTGTGGGTATTGGATTCAGATAGGCCTGAGTTCTCGTCTTGGTTTTGCCCCTGACATGATATCGTGTATCTCTTAGAGTAATGTGGGTAATTTCTTGGAGACTCAGCATCCTTATCTATAAAATGCAGATAATGATTGAATTTAATAGCATTAAATAAGATAACTTCTTATTGAATGGTATCTCACAGACCTGTAACTTACTTGAATTCCTCCCTGTTCTAGACCTGTGAGCAACAGAGGATCTATATTCATGGCTTCCTGTGTTTATATTTCCCAGTACCATGTACATACAGTACCTGACTTAAAATTTGACCAAAAAAAGTGCTCACATGTATTTTGTACTTATCACGTGCCACTGTTCTACATACTCCACATGTAAGAATTCATTTTATCCTCATGGTACATCTGAAATGTAGGTACTGACATACCCATTTTTTGGAAGGGGGAACAGATCTATCAGTTTTCCAGCGTTTTCTTTTATTCCCTCCTTCTGCATTTGTCAAGTTGTCTTTCAGATCGATCACTTCATCTACAGTTTCTATAGAAAGAAGCATGGCGGGGAGTGGCTGCTAAGGTTGGAGAGGCCAGTTTGCCAATACAAACTCCAGGGGGCTTATGTGCAGGCACACAGAGGCTTGAAAAATGTCTGTTGTATGGATTAATAAATGAACAACATATACATTTGATGAAAACAAAACAAACCAATCAACTAAACAAACAAAAAACAAATAACCTGGGGCAGCTTCCTTTACTACTCTAAAAATAGCTCAGTCTTTAATGTGGCCTCATTTGAAAATAAAGTACCAGTGTGAAATCTCCTAGTGTTTCTGGTTGGTCTTTCAAGCATAGCAGACAGGTAATGACTACTAATTAGTTAGCTATTGATTTTTTGGATTTGCTTTCCCAGTATGGGTAAATGAAATTCTCAGCGTGGACAGGAAGGAGGTGATGCTTGCTTTGATTTCTATAAGTTCTCTTCCAATTCTAAGAGCTTGCATGGTTTGACATTTTTATATTATACTTGTGTTTAATTGGAAATTTGCTTTCTTGCTACTACTTATATTCTATGCAGGATTAGATATTTAGTGAGGAAATATTCCTATGAGTACATGACACTTGAGGCGGGTAACTGACAGTTCCCAGTAGACTCTGGAATGGTTATTGCTACTGAATTCCCTATCAGACACACACCATAGTCCTCCAAGTGGGATAGGTATTCACATACTGTAGTTTTATGGGGAAATTTGTTTTCAAATGAACTCTGAGACTTGGAGAATATACTGATCCTTCATGAGCTAGAGAGAGTGAGATCTTTATAGTTTTGGGCATTGCAGAGAACTCTGAAAAGAAGCACCTTCACTTCCAAGTATAAAAATTAGCTGATACCAACTAAATTCCCTTGAGTTTTCTTTTGTCTAAGATTTCTAAGTCTGAGATATGAGGGGAATTTCATTCCATCCTCAAAGTGGGAGGCTTGGGATGATTAAGCCATTGGACTTGGTTTCAGATGGAAATACAGTGAAATAACCTTGCCCTGCTCTCACTGTGTGGTTCTGGACCTCTGGTTCCAGGAGCTGCCTGGAAGGGTTTACCATCAGCTAAAAATAACTAACATGAGGGCTGTTTTAAAAACATTTGTCTGCAAACTTATGAGTAGCTGGAAAGGGGTCAGAGAAGAATTACAAAAGGATTAAAATCTTGGAAAAGGAGATTTATTAGTAAGGATCTCTAATTACTCATAAGACAAGACCAAAGAGTTGAAATAATACTCCTAACGTATACTAAGAGTGGTTTGGCTCACCACAGTAGATAAGTGGGCAAAGGACAGGAGACGATTTTTCTCAAAAGAACTGATGGTTACTCTACTTTATTAAAAGATAGCATAATGAGCACTAGAAGATGAAAATTAAAGAGCAAATGTGGAATCGTTTTTTATGAATAGCACTGGCAAAGATTACAAAGATTTGCTCCCACCCAGGAGGCTAGGGTGAGGGAGGGGATTCCCTTATTTTCATACATTATAGCAGTTCATGAGAGTTTGTCTTAGTCTTCTTGGGTTGCCATAACAAAATACCACATAGACCTAGTGGCTTAAACAACAGAACGTTACTTCTTACAGTCCTGGAAGCTGGGAAGTCCAAGATCAAGGTGCTGGCCAATTCAGTTCTGAGTGAGAGCTCCCTTCCTGGCTTGCAGACAGCCACCTTCTCCCTGTGTCCACACAAGCCAGAGATTCTCTCTCTCATTCTTCCTTTCTCCCTTCTTTTTTTAATGTTTATATTTATTTTGAGAGAGAGAGAGCGAGCTAGCAGGGGAGGAGCAGAGAGGGGAAGAGAGAGAATCCCAAGCAGGCTCTTTACTGTCAGTGCAGAGTTGGAGGTGGGGCTTGATCTCATGAACCGTGAGATCATCACCTGACTGAAACCAAGAATCAGATGCTTAACCAACTGAGCCACTCAGGTGCCCCGCTCCCTCTTCTTTTAAGGGCATCAGTCCCATCAGAGTAAGGCCATGTCTTATGATCTAATCACCTCCCAAAGGCTCCACATCCTTATACTATCACTCTGGGGCTTGGGGCTTAAACAGGGCAATATGTATCAAAAATGTTAAGAAAGAGACTACTTCGTTCCAGCAATTCCAGTAATAGGAATTTATCCTAAGGGGAATTTGGACCAGTGTTCAAAAATATATCTACAGGTTGCTCTCTGCAGTGGTGCTTATCTTAGATGTTGAAGATGCCACACATATCCATTAATCTGAGATGAACCATGTGATTTATGATATATTTATACCAGAGGTCAGCACTTTTCTTAAAGTGCCAGATAAAAGTTTTAGGCTTTGGGGTCAAGAGGCAAAATTGAAGATATTATATAGGCACTAATACAATAATTTGAAATGTAACCATTTAAAAATGTAAAAATTATCTTTAGCTTGCAGGCATATCAAACCAGACAGTGAACTAGATCTCTGGTCTATACACTGGAATACCTTTTACAGCTTTATAGTATTCCAATGTATAGACCAGAGCTGTTGAAAATAATGATGTAGATCTAAATTTATTACCATGGAAAGATATGTACAATAAATTAAGGGAAATTAAGGGAAAAAAGCCTGTATAGAATGACTATGTACTATAACATGTATGTATACATACAAAATGGCACATTATAACTCTATTTTTGTGAAAATCAATTTTTGTGTACAAGTATATATGCATACAAAGTCTAAAAGGCCACAAACGAAAACATTCCTCTGTGGTTAGCTCTGGGTTGTGGATTGGGGTGATCTTTATTTCCTTCTTTAAAAATTTCTGTATTTTCTTATTTGGGGTAACCAATGGGCATATCTTAATTCTAAAATTCTTTTTTTAATTTTTATTTATTTTTTTTATCTTAGAGCACACACAAGCAGGGTTGAGGGGCAGAAGGACAGAGGAAGAGAATCTTTTATTTGTTAAGTTTACATTTATTTTGAGAGAGAGAGAGAGCACATACAGGGGAGGGCCGAGAGAGAGGGAAGGAGAGAGAATCTCAAGCAGGCTCCATGCTGTCAGCATGGAGCCTGACGGAGGTCTTAAACCCACAAACCCTGAGATCATGACCTGAGCTGAAAAGAGTCAGATGCTCACCCAGTTGCCCCTAAAATTCTAAAATAACATAGAACTATTATTATTATTATTATTATTATTATTATTATTATTTTAATGTTAATTTTTTGAGAAAGAGAGACAGAGTGTGAGTGGGGGGGGGGGGTGCAGAGAGAGAGAGGGAGACACAGAATCCAAAGCAGGCTCCAGGCTCTGAGCTGTCAGCCCAGAGCCCGACATGGGGCTCGAACCCATGAACTGCGAGATCATGACCTGAGCCAAAGTCGGATGCCTAACCGACTGAGCCACTGAGGCGCCCCAACATAAAACTATTATTTATGAATAAAATTAAAAAATTCATAAGCACCTCCAAGAAACAAACATAAAGTAAGAAAACAAAATGCCATTATGCAGAATATTGCTAATTGCTAAGTATTTTGCCTGAATTTGGAGGCAGGAAATAAAAAGAACTCAATCTGTTTCTCAGATGATAGATTTAAGATAATGTTTGGACATTGAGAGGATTAGGACTTTCCCCCCTGCATTTCCTAGAAAGTTATAAGTGCAAATTTGAAGAAGGGAATGGTCTGATTAAACCCTCAATACTTTTCCAAACATCTAATCATTGCTCTTGCTTATGTTAAACACAAGTTTTACAATCTACACCAAAATAAAAGTCTTGTAAGACAATCTTGGTGGGAATGGAAGACATGTTGATATTTTCTACCATAATGAAATTGGGAAAATTTTAATTTAACCATAGCTTTCAGTTTTAACATGAGAACATTGCAAAGTCAGTAAAAATACAGTTTTCTAGCCAGAATGAGAATGTGGCTAGGGAACAGAAATTTCAGAAACATGACACTTAGCTATTTAGCTAACACCAGTAAGTAACTTATTTTTCATCTTAAATGAATTAATTTCCCAGTGCTTGCAAAATATTTCTCTTGGATACACTCTTTAAAATTAGCTTTTCAAATTTTTCTTACCACCAGTGAAAGAAATTCCCTCTATGAGTGGATTCTTTGAATTGTCGATTATCCCTAATGATGGCAGCTCATCTTGTGTGGGAAATGCAGGCGTGTATGTATGCCCAATAAAAATGTACTGAATGAGTGGTGGTCTGTAACTTTGATGAGCTTTTAGTTTGGCAAGGAAATAGATGTTTAAATGTTTTGAGCTAAATAGTTCTGATATATAGCAAAGCCAAATAATGATAACCATGATAATAGCAAAAGCTTTGATTTTTCAGATACTTAATAGGCCAGGCACAATATGAGATCACAAGTCTGCTGGGACACAGGTGTTATTCTATTCTTTTTAAGATGTGGGTTAATGTTCAGAGAGGCAAAATAACTCTTTGGAGGTCACACAGCTCGTAAGTGATAGGGATGTAATTCAAACACAAACCTGATTTAATTTTATCCACTTTCTGCTATGCCCATCTGCCCACCATATACTACAAATATAAACTGTAATTGTATTATTTATTAGTATGTTATTGTTATTCTTTAGCACACCTAATGCCTTAGTCAGTTTGGGCTACTATAAAACAATACCATAGACTGGGTATTATTTGACTCAAACAATAAACATTTGTTTCTCACACTCTGGAGTCTGGAAATCTGAGATTAATTGAGTTCTTAGTGAGGATCCTCTTCTTGCTTATGTCCTCACATGGCCTTTCTTTGGCGCATCCACTTTTTATAAGGGCATTAATTCCATCAAGGGGCCTCCATCCTTAAAACCTCATTTAAACCTAATTCCCTCCAAATACCATCATATTGGGAGTTAGGGATTCAACATCAGAATTTGAAAGAGACACAATCAGTCCATAGAACATAATAATGAGTTAGTTACTTGTTTAAAACCATATCTGAGAGGAATATTATGAATCTTCTGAAACCATTAAGAAACTGTTAAATGCAGAAGGGACCCAGTCTTGATTATTAAAAGACAGCAGCCACATGCATTGCCTCAGTGAACATGTGTAGTCATCAATCCCTTTTCCTTCTCACAGAAATATGCCCTTGCCATCCTGTAGTCCTTGCTAATGGATAGCTGCTCTCAGACCCTCAGTTCTCTTATAATATGTGCTGCAGACTCAGGTCTTAGGGAAGTCACATGCTTGTGTTTCACAGACTGTGGACTCTGCAGCAACCCCTACTGCTGCCTGATATATGGTTAATTGCTTCTTAGATAATCCTTTGTTCCAAAGATATAGCATTTACAAAAAATGGACTAAAAAGAAATAGACATTTGAACATGCAGTTTCTTTTTTTTTTTTTTAATTTTTAATTTGAGAGAGATTGGACATGGGAGTGGGGTAGAGGGGCAGAGGGAGAGACAGAATCCTAAGTAGGTTCCATCCATGCTCAGGGTGGGACCCAACATGGGGCCCAATCTCATGATGCTGGGATTACAACCTGAGCTGAAATCAAGAGTTGGATGCTCAGTTGCTGGGCCACCCAGGCACCCTGAACATGCATGGTCAGAGGGAGGAAGAAGCCCAACAAACAGACAAACAAACAGAACTCCTCTCCTTTACGCATAAACTCTAAAATACACCCCAAATTTTGCCCTTGAGTTTTTAAAACCATTCATCTCTCATATTTCCTTGATTACTTTTCTTAGCCAGGGGCAGCATTCATTCATTTATTTGTACATTCCCTTACTTCTCTCTCATTCATTCATTCCACCATTATTTACTGAATGGCTGTTCTGGGCTAGGCATTGTCCTGGATATAGGGACAAATGAAATGGAAGAAAGCCAAATGAAAGAGGGCCCTGCCCTCCAGGAACTTTTGTTTTGTGTTATACAGTCCTAACATTTATATTGTGACTAGAAGACACTGTAACATGGATGAAAAATGGAAGTCTATATGATGGTTAGCTATTAATCATCACAGTGATGCTGGGTAATATCCCACTCCCAAGCTCAATGGCTCCAAGCAATAATCACTTACTGTCACTCATGGGAGAGTGTTGGGTAGTGTGTATTAGTTTCCTAGGGCTGCCATAACAAAATACCAGAGACTGAGTGGCTTAAACAACACAAATTTGTTTTCTCACAGTTCTGATGGTGATATAAGTCCAAGATCAAGGTGTTGGCAGGTTTGGTTTCTTCTGACACCTCTCTGCTTAACTCATAGATGGCCACCTTGTGTTAACTTGGTCTTCCTTCTATGCATTCACATGTCTGTGGCCTAATCTCTGATTATAAGGATATTAGTCAGATTGGAATAGGGCCCACCCATGTGAACTCATTTGGCTTTACCTCTTTGAAGGTTCTATCTCAAGATGTAGTCACATTCTGAGGTACAAGGGGTTAGGAATTTAACAATAAATTTTGGGAGGACATAATCCAGCCTATGATCAGATGGGAGTTTTAGTTGATCTAAGCTGGGTTCCAGTGGTCTTGGCAGGTCTCATGTCCCTCAATCTCCTGGAGATGTGGGTTAGCTGGGGCACATTCTTCTAGTGGCACAAGATGGAAGCTTCTAGAAAGGTGAGCAGAAACTTGCAGTGTCTCTTGAGGCCTTGGCTCAGGACTTGCACACGATCACTTCCACCCATATTCCATTAGCTGAAACAAATCCATAGTGAAATCTAATTTTAATGGGGTTGGGATTACACTTTGCCTCCAGTAGGAGGAACTGCAGAGTCACAAGACAGAGTGTGAGGACACAGGGAGAGCTGAAGAATGGGGAACAATAATGAAGTCTACCCCCAAAATGGAATGTATTAATTAATTCTGGAGTTTTCTCTACCTGACAAGAACTGAATATTTATTTTGCTTCTGAGTATTCAGCACTGAGTAGTTTCATTGAGATTTTAAAATGTGTGACAGTATGCTTGTACTGTTTGGGTAATTTGAAAATTATTTTCTGAAACAACTACATTAGCCTTCATCTTAGTTGAGTAAAAATGATTACAATCTAGTATCCAATTGTTTCCCTCAGTAGATAGAGCACCATCCATCCAGATACAGAGCAATGGGCTGGTGTCCCAGGTCTGATACACACATAACTGCTGGTTTACAGCTATAGATTGTGCTAGAAGGTTCTCCATCTGATGTATGGTGTGAGGAGAGACCAGCAGATGTTTGCTGTCATGATTGAAAACATTTCAAATTGGAGTTTCCTGATGAGGGGTCAGTAATATTTAGACAACAAGAATTAGGTCATAATGTGGTATAAGTCATTCAAATACCCTGTAAGCAACCTAAGTGGAAGGAACAGTATGAAAAAAACAGTATGAAAAAAAGTATGCATTTTCTGAGGGAGAAAATTAGAATGGCTCCTCTTATAGTTACCTAGTGGGTAGCCTTGGCTTTTTACACTCCTCAGCTCAGCCTGAGCTCCACCAGAAATAAGCAGGGAGGGATGGATAGGTGGGAAATTAGTATCTGTGGGGTTTGCTATTAGGTAAGAGAGAGGGGAGTAAAACAGACTAGGCTGCTTTACAGAAGGAAAGTAAATTTATGGGAACAAAATAATTTCAGCAGCTGATGTTGAGAAAAGAAGGTAGAGAAATGAAAAAAAAGCTAGATTAAAAATGTCCCAAATGGCTTTCTGGCCCCTGGGGCTTATGGTTACATTCTCCAGGGTCCATGAGTTTTGTAAAACTGTACAATCTTTTTACTTGCATATATTTTTGTTTAATAGCAAGCTAAAGAAAAATTAACTGAAGAATATCCTGAATGACCCTTATGATTATCTTTTAACTGAGTGCTGTTGGGAAGTTTCAGGCCAGCATTTTCTGTCTGTCACTACAGAGAACTGAATTATACTGTGAACTAGGTACAGTAGACAGGGAGGAGCCTAACAAGGCTTGTTTGATTAAAGTCCTCTATGTCCCATTGTTTCTTTTAAAAATTCAATAGGCGTACATATGGGAATCCACAGACATGGAAATTCCAAAGACAGTCAGGCAAAATGAGGTATATATGTAAGAAAGGGGTAGGGATCTGGGATTTCAGAGGAAAGGAAAGCATTTTACAGGGTGATGACAAGAGCAGCTGTTTGGTAATTAAATGTTTGCCCTACTATGCCGATGGGTCGCTCAGATAAAATTCATCTCTACCCCTTATTCTGGGAAAGACCCCCAATTTCGATTCTTCTATGTAGTTAATGGAGGGGCAAAAGTTTGTCTTGAGCCCTTGGGGTCTCAAGGTGCCTTAAGTTCAAAATTACCCACATGCCAAAGTGGCATATTCTGGGAAGGGGGAAGAGGGACTGTCCTGAACCCCTTCATACTTTCATAGGGATAATTGCCTTCTTGGTTATTTTCACAAGGGAAAAATTTCACAACTTTACTTTTGGACATCTCCAACTACAAGAAAATTCTTATTCATTCTGAAATACAGAGAAGGCCTTGCACACAGGGATACTTATCATGGCATCATTTAAATATATGAAGTGTTTGAAACAGTCTCAATAGCTAAGGATTGTGGTGGTACATCTACCACACTGTTATATAGTTACATAAATTACATTTATGAAGATTTTAATAATGTAGAAAAATTTTTTTATAATGTAAGTTATAATACAAAATTATTTACTTAGACCATGTGAAAAGTGCAAAAGACTTGAAGGTTAATATGCTAAGATATTAATAGAGGTGATCTCAGGGTTAAGGGTAATTGTGTTTCTTCTTTGTGTTTTTCTGTGCTTACTGAATTTTCTACAATCACCGTAAATTATATTAATAATTTAAAAAGGTAGATGGAAAGTATGTCATGTTATCCAATAAATATTTATTGGACACCTACTATGTGCTAGCTACTGTTCTTGGCTCAGGTAGTGAATAAGACTGAGACCTTGCCCTCATTTAATTTGTATTGTATAATTCTTATTTTAATAATTCTATTATATTTAATAATGTTATCATTATTTAGGCATCCATGCCAAGTCATAGACACTCTTGGATTTATAGGCAACCAAAACTTTAGTGTGTTTGTGTGTGTGTGTGTGTTCAATGAACTGTTAAGTCAGTCGTGTTCTTAGAAAGTTTTTTCATCAAATAAGCTCAGTCTCTTGAGTTGTTTTTACTTCAGGGGTTTTGATTCTGACAAAGAGTGTATCCCTTCTAGGATTGAGACATTTATATATTTTTCAAGCACATTTTCTCTGACTTTTGTAGGGGAGGAAAATCTGTCCTCTACCAATCTTAGGTTCTCTATCTGGGGCCCTTAAATTAGACCAATATAAGACAGATTATTATTAACTAGAGAAAAGCAAACAGGTTTATTATCATGCCCACCCCACCATGTAACACGTAGGAGCAGCCAGAGATGTGTAACTCAAAGGGTTAGTTAGAACTTGAGTTTATATAGCATCTTAGTAAGGGAACAGTAAGTTTTTAGAGAAGTGACAAGACAAAGAAAAAGGACCCAGTGTTGAAGGCAAACACATGGGAAACTAATGGATCAAGGCTAGTTGTAAAGTTTGCTGTGTGGATTCCTCTGGTGCCATCTCCAGGCTGATGAGGGTCCAAAGTTGTGTCTAGTGATTAACTTTTGTCTTTCCAGGTAGAGAGGGGAAGAGGGACACCTTTGTAAATTGATATCCTGCTTTTAGCAAATATGGGGAGGATGGGAAGCTTTTCTTGTATGTGCTGCTCCTTAATTGTCCTTAGCTCAGAACAATCCTTCTGTCAAAGATGCATATTTTGGGGGTGACATATTCTGGTTTCCTTCACTTTGTTCAGCACTAGAAATAATAAAGGGACAGTACCAAATATGGAGTCAGAGCTTCCCTAAAAGTCCCATCTTTGAGTCTCTGATAGTCCCATAAATTCTAGATGTGGCTATTCAAACAGCTGGCTCATCTGCTAAATATGTCTACTAGGAAGTCATGAAAGATTTTTTCCAAAAATCTTTGAGATATATTTATGGAATGCTCCTGTTAAGCCAGTTTGGAATTCAAAGAAGGAAATGACGGCAGTCGGGCATATTTCATTCTTAGAGAGCCCACACCACTTCTTAGGGTCTGTGGCCTGTGTGCAAGGTATTTTCTGAATACCTACAAACCATCTGTTAAGTAATTCGTTATAGAATTTCTCAGTGAATAATATTAAGTTCATCTGTCTACGGTTTGGGAATTTGCATTTTTGTAAATCAGAACAATATTTTCCCATAATAAAGTCCTTGATGGGCTGAATGGAGAATCACAAATACCTTGATAGGTGGTCCTTGAGATGGAAAATAGTCTCTAATCCTGATTAGCCAGAAGACCGTAGAGTATCTTGGCCTCCCTTCTGTGGTCCTGAAGGTCCTCTGAGAGAGGTGAGCTCTGTTAATTAAACACTCTTCATCTAAAACAAAGCTTGCCGGCACAGGGAGATTTCAGAAGAACCATAAATGTGAATTTCATTTTGCATTTAAAAAGCCACGCTTTATGCCATTGACATGTTGGAGAAAAGATTGATAGGGGAACTTCTTAAGAACACGAGAGGGCCTGGCAATTTGCATATTAATTTATGTACCCAAAATGAATGCAGACAGCCATAAAATGCACTTGTAATAATTATACTACCATTGAACTGTGGGCTTTTAATTAAATGGAATGTTTTTATCTTGTGTTTTTCACGTTAGCCACGTTGCTATGGGTGTCAAGCTGTTCTTGCAAATCAAAGCATTGGAGATGCCTGATCCTGGGCTTTCATCGCTCTGGGCCCGCAGTGGCCTGCATTCCAGGACTGTGGCAGCTGGGTCTGGTGCTCTGGGCAAGCTCTGGGCACCTCTGCTTTATGCACACTTTAAAGAAGGGCGCTGGAGACCTAGCTCAGTCACACTGGCACAGGACAGGCATGACAAACCCCGGCTTTGGAAATGAGAAAGAAAGGAGGCTTGCAACCTGTGAGCCTTTTAAATAAATCAGAAAACGAAACCATGGGTGTTCTTCTTGAGACCCTTTTGCATTATTTGTTTGTCTGTGCTCGCTATTTTGATCTCCATCTACATTGTGGGCATATCAGCGTTCAAGGCAGAAGCTGTGTTATACAAATGATCATTTTCACACTTTTCAATGCCGCAACAAGAATGCTCTTTTCTCCTCTTTTTTTTTTTTTTTTCCCTTCAAAAAGCCTGTTAAGTGGAGCCACTTGTGACTGATGTAAGTGATTACCATTGTGTTTTGATGTTCTGGGCTGGACTCTGCTGAGCCCCTTGGTGGTTTTTTTTTTTTTTTTTTTTTTTAAATCTGAGTTGCACTGTCCCAATCCATTATCATAATGACAACAGAAGAGCCTGGGCCTATCCCAGCCAATGACAACCAGCCTTGTTTTCCAGGAGGGCCTCGAGGGCACTTGACTTGGGGCTGGAGAATGTCTGTTGATATACAATGAGTGGCACACAGGCATTGTTCGTATGTTACAAGGAAATTCACAGTGGGAGTGACATCGTATATATGCAAGACTTTAGTGTTTGTGTGACTTTTTGTTTAAAAAAGTTTGTTTAAAACTTTTTATTTATTTATTTTGAGAGGGGTAGAGGGAGAGAGAATCCCAAGCAGGCTCCGTGCTCATATGAGGCTTGAACTCTTGAACCTTGAGATCATGACCTGAGCTGAAATCAAGAGTTGGACACTTAACCAACTGAGTCACCCAGGTGCCTGGTTCATGTGACTTTTTGCTACAACTTACACACCTAGGACTTTTTACAACAGTTCTGTACTGTACTGGTTTCTTGGTTTCAAGTAACAAAGCAACTTAACTTTAAAAGGGGGAATTAATCATAAGGGCACAGTGTTCAATTAATTAAATAGGGGGAGGGGCATTAGACTACAGTGACTCTAATGGCTTAGTAGCTACTTAAGCAAACAGAATCTAAGCCTGAAATGCCTAAATTGAAACTTAGGGACAACTGATGGCCAACGAGGCTTTAAGCTGTAGCCAATCAATCATTTCCTGGCTTTGCGGCTGCCTTTTCTCCACCGGCTCCTGTCAGTGGAAAGCTCCTAACCACTTCTGGTTTTCTGCTGCCTGATTCAAGATGATCTTTGCTTAAACAAACTTAAAAAATTTTAAATATGCCTCAGCTTATCTTTTAACAACCAGTAGATATGTTTAATAGAACTTAAGGGCAGGGATGGGGCTGAGATTCAGAAATGATCATTATAGGAGCCAGAAATTTGGCCAAAACCCAGGGAATGTTCTGCCCATCTCTTGTCTGTGTTTCTGTCTGTTGTTAGGTCTTCATTCTTTTCTCTTGCAAGACTGGGTCTTTCTGCTGCTCTGTCTACAGGGCAAGCCAAACCAGGGACCACTGAGACCACCCAAGTGATGATCCAGCCTCAAACATATTTCTATGTCATTCTTTGTCCAGAGGAGGGGCCCTGGCCCAACCTGCTTCTAGTCTAATCATTGGAGCCAGGGGTGGGGGAGGCATGAGCAAGTGTGAGTGTGTGTGCATGTCTGCACACAGAAGCAGGCCAGGCTGACCAATATGATTGTGACTGGTGGAGTCACCAGGTGCCTTTGTCTCTCTGCCTCTGCCTTCTTTTAGTGTGACGTGCTCATTGATTCCATCTAAGGGTTTTCCTAACATGGTGGATAATGAAAAGCAGGAACCATGATGCTGAGGTTTTGGCAACTCATATCTTTTCAAAGCTAAGGGAGCTGTAAATATGTGTCTTCAAATGAATCACTTAGGGGAGCATTAGTATAACCACAGTGTGGTACCCAGAGTTGACAAGCTTAGAGGGAGCAGAAAAGGATTGTGACCTCTCAGGCTGAGTCCAAGATGCTTTTGATAGTAGACCAATGCCAACACACCATTTCTCCTACATAAAAGAAGGATTTGGTCAGAGAGCTCTCTGAAATTATGTGCATCATATACTGAGTGGTCCATATCAAGACAGTCCTTATCACAGTAATGATGAAAAGTTTGAAAGTAAGGCCACAGATTTTATCTGTGACTCCTGCCATCTTCTAAAGTTTAGTTTCTGCTTTGTCCTATTAGTATTTCAAGCTTTCTTCTTCCTCTTTTTCAGCATCCAAATTTGTGGTGACAAAGTTGCATATTCTATGGCTTCTGCACCATATTTTTCTCAAAAATAATTTTCAAAAGCTGTACACATCCTTTTTAGGCTGTGAAATTAAAAACCGGAGAAGAAAAAAGCAGCAACTGTGAAGTTCTAATTATTGCTATTATGACATGAATTATCCGGGAATAATAAAAACATAAATTTCAGTCTAATTTAAGAAACAAGGTAAAATAAGAAACCACAATGGTGCCATGATTCATTAGGGAATTGGGAGTTATTTTGTCACCCCTGTCATTATAAATCCTGAGCGACATTGTCACAGAAGGTGCATAGACATTGTCAAGGAAGCACATACCAAAAGGGGACTGATCGTGTGGTTTGGTTTCTGTGTTGGTTACACATCTGACTTTCTGTCTCTGTCCCGTAACACTTTCTATCTCTATAGTACCACAGTCTGTTGTGTACTAAAATTATGTGTGCTTGTGTCCTATGTTACAATCTTAAAGATTGTAATGTCATTGAAGGTAGGGAATGTGTCAAATTATATAATTTGTGACTACGTAATTAGGTGTTGGCTTACCTTTTTTTCTTCTGTCTCTTCCGTTAAGACTCTGTGGGCATCTTTGAGGGAACCTATGATCCTTTCATATGAGTCTCATATACCATCTTTTCAAGTAGTTCTAATTAGTTCATTGTTTTAAATTCAAACCTAGAATTTTGTGCAGGTACTGTGTTAGGTGGGTGGTACCAACTGTTCTCCTGGCCATGAAAGAGTTGACTGGTTGAGGCAGGCCAATCACTCCTGAAATGGAGGCACTTCCTTTGCCCAGAAGAACCCCTCCAAAACTCGGGGTGTAGTTAACTTGTTTCCAGTCTCATCTTGGAATATCAAATAGAAAGGCATTAAATGCATCCCAGGCTCAGTTCAAGCTTACTGCAGTCTCAGAGGACAGTAAACAATTTTCCTATTTGCTTTTGGCACCTGCCATGTATGTGAGTCAGGAAAACTGAGGCCTGATGTGACTGTCCTATTTAGGGAAGCAGTTTTTCTCTCTTCCTCATTTTACTGAATATGTTTAAAATGAATTGTTGTGGGTTGAACTATGTCCCCCCAAAAGATATATTGAAGTCCTAATCTCAGAGGTGACAGAGGCAGAGATTGGAATGATGTGGCTGTGAGCTGAGGAAAGTGAAGAATGGATGGCCTCCACCAGAAGCTGGAAGAAGCTAGGAAGGATACTACCCTTCAGAATTTCAGAGGGAACATGGCCTTGGCAACACCTTGATTCCGGATCTCTAGTCTCCAGAACTGTATGAGAATAAATTTCTGTTGTAAGCCACGAGTTTGTGGTACTTTGCTCGGGCAACTGTAGGAAATGAATCCATAAGTATTCATGCCTGTGAAGTGATTCCTGTTGCTTGGTGCCTTGAGATTCTGAAGGTCTAAACCCTCCAGATCCTCTTAACAAATCCCATTTGCAAGTCAGGAAATTCGAGAGTCAGAGTCATTAGGTGTTCTTCTCCAGAAGGTTTGTCTGAGTGCAGAGCTTGTGTGCCATCCACTCTTCATGCCTGTGTGGCTTGACCATCTGTGCTCTAGGCTCTAGTTTGACACACTTGCGTGGTGGAGACAATCTGTGTAACTGCACTGGCTTCTCCTTTAATCATGTCTTTAGTGGGTGGTTGATGCCCACACACATGTGATGTCCTTCTTCTGAGTACCCCATAGGTGAGTTGTACCTTCAAGCTTGCTTTTGTAGCAGTAGTGATGTGTGATGTCAAGTTATTCACACCAGCCAGGAATGCCATGTGCCACTATCTGCAGTGGGACCACCAAGAGGTTGTAGGCAAACACCTCGGGCTCTAGGGCAACTAAGATTCTGCTTTTTGTTTTGTAACTAAATTTTCTTAGTAAAGGACATTCTGTTCTCCAGAAGAATCCAAGGAGTAAGCCAGGTAGTTATCCAGTGCTTCTGATTTCCACCCACAAAGATAAAGGGGAGGGTTTGGTGTGGTTAAGATAGCGAGCATTTCCTTGGAGCCTTTGGATGTTACACAGGACCCTCTGGTGTCATGAGGATGGACCACAGGAGGGAGAAGGCATAGTTCCTTATTCAGGCCTTTACAAACCTAGTCAGAGTGGGAGTGGAAGTAAATCCTGGCTGTTTCTTGTATTAATGTTTTCCCTGCATGTATTTGTAATGGCTGTTGTCACAAGGTATCACAGACTAAGCATAAGTGGCTCAAACAACAGAAATTTCTTTTCTTACCGTCTTGGAGGCTAGAAGTTGAGATCAAGATGTCTTCAGGGTTAGTTTCCTGTGAGACCTCACCTGGTGTGTAGACGGTCCACTTCTCCTTCTGTCTTCACGTGGTCTTCCTTCTATGCATTTCCTTCTATGCATGTCTTCTGTGTATGCATTTTCTCTTCTTATAAGGACACTCATCATAGTGGATTAGGGTCCACCCTGATGACCTCATTTTAACTTAATTACCTTTTTAAATAAATACCTTATGTCTGAAAACATTTTTTTAATGTTTATTCATCTTTGTGTATGTGTGTGAGAGAGAGAGAAAGAGAGAGAGAGAGAGAGAGCGAGAGAGAGAGAGAGAGAGAGGAGTGGGGAGGGGCAGAGAGAGAGAGGGCAACACAGAATCTGAAGCAGGGTCCAGGCTCCAAGTTGTCAGCACAGAGCCCAACTCAGAGTTCTAATTTAACTATGAGATCATGACCTGAGCTGAAGTTGGATGCTTAACTGACTGAGTCTCTCAGGCACTCCATGTCTGAAAACATTTTGAGGTACTGAGGGTTAGAATTTCAACATGTGAATCTTAGGAGGGCAAAATTTAGCTCCTCACAGTCTCCTTGACCAGGTAGGACCCCTTGAGAGCATGGACTGGTCTTGACACATTTTGATACCTCTGGATCCTCACATAGAACCTGGCCCCAAGTCACTGCTTAACTCTTTTGCTAAGTGAATGTGTTTTGATTCTTCAGGAAGAAACAAAAATGAAAACAAATCTGGTGTTTGCTTCTGTGCTTGCTATACGTAGCCCCCAGTCCCAAACTGAATTCCACATTACTTGTTGAACATGTACATACGGGAAGAGGAAAGCCAGGAGGAAAAAGAGACAGACATGGCAGATGGGCAAGGTATGCCAGCGCATAACAATAATAATAATGGCATATGGCTTGTTGTTCTCAGTACAATACTCTTAACTGGATGAGAGTTGCAAAATGAAAATATGCCCTTGGATAAATTATGAGCTTTATTTCGTAATCAAGATCATGAGGCGATAGAAAACAAAGAGAGAAGACATAGTCCACACCTGGGAGTTGTTGTTTTTCTCCACTATGTCCGAGCAGTGCCAGCTGGGCCCAGTTGCTCAGGGTTTTAAAAGCATCTCTCTTTTCCACCCACTCACTTGCTGGTTGTTCTAGTCCAGCCAGCTCTACAGAGTTGGTGGGCCAATCTCTGGTTATCCTATTATTAGAATAGCAAACTGCTTACACATTTGATTTCTTCCCTCCACCAAAATAGATAGAAGTAGGTGCAGACATGTTTGGTAACTTATGAAAATACGGGATACCTCCATGAAAGCAATGAATCCTTCATTCATTTGACTTCTTTCCTTCCTTCATTCATTCATGCACACATGCATTTGACATATCAAGAGCCTACATTATGTGCCAAGTACAGAGTTAGGCACTATACATCTAGAAGATTTTTCCTTCTTCTAATGTACCCACTCTTCCCTTTACTTGGTTTCCTTTCTGTCCAGAAGCAGGTTATTGTAAACTGTAAGCCAATGCTTCTTATACTTTTCTGTGAATGAGATTCTCCTGGAGAGCTTAATAAAAATGCAGAGATTCTGTACAGGTTTCCAGTTTTGGAATGAATAAGTCATGGGGATGAAAGGTACAGTGTAGGGAATATAGTCAGTGGTACTGTACTAGCATGTATGGTGACAGATGGCAGCTGCACTTGTGGTGAGTACAGCATAACGTATAGAGGTGTAGACTCACTATGGTGTGCACCTGAAACTGATATGACATTGTGGGTCAACTATACTTTAATTTTTTTAAAATACAGGGATTTCCCAAATATTCTGATTCGAGGGGTCTGGTGTGGAACCTAGGAATCTGAATTTTTAACAAATACTCTGGGAGATTCCCTTACAGGTGGTCCGTGGACAAAAGCCCTTTGAGAAACTCTGCTCCAGGACTGGAAGTATAGGTTGAGGGTGTGCAGGCCTGTAGCCACAGTAACTCCCTGCTGTCAGCACTGTAGGTGGCCCCCTATGGAAGAATGTGTGTTGGGATGACACCTGTGGGGTGTGTCCAGGGGGATGGAGCATGCGTCTGTGGGCTGGAAAGGGGGCTGGGCAGGGAGAAATGAAAGGGGCCTCCCCCAGCTGAGACCCACCTTCCCCTGTCTCTGTTTCCTCTGAGAAGTCTCAGGTTCCAATGGTCGGGCCACACATTTCTTTCTTGGCTGCACTTTAGTCCATGCAGCTCACCAGAGTCCAGCATCAAATTGTTTTCTTTAGTAATGGAATTTAATTTTCAGCTTGTGAAAATATAATCAAGTTGCATGGCCCTTTGACTTGGGCCTTATAGCAGCTTCTCATCGGTTTATACTAACTTGTCAGTGAGAAGATTCGAGCTGTCTCTGGAATTTCCATGGAGAGTTTTCCTTGGCGGCCCTGAGAAGCGATCGTTTTCACACCCATTATTTCCAGTGTAATTTAAAATGTTTGTTGTGGAGGGAAATAGCCTTCGCTTAGTATGCTGGGAGGTCTTTTGCTGAGATCTGAGGCGTCTATGTTTATAGAACGAATATTCCAGCTTGGATGAATAGTTATTTTTATCCCCTTCCTATGTTGAAAACTAATGGGAAATATACCCGTGAGAACTAATAGGGAACTGCACCACCTCTGGCAACTCATTTCAGCATATAAATTTGTTTTCTTTTACCTTCAACATAAAAATCCTTTGTAAGTCTCCCTTGGTAATATCCAAAATTGCATGTCTGATCTTTTATGCGCCAATCACTGCCGAAAATATCCCTGCAATTTCAATGCTATCTGGAGCAGTTACTGTCCATATTCTACGTAAAGGTCTAATGGAGGAAGAGGAATAAATATTATGGCAATTATTACTATGAGACTTTATTTTAAGAGGCAAAGCCCAAGATTTCTATGGAGATGCAAGTATATCAAACTATATTTTTTCATGGTCACATCTAAACTGGGCAATAATAGCATATCAATAAACTTCAATTACACTCAGGAAAATACCAAAAGTGAACCTTCAGTGATGCTCGATAAAGCGTACAGGCGCATTAGAGTTATATAGAGCAGTGACATCCATCTGGTATTTCCTGTGACTTCTAGTCAATTACTGCATTTCATCATGTGTAATCCTCTTTTATCTGCACTTCCTGCTGGTGCAGTAATTCTCACTCTGCTACATCTGTGGCTTTACTGTGAATTTTTATCGCCTACGAGACAGTGCGTCCCTTCCCGCTCCTGGATGTTGTTGAACTGTATCTGTTGAAGATTTAATTGCAAGGTGGTATAAAATATGGATTTAGAGACACATAGGAAGGCTGGAAAGCAATTGGTAACATTAGAAAATGGGCATGCTTTGAAATACAAAAATGTATTACAGGCAGAGTATGGATTCCACTGGAACAATTGGACGTGGAGTTTGCAGTGTTGTTTTTAGAGGGTGAAAAGTAAGCACAAGAGAACAGAAATAAAGAAGCAAAATCAACCCTGCCCCATGGTGGTCTTCTGGAGAAGAGATTTTGTATACATGTTTTACATATGTATGTAAAGTGTTCTGTGTGTATATGGACATGTACATGCGTGCACATGTTAAATGCATATATTCTTTTGTATAATTGTTTAAGGCATATTATTTATATTTTGGAAAGTTGACTGTGTGTGTGTGTTTAGTAAATTTTAGTTTTCAGAGCAGTTTTTGGTTCACAACAAAACCAAGAGCAGGATCCAGACAACTTTCACATACCCCCGACTTCATGCCCGTATCTTCCCTCACCGTCAATAGCTCCCCCCTGGGTGGTATGTTTGTTACAATAAATGAATTTACTTGCCAGAGTTATCACCCTAAGGGTATAGTTTATTTTATCATTCACCTCTGGTGTTTTGTATTTGAAGTGTTTTGACAAATGTATAATGATGTGTTTCCACTACTATAGTATCTTATATAGAGAGTTCTCAGGGCCCTAAAACTCCTCTGTCCTCCACCTGTTCATTACTCACTGCCCCAGTGGCAAAGTTTATTTTCCTCATCCTGTGATAGTTGCTGTATCATAACACATATCCATCTCTTCTTCCTTCCCTCTCCTCTTCTCCCTTTCCCCCCCCATTTTCCTTTCTTCGCCACCCCTTCCAAAGCGATTCATTATGCATCACCTAGTGCCATGTTCTCTGCTGGGCATTGCAAATGCAAAGGAGAGCAAGCTAGACACGGTCTCCGTCCTCATGGAGCTTAGAGCATGGTCAAGGACACAGATTTGAAACGGTGCTTACCAAATAAGGGCGTAGTGACATAACTTCTGGGAATGAGGAAAGGGTGTGAAGAGAGGTAACAAAGAAAAGACCCAATTTGGGGATTAGGAATAGCTTGGAGGAAGTCCCATCTCAGCTGAGATCTGAAGGAAGAATTAAGAGCTCACTAGGAACATAGTGTTCTCAGCAGAGGGGTCCATTCCCTCTGGATTGAGACCCACAGCCCCAAGATTTCCTTTTGTTTGTTTGCTTTGAAATAAACTTTTCAATTTAGAAATAGTTTCAGATAGTACGGATAGTTTAAAGATAGTACGGAGATAGATTTGTAAAGATAGTACAGAGAATTCCCGTGTACCCCTCATCCAGTTTCAGTAGGATGATGTTATCGTGTGACATTACTATAGTTCATTCGTCACAGATAAGGAATCAACATTGGTACGTACTCTTAAGGAAACCTCAGACTCTATTTAGATTTCACAGCCTTCCCTTAATGTCTGTGTTCTGTTTTGGGTTCCAGTCTGGAGCACCACATTGCATTTAGTCATCCTGTCTCCTGAGCCTCCTCTGGTCTGTGACAGTTTGTGACTTCCCTTGCTTTTCAGGACGTTGGCAGTTTAAGGAGTGCTAGTCAGGTAGTTTGTCATATGTCGTTTGTAGAGTGTAGGTAGTTTGTAGAATGTCCCTAATTTTGACTTTTATGTTTTTATCTTAGTTAGATTAAGGTTATTGGTTTGGGGGAGAAAGACAACAGAAGTCAAGTGTCCTTCTCACACATCCTACAAGAGGACGTGTGTCATGCTACCCACGTGACTTATCACTGATGACATCACCCTTCATCACCTGGCTCAGGTAGTTTTCATCAGGATTCTCCAATGTACTTTGCTCCCCTGCTTGCCATTTGCTGCTCACTGGAACCAAGTCCCTAAGTGCAGCCCACACTCAGCTTCCTTGAGGAGGGAGTATTTACATAAATTATTTGGAATTCTTCTGTATGGGAGATTTGTCTCTTCTTCCACATTTATTTATTTAGCCAATCATTTATATTAGTATGGATTCATGCATATTTATTTTATACATTGGGTTACAATCCAGTACTTCAGTATTTATTTTGTTGCTCAAATTCTTCCAGCTTTGGCCAGTGGGAGCTCTTTCAGGCTGGCTCCTGGATCCCTTTTACATACTTCCAATAGTTTATTTTTTTGAGCACTTCCTGACTTTCTGGCACTACAGGATGCTTGTTCTGTGTAACCTGCCCCAGCCCTAGAATGAGACATTTCTCCAAGGAGCCCTGGTTCCTTTTATTGGAGAATGGTATTAGAAACTGATTTGTGACACACCTACTGGAGTGTCATTGCTTCTAGATCTGAGAGAGCAAGGAAATATATGTGGGTATGCTAACCTGTATATATACATGTGTCTATAAATGTTTCCATATGTATCCACCTGTCTCTGTATTATGCTGAACACGAGTTCATATTCGAGTCTCCAATTCTCATCTATCGCTACATGGATCATTTTAGCCTTCCTTTGCTTGTTTGTAACCTCCTTTCCTACCATGGAAAACCTGCTCCCACCATCTGCTATCCATTTACTTACTTGTTCAATTCTAGGATATGGATCTTCTTTGACTTCGGATGGGGTTACATCCCCATAAGCCCATTGTAAGATAAATATCATAAGTCAAAAATGCATTTAATACACCTCATCTACTGAACACCATAGCTTAGCCTACCCTACCCTAAATGTGCTCAGAGCACTTACATTAGCCTCCAATTGGGCAAAATCATGTAATACAAAGTCTGTTTTATAAGAAAATGTTTATTATCATAGAATTTATTGAATACTGTACTGAAAGCAACACACAGAAAGGTTTTATTTTGGACAGAAGGGTTGTAAGTATATTAGTTGTTCACCCCTGTGATCATGTGGCTGCTGGGAGCTGCTTGCTGCTGATCAGCACCATGAGAGAGGGTCATACTGCATATCGCTAGTCCGGGAGAAGATCCCACTTCAGAATGCGACATGTGGTTTCCACTGAACATGCATTGCTTTCTCGTCAATGTAAAGTCAAAAAATTGTAAGCTGAAACATTGTAAATGGAGGACCATCTGCACACGTATCATGGTTTCAAAATTGTTAGCCTGTTTTCCTCTGGCAAAAGCTTTCCCAGCTGAAGCACCACGCCCATGTGCGGTTCCTTCCACCTGTAGTCTTGCAGCCTCTCCTCATTTCCAAAGTTACAAGATCAGCACCTTTCCCTCTCCCACCCCTTCGATGAAATCATTTCATACATTTGTGATAACGTTAGATTCTTTGGTCTCCATTCCATCCCAGGAAATCCTGACTTCCTAAGTAATTTTTAAATTTGTTTACGCTGAGTTTCCCTCTTTGTGCTGTAAGGTTTATGGGTTTGACAAACGCATAGATACACGATGTATCTACCACTGCTGCTCCAGGCAGGTTAGTGACATGACTTTAAAAAGTGTCCCGTTCTCCCACCAGTCAAACATTCCTGTTCAGACTCCTGGCAACCACTGATCTGTTTTCTGTCCTTAGATGTTCCCTCCTCCCCCAGAATGTCATACATGTATATACATAGCTATTCAGAGTAGTTTTTTTCACTTCACAAAATGCATTTAAGATGCATTCATGTTGTGTGAATTAATAGCTTGTTCCTTATTATCACTGAATAATATTCCATTTTATGCATGTGCCACAGTTTGTTTATCCATATCGCATATTGACGGACATCTTGTCTCTTCCAGTTTTGGCAGTTATGAATATAAAGCTGCTACAAACAATCGTGTAAATCTTAGTTCAGGCTGCTATGTAACAAAGTACCATAGGTGAGATGGTCTACAGCGATTTATATCTCACAGTCTGGAGACCGGAAGTCTGAAATCAGAGAGCCAGTATAATCAGGTTCTTGGTGAGAGCTCTCTTCTGGGGTATAGACTGTGACTTCTGTTGTGTCCTCAAACGGCAGAGTGCAGAGAGGAAAGCAAGCTTTCTTGAGACTGCTGTAAGGGCACTAATCCCATCTTGAGGATTCTACCCACATGACCTCATCTAATCCTAATTACCTGCCAAAGCTCACACCTCCTAACAGTATCACACTGGAAAAGGGTTGTGTTTCAATGTATGGATTTTGAAGGGAAATGAAGAAACTGCCAAACTGTCTTCCAAAGTGGCTGCATCATTTTGAATTTCCACCAGGAATGAGTAAGAATTTCCGTTGCTCTGCATCTTTGTTAGCATTTAATTTTGTCAGGTTTGGGATGCTAGCCATTCTACTAGATGGTAATCATTTTTACAATCTCCGTGGCCCGCATAGGGCATGCATTGTTGGAATGAATCAACGAATAACTGAGCAGAACAAGAAAATGTGATTTTATAATTTCCATCCTAGAGATTCCTCTGTTATGAAAGGGGGTGCATTTGGATAGGGATTATATTTGGGAACAGACTGCAAGCTCAAATGCTTTACAAAGTGAAACAGAATGAGTGTAAGGATGATACGGAGCATAGGGACTGTGGCATTGTGGAGACTCTAGGAGAATCCATGGATCTGGGTTTGCCAGATTTTCCAAATTTTTAGGTTCAGACAAAAAATCAAATGTATGAGAAATCTCACCATTTTTATATGTTGGTAAGCAAGTAAATATCAGATTTGAACAGTGAGCTATCAGTTTTAAACCTATGTGTGTGTGGTTTTTTTTAGCCTATATAAAGGGATGTGTTTAGTCCCTTATCATCAAGATAAGTGTCCACAATGGCCTAAGATTTCAGTCATTATCTGAGCAGTCTTTATTATTTGCAAGTAATTTTATTTGAGATAATCAAAAGGAGCTTGGGAATGTGGGCAATAGAACTGAGGAGGAGAAGAAAATCAATGTGAAGATTTCACTGTTAGAAGGGGGGCTAGAAAATGTGACTTTATGCCCAGTTTACAATTACAAGCTTATATTGAGGAGCACGATTTAATAGTTAATTATTTGAATCTTTGTGAGTATGAGAATTCTGTGTCTGGAAGTCACCTGGATCAATCACTTTTATCTTGGAATGTGAATATTTCACTTAAGCTCCTGCCTTCCAGAATTTTGAGAATCTCTTTCTTTCTCCACAATGGGGTTTTTGGTGGAGAAAAGAATCAGGCAGTCCCCGATGTGGGACAGTCATTTTAACTACCTGTTTTGTTCATTGTCTTCCTACACTTCCCTACCTCGTGATGTATAAAATGTGAAGATATTTTATAATTTATGGGGAGAGAGAAATTATATGTCACATGCAACAATCTGGTAAATATTTATGAATTTTCTGCTTCTTAATATAAGGATGTGAAAATAATTCCTGACTGCATATTAGCAGTTACCATAAGTCTGGAGAAGACAAGAAACTCACAGTCCTAAACAGGGTCTCTGTGTTTATAAAGAAATGTTCCTGTTGAATAGTCTCTCCTTTTTGACATGCCTGACTCCCTTCTGTTCCATTACTGTTCTTTCTAATAAACCCCGAAGCTGTGTTTCAATAGAACCAATACACTGTCTAATCAGAATGATGTTATACACAGTGAAATGGTTTCTACATTCTACATGGAATGGACAACAAGCAAGTAAAATACCCCCTCTCTAATTTTAATTAGAATTAGAAGGCTCCCCAGGCTGGTTAGCTGATTTAGTGAGAGCACCCTGCAGAGGCCACGTTCTGACCCTCCCATGGGCCAGTTAATTTTGCCTAGTTCAGTAGCCACAGCTTGTGGCTCTGACTGTGCAGTCATCTGGAGAACACGTCCCTTTAATCATTTAGGAAACAGAGTGCGCATGGAAGCATTGCCATTTCTGGCAAAACCACTTAAAGTGCAAGCCCTACTAATGTCTGTGGTCAGTACCATTATCTCGATAGCCAAAGAGGAGAATATTATATGGAGAGAAACCCACTTATTATCTGTGTGGTAATAGCGTTTCTTCCTTGACCTTTCAGAGCCTCTTCTTTCTTATCAGGAGGTTGGCAGTTAGGATTTAATGATATCTTGTCTGTGAACACCCTCAAAGAGCTCAATCCAAAACAGGATTGTTAACTATGGTTGCTCTCTATGGAAAAGAATCTCCACTCATGGCAGTAGCTTTAAGTGGAAAATCTGCTATTTCAAGAAATAATATGTTGATCTCATCCCAGTTCAATGGTATGAACAAGTGGAGGTGTTTAAGAGCTCACTTTGAACAGAAATCCATGCTTATGTATTAATTCTCCACCCGAGAGTTGTTCAGACCCAAGGCCCCACAGTAATTGTGGTGCAGCACCCTGTTCTGGTAGGGTAGATAAGGGTCACATGTGGCATTTCCGGCTCTCCCACCCTGCTTCACTCTGATAGGAAAGCCACACCTTCCTGTGATTTATCCACAGTGAATATTACTCACATAGTATTTTCTTTAAAAAGAGAGTTTTGTTATATTAAAAAAATCATATTTAGAAACCACCAAAGAAATTCTAAGTTATACCACGGAAATGCAAAGAGCAACATCCAGACTGTGGGAAACTCTATGAGATGAGTGATCTGGTGTTTTCAATAAATATATCCCAAGGGGGAAAAAGGAGGGGTCCATATAGACTACCTTCTCTCCATCAATTCTTTTCTCTCTTCTGCAAAAGTTGGTTTTGATCCATTTCCTCTCAGATTGTTCCCATCAATATGCAGGCATGTTATTATTTTTCCCATCTTGAAAAAAAAATTTCTCCTGGCCTGATTGAGACCATCAGTGCAATTCCTTTCTTTGCTTCCCTTTGCAGCAAAACTCTGGATGTATTGCCCATAATTGCTTCCAATCTTTCTCCTCTCATTCTTTCTAGAAAACACTCCAAATAGGGTTTTTTCTTTCATTACAATTGCTCTTATCAATGTCACCAAAGTCCAGTTGACATTACTGATTCCAGTGATCAATATCTGGTCTCATTGCACTTGAACTATCAGCAGAATTTGACAGTCTTTCCTTCTGGAAACAGTTTTTTCACCTGGCTTCTGGGACATGCCCCCATGTGATTTCCCTCCTATCATTCTGTTTTCTCAATCTTTTAAGTATTTTTCCTGGGTTCTCTTTCTCTTCCTGACCCCTAAATGTTCTTTGTCTCAAGGCTTAGTTTTTGGACCTCTTTCTGTTCTGCACTACTTGCTTCGATGAGTTCTTGTCTTTAAATACTGTCTCTGTGCGGAGAACTCCTGAATGTTTATCTCTAGCCCTGATGCCTCCCATAGCTTGGATGCATAACAGATATCTCAAATTTCATCACACTTGGATGTATAGTGGATATTTCAAATTTAACATGTTCTGGACTCAATTCCCAATATTTCTCAATAAGACTCGCAGTAACCAGTTTTTCCCACCATTAATGGTGATCCTTATCCTTTAGTCCTTCAGATGAACCATCTCAGTGTTATCCTTGTTAAAGAAAAAAAAATTCTGGGGTGCCTGGGTGGCTCAGTTGGTTGAACAGCCGACTCTTGATTTCGTCTCAGGTCAGGGTCTCATGATTTGTGAGTTCAAGCCCCACATCAGGCTCTGTGCTGACAATGTGGAGCCTGCTTGGAGTCTCTCTCTCTCTCTCTCTCTCTCTCTCTCTCTCTCTCTCTCTCCATCTCTCTCTGCCCCTTCCTGCCCCTCTCTCTCCCTTTCAAATCATATGACTTCACTCATATGAGGACTTTAAGAGACAAAACAGATGAACGTAAGGGAAGTGAAACAAAAATAATATAAAAACAGAGAGGGGGACAAAACATAAGAGACTCACAAATATGGAGAACAAACTGAGGGTTCCTGGAGGGGTTGTGGGAGGGGGGATGGGCTAGATGGGTAAGGGGCATTAAGGAATCTACTCCTAAAATCATTGTTGCACTATATGCTAACTAATTTGGATGTAAATTTTAAAAAATAAAAAATAAAAATAAATAAGTAAACTTAAAAAAATTTTTGGAAATAAAAAAATGAAAAATAAATTTAAAAATAGAAAAAAAATTATTTAGACCCTTGTAAAGACAGTAAGGCTGACTTTATTCATGGGGCCTACTACAGCAGTGTTTGCAGTAGGGGAGAGAGGCCAGACCCAACTCTGAATACAACAAGGAAAGTGGGAATTTATATCTAAGGAGTAGGGTGGGAATCTGTGCGTGGAAATTGCTAAGAGGAAGCATCAAGGCTAAGAGGATTCGTATTCAAGCAGTTCAACAGGGATCTTGCTAAAGGAAAGCCAGGGTGATAAGATACTGTCTTAGCTCAGCTGCTATAACAAAGTGCCGTAGACTGGGTGGCTCGTGGACAACAGAAACTCATTTCTCACAATTCTGGAAGATGGATGTCTGAGATTAAGGCACCAGGATGGTTGGATTCTCATGAGAGCTCTCTTCCGGGTTGCAGATTGCCAACTTCTTCATCTTCACATGGTGGAGAGAACAGAGAGAGAGAGAGAGAGAGAGAGGAAGTAAGCTCTCTCATGACTCTTATAAGGTCACAGACCCTCTTCCTGAGGGTTCCAGCCTCATGTGTTAATCATGTCCCACCACAATGGAGATTAGATTTCAACATATGAATGTTTGGTTGTGGGGGAGGGACACAAACATTCAGTCCATACAGATGCCCAGGATGAGGTAGTTTCATTAAACAAACCCAGCAGAATTCTTGCTGAAACTGGTCTAAATGGGCCAAGGGCAGAGTCCAAGGGTGGGGCTTTGGGGGCTGAGAGGAGCCTACTAGAGTCAGGTCAAGGAAAGCATCTTTGTCCTCCCGTCTCTTCTCTTTCACTGATGCCACAATTCTGGTTTGTCAGCAAACTTGATTTTTGGCCCTATCTTTAAAATATGTCCAGAATTTGACCACTTTTCGTCACCCCTGCTACTCCTCTGATCCAAGCCACCATTATATTTCACCTGATTTTTGCAAAAGCCTTCTGCTCTTCTGCCTTTGCTTTCCTTCCTTAGATTGTCAACTGCAGTCAGAATGACCCTGCTTAAACCCAAGTCAGAGTGCTTCTCTCCTCTGATCAGGACCTTCCAATGGCTCAGAATTGACTTGGTGCAAAAGCTGAGGTCTTCACTCTGACCCACCTGGCCCCCATCACCTCCCACTGCCTTCCTGTCTCTCAGCAGCCCCCTTGCTGGCATAATCACCCACTGTCTTTATTGTCACTGTTGCCTTCCTCCTCCCACCAGAATGCAAATTCCATGAGATTATTATTCATTCTCTGCAGAATCCCTACTCTCAGGACAGTGCCTCATCCAGGGTAGGCAGGCATCGAATGTTTGCTGAATAAACAAATAAATTAATTTTTAGTTGTGGAAAATATATTTAAAGATGCGTATTAAAAATTTAAAGGTAGTTATTTAAAGAATAGCACTAATACAGGTGATTTCCAAGTAATTAGAAAAGAAAAAGAGCATTTTGCCAACAAGAGATCAGAAAAAAAGAGGACTAAAAACTGGGCACACTAAACAGAAAACCGAAACAGGATAGCAGAAAGGAAAAACATGTCAGGAATCACAATCTTATTTTAATGACACAGACTCTCAGATTGAATTTAAAAATCCAGTTATGAACTGTTTACAAGAGGCAAATATAAAACCAAATGATGCAGAAAGTTTGAAAATAAAGGGAAAGAAAATTATATGCCAGGCAAACGTTAATAAAAAGAAAACAGGAGTAAAAAATGTTAAAATGACAAAATATAACTCAAGGGTGAAAGCACTGAGAAGGAAAAAGGAAAGATGCATTATATTAATAAATCACCTACCAAGAAAGAAGAATCATAAAGCAATTTACAATTTTCATCATTGCTTTGAAATATAAATAAAGCCAAAGAATAAATTGCAAATCTACATTCATAGTGAGAGATTTTTAACATCCCTTTCTCAGAAACTGGCAGATCAAATAGACAAAAAATGAGGACATTTGTATAGTCCGTTACAGGTTTTCTTGAGAACTGGGTGAAAATTATGGCACAAATATATATCTGGAGGATCATGGGGGTTTAAAAAACAAGGAGAGATATATGAGGATGATGAAAATAATCATATGTTGTATATACATTGTCTAAACATAAAGAGTCATTTGAGAATCCCAGTCCGTTTTCTTAATCTTTTGACACATCTGGATCCTCACATGGCATGGAAGAGTGATTCTCAAAGCAGGATCCCTGGATTAGCAGCATCAGCATCATGTGGGAGTTAGCTAGAAAGGCAGATCCCTGGGTCCCAGCTCCAGACCTTCTGAGTCAGCAACTCTGAAGATGAGCCCAAGTGTAACGCACACTCTGGGGGGCTCCTGATGCCAGCTCGAGTGAGAACCTCACTCACAGATCTAACCTCACAGATCTAACCTCAGAAGCCTTCCTGCTTTCCTCGGTTTGGGTATGCTCAGGGCAATAGAAAAATAAATGCTTACACATCGTTTGCATTTCTATTCCATAATTTTACTGACGGTCTGTTTCATGGTAAAGCTCTGGTCTGGGACTTCAGGTCTTAGATCATCCTGACAGTTTCCTGGGTAATTATGGCTCAAATCTTTATATTTTATTTAAGTAAAAACAGGCAAAAAAAATAATAATAAGGAACTCTCGTGCTGTGAATATTAGAAGTGTAAAGATTTTTAAAAAAAGAAATGGAGCAAAATCAACCTGTTATGATAATATGTCATGCCTGAATTTTGTGCATGGATTAGGGACATAGTTTTCACCCTTACCCATCACTGGCTTTCCAGTGGCTGTGTCTATACTCATGGAAATCTCTATGAGGGAGAACATCAAAAAAACAGGCAAAAGTGTGAATAGAGAGAAATTAATTCCCTTGGCCCCCTTCTCTTCTCCACCCCTGAGTGGCATCCCTTCTCTGCTACCCTTCAGGTACATGCTTTCCAATTAACATGGCTGAAACTGCTCACAGGGAGCATTTGTAGGAGTAAGAAGGGCATGTTCTTTGGGGAATGTTTTTTGCAAAAACGGAACAGTATAACATATGCAAATTTAAATTTTGCACATGGCTATGGACTAGTTGTGTCCACCCTAACTCATATGTTGAAGCCCTAAGTTCAGATGTGGTGGCATTTGGAGATGGGGCCTTTGAAAGGTCCTTAGGTTTAGATGACATCATGAGGGTGGTGCGTTCATGGTAGGATTAATGTCCTTATAAATGGAGATACCAGAGAGCTTTCTCTTTCTTTCTGCCATATGAGGACATTTTGAGGTGGCTATTTACAAGACAGTAAAAGAGCTCTCAACCGAAACTGACCATTCTGGCTCCTTGATCTTAGACTTCCAGCTTCCAGAACTGTGAGAAAACAAATTTCCATTGTTTAAGCCACCCAGTCTATGGCATTTTATTATGGCAACCTGAGCTAAGACAATTTTATCCAAGATACTACCCAAGATGCATATCAAACACATCACCCTGGGCATCCTTGGAGGAGAAGATAGGAATGAGGGTTGGGGATAACACAGAAAGAAAAAAGCCCAACAAAAACAAAAGAAAGCAAGAGAGGGTCCTTGAATGAAATCACTGTTAAAATATGCTCTGAATAAAGAGGTATGATTAATTCAAGTCTATGTATCTATGTACTTAAGATCATAAAAGAATTAGTTAATGAATGGCCTCGAACAAGTCCCTCATCTGGTCCTTCAGAGACCCCACCTGAGACTTGATTTCACTGATGGGCCATCACTGTGCCTCCCCCACAGGAAGCCTACCCAGTCTTCTCTCGCTAACTATGCCCACCCTCAGTTCTCCTTATTGTTTCTGTGCTTCTGCTGCAGAATGTTGTAAAAGGTGAGGCTTTTCACCAGAATGGTCTATTTATGCTCTCAGATGATGCAAGCTAGTGTATGTTCACTGCTGGGATCACTGAGCACTTATCTTTTAGATGCCACCCATATTATTTTTCCCACTGACCCTGCATTTTCAGACATGCAATGATTCCTGTTCTCTCTTCCTTTTATACCCACCTTTCATGATAAAGTGGACTTCCAGAATTGATTTATTCACCAATTTTGAGGTTGATTCCTGGTAAATTTAAAATTCTTATCAACCGTCACAGAAAGCTATTTAAGCACTCAAGTATGTAGGACATTTTTATGAGCTGGGGATTTGAAAGGTGTAATTGGTTTACTCCTTATTAAAAACTTAGCTTATTGAAAACAAGCTGAGAAAATGTGGGACAGGAAGTTTCTTTTAGAAATAACTTTAGCTTTTGAGAATGGAATGTATATAAACTTGGAGGCTAATTGTAAGTTGACTTAAGCTATGGCCTGATATGATTTTAGGATTAAAAACAAAGACATAGCTCAGGGTTTGAGGTAGGCAGCCATGAATTTGAGTCTTCACTAAGCCACTAACTAGCTGTATTAGCACAGACTTGGTACTTAATTATTTCAAATTCACTTTTCTTATCTGAAAAACTGGGATCACTCCATTTTACAGTTTTTTTTTTTGCAAGAATTAAATAGGATACCATATATAAAGAAACTAGCAGTGTGTTAGGTACAGAAAAGGTGCTATTGAGAAAGTCTGTTTCTTTCCTCTTTGGTGGAGAGACTTTTATTAGACAATAAGCATGGGATCTACACACATTACCTAGTTTTTCAGAATGTGATAATATTATTTACAAAGGAAAGTGTGGCTAGAAATGACAAAAATCATTGTGGATTGATTATTTGATTGGAAGCTAGCTCGCTCGGTTCTTTTCACATTGAAACTTTTTTCAATGTTTCTTAAAGCTGTGGAGCATTCTTCTTGTCTAGTACAGTTGTGCAGACATGAAAGAGACAAAGCACCCTCCTCCTTTCCTCCTCTCCACCCCCACCCAGCCCCAGCCCCTCTCCACTCCCCTTCATCACAGTGCACACACTTGTCTTGCTTTGCATCAATTGGGATCTGTGTTTTTGAGGCTGTTAAAAGGACTTCCACTACTCTGTAATGTGACTGTGGGTGAGTCCCCTAAACATTCTTTTTTCTTTCTTTTTCTTTCTTTCTTTCTTTCTTTCTTTCTTTCTTTCTTTCTTTCTTTCTTTCTTTCTTTCAGAGAGAAAGAGAGGGGCTGGGGGAGAGAGGGGAGAGAGGGGAGAGAGAGAGAGAGAGACAATCTTAAGCAGGCTTGATGCTCGGTGCAGAGCCCAATGCAGGGCTTGATCCCACGATTCTGGGAATATGACTTGAGCTGAAATCAAGATTCAGATGCTTAACTGACCCTCCCTTAAACATTCTTTAAACATGAAGCTTATTCTATGGGGTATCTGGGTGGCTTAGTTAGTTAAGTGTCCGACTTTAGCTCAGGTCACGATCTCAAGGCTTGTGAGTTCAAGTCCTGCATAGGGCTCTGTGCTGACAGCTCAGAGCCTGGAGTTTGCTTCAGATTCTGTGTCTCCCTCTCTCTCTGCTCCTCCCCCACCCCGCTTGTGTTCTGTCTCTCAAAAATAAATAAACATTAAAAAAAATTAAAAAAAAAATTTTTAATGTTTGATTATTTATTTTTGAGAGAGAGAGACAGAGACAGAGTGTGAGCAGGGGAGGGGCAGAGAGAGGGGAGACACAGAATCCAAAGCAGCTCCAGGCTCTGAGCCGTCAGCTCAGAGCCAGACATGGGGCTCAAACCCACAAGCCATGAGATCATGACCTGAGCGAAAGTTGGATGCTCAACCAACTGAGCAACCCAGGCGCCCTCCAAAAAAATTTTTTTTAAATGAAGCTTTTTCTAGATGATTTCTTAGGTCTCATCTCACTCTTACACTTTCCAATTCTGCATTTAACAAATATTATCCTCTATCAGTCTGAAGCCTAAAGATTATTCTTTGACTGTGGAGAATTAATGTGCTACTTAACTTTGCTACTGAAAAGGTGGTCCATAGATAGGCACCATCACCATCACGTGGGAGCTGGTTAGAAATGCAGAATCCCAGGCCTCATCCAGAGTCAAAATTTTAACAGGATCTCCAAGTGATGTGGTATCCCATTAAAGTTTGAGAAGCTCTGCTGTAGAGGGCCACAACTCACTTTTATTTGTTCACGTGAATTCACTGCTTTGATCTTCAAAGTATGTCTCCAGGAACCACATCAAATCCTATCCAATTCCCATGAGGAGGCTCACATTTTTGACCATTTTTATGAAGAGAAATGGAGTTGGAGAATAAAGGGGGCTTGCTGAGGGACTGGGGATGATGCATGTCATATAGAGTATGTGACTGCAATCACATTTAGACAGCTGTCATGGGCTCCCAGCTTGTTGGATGTAATATGGGGATTCCCGTTGGAGCCACATCAGCCTTTTGATACCTGAGTTAGTGAAACAAAATAGGGTGTGTCATTTGCACAACATGATCCCCTTTGGAAGTTGCCGAAGTTCCTTTGAAATGAAAGAGATGAATTTGTACACTGGTATTTTTAATACTTGATTAATGTCATTGTATTTATTTGGCCACCCCTGCTCTTTAATTATAAAATTACATGGTTTGTAATGAGACTGTTGGCTCTCCACCTGTGCCAAGTTTAACTGAACACGTTTCTTTCTGGTCTCTTGTTGTGGCGTGGGCTTCAAAGTCAAAAGCAAACTGTCTCACTCTCAGACTCTTGATTCTCTTTGGCAGTCTTGGTTTTTTTAGAGACAAACATTGATTGCTGCAGCTGTGGCCAGCTGCTTATGCAGACATTTCAAAAGGGCCGTGGAGGGAGACAAACTTCATTTGGCCACTAGGTGAGTAGATGAGCCTGAGCTTCTTCTGTCAGGCCATTGGTTCTGCACTTCCGTTTTCCTTGGAATGTGAATTCCCCCTCCGAAAAAGGAATTACCAGTGGGCCATAAGTAGTGTGTCCACTTAAATCACCAAGAAATGCACAGGGAAAATGGAAGCTTCTGCAAATCTAATGAAGAGGTGGGAAATCCTATCGTGCAATTTTCTCTTAAAGACCTTTGCCTTATTCTTCATGTCATGTGTACTTTCCCAAGCTGACTTGTCATCATCTGGAGACTCTTATGGCTCACAATTTTAAAGGGGTTGCCCCTGTCCCATCTTGTGTCCATCTCTGATCCCTAAGGAAACCACAATGATTTTTTTGAGGTAGAAGTAATGGGAAGTAATACTTGGACAAAGTCCTTTGAAATACTTCTGGAACCAGATGGTAGTTTTTAATGATACATTTCCTGACATGGTTATGTCAGATATCTTTCTGTCCTATTTGTCTCCACTGCCCCCCACTCATCATTCCTGAGTTTATTTGAAACCAAGCCAACCCCATAATCTTTATTGTATAGATAGTTTTGGTTGTGCATTCCTAAATCTTCTAAATAAAATTTCAACATGCTTTTTAACGTTTTGTCTCTGGTGAAAATTCAATGTTGCTTAAAATCACACCATGGCAGTTTTTTGCAGAATATGAAGCTTTCACACTACTTGATCCTATTATAAATCATTCATTTTGAGTAAATGTCAAAAATGACTAGGATTTAGTAGCTTAGGTAATAATATGCTTTTTTCTCCCCACTCTTATCCAAAGAATTCTAATGTAGTTTGAAGATGTTGAGAGATGAGTTTAACTATTGTATGATGATGGAGATATTCTCTGTTTGGGAGGTCCAATATGGCAACCACTGGCTGCATATGGTCATTGAGGACTTGAAATGTGGCTAGCACAACTGAGGAACTGAATTTTAAATTTTATTTCATTTTAATTAATTTAAATTTAAATAGCCTCATGTCACTAGTGGCTACAATATTGGTTTATATCTGAGGTTGAGCCAAATCCAGGCTGCTGCCTGTTTTTGTAAAGAAAGTTTTATTGAAACTTAACTACACCCATTCATTTACATGTTGTTTTTGGCTGCTTTTGAACAATAGCAGAGTTGTGTGTTTACAACAGAGACTTCTCCACAAGGCCTAAAATACTTGTTATGGAGCCGTTTGCAGAAAAAGTTTGTCAACTCTGGTCAAGACCAATGTTGAATGGAGGAGAATCTGTAGGGCATTAAGAAAAGCAGTCGTGCCAATCCAGAGATCTCTAGATCTAGGCACCAACTGTAGTCTTGAAAATTTTGAGATTGGTGATTTCTTAATTAGTATTTTTTCTGTAAATGTAGTTCATGGTTATGGTAAAATTTTAGGAAAAGAATGAAAAGAGAAGGTAAAAGTCATTTTCCATGCATAGATAAGTACATGTGTGTGCTATAGAACATATAATATCATTTTGAAAGGTAGTATCTTACAAATTTCATGTAAACCCCTTTTGACACTTTATCTTGACAGTTTAAAGACTTCAGACATTAATCTGTCCACTGATATGGCAAAAACTCACTTCAATGATTATTTCCTTTTTTTACTTTTTTACTCTCTGAGTGGGTTTTGTAGTATTTGTGTGCAAATATGAGAAAGGGAGTTTCAAGCTTTTGGCTATGTTTGAAGTCTCAAGTAAAGTTTTATACCTGGATGTTTGTGTATTCCAAATTTCAAAGGTAACCGTTTGATGATATTTCTTATTAGTAAAGGTTAAATGTGAGGAAAAATTTAAATTTACTATTCGCTCCTGCATCTAAGAACAATCAAAGTAAGAAAATTGACAAGTTTATGATGAGATTTTATTTGTACCTTTGGGAAAAAAATATGCAGTCTCATTTTTCACATAGTGGAAACTAGGCTCATTGTATAAGAAAGACACTGATTTCACCAAATTCTTTAAGCACCAACTCAGTGATGGCTAGTAGGGTTATAATATAAATGGAAGATATGGTAGGGTCTTGGTTTATGGTATCTCTGAAAATGCAATCATACAAGGGTAAAAAGCAAGACAATACATAATCAGAAGTCATTTGGGTAATATAGTAAATGTTAAGGAACATCTACTGTTGCTAATTTTAATCTGTGCTATGGCACATAAACCTGAACTGGGCACTTTTATGGGAAGTTCTAGAAGAAGAAATGAATCTTGCCTTCCAGGAGGTCAACATCGATTTGATGTATGGGAAAGATGTACAGTGGAGGATAATGTACAAGAGAAAAAAAGCGTAAAAGACTGTATGGTAGAAATGCCAGGGGGAGGTTCAAATGATAACTCTAAACATACAGAGACCATATATTGATGGGAATACTTCAAAATTTTCATTTTTCTCCATAGTCCTTTTTTCATAGAACACACACTATTGAGTTAAACTATATTGGAAGAAGAACCTTCTGAGGTTGTCTGAAATGCAACCTATTTAGGAGAGGCTAAAGAATCTGATTATGTCCAGGATAGAGAGATGAGAAAATCTGGAGGAGGCAATTAGCAGCCTATATATACTTAATGGGCTGTTTTAAAGGGTACTGGTGACGATTAGCCTGGTACTTATACTGTGCCAGAAGGAAGTCATTTAAGTTAACACCAAAGTTGCTTTGTGCAGATTTGCTATAAATAATACTTTCCTTTGGCTGGAAATGACTCAGCAATGTCCTTCCCCAACCCCATTAAGAGGTTGTCATTAAGAGGTTGTGAAGGAAACTTATTCCAGGTTCCCTGGGGACAAGGTGAGCAGGTAATGAAGACAGAGAATGCCTTTACTTGGGGACGGAAGAGCCTCATGAGCAAGATATGGCTGGCAATGTGAAGACATCAGTGTTCTGTGTTCTTGGGTTGAGTACCCACTGTGTGTTTTGGGGAAAGAATCAGAGAGGCTTGCTGAAAGGCCTAGACCCTGCTCCTGTGGCCTTGAGCAAGCTAGGCAAACTTTGTTTAGATCAGTTTTCATTTCATTTCACTGCCCCACCTACCTCACAGTCAATAAGAGGAGATGATGATAAAGAATACATTGGAAAAGTAAACAACAACAACAAAAAACCTATACAGATAAGAAGTCATCGTTATTCTACAGAAAGGTCTAAAAGTGAAGGTCAGAATTGGGTATGACCTTAGGGGAAGAAGGAGAGGGAGGTGTCACTTAAAACATGGATCTATTGTATTCCATGGCTCTATTGTATTGACCTACAGAGTGTTGACCATGAGTCTATAGAAGGTCCGCTGGAAAAGGCCCACCCTGGGCTAACTTAAAAAAGAGTCATCATCTCAGTGTGTCAGTATGAAGGTATATGCAGTGCTCTGTGAAAGATAAACATGAGTTGCTAGTTGTGGAAACAGACAAAGACCAACCTAATGAGAAAAGCGAAGGCTATTTATTCAGAGTGCTGTGATGGCAAGAGAGTCAGCCATTGCCACTTGTGTTTTGCAGAGACTCGAGAGAGCTTCATAGAGGAAATAAGGGAGGGCTCCAGGTGTGCCCTGATTGGAGGCCCTTGGCCTGGGGAAGCTGTAGGTGGGCCAAGTACGAGTGGGGTCCTATGTGATAGGTTAGGGTGTATATCTGGCTTTCAATGGTTGGCACTAAATTGGAAGCAAGGTCAAAAATTTGGAAAACTAAAAACAAGCAAATAAACCAAAAAACCAGTTAGGAAATTTGGCACTTATTAAGTCCTGGCCATTGGGGCCAATTTTTAGGGAAGTTACTGGTTAGCTTCCTGAACTGTCACTAAAGATAGCACTCTGGCTTCCTGCAAGTCTGGCTTACAGCAGGCTGGCTTCCTGGAATGTTTATTGCAGATAGGGGATTGGTTTCCTGGGCAGGCCGCTGCAGGTTTTGGGTCTAAGGTTCATTTCTCATATATGGTCTGGCCATTGTTTATTTTATATTCAGTCTCTCATAGTTAAGCCCAAACACTGAAGAATGTCTCCCAGTTCATGTTTTGCTATGATTTGCATGACCTTGAGCAAGTCAATTAACTTCTCTTATATAAATGAGATCAGATTACCTGCCCCAGCATAGCTCACAGGTTTGCGTGGGGGTCAAATGTGATAAACTACGCAATATGGTAGCCTGTTTTCTAGGGTGCTGAATAAATTCTAATGATGACAATGATAGAGACCACTATGGGGTAATAGCTGTCCTCTTTCCCCTTCCTTGCTCTATGATACATGAAACATATTGTTATTGATTGGAAAAGGCTAATTCATATTAACTTAGCCTTTTTTTTAAGATTGAAGTTTGTATTTATTTATTTTTTTATACATTATTTATTTTGAGAGAGACAGAGACAGCATGAGCAGGGAAAGGGCAGAGAGAGAGGGAGAGAGAATCCCAAGCAGGCTTCATTCATGCTGGCAAAGCAGAGCCTGATGCAGGGCTCAAACTGACGAAGCTGTGAGATCATGACCTGAGCTGAAACCAAGAGTCAGATGCTTAACCTTAGCACTCCTGGCACTCATTAAATTTTGAACTACTTCGCCCATGAGTCTCCCAGTTACTAAATAAGTAAGATGAATGCATTCTTTTTTATTTTATTTGTATTTTTTTGAGAGAGAGTGCAAGTGAGGGAGAGGCAGAGAGAGGGACAGAATCCCAAGCAGGCTCCACACTCAGGGCAGAGCCAGACACAGAGCTCAACATGGGGCTTGATTTCATGACTGTGACATCATGACCTGAGTCAAAATTAAGAGTCAGATGCCTAACCGACTGAGCCACTCAGGTACTCCAAATGTATGGTCTCTTAACCTGGCCTATTATTAACCACTTTTAAGATAACAGATCTTTTTGAGAATTTGATGAAAGTTATGGGTCCTCTTCTAGGAAGATACCTATATGCACAGACACCCAATTTTACATAGAATTTCAGAGGGTCCATACATGAGGAATCCATTCATATAGATGTTTTGAGGCAGAGATTCTCAACTTGGGTTACATATTAAAAACGTCTGGGTAATTTTTTAAAACCTTGGGAATTTTTAAGCAAACTACACTCCAAGCTAATTAAATCAGAATTATGGTGGGTGTGGGGTGGTGGTGAGACCCAGACATCAGTCCTTTTGAAAACTCCTCAGGTTTAAACTCTTCATCAAAGTCAGTGGTTCTCAAGCTCTAATGGACATTCTAATAACCTGGAGGGCTTTTAAACCTGGTTGCCAGCCCTCACCTGTGGAGTTTCAGATTCTGTAGGTCTGGGGTGGGACTTGGACATTTGTGGGTTAAAAAAGCTCCCGCACGTGATTCTGATGCTAATCTCTGAGATTCACAGTCATTGTGGAGGAAGTCCAGGTCCAACCTGGGACGTGGTATTAGAGTAGCTCAAAGGTCAAACTAATGCATCAACATACCATTCTTGGCCTCGAGGGGTCAAGGCGGCATCTTGACTTCATTCTCTTGGAGGAACAACTAGATGCTTGTGTCTCTCCAGGGCTCACCAGCTCAGAGGGGAGACCAGAGGATGGAAGCCACCTCCAGAGCTCAGTTCTTTTTTTTTTTTTTTTCAATATATGAACTTTATTGTCAAATTGGTTTCCATACAACACCCAGTGCTCATCCCAAAAGGTGCCCTCCTCAATACCCATCACCCACCCCCCATCAACCCTCAGTTTGTTCTCAGTTTTTAAGAGTCTCTTATGCTTTGGCTCTCTCCCACTCTAACCTCCTTTTTCTTTTTTTTCAGAGCCCAGTTCTAATGGTGGTTTGCTAGGCCTGTTCCCTCCCCTGAGCCCTTCCATTCCATGTGGCCTGTTGTCTCTCAGGCTCTGGACAGGGTGTCCATATTGCACTCTGATGGGGAAATAGAATTTAGAACAAAATCTCCCAATCCAGAAGTCCTCTCCACAAAGGTAGTAGAGAGAGAACCTGCTTTTATTATTAAGCATTAAATCAGAATGTGATGTGCATCAACGTGAACCTTAAAAAAATTTTTTTTAATGTGTATTTATTTTTGAGAGAGAGAGAGAGAGAGAGCGAGCGCAAGTGGGGCAGGGGCAGAAAGAGAGGGAGACACAGAATCTGAAACAGGCTCCAGGCTCCAAGCTGTCAGCATAGAGCCTGACGTGGGTCTTGAGCTCATGGACCGTGAGATCATGACCTGAGCCGAAGTCAGACGCTTAACCACCTGAGCCGCCCAGACGTCCCCAAGGTGAACCTTTAATATTGTAAAGACAGAAAGCAATCTCACGCTTTTATAGCCAAGCAGATCCAACTTGTTACAGATTTGTTCTCAAGATAAACAGTAACTAGTTCTCAAGTAACAGTACTTTCACATCTTTAGGACTGGAGGTAGTTGTGTAGCTCAGAGCCAGGCACCCTCAGAAATTAGGTTCCCATTCCCACCATCCCAGGAAATGGGAATAGGGGTGCTATCCATATATACATTTGCATTTCAAAGAGTTGACTCCCAGGTCTTTGAGAAAGACATTTCTAGGTTGTAAAACTGACAAAAGACCTATCTAGTTTTCAAGAGGATTTATCTACATTTTAAAGAGAGGAAAATTACTTATAGTTTTAGGTTTTTGAAAGTAAATGCTCTAAGAAAAAGGAAGGGAGGGGGATATTTTCTATTTTCAAAAGGGAGAGGGGCGCCTGGGTGGCTCAGTCAGTTGAGTGTCTGACTTTGTGGGCTCGAGCCCCGCGTCAGGCTCTGGGCTGATGGCTCAGAGCCTGGAGCCTGCTTCCGACTCTGTGTCTCCCTCTCTCTCTGTCCCTTCCCCGTTCATGCTCTGTCTCTCTCTGTCTCATAAATAAATACTCGTTAAAAAAAATTTAAAAAAGGGAGAAATATGGCTCTTATTTTAAATTAAATTAAATTAAATTAAATTAAATTAAATTTTTACAAGCTGTCTAGTTGTGGGCTGTCATAACAAAATTCCATAGACTGGGTGGTTTAAACAACAAATATTTATTTCTCACAGTCCTGGAGGTTGGTGAGTCCAAGCTCAAGGTGCTGGCAAATTTGGTGATTGGTAAGAACCCACTTTCCAGCTTGTAGATGGCCACCTTCTCCCTGTCCTCACAGGATGGCAGGGAAAGAGAGAAAGAGACAGACAGACAGCAGAAACTCTGGTGTGTCTTGTTGTAAGGACACTAATCCTATGATTCAGGGCTCCACCCATTTACATTAATTACCTCCATATAGGCCCTATCTCCAAATACGGTCATGTTGGGGAATAAGATTTCAACATATGAATTTTGGAAGGACGCAATTCAGTCCATAGCACATGCACAGTCCAAGGGCTGTGTCCACCCCATTGTGGGAAACTTTTCAACGTACCTTTCTGTGGCATTAACACCACTGTCAGTTGGGCGAGCATCTGCCAGGCCAGATCAATCCACTGGAATTGTTCTCTCTTGCCTGTCATGTCCCTCCCTCTTCTTCTTCCTCCTCCTCCTCTTCTTTTTCCTCCTCCTCCTTGGATAGCAGTCTTTTCTGCCTTTCCTTCTCTTCATCACTTAAGGATTTTAAGGGTTTTGAGGGGACCTCAGCCAGACTTTATTTAACATCCCAGATGAATTTTGAGAGTTCTTTTTGGTCCCCACTGGAGCATCCAGTAAGAATTCACGTATGGTGCATCATGCAGCAGGTTTACTTCTACAAGCCCCGCTCTTTGACATGGTACCTGGTCTCTCTGGATTAAGGGAGAGGACAGATAGGCAGTTTCTTGGGTTCTAGAACCTCAGTGGAAATGTAAGAAGATTCAAAAACTGGTCCTTACTAGAACTTCCCTCAGTGCATTTAATACTTCCGTGGGAGTAAAATTGAGACCCCCTACAGTACATACTTTAGTTACAAAAATAGGCTATAAACTTTCCTTAAAAGATGTGCTTGGTTAGCTGTAGGGAGAGTTGTTTTGCTAGTGAAGAGAACCCATCAGAGCCCCTATTCTCCTGCCTCTGAAAGCTGGTGCCCATTCTCTCTTCTGAGTAAGTGATGAACAAATATTTAAATATTTGGAGGCTTCCACATTATGTGTCTTTCCACCCCCTACCCACCGCCCCCACCCCCACCCCTGCCAAGCTTACCCATATGTCTCAGTCTGGCCCTTTACCTCTCTCTCTCCCCCTCCAAGAAGTCATCTCTCTCTCCCCCCCAAGAAGTCATCTCTCTCTCCCCCTCCAAGAAGTCATCTTTCTCTCCCCCTTCCAAGAAGTCATCTTTTTCTTGAGTTGACTGAAATCCTGTACTTTTTTAATATAAACTTTTACTATGCTTATGTTAGTAATGTGTTTAAGACTACCAAAATCATGACATATGGCAACATTCTTCAAATTCTTATTCTTTGTGTTTCTTTAGCCAGAATCTCTCTATCTATACTTTTGTTAACCTCTTGGTCATCTAGCTCAGTCCACATTCCCATCCCAGTAGGACACCAGAACTTCCAAGGTCGGGCAAGACTGAGCCTTGCCCCATGTGTTCTTAACAATATTCCTCTTCCACACATTTAAAAATGTGTAAGATAGTTGTCTTGCTACTTGACAGGAGCAAGGCAGAACCACCAGAATAGTATAAAATGGGGAAAAGAAGGTTTTAGTATATTGTTTTTTCCAGAGGTAATAATAGAAACAGAAAAATGACTAAGAGACATGAGAGTTCACTATGGGACAGCACCATACTTCACTATGCAATCTCACTTAATCCTCACTGCAGCCCTGTGAGGGGCTTCCCAATGAAGGAAGCACAGTTATGACCTAGGTTTTACAGATGAGGAAGAAGAGGATTAGAAAGGTGAAGTACCACGTAAAGGTTGGGGAATGTAGAACACCAGGTGGAGGCATTACCTTGTTGAAATCTCTTTACCCCAGAGCTTGGAGTAGAGGCTAAAACAGTGCCGTCTAATACAAATATAATGAGATCCACACATGTGATTAAAAATTTCCTAGTACCACATTTTTTATTTGAGAGAGAGAGAGAGGGTGTGCAAGTGAGTGAGAGGAAGGGACAGAAGGAGAGAGAGAGAGAGGAGAAAGAGAGAAGCTGGGCTTACCCAAAGTGGGGCTTGTGTTCACTTGAAGGAGGGCTTGAGCTCACCCAATGCGGGGCTCGAAATCATGAACCATGAGATCATGACCTGAGCCAAAGTCAGATGCTTAACCAACTGAGCCACCCAGGTGCCTAGTACCACATTAAAAAAGGAAAAAGAAACATGTGAAATTAATTTTAATAATGTATTGAACCCAATATATAAACAATGTTACTACTTTAAGATGTCATCAATATAAAATTATACGTGAGATGTTTTTCATTTTTTTCATACTAAATTTTTGAAATCTGGTATGTATTTTATATTCACAGTGCATCTCAATTTGGATCAGCCACAGGACAAAGCACCCAATAGCCATATGTGGCTAGTGGTTACCACCTTAGGTACCATATTACATACCATATTACAGTGCAGGTCTAGAATCCAGTAGGTGATTAGAGAAGAGACAATAGTGCTCAGCAAATATTCCATGTGCTCCACTGCATTTCCCTCTTGCACATAGGAGAGCACATCATTAGTTCTAGTCAATGGGCTGTGAGCAGTAGTTACATGTGCCATTTTTGGGTCAAAGCATTTAACTGTCCGTGACCCCTATCTCCTCTTAGGTTTTTCCTTTGGTGTAGCAACTGAGGAGGCCTGTATTATGTTGGTGAAGGCACAAGTTGAGGTAGCCTGGATCTCTAAGTTGCCACATGGCAGTGGTTGCCCTAGACACACTGGACTTTGCAAGGGGGAAAAATAAACTTCAGTTGTGTTAAGATACGAAGATGTTGGAATCATTTGTTTTGACATCAGAGCCTAGCCTTATCTGACTAATGAAATGATCACAGATTTTGGTGAATTAGTGAGTGAATGGACATAATGAGAAGAAGAACCGTATTCCTCCAGGGGCCAGAAGAACAGGGAGAGTTTGGACCAACCAGCTAAGGTGACCTTAACCCAGAAATACTGGTGTAATTATAGACTGTGCTAGACCTGGTGATGTCGTCTCTGCTGGATACAATGGAGCAATCCAGAAGAGGTCCAGAACACCAGGATCCTGGCAACTTAGCACTGATGATCTCACTTGAAGAAAGTTTGTGCCCTGACATTTCCTTTTCCTGTAGCAACATTTACTCCTTTCTTGAGTATCCTGTTTGCTCGAATGTACTGTGTAAAGTATAAAAAGACGAAAGCATCAAAAAAGCCATAATGTGAAGAAAAACTCTTAGACAAGAACTTCTCTTGTAGGTGAAAAAATTCTCCACTTTTGATAGAGGAAGCTGAAGAGAAATCTGATCTCATCCAGTAAACTATAAATAACAATCCAATAAGGTACAATGTCTAGGGTTCTAAGACCTAAATGGTTTTGCAATTAAAGGCTGCCCATCTCAGTTTTTAATATCTCTTGGAAAAGTTGTAAAAATTTATTGAGTCCATTGGATCAATTTATTCCTGAAAGTATCATATTTAACTTATGAGGCTGTCAGCAGAACCATTCATAATTTATCCAAGATACCTTCAACTCATGATCACTGGTGTTTCCTTGATGTTGAGCTGCTTATAGACTACAAAGATTGATGTTTTCAGCATCCAGAGAGATTATTTTATTAATGTCATTGCCGTTTGTAGTCATGTCCTATCAAGGTCAAAGACTTGTGAAGCCATCAATCCCGAGTCACTGTTACTGAGCACTTACCGTGTGCCCAGCATTTCATGTGCAGTATCTCCTTCAGTCCTCCGAATAGCTCCATGACATAGGCATTATTATTCACATTTTACAGACGAAGAAATTGGCCCCAGAAATATGAAGTACCTTGTCCAAGATCACCCAGTGAGGAAGAAGTGGTACAACAATTCCAACCAAGCTTTGTCTGATTCCCAACACATACTTCTACCCAGGGAACCATGCTCCTCCCTAGTGTGGAAATGGGCATTGCATTAGCTTGCTGGGGCTGCTGTTATAAAGTACCACAGAATGGGTGGTTTAAATGACAGAAATTGATTGTCTCACTGTTCTGGAGGCCAGAAATCTGAAACCTAAGTGTCAACAGGGTTGGTTGCTTCTGAGGTCTTTGAGGAAAGTATGTGTCCCTGGCCTCTCTCCTTGGCTTGTAGATGGCCATCTTCTCCCTGTGTCTTCACATTGTCTTTCCTCTATACGATGTCTGTGTTCCGATATTCTCTTCTCATAGGGATGACAGTCATATTGATTAGGGCCCACCTTAATGACCTCTACAAAGACCTTATCTCCAAACATAATCACATTCTGAGGTACAAGGGTTAGTATTTCAATATGCGGGTGCTAGAAGGGACATAATTCAGCCCATAAAGATATGCAGTCAATTTGTTTTTCTAAGAAGTTATACTACTGTCTACTTTAGGGATGTGACCTTCATTTGAATCCTTATGGCTGGAATTTCAGTAGCCAAGTCAATTTGAGTTGTGTCTGATTTGTATTCATCCTTCTTAAGGCTGAACTTGGAAGTGCCACCTAGCTGTGGCATGGAGGCATGACTGTCCTTTCTTCAGTGTGCAAAGGGATACATGGAAAAGATTGACTTAGGGTATTTTGGTTTATCAACTCTTTGAGTCACTGCTTCCTCCTGCTTCAAAGGACTATTTAGAGATTAATTGAATAAAAATTGCAACATGAGTGGGTAGCTGGGACTTGGAGGCAGTGACTCATATTCTTCACAGGACCTGGTATAAATTATAAGCGAAGGCTGTATGCTTACCCTTTTGTGTCACTATCTATGTGGAGGGCACATTTGATTTTGAGTGAGTTTGAATGGAAAGAATAAAGGATTTGGAACAGGTTTTGGGGTTTGTGAATGTGTGTGTATATACGTGTGTGTGTGTGTGTGTGTGTGTGTTTGTGTATGTGTGTTTGCATGAAAGTGTTTGAGATGGGCAAGTCAAGAACACAGAGATAATGAATGACCCAAGAGGAACAACAAGCCTGAGGCGGAGCAGGGGTGGGGAAGAGGACTCATTAAAGGAACACCAAAGACCATCTCTGTTGACCCTACTGACTTTTCCAGACACAGAGGTCTAAATCTAAGTCTCTGAGAGCAGTTTTAGGTTTCCAGAAGACAGAGGTCCCAAGTTGGCTTCTTTCCTCCTTTTCCTAAAGATGGAACTTTGGAACATTCTGAGGCCTGTATTCTCTTCCGTCACTGCTTCTTTCTAGTCTGAGATTTTGCAAAACTGTAACAAGGGGCTCATCTATCTGTTTCAGAAATGGACAAGCATCCTAATGGTGGCTGTCTCAGCTCTGTGCTGCTCACTGGATAGGAGTTCTAGAAAAAGTCAAGCTGTGTTATGCAGCTTACTCAGTCACCTTTTGTGTCCTCAAAACATAAGCACGTTGTGTCTGAGAGAGGTCATATAATAATCAGAGTTCTTTTGGGAGGACAGAGTTTCCTGAGTTATCCCATGGGGATGCAGTGCAAAGGAAGGAGAATTCTGTTTTATATCATTTTCAGAGTAGCCATCTTCTTGCTCTTGTTGATGGCTCACAGTGGCTCTGTGTCTGAACCATGCTTGGGGTATGGAATATGACAGAGTATGTAGAATTGTTTATTATTGTTAGGTAAAAGACATTCATTTCTCAAAAGGAAACCTTACTCTGTCTCTGTGTGATTCTGCTCTTGCATGAGAGTATCAAAGCTGTAGTCCTGTGCTCTCGTGAAGAGAAATCTTTGTTTTCTGATCTCTGGCTGAGTAGGCTGAGTTTAGCTGAGAGGAGATTCCAGCTTTTTCTTTTGTCATAGTCAAGCTTTTCAGAATGAAGCGTTAATAGATGCAGAAACACTTTTACATGGTTGGAGAATTGTTCTCATAGGAGGATGCTATGTAATGATCCCCGTAGAAGTCAGACTAGTCTTCAGGATGAAACCTGTCAACACCAAAGCTCCACACAGTGTAAACACCTACACCTTCCTCACTTGCACTCTTCCTGAGGTGCTGTCTCTTTGCAGTTCACTGTTTTCTCCTTGTTATGTATGCATGGGGGTTATTTCTTTTCTTTTTTCTTTTCTTTCTTTCTTTCTTTCTTTCTTTCTTTCTTTCTTTCTCTTCCTTTCTTTCTTTCTTTCTTTCTTTCTTTCTTTCTTTCTTTCTTTCTTTCTTTCTTTCTTTCTTTCTTTCTTTCAGAACGTGAACTCAATGAGTGAAAACAATGGTATCTTTCTAACATACTTGGTTTTGTGTTTACCATAGCACCATAGAAATGTACAAGCATGTTGACTGTGTATTTACCTTCATGAAAAAGTATCAGAAAGCTTCAGGGAATAGAATTTGAAACTCTGTAGACTGATCTGGCAAAACAATTAGCCATCCATCTGCTATCTGCCTTAGAAATGCTAAAAAGAACAGAAGATGGGTTTAAAATCTAATTCTGTATGAGTAAAATAGGAAAGAGTAGGACCCTAAAAATTGACCCAGGCACTGGCCACATGGTTCCACTATCCCTGGAGGCTGGACTAGCCCTGGAGTCTGGGAAGTGGCACCAGAATCTTGGTTCTGCAAGAAACAAGGAAGGGCTATGGTCACTAGTCTGCTGTGCAATGGAAGTTTCCTTGGTCAACTCCAGTCTTTCTGAAGGACAGAATAGTACTGGGCTGCCTGTTGACTAGCCTATACTGACAGCTAGAATAAGGTCAGGGCTGGAACAGTGAGAAACCTGTGTTTTGGGTATAGAAAGAGACAAGGACCACATGTATTAGTCATCTATTGCTATGTAAAAAGTTACCCCAAAATGTAGTGTCTTAAAACAACAAAAGTTTACTATATCATAATTTATATGGATGAAGCCTAGTTGGGTGTGTCTTTCTCTAGGTCTCTCTAAAAGCTGCCATCTAGGTGTCCCTTGGGGCTGCCATCTCATGTGAAAGCTTGGCTGAAGGAGAATCTGCCTTCAGGATTGCTCTCACCTGGGATTGCTGGCAGGATTTCAGAGTTTCTCATGGGCTGTTTAACCAAGGACCTAGGTTTCCTGCTGGCTGTTAGCCAAAGATCTCTCTCAGTTTCTTACCACATGGGCCTCTCCATGCAGCAGCTGGTTTCCTCAGAATGAAGAAATGAGAGAGCAGTAGAGGGTGCCCAAGATGGAAGCCAGTGTTTTTGTAAACTCATCTCACAAGTGGTATCTCATAACTTGTGCCATTTCTTTTCCTTATAAGTGAGTTGGTAAGTGTAGTCAGACTCAAGGGGAGGGGATTACACAAAGATTTGTGTACCAGGAGACAGCATCATCGGGGTCTATCTTAGAGGATTCCCACCATATCAAGGCAGAACAAGATAGGAATAGCAGAGTCACATGAGAAGAAATATGGAGAATTGAAAGCCTAATAATGAAAAAAAAAAACAACCCAAAAACCTCACAGGAGTTTGGGCTTTGCACAAACAGCCAAAAAGGACAGACATGAAACAACGAGATCTTACAAGCTAGAATAAATTTTGCTAAACTCATAAAAAGGGCAAAGAACATAGTCTTACACATATTCAGATTTCGCATAAGGCTAAAAAGAAAGTACAATGCCTTATAAATATTTGTTGAATGGATGAAGCAGAGAATTTTATATTTTTCCTTATAGTGCTTGATCTTTTTTGTTTCTTATAACGATTTGAAGAATTTGAGTCTCTTATAGATTAAACACAGATAGAATTAGCAGTTCTCTCATTAGTACAATGGCAAAATAATATGTTGCCCAAATATTTTGCCTACATTCACTTCTGAGAGTAAAAGGGGGTGCTATTAATGACTTGGCAAGGTCTGCTGATGTACATGTATGGCTTCCTGGAAACTAGGATATATAGTCCGTTTAGATGTTATCTAAACTCCCTCAACAAAATATCCAAGGACTTGGGACAGCCTTGCAATGACTCAAGAATCCTCTGGTTTGGGGAAGATCAAGGAATACCGGGCCAAAGAAATTCTCAGGAGGACCCTCTTCCTCTGGTCTGGGCCATGGCCACCTTGTTTGTGGAATCAGAAAAGAGTGAGACACTGTCCCTTTTCCCTTGGGAGTTGACCCTATTATGTTCTCCCTTCCTCTGGAGATTAATACAACTTTGGGGATCTCCTGGGTAACTAGCATATCAATCAACTAATGAAAGTGTGGGTGAGCATCTGCCCAGTCCAAGATCAAGTTCTGACTTTGAGACCGCTTTACTCTGATGGCTCTTGCTTTTCCTTTCCCTGTAATATTTAAAGGAAATCTCCTTGTTTGGTAAATAAAAGTAAACAGCTTATATCCTATGGTGATGGAAATAAAGACCCTAATTGTTTTAAAATATTTTGTAAATAAAACATATGGTACAAATGACAATTTACCCTCACCATTTATCACAATATTTACAAAGAGACCTAGATTCTCATCTCAAAATCAATACCTTTTGATGATCAGTCATTAAAAGCTGTGGGGTTGCTTTTTCAGACTAAGGCTGTGTCTCGTGCCAGAACTGCCCCTGATAAGGCACCGGCATCATGTGAGTAAAGCCCAGAACTAACTGAGATATTGGCAATTATAATCTTGAATGTAACATTGAGGAGAAACTACTCTCAGATGACATAAGGCTGATGCTCTGAACCATTTGATTTTCATTGGCCAGTGGCTTCTTGAATTTTCTGGAGATCTCTGAAGTTGAATCTGAATGTGTGTCTTGTAAAGCATTGATCTTTTCTCCCATGTGGAGCCAACCAACCTTAACAGGAGGGGAAACACGGTCATGTACCCACCTTAGTCTTTTTCCTTAGACAGAAGTATGAAATTATGAATTGTGCTACTACTGATCTAACTCCATTGATATTTCTAGGAAGAAGTTCATCTTATTTATAAAGTTGGAAGGAGATGGAAACCATGGAGAAAGACAATAGATTTTTATGGTACAGCCATGGCAAAATGACAAATTTTACACTTAATTTCGTGTAATGGAAAGAGACTCTTGAACAGAGAATCTTGAATAGAGTAATTTCTTTTAGCCCAAATTACGCACAGATAGATAAATGGTGCTTCTCTAACAAGTACAAGTAAAGTAACCATTTAACCCATACCGTTATATTCAACACTGTTGATATGAAGGTGAGAACAATGGGCTGAAAAATGCAAAGCTTCCTTAGGAAGGAGCTCTGCTGGATTTGGCCAATTTCTTTTGACATGCATCAAGAGTCGTATTTCCATGGCAGGCTCAGAATTTCACAGCTTTTGTGGCTTGTGACATTCTGATTTATGTGGAGATTAAAGAGGAACAACACACCAGACCAGAAGAGCATGATCACAGAATGAATGTGGCACAATTGAAATCCAAGATGCTTCTTTCTTTCTGAGGCTCCACAGAAATCTCTGTGGCTTATACATCATATTTGTGTCTTACCCACACGATAGGGCTTTGTCAGTGTTTTCTTGATGGACCTCAAAAAAGTCCATCCCATCTTGGAGAGTAGGCTTGCAGTGGGTACAGAGCCTGGCCTCCATTTCTTTGGAAGAGAGATTCCTGAAGGTTGGAGGCAGTGCACTGTGGTGGAGAGGGGCAAGGCATAAGCTACAGAGTTTGGGAGAAATGGGATTTAGACCCAGCCTTGAACTTTCTGGTTGTGTGAACTTGGCCAAGTCAGTTATTTCTGGAGATGGGTTTTCTTCTCTGTAAACAGGGAACAATAATTAAACCTATCCCAGACATGTGATGGAAAGTGAAAAGATTGCTTATAAACTGTGGTAATTACATGAAAGAACACATAAAAGCACAAGCACCATGGAGTCGTCATTAGCTGTTATTATCAAAGCATTCAGGGGGCATCTTCCAGATGGTTTTGAGTTGGTCTTTTGAAGGATGAATATTTACAACGTAATAATAGTTATATCCTTGTTTCCAGACCTAAAACTTGTATCACATGAAAATGAGGGAAATTATTTTCATCAATACCTCTGATTTGTGGGGGGGGGCAGTCGTAGGTGGAGATGAGAAACATTGAGGGAATCTCAATGTGGATTAAAATAATGCAGAGAGTTATTGCTTACTTTGGAATTGATGCAGTGTTCTCCCAATCTGTAGGCTTCTGGAGGCTGGGCTGGGGTTGGAGATCTTCATTACTTCCTGTACTTGGGAAGTGGGGAAGTTAGTGCTGCTTCCACTGCCTCTTATAATGCTTTCTTGGTGCACCATTTCAAAAACTTTCCTCCTCCAACATGTTAAGCAATAAAAGAATTGTCCCCTCCAAAGACTGATTACTGATCTTCCTCCCTCCTAGCTCAATTCTCAGATGTCCTTCATTTATCCCGTTAGTGCTGCCTACTTCCTGAGCTAGTTCTGACCAGCAGAATGGAGATGAAGCCTCAGTTCACCAACTTCAGCCCACTGAGAGCTTCTTCCTGGACAGATCCATTCATAACATTAGGCTCTTTCATTTTTCCTGCTCATTCTCCAGTTTCTTGTGGGTACCCCTGGAGGTTGGCACCCATGCTTCCTCTGCCCCTCAGCTGCTGGAGACCCCAAAGTTACCATCTGACGTACCATATTGCATGCTGCTGGTCTGGTGAGGGTAACTACACATAGTGGCTCCTTGAGACTTGATTTAGTGATGCCTGTCTGTTCCCACTTGAGTTGGGTCTTTCCTCTTCATCTTCTGTGCCAGGCACTGAGCACTGGACAAGAGTAAGTCTTCTGTGCACCTGGTAGTTTGTTCACCTCCATCCAGCATGATCCTGGTTTCCTCTCCATTCTCTTTAAATCATAATTCTGAAGCTCTTGCGTGCCTCATGCTTGAGAATGTCCTAATGACTGGTAAAAATTAAAAAAATGAAAATGGAGTCCTGTTTCTTTAGCCAGACAAAGGTTTAGTTACCAGCGATCAACTGGAACATCAACATAGAAGCCCGAGTATAATGGAATGTATGTAAACTTTGGGTCAGACAGACTTGGGTCCAAATCCCGACTCAGCTTTGTGCCCTTGAGCAAGATACCCATTCTCTGTCAGCCAAAATTTCCTCACTTTCAGGTGACGATAAGCATACTATATTTTCAGGATTGCCATAAGGGTTAAGTGAGACAGTGCAGGTATGTAAATTAGCTGGCACTTAGTAAATACACAGCAAATGTTAGATGTTATTGTCATTACCACATTAATAACTAATTACCATTGAAAAGAATTTAGATACATAACACCACTTTGTAATACAGTTTCTAAACTGGGTTTCTAAATAATCTCAGCCAAGGGGAAGGAACACATGGAAGGTTTTCATACAGAATCAAAACATTAAGACACTGAGTAAAATTTATTAATTCTTTCTTGAAGGAGAATAGCTCTTTATTTCGTTGGGGGGGGCATTGGAAACCCTTGGAATTCTCTAGTTGCAACAGGTTAACAAATTCTGATGAAAAAATGTAAGATTACAGACTATACTATGGCATCAAATGATAAATTCTGAGTAAAAGTTAACAGATGTTCAACAAATCAGTGATTCATTTAAAAGATTGTTCTATTGCTTTGTCACTATCACTCATCAAAACTCAAAGTAGTCACAGAAAAAAAATCTAATGTGTGTAATTTATCTTTGAGACACTTTTGTGTCTAATAAGTACACAATGTCTGGGTCCTCAATGGTGCAGTTTGTTTTTCTTCTTACAAAGTAGACAGGTTGGTGTAATGACTACTAAAGGAATATGAGACATAAGGAGGGATGTGCACCCTACCAATCTGGTAGAAACATCTGGAAATACATAATGGAATAGGTGGGGACCATTTCCATAGCCTTATCACCTATTTCCTGAGGAGAGAACCCACCTGTCTGAGGATATGAGTATCCTTACAGCTGAACTGAATGGTTCCATTTGGCCGCTCACAGTCAGACTGTGTCAGCAAAGGAAGAGGTATTGCTTTTTGGGAAAGTCAGACATTCCATGAACTGAGAACAAAATATGAGATCATTAGAAGTTTGTAATATGTCACATATATTTGAATACCTACTTCAGAAATATGCTTATGCTAAACTTGACTTCGCTTCTTCTAGCAAATAAAGGTAACATAGTTTACTTACACATCAAATAAACATCAATGTAAATGTGATAAAAAATACATATGTACAGATTAAAAATAATAATAACATGAATACCTGTGTACCCGTACCTTAGAAGCTTCTCTGTGAGACCTGTAGTCTGACAAAATCAGGTTCATTGGCCCCCTCCAATGAGGGAAACTACACACCAAGAATCATTAGGTGTCTCACGAAACAAAGGAAAAGAGTCTCATGAGTAGAGTGTGGAAAATGAGCTGGAAGCTGGCTGGAAGGGATGGGAAGTATCTGGAGTAGTGTGGAGCCCATTGTGGTATATCAGCAGAGCGATAAAGATGACTTGGCCAAGGGTGATGCACTGTGCCAAATAAAACAAATTCAGATAATGGAAGGAGAGACGTGACTGGAAAGGATTGTTTCAACAGGGAGAAAAGGGACTGCTTGCAGTAGGGCAAACTCTTTGGCTATTAGATCTCCAAGCATTTCCAAGGTTAGGCAGAAAAGGCTTCTCATATACAAGATGGGGTGCATAAGGCTGGGACCTACGACTGAGGTGGAACATCTATCCAGAACCAGGTCTGGGCCATGGAGTGAATAAGGAGGGTGGGCTGATAGGACAGTAATACAGAGAGTAATTCACCCTGAGGTTTGCCTATTTGGGGAAGGGGCCTGTACAGAAGGGCTATATGCTGACTCAGGCTGAGTCCAAGATCAGGGACCTGGAGGAAGGAGAGAAGCTTAACTAAAGTTTGATCAAATCATATCAGTGGGCATTTTATTCTGATTGATGAGTGGGGACAGACAGTTCATCTAATTGTTTATGAAGCAAAGAACGGGAACTTGGAGAGTTTGTGTCTGGTCTCGTCACAGGTGAACAAGGGGACATCCATGAGTCTTGTCTACATCATATGGAGAAAAGGGAGTTCTTTGCAATAAACTGTGTCCTAGAAGACAAGAGGATGGGGGAGGTTGTTAATCATCAATAATACACATGAGCACAGGGTTCAAATAAAATTCAAGACTGTCAAGTGGGTTGGAAGAAGTAAGCATATCTAAGAAATAATGAGCAGTTGATTTCTTAGGATTTGCTGATAGATTGAGTGTCAGTGTAAGGAAAAGAGAAGAATTAAGAATGTCTCCCAAATTTCTGGCTTGGGATTTGGAAGAGTTATAGTGTACGAATGCTGATAGTGACAGATAAAAGCAATTCAATGTGATGGCAAGATGGAGACATTGCCCATGGGATATTTTCAATTTCTTTTCTACACATACCCTCTTGGTCATCAATTTCTTTAATATTAAGTCTTAAATACATCTTAAAGCCAACTCCTCTGCTGCTGCCTTAATTCAGATTTCCATCATATGTTACCTGTACCATTAAATTAGCTTTCTAAACAGGCTCCTTGCACCTGGGTTTTCTTCCACACTCACAAAAATGTGTTCCACGTTCCACTGGGATAATATATCCAAATAAATTATAGCATGCTACTCATGCTTTCAGTTTCCCAGTTGCACATGTCTTTGGTCCTGGAATAAATGTTCTTTCTTAGTCAATGGCAAACTTTCATTTATCATGCAAAACACTTCTTACCCTTTTGTGAAGCCCTATCTCACCATACTCCCAACTCAAGTGAGTATCTCCCTGTTTAAAAATATATCTTCACATTCTATTCTCTTAAATTATTTGTCTAGAAAAGCCCACAGCTAACATCATCCTCAATGGGGAAAAACTGAGAGCTTTCCCCCTGAGATCAGGAACACGACAGGGATGTCCACTGTCACCGCTGTTGTTTAACATAGTGTTGGAAGTGCTAGCATCAGCAATCAGACAACAAAAGGAAATCAAAGGCATCAAAATTGGCAAAGATGAAGTCAAGCTTTCACTTTTTGCAGATGACATGATACTATACATGGAAAATCCGATAGACTCCACCAAAAGTCTGCTAGAACTGATACATGAATTTAGCAAAGTTGCAGGGTACAAAATCAATGTACAGAAATCAGTTGCATTCTTATACACTAACAATGAAGCAACTGAAAGACAAATAAAGAAACTGATCCCATTCACAATTGCACCAAGAAGCATAAAATACCTAGGAATAAATCTAACCAAAGATGTAAAAGATCTGTATGCTGAAAACTATATAAGCTTATGAAGGTTATTGAAGAAGATATAAAGAAATGGAAAAGCATTCCATGCTCATGGATTGGAAGAATAAATATTGTCAAAATGTCAATACTACCCAAAGCTATCTACACATTCAATGCAATCCCAATCAAAATTGCACCAGTATTCTTCTCGAAACTAGAACAAGCAATCCTAAAATTCATATGGAACCACAAAAGACCCTGATTAGCCAAAGTAATTTTGAAGAAGACCAAAGTGGGAGGCTTCATAATCCCAGACTTTAGCCTCTACTACAAAGCTGTAATCATGAAGACAGCATGGTATTGGCACAAAAACAGACACATAGACCAATGGAATAGAATAGAAACCCCAGAATTAGACCCACAAATGTATGGCCAACTAATCTTTGACAAAGCAGGAAAGAACATCCAATGGAAAAAAGACAGTCTCTTTAACAAATGGTGCTCGGAGAACTGGACAGCAACATGCAGAAGGATGAAACTAGACCACTTTCTTACACCATTCACAAAAATAAACTCAAAATGGATGAAGGACCTGAATGTGAGACAGGAAAGCATCAAAACCCTAGAGGAGAAAGCAGGAAAAGACCTCTCTGACCTCAGCCGTAGCAATCTCTTACTCGACACATCCCCAAAGGCAAGGGAATTAAAAGCAAAAATGAATTACTGGGATCTTATGAAGATAAAAAGCTTCTGCACAGCAAAGGAAACAACCAACAAAAGTAAAAGGCAACCAACGGAATGGGAAAAGATATTTGCAAATGACGTATCAGACAAAGGGCTAGTATCCAAAATCTATAAAGAGCTCACCAAACTCCACACCCGAAAAACAAATAACCCAGGGAAGAAATGGGCAGAAAACATGAATAGACACTTCTCTAAAGAAGACATCCGGATGGCCGCAGGTACATGAAAAGATGCTCAACATCGCTCCTTATCAGGGAAATACAAATCAAAACCACACTCAGATATCACCTCACGCCAGTCAGAGTGGCTAAAATGAACAAATCAGGAGACTATAGATGCTGGAGAGGATGTGGAGAAATGGGAACCCTCTTGCACTGTTGGTGGGAATGCAAATTGGTGCAGCCACTCTGGAAAACAGTGTGGAGGTTCCTCAGAAAATTAAAAATAGACCTACCCTATGATCCAGCAATAGCACTGCTAGGAATTTACCCAAGGGATACAGGAGTACTGATGCATAGGGGCACTTGTACCCCAATGTTTATAGCAGCACTCTCAACAATAGCCAAATTATGGAAAGAGCCTAAATGTCCATCAACTGATGAATGGATAAAGAAATTGTGGTTTATATACACAATGGAATACTACGTGGCAATGAGAAAAAATGAAATATGGCCTTTTGTAGCAACGTGGATGGAACTGGAGAGTGTGATGCTAAGTGAAATAAGCCATACAGAGAAAGACAGATACCATATGGTTTCACTCTTATGTGGATCCTGAGAAACTTAACAGAAACCCATGGGGGAGGGGAAGGAAAAAAAAAAAGAGGTTAGAGTGGGAGAGAGCCAAAGCATAAGAGACTGTTAAAAACTGAGAACAAACTGAGGGTTGATGGGGGGTGGGAGGGAGGGGAGGGTGGGTGATGGGTATTGAGGAGGGCACCTTTTGGGATGAGCACTGGGTGTTGTATGGAAACCAATTTGAGAATAAATTTCATATATTAAAAAAAAGAGAAAGAAATTGTGGTTTATATACACAATGGAGTACTACATGGCAATGAGAAAGAACGAAATATGGCCCTTTGTAGCAACGTGGATGGAACTGGAGAGTGTGATGCTAAGTGAAATAAGCCATACAGAAAAAGACAGATACCATATGGTTTCACTCTTATGTGGATCCTGAGAAACTTAACAGAAACCCATGAGGGAGGGGAAGGAAAAAAAAAAGAGGTTAGAGTGGAAGAGAGCCAAAGCATAAGAGACTGTTAAAAACTGAGAACAAACTGAGGGTTGATGGGGGGTGGGAGGGAGGGGAGGGTGGGTGATGGGTGTTGAGGAGGGCACCTTTTGGGATGAGCACTGGGTGTTGTATGGAAACCATTTTGACAATAAATTTCATATATTGAAAAAAAATTATTTGTCTATTTCATTGGATTTTTGTTTTATTTAAGGAAGAGGCCAGTATTCTTAATCTTTGTCTCCCCAATGCTGATAGAAGTGCTTGACATATTGTAGATCCTTAATAAATGTTTGCTGAACTAGTGATTAAACTAAGTACTTGAATGGAGTCTCCTTGAAGCTGTTTCATTTGAGCTTCTTTTTTTAATGTTTATTTAATTTTGAAAGGGAGAGAGAGAGAGCAAGTGAGTGTGTGAGTGAGCAGGGGACCAGCAGAGAGGGGGGGCGCAGAGGATAGAAGATCTGAAGCAGGCTCTGTGCTAAGAGCACAGAGCCTGATGTGGGTCTCAAACTCATAAACTGTGAGATCATGACCTGAGCTGAAGTCAGATGCTCAACTGATTGAGCCACCCAGGCATTCCTCATACCAGCTTATTAAATTCTACTTATCCAGTAAGTGAAAGCAGTCTCTCCTGTAGATTGTGATTTGTGGAGAGTTGTGAATTTCCTCACTACTTGGTATCTCCAGTGTCTCATTAGATGCTTTACTTGCTTGTTTTCATGTTTACCCTTTTCCTCTGGTCTTTCTAGAACTATCATGAAGGGGGTGAGCCATGACTCCTCTGCACCTCAGTGTGAGTGGGTTCATCTGGTGCCCTTTCTCCTCAGCAGCAGACATTACTCTGTGTTTGGGGAGTGGGTAAAGGAGCAGAAGAAGAGGTGGAGAGTGCTGAAGGCTGGCTTGATTTGAGTCGTGGTCTCTCTTGGATAGCCCTGCTTAGAAGCGTTCTTTCTTACTAGTAATTTAGTGCACTAATTATTATTATGGGCATCAGTGTTGAAGGACCAGTGTCCAAATGTGTTCTGTGGAGCCTCAGCCTTCTGTAGAGGGGCTTCTGAGACTTCAACTCTTGTTGGGTGGGGACAGCACATGACCAGTGAGTAAGGTCGTAGGCCTCTTGCCCTCATTGAACCAGCACTCTGACCTGGATTCAAGCCTGGATTTGCACCTGTCCCATCTAAGCCAGTTATCCATCCATAACTGTTTTATTGTTATTATTTTTTTAAATGTTCATCTCTTTCCTGGGAGAGACAGGTCCTCCTTTTCCCTTTAACTATTTTTGCCCATGGAGTTCACAACTTATTTCAGTTAAAATAAAATGGGAAATTTTCAGTCTTCATTCTCTTTGCTTAGTCTTCCCCATTAGGCTCCTGATTCTGAAGACTGACAGGAAAGGCCTGATTCTGTTTCCCGAGATGTATAAGGAATCAAAAGAGGCTCAAGAAATCTCAGAAGCCAACTAGAGAAATACTTCTCAAACCAGGCTCTTTTGAGATCTAGGGTATCGCAAAGGCACTTAGGGCCTCCCTGGAGGGCTGAGAGAATCCTTTGCATCTGTGTTTTGGCTGAGCAGCACTACTTTTAATCTTTTTTAATTACTGGGACTTTGTGGAATATTTCACTTGAAAACAGGGTTCTGCTGCTTAAAGGGAGTTTGAACACCACTGGTCTACAAGATTAACAGAAGCCTGTTTCAGCTAAAATATGTGCATGTTCTTTCCTATGAGGCAATGATGGAGGGGAAGTCATATTCTTTTTGTCATGTAGACCATAAACTATGGCTCACGAAGCACAGAGGTTGAGCTCTGATGGCTTTGACCCTGAACGGCAGATCCAAGTGTCTCGTGCATGAAAGAGGAGAAAGAATCTTAGTTTCTGGGAATGCATGGTGCACTCTACCAGTGTGCATTTTAATGCCAGTGTCAGGGCAGACTTCCACCAGCTGTCTAAACATTTACTGAACCAAATAATAGCATGCAAGATATGTGGGTTTCAGATATTTGCCATCTTAAAACAGCACTTAGTCATTAACTTAATCACAGCTGCTATATGCCAGCCAATGTATTTTGTTGGTAAACAATGCATTTGCTCCAGACAGCCATTGGGAGCTTTGTTATGGTAGGTATAGCAGGCTGGTTAATGCAGAGGTGAGCATTCAAACACCTGTTGGGAACAAACAGTCCCGTCTCCCAGACTGAGACCGTTGGTTCCAGGAGGGAAACAAAAACTTGCGGTGTATTCCATGTCAGGTGCTGCTGTCACAGTTTTACTCTGAACAGAATTAGACGTTCAGTTTGGAGAAACACCCTGATGTCCATGATCATGTGTTCATTTGAAATGGGACATATCCCCTAAATAGTTCACTGTTTGCCCTTTGTTATGGATGGAACGTTTGCGTCCCCTGTCCAAATTCGTATGTTGAAGCCATAACCCCCAATGTGATTGTATCTGGAGACAGGGACCATGAGGAGGTGGTAAAGGTTAAATGAGGTCGTAAGGGTGAGGCCCTCATCTGACTGGGCTCATGCCCTTATAAGAAGAGAAAGAGGGGTGCTTGAGTGGCTCAGTCGGTTAAGTATCCAACTTGGGCTCAGGTCATGAGCTCACTGTTCGTGAGTTTGAGCCCCGCGTCGGGCTCTGTGCTGACAGCTCAGAACCTGGAGCCCGCTTCAGATTCTGTGTCTCCCTCTCTGTGCCTCACCCCCACTCATAGTCTGTCTCTCTCTCTCTCCGTCTCTAAAAATAAATAAACATCAAAAAATTAAAAAAAAAAAAGAGGAAGAGACACCAGGGCTCCCTCTCTCTCTGCCATGTGAGGACACAGTGAGAAGGCAGCTGTCTACATGCCAGGAAGAGAGCCCTTACCAAGAATCCTGTTGGCTGGTACCTTAATTTTGGGCTCCCAGCCTTCAGAACTGTGACAAAAAATACCTGTTGTTCAAGCCATTCAGTCTGTGGTATTTTGTGATGGTGGCTTGAGCCGACTAATACACCTTTATGTTTCCTTCTTTAAATTCTTCATCTAACTTGTTTCTTAATGTCGATGCATAGCTCTGGGGCTTCCAACATCTTGACTCTTGCTTCTTACCACTCATTCTCTTCCTTTGGTACAGAATGAATTTCTCAGTGTCTGCCTGAGAGAAAATACCGTGACTTCTTGTGGGTCCTGCAACATGACTTAGGCCATTTGTTCTTGCTGTCTCTTCCCAGACTAGGCCCAAGGGAGTTAGATTAATTTGTTTCCACTTTGAAGTTGTATAGCTGACACTGCTAGTTGTCTGCGAGGTATCCATCCCTCCTGTCTGGCTTGCTGAAAGAGCTCTGATTTTGCTCTGGGTGGTAATACATCATCGCGCTAAGAGGAGAAATAAAAATTGGTCGAAATCAAGATTGATAATTCTCCTTTCTGGCTTTTATTGGGGTGGCTATGTGAACTGGTTCTGGCAAAGCATAAGAAAGCCAAAAAAGAGTTGTGAAGTGGAAGTCTGATGAGAAGTGGACAGATGGGACTGGTGTTGTCCTAACCCCTTTCTCTTGCCCTGGACATGAATGTGATGTGTGGAGCTGTAGCAGCCATCTTATGACCATAAGAATGAAACTCAGGATGGTAAGGTCAGGATGGAACAGAAAGAGGGAAAGAGCCTGGGTCCCAGAGGCACCACTGAACTATTGAACAATATCAGAAACTGCCTGCTCTGGACTCCTTCTTCTCGACATAATATTTTGGAGACTTATCTACGTTGCGGGAGGGTTGATTTCCTTTTATTGTGTATATTCTATTCTGTAGATATATCCCCACAATCCATTCTCCTGTTGATGAAAATTTGAGGGTTTTTTTCCCTCCAGTTTTTGGTTATTATTAATAAAGTTACCATAAATATTGGTGTACAAATCTTTTCTAGTCATCAGTTTTCAGGTTTGGTGTTGGTGGTGGTGGGGTAAATGCCTAGGAGTAGAGTAGCTGTGTTGCAAAAGAAAGTGTATATTTAATTTTATAAGAGATGGCCAAACTGGCTCTTCCATTTTCTGTTCCTATCAGCAGTGTATGAGGATTCCAGCTGCTTCACAACATCTGTCTACATTTGGTATTGTCAGGCTTAGTCATTTTAGCCTTTGTGTGGGTGCTCATTGGCATCTCATCTTCCTGTTAATTTGCATTTCCCTCATGCCTCATAATGTTAACCACTTTTTTCCCATGATCACTGGCTTTTTGTATATATATTGTGTGATGTGCCTGTTCAAGGCTTTGCCCTTCAAAATATGTTGGCCTGTTAGTCTTTCTCTTATTGAGTTGTAGGAGTTCATGATGCATTTGAGATACAAACTGTTGTTCGATGTAGGTGTTGCAAATATTTCCTCCCACTCCCACTCTATGGCTTGCTTATTCCTCTGCTCAAAAACTTTCTGTCATGCTCTAATGTCTGTGGAAAAATTTTTTTGCCATTCTCCAACATCTCTTGCCCCCATCAAGTTGGTTTCCTCTTCAGCTTTCCAAAGTGCCATGCTCGTTCCATGACTTCACTTCTTTGGACGCCTGGCTACCCCCACACCTGAAGGTCTCTCTCTTCCCTGAATGGCATCTGTACTTGTTGCTTATAGCACTTGTCTTTGCCTGCCATCAGATACCTCATTTATATTCATGCTTTAAATGTGTATGTTTTGTCTTACCACTTGGATGTTAGCTCCTTGAGGGCTGGACATGCTTCTTATTTTTTCCTTACTACATATAGAACAGTGCTGTGCAAATATCCTTGGAGTCCTCTATGTGCAAATATTTCAAGGTAGAAATCCTCTAAACAGGAGGCTTTGGAGAAGATCCTTGTTCAATTTCTTTGTTCAGTGCAGTTGGCTATTTGCCAATTTCTTCCTTCCATTTTAGATGAGATGTTGAGTCAGTTTTATACATCTGCAGAATTTTTCTACCAATTCATGATGCCTTTTTATTTTATTGCTCTAAATAGTTCATTAAGTATGTGCAAATTTGGAAGTACATATTACCTTTTATGAGACATTATACCACTATATTCTGGCTTTAGGGAATTGAACAAATTGCATACTCTCAAAATCAGAGTTTCCAGAATATCACTATAATAAATTTTTAGGAAATAATGGGAAGGAAAAAAACCCCTTTACTCATCTTTTTGTTGTTAATTTAAGGTGTCTAAGGGTGCTAGGTTAGGTACTTAGAGGCCATACTGACACCTTAATCAATTAACCAGGCAAGAACGTTTGGAGGAAATGTTACTGCTTTTTTTGGGAATGGAAAATTTAAGAGTAATGTAAGATGCTCTCGCCTTCTTGGGAAACTTATAATCTACTTACTAGTCCAGAATTTTTTTTCTCTCATCCACAAAACAACAGTAATAACCAAAACCCTCTTATAAAGTGATGTATTTCTTTGGTTCCTTGGGTTTCTTTTTTTTTTTAATTTTTTTTAACGTTTATTTATTATTGAGAGATAGAGGGACAGAGAGCAAGCAGGGGAGGAGCAAAGAGAGGAGGAGGCACAGAATCCGAAGCAGGCTCCAGGCTCCGAGCTGTCAGCACAGAGCCTGACGCGGGGCTCAAACCTACAAACCACGAGATCATGACCTGAACTGAAGTCGGACGCTCAACTGACTGAGCCACCCAGGTGCCCCTGGTTCCTTGGGTTTCTTATCCTACATAGCCACATTAAGAATTCTGGGCTATGAGTGATGATCCACTGGAAGAAAGAGTGAAAAAGTTGTCAAGAATTTTTCAACTATCTATCCATTAATTTATTCAGCAAAAGTTACTCGATCATATACCATGACTGAAAAGATGAAAGCCAAAGAGAGAGTTATAGATTCATGCTATGGATGATCAGGAAGCATAGCCCTAAATGTTGGAGATCATTTCACGAAGAGCAGCTATGCTGTCCTACGAAATGTCTAAACGTTTCTTGCTTTCTCAGAAACAACTTGCTGAGATTAGTGGAGAATTTGTCCAACTAAGCACAGCATTTCCTATGTTTTTTCAAAGTGGTAAGATATGAACTGGGTTTGTATGTGCTCAGGGATGCAGAATATAGATGTGACAATTTGCTTTTAATTTCCATGATTACAGGTTCATAGAAATCAGTAACCTCATTACAGGTTACTTTCCAAGTATACATTCTGGGAGCTTTATCTACTTCCAGGAGGTAAAATACCTACATGAGTGCATAATTTCTACCCGTTCCTCTAGATCTGTTCTCCACTTAGCACATGTTCTCTGCCTTGGACAGTTGGCCCATGGAAATAATATCATGGGCTTCCTTATCATCGGGCTTCCACTTGAGTTTGACCAATGGAGATGCTGGCAGGTCATTGGAAGGAGCAGGATAAAGATGTCATTTAAGAAAAAATTTTTAAGTTTATTTATTTATTTATTTATTTATTTATTTATTTAGAGAGAAGGAGAGGGGCAGAGAGAGAGGGAGACAGAATCTCAAGCAGACTCCTCACTATTAGCACAGAGCCTGATATAGGGCTCAAACTCACAAACCATGAAATCATGACCTGGGTGCAAGTCAGACACTTAACCCACTGAACCACCCAGGTGCCCCTAGGTCATTTTTTAAACCCATGGCTTTCTCCCTCTGAGATCATTCTAGGTTGGCTGTATCCCTTGATTAAAGGTCATTGCTCAAATCAAAGTGGATTTGAGAATCAAAGTGGATTCTCAACACATCTCTCACCTTGTGAGTGCAGGTGTCTTCTTTCTCCACTCATGCCTTTGGTCTAGGTGTGGTAATAGCTCTGGGTATTAACACCATGTTACTGTACTATTCCTATGTTCCTGGCCCAGACCTTTTTTTGTAAACAGACTCCTCCTAAATAAATCTCCTCAGATTATCTTGCTATGAGTGTGCCATCTTGTTAGTATCATGGTCGATATGTCACAGTATAAAACTACATTCTATTTATAATTATTTACTTTCTTTTTTTAAAAGTTTATTTATTTTGAGAGAGAGTGAGTGCATAACAGTGGGGGAGAGGCAGAGAGAGAGGGAGAGAGAGAGAGAATCCCAAGCAGATTTGGCACTGTTGGTGTGGATCCCTTCCTGAGGCTTGATCTCATGAACTGTGAGATCATGACCTGAGCTGAAATTAAGAGTCAGATGCTTAACCACCCCGGCACCCCAGTTACTTACTTTCTTAAACATGCAACTAAACTCATTGTGTTTAACTTCTGGCATCATTCATCCCCTTTGGCCCATCCTGTAGATCCTCTAAAATGGCTTTTCAGAGTCTCTGAGGGAAGTGAGAGGTAATTAGTAACTCAACCTATACTAGAGACCTTCACGTGAAGTGGTTTCTGTTATTTTAATTCAAGAGATAAATGGGACCTTGTGGCCAGTAGGGAGGTCTGGCATAAAATAAAGGCCCGTCTTCCAACAACATATAAAGATGCTGCATAAACTAGGGCAATGGTTAAAAATATGTCCAACCATTTCACACTCATGATGGCAATTATCAAAACATGGGAAATAGATGTTAACAAGGATTCAGAATCCTTGTGCATTGCTGGTGGGAATGTAAAATGCTGCAGCTGCTATGGAAAACAGCTTGACCATTCTGCAGTGAAATGTAGAATTCCCATATGACCCAGCAATTTCATTTCTAGGTATACACCTCGAAGAATTGAAAGTGGGCACTCAAACACATACTTGTACACCTGTGTTCATAGTGATATTACTCTTAATTGCCAATGATGGAAACAATCCAGTGTTCATCAACAAACAAATAAATACAATGTGGTATACACTAATAATGGAATATTATTCAGCCATAAAAAAGAAAGAAATTCTAATAAATACTATAGCATGGATGAACCTTGAAAGCATTATGCTTAGTGAAATAAGCCAGACATAATAGAACAAATATAATTCCACCTGTATAAAGTCATTAGAATAGGCACACTTGCAGAGATAGAAAGTGGAGTGGAAATTATCAGGGGCTAGGAGGAGAGGGCAATGAGAAATTTTTGTTTAATGGGTACAGAGTTTCTGTTTGGAATAATGAAAAAGTTATGAAAATGGATAGTGATAATGGTTATATATAGAATGAGAATATACTCACTGAATATAGCCACTGAACTGTATGTTTAAAAATGGTTAAAATGGCAAATTTTGTGTTACGTATATCTTAACACACACACACACACACACACACACACACACACACACACACACATCTCTCCCACAATGTGTGCAGCCTGAAAACAAGAAAGAGAAATCTGCAGGTGCCAATTTTTCTTTAATGTTTATTTATTGTTTTGGAAAGGGAGAGAAGGGGGAGGGAGAGGAGAGGGGAACAGAGGATCTGAAGCAGGTTCTGTACTGACAGCAGAGAGCCTGATGTGGGGCTCGAACTCACAAACTGTGAGATCATGACTTGAGGTGAAGATGGACACTTAACTGACTGAGCCACCCAGGTGCCCCTGCAGGTGCTAAAATTGAAGACAGATTAAGGAGCAGGGAGCCGGGGCTGAGTGCAAATGCCTTACGAAGGTCGTGAAGGCAAGATATCAGCTGATATTCACTGTAAGCAGTGGTGTCAACCTTGGCTGCACAGTGAAATCACCTAGAGAGCTTAATAAAGTACTGATTCCTGGGCCCGGCCCCCAGAGACTCTGATTTAATTGTCTTGAGAGTAGCCTGGGCTGCCTCTCTAACCAGGTGCTGGGCATTTCCTTGGAAATGAATCTTCTCTGAATATGAATTCACAGCCCAAATTATGAATCATATGAAGAAAGGAGGGAGGGTCAGCAGACATAAAACAAAGGGAGTATTTTCCCATCCAAACAAAAGATAAAAGAACAATATAAAAGAGATTTTAAAATAAATGTACTTTAAGGGACCAAATATTTAAAGAAAGGAATAGAAATCACAGAGTAGAAACTTGATATCGTAATGGAGAACAAGTTGATTTGAAAAAGGAAACAAACAAAAATTCTAGAAAGTCAATGAGAGAGACCAAGAGATTGAAAATTTGAAAGAGAACCTATGAGGCTTGAAAGGGAACTTCCAGGTAACAAGCTCCAACATAGACCTGATAGATATTCCTGAATGACAGGATAAGAAGAATGGAGGAGTGGAGAACATTATATATTGAGGACAGATACACATTCTCAAAGTGAAGAAATACACAGTGTTAAGAGAAGAATAATAATAATAGTAATAAATTTGCACCCCAGATGCATCAAAATTAAACTGTTAAAAAAACCAAAGACAAAGAGAACATCTTATACTCTCCCTGAGAAGGAGGTCTGATGACTTGGAATGGACAGACTCTAGACTGAAAGATGCTTCCCACGGCAGGGGGAGGTGCCAGGAGATGGTCTTCAAGACTGAGAGAGTACATGCATCATGCCAGTCATTCAAGGGTCAAGGCAAAATTCACATTCAGATTAGACAAATTCAGATCTACAAAGGAAAAGAAAATGTATTGCCTTCAAGCCTCCTCTGAAGGAGCTGCGAGGAAGGATTCGGCAGCAGGGACATCACATAATTTTTTCAGTTCAGTTAAAGCACTATCTGTCAATGCTTGTGGGCAAGCTAAAGCATATACTTAGGGAGATATTTGTAGCTTTGTATGCGCAAATTAGAAAATAAGAAAAATAGAAAAACAAAGTGTCCAAATCAAGAAAATGACAAAAAAACCCCGGAGTAAACCAAAGTAGAAGGGAAAATATAATAAAGATAGAATCAGAAATTAATGAATTAGAAAACAAAGAAATAATAGACATGATTAACAAAGTTATCTGGTTTATATAGCAGTCAAATGATTGCAGAATATCTATCTCTATAATCTATGTATCTGTGTATGTATCTGTCTCCTCCAAAAATCAGTAAAAAAGCAAGAGATAATCTAAAAGCACGAAGGTTATGAGCAAGCATTAAAAACGTAAAGCAACATATAAAGTGGTGAATCAACATGGAAAACTGCTCACCCTCACTACTAATTAGGAAAATGCCAATTAAACATTTGATGTAACATTTCACACCCATCAGACTGTCAAAAATTAAATGAAAATCTGTCAGAGCAAGTAAGGGCGTGGGGAAGCAGGAACTCGGATCCACTGCTAGTAGCCATGTAAATCGGTTTAGTGATTTTAGAGGGCAATCTGGCAGCCGTCTGCTAAAGCCGAAGGTGCACACACCCAGCGTTTCCACTGCGAGGTGAATTCCCTGATACTCACTGCAACACTGCTTTTGTTGTAGCAAAAAAGTTCAAAATTTAAATTTCCATCTCTAGAAAGGGGTAAATTATTGTTTCTAATGAACTAGAATACCATACAGTATTTAAGATGACTGACCTTGATGTGTATATATTGATATGTGTTGATTTTGAAAACATAATGTTGATTTGCTAAGTGAAATAAGCTAGTCTGAAGGACATATACTGTTTGATTCCACTTACATGAGCTTTCATGGAGGATTCATGGAGACAGAAGGTACAATGGTGGCTGTCAGAGGCTAGTGTGAGGAATTAATGTTTAATGGGTGCAGAGTTTCTCTTTGGGATGATGAAATGGATACTACAATAATGAATTAAAAATCTGTAATGTTGAAGAAAATAGTCTATAGAAAAATAGGTACATGTACTATTTAAAGACTTGTAAAATTGTTTATGATAACATGCATATGTATTAAAAGTATAACAAATAGACAGTATTCGCACCAACTTCAAGATGAAGGTTTCACCTAGAGAGGGAAAGTGCCGAGTGGGGGGAGGGGGGGCTCAATTGTATCTATGATATTTCTTTAAAGAATAAAAATTCTGAAGGAAACAACAAATGTCGACCCTTAACTCTTAGTGGTGATACATGCACATTTGAAATATTTACATTTAAAAAATACCCAGAAATACAGTTTTGGGGGGCTATTCTGATCATTTAGTTGACTATTGCCAAAATTTACAAAACAGAATGATGTTGGGGTAGAGGGGGTTGGGGGAAGGGAAATGTCAGAGTCCAGGTCGTACATATCTTTCAAACATCTGCTCACATCTTTCTTACTCCAAAGAATTTAATTACTAGACATTTCCATGTTTTGTGGTAGACCAGGGATGACAAGCATGGTGCCTGTATTTCAATAAATGAAGGCGAGCCAGTCTTTTGTGGAAGACCTTCCACACGAGGTCCTCGAGTGACGGGAAATCATCTGGCGCCTTCTGGCTGGCTGAATTGTACATGGATTCTAGCTAACTGTAAATAACCATGAACAAAGAGTATCTCAGTAGCCAATATTTTTCTCTGCTGGTATCAAATGAAATTCATTTGGTATCAGCTGGAGTTTTTATAGTGCTAATGGAAGTTATTTTCAGTTATCACGTCAGTCCATAAGTATACAAAGGCAGCAATTTCACTGGTAATCTGGAGATCAGTTTGTATGTAGGGGGTATGCTTTAGACTGTTTCTGCAGTGTAAGCTTTTATCTTAAGAAATGTGGGGGAATCATAAATAAAAAGGGAATGATGAAACAGAACATCCAACAAGGGCTAAGGTGGGGCTTGGCAACATTTCATAGCGTGAACATCTGAACTCCAAGATGTGGTGATGTCCAGGAAGCCCTGGGCACAATGGGGAGCTTGCGCATCTGAGAACTCATTCCACCAAATGTTAGTTAGTTAGCTCCCTCCCCTCATTCCACTGATAGCTCTTTAAATAGTGACGGTTCTTCCTCTGTGCAGCCGCTATTTGATCTCATTCCATGGGGTAGAGGAAGGAAGCTGGAACCATCAATTTTTGTTTTTTAATAAACTCATGTAATTTTGCCATCCTCCCACCAGGTACAAGAATGACAATAGAGCCCTGTAAATAAAAATCTGCTCTCTGCAGGATTTTAATTATTTATATTTTTTCAGCAAACAGAACCCCCATCCTTTGTGATGATAGCATATATGGAGATTGGAGGATCAAAATGCAGTGCCAAGGTTGTTAGCCCAGAGAAGGGCAATTTAATTTTTTCCCTTCTGAAAATGGACAGGCTGAATGCCTGAGATATTTGTACCAAATATCATAACTGTTAGCGTTGCATGAAAATTTTTTTGTACTAGGGACTCTGGAGCCTAAGGGATTTTTTTTTCCTTTAAAGATCAAAGGCAGGGTCATCTCATTCCCATTACCATGCTATGTATTCAACTTCTTAGAAGAACACTGCTTTTAGAAGGAGTAAGCAAGAATTGTACACCAAAAAATGGTTTAAATGGTAAATTTTATGTTATATATATTTTACCACTGTAAAAAGAAACAGGAAAAAATGAGTAAGCAAGTGAAAAAGGGTTAATAAATATTGGTTAGGCAAACACACTATGCCAGGGATTGTAGGGGAATGGTAAAGATTCCCTACAACAGGCATGCTGCCTTAATTCCCTTTTAAACCTGCTTTCCCTTACAATTCTTTGTTAGCTGTGAGTAGAGTGCCTGGCTAACAATGGGCAAACACATATTTACTGAATGAAATAAAAGATGGGCTCTGTGTTCTCAAAGAGCAGGGCAGAAAGAGCACTGTGTTTTTGTTGTTGTTAAATCTAAGAGGAATTATTTATCTATATGTATGTATTCTTTGTTTGAATGCATCTAGAAGCACGGGCTGGGTCTTAAGTTTGCACCCTCAACCCTTAGTCCAGTGCATGGGTGTGCACTGGGTGCTACTGAGACCCCACCTAGACCTCTGTCCCAAGCTGGTGCACCTGTACCCCAGCTGCTGGGATGTTTGGCACTTACATCTCATAACTTCCCTTGGCCAACTGATAGCCACCTGTCCCCCATCTGATGGCTGCATTCTTGCTTAGTTTTGTTTTTCTATCTTACTCTTCTCATTCTCCTTTGACATCTCTCACCCAATAGTGGAGCTTCTTGGTAGATGGTTGAGGTGGGTTATGGAAGTGGTCTCAACTGGAATATGCTTTTCGAGGAGTATAAGAGCCTGGAAAATTTTCAGGGAATCCGTGTTTAGATCCTTAAATTCTATAGTTCCTCTTTCCCACAACTCATTCCTGGAGCAATTGTCTGAGTTTACCACAGTCCTTTGACTGATAAACCAAAAACAGATCCCTAATCTATCCCAAATCTTACCCATGGCTTGTAAGTGTAAAGACCTCTTGGGCTTCCAACAAAGGGAGGACTTTTTAAAATGTTAACAAAGGTTCAATAAACCCATAGGGATTCTTTATTTCTCTATCTTAGTCACTATTCTATTGAGGGTGAAATTTCGTGGTTTAGACCTGGATTGGAATGTTCTGATTCAGCTATAGAAATAATGGGAGTTATGACAATTTTTGTTTATTGACTTTGTCTTTTCCTTTTGCCAAAAAGTGTAAGATTCTGTGAGAGCAAAGTAAAGCGCACTTTAAGATCTACTGAGTGGGGCACCTGGGTGGCTCAGTCGGTTAAGTGTCCGACTTCGGCTCGGGTCATGATCTCACGGTCCGTGAGTTCGAGCCCCGCGTCGGGCTCTGTGCTGACCGCTCAGAGCCTGGAGCCTGTTTCAGATTCTGTGTATCCCTCTGTCTCTGATCCTCCCCTGTTCATGCTCTGTCTCTCTCTGTCTCAAAAATAAATAAACGTTGAAAAAAAAAAAAGATCTACTGAGTGCTAAAAATGACCTTTCTTGTGTACTTAAGTGTAAGCGATTCTTTGTGGATATTCTTAGGACTCATCCTTAGTCTGTTTTATTAGCTAAAAAGAAGAGACCTTTGAACAGCCCAACAGTATATTGATGTTGCGGAATCTTTTCGATATAAGTGAAATGTTTCTAGAACTACTAAAATTCTTAGGATACATTACATAGGAACTTTGGGTAAAACTTTTACACAGCCTCCTTTAGATTCAAGATATGTTTGATTAGATAATTAAAAATGATTTTATCGCATCATATTATAAAATATTTAGTCTAGGTATAGTCAGTCTTTTTTAGTTTAGTTTGAGAGAGAGAGAGAGAGAGAGACGGCAGGGGATGGAAAGAGAGAGAGGGAGAGAGAATTCCAAGCAGGTTTTGCGCTGCCAGCATGGAGCCCAATGCAGGGCTTGAACCCACGAACCTGTGAGATCATGACCTGAGCTGAAACCAAGAGTTGGGCACTCATCTAACTGAGCCCCCCAGATGCCCTTAGGTATAATCAGTCTTAATCTTACTTCATGTTATAAAATGTTTAATATTTTCAACTTCTTGTTAACATCAATTATATATAGTATAATGTATTAATTTTTAACAAAATTGCATTAACAGATGATTAATTTCCAATAACTTTTAACAATTATCCATTATTTTTTTCAAATGTGAAATACATTTACATTTTTGATCTGTTGTTTGATAATAGTAATTTTAATGATTATACAATGTGGAGGAATTTTATTTTATTATTTATTTATTTATTTTTGTGTGTGTGTGTCTCGATTTTCTTTTTTTTCTTCAATATATGAAGTTTATTGTCAAATTGGTTTCCATACAACACCCAGTGCTCATCCCAAAAGGTGCCCTCCTCAATACCCATCACCCACCCTCCCCTCCCTCCCACCCCCCATCAACCCTCAGTTTGTTCTCAGTTTTTAAGAGTCTCTTGTGCTTTGGCTCTCTTCCACTCTAACCTCTTTTTTTTTCCTTCCCCTCCCCCATGGGTTTCTGTTAAGTTTCTCAGGATCCACATAAGAGTGAAACTATATGGTATCTGTCTTTCTCTGTATGGCTTATTTCACTTAGCATCACACTCTCCAGTTCCATCCACGTTGCTACAAAGGGCCATATTTCATTCTTTCTCATTGTAATGTGGAGGAATTTTAAAGACTTAGAACATTATGATCGTAGGAAATGAATCATGTTTTAAAAACTTAATTTTTATAAATATATTTTTGTTGAATAAAGAGCAATGGTATGATCAGTAAAAGATTTCCAAGCATTAAGCTCTACTACATTAGGGTACCAATCTAAAGGAAGCGTAATGGAAGTAGAAATAAAAGAGAGAAAAAGAAATTTATACATTTCTGAAAGTTTAGAAGCCTCATTCGTGTATTGTTAAATTGATAATAGCAGTGTCAAGAGCTGTGAAGATGCTATCCTTACAAGCTAGCAAGTTAGCCTGCCACAGTTTTATGGATGCTGGTATAAAACATGAAACTCTCAGGTCAGAGACAAAAGACTTAATTATTCAAGATACAGCAGGCTGCATGTGCTTCACGTCTGGACTGGCACCCCATGACTGACAAGGGCTATGGCTTTGTAATGTGCCTACTTGCCTAAGCTGAACCATGTCTCCCAGAATTCTCTATCTTGTATGTTTCTGGTTAGAGTGGGAGATTGCAGAGCTGAAGGGAAGTAACAGCCATTTTGTGTTTCATGCACATTGTTCCTGATCTACTAATTCACCCTGATGGCAGGAAGCAGTAGCTATGCCTGCAGGTATCCCACCTTGCCCTGGATCCTCTTTGGCTTCTCTGATTCCTGGGCCAGGTTTCTGTGTTCATCTCTGTGATAAAAGGCCCTGGCTTCTGCGGGGTACTTTTATCACCAGGGTCAGTAGCAACAAGAAGAGGCCACTGTCTCCCAACAGGTGGCTTTCGAACCATTATGAAACTTAGATTTCATTGCATATATTTAAAAGGATGCCATAGCTTTCATTTTTAAACTTCAGCATTTACAATGTGCTAGAAATCACATTCTTTACAATTATTTAAGCTTATGAAAAAAGAAGTTTAAATGTCAACTTCAAAGTGTGCAAGAGGGCACCTAATTTTTGAAAATAATTTCAGAAGGTGTGTTATAATTCATAATATTTAGGGCAATCAAGTTTGAGACTTTTGGTTTATAGGATGTTTTGGCTTATAGGATGGCTTTTGGGACAGCCAGATTCAAGTATGTGGATCTCTGGTGTTTCTGGTGCCCCAGGTGGCATCTGGCATCATGGTAGGGTTGGGGTCATCCTGAACTGCAATTTCCCTTTCCTAGAAACACTTCTGTTAGATGATCCTTAGAACTTTACTTTGAGAAGAAAATAATTTAATATAACGCTTTCTCATGTAAGCAAGGAAAACCAGTTTGTTGGTGATGATGATGAAAAACATTCCCCACAAAGGACATGGTTAGGAGTGTTGTTACAGAGCTTCCAGGGTGGTGAACCCATGGCAGTGTGGGGAAAGTGGCGTCTTGGAGGGGACAACACCCCTTCCCACGCGCTTTGCCCTGGGCATCTCTTCTATCTGCCTGTTTCTAAGATTTATCCTTTTATAATAAACCTGTGGTGTAGTGAGAAAAAAAAATAAGTGGTGTCATAGTAACAGGACCACATAATAATTTTAAGAAGAGCAGGTGAGATGGTGACAAGTGTGCCAGCCATTTGGTTTGTCCTAATCATGTTTGTGTCTGCAGAGTCTGCTCCAGGCAACTGGACCAGGGTGCACACTGGGTCAACTGGGACAATGAGAATCTTTTGTCTGGGGAATCTCTAGCAGGGGGTGTGGAGTTAGAAGACCTGATGTGAGTTATACTTCCTTTGTGCCCATGGGCAAGTCATTTAGCCTTACCTTTCTAGCTATCTACATCTCTAAAATAGTGAAACTAACAGAGCTACTCTGAGAATTAAACCAAGAATTTGTAAAACAAAAAGAGCTGCAGAATTTAATCTGTGATTCCTACCCAAGGTCTGTATTTGTCTGCATCCTTGCTTAGGGTTTGCTAGAATATGGACTTGTGCATTTGGCCCATCTGTGACCCACAGCACAACATTTATTAACGAAGTACAGGTGCTGATGGCCAAGCCATTGGCATGTTGATCTGTGTATAGCAATCAACTATAAGGTGTGTGGTTCTTTTCGTTTTTGTGTCCAGATTATGTTCTTAGTATGCGTGTTTCCGCGTCAACACCTGTGAACAGGTACTTGTTTTAAAGGTCTTTTCCTTGTTCTCCTTACCAGTTCCTGAAATAATTTCCCTCAGACTTCCCTCAGACTCCCGTATGTGAGCCTGAAAAGGCACGAAGACACTTAGGTTCATTACCCTGTCAAGTGGCTGTCCCTTATGGCCTCCAGCACGAGGATAAGGAAGCACAGGTCCCCCCGCTACCTCAAACACCAGGTCTTGCCTCCTGCACTTCAATCTAGAGAACTTAAAGCAGATACCATGAATGACTTTAGCCCTGGAGGATAAACTTTGCAGGGAGAACATTTTCCTTTCGCCTGTTTCTTTGAGAACAAAGGAAAAAGAGGTAGATTCTAAGGCTCCCAGAACCTAAGCCTCCTGCTTGAATTTATAAAACAGCAAATTATTGGTTAATGCAGCTTGTAGAATGTGGATACAGGTTGAAATTCTGGGAAGATAAGCTTCCATGTTTCAGACATCTGTATTCTAGGGCTGTCCTCACAAAGACTTAGAACAACAGAAATTAATTCTTTCAGTTGGCTCCTATTGGAGGCTCTGAGCTAGGATCTGTTTTGTGCTGCTCTCCTGGCTTCTGGAGGTGCCTGGGAATCCTTGGTGTTCCTCAGCTTTTGGACAAGTGACACAAATCTCTGCTTCCATCTTCATGTGGACTTCTCCCTGCAGGTCTCTGTGTCCAAATTTCCCCTCTTCTTTTTTTTAATTAATTTTTTAATGTTTATTTATTATTGAGAGACAGAGAAAGACAGAGCATGAGCAAGGCAGAGACAGAGAGGGGGAGATACAGAATCCGAAGCAGGTTCCAGGCTCTGAGCTGTCAGCACAGAGCCTAATGTGGGTCTCAAACTCACAAACCGCGAGATCATGACCTGAGCTGAAGTCAGACGCTTAACAGACTGAGCCACCCAGGCGTACCCCCTCTTCTTATAAAGGCACCAGTCATATTGGGTGAAGGGCCCACCTCACTCCAGTCTGACTTCATCTTAATTTAACTAATTATATTTTAATGACCGTGTTTCCAAATAAGATCACATTCTGAGATTGCAGGGGTTAGGACTTCCACATATCATTTTTGGAGGACACGATTCAACCCACAAGAATATCTAGGTGTTTTCTGTTTGCTCAGGGCAGGGGGTGGGGTTCCATCTGTAATATTCCCAAACAGCCGAGCTTTAGGTCCGAAGTCACATGTTACTATTTCTGCCACAAACTTTCGTATTCCACAAAGCCTTCATTTTTGTTATTCCTTTATTGGGAAAAGTTAAGAAAGAATTTTTCAGTGAAGATTTAATGATATTCATTCAATTTAGTCATGATTTTTAAACTCATAAGGGAAAGCACTGATCTCATAAAACAACAAATTTTATTTTAATAATGTTTTTTAATGGAAAGATTTGGGGGTTTAAAGCTCAGTGATTATAGTCTGAGGAGATATGATTGTCTCCTGTTAATTCCTTTAGGTGAGTGAGAGAGCTCCTCTAAGGCCTTGTATGATGCATTTTATTTTATTTTTTCTTCTGTAAGATTATCTCTTAAAAGCAGTTTGAGTTTGCGCTTTTTGCAAGCATCAGGATTTTTGGATTCCACACTTTAAATCTGTGACTATTGATCTCAAAGATATTTTACTTTCAAGACACATGATCATTGAGCTTTAATGTCTGGAGATTGAATTGCTGGTAAGAAATAATTTACAGAAATGTTCTTCATGTTTTTTGTTGTTTTTCAGCATGGAATAGATGAACATTAACATAACCATTTGGCTATAATTATAAATACATCAGATGTGATGCAGTTTTAATTATACAAGGCCAACTGAAAATGCAAAACATGAATATGTGATTTTAATTAAGATACATGCATAATTACAAGGGGACTTCTTACAGGGAAGAGCACGGGAAAGTTCATTTTCCCTCCTCTCTCCCCCTCTTCCTTTAAATGCTATTCTTGTTCATTAAATCCCCTAATATCCTCGGAAATGTTCTGCTCTACTTTTCCTTTATTGCTTATAGACACTAGGAGTTAAAACCCAAATCCAACTGGAAGCCAGTGTGAGAGGCTGAGAGCTTCACTGTTCTAAGGAGAATGGTAAAATAGCCTTACCTTTTTCATTTGTATTGTCACCAAGGAAAATCTTGACAGAAATGGATTTCTGGCCCATCAACAGTTTACTGAAGATATTTACAGGAACATATACATAGTAGGAACTATCTTACACTATAAATTCATAAGAGCTTTATACTTAGTTTAAAGATTGAAGGTAGCCCTTGTTGTGTATATGTCTTTATTAGTTTGTGTGAGTCTCAATGTTTACATCCTCAAATAAATGCATGAACTTTGCAGACAGTGAAGAATACTGAAGGCTCCCTAAGTACTCACATACCGATAACATTTCAGTTAGAGTTACCTTTATTCCCTTCAAATTGAGTGTGATTAAATATCTGTGTACTTTGTTATTAAGTAACACGAAGGGTGTGAGTTTCTCATTATCAGCTGTAACTATCAATAATACAATTAACCTTTAACAAATATATAAAAACTTACAAACCAATGGAAGGTGGTCTCCTTCAGTGTTCTCCTTGGAGACATAGGCCAATAATGATGCCACTTCTCAAGTCAAGGGCACCCAACAGCTGGTGCCTTGAACCATGAATCTCAGCGTTTCTGGAGATGGTTCAGATTTTCTTCCCATTCTTTCTTCTTCCAGGCTGATATCAGAGCTACTTTTACCTGCAATGTTAGCATAATGCCAAGTGCAATCATTGTCTTAGATCTGATTTCTAGGCATCGTAACAATAATTATTCATATCATTAAATATTAGTCAGTGTTGAGATAAGGTTTATTTATTGCCACACAAAATTCTATTCTCATATGATTGGTTCACATATTTTGCAGCTCAAGCAAAAACTGTGATTTTTGGTGAAAAAAACAAATCAAGGGGGAACACTTTCATCACCCTGGTAAAAACCTGATTTGGGATGATTCTTGGAATTGCTTAGCAACAAAACACTTTCATTTTATAACACTGGGTGCAATTTGACTGCTCAAAACACAATGAGATGGAAATTTTCATTCGTCCACTTAAAGATTTTCCACTGTTATTGCAGATGTTTAAGTGGATTTCTCAGAAACATGCTGGAATTAAAAATAACAGCTTCCTTTTGAATTAGTGCCTTTTTATCTTTTGGAGGCATTTTGGGGGAGAAACTTTGTTTTTCAACACCATTTTAACCAATAACACAATGATCATCATGAAGATCATTTACCAAAAGCATTTATTAAAAGCATTTTCCTGGACTGAAGAGGTCTGTTGCTATATGAAAGAAGTATTTCATTAAAGACTACCTTAACACTGCAGGAGCATCTACGCAGTCTTCTGTGTTATTTTTTCAGGAGTGTCAGGAGGCATTTCGATGAGCAGGTAGGGAGGCTAGTGAAAAGTGGTTTGTAGTTAAAATCCTGCCAAATTTGACTCCCCAACATTACCTCTCTCCTTAATTACAAACCACTAAGATGATTATCCTGTGTCAGTTTGGCATACAGAAGATTCTGGGTGTGTGACTGTGGGTGTGCATAGTTCAGAGAAGGATAAAGGGGAGAATTATTGCTGTGCCCAGAAAGTGCATGGGCTTCTTCTGGGTTGTGTGAGAAACCCCAGTTTGCCACTAACTGGTATGTCTCAGAGATGCACCTGGTCTGAGTACCAGCTGTGAGATCCTTAGAGATACAATTTTTTTTAGGTTTATTTATTTATTTTGAGAGAGAGGGAGGGAGTGAGAGAGAGAATGACACAGGGAGAGAGAGAGAGAGAAGGAGAATCCTTAGCAGGCTCCATGCTGTCAGCGCAGAGCTGACCACAGGGCTCTATCTCATGGACCCTGAGATCATGACCTGAGCCGAATTCAAGAGTTGGAGGCTTAACCATCTGAGCCACCCAGGTGCCCCACAACTTTCTAACCTACATGCAATACATGCTTGTTTAAGTGGAATAGATGGGAATTGAGCACTCTGTGTAATTGCCTTTTTTTAATTAATAGGAAATTACTAAAATACTATTCTTGCCTTACTAGTTTTCAATCACTAATTTTCAAACAATTAGAAAAATATATTTAGTATTAAAATGACAGTGGACATAATCTCAAGCATCACCCCTCTGGAAAAAGCCTTCCCTGACTTTCCCACCTGGTTACATCCTGCCCCCATTTTAACCAATTTCTAATCCCAGAGTGGGTTTTGTTTTGTTTTGTTTTGTTTTGTTTTGTTTTGTTTTGTTTTTCCCCAGAGCATTTAGCACCACCAGAAAGGATCAGAAGGGTGTTGGGTTACATGCCCACTGTATTTTCTCATCTAGAAAACAAGTTCTCTGAGGACCGAGGCACTGTGCCTGTCTCGTCCACCACAGCATTCCAGCATCTGGACAAGCTCCTGGCACATAGTGGGAGCTCAGTGTACTTGTTGACTGAAGGGATAGACTTCAAAGTATCTTGGAGTAAGGGTTTCCGAACTGTGTGTCAAGGAAAATGATTTCTGTGGAATTTTAGTAAATATTTCATGATAAAGGGGACCTGAGGTAAAATAAATTTGGGAAATGATGAGGTAAACAAAGCTAAACAGATGTAGTAAACATAGGATTTCTCAGAATCTTTGCAAATCCTCATTATCTCATCACAGAGCCCTCTTTTGTTGAGGAGCATCTTAACCAACATTCAGAGCACCAGACTTTGGGAAATGTTGCTGAATAGAAAATGAAGACAGCTCTGTTACTTGGGATTAGTGGTGACTTGGAATCCATATATACATAGGAATACAGTACAGGAGGTTAGATGTGCCCCTTTAAGTGAAGTAATCCACATCAAATGGCCAGTAACGTTGGGAAGAGTGTGGGGGAAAAAGGTGGAATTGTGGTATGGGAGCCTTGGGTATGGTTGAATCATACATCTGACCAACTTGTTCATTTCTTGAGCCTAATGATTCCCTGAGAATAGCTCAAGGTCATATGGCAAAGCACGAAGACAAGAGAAGCCAGAGCAATAGTTCTGTTTTTATGTCGTGAACTTCTGTGACCTTCATGTATCAGCAGTGTATCCATTCAATAAGATGCCTTTTACTTTTTTCTATGACAGTCCCTTTTACTTTGCTTTTTAATCACAATGCTTTCTATTTAAGAACCACCTTTTGACCTTGATCTTGGGTGTACATTTTTCTCCTGGACTTTCAATAAGTTTTTTAAAATGATCTTTTGACTTCTTATGGGATTTTTTTCTTTTTTACTTTTTTCAGCTATGCATTTGATATTATTTCCCTAACCAATGCTATTATTTTACAATGGCACCTCTTCCCAAAATTGAATAATCAAATGGTTTTTCTCCCCCTGGTCATGTCCCTCCTGATATTATTATGTTAAATTTGATCCTATGGTGGGAAAATACCACAGAGTTGTTCTACCTCATATGTTCTCTGCATCATTTTTTATTGCTCAAAGCCTAGTCTAATTTATTTCTTTCTCTTTGGTGTATCAAAATTACCTATTCTATGGAATGGTAACTTACCAAAAAAAAAAAAAAGCTCAAGTTTTGCATTTTGTTCCTGATGGGTTATTTGGCCACCATGTAGAAACCTAAGATGGTCCTTACCACTACATGGCCTAATTTTACCTCTTTCTCAGTTTGCATAAACATGTCCTTCTAGTCTTAATGGTGGTAGGTGGTCTATGTCTGAGGTTCCTCACGTGCAGACCATGAATTCAAGTGAGTCACTGAGTGAATTACTTCCCGAGTCTGAATAGCCACTAAACATGTCTGTAAGCTGAATAACGTCTTGGATGTGTTTGGATGAGTATTTTTCAAATGTAAGTGGCACTTAAAATTAATTAAGGTATTTAAAAGCATTAATACATTCATAGGGGTTTGTTTTTTGATGTATTTTCTTAGTAAATATTATAAAGTATAAATACTATCTTATAAGAGACTAGGAAATGTTTTGGTGTTAAAAGCATCCTCCATGTGTCTTCCCTCTTCCTGTAAGATGTTTACCCTGTTACAGTACATGTTGTTGTCCCTGCACATTATGCTTCACATAATTCTACATTCCCTCCTATTCCTCTCTTGCTTTTAGATTTTATACTCAGCAGTGTATCAAATGTTTGTAAGAGTGTGGTACCCCTTTACTTTAATAATACCTGTTCATTCATTTTTCATACATTGAAAAATATGCATAGGGCTCACACTGAGTGGTTCTCACCCCTGGCTGCCTATGAGAATCACCTGCAGGGCTTGAAACACTACAGAGGACCCCCATCCACTGGATGAGCATCTCCTGGGAGGAGAGGGTAGTTGGGCACCTCTGGTTTGGGAGGTCCCCAGGAGATTCAAATGCATAGCAAGTGGAGAGAAACAACTGCCAGCTGTGGGCCAAGTGTTGTGCTTGGTGCCCAGCTTCACAGGAGTGAAAAACGTTAGACGTGGGAATCATTTTGTTTGAGAGCCTGGCCTTGTGGGAAGTCTCCCAGCAACTTCTCTTTGAGTCCAGTCAGCTTGTCCACAATTGTATTGTATTGCAAGACCCTGCGATTATTGCACAGAAATGGTTTACTTAATTAGAAAATGCCAGATAGAAGCATTTGATTCTTGGCCTTAAAAGCTCAGATACCAGACTGCCTGGCTCTAAGCTGCATGCCTGGCAAAGTGCATGCACAATGCCTGGCACATAGGCATTAATAAATACTTGTGATGAATGAACAATCGACTAAAAGAGCAATGCTTGGTATAAAGGGCTTGTTGGCCAACTTCAGAGTTTCAGTTTTTCGTTGTGGGGGAAAAGTGCCCAGAAGAAAAATTCCTGACTCCTAGAAAGTGGTCACTTACATGCAAGGCTGTTTCTATTACATATCCCAAGCCTATTAAATTTCAAGCATATGAGAGTCCTTACTGCCAAAGATTACAAATTGTCCTTAATTCCCAGCAGAATAAACTAAATTGAGGCTTCTTTCCTCTTGAAGCATTTACCAATTTTTTTTTTTGGTTGCTGATATTGTTCTGTTTGGTTTCCTTCCCTCCCTCCCGCCTGCCTGTCTTTCTTCCTTCCTTCCTTCCTTCCTTCCTTCCTTCCTTCCTTCCTTCCTTCCTTCCTTCCTTTCCAGGCTAAGGAGACTTTAATTCTGCTACTTGCCCACTAGATGACTTTGGGCTATCTAGGGAAGCTTTGTCCCTTGTATTTCCTCATCTGTAAAGTAGAAATAACAACATCTACCACATCCTGTTTTAGGACACTAGATAACATATAAAAACACATTTAACATGATACATAGAAAGTGCTAAATGAATGTAAATCGTATTTATGCATACTCTAATCCCCTCATTTTACAGATGAGGAAAATGAGACCCAGAGAGTTTCACCAACATGTTCAAGGTCCCTCAGCTACTTAGGACTGGATACATGCTTAGAATGTGGTGGCAGAGGTAGATGCCTTGGGGAGGACTGTACCTTGATGATAGAAAGCATCTGTAATAACAGGAAAATGGCCTAGGTAGGACTCTGTAGGAAGTATGTGTAAATCTGTAACAAAATTCCCGAGAATAGAAGTGAGGGCGATGATGAAAATAATAGAAGAGGGTGACTACAGGTAAGAGGCACATAGGGACTTTGGCCACATGAAAGGTAAGTGGAACAAGCAGGAATGGTGTATCAGGTATTTATTTCAGAATCATACTGCACAAGAAACCACTCCAAAACTCAGTGGCTTAAAATAATAAGAATTTATTGCTCACATGTTGGAGTGGTTGACTAACTGCCAGCTGATCTGGGGCGAGTGCAGCCGGGATGACCAGGGCATCTCTGCTCCACTCCATACATGTCTTGCATCAGGCTGACCCAGGCACACTCTTCTGATGACGGCAGAGGGCAGGAGTGAGCAAGCAGTGACGCACACGTGTTTTTCACAACTGTATTTGCATTATACCTGTTAATATCTACTGGTCACAAGGTAAGGCACAAGGCCAAACGTGCTTTGGGAGTGAGGCATGTGCTTGATAGGACCTAGATTCTGCTTTCTAAGAGTGGTTCCTCAGTCTGCTGTCCCCCATAGCTCTTGTCTCTGCCTGCTGAGTTGTCCTCGGTTTTGTTTTCCTTCTTGGCTGTTTCTGAAGAGGGATTGGAAGATCTACTTTTGAAGGACTTTCTCAGCCTGCTTCTTGTGTCTTGAATAATCTTGGTTTCTTCTAAGGCATTCTTTGTGTCAAATACCAAACTCACAAATTTTTGTTAACATTTTTTATCTTTATTTTTAAAAATTATCAATTATTTTTTTAGTTTATATCCAAGTTAGTTAGCATGTAGTGCAACAATGATTTCAGAAGATCCCTTAATGCCCCTTACCCATTTAGCCCATCCCCTCCTCCCACAACCCCTCCAGCAACCCTCTGTTCTCCATATTTATGAGTCTTTTATGTTTTGTCCCCCTCCCTGTTTTTATATTATTTTTGCTTCCCTTCCCTTATGTTCATCTGTTTTGTATCCTAAATTACTCATATGAGTGAAGTCATATGATATTTGTCTCTCTCTGACTAATTTCGCGTAGCATAATATCCTCAAGTCCCATCCATGCAGTTGCAAATGGCAAGATTTCATTCTTCTTGATTGCCAAGTAATACTCCATTGTATTTATATACCACATCTTCTATATCCATTCATCCATTCATGGACATTTGGGCTCTTTCCATACTTTGGCTATTGTAGATAGTGCTGCTATAAACATTGGGGTGCATGTGCCCCTTCGAAACAGCACACCTATATCCCTTGGATAAATACCTAGTAGTGCAATTGCTGGGTTGTAGGGTAGTTCTATTTTTAATTTTTCAAGGAACCTCCATACTGTTTTCCAGAGTGGCTGCACCAGTTTACATTCTCACCAGCAGTGCAAAAGAGCAAACCCACAATGTTTTGGAGACATGCTTCTCTCTCTATGCAATTGTTGATGTTTTCTGCATTTTATATTGCTGCAGAACAGTGCCCTTAACAATTTTGAATGCCCATTTGTTGAGTTTAGTGAGTCTGCAAGGCACCACCTTATTTATCCAAGAGGTCTTTTTTTTTTTTTTTTTTTTTTCAAATTTTTTTTCAACATTTATTTATTTTTGGGACAGAGAGAGACAGAGCATGAACGGGGGAGGGGCAGAGAGAGAGGGAGACACAGAATCGGAAACAGGCTCCAGGCTCTGAGCCATCAGCCCAGAGCCTGACGCGGGGCTCGAACTCACGGGCCGCGAGATCGTGACCTGGCTGAAGTCGGACGCTTAACCGACTGCGCCACCCAGGCGCCCCCAAGAGGTCTTTTTTTTAAAGTGTATTTCGTTTTGAGAGAGAGCCGAGAGAGAGTGCACGCACGAGTGGGGGAGGGGCAGAGAGAGAGGAGACAGAGAATCCCAAGCAGGCTCCATGCTGTCAGTGCAGAGCCCAATGCAGGGCTCAAACTCATGAACCGTGAGATCATGACCTGAGCCAAAATTAAAAGACACTTAACCGATTGAGCCACCTACATGCCCCAATTATCCAAGAAGTCTTAACAAAAGATCTCACAGACACACCTTGATTTGTCTTTACCCATGGCCATGTCTTAATTTGAGAATCTTTTCTGGCTTGAAAGGTTGAGGATGAAAACAGTCTTATTTTCCAAGTTAGCAGAGTATGGCACATCTATATTCCAAGTTCAACTTGCAAGTTGTTCAGTTATTTTCTGGGTTCATCTCTTTCTTGTAATACTTCATTATATACAGCTAGTTCGAAACAGCTGACACAGTATTCTGCCTTAAACTTTCTTTGCTGAAGTCTAAAATTTCATCAGCAACATTTCTAACTTACATTACATAGTTTGCCACTATGATAACATGAGTCCCCAACTTGCCATTCTCTTAAAACAGTTTTCTTACCACTTTTCTAGGTTTCTACAGCAGGTTTATTTCCATTTTTCTAGACTCTACCTACCACCTGGTCAGAAAGCCAATGCCATTTACCTTGGGTTTTTGTTATAGCAGTATCTGTGCACCTGCCTACCAATTTCTGAGTCAGTTATTTATTGCTACAGTAATGGGACACAACCACCAGCCCAAATTCCCTGGCTTAAAATAATGTGTTTATTAGTTATGCCTGTAGGTTCTTGGGTGGACTTGTATATCTGGAGGTTGGTTGACTGTCAGCTGCTCTAGCTGGGATCACTGGAGCAACTTAGTCCTGCTCCATATGTCTCTTGTCTTCCAGCAGGCTAGCCTGGTGATGTTCTCATGCTGGTAGCAGTGCTGGAGAGCACGCAAGCACCACATGCAAGTGCTTTTCAAGACTCTGTGCTACACTGGCTAACATCCCATTAACCAAAGTGAGTCACATACCAAGTCCAGGGTTGGGGAATTCTACCCTGCCCACTAAAAGGTAATGATATAGGGACAGGCAAAGAATTAAGGTCATTTGTGTAACTGATACAGATAGAAAGTGAGAAAGGACGTTACCTCTAATGCTGGCCCGTGAAGGACACTTGGGGTCCAAGATCTGGTGTTCAACTGGGAATCAACAACGACTTTGCAAATCAGAAGAGACAATCGACTTTTTGTATCAGAGGAGAAAATGAGGGTCTAATTCAGCAGCAGGGCACCATGACCATGATGGAGACAGGACAGACAGCAAAATGAAAGTAAGGAGGGTGTTTGATATTACAACTTTGGTAATTTGTATATTTATTTTCACAGAAAAGATCTCATCCAGTAGGTAAGGGATGTTAGGAGCAGAATCTGGTGTTCTAGGAAAAGGATTAACAAGAACTAGTAGGGGCTGAAGGCTCTAGTCATGCTAGTTAAGAGTCAAGGTTATGTTTTGTCCTATGGCACGGGGGAGATTAGAGCACTTGGCAGGGAAAGAGTGGACTCTTGAAAATGGAGTCTCATTATCAAAGAAGGGGTTAAGGATGTGGAAATTATGGGAATCTGTGTAGAAAGCATTAAGTGTGAAACTTAGAGGAGTGTGAGATTTCACCCTTCTTTACAAGTTCACAGGTCAGCCTGCCACACTTATATATATACTGACAGGAAGCAAGCGTGAGGTCCCTGGATCAGAGACTGTTTATTACTCACAGAGCCTTGCGCATGGATTTCGAAGCCCCAATTCCTACAGATCTGCAGGAGAGCTACCTAGAATGTTGTAGTTAAAGCACTACAGGCCAGAGGAAATTGTTCTTCTTTCCCAGTGTGGTCACGGTAGCCCGACTGACAGAGGAGTGTGTGTGGGATTAGGGGCTTGGAGGGCAGAGGGAGGTGAAGTGGGGAAAGCAAGGATAAACTGGGATCCACGGGTACTAGCTGGGATCCAGGAGGATGGACTGCAATCTGTGTTGGTCTCTCCCTGCCTTCTAACCTCCAACTTTGGTGATGGATATGTGGACCTGCAGCAGTGGGCAGCCTTGGCAGCAGGGCTCCTGGCCTCGGAGTCACAGAGGTTGAAGCAGGGGATTCAGCAGGGGCTAGAGTTGCTGTAGGCCAGCAAGGTGAGCAGGCAGACCAACAGTGCTTCCAGCCGTGCTCTGACCTTCAAAGCCTTGAAAGCAATGTGGCTGCTACTTCACTGCCATCTTCCAAATCGCCCGCAAAATGTCTCTTGCCCTCCCTGCAGAATTACACACACACACACCCACGTGCATGCACACACATACACACACACACGTACTCACGCAGGAATTCTGGGAAATGTAGTTTGAGCTTATCTAAATTGATAGTCCTTATCCCCATGCCCTGATCTGTGTTAATTAGACTCAGGAGACACCTCTGATTCCTCCTTTCACTCTGGTCTTACATACGGGCTTTCAGACTGTTTACAAATCTTTCAGCCTTCTCTGCACTGTGCCATCCTAAGCCTCCGTCTTTTCCTTGTATTTTTGCTACTCTTGAATCATCCTCTTTCTCTTATTTGTATTCTCCTAGACTCCCCATCACTCCGTAGATGATGTGGCTGTGTGCCAGGTAGTACCCTGGCAAAGCCCCAGTGAGTCTCGGCTTATAGGAGTGAGAACCTCATGGTTCCCATGCTTTGTTCTATTTCCTTATGATTTTGAAGCTGTGTTTATGCTGAGCTAGGTGTGCATTGTGTTTCTGCAGTCAAGTGTGCCTTGTTAGGAAGCCTGTCTTCCATACAGATTTACTGAACCTGCTGCCGACTGCATGCCCTGATTGCGAGTGGGTCAGAGTGTTTTTCCTAACAAAGAAGAGCAGTATGCTTTGGCACAGCTGCTTGGTATTTTTCCTAGAATGCTAGAAGGAAGCAGACATTCATTTGGTTTTGCCAGTCTCTCTTTGTCTAAATTGTCCCGTTTGGCTTAGCCTGTTGGCTTTAGTCTATTAGAATAGCGATGTAGGAAACCATTCCTCTTGGTTTATGAGCTTGAACCCAAGTGCATCAACATGTGCCTTAGCAGGACAGAGATTTACATAAATATTTCTGGGCTATCAGATCTCTGTGAGGACCATTTCCACGTTCCAGATGTAGGGTATGAATGTGCAAATCCCACGTGGAGATCACAGTTCACTAACTTGTGGATGGCCCCGCAGAGTAAAGAAGTGATTCAGTATAATGATTCTGCACGCTGTAGATGAGAGACCCAGAAACCACCGTTCTTTTGGCGCTGTTTTAAAATTTGGGCAAGGAGCCACATTTCTGAGGGAAGGAAAACTGCATTTTCCTTTTTGTAGTCATAAAAAAAAATCTTGAGCATTTCGGAATAAGCAATATTCATCTCTCAATTAGTATTAACAGCTAATCAGGGTGCAGCAGGATAGTAGAGCTCTCGTCAAACAGCAGGCAGCTTGTTTTATTTTTTCAATGCCACTTAAAGATTATTTGAAAAATCTCCTTCAGAGACCAGTGTGTGGGGAGCCATGTACCCTCAGTCAGAATTTAAAGTGATCCAAAATACAATATTAATGATTGATGCACAAGCTCACAGTTTGGTGCTGGGGTTTAATTAGATAAGCATTGCAGCTGTTTTCGGGTGCAGGCAACTTGATGGGGAGCAAAGCTGTTATGTGACTTCCCATCTACAGGGTATCTATTGAAGCGGAAACAGAAGCAAGCTACTAGGAATTATGATGATGACATTCTTTTGCAGAGCTGAAACGAGCAGACATCCAATTGTGGGGGAGGGAGAAGCATTTTGTAATTAAAAAGGTGGTCTTGGATCTTCTATTCAATTTGTTGCTGAACTGAACAGTCATAAAAAGCAGCTCGTGTAGCCAAGCCATGATCTGGCGAGACACGTGCAAAGCTCTTGCATGTGTGGCCCCCTTGGTCCATATACCACTTTGCAGCGTACAAAATCCTCTTGTCTCAAATCCATCCTTCACCTTGTAGGCATCCCAGTTGCCATCAGGTCATCTAGTGTCTCATTCATGCAGACATATACCTGCAGTAGCTGCTTTGGAATCACTCGATCTCCCTGAAGACTTGAGAAGAACTTAAACTTGGTTCAATAGTGTTTCATTTCACTGAGTCAAAGAGATTGTCAACATCTAATTACTGTAAATTTGGAGTCGTCTGTGTCTCATACTAGAAATGACTAGAAGGTGCTGGATAGTGTCTGTCTGCAACTAAGCTTCAGCAGGTGTGTGTGACCTCTATCACGTGAGACAGCTAAAGAGTACAATTTGTTGAAGCTCATTGTAAATTAAATGTGCAAGACTTCAAGAATGCATCCCACTGGACTGAGGCTCGGAACTCTCACACTGAAAGTAGTATTGTTAAATTGATCTTTAAAACCTCTCTTTCCAACAAAAAACGAGCCTGTCTAGTCTAGGTGTTCTATGTTGTGAAATAATTATAATAGCCACCTATGAAATAAATTCTTGATGGCTCATTGTCAATATCTACAAAATGTGTGGTTACATATGACCGCTAAGTATTTTATTTTTATTGTGTAGTGAATTTTAATGAGCCTTCTCCTGATTGTTTTAAATCAATTTATGAAAATGTAGAATGAACCTCTTTCAATGTAAGTCAGGGAGAAATGAATCTTTTGGGAGGTACATTAACTCTCTTGGGTCATTAAGCTGTCATTCCTTGAACTGAGAAGGGATATGTGCACTGCTTTGTTCCTTCTTGTTAAAGGTGTCACAAGGGGAACAACCAGGAATTAGAAAAGTTAAAAGGTCCTAGTTTGGCCATTTACTAGCTGAGTGATCTTGGTCTGTTTGCTATGCCTTGAGCCTCTCTTTCCTCATTTGCAAATTAGGAAGAATGACCCCTTCCCTCCTTATATTCTGGGGCAATATTGAGTATCCAATTGGATGGAACGTGTCTTTAGGTTTAGACCTGAAGCTGAGTGTTTCTAATATTCTTCAGATGCACTTGTAATCAATTAATAGTGGCTTCTGTGAGGCAGGTCTCCACAGTCCACACCATAAAGCTACTGAGAACAGATGACTGTCTCCTAAACTTTCCACTGAGAAAGGACAATGGCTGTGCTTGGATTTCCAAAGCTTTTCCTAATGGTAATACTTTTACCACCTGTTGTTGGAGGGAGTTTGGAAGGAGAGTGTAAGATCATTCACACAGACACAAAGATGAGGAAAATCAGATTTTGTGCACAATTGATTAAATTATAAGTTAAAACCTGGACCCATGCCTTCTGGTTCCAAGGTGAGTGTTGTCCTCTTTCTGGTGGATTGTCTCTGCAGACAGCCTGCAGATAAATGGAAATGGAGAGGTGGACTATAGAGGAAATGTGTGTTTGACTTTGGAATTGAAGAGTGCAGAGAACAACAAAACAGTAATTCATTAGAGAAGGTCAGTAAGCTTAGCAGCAAGCTTGTCAGAAGCACACTGAGGATAACTGCCTTGTGTATGCATGACAGTTGGCTGTATGGAGGATTTTTTAAAAAGTAGAACGTACTCCACGAATATTCTTGTTCTGATTTTGTAATAATCAGGGGAGGCTAAACATTCGCTGTATTAAGACCATGCATGTGTCCCAAGATCTAGTTCTTTCCCTAGGTCTGGTTTTATCAATGCTCATGATAAACCAAGTCTGATTTATATGATGCATCTTATGTGGGAAATGTCTGTGACTCCATCTATATGATCGTCCTTGGGAAATGACAGCACAGCTGGTGAAATAACTTTTGAAGATAAACATTGCTAATTTGATGATTACCAGTTACTATTAAATGAATTGTAAAACTATTGTATTTTATTTTTTGAAAAAAGAAAAGTAGAACGTACTCCTCTTAGTGCATGAAATAGTGATTGTTGAACAGTTGCAAGTGATGCTTCTATACTTGTTCCCTTGATAAAATAATTGATAAAGCTATGGTTCATTTGTGTCTCTTCTTTTTTTTAAAAAAAATTTCTTTTGAAAGAGAGAGAGAGCAAGAGGGGCAGAGGGGGAGAGAGAGAGATTGAGAATCTTAAGCAGGCTCCACTCTCAGCGCAGAGCCTGATGCAGGGCTTGATTCCACAACCCTGAGATCATGACCTGAGCCAAAATCAAGACTCAGACACTCAACTGGCTGAGCCACCCAAACGCCCCCTTTGTGTCTTTTCTAATTGATGCTGATGGAAAGGTTGACAATAGTAAGTAGTAGGAATATTGCAGTACTCCATTATAGAGATGGATTATAGTGCTTTAAACATTACCATACATCGTAAAGGCAATCAGTAAAAATTACTGATGCTGGATTGAATTGATGGACCAAACAAAGCCTGGTGGTCTACTGAGTGAAAAGTAGTCATGAATATTCTGGGTGGAATGTAAGAAGTGCTATTAAAAAGTTAATGTGTAGGTAGTAAACACAGATCTTGAAATATACAAACAAGCACTTACTTGTTAAATAATAGTAATGGTGATGAATGATAATAGCAATTGCTTTTACTTGGTGCTTATTCATCTTCCAATCCTGTGAATATTTTTTCCCAGAGTTCTAGTTTAGATTCTCTTTTCTCTCTATATAAATACTCTCCTTGGGCTTCATTATCTGCCCTAAGGCTGAATTTACCATCTGGGTAGCAATGACCCAAGGCAAGCAACCTCCCATGTGCCTCAGGCATGCACACCTCTGAACACTCTGGTAGCATTTTTCACACGTCTTCTATATCAGGCAATTGCAACCATGGATCTGAATAAAATGGCCTATAGACACAAGATAAAGTAAGAAGGGTAGAAGGCCTACAATCAAGGATTAAGGAAGCCCAACATTTTAAAGGCTAAGTAAATGAGGATTTTAGAGACAGAACAAATGGGTGGCCAGAGGAGTGTAGGAACACAAACAGGAGAGGGTGGTGTGACTGTGGAAATCCAAAGGAAGAAAGTGTTTCACGACAAAGGTTGGTCAGTAGGACTGAAATGTCAAATAATATAAAGGCTGAAAATGCCAATAGGATCCAGCAACATGGAAATCACTAGTGGACTGGGCCAGACCTATTTGAGTGAAGTGCAGTGGGTGGATATTAGTTGAGGAGTGGGAGTTGAATAAAGGGAAACAAAGTACAGGCAACTATCTCACCTAGAGTTATTTTAAAATCAATGATGCCATTTTCCATTTATTCCCTCAGAGTCACAGTTAAGACAAGCTGTAAAGGATTCCATCCAGAAAGGCCTCCCATCAATCTGGAGCTAATGCTATTTCCAGCACTCAGTGAGGCTCCTGGGAACCAAACAGTCTTGTTGCCAGCCCACCTGGTCTAGGATTTCCAGGAGCAGCTGGCTTGTTCCAGAGAGGTCCAAGTCCTTCAACCCATCAGAGACCTCAATCCATCAGAGACTTACTTCCAGGCTCAGTTCTGTGGAAATTTCTAGGCCAGTTATTTTCCCCATGACTCATCCGTGTTTTTCACCCAAACTGAAAAATGCTCCTCCATTCATCATCCTCTCCAAAGTCCCAGTCCCTGTGGCTCTGTTCCCTTCTCTCTGAACCAGATGTGATTGTTTCCCTCCTAACCTTTCCCACTATACTCTTTGTAACCTTTACTTAATTGCAAATAACTTCACATTCACTCTTAATCTAGTCACAGATGCTTCATCCATTTCCTCCTGGCTCTCAGTGAAAACTTCCCTCTCAAGTGACACTCTCATTTGGGTTGAAGTTTTCCTTGCTTCCTGAGTAACTTGCAGATTTTTACTCCTCCACAGTGCTTGCTGGTCACTGCCCTCTTTTGGAGAACGTCTGGTCTCACTGTCAATCTTTTCATCTTAGGTGTGTAGAATCCACCCTTCATCCTAGGCTCTTAGCTCCTTTTCTTCCTCAGCAGACCAGGAACTTGGTAGAACCTACCATCTGAATATATCCCGAAGCTGACCGCTCCTTCTTCTGCCTTGACTGCTTCCACCTAGTCCAGGCCACCACGGTCTTTTACCTGGGCTGCTACAGCCTCATAAATCAGCTTTTCGTTTCTCCTCTTGCCTCCATAGTCATGCAAAATTGGTACTTTACTCTGTGGAGCCTTGGGCAAGTAACTGAACCTCCTAGTGCCTCAATATTCCCACCTTTGGAAAGGTGATGATATCCAAACCAGAGGGGCTGTGTTGAGGATTAAGTGAAATGAAGAACATTAAGCTCTTTGCATATGCTCTGTAAGTGTACCCCTACCTGTTAGGCCCTAGAGTTAGCTGTTTATCTCTCATTAGATGGAAAGCTTTGTGTGGACAGGGGTAGGATGATGTCCTATCAATGTCATCCCCCTGGAAGGCCTAGTACAACGTTTAGTAAGCGCTTAATAAATGTTTAACATATTAAGCCTGATTTTCCGTGTTACCTACCATATTTGTTCACCTCATGGTATTCGTAGAAAGCGATATTGGTATGGAACACTGGGGTCACCTGAAGTGCCTTTGGAGGCATCAATATGGGCTTGGTGCAAATATTACATACACTTCCTTTATCTTACATAACTATGATAAGGAAAATTAAACATTTAGAAATATATGAAATATTTTGTTTGCAAAACTTTAAAATTCTATCTCTTTAAGTTACTGGACTTGGGGGATTTATAGAGGATGCTATCAAAATAGAATTAAAAAAGAAGTCTGAGTGATTTGAAAATATTGTCAGTAACTGTAAAATATTTATACACATTAATAACTGCCAGGACACTGGTAGTCTGTTCTGGGGATCACCCAAACAGAAGATCAGCTTTAGACAATGTTTTTCCAAAGTTCCAGACTCTTTAGTAAGTAAGGAAAGTAGCCACAAGTGGTGCCCTGGTAGAAGGCCTCCAGGAGCCAGTGCAGGGGCAGGAGTGAGACGGCATGACCTGTCTGTGCCCGGGCACTCAGCCGACAATCAACAAACAACATTGCCCATTTTGACTTTCATCTGAGCCCAAGTTCCTCTGCTTTACTCTAAAAAGGAACATTTGATCAACTAATATACTTTGTTAAAATGAAGGGATAACCTGTCAAGGTCACTGATGTGTTTTTTGGGCATGGCTCATGTCTGTAACTCTGGGCTTCTGATTCTGGGTAGCGTGTAGGTTGGCCTCGATTACTGTAGCATTCTGGAATGACTTTGAAGGATTCTGTTGATTCCAAGGGACCCACTGCCTGCCAAAACCATGTTCCAGGAAAAGAGATGGAAGGGAAGCAAAGAGGTACAACCTCAGGGATTGGAAAATTAGACAGACATCGCCATCTGTTCGTGCTCCCATCTAGTGCATGGGCGGCTGTTATTACAGGGCTATTTTTATAGGTGCATATTTGTGTTCTGTTTGCCCTCCGCTTGTCTTTCTGGGTTCATTTTCAAGCACTTGAGGCAATGCAGGGTGCAAGCAGCAGGATGGCTCAGAGCCCTGCCTGGTAGGGGAAGATCTGTCCTAACATTCTGGTGTACTTCCACATCCAAGGATGAGAAGGGCATTTGGTGGCAGAGGTGGGAGCAAAGGCTCAATGGGGGCACCAGTTTGGTCAGATGAAAGATACTGAGCAGACATCTTGGGTTTTCTGCAAGATAATTTCAACTCCCTTATATATATGCCAGAATTAAATACTTGAGGACCATGCTAAGTCCAGCAAGGCAGAGTATCTTAAGAATAAAATGAACTCACATATACACAGGCACGTAAATGTCTCTACCTTTATAATCTGACCCTACAAGTCATAATGGGCCAAATCACCTGGGCCTCAACAAAACTTCTTTCCCAGTTACCCAGTTATGGCTTCATTTTGCTTTTGGAAGTTTCCATTCAGAGGAATGCTCAGGTTATAAAATCTCAAGAGTTCCAAGTTTCTTTGTGTCTGGCACAGATTTTTAGCATTTGTTTATGTTCTTCTTGTATTAAATGCAACGCAATTATTAAACATCTACTTTGAACCTAGCATTCTGGTAGGTGTTGGGGACATAGGGCTGGATAAAATGGCTGAATGGGGGAAACAGACACTTAAGGCCAATCCATCCAGTATGATGTGTACTATAATAAAGGCAGTGGAGTACCAAGGAAAGAGAAAAGATGGTTATGAAATCAGCCTGAGCTGTCAGAGGAGCTTCATGTAAGAGGTCGTGCTTGTGCCTGAACTGCTGTCTCCAGGAAGGAGTAAGTAAATATTAGGTGGCTGAAGGACATGCAGAGAATAGAATTGAGGTCAAAGCAGATGGAATAGCACATGCAAAGGTCCTGAGATATGAAATAGTCTGGCCCAAATAGGCAGTTTGATATGGCTAGAGAATAAGTGATGTAGAAGGAGGAATGACAAGTGAGCCAGGGGGTGTAGGTAAGTACTAGACCACCAAGGGTCTCATGTAACAAACCAAGGACTTTTTCATGAAAACAATGAGGAGCTGGAAAATAGTGTGAGTAGATAGTATCATGGTTATGATTTGAGGCAAGATGACCAAGAGATAATGAGGGCCTGAATTACGAAGGTGGTAGCAGGGATGGAGAGGAGAGGATTTTGAGAAATATTTACAGAAGACAGTATAGATAGGAGATAATGTCTGCTTAGATCAGGGACAAGGATATGTTAAGATGACTCCAAGTTTCTATGTAGGGAAACTGGTGGGTGGTGTTATTAAGGGCGATATGAATCAATGGAAGAGGATATGGAATGGGGAGGGAGAAGAGAATTCCAATGGGGCAACTTGGATTGAAATTGCCCAATGAATATTTCTTCAATTCTACTTCCTGCATGAAGAACCCCACTGTTCACAGAGTGGGCCTGGCATTTTGCATCTTTGGGAACTGACTCCTGACCTGCTCTTCTGTTCTCTGTCCCTCTGCTCCTCCACACGAACCCACTAATCTCCTAGGGCGATCCTCATTCTTCCACCTTGTCTGTGAGTACTTTAAGGCCTATTTGAAGGCCTCATCTCTATGACTTCCCTTGATAACCAACCTAAGGTTAATATCCCCTGAGCAGCTCCATGTGAAATTACATGTTATTCTATGTCTACGTCCTACCTTCTCTGATGGAGCTGGGGGTATCTGACATGAGAGGTGGCCGTGTGTAGCTGGGGTAAACATGGTTGGCTGAATGGAAAATGGTTCATGTCAGAGGACGTCGGAGGTTGCTGAATATCTGTTTGCAACATGAGATCAAAGTAGTGATGTGGGCTGGCCTGTGCAGGTGGGGAGACTCACTCTTTTCACACTTATCCTCTTGTTCTGGCAAAGGCACTCTCAGTGCTTTGGATCTTTGCTTTTATAAGGAGTCTGGATCTTTGCTTTTGGTTTGGTATATGGCTTATGCCTGCAAAGGGAAGACCAGCAGCTGTCCTTCCTCCCCTTCCTCCCAGCTGGCTGCCCGTGACCTCATCCAAGAACATACTTCTTCACCTTGCTTTTCCTTTGCTTTCCCTCTGTAGTAAGTAGTAAGGCTGAGCAATCTGGGAAGCCTATCTTGGCCTTGGAAAATTAAGACCTCTTGGTCATCAAGTCCTCCTTCCAGTAGGGGGCAGCTCTGCACTTCCACAGTCTGACTCACACCTTGGCCTGGGTGCTCTGGCCTGCTTTCAGGGTTCTCCCATCCTCCATCAACTGGGATTTTCACTTGTGCACTTGACCTTGTTAACAACATATGAGGCTTTGGAGAGTTAATATACAAATATTTCAGGTTACATCTAATTGTAGGGTAGAGATCTTGCCGTATCCTTTTAGTACCTAGCATTTGGCATATAATGATGCTCAATAAATGTATGCTGTTGTAAGGGTATGTGCCTAAGTAGGCTTCCTTGAAACAATCACTAATAAGAATATTTTGTATAGATACATATAAATAATACAATCCTATTTTCATTTTATTGGTTTTTTTTCAGTACTTATTGTGTGTCAGGCATTATTCCAGGCACTTTCTCTGCACTATTTCTAATCCTCAGAACACTTTCATTAAGTATGTTCATACTGTTTTAGACGTGTATTTATTGAGACTCCATGAGGTTAAGTTATCTGTCCCAGAGTCAAACAAAGTTTCCTGACATGAGGTTTAAATATAAGTTTATTTTTAGCCTCGTTCATGATCTTTCATGAGCTCATTCTTACCAGCAAATAGCTTTGACAATAAAGTCTGTATGTAACTCAGCGCCATCACATTCTCTGTTTGGCTTTATCTATGTTTCCCACCATATGCACCCACCAGCTCTGAGCACCCGCACGTGTGTACGTGCATTATGTATGTACGTGGGCACGTGTGTGTGCACACGCGCGCGCGCACACACACACACATATACTTCTCTCTGCCTCTCACTCACTCATACTCTACATTCCACTGGGGATGGGATCTTCACTCATCCATGAGATGTTCAGTGCTTTCTTTCCTCTGTGCTTTTTCACTTGTGCACGCTCTTCTCTCTCATTAGGGTTCTTGGTTAGTCAACAGTCTTCAGAAGAAATGCTCATTAATGTGTGAAATGTTAATAAATTGCTTTTTGCTAGAGTTAAATATTTCAGCTATTCTTTTAAATATTTATTTTTGAGAGGGAGAGACAAAGTGAGAGCAGGGGAAGGACAGAGAAAGAGGGAGACACTGAATTGGAAGCAGGCTCCAGGCTCCGAGCTGTCAGCACAGAGCCTGATGTGGGGCTTGAACTCACAGACCATGAGATCATGACCCAAGCTGAAGTCGGACGCTTAACCGACTGAGCCACCCAGGCGCCCTTAGTCCAACTATTTTTTGAAGAAAAGAATGTTGATTGTTCTCTGATACAAATCAGTTGGGTTTGCAATTTCTTTCCCTGATATGTTAGTCTTTATATTTCTCCTTCATTTTTTTTTCTCTTTAAGGCTCCCTTTCCTCAATATTTTCCTTTTGCATCTGTTGGGATGTGAATACTGAAGTCTCCTTGGAGACTTCTTACTGTAAAATACTGAGCCATTTTATCACAGGACTGGGTAAATACTGTGACTTATTGTGGTAAGACCAGTTTAATGGCAAGGAAATGCTTATGTTCCAAGACCAATAATTACAACCCATTCCTCACTGGCTTCCCTGCTTCTAGCATGGCTCCCCTGCAGTCAACCCTTTGTGTAGCTGCCAAATTCATTTTTCTGACCTGCTGCTCCGACAGTGCCACCTCTCTTGTCAAATCCCCATGGTGGCTCACTATTACCCTTTGTGTCCATCCATACCCAAAACTGTGCCCTTAGCATCAAGACCCTAACTCTCTCAGGTCTCCCATATTCTAGACCTACCCAGTGTTCTGCTGTGCATGCATTCACATTAGTCCTAGTGCCAGCCCTCCATGTGTCCCTAAGCCACTGGGGGCATGCCAATGAACTCTGAATGGATTTCTGAATGCTGCTGCCTTTGCTTTGAAATCCCTTCCAAAGACTCCCAGCCCCCAACCCCACTCTTTGTCAAGGATTATCTCCTGAAATTTCACTTCCTTCTCAAGGCCTTTTTCATCTAATAAATATATTGTGCTCTGTGTATTTCATTGTTTTAATCGTGGTAAAATACATACAAAATCACCATCTTTGACCAGTTTTAAGCGTACAGTTCACTAGTGTCAAGTAGGTTCGTATTGTCATGAGTTGAATCTCCAGAACTCTTCATCTTGCAAAACTGAAACTCTGTGCCCATTATACAACAATTCCCCATTCTTTCTCTACCCTCAACCTCCGGCAACCTCTGTTCAACTTTCTGTCTCTATGATTTTGACAATTGAAGATAGTTCATGGAAGTAGAATCATAAAGTATTTTTCCTTTTGTGCCTGGCTTATTTTACTGAGCATAATGTCCTCAAGTTTCATCCATGGTATAGAATGTGTCAGAATTTCCTCCCTTTTTAAGGCTGGATAATAGCCTAGAGGTATATGGCTAGACCACATCTTGTTTATCCATCCATCTGCCAGTGGGTATTTGGGTTGCTTCCATCTCTTGGCTATTGTGAATAGGGCTGCTGTGAACATGGGTGGACAAATATTTCTTTGAGAACCTGCTTGCAACTCTGTTGGGTATATACCCACCTGTACATCTTTAAACTTAAAAAATAGTTTTCGATATTTGCTTAAAGTGGGTTTAAGTAGAACAAGACAAAAGCAACTACTTTTAACTGAAGGGATTTGCTAATATTAAGACAGATGTCTCTGCTCCAGAGCCCAAGGGGAATAAATGAATATTTTATAATGAACTATGAGTGGCACTTTTAGAAGCAGTGGGAGGGATGCTAATCTGAAAACCTGTGGAGTGTAGTAAACCACATAAGTGATGTAAAGTAACTATACTTTAGGCTTTAAGTATTTTAATTCTTAGTCTTTATTTTTATGTCACTTATCGTAGTTTGATGATGTCAAAATAATATGTGTGTGGTAAAAAATTGGGAAAGCATAGAAATCTGTGTGTATAGCCAGTTTGCTAGGTGAAAAGTACACATTGCTCTCCTTGCCAAGACAACCCCCTCCCTCACCCTAGAAGAGGTGTGACTGCCTCTCCTGCCCCTCAGGGGTTGCTCCAGGTATAGAGAAAGCCCTGGGGAGCAGGGCTGGAATACTGTGAGTTACATGGAATACTTAGAGGATCTCTGCTAATGTGGCTCCTGTCCTCTCTGTTTACACCAGATTTTACCTCTGACTGTTAGTCCTCTGAGGACAAAAAGAGACTGGAAAGAGGACTCCAAGGAAAACTGAACCAAGGGCAAAGATTCTTCTCTAAGACTCCTGGCAGGGCTGGCCAATGTGCCCTTTCTCTCTTCCAGGCAGGAGGCCACTTGAGGCCATGCGTCAGAGGCAGAGGCCTTTCCATGTAGAGACCAAGTTTCCAGCATCTCCTCTGGTTGCTGTTAAGCTTCAACACTTGCACCATAGCTCTTTGTCCTTGACCTTGACTCTATTGCATGACACTACTCCCCAGGTGTGCCTGCAGTTGCATGGCCTTGGGCTTTTATCTACTCTCAGCCTGTGCCATTGCATGGGTCACGTGAATGTCTTCCTAAGCCTACAGCATTGGCCCCATATTCCCCAGTGAGGTTTGCCTGGTGTAGCTCAGATTTAAGAAAACAAAAGCACTTCACATTCAACAAGTACACTGCAATTTTGTACTTCTCTTGTCTTTCTTTAGCTCTCCTTATACAGATGCTAATATAAACCTATTTTTTGAGATGATTTTGTTATGCAAGAGAAGACCAGTATAACACATTTGAAGAAAAGTCCTCCCCACCCCCTTGCTTATTATTTCTTATATCTTCTTCTGGCTCTGATGGCAAATTCAATTGAAAAGGAGCTGATCTACCCACTTTTACTTCTAAAAGTGCCATAGAATTTCTCACAGAGCCAATCTGAAAAACCCAATCGATATGTGCTTACACAGCAAATGAGAGGCACGGTTCTCATTTGAAAGTTAAGGTCCCTGTGAGATCATATTGGAAAGCCAAGCTTCCTTCCCTTTCAGCCTACCTCCCTTCTGTCTCCAGGGGTTAGTTCTGGTCATTTCCCCTTCCTGCTTAATCCCCAGCCTCCATATGCCATCCATTCTCCTGAACTTTTTATTTGGGATCAGGATTTGGAACTGGCCCTCATCCTTACGGTTATTCACAGCAGGTCGAAGAAAATGAAAATAATAAAGGGATTCTGATTCCTTACGAGTCAGCAGTTTTGCTGAACAGACCTCTTGCTCTCTTTAATATGAGGCCAGATGTATATTGATAGGAAATTGTTGAAAAAAATATCTTCTAGGTTCTTTACAAGAATCAAGATGTGTTTTTCACTCCTATATCTTACTTTCTAGCGTAATTATTTTGGTGGCTTTTAAGTGACAGGGCTACAGCTTTTGAGATAAGCTCAGTAAACTGAATGAGGAGACCACAGAAGAGGGTCTTGGTGTGGCTGATGTTATACTGTAGCCACATTATACTGATGTATACTGTAGAGGGGGGGATCTCTGCTGCATCCTGTTTATCCTTTCAAGTATCTGAGCTCTTTATTTTAAGTGTATTTATTTATTTTGAGAGAGAGAAAGTGCACGGTGCATGCAAGCAGGGAAGGGGCAGAGAGAGGGAGAGAGAATCTCAAGCAGGCTCCATGCTGTCAGTACAGAGCCCGATATGGGGCTTGATCTCACAAACCATGAAATCATGGCCTGAGTCGAAATCAAGAATCAGAGGCTTAACACACTGAGCCACCCAGGTGGCCCTTGAGTATCTGAGCCTGTGAATCAATCAGACCCTGTATGGCATCTTAGTAGAAGTGACCAGTGCTCTTTCTTTGATTATCTAAAGCATCTGTGTATCCTAATGAATAGTTCAGGTACCTTTCACGTCACATCCTCCCCTAATGCCCCATTTGTAATAAAGTTCGAGCTAAGCTGGGCTGTGTGTGTGTGTGTGTGTGTGTGTGTGTGTGTATGAATACAAATAAAATCAGTTCTCACAACTACCTAGAAACTATCTATTGTTGTCCTCCTTTTATAGATATAAAAACTGAAGGTCAGAGAAGTGACATCGTTAGTGTGACAGGTCTCACAGTAAGAGACAAAGCTGGGATCTGTGCTAGGGCTCTCCATTGCAAAGCCATTGCTGTCTCCATTCACTATCATTCTGTTGTTTTCGGTTGTAAAAACAATGATTATCAATCAATCTCTCGCCCCACCATTTTCTCTCGAATAATGTGTGGCTGATAGTAGTTGCCCAACAGTTGTTAATTCCATTTCATTCTTTTCCTCCCTTTCCTATCTTGCCAATTTTCTTTGTGGAAAGCATTCACAGGCTATCAAAATTCCCCAAACAGTTCAAACAAGTTCTGTGTATGAGCAGAATATAGTATCTGTCATAATGTTGGCCACCCCCAAAATTATGTTTCTATACACTATGCTTTTCAAATTGGGGCCAATCAACTTGTCATTCATTGAAATGTTTTCAGCTGAGCGTATGCTGATGCACAGGGATGCATATGTCACATTTATAGGAAAAAAATTTTAAATATCATTCCACTGGCATCAATTCATTGTTAACCAAAGACGAGGTTATTTAGATGCATTGAGTGTGGCTTTTTTGGATCACTCAGCTACTTATGGTTTTCCCCAGACTTTAAAGAAATTCTCCTACAAGAATATATTGAAAAATGGATCCTTCTGGTGAAGTAGGGAAAAATGATGAAATATACTACAGATATTAGAGAAATGATGCCATATTCAAGAAATTACAAAGCCAAAGCCAGTTTTTTAAGTTTCATCTTACACAAAGTTGCATCTTTTGCCTGAAGTTCTGTAATGGGGTCTCTGCTATATGACATCAGGCAAGGAGGTCCTTGATTAAGAATCCCTGTAGGTAAAATGCAGGATTACTGGTTATGTTTCTTGGAAATAAGGACAGTACAGATTTTTAATTGTTTTTGTAATTCTTTTTTTAATATTAATTTATTTATTTTGAGAGAGAGAGAGAAAGAGAGAAGAGGGAGCATGGGCAAGGGAGGGGCAGAGATAGAGGGAGACAATCCCAAGCAGGCTCTGCACTCACAGCTTGAACTCATGAACCGTGAGGTCATCACCTGAGTGGAAATCGAGAGTCAGACACTTAACCGACTGAGCCATCCAGGCACCCCAGGCAAGTACTGATTTTGAGGGCAACAGGAAGGTACTGAAGATTTAACCTGACTACTGTGTTTCTCATCCTGGAGAAGTCCAAGCTGTGGAAGTGGGATGGACATGAAGCTGGGATGAGCACCCGGAGTTCATGTCCTAACCAAACAGTGTCTCCTGAAGTCCAGAGTTGTAGTCCTACAGACTTGTCGACGTCTCCTCCTGGGGGACATCTTTCACTTAACTTGTCTAGACTGACCTCCTGTCTCTCCTCCCCAGACCCGTCTCCTTAGTATCATTTCCCTCAGTGCTTGGCAATCCCATGCTTCCAGTTACTTAATGCTACCCCTGATTCCTCTCTTTCTCTTTCTCTTACACCACATACACAACCCCTCTTTTACACCACACATTTGACCCCTCAGCATATTCTGTTGGCTTTGTCTCCACAATACATCCAGATTCTGGTCCTTGTCACCATCTCTGCTGCCAACACCTTGGTCCAGGCCATCCTCATCTCAAGCCTGGATTACCACAATAACCTTCTGCTGGCTTTCCTATTCCATCCTTGTCCTGGATAGGTTATTATCAATCTAGCAGCTTTATTAAAACCCAAAGCAGATTATTCTCCTCCTCTTTTGAAGCTGTCTACTGGCTCCTCATCTTCCTTACAGTAAAAGCCATAGTGCTTCTCATGATCTACAAGGCTCCACAGTCTCACCTTTGTTCCCCTCTGGTCTCTGTGACTGCCACCTCACTCTGCTCCAGCCCAAGATGATTCTTTACTCTTTCTCTCAGCCATAAACCCAGTGTTGGTCTGAGTCTGGATTCATTGCTGATGTTCCATCAAGTGCCCTCAACTAGTGTCTTTTGAATCTGTTCCAAAAATCATCTCAACACCTTCTGGAGAAAATGTAAGTCATCCATCCAATTTATCAGTGAGATAAATCAACTCTACTTCCAAAATATGTGTTAATGGGTTATTTTTTCATCATCTTCGCTGCCTACCAACCCTCAGCCCCCCACCAGTATTATTTATTTCTGGACTAGTGCTTTCCAGCTCTGTCTTTTCTCTCTGACTGGACTCACGTCCTAGAGATATTTATACTGCTGATTCCCTCACCTCCTTTCAAGTATTTACTCAAATGTTTTCTTCTCAAGGAAGCCTATCTTGACTACTCTATTTAAAATTATAACCAGTACATTTTTCTATTAGAGTATAAACTCCATGGAAGTGGGCATCATTTCTTTTGTTTTTAAATTGATGTATCCTAGGAGTGTAGAACAGTGTCTGACAATAGTAAGCACTCATTGCATATTAGTTTAATGAATGATTAAGCTAGAAAGTCCTGGTTTTATATCTGGATTTGATATTGTGGGACATTGGGCAATACACTTCAATCTCCTGAAATCTGGATTTTTCACTTATGGAGAAACTATGGTATGCAACTCCTACTTCATGATTTCATGGTGATGCTCAGATTTTCACAAAAACATTTAAAAATACAGTCATCACTGTGCAGTTGTGATGTGGCTAAAGATGCAGAGGTCATGGATGGCACATTGAGTTCATGGATGGCACGGTGAGGTTATGGATGGCACGTGGGCTTATGCCCAGCCCAAGAGCTGCCCTGGCTGTTGGCCCACATGGTTCATACTGATCCCTGCAATCTTGAAAGTCACATCCCAAGTTATCATGTGCTTTGTGACCAATTCTTGTGTGAATAATTGTGCTCTGGACTTCAAAAATACTGTTACCTGGGGTTTACAATTTTAATTTTAAGTAAGTTCTTTATTAAACATACTTGTGTCAGAAACATTTGTCATTTTCTGAAACTGATGATTTGTAATTAGAGCAGGTTCACTGGTGCCTAGAATTTTAAGAATCTTGGTTTAGAGAGTTCTTGATCATTTTTAATGAGTTTCCTACCTTTGGGCATTGTGTTACATGCCTTTATTCATCCTAAGATTTGTTAGCAGCTTAAAAATAAAATTTTTAATTTTTAATGACAAAAGTAGTAGAGATTCAGCCATAAATCTAAGGGTTTTCTAGAAAGGAGAGATGATTTTGCTCATTCATCTTGGGGACTCCTAGAATTGTTTAGGGATATGTTGTAGGGTGGCTGGAATTTCTGTAATTATTGGTAGAGATGGAGGCAAAATATTTTGTTCATATTGCTTCTCTAATTTTGTTCAGAATGTTGTACTTGGGAAACACATAGTATAACACAAACAACAGCATTAAAAGACACCAACATGAAGATAGCCAACAATTAAGTGTTTTATGACTAAGGAGACCATATCATTTCATAGGTGAATGACAACTTACCGTATAGCTGTTTATAGAATAACTAAGTATTATTTTTACTCTGATCAAAAATAGGAAGTTTGGGGGGTTTGGGTGGCTTAGCTCAGTCGGTTAAGTGTCCAACTCTTGATTTTGGCTCAGATCATAATCCTACGGTTTGTGGGAGCCCCCCGTTGGGCTCTGCGCTGACAGTGTGGAGTCTGCTTGGGATTCTCTCTCTCCCTCTCTCTGTCCCTCCTCTGCTCATGTTCATGTGTGTTCTCTCTCAAATAGAGAAACTTAATCAATAGAGAGCTCAGTACATTCCCACTTAAATGTTTTCTGTGTGATGAGACTGGTATTAAACTTTCTTCTCTCCTACCCATGAGGTTTTTAAAAAAATTATTTTATTGTGTACATAGCAGAAGATTTACCATTTTAACCATTTTTAAGTGTATAATTCAGTGACATTAAGTATATTCACAGTGTTGTGCAGTTATCACCACCATCTGTCTCCAAAACTGAAACTCTGTACCCATGAAACAGCTCCTCATTTCCTCTATCCCCAGTCCTTGGTAGCCGTTATTCTACTTTCTGTCTCTATGCATTTGACTATTCTAGCTACCTCACATAAATGGAATTGTACTCTACTTGTCCTTTTGTCTGGCTTATTTTATGTAGTTTAAATATTTTTAAGATTCATCCATATGGTAGCATAAATCAGAATTGTATTCTTCTTAATGGCTGACTAATATTTTATTGTATGGATATACCAAATCTTGTTTATATATTCATATGTTAGTGGACACTTGAGTTACTTCCACCTCTTGGCTATTGCGATGAAAGCTTCTATGAATATGGGTGTATAAATATCTGTCCCTGCTTTCAATGCTCTTGGGTATATACTGAGAAGTAGATTTGCTGGAATATGTGGAAATTCTATGCTTAATTTTGTTTTTGTATTTGTTTTGAGGGACTACCATACTCTCACCAGCTTTTAAATAAAATTTCATCCTCCTCAACCTCTAAAGAGTGCTTGAGCTCTGCCTTCCCAATTCCCAGACTGATTATGAAGTAGAAGTAGGATCATGGGTTGAGAGAATTAAATGGTGGGGAAAGGGTCCCTTCATGTCTGGTGAAGCTCTCCATGTCCTTTTGTGGTGGAGAATGCAGATAATGAGCCAAGACAAGTAGAAATAAAGCCAAGAACTAAGATAATCACCATAATAAGAAAGCTGGGGTAGGAGAAAGGAGGTGAATGTCAGCAACTTGGCAAGGAAGAGGCATTGGCACAATTGCACGATTGACAGAAGACAAGGAGGAAGGAAGCTTCTAAGAAGTGTTCCTGCTGTGAGTTGTGAGTTGTAACTACTAATTGTTCTTAGATAAACCTAAAGTTTGGAATCCCTCTCAAATTTTCTCTTGGCTGCTGAGTTGGGTTCCTGACATTTGATTCTCTGCAGAGACTGAGTCATATGAAGCCCATAGATACATGAGACTTACACCTGAATTGGCCAAAGTGGCTAAACTTTATGCTATTATAATAGCCAAATCTTTAATACTTAGTAAATGGAAAAAAAAAAAAAAAGAAAGAAAGAAAATCACTAGGAGCACCTGGGTGGCTCAGTCAGTTAAGTGTCCATTTTGGCTCAGGTCATGATCTCACTGTTTGTGAGTTTGAGCCCCGTGTTGGGCTCTGTGCTGACAGCTCAGAGCCTGGAGCCTGCTTCAGATTCTGTGTCTCCCTTTCTCTCTGCTCCTCCCCTGCTCACGCTCCGTCTCTCTCTCCTTCAAAAATAAATAAACATTCAAAAAAATTACTTTTTAAAAAAAGGAAAAATATCACTCCATTAGAAGCAAAGCAACAAGGTAATAATAAAATATTAATTCTTTTTTCTTTGGCCTTCAGGCTACAACTTTTTACTTAAAATAAATGTAGCTTTGAGAAGATTATTTTTGTTGCCTGCAGCACAGCTTTTCAGCTCTGACTTTAACCAGAATTGTGCACTTGAATATTCATAAGTACAAATTGCAAACTCAAATCAGAATTATTTTTATAGGATACCAGCTAGAAACAATGTCACCATTTATTTGGAAAAAAACAATATGGTGAGTGGGATGGAATGAAGTTCTGGTAACAAAATTTTCCTAACCCTAAATTGGGCTGTGTTCTGACACATGGTCTGATAAGGCAAAATATTTTAAATCAGTAGAGTCCTGGAAAACCCAGGACATATGGCAGCCTTAGTTTGGGTACTAAAATAAGATCCCTTACTCAGACATGATTTTTTTCAGTAAATTAAACAGCAGTACCCCACTACATTTATGGATTTCTTGACTTATTGATTCAGTCTCTTCTTAGCAGGGTGTAGACTCTCTTCAATGTATGTTTCCAGTTTTATCTTTTGATGCTACCCTCTCTCATGGTCTACCCTCCACCCATCTGAAATTACTTAGTTTCACTGTATATGCCATGCTGTCCACGCTTTGCATGTGTTCGTTCCTCTGTATGAAATACTTTTCCCTGTACTTTTTGCCCAGATAATCTCTGCTGATTTCTCTAGTTTAAGCATATCTCCTAGGGGAAGGTGTCTTATGCCACTTTGTACCCTTATCTTTTTTTTCCTGATGCTTTCTCTATGCCTTCAAGTATTCCTGGTAAACCTCTATCACAGTGTATTGCACATCGGATGAGAAATGTTGGTTTACTTTTTGTCGTCTCCCTAGGATAGTAAGCTGTTTGAGGGTACATTCGTTTGCTAGGGCTGTCATTACAAAATAACCCAGACTGGGTGGCTTAAACAACAGAAATGCATTTTCTTACAGCTCTGGAGTTTAGAAGCCCAAGATCAAAGTGCTAATAATGTTGGCATCTCCTATGGCCTCTCTCCTTGGCTTACAGATGGCTACCTTCTTTTTGTGTCCTCACATGGCCTTCTCTCTGTGCACAACAGCATTTCTGGTATCTTTTCCTCTACTTATAAGGATACTAGTCATGTTGAATTAAAGCCCCACACTTATGACTTTATTTAACCTGAATTCCCTCTTTATAGATCCTATCTCCAAATAGCACTTTGGGGAGTATGGCTCTAACATATGAATTTTGGGGAGACAGGCACACAATTGAGTCCAGCTAATGAGGACAAAGTCCATTTCTTATTTGAATTCGTATCTCTGCTTCCTACCAAACTGCTTGATACCCAGTAAGCAACCAATCAACAAATACGTACTAAAAGATCAGTAACAAGTGGATGAATAAATGAATAAAGCAACAGAAGACTGCCTTGTCAAGGTTTGAAGGAATCGGGACTTAAGAGGAGATATTCACAGAGGCGACAGCCAGAGTTGTAGTAAAGGACATGATTATAAAGAGAGAGAGAGTTTGCAGAGAAAAAAAGAGCAATGCTGCAAATAGGGAGGGGTAAACAAGAGAAGGACACAGCAGAAGAGACAAGGCGCAGCATAGATTGAACCTGGAAGAAAAGAGTTCGTGAGGTAAGGGAGGACATCCGCAATGTTAAATATTGAAGGAAGATGAGGTTACGGGATCTCATAGATAAAAATCATTGGTGCCCACCCCCCAGGATGGCTAAAATAAAAGAGATTTAAAAAAAATACCGAGTTTTGGCAAGGATATGAAACAACCAGAAACTCACACACTGCTAGTGGGATGTAAATTGTTACAACTATGACAGGAGAAGATAGGATTCAGTAGGCAGAAAGGGAAAGATTAGCACCCGAGGTCCCTGGGTGGGGAAAATCACCTATTTTCGAACAATGCTGGGAGTGTGTGTGTGACAACAGCAAACCCCCTCAGGTGTAAGTTTCCTCTTAACAAGTAACAGACCCCACCTACTACCCCTCAGGTTTCCCTTCAGGAATTTGACAAAAGACCTAAGTATGGCCATAGACCACCCCTCGTGCAATGAAAACAAGCCAATCAGGAATGGACAACCCAGCACCTAGAGCTATCCAGCTAATAAGGGTAGAATTTGAGAAGGAACAAGGGGGAAAGGAAGGGGGAGGGCTGACCAGAGCCTTATAAAACAAGGACCCTCCCCTATAGTCCTCAGGCATTCACTTTCTAATGTCCCCTTTCTGTAAGGGGAGCTTTCCTACTAGTCTTCATTTCTAATCTTATATTGTAATAAACTTTTGCCTACTGCTCATTTTGTGTCCACCTCTTCATTCTTCGAAGTGGCGAGACAACGATTCCCAGGTATTGTGGTGAAAAAAAAAAATCCTGCAACACAACTGCTCTGGAAACTGGCAGTATCTATAACATTACAACTGAAGATATGAATACTCTGTGCCCCCTGCCCCGCCATTTATTTCTAAATGTATACTCAGTAGAAATGTGTGCGTGTGTTTATTGAAAGATATATACTAGGATGTTCATAGCAGCACTATTCATAAAATCTCTCAGATTGGAAGCTACTCGAATGCCCATCAAAAGTGAAATAGATAACACCTTGTAACATATCCACACAATGATAAGTTACAGGAACGAGATGGATGAACTACAACTACGCTCAACGTTATGGATAAACATATAATTCCAATGTTGGACAAAAGAAGACACATGCAAAAGAATACATATGGTATGTTTCTTTTTATAGGAAGTTTACAAACAAGCAACAGGACTGTATGGCTTCAGAAGTCAGGATAGCAGTTAACTTGTTGAGGAAAGGGGCAGTAAGTGACAGGAAGACATGAGTAGGAAGTCTGGAATTCTGCTAATGTTCTGTTTCTTGGTCTGGGTGCTGGTATATAGGTGTGTTCAGTTTGTATACATTCAATGAGCTTTTCATTTATGATTTGTCCACTTTGTGTATATTGCTCTTCAAGAAACATTTAAAAAGCAATTAAAATTCAGTAAGTAATGAAGTGACGTAATATTCTGATGATCTGACCTAAGCAAAAAGAAGTTTTAAAGTTTTGGTGTCTAAGAAAGCATTACTGAAGAGAGGATAACTATGAAATTTTGTTGGTGGAATGAAGGAACAGATTATGAGGGTTTTTGTCTGACTTAAGACATTTGGCAGCAGGAGAAGTAAACCCAAGCTATGTAAGCATAGCTGGAGCAGAGAAAGAGATTTTACTTCATTTCGGTTTTTTTCTTTTCATTTAAAGTAGGGAAGAACCCAAGAATAGAAAGGTATTGCAGGGGAAGGAAAAATATTTTCTCTTTTCTTCTAGGTTCTTGGCAGGGGCCCCTGTAACAAAAGACAGATTAATAAAAGAAAAACAAACAATTTTATTAACATGTATATGTCATAGATATGAGAAATAAGTGTGGTTAAAGAGATGGTTTAGAATTCAGGCTTAAATAACTATCTTCAGCTAACTCAAAGAAAGAAGGGTGTGGGGAAGGCCACTTAAGAGGAGGTGACCAGGAAAACATAGTAAACAAGGGAAAGGTTGGTTATGATTTAAGTCTTCTCCATTGATAAAGAGTCTCTTGTGACTTGGACCTATTTTCCTCTTTCTAGTACTGAAAGGGAGATACCCTTACAGATGGAGATTTCCTTTATAAATGTAAATTTCCCTTACAAAGGATAACTTATACCATTTTCAGAGCTTCTCCTGTGCCTGCTGTTTCTCAAAAGCAAATCTTAACTGGAGAGGCATATTTGGGGTGGCATACTCTGGATTCCTATAGTATCAAGGAGGGGGAAATTTGAGGTATCACTGAGGAGGCATGTTGAAAGTAAGTCTCAGAGAAGGCATTGATGAGGGAGCGTGGGGCAAGCTGAGGGCAAAGTACAGGCTAACAGCACCCCCCCCCCCCCCCCCCCCCACCAGGTAGGTTATGTGTGATATTCTTCAGACACTGGTGGCTGCCCAAGAACAGGGAAAAGGAAAGAAAGCAAATGGTTGGCTGATAGAGATCACAGTCCTACAGGACAGGAGTCTTCTGCAGTTTACAGATAATTTAGTAAACTGCAAGAAAAAGGCAATCTTATCCATAGTCTAAACTCCAGAAACCTATAGACTCTGTTTCGTAGAACCCTAATACCCTCATCAAGATGGAAAGGGGTTTAAGTGCCTGCCATTGTGATGTGGGGAACTAAGGCAAATGAAAAATTAAATTCCCTTACTGCCTATGGTCCATTGAGAAGTCCTTGAAACTGGCAGAGTGACCTCCCTCTGGGAGCTCAGCTGCCCTGATGATGACACTTTGCTATGGGCAAAAGGGAATCTTGGCTTTATATTTTTCCAACCCCCAGGATCTTGTAAGTCTATTTTAACATACAAAAATTCCTTTGGAAACTTCCTTTATCTCAACTTTCCCAAGATACATGCTGACAATCATACTTCAAGCTTATGGCCTCCAATATACATCTGAAGGGTCTCATGACTGAGATTTTACTAAATGGTAACAAATGGTGTTTCTATAGCAAAGGCTAGCCCCTCAAGGTCCCGGGAACCTTGCTTCCAAAATTCCTCAAAGACTACTCTATCCCTGACCCCCTCCCAACCTGAGGGTATGTAAGGAGTTATCTGTCACGACCCTAGTGCAGCTCTTCCTGCCCATAGGTCCTATCACCAGACTTTAATAAAATCACCTTTTTGCACCAAGACATCTTCAAGAATTCTTTCTTGGCCATTGGCTCTTACCACCCTACCATCATCCCCCAAAACATCAGCGTGAAGATGGGATTAGGGACAAAGGTAGAAAGTGTGGGTCCTTGGAAAAGGATCAAGCCCTCTTCCTTAGGTATAGGATGGCCAGGCAGCAAGGAAATTGAGGCTCCTGGGCTCCTGTAGGTGTCTGAGTCCAGTCTAGAACATTAAATGTGGGAGGTGGGTGTGAAGATGGGTCTTAAAAGAGTGCAAGATTAGCAATCATGTCAGCAGGGAACATACTGGTGAGACAAGAGAAGAATGCCTGCTTTGCATGACTCTGGAGGGATCCCATGAGCCTCCTATGCATTTTGTGGTACAATGGTGTGGAGTTCAGGGTGAAATGGAGAGACAGCGGTCAGAAGTGTTGCCCACACAATGTTGGGCATAAGTAAAGTTCTAAAAAGGTGAGCGGTTCCAGAAGGATCTTTACCAAATAGCTCTGCATGGTCTTCAGAGTTGCTGTTTGGCAGGGGTCAGTTGGAGTGTCCTGGGAGAGAGGGTCAAAGGGACTAGGGGTTGGGGAGTGCGTTCAGTCCCCAGAGGGAAGGGGGGAGACGGCAGGCCAGGCCTTTTCTGGCCTCAGGAGAGATTTCTTGTCCTTCCTAAATTTCAACTCTTTCACCCCACATGCACCTCAGAGTGAGCATTTTATTGTGGTCACAACCTCTTTATATAAAGCCCCTTAATAAATGGAAACTCAGGATAAACATTTTTTTACATAAAGAGATGAATCCCTCACATTCCGTGGCAGTGGTCTTCGTGGTTGTTTACAGATGGATTCACATCTGGAGATCCTATCAGCCCCAAGAGGCCCATGACATTGTGTCCGATATTTTTTTTTAATGTTTTTATTTATTTTTGAGAGAGAGAGACAGAGTGTGAGCAGGGGAGGGGCAGAGAGAGAGAGGAAGACACAGAATCCAAAGCAGGCTCCAGGCTCTCAGCTGTCAGCACAGAGCCCGACACGGAACTCAAACTCACAGACCGCAAGATCATGACTTGAGCTGAAGTCGGACGCTTAACCAATTGAGACACCCAAGACACCCAGGTCTAATATTCTAATGTAAGAAAAGGGTCCCTAAAATGTTGGTGACTCCAAGCGAAAGGTCCCTGTGCCACGGGAGAGCTGCAGATAGAATGGATTTCTTAACCCAGAAGCCAGGTCCCTCATTTATAAATAATACCATCAGTTATGTATGCTCTTTTTGTTTTCTAAAAAGTACACTTGAAAATATACTCTTTTTACTCACAGAGCCATTAAATAGAGGCTCATTTTACCACCTGGGTTATTAGCCCTGACTAGCCTTCGACACGGAGCTAGGTTTTTATCCACATGAAACCCTCTGTCACCACCATCATTATCTGCTGCTTCTACCCCAATTTCTCATATTACACACTATCTGCCTCATTACCCCAAATTGGAGAATTTTAGGCAGAATCATCTGAGAAAATATCGGAGGTAAAAAGAAGCCATTACAGGCTGTTGATGTCTTGTTTGCTACTTTTCTGCTCATTTTACTGCTCTTAACCCCCTAAAAAAGGAACTGAATTATAATCAACTGCAATTTATCAGTGCTAATGGAGGGGAGAAGAGACACTGGTAACACAAGATTGCAAGTAATGAGAGATAAATGTAGGGAAAAGACAACATATGAATATGTGCTTTTTAGGTATTATAAATATCTGCCCTGATAACTTTGGGATTCAACTAGAATGTCTGTGGCCTGGGATGGGGAAGGTGGTGGGATAAGACTAAGTAGGGCTAACGCAAACTTGATCATTGGCAGAGGCAGGGCGAGCCGTGTGGGAGAAAACAACAAACAGAAAATTGAGAGCTGATTTGCGGCCAACTACAATGGAAAACAGACGGTATATCTGAGCCAGGTTGGCATATGCCATTCATTTTCTCGTTTGAAAAAATTGCCACATTACTTTTATTCTATGATTGGTGTTGCTATGAACCACCTGAAAGTAGACCTTTCTTGTTGGTGAACCCCAGGGAAAATTCACGTGCAGTATGGCTCTCAAATTTTATTTCTGTAGAAATGGACATACAGCGTGGTGCATGTCAGTCTGATGAAGGGGCCCCAATCTGGACTGTCCTTTGAAGCATGCACATGTGAAATTGGAAGACCGGCTGTGGCTGTCTGTGGGTAGGACAATGTATTCTTACCACGCTGACATCTCATTTCTATAGGAAGGCAGGGATCATTTTGCTGGATTCTGCACATAAGTCAAAATAAATCAAGATCTGCATTAGAACTGAAATCTCGATTACTTTTTCCATTAGATTTGCATGGGCTGTCTATGCATTAGAAGGAGAGAAGGGGCAGACACAGAGTGGCAAAGAAACCTTTATTTATAATTTATTTTTTGCATTTTAATTCTAGCCAAAAGAATCAGCCATGTCAGAACTTAGGGTTTTAATGACTGAATGTGAGACAAATCTAAGCATTCCTACAATTGTTTCCCTTTCTAAAATGTTGTTTTCTGTCTTGTCCTTAACTGTCACCTATGGGGTCATGTCAATCCATGACACATGAGACACCCTTCATCCTTGAAAGCTCATACTCCAGAGTCACAGTTTCTTAATATTTGTTTGGTTAAGTGCCACCTTTCAAGACCCAGTTATTACTGTAGCCAATTAACTAGTTCACTGGCTCATGAAAGCTGTAATGCTTCTGGAAGCAATAAAATTAAAGCTCAGAGCTCCTTTAAAAAGGCAGAGAGAATTGGCAGGGCTTTCTGTTGTTGTTGTAGGCATTGTTAGCTGTCCTTCATGTCTGAGAAGGCTGAGCTATCAAGAGTTTTACTGTATCCTTTGATGTATGAAGAATCCAATTCAGAGCTTACCCTGTGTACATTTTGCTGAGACCAAGCCAGTATTCGGGTTAGAGAGTAGGTATTAGCAAGGTCTTCACAGCAAAGGTTTTTTGCCCTAATAAATGCCTGGTTAGCTCTTTATTTCTCTTTCCTCTGAGTCCAGAATTAGATCACATTGTCCAGCCTCCTCCCCCTTGAAGTAGGAGTGTCCCTGGGATCGAGATCTGTCTGATAGAATGTGCTAGAAAAGTAATGTTCATACCTGTAGGCCTGGCTCCATGGTCTTTCTGGCATTATACAGACAAACGTGGTAACTTAGAGAATCTGGTGTTGAAGGTGATGGAGCCATGTGGTAAAAGGAGCCTGCGTCCTTGAATCATTGCTCTGAGGACAACTGTCCACTGGTTTGGAGGAATCTTTATCGAGAAAAATAGACATCTGTTCTCTGAAGCCACTGAGACTTAGGTTTTATCTGTTAAATCTTTAGTTTCTCCTTAGCTGGAACTCTAGACCAGCATATGTCTAAATTTAATGCATGTTGACATTATTTTGGCCCCCTATGACAAGCGATTTTAGATTCACTCTTGTTACATGAAGGTCTGTGTATCTGCCAGAATTAACTATTCCAAATCCTTGTAAGACAGAAGTTTTTTAAAGATCAGTTAAAATTAGCGATCAGAAAGCCTCAGTATGCAAAGCACTCTGGAAGGTGTTGGGTAGGGACAATGGCTATGGAATCAATATGATACTGTCAGAGCACACGGAAACAAGGGTGACCTCATACGGTGCACACGCTCTGTAACTGAATGTTCAGAACTCAAAAACAGTGGTTACTAGAAGGGGTGGGGGGTCTGAGGCTACACTAAGCTGACGAACCAGTGCTTGAACTCTTGGAGCTGAGTTGGTTCGGGTTTCCTTCTGAGGCTGCCTCAGGCCCAGGGACACAGATGGAGACAGTCATAGCAAGAGTGACAGTGCTTTTCACCCACGGTCCCACCCACGAGGTTTTCTTGCACTCTTGCCAGAGATCTTTGTATTAGGCTCCCCAGACATACCTTAGCCCTTTCAGGCTGTTTTTGTGGAAATAAACAAAGACGAACCACATGAGGAAAAACATGCTGTTTATTCTGGGCTTGTTAGAGCAAGAGAGGCAGTGATGGTTGCTTGCATTTGGCAGAGATTGAAAAGCAGGCAGAGGATGGGACAGCTTCACAGAGGAAAAGGGGAAGGCTCCAGGGGTGCCCTGACTGGAGGCTGCCGGCCTCAGGAAACTAGAGGTGTGTTAACTAGAACCAGAAGACCTATGCCATTGGGTTAGGGGTGCGTATGTGGCTTTCTCTGGTTGGTCTAAGTTGGAAGTGAGGTAAAACAGTACAGAAGCTGTCAGTTATGAACTAAGACCTGGCCATTTGGGGTAGGTTAGCTTCTTGCATTGTTTCTAGAGATAGCACTCTGGCTTCCTGCAAGGCTGAGTTGCAGCAGGCCGGTTTCCTGGGCTATTTACTGCAGATAGGGTGTTGGTTCCCTGTAGATGGGGGGTAGGAGGGCAGGTTGCCATGTGTTGTGGGTCAGAGTCTATTTTTTACATATGTTTGGCCGTTGCTTGTATGTATATTCAGTCTCTTATTTGTTTATTTATTTTAACAATTTATTTTTAAACAGACCTCTTTCTTCCTTGCAGAGGACAGCTGACTGTCCCCTTCCACTGTCATATTAAAAACCTGCCCACCCTGCTGACCATAAACCTGTCCCTGAGGTTGAATCCCAGGAAATTCAATGCCCTCCCTGCCTGGGAGCAAGTCTCCTTGTCCTTCTTGGGAACCTCTCTCAGAAAGATTTGGCAGTAAAATTTATCTCATCAGTTTTAATCTCATTGGTCCTCAAAAACTTTTTTCTATTTCTGTTTCTCCTGGGGGCTGTGGCATCCTCATGCAAGCTGGTCTGTTGGTGGCTGCTCACTGTGGCCGCTCCTGGGTGGCCAGGCAGGGCAGGCCTCCCATTGTGTTGCATTTAAAAAAAAAAAAAAAGAAGAGAGGAATTAATGTAAAGAGCTGTGCTAACAAGTGGGTAGTACTATTGGGTGTGTATAAATTCATGCATATTTTTCTTTTTAAGCCTATTGGTTTATTCTGTTTTTAAATCAGAAATGGATCCAGTCAAAAAGAAAAAAATAAAATAGTTTGCATTTCCTTCTCATGCTCCCCTTTTAGTGGCTCAAGGCTAATGACAGAAAACCCCCCAACCCATTTAGCATTCTCTGTGTTTAAAAGACTCTCAAGTATTAGCTCTTGGGAAGCCCAGCATTTTAAAACTTGCAAAATAGGCAGGCAGGGCAAGATGCCATGTTTCCAACTCCCTGGGACTCATTTCAGGAGTTTGATTAACTCTTTGGTTCAAAGTATCTGCTTTGAAGAAGAGGTAGGGGGCATTCAAATGAGGGATGCTGTCTGCCAAGATCAAAGCGGCATTGCACATTTTAAAGAGTCTAATTCACAGACCCTTGGATAGTTGTAGCACCGACTTGAAGCCTATTTGGTCAGAAGTGGCCACTTGAGCAGTCTTGGGGGTGGGCGAGGGCTTCTTTGTTTTGGAAAGTGCTTCCCACCCAGAGGAAGGAATGTGAAGTGAGGGAGCCCTCTTTTGGACAAAAGCTAAGGAGGAAAGTCAGGGACAGTGGGAAAGACCCAGTCAAGGCTGGGGAAGAACACATAAGCTAAGGACTCTTGGTTTGCCTTATATTGGCAGGTAGCTCCTCAGGAGAAATAGTCTGAATTCAGATCATGGGAAAGCCAACGTGCATTTTTAAGACAGAAGGTAAAGGGTATACTGCCTACAGGGAAAAATCTTCCAAATATATCTAGACTATAGGTTACAGGGTTAGAATTTTTTTCTTCTTGTTTGTTTGGCTAAGATGAGGAACTTTAAAGGTGGGAATAGGGTTGGTGGAGGTGTGTGTGTGTGTGCGTGTGTGTGTGTGTGTGTGTGTGTATGTGTATGTGTTTTAGGGAGCTGGCATCAGGTACTGTCTTCTGTTGGGGCATGAACATAGGAATGCCATTCAAATGTATCCCATTGTGGTCCTGGATCCACTTTCTTTGCTTTCCTCAAGACCAACTGGCACAGGTGATCCAAGTGGAGATAACCCATGACTGTTTTGAGTACTAACTTTGATGAGTGTGGTCAGTGGCTTCTGATAGGGCCACCAAGGATCCCACCTCCTGGAATTCATACCTTCACTTAATGCCCTCCCCTTGAAAGTGGGCTGCATGGAGTGACTCACTTGTAATGAAAAGAACACAGAAAAGGTGTCGGGAGGTCACTTCTGGATAGGTTTATAAGAGACTGTGACTTTTATCCTGCTCACACTTCTTTCTCTCTTGTCCTCTACCTTGCTTCCCTTGTGCCACGGGGAGGCCCACATAGCAAAGCAGCCTCTGGCTAATGGCCAGTAAGGAGCTGAGGCTCTCAGTCCAACAGCCTTTGAAGTGTTGAATCCTGACAGTAACCATGCAAGTGGATCCTTTCCCTGGAAAGCCTTGAGGTGAGTCCAGTCCACTGTTCCCTTGACTTCAATCTGTGCCAGGCTGAGAAGGAGAGGGGACAGCTACACTGTGTCTGGGTTCCTGAGCTACAGGAAATGGGACACAGCAAATGTCATTTCCGCAGCAAGAGATAATGAATACATCGGGGTATTTCGCTCCGTCAATCTGCTTCTCCCTGACCCTGTCCATCCACATAGCTGCCAACTTCTGAAAGGATTTATCTTTCTTTAAAGTTTTTACCTCTTCCCCTGTCTCTGGTTTTACAGCCACAGCCCATTCCAAGGAAAGATTTAAAGTTCTTGGGGGAATTATAGGAAAATAGATTAAGAGCCCTGACATTTGCAGAATGTCCTCCAGCCACTTGTCCTCATTACCCACCCTTGGTTCTTTCGGTTCATCAAGTCTCATGTAGCTGTGCACCAATGAGATTGCCTTCGGCTGCAAGAGACATAAAATCTGGAAAAAAATATAGTGGGTTGTATGAGTAAAGGGTTTATTTTTCTCACACAACACAAAGTTTGGACTTAGGTGGTCAAGGATGTTATTTGAGCAGGGGTTGGCAAGATTTGTGAAAGACCAGAGAGTGTTTAGGCTTTGCAGGTTGTATAAGCTCTGTTGTAGCCACTCAAGTCTGCCCTTGTAATGTGGAAATAGCCATAGACGATAGGCAAATAAATAAAAGGCAAATAGATGGCAGCCATAGACAGTGTAAACAAATGAGCATGGCTGTCTACCAATAAAACTTTATTTATGGACCATAACATTGAGTGTCATATAATTTTATGTTTCATGAAATATGCTTCTTCTTTTGATCTTGTCCCAACAATTTTTTGTAAATGTGCATTTATTTTTGAGGAGGGTGGGGAGAGCGAGCAGGGGAGGAGAGGGGCAGAGAGAGAAGAGGACAGAGGATCTGAAGCAGACTCAGTGCTGTCAGCACAGAGCCTGACATGGGGCTCAAACTCATGAACTGTGAGATTATGACCTGAGCCGAAGTCGGACACCCAACCAACTGAGCCCCCGGGTGCCCCAGATCTCTTGAAGCCTGATTATGTAAAATACTTCCTCCCCATTTTTTAGCAGTAATTCATGTTATGTTATGTCAGGGCACACTGATGAGCTTCAAAAATTGGGATAAGCAAGTATTTCACAAATTTGACTCATGATTTTTATTTTTGCCCACCACGATTGCAACACACAGGCGTATCCCCAGGATCTAGTTAATGTGGGCACCTTGCAAGTCCCAATGCCACTTTAGCTAGTATGTCAGCACGGTTCTTGCCTTGGACAGCTTGTTATGGCTCATTTTATAAAAGCAGCAACTAAAATGCTTGCTGCAGTAGTTTCTAGTTCTTTCCTACTTTGAGTCCTTAACTTTAACAGGTTCCCTCGAAATGGATTGCCAGCGGGGAATTGAAATAATTCGTTGTTGTTGTTACGTTTTATGCTGGTTCCACAGAAGTATCTGTTTTGGGAAACCTCTGGAGAGACTGACTAACCCCACAAGACAGGGGGAAGTTAGCCCTTCACTGTATGGAGGGCTACAGAAATCTCAGGGTCTCTGCCTGTTGGCAATGTCTGCATGGGCACAGAACACCAGACTCTGGGGTCTACAGCTAGGACACTTTCTAGAAAGGGGAGATCTTATGTGGCATATTAAAAGAGATGGGCCTGGCACATTTACTTGGATTTGGACATTTAAAAATAAAACCTCTGAATAAAATAGCATGACAAATGTGATACTCACTGCAATACAACCACTACCTTCTGGCTCTCTGACTAGCTGTGGCCCTTAAAACAAGTCAGTCACTTCTTCACATCTCGCTCGGTTTCCACTTCTCACAACCTGCTCCCATCTCGCTTTAAAAGGATATAAAATAATGTGTAAGATCACAGGCTTTGGCCTCAGACAGACTTGGGTTCAAGTTTCGGCTCTGCCACTTTCAGTCTGGGTGAGCTTGGACAAGTTGCTTGATCACCAGGAGCCTGAAATCCTTCTGTAAAATGGGACTAACATGATCAATTTCCTACTTTGTTTTCAGGATAAAATGGGAAAATATATGTAATACTCTTAGTGTAGTCCTTGACAGCTAGTTTGCACTCAAAAATTTGTCACATACCAGGAGTCTTTTGGTAGAATCATGTGATCCTTTTACTTACTACTTACTAAGTCCCTTTGTGTGATACACTCTCAATTTAAAACTGTATTGAAGTCTTTGTTCTGAGAGTTTACTTCATTAGACAAGCCTAGTCAGCCTGTGTGATATTTTGGAATTCCTTTTCCAAAGAATAGCTAACATTTATTGAGTGCTTATGACAATCCAGGCACAGTTTTAAGCACTTTGCATGTATTATTTTATTAAAACTCACAATAACCACATAAAGACAGGAGTGTTGTTAATTCCCACATTAGGAAGGAGGGACTGAGGCATGCTCACCTTGTCTGAAGTTATTCAGCTGGTAAATGGTAGAATGGGTAATGCCACTAGGGTCAGTGGTTCCCAACTGGTGGGGGTCAGTGGTTCCCAACCTGATCCTCCCCACGGAACATTTAGCCACGTTTTCACAATTGTCCTAACAGTCAGTTGGGTGCTACTGACCACCCCAAAAAGAATTTTCTGGCACAATTGTCAATAGGGCCAAAGTCGAGAAACCTTTCCTGGGCTGTCTGATTCCTGAGTTCATGTTCTCAGCTATTTCTTTATCCAGTTTCCATATATTTTCTACAGATCACATAAGGACAACTTGAATACAAAGTGACAACTCCTGGGTCTCCTCGGGTTTTATGTGCCCTTCTGAAAAAACTTTAGGAGTAATTAAGAATGGCTATGATTTGGTTTTGCAAAACAGTTAATTGTAGAATGAATAATGTTAAACATCCAGATGTAACAGAGTACCAGAAAAAAAATTAAAAAAAAAAAACATCCCCCTCCTTCAATTCAGAAAGAGCAAGTTTCTGTGAGTAACACACTGAAGTGATGCTTCAGTGGAATTGCAGAATACTCAGGGGGTGGCCCCTTGGGCGGTGACAGTGACTCCAAGCAGAGGCTTGCCCTCCAGCTTTCTACTGAAGCCTAAAGAACTAGGCAACAGGTAACAGAATTTGTGACAGCCCTGGAAAAAAGCCACAAATACTTTTGAGGTAGAGGCATGACCACCAAAGAACACCAGGGAGAGAGGTAAGGTCCTGCCCTCATGAGGCTTGTACTTATAGATGAGGCAGAAAATAAACAAATGAACAAGTAAATATGTACTTTGATATCTGATGCTGACGAGTGCCAGGGAGAGAATTATGGCAGAATGGGAGGGCTGGTACTGTTTTAGGCAGGGTGTTTGGGAAACCCTTTCTGTAAAGATGGCGTTTGAGTAGAAACCCAAATGAAGTGAGGGAATGAGCCACACAAGGCATAGGGACAGGTGTTCCGGAAAGCGATGCAGTCTGGGGGCAGGAAAGGCTATCTTTTTTCGCTCCAGGAAGAGCAAGAAGCCCCTCATGGCAGAGAGAAGTTGGCAAGGAGAGGCTGAGAGAGGGGGAAGGTCAGAAGGGCCAGGCCAGCAGGGCCTGCAGGTGGTAGTGAGAGCTGAGGCCTCATTCTGTGTGAGGGAGAAGGGGTAGGTGGTGGTGGGCAGGGATTTGAACGCATGTTCAAAGTGCAGTTTTCCAAAAGAATCACCTTTGCTGCTCTGAGGAGAACCAGCAGGAGGGGCCAAGAGTGGAAGCATGGTGGTTAGTAAGGGGTATTGTTTGGTTACAGTTATTGTGTTGGATCCCTCTTTTGTCATTAAACGAAAAAGCATGTCAAAGATGGACTTTGGTTGCCCTTCAGTCCTGGGCCCGGATCTTGGCTCTATCATGCCACTTTGACTTCCATCTGTGTCACAGAGATAGTTATCTCACATGACTATTGAGAGAATTGATGGAGAAGTGTTATATCGAGCACCTACCGTGGTTCCTGGCATTAAATGTCATTGGTGTTTATTAAATGTTCCTTTCATTCCTGCAATGGATTGAATGTTTGTGTCCCCTCCCAAATCCATGTGTTGAAGCCCTAACCCCCAATGAGATGGTATTTGGAGATGGGGCCTTTGGAGATGATTAGGTCATGAATGAGACTGGTGCCTTTATGAAACAGACTCTACAGAGTCCCCTCACACTCTCTACCTCATGAGGACACAGCCAGAAGACCACTGTCTGCAAACCAAGACATGGCTCCTCCCCAGACACTGAATCTTGTCTTCATCTTGGACTTCCAGCTTCTAGAACTGTGAGAATTAAGTGTATGTTGCTTAAGCCATCCAGTCCATGGTATTTTTGTAATAGCAGCCTGAAAATACTGAGATAGTCATTTTGACCAAGAGGACAGCTCTAATCGCTACATAAAATGGCAACATCCCCCCCTTCTTCCCCAACACCAGGCTCCCCAAATGTCCCACACCTAACTCTGTTTCTCTGTCAGCCCCATCAGGAATGGGAGTGCCATGAAGGCAAGGGCTCTTATTTCCTTGGTCACTGCTTTCCTACCACCCACAGTGGTATTTGACATCAGTACTTATGCCTCAACTGATATCTGATGAATGAAAAAAAATGAATTTGTTTGAATATTTATTAAAATGAGGACCTTGGGCTTGGATCCCTGGCAGCTCCATATGTGGACCACATCAAAAGCCCCAACTACTATCCAGTCAGTAGTCAGGGTTGATTGGGCTAATGTGCACGATTCAGACTTATTCATTACCTTAATTATATCCTTCCCAAATCTGAATGGTTTAGCTGGGTGGATGATCTTGCCTATAGATTGTTCTTCAAACTAGAATAGACAATAACATTTACTCTCTTTTTAGTATCTCTGAAACTGTTTTGAAGAGATATTTTAGATGAGAAAAAAAAACCCCTCTCCATCCTTTACTGTCTGGTATGTGAATTTGGGCTCAGAAATTGATAATCAGAAGCCATTTCTGCCAATCAGCTTGACAAGAGAAAAGAGATACAGGAAGATGCTGAAAGTGAGATTCTTAACAGGACTTGATGATGTCACACCTCCCAGAATACCCCTATCCTCTGACAGTGATAGAAAGCAATGTTTCTTGGAGTAATTGAAAATAAGATGACATTGGCCTGCCTGAAAAATAGGGTATTAATAACCTTGAAGGACTGAGGTTATTACATGGTTAATGATATTCTTTCCCCCCCTCCCCCCCCCCCCCACCCCCGCCCTTGATAGGTCATCTTTGCCATTAGTAACTGGAACAAGAGTTAAAATGCATGTGGCACTTCTAAAATGCCATTTCTTGTTGAAAGGTTAGCACCATAATGAAGTTTCAGGGAAACTATGAGGCCATCTCTCTTGTTTTCTTATAGTATGTATAGACAAAAGTCTCGTTATCAGCCAAGCCAAAGATTATATGATTGCAAAGTTAGTAAAAGCTTGGTTTCTAAACCTTCAGTGAATTGATATCATGAATGGTTGGGGTGTTAGAAGGATGAGTTATTCTTTTTGCATGTGCATTCCAACTGTAGGGAGCTCTTATACAAGATGTATGTGGGGGGCGGTTCATGGTGATTGACATAATTCTCTTGAAACTTCAAATATATGTCAAAATATCAGAAGTCCAACACTTGAGGCATATGATACAAGTAATCTGTTCAAGAAAAATTTTGCTTGGAATAAGGGTAGTCCTTCAAATTGTTTCCTTTGACTATAAAGAACTCATTATAGAAACTATGTTTGCCAGAAACTGGAAGAAGATGAAGTTGGATTCGAAGTGTCACAAAATGACCGATAGGACCCTGTCATACCCGAATCAAAGTTCAAGGCAAGTGCTGCTTTATTTTAACCACACACCTTCACCAACAGTTATGAAGAATTAAGAAGGAGTAAAACGTATAGAATTTATGGAGTGCAGAGCAATGCAGTGGCATATGAAACGTAGATGTTTAGCACCTTTTCCTTTACAAGGTCCTTCCTATCTTTTAGCTTATTGAACACTCAAAACAACTCTCAGAGTGGCTGTTTATCTTCTGCTCATTTTACAGGTGCTCAGGGGCATTTAAGAAAGTATTCCAAAATAGTACTCTTAGGTGGCTGAGCCTGGGATCCCTGTGTTTTTTAACTACCACGTCATGCTGCTTATCTAAGTCTGGTAAGATTTTGCTTTGCACGGACATCAGCTGCTCAACGCTGGGTGTTGCAGATGTGTAAATGAAGATGGCAAGAAATGCTCACGTTACTGCAAGGAGGTGATAAAATAAATGTTTAAAAGATTGTCAAAGCCACTATAGGGAATGAGTCCTGCCCCAAAGGCTGAAGAACAATTGGGTATAATCATGTGCCGTTTACTTGAGCTCCTTTCTAGGCTGAAGTGGGCATATTTTGCCTACATTTTAAAAATCACTTATTCTGAAGGCAACTAAAAAACCAGGAGAGTATAAAGGGCTTGTCAGGAAAAGTAGTGGTTCCTGATCACAGTTTTCTCTGTATTCTCCTCCTGCCATAACCTCCTGATTTTTGGAGCTCGGCATTTGCATGAGTATTGCCAGCTTGCTAACCTCCACAGTCTGGGTTTTAACAGTGGTTAAGTCTCCCGTGCTTTGGACACAAATGATTAAAAACAAGAAACTGCAGTAGCTTCCTAACTGGTCTCTCTGCTCCCACCTCTGCCCCTTCTAGTCTCTTCTTTTTTAAAAAAAAATTTTTTTTTTCAACGTTTATTTATTTTTTGGGACAGAGAGAGACAGAGCATGAACGGGGGAGGGGCAGAGAGAGAGGGAGACACAGAATCGGAAACAGGCTCCAGGCTCTGAGCCATCAGCCCAGAGCCTGACGCGGGGCTCGAACTCACGGACCGCGAGATCGTGACCTGGCTGAAGTCGGACGCTTAACCGACTGCGCCACCCAGGCGCCCCTTCTAGTCTCTTCTTGATGGCACAGTCTGAGTGATCTCATTAAAGATCATGTCACCCATCTGGTCCCATTCCCTGCAGTGGCCCCCCTGTCACTGGGGGTGAAAGCCAAAGTCCTTCTAAGGGCCTGGAAAGCCAGATACAACTGCCCACCTCCCTCTACCCCACTCCCTGCCCACCTTCCAGCACTTTCTCCTTCTCATTTGCTCAGGATCAGCCAGCCTGGCCTTTTTGCTGGGCAAGAAAGCCTTTCATCAGAGGTTTATTCTTCACCAGATTCAGATCTGTCTTCAAATGACTTCTTCTCACCCAGTCTTAATATGCAATTTATTTCACAGTCCACACCCTATCCCCCTTGGCCTGTTCTTTCATTTCCCCAGTGCACATACCCCTACATAATTTCCTCAGTGGTTACCTATGATATATTATCTGTTTCCTCAAGGATGTAAAACACATGAATGTAGCTTACAATGGGAAGGCTCATTTGTTTTGTTTTCTGTCCTTGTTTGTCGATCTAGCCCGTGTACCTAGATGATGCCTGGCATTTAGCAGATACTCAGAAAACATTTGTTGAATGAATAAGTAGAAATTTCTATTCTTAAAACAATTTTTTAAAATGTTTATTTATTTTTGAAGGAGAGAGAGACAGAGCGTGAGCAGGGGAAGGGCAGAGAGAGAGGGAGACACAGAATCCAAAGCAGGCTCCGAGCTGTCAGCACAGAGCCCGACACAGAGCTTGAACTCATGAACCACAAGATCATGACCTGAGCTGAAGTCGGTCACTTAATTGACTGAGCCACCCAGGTGCCCCTAGAAATTTCTATTCTTAATGATTATATAAACATTATTTATTGAGAATTAAGGAACTTCTGATTACATTTCCTTCTCTGCGGTTCCAATGTCATTACCTCCATGCAACTTAAGGACAAATGTTCAATTGATTTTGCTTTCTTGTTCTCTTCTGAAGCAAACGCATAAAATAGAAGTAGGCATGGTCCAGATGTAAGGCAAATTGAAGGTGACATTATTTTAAGCAATTGTTCTTTTTTCATAATATCTCTCCTCTGCTCTATTGTAAAATGTCTTTAATCCAAGCTATTTTCTGACCAAGCTTGTGTACATTCCTATAACCCTTGTGACTATAGAAGGCAAGAAGTAGATGGTAAGAATATTAGCTACCTGCTTTTGGGTACCTACTGTGTGCAAGATTCTATGCGTAAACCAGCGTTCCAGCCCCTTTCATTTACTATGTGGCAGTCAAGTGTGAGCTCCTGTCCCAAATGATTGGGAAGTCACTCTCTCTCTCTCTGTGTGGTCTCTGGAGGGTCCTTGGGACTGGCTTGCATTCCACCAGCTCCCAACACCTGACTAATCCAGTTCCTGGTTTCTCTCCAGTCACCAGCAGCTTTCTCACCACACCCAGTGGTGGTGTAAGGAGATTAGACATGGAAAAGAAAGGGAAGCTCTCAGCATCATATATCATTGCATCTTGAGTCTGTACACCGTATTCCCACATGCAGTTTCTTTCATTGACTGAACCTCTTGCTGGGGCCCATTCCTGCTAAACGGACCCCTCTTCCTCATTCTCCCCCCTAGGAATTCCTGGACACTCTACTTGTGATCCTCTCTGACTTTGTGAAGTGCTTATTTCAGGCTTTTGTCCAATTTTCCATTAGTTACCTGTCTTTTTCCTTATAAGAAAGACAGGGTGAGTTATAGGGCCCACCATAACTAGCTGTTGGGGCCCCTCCAATCTAAGACAATCAACATTTATCCTGCAACTAATAGAAGAAATTAGAGGAAATACAGCAGATATTCAAAGTCTGCATTACTTCAGGTCTGTATTACTCCTAATGTTAAGCTCTGGGGAGTTAAGGTATTATAGACGTTTAGAGTTAATTGCATCGCGTCGTATATCTTAAACTAATTTGATTCTTTTTCATAAGACTGACTAGTTTTCAGCTTCATAATACTGCTTAAAATGAAACTGTTTGGAGGAACATATACAAGGCCTATCAGATAATAGCTTCATTAATAGCATCCCATAATATAAAAGTAATTTCTATTTCTGTTTACTATTCCCCCCCCACCCTGAAATCAATATAAATATCATTAGTCTGCAGGAATCTACCTTCTTTGTTTTAAATATCGAAACATAGTTGCCATGCATTCCTTTTCTAAAATAAATTTTTAAAATTGAAATACAGTGTACATGTAGAAAAGCATCCATGCTATAAGCACACAGTTTGATGTGATCCATAATTTATATAAAGAAATAGAACATTAGCAACCAGAAGCTCTCCTCATACTCCCTTTTAATTATTATTTTCCCAAAGATAACCACTGTCCTGATGTCTAACACCAAAGATAATTTTGCTTGTTTTTGCACTTGATATAAATGGTATCCATAGTATGTGATTCTGTGTGTATGTCTACTCTTGCTTTTGAGATCCTCAGTGTAGTTAAACACAGCCGTGTTTTCATTGCTGCATACAACTCTACTGAATGACCGACTGGACTACAATTAAAACATTCATTCTAATATGAATGGAGATGTTTTTTGTTGCACATGTGGATACATTTCTGTTGAGCATATGTATACTTTAAGCTTCAGTAGGTACCACCTAAGAGTTATCATAGATGCCCTGACCCCCAGAATGAAATGATAGTTCTAACTGCTCTATAGTCTTGCTAATAATGTTTACTATTCTTAGTCTTTTTTAAAAAAAATTTATGTTATTTGAGAGAGAGAGAGAGAGCATGCGTGTGTGTGTGAGTGGAGGGGAAAAGCAGGGTAGAAGAGAGAGAGAAAGAGAGAGAATCTTAAGCTGGCCACACCCTCAGCACAGAGCTTGACTTGAGGCACTATCTCACGACCCTGGGATCATGACCTGAGCCAAAACCAAGAGTTGGATGCTCAACTGACTAAGCCACCCAGACGCCCCTATTCTTGGTCTTTAAAAATTTTACTCATTCTATCAAATGTGTGGTGGTGCCTCATTGTAGTTTTAATTTTCATTTTTCTGATGACTAGTGAGGTTGAGGACCTTTCCCTGTTTATTGCCAATTTGGATGCCTCTTTTTGTGAAGTGCCTATTTAAGTCTTATGTGCATGTTTTATTATTTATCTGGCTATCTTTGTAAGAATATTTTAAATAGACAGGATATAAGTCTTTTGCCAGTTATATATATTGTAAATATCTTCTCCCTTTGTATTTTGTCTTTTCATATACTTAATGTTGATTTTTTTTCATACAGGAGTTCCTAATTTTAATAAAGTCAAGTTTATCAATATTTTCCTTTGGAATTAGTGGTGTAAGCACCTGTTAAGAACTTCTGGTTACTCCATCATCATAAATATATTCTCTTATGATATCTGTAACAACTTTGAAATTTTACTTTTCAAATTTTGATCTACAGTCTAATGGGAATTGATTTTTGCTTATGGTGTGAGTTAGGGGTGAAGATTAATGTTTTCTTCTATGTGGATATCCAGTTGATCCAGTACTTAGCATAATCTGCTTGACTAATAATAGTGGATTGATAACAGTTATGATAATGAAAGTCGAGAATTTGCAGGATGATACTCAGAAAGCCATATTACAATAAAAACAAACTAAAATAAATAAAATCCAACAAACAGCAAATACTGGGTGGTTGTCTATGAATGTAGGCCGTATTGGGGCATATAATAACATACCTTCAAATTTATTCCCCCTGTGGCTGGGAAATGAACATAGAACTTGCTTTTGAAAAATAACCTGACTTAAAATTTTTTTTGCATTTATTTATTTTTGATAGAGTGCAACAGAGCATGAGCAGTGGAGGGGCAGAGAGAGAGGGAGACACAGAATCCAAGGCAGGCTCCAGGCTCTGAGCTGTTAACACAGACCCTAACATGGGGCTCGAACCCACGAACCATGAGATCATGACCTGAGCCAAAGTCGGACACTTAACCAACTGAGCCACCCAGGCACCCCTAACCTGACTTTTTAATTTATCACACCTGGTACCTGTGAACATGACATCTACACAGGTATTCAGAATTCCTAACCATATATAGCCTCATTCCTTCCTTCCATTATATACTTTTACATTATATATCTTTCACATTCATGTAATATGAATTATTTGTTTCCAAGACTCATGTAGAATCAGATAATTTATCCTTCTTTCTATCCTATTGTGGGAGGTGAAGAAAAAAAAAAAACCTCTCATACAAAAATGCACAAAGAAAAAACTTTAAATTCTACTTGTTGATTAGTTCAAGGGAGTGCATCTATTTTCTTTTTTAATGAATTTGGAATTGCTATTGTGTAACACAGTAGCCCCCCTTTTCCAGAGAGAATACTTCTCAAGATCCCTAGTGGATTCCTGAAACTGCAGATCGTACTGAACCCTATATATATACTAGGTTTTTCTTATACGTACATACCTATGATAAAATTTAATTTACAAATTAGGCACAGTAAAAGGTTAACAACAATAACTTACAATAAAATAGAACAGGGGCGCCTGGGTGGCTCAGTCGGTTGAGCATCCGACTTCAACTCAGGTCACGATCTCACAGTCTGTGAGTTTGAGCCCTGTGTTGGGCTCTGTGCTGACAGCTCAGAACCTGGAGCCTACTTCGGATTCTGTGTCTCCCTCTCTCTCTGCCCCTCCCCTGCTCATGCTCTGTCTCTCTCTGTCTCAAAAATAAAATAAAAACATTTTTAAAAATTAAAAAAATAAAATAGAACAATTATAACAATATACTGTAATAGAAGTTGTGTGAACGTGGCTTTTCTCATATCTTATCGTACTGCACTCTCTTTTGTGATGTTGTAAGATGATAAAATGCCCCATGTGATGAGATGAAGTGGCATGAATGACATAGGCATTGTGACGTAGCGTTAGGTTACTACTGACCTTCTGATGATTCACCAAATGGAGGTTCATCTACTTCTGGGCCACGGTTGACGCCATGGGCAATTGAAACCTTGGTAAGCGAAACTACGAATAATAAGGGTGGGGGAGTACTGTGCATTTAAATCCCCCAGCATATTATTAGAACAGTCTATTAAATTGTGCTTCTATGAGATGTATCCATCCTTTTGCATATGAATATTATGTAAAACTATGGTCATGCATTTCATTTGCTCACCACACCATGACTTGTGGGGGTACAGTTTGTCTCCTGAGCACTTAAAAACTAGTTACAGGCTGGTGGATCAGATCAGAGAACAAAACATTTGATAACTTTTACTTTTTGTTAAGGATAATAAATGTAAATGCATGTTTCAGAAGTATTAAAGAGGAGTATCTTCTTGCTTCTGTTTATCAAGGGACTAGAGGAAGCTTACATAGAATTTAAAATGAGAACTATTGACTTTATAGGAAATGTCCTTCAGGAAGTGGTGTTGGTATGTGGGTGTATGGTGCTTTGCCATGGAGTCAATGGGGCTGGGGAACCCAAGGGTGAGGATGTGGAGTTTTAGCTCCACTGTAAGTGAAGCTGAGCTAGACATAATTTAAAAAAATGCAGCTTTTGCCATCCAGTGATTCTACAGTGACTTAGGAAACCTGCCCACCTGGACAGAATTCAGGCATTCATTAACAGAAAGACCAAAAAAGGAGCTTGTAAAGGAGGTGGGAGAGTTAAACAGGAGGGAGGATCTTGTTTCTCGAGAGATTTCAGGAGATGTGTCTCTGTTGAATGGCATGTTTTGAATTTAATTCAGTTTTTCTGCTGTCTTTGCTGGAGCAGACATCAACACGGAGTGTAAAATTGGGGATGACATCGGTCTTGGACTCGGCTCATATACACATCAACCGTAAAGTCTACCACCTACCACAGACAGAGCTCCAACTAACTAAAAGCAAATAAAAAATTAACTCTGTTCAGGAAATCTTCTCTGTAATCCATGGCCTGTAGTTTTATCTGGCCAATGAAATATTCAAGTATTTGGTTCTTTTAAAGTCCTATTTTGTGTTTGAAGTTCCTTTTACCTTTTTAAAATTCTTGCCTTGATCCCACTTCTCTTTGCAGCTGTGACTCTTTCCTAAGTTGACTTTCCAATTCATTAAAAAAATGAAACAAACAACTCCCCCAGCAAGAGTCATATATATTCCCCAAATGTGCCATTGCTTTATTTTTGCTTAATTTTTTTATATTAAATTTATTGTCAGATTGGTTTCCATACAACACCCAGTGCTCATCCCAACAGGTGCCCTCCTCAATGCTTAATTTTAATTTGTCCTGCTTTGTAGCAGGACATACAACTCTAGGTGTGGCTAGAGTTCTATTTTCATGTAGAATTGTGAGCTGACAGATGTTTATCATAGTATTAAATTTTGCAATTGCTTTTTCAACTGTTTCTTTGCTGAATAGTATCTTCATGTGAAGCCTTGAATTCTTCTGCTAGCATTTCACATATAATTATTTTAGTTGTCTCTGAAATACTATGCCTAGAGTGAGCATCCCTTAGACTCCTGGGAAATATATACAAATATTTTTTTGAGGTCCATGTCTAATATAACTGCAGCTGTCTCTCTCTTAGAAGAAGGAAGGGCGACAGCTCTTGAGTAAGAAATATTATTACTGAGGAATAAAAATACTAAAAAATATTTGTTATCTGCATTCAAAATATGGTTATTTAGACAGAACCTTTAGACAATGTTTTGGGGGTAAAGAGAAAAAAAATTGGGAGACAGGGCTTTCTACTGCTTTCTCCCTGGATGAGATCTATGAATACATGAAAATACTTTGCAAGGACACTAACTCTGCCTGTGAGTTTCACTGGAGAGCCACCAAATCAACTGCCAATGGGGATGTATTTAGTGATATAAATCCAATAAGGTGCAATTTGATGATTGAATGATAACAGCAGTATTTCCCCCAGGGAAGATTCAAATCAGACAATTAAAACAGAGCTCTTTAAGTTTTTGTATGTTTTTCTTTCAAGGAAAAGGGATATTAAAATTGTATTGTGTCCTTTTTCACATTCTTTGTTGTTTAGACCAAAACTGTGGTCCCAAATTGGTTGACCCCCTGCCTCTAACAATATATGGAGGGTCCAGCTGTAGTGGAAACACAATGCCATTTCCCAAATGGATTTTATATTGTCCATCCAGCAGCAACTAAGTGACAGAAAGCTAGCTTACTGATGGATATTTTGGAATATTCTAAGTCCTGTTTCTCAAGGAGGGGAAAGAGAATTAGTGAAACAACAACAAAAAGCTGTAGACCTTTGTCACCTCTTTGCCTCTAATTTCTTAAGCTCTGATGATGTCTCATTGATCTCCCATGTGAAATTAGGGTGAAGCTGCTGCCCTTGGGCTCACCTTCCCAGAGCCCCCTGTGCAGACTGCTGGCTATTAGCAAGAGGGGATTTGATGTCCCTCTCATCTTGGGATACAGGTAAGAAATTTATGAAAACACCGGGTCCTGAAGCCTAAAAGAGGAAATGATAGGTAAAAAACAAAGTAGTCTAGCTGGCTAAGGACTCTGTTCTTTGTAGGTGAGGGCTAGAAATTGTTTTTGAGGGTGGAAATGGCTGTAATACCTCCAAGGGAGGTGCCCGTGTTCCAACATGGAACTGGACATGACTGGGATTGGCTTAGGGTGAAGGAGATAGAGGACACCAGCCTGCCCAAGGAAACTTTCTCCTTGTAGAAGTTGGAATAACACACCAAACACCAGAAGGAACAACCGTCGAGGGCTGTCTTGAGACAGGAATGAGTACTGGCTGCATCCTTTTAGATATCTTATCATTTCCTCTAGGACATTATGCTTTCTCTCCCCAGATCTTTAAGTTGTGTTTTATCTTCAAATAAAAAAGAGAAACTGCTTCCAGAGCCCAGAGGGACCACTGTAACCACAGGATCACCATGACCATCTCTTTGGCCCCAGGAAAGGGCCCACTCAGATAGCATCAGACTGGATGAGGGACTTCCAAATGGAACAACATGTTGCTACTGTGTCCTGGAAGGTCCAACTGTCTCCACTTACAAGGGTCTTATGTATCTCCATAAGGTTTGGTAAGATGCCCACAATGCCTGCATTATTCTCTTCTGGCTATGAGAATTAGGAAGTTTTGCTGTGTGAATGTAAGGGTTTGTTTACGCCTCAAGTCTTACAGAGGATTAGAAACCATCATTCTTTAAAACATTTTTAAGATGTTATTTATTTTTGGGAGAGAGAGGGAGAAAGAGAGAGAGAGAGAGAGAGAGAGAGAGAGAGAGAGAGCGAGCCGGGGAGAGGCAGAAGGAGAGAGAGAGGGAGACAAGAATCTAAAGCAGGCTCCAGGCTCTGAGCTGTCAGACACTTAACCGACTGAGGTACCCAGGTGCCCCTAGAAAGCATCATTCCTAAGCACTTTTGAGGAAACCTGCTGTCCCCACTGCTTACTATTGAAGGACAAGGCGAGATGGGGACATCCTGCTGACCAGTATGAAACACAGTGAAGTTCACTGGAAGAATGGGGAACGTTCAGAAATAGGATCAATAAGAAGTGGTCGCCAATGATACAAAAGAGGGAAGAATCAAAGGTGATGTGGAGATTTGTAGCTTGCTCAAGTGAGTAAATGATGGTTCTTCCTTCTCATCAGAGGAAGACAGAGTGTGGAGCTGCTCAGTTGTGTGGATCAAACAGGCTGATGTCCAGCTGGTTTGACTGGAATGGCCATAGAGGTTATGGAATACTGAAATATTTCCATAGTAAAAATTTCCATTAAATTCCCCCCTTTCCATTCAATGCCACTGAAGCCCCACAACCACTGTCATCTCCTCTGGGGTCCCTTGATTTGCTTACCATTTATGAATAGGCAGCTAGTGATGGCCCCACTGCTATAATTGGAATCTGTTCTGGTTGGGCAGTGCCCATGCTACAACAGTTTTAAAATGTTTTGGATATCACCCATGGGCCCAAGGGTGGGGGCATTGTGGGGAGGGTATCCATGCTTGGTCTAGGAGAAGAAAAAAAAGATTAAAAAAATTGAAATTTACGTCTTAGAAGGCTGTCAAGATATATTAGTCTGCTTGGGCTGCCATAACAAAGTCCCACAGACTAAGTGGTTTAAACAGCAGAATTTTGTTTTCTCAGAGTTTGAGAGGCTAGAAGACCCAAATCAAGGCATCAGCAGTATGGACTTCATTCTGACGTCTCTCTCTTCGGCTTGGAGATGGCTGTCTTCTTTATCTCCACGTAGTCTTCCCTCTGTGTCTGTGTTCTAAGCTTCCTATAAGGACATGTCATGTTGGATTAGGGTCCACTTTAATTACCTCATTTAATCTTTATTACCTTATTTAATCTTAATTACCTCTAAAATAAAGTCACATTCTGAGGTCGTAGGGGTTAGGACTTCAACATATAAATTTAGGGGGGACAGAATTTAGCCCATAACGCAAGGCAAAAGACTAGAATGTAAATTCAAACCACATTGGCAAAAATGGGTTCAAAACCAAAATGCAGCATCAGGAAAGATAAGAAGGTGGGTAGGTGGCCAGGAGGAGTTTACCAGCTAGGGTGCCACCTGGAGAGTTTTGACAGACCCTAAGTAGTTTCCCTGATTGTAGAAAATCAAGAACCATTTGAACATAGAACAACTGAGGAGCCAGGCTTGATGGCTCTGGATTCCGTTAAGGGAAAGATATCTTTAGGATTTACAGTTGGAGATTTCCAGAAAGCCGTGGGAAGTCAGAGTTTGATCTGAGAAGGTGATGTTCCCTAGAGTGTAGATTTAGAATTCAGCCACTAGGGTGGGGGTCTGTAGGGTGGGGGTCTGTCTCAGGGAAGTGGATCACTTCTGGCTTGCTCCATGGGCTCTTGTCAGCTGCCATAAATATTATGCTTATTGGGGGCTCGTTGTCAGTCAGTTGGTGTCACCCTGAAATAACCAGCTGGGCTTCCTATGAATCAGCCATAGCCACTCAACTCAGAGATGCTGCCTGAAGGGTCTAAATTCAGAACCATTAATTAATTCCTTCCCAGTGTCCGGGGCGTGGGGAGCTCAAGCCCTTCCATTTCCTCTTATTGCTGCTGGCTGGGTAATGTCATGCAGGTCTCTCTTTTAATTTAGCAATGTCTTATTTGACAAGCATCTAGATCACCCTGACTCACCCTTATTTTCTTGAGCAAAAGAGACAAAACAGGAGATCAAGGTACTAATGCATCAGCCCTGCAGAAAAATGGCAAAGATTACAATACGTTATATTTAGATCCACAATTTACCTAAGGAAGATGATTGGGAAATTAAGTTGCCTGATTGGAAAGTCAGCAGTCCTTCTGTTTTTGTCTGGCTGTGCAGTCTCGTAAATGTTCAGGGCTTCAATACCTTCAGGCACTTTTAATTAATTTTGAAAACTGGAAGATTGTGTGTATAAACTGCCTGATTTAATGAGATAAGTCAAAAGGGGAAAAGGGAGGCGGGAGTTTCTTACGGTAATTGGTTGTTACATTTTTCACATTGCTTTTCTAATCCATTCTGTTGGGAAAAGCTAGGTTTTCAGATTGTAGAAGTCCATGGAAATAGGTACTATTTAACTTAAAGAGACAGAAGTAACCACTGCACCCAGGGAGGTCCCTGGGAGGTCAGCAGCCTCTCAGCTGGCCCTATTTTGTGGGTGAGAGAGTTTGACTCCCAGAGAACAGTTCCTGATGGCAGACCTGAAGTTCTGGAGTCACAGACTAGGGAGGAAGTCTTAATTGGAAGTTTCCAGCATTAGATTTTTCTGGGGACTCCGTTCTGCCAGCCCTTCAGCAGGGAACCAATCCTTTCTATACACAAACTAAAAAAGAAATGTCTTCTCAAATAAGGTCATCTCTGACTTTGAGAACCCTTAAGATGAAATGTTTTAACACTTTGCAAGGGCAGCCCTAACAGTGTACCACAGTCTGGGTGGCTGCACAGAAATTCATTTCCTCATAGTTTTAGAGGCTGGAAGTCTGAGATCAAGGTGTAGGCAGAGTTAGTTTCCTTTGAGGCCTCCCTCCTTGGCTTGTAGATGGCCATCTTCTCTCCCTATACCTTTACGTGGTCTTTCCTCCATGGGTGTCTGTCCTAATCTCCTTGTAAGGATTAGGGCCCATCCTTGCGACCTCATTTGACCTTACTGACCTCTTTAAAGACTGTGTCTCTAATACAGTCATGTTCTGTGGTACTGGGGGTCGGGCTTCAACATCTAAATTTTGGAGGACACCATTCAGTCCATAAGAGATGTGTATCTTATTTTCCAAAATAAAATTACAGAGGCTTTCCCTCTTATTCCTTATTTCCTTTTTCATCATCTCTGCATTTCCTATGTCAGCTTAGATAATAATTCAGATTATTAGCTGTCTCTCTCCCTCCCAGTTTTACACACACACACACACACACACACACACACACACACACACACAGTCTTTCCTACCTTCAAGCCATTTTCTGATTATTGAAAGAAAAAATGCGATCTTCTTTCACATACACCTTTCTACCATTTCTGCTTGGGTGCTGTGATCAAAGGTGGGCCAAACAACTTTATTAGGTCATGTCTGAATATAGCAAAATCCCTAAGTTCCATAAAAGATCTCTTTTGTTACCTCCCTTAGGATATTTCATGGAAGAGAGGCCCTGGGGAAGGTTGTGGCTCCCGCATCAATGACAGAGGTAGCCAGGTCCCAGGTTACTGCAAGAGCCAAGTGACCGTGCAATAAGATGCTTCTGTTTCTCCTGCTTTGGAGCTGTATTAAGTTGGGGACAACAATTACCAGCTGGTCAGGTGTTTCTGATGTCACCTCAAGCCTATTCTTGCAGATACACACAGTGAGGGCTTCATAAGTTTTGGTGATGTGGAAGTGGAGGTAGCGATCAGGTGCCTGGCGGTCTGTCTGATGTACATTTTAGAGTAGTCTGTCCGTAGGTGCTACTTAAAGCATAGACATACATAAAAATTTCTCCAGGGAGAACGTTTGGAGTGAGAGGAACATCATTTCAGATTCAGAAAAGGAGCTTGCAAAACAGCCAAGAAAGCAGAAGCCAGAGAACTGGGAGGTGCCATGGAGGTCCGGAGTGGAACAGGTTTTCAAGGTGTGAGTGGCCAAGGGTGGTTGGGGCTACTGAGAAGTCATGCCTATGCTTCCTGAGTAGCCAGGCCCATGCAAGGAACTCTAGAACACTTCTTCTACTTTTCTCTGGCCTCACTCCCCAGGGACATTCCTAGGGCCTCCCCTTGGGGAGGGGCATTTCCCTTGATGCTTTTGTCTAATTGTTGGCTCATGGGGAATGATGGGCCTCTTGGCCTCATCTTGTATTTTGGCCACTGTGGGGCAACCTGCTGTGCACCAGTTCCAGCCACCTTGAAGCCTGACTGTCCTCACCACAGGCCTCCATACATGGTCCTTGCTTTGTGCCTTGGGCCTCTCCGTTGTCCCAGCCTGTGGGGGAGCCACTAAGATCTAATCAGCTGAGTCAACTCAGTGTACTGAGTGATCACCTTGTGGGGAGCCTGTGATCAGAGGGGGCTGGATGGGCAGCAGCCGACGGATAAATGCTTCCTCCCTTCTTCCCCTGGGACAAGAGCCATACAAAATTAAGCCACCAGTTGCCTACAGTGATGGCCAACTTGAACTCTAAAAACACACCGGTATGTTGAATCACCCCTTCTGTGCATTGTTTACTCTTTTCTGGGTCCTTGGATCACCCTCCCCAGTAAAGTTCTAGCACTCAGCTTTGCAGGGAAGGGGGGGGCGGAAACTGAGGCTAAAAGAGTCAATCTGGGAAGAGCAGGATTTCTCAAGACAGACAGAAATAAGGATAACAGGTGATAAGAAGAGGGGTGATAATCCTTGGTGGGCAATAGCTTCACATTACCAAGGCTCTCACCTTAGCCTTAGCGTGGTTGAATGAGATGTGCCACACATGAAGGTGAAGCACTGACTTAGGTCAGGGGTCGGCAAACTGTAACCTATGGCTTGTTTTCCTATGGCCTGTGAGCCAAGAATGATGTTCAGATTCTTAAAGGGTATGATAAATAAAGAATATGCAATGGAAACTATGCATGTCCCACGAAGCCTAAAATATTTACTATCTTGCCTTTGCAGGCAAAGCTTGCTGATCCCCGGCTTAGGTGCTAGGGTGCTGCTTAGACAGTGAGAAAAAACAGCCATGGCAGCTAGCACATGACGCTACCAGTGGGGATGAACAATGCTCACAGAATATAAACAATATTTAGACAAGGCCACTCCGTGCTGTAGTAGAACGAAACAGAGACAAGAACACTCCAGGATTGTACAAAAACGAGATAGAGGACAAGAACACTCTACAACTCACCCCAAACAAGTAAACCTTCCTCTCTGCTCTTCCAACTAACACAAAAGATTGTTACTTCTTACTGATTGTTACCTGGTCTCTGCTTCAACCCTCCTGCCTCCTAATTAAAAATTACCAAGGCACCCAGTCACTGAATTATGCACCTATCCTGGTAGCATTTGGTCTCAAACCACTTTTGCTTCCTCTTTTGAATCCTCCAGCAGTGGCCAAATCCTAAAAGAGGCCCCTCTCAATTTTCCATCACTAAGATACCCATGCATCTGTGGAAATAAACAAAGATCACCCAAATGAGGACAAGCAGAGACTATTTATTCAGAACCCCCTATAACAAAGGAGTCAGCTGCCATCACTTGCATTTGGCAGAGTTTACGGAAGGCACGGGAGTGGAAAGCTTTATAGAGAATAAAAAGAAAGCTTCACATGTGCCTGATTGGGTCTTGGGGAAGCTATAAGTAGGCTAATTAGAAGGCATCCTATGTGATTGTTTAGGGGAGAATATTTGGCTTTCTCTGGTTGTTCCTGAGTTGGCAGTGGGGGCAAAAATCAAGGAAGCTGCTAGCCATTCATCAAGTGTTGGGTGTTCTGGGCTGATTGCTACATGGGTTGTGGTTTGGCTTCCTGGGCTGGTTGCTGCAGAGGTGTGGGTCAGGTCTGTTGTGGGTAAAACAACACCCACTAAGTTTAAGTTGATTTGTTTGACCACAACAGATCCCTGGTGGTTGTTGGTTACTGGACTTGGACAACTGGATGAGTGCATCTGGGTTTTGTTAAATTCATTGAAGCCTTAATAGAAGAAAATGATATACTGGTATCAATCAATTGTGGAAAGGCGGAGGCCTCGGAGGCGGGGGAGCTCAAGGGACCCATGACCTTCCTCAGCCAGGGCAGCGTGGAGATCTACGATCTCCTCAGGGTGATGCTTGTCCTCCTGGAGGCCTGCCACCTATTACCATCTCCAAATCAATGACCAGGATCAGGTCTCAGGGCCCTGCAAACACAAGGACAGAGCAGATCCTGGTCACCGTTCAGTTGAGTGTTCTGTACCCTTTAAGTATGCATCAGCTACTTCCAAACAGCTGGAATTTTGCCTTTTCTTTCACTAAAGGTGATTCTTTAAAAAAAAAATGTTTACTTTATTTTTGAGAGGGGGGAGGGGCAGAGAGCGAGGAAGACACAGAATCGGAAACAGGTTCCAGGCTCTGAGCTGTCAGCATAGAGCCTGAAGCAGGGCTCAAACCCACAAACCGTGAGATCATGACCTGAGCCAAAATCAGATGCTTAACTGACTGAGCCCCCCAGGTGCCCCTCACTAAAAGTGATTCTTACAGCAGGGGGAAGCAATTTTTTTCCATAAAGGACCAGGTAGTAAATAGCTTGATCTTGGCAGGATTTGAGCTTGGTTGCCCCTCCTCAACTCTGCCACTGAGGCAGCCACAGGCAACACATCAATGAATGGCTGTGGCTGTGTTCCAATAAAACTTCAAACAAGCAGTGTCCAGATTTGGCCCACAGGCTGTGGTGTGCCAATCTCTTAGATAATCATTCTGCCTCTGAGGTTTCATTTCTCCACTGAGAGAATGAGAGTGTTGATTTCACGTAATGCTTCTCACACTGAAGCAAGCATTAGAATCATCTGGAAGGCCAGTGAAAACACAGATTCTTGCACATGACTCCCAGAGATTCTAATGCAATGAGTCCGGGGGAGAGCTGGGGATTTGCATTTTGGACAGACTCGCAGATGAGGCTGATGCTGCTGGTCCCGGGACCATGCTTGTAGCACAGGTTGGAGACCATACTTGTCATCCCTGCTGCAGAGAGGATTTTCCGTAAGAACTGATGCCTGAGACCAATTGAGTTAGAAGTAGAATCAAGTTTCTGGGCGTTTTAGAAGTCCCCCCCAAAGATTCTAATGTGTAGTCAGGGTTGAGATCCACCGGTGGAATGGGTCTCCAAAGCTCTGCACTCCAATTGTGGCTCCCCAACCAGCAGCATCAGCATCACCTGGGATTTGTCAGAAATGCAGAATCTCAGGCCCCTCCTTGACTGAATGAATCAAGAGTTTGCATTTTCACAAGATTCCCAGCTGATTCATGTACACACTGACGTTTGAGATATGAAACTCTAAAGGAAGGGACCGGCTTACATTTACAGGTTTCTTTTTTCCTGCTATGTGCCAGGCACTGGGTGGCCTCTTTACCTCACTTTCTCCTAAACTTGCCTGTATTCATTTTCCACTGCTGCCCTAACAAATTACATGGACTTAATGGCTTAAGACCATACCCCTTTATTATCACACACTTCTGTAGATCAGAAGTATTTCAGAGGCAGTTGAGCTCTTTGCTTAGGGTCTCCCAGGCCCAAATTGGGGTGTTGGTGGGGTGGGGTTGGGGAAGAAGTCACTTCCAAGCTCATCCCAGCTGTAGGCAGAATCTAGTTCCTTGTGGATGTAGGATCGTGGTCCCTATTCCCTTCTGGACTGTTGGCCAGGAGTTGTTCTCAGCTTCTTGAGACCACTCTGAGTTCCTTTGTATGTTGCCCCTTCCTCTTGCAAGAGAGCAGCTATGCATCAAAGTCCTTCTTATGCTTCTAGTTTCTCTGATTTCCCCTCTGTTACCAGCTAGAGAAGATTCCCTACTTAAATTTAACAAACTCACATGATCAAATTAAGCTTACCTGGATGATCTCCATTTTTAGTAACTCAAAGTCAACTGATTAGTAAACTAAATAACATTTCCCACATCCCTTTTGCCACAGGCATGATATCCTATCATGAGTCACAATCCGGGGTGTTAGGGCTTAAGATCCAGGGGGTCAGTAAACAATTCTGCCTTCTACCCTGCCCAGACCACATGGCTTACAAATAACTCTTAGAGCTAGGATTTGAATCTAGGTTTGTCTGACCCCCGAACTCATAGTAACACTGTTTTGTAACTTGTCTCTCAGTGGGGAAAACAAATGTGTTGCAGAGAACTTTATAGTTAACAATGAGCATTCTCATTTATCGTATTGTTTGGCCTCATAAGAAACTCCAAATGGGGCACTGTTATTCCTTTCTGTGAATGATGAGACTGGGGATTAAGAATGCCTATTTGTTCAAGACACTATAGCCAGAAAATAGCAAATTAAGGACTGAAGAATAGCTCTCTTGATGCCAAATCCCATACTTTTACCTTTAAATCATCACAATCCCTTAATTTCTTGTTCAGATCATTCTCATTATCTAATTGAGAAACAAATTTACTGGGGCAGAATAAAGACACTAGAAGAGCACTTCCAGATTGGATGCAATGTTTGAATGATACAGTGGTTCTTGTGCAGAAAAATGGGCCCACCTGTTAGGCTAATTGAAGATGAATTCTACCCAAATGCAGAGAAATGCTCCATTCAAGTCCTAAAACTTACCGTTCTTAAAGAAGATAGTCGATGAATTCTCAGACATAATGTAGAAAACAGTCAATTCATGAAACAAAAACCTTTTACTGAAATTGCAAGCCAATCAAGTGATTGTTTGTGAGAAACAACAGGATTTTGGATACATCTCCTTAGTGATTAGGGAGTGGGCCCCTCCACAGAAAAAGCTTAAGAAGAGATCATAGAAACATCCTACTGCCAGTGACTATCTTCATTTCATTCCCTTGTTTCTAATGCAGAGAAAACAATGTAGCTTGAAAGAATGGAGCCACAATTAGAAAGCTAGGACTCTTTTGGAGGTCAGAAGGATGGTACGTGTTAAGCTTTTCCTGGCAGGGTCAACTAGGACGCAAGCCTACAGAGTATCTCTTAGCTGAGCCCCCATACACTTTAATCATTTTTTCATCTCCTCTTGGGGCAAAATTTGTATCTAGTGAGAAACTATCCTTACACTGCCAGCTCAGAAGTTATTTTATGTTAAAGAATGGCCGATCATTTGTTCAAAAAAAAAAAAAAAAAAAAGAGCTAGAAATTCAATTGTATCCTGGGCCGGTTTCCTTGTCATCATTTACAGATGCAAAGAGCTTTGTTATAATCTGGGATTCAGTCTATGATTTAAACAAATTATGAAAAGAATTAGGCCTCAGTCAGGTCAATTTTATTAAAAGCCTTCAGATCTTGGAGGATCAATGAATGTAAGAGATAGGTTAACCCCAAGGGCTTCTGGTTGGTGAATAAACACATCAAAGGGAAATCACATTGTTCCCTTGGCCAACTTCTGACATTGCTCTATTCAGTTGATTTCAAGAGATGTGGAATGATAAACATGAACAGGTTACAAACATGGAACTCTTTCATTATATCCATTTAGCTGGGAGTTTTATCCCTTTATTTTTCATGAGGTGGGTTATTTTAATAGTAAATGCTGATATCAACAGTCAATATTGAATCTGTAATCTCCAATACAGTCTTTCCTAAGAGGATATTTCTAACATATTTGATAGAAAGCACTATCTGTCCATGATTTACATAGACCACTGTGGTCTCATGGGAGAAAAGGTGGATATAAGGAAGAGTTGGTAAGTCATTTTGGGCTCTTATGTTGGTATGAGAGCATTTGGTCTTTTCCAACCTTTTTTTTTTTTTTTTTGGAGGGAGAATTGGTTGTGAGAACAATGTGGATACTGATGGAGAAAATACAAGGTGGGCCAGAGTGGTGAGTATCTATGTGACAAATGGTGGTGGAGATATCATTATTTGAGAATGTGCATATTCATGCTTAGTAGTGGATATGCAAAGATAATTGAGACGTGGTCCCCTCCATCAATAATACAATACTGATGAATTAACATTCTGGAATCAATATTCTAGATTTGGTCATTTAGGGAAGGCCATATGTACCTCCAGCGCAGTCATTTAAACAAACGCACAAAGTGGGCCCTCTCTCTAGGATACTTCTGATGAAATTGCTTCTGAAGGTTGCAAATTGGTGCTCAAGACCCTGCTTAAAAAACAGTTTCGGACATTCATTCAGGAAATCAAATGCAAAAACTGTCACATTTATTTGGGTTTTATTTATAGCAGGGAGAAGAACTAATAAACTGACATAGCATTTGTTCCAAATCTAAACCTGATGTCCCATTTGGGGAAGATCTGCGTCAACTCCACTCTGATAAATCAGCGAAAACAGAGACAAACAAAAAACCAGCCCAGATACCAGCAGTGGCCCGTGAACCAGTGGCCAGTCAATATAAGAATCAGCTGGCTCTTCCTCTTCCTGGATCAGCCTTCCCCTTTCCAACCAGGGGTTTTTTGGTTTCAGTCTCCTGAGTCAATTGCTTTGGGGGAGGGGAGGTCTTCAAATTGCATTCTATGTCACTCATTTCCCTTTCATATAGATTTTTCTCTTCTCTCCCTTCCAGGCCATTGATTTTCTTCCTTGGGTTTCTGAGAAAGCTTTGCTCCCTAGGCATCTTTATCCAGCTTGCTGACCGAAGCATTATTCACACTTCTCCTGTGGCCATGAGGGTGAGACACCTGCTGCTAGGGACTCCAGGCTCCTACCTCTGAAGGACAGTGGACTAAATTTCTGACAGGGGCCATGAGACACCTTTGAGGGAAAGAGATGTAAGAGCTCTGATCTCTGAGGACATAAAGGCTCTCACAGGTGCTTGCTTTAGTTATCACTGCCTTTTAGATGGCATTTTCCTTGAGGTTCTAAATTCTTCATCATTCTTCGCAGACTGGGAATGGGCTCAGAGGGGAAGTCATGCCCCCTTGTGAAGTGTACTAAGGGGTCTTCAGAAGGTCCCACCATGGCCTCCCACACAGCAAATGCATTACCTCTGTCTGTGAAGAATGGAAATGTTATGAATATCATAACATGAGGGTGAGGGTGATCTCTGAAATCCATTGTGAACATAGAACTCAATGGCCATTATCAGAGATAACAATTGTTGGCATTATTCACATGTGCTTTACGGGCCATAAAACACACTTGGCAACACATCTCATTGGATTCTCACACTCTCGATGAGAGGTAGGGAAGGCATGTATCATTCTAATCTCATTTTACAGAAGGGAAAAAAGAGGCCCCAGGAGTGAAGCAATGAGGGGGACACCTTCATTGCTATGCTCCTGGAAAATAGGGGTGTTCTAGGAGCCTCACCCTCTTGTATTCTAACAGCTGACTGAAAAGAGCCATCTTTCCCCTGTGACTTACACATGACTCACAGGTGTCTCCTTGTTTCCCTGTGAAAGAGCCAGACACAGACCCTCCAGATCCCTGCCTCATAAGGGATTAGGTATTTGACCAGTTGAGACAAAATACCTGCTAACTTGACTTGGTCACACTCTTACAGATTTCTCTCCTTCCTGGTTTAACCTTTGAACTTTGATCTCCTGACCTTGAGTCAGCATCGGGGTGTGGACCAGCTGCTCTCTGAGAGAGGGCTGATTTCAGGGAAAGACATTTCCTGATTAGCTATCTGATCAAGCCATCCATTCATACCACTCCCCACTCCTGGTTCTTCTAGACCAGCTTACTCCCCCCAGGAAAGAAAATTCCTTTTTGCCCAACCTTTGAGAGGATCTTAGGTCAGAGTGTTGCAACAGTCTTTTCGAGTGAAGTCCCCCTTCATCTAAGTCTTTGTATGTGATGTGGCACAGGCTAAGGATCAGAGAAAGCTTCCTGCCACCCAGTCTTGGTCACCCTCATGGTCTGACTATTGCACCTGCCGGGGTGGGTAGTTGAATTGTGGCCCTGACTCTGGGCCCTGCCTACTCCAAACTTGGTTCCCATGGCTCACTTGGGAGTCTTGCAGCATGGTGCCTTGCAAAGGTCTCTGGAATACAGCTCTTTCATGAGAACCGAGGAGCAATCTCAAAGGACATGGGTCCTCCAGGGAAGACTTATGCTGCTGTGTTTATATGGGTGTCTTACGTGAACCTGAGAATAAGTTGTATGTGTCCCATTAAGAAGTGAGTTAAAGGGAGGAATGGACAGGAATTTGGGATGGAAAAATGAGACATCTTTCCAGTGGTTATGTTTTGTTTGAGATGAATACCAGGGATGTCAGGCATTCTTATTTGGAGATGGGTTTAAAAACAATCCAAAGCAACACTGTTCTGTTCAGCTCAAAGAGCAGTGCTGGAACCACATGTGCGTCAACATGCCGTTTAGAGATGCCAGAGGTACAGAGATGGACAGACCATCCTTGCCCTCAAAGGCTTTATGGTCTCGTGGAGGATTCATACATGGCCCGGACTGGAGAAGCAAATGCATAATTACCCGCAACCTGGGCTTTGGTACTTGGTACTTGGTACTTTTTGGTACTTGGCTAATGGTCTCATAACTGTGTAGCTTGTTGGCCTGCTTTTTTTTTTTCCATGACACCAGCTATAGTGGAAGGACTTCATGTAGAAATTCTGAATTTTATTATTGTATCACTTTATAATGAGGATAATCTGTGGGCTTTGCAGCCAGTAGTTCTTTAGCTTGTTGATTCATGTGTGTGGCTACAGGTCACCACCTGTCCTGTACTCTCAAGTTTGCTCTGGAGAAAGCTTCTCTATGAGCCACCTGCAACATTACCTGCTTTTGTGGCTGGATTCCTTAAAATTCAATATATTCTGAAGGATGTGATCAATAAGCAGATGGTTCAAGCCCATACACATGCCAAGAAATGAGGCATCTAATTAGCGGTTAGACCAGGGTGTGAGGCAGTTGCAGAAGGGGGGGGTGGAACCCCTGCCTGGGCTGGGAGACCCCTGGATAAGACAATCAGGGCTGGTGGTGTGACATGTCAACACAAGGTAGTTGTTGGAAGTGAGAACACAGCCTGGACCTTCAGGCTGTGCTCATTAGGGCTTCGCAGAATTCCCAATTATCTTTTGACCTGGCCCTGAGCTAGGCCCCTTTTCATTGCCCTGAAAAAGGAGTCAATGGATCAAAAAGAACACCCAATTTGAAATTCTACATTGGTTTGGCTCTGAAGCTAAGTTGGTAGAACACAGAAAAGGGGCATTGTCTGCAGCCAGTGACGGTAGCAGGAGGAGGAGAAGCAAGATGGAGGCAGAGGCAGGTGTCCGCAATGGGGCAGTTTGGGGCCCTGCACAAAGGTAGGGAAGAGACAGTTTGGGGGAAGAAGCCAACATACCCCCTGTGATGAATCCCTGAGGGATAGATATTTCAGTTAATCTATGAGTCCCACTGAACATGTCAAGAGAGTGATGACTCCTTTCCATTCCCATCCTGTTGTCTCTTGGCTGAGACAGTAACAGATAAGGACTTTTCTCTCCTCTGCACCTGGGAGAACCCACTGCTGAGTGTCGCCTGGCACCAGAGGAGAGAGCTGAGCTCACTGTGAGCCTCTTGTGACAGGTGGAATATACTACTCCCCTGTTGCCAGCCTGATGTTCCCTAGTTGACTTTTTTGTTGTGTTTCCAGTGTTTTCCCAGGTAGAGCCTACATGATGTTTCTAACATGAAATGCAGACTCTGAAAGAGAAGAAAGTATCTGGAGTCTGGTCTATCCTATGACAACTGTCCTAAGGCTCCAATTAAGACAGAGAAGGTTAAGACTGTACCTGTGAGAAGGGATGTATCTCTCAAGTCCATTGACACAGCCTTGTGAACTAGGGTGAGCACCTTGACAACAAATAAACATATTAAAAACAATGTCAGTGCAACTTTTCTCTTTTTCAATCTGCTTTCCTTTTTTCCTTGTCATGCAAGAAGCTGAGAGAATAAAATCAACATTCTTTGGTTCTTGGGCTGGGGAAAAAAGACAATTGGTTGGATTCTGGAGGCACACAAGTGACTATATCTAAGGTTGTACTAACCAACTACAGGTAATAAAATTATATTCGTTATGATGGTTAAATTTATGTGTGTTGACTTGGCAAGGCTATAGTGCCCAGTTGTTTGGTCAAACACTAGATATTGCCATGAAGGCATTTTTTTTAGATGTGATTCACACTTAAATCATCTTTGAGGAAAGCTGATTACCCTCTATAATGTGAGTGAGCCTCATCCAATCAATTGAAGGCAAGAGTGAAGACTCAGGTTTCCAGAAGAAGGAATTCTGCCTCAAGACTATAAACATAGAAATCTTGCCTGAGTTTCTAGTTTGTAGATTTTGGAATCAACATTATGACATCAACTCTTGCTTGAATTTCTAGTTGCTGGCCTGCCATTTGGATTTTGGACTTGTCATCAACCCCACATAATCCCATGAGCCAGTTCCTTAAACTAAATCCCCCCCCCCCCGCCCCTCTATGTATATCCTATTGTCTCTATTTCTCTGGCAAACTCTGACTAATACACTCATTCTGTCTATTCCAGATGAAGTGCTCTCGCTGGCCAGACCCATTGGCTAACATTCTACTCTAGTTGCCTGCAAACATGAGATAGTACGTTCTATTTCCAAGAATGGAGTAATAGAGACTACTTTTCCCCCTCCACCTCCCTGTTCCCCTATCTTCTGTCCTTATTTTAATCTTTCCAACCTCCTCTTATGCTCCAAGAATGTTACCTACATTATACTGTTATCCCTATAAAATTAAATAAAGAATGCCTAAGAATATGCAGATAGTTCAAATCAAAAAGCTACCTTTCTTGGCCGTAATTTATGGGTACAATTCCCTTCCTTGAGATCTTTACTAAAGACTTTTCTGGAAAATGTTACCCTACTATTCCTGACAGCTCTTGGCCAAGTTGCTGATTTATTATTCTAGGTGGTTTTGACATGGCTTAGAATGTAAAAGTACCATCTTTTAATATGTGCTTATTTGCAGAGGGCCCACAGGTCTTAGCCCATTTCTATACCTACAGTTGGGTTTGCTCTCATTTAAATGCTAAACATCTCAGTGGCAGTCAGGCATTGGGAACACTGTAAGGGATGATGTATCAAAACAAGGGGTTCCACTTAGTGTGATTTTGGGGTCACTATCCACATCATAGAGGAAATGGAGTGACATACCCATTTGTGGAAGGAACACAATGAAGCTATATAATTCCTCTTATAGGTTGGTTGGTTCTGTAACCAAGCCTTAAAATTGACATTGACATTGAATCACTGCCCACGAAAGGAGAATGAAAAACCACTTAAAATCTCCCTCTAACAAACCATCCATGTCTTAATTCAATGGCCAGTGATGCCAGCCCTTTAAATGTTCAAATGGGATTCTGATAGTTACTAGGCATACTACAGGGAGATTTTTAAATTAAATGAGTGGCGTACAGCATTGGGGAAAAATATAAAATATTAAATGTAAACCAAGTATATGGATCAAATACAGAAAGCAAGCAGATATGAAAGAATAAGTGCAGCATTGGAATTGTTTTGCTATTTCAGTTTGGTCATTTAGCTTTTGGGATCAGATAACAGGATATATTAATTTTTTTTTACATTTTAATTTTTGATGGAATGCATATGACATGAAATTTTCTGTTTTAACCATTTTTAAGTGTATACTTTAATAGTGTTAAGTATATTCACATTGTTGTGTAAACAATCTCCAGAACTTTTGCATCTTGCAAAACTGACACTTTATACCCATTGCACTACAATTTCTCTCCCTCAGTCCCTGGCAACCACCATTCTACTTTCTGTTTCTTTGAGTTTTACTACTTTTGATACCTCATATAAGTGGAATCTTACAGTATTTGTCTTTTTGTGACTGGTTTATTTCACTTAGCATGGTGTCCTCAGGGTTCATCATATTGTCACCTATGTCAGAATTTCCTTCCTTTTTAACACTGAGTAATATTCAATTGTATGCATGTACATTTTTTCCATCCATCCATCCATTGATGGATATCTGGGTGCTTTCACTCTTGGCTATTGTGAATAATGCTGCCATAAACTTTCTCCATATCCTTTTTATTTTCTGTTTTGTTTGTTTGGATAGCAGCCATTCTAATGAGTGTGAACTCAAAACACACTTTTTAGAGGTAGTGGTATGGGAGTGATCTTACACTGAAGTGAGTTGCTGAGCTGGGATGATTGGAGACGTTTTCTAGCTGTGAGCTTCCAGGCTGCAAACTAGGATTTAAGGTGTCAGTGTTTTTTGTGCCTGTGTCCTTCCTTCCACAAACTGATTCATAAAAGTGGACCTTCCTGAAACTCTAGAAACAAATCTTGTGTGTTTCTGCACTTCTGGAAGGGAGAATACTCAGAGTTGAGTGTCCTGGTTAGGGTTCAGGTAGATTCAGGGCTCAACATTGCTGTTCCATGAAAGGCTCTTCTACTGTGCCCCAGTACCAGGGAGACAGACTCTGTTGTGGATTGGATTGTGTCCTTTTAAAATTCATATGCTGAAGTCCTAACTCCTGGTACCCAAAAACAAGACTGTATTTGGAGGTAGGACCTTTAAATGGGGGATTAAGGTAAAATGTGGTCGTATGGATGCACCCTGACCCAGTAAGACTGGTGTTCTTATAATAAGAGATTAGGACACAGGCACACAGAGTAGGAAGATATCGGGAAGACACAGGAAGAAGACTGCCATCTATAAGCCAAGGAGAGAGGCCAATATTTGCTGATGCCTTGACATTGGACTTCCAGCCTCCAGAACTCAGAGAACATAAATTTTGACTATTTAAGCCCCCAGCCTGTGGTATGTTATGGCAGCTCCAGCAGACTCACACAGACCCTCAGACTTCCTCTCTTTGCTCCTCTCTTTACCTCCTTAGGTTGTCTCATCCAGTTCAGGAATTTAAATACCATCTCTATGCTGATGCTTCTGGATGTGAATCCCTCTCTGTTGACCCTCAGGTTTTTCTATTCAACCACTGAATCTACGTGTTCCCCTTGGAAGCCTAAAAGACATCTTTTTTTTTTTAAACATTTATTTATTTTTGAGAGAAAGAGAGAGAGAGAGACAGCATGAGTGGGGGAGGGGCAGAGAGAGAGAGAGGGAGAAAAAGAATCCAAAGCAGGCTCCAGACTCTGAGCTGTGAGCACAGAACCCGACACAGGACTCAAACTCACGAATGGTGAGATCATGACCTGAGCCGACGTCAGATACTCAATTGACTGAGCTACCCAGGCACCCCAAGACATGTAATTGGTATATCAAACAAGCCCAGTGCAGGCCATAGTTAAAGCAGATGTCACTTTTAGTTTTCTACCATCCCTTTAAAATTTATTCAGCAACCTTCCCTTGGTCCTAAATATAAACTCCAGCACCTTGCAACTTTTCTGGTCATCCTTATGTATTAGAAATGTTCAGTGGTCACCTTACATAGCAGTACAGTCTTGAATCAGAAATTAGAATGGTCCAATTTGAGCTTGATCTAATATCAGATCTTTTCTCTTCCACAGACTCAGGCCTGCTTCAAGCTGGAAACCTGAAGTGGTAGACAGAAAAAAGGCTGGTCCGACAACTGGCCAACTGAGGATTCTGGTAGGGAGGTCAGACAGCTAGTTAATGATTTAGATTATGATGCACATGTGCTCAGAGTAAGCCCACATGGCAGATTTCATGAACCTGTTAGGTAAATTAAGTGAATAAATTCACATCTCCTGCCTTTTAAATTTTATTTACTTATTTTTATTAAGTAGGCCCCATGCCCAATGAGGGGCTTGAACTCACAACCCTGAGATCAAGACCTGAGCTGAGATCAAGAGTTGGATGCTTAACTGACTGAGCCACCCAGGCACCCTTCTTTTTTCCTACCTTTTGGAAAAGTGAGAAGCTAAATTTGGGCTCAGGCAGGGTATGAAACTCATCGGAGACTAAACAAGGAATAACCAGTAGATCCAGGACTTGACATGTATGTCAAACTACAAACTCAGAATCTTTGATCTGTACTAGTGTTTTTCCAATTAGGTTCTCCTTGGAGCACTGGGATGGTCGAGGGCACCTTTGGGACTGGATTGGGTTTGGGGGTGTATTAGTTTTCTAGGGCTACTGTAACAAAATACTACAAACTGGGTGGCTTACAATGACCAATATTTATCACCTCACAGTTCCGGTTTGGAGGCTAGAAGTCCAAAATCAAGGTGTTGGTGGGGCCATGCTCCCTCTAATGCCTCTAGGGGAGTATCCTTTCTTGCCTTTTGCAGTTTCTTGTAGCCCTAGATGTTCCTTGGCTTGTGGCCACATCACTCCAACCTCTGCCCCTGTCTTCACATGGCCATCTTCCCTCTGTGTTGTGTCTTCACATGGCATTCTCCTCCCTGTGTGACTCTCTCCTCTTATAAGGACACCAGTCATATTGGATTCCGGGTCTGCCCTCCTCTAGTATTACCTCTCCTTAACTAATTACATCTGCAAAGATTCTTCCCCCAAAGGGTCACATTCACAGGGGCCAGTTGTTGGGATTTCAGTGTATCTTTTTTTGGGGGGGGGGCACAATTCAATCACTATCAGGGGATGAGAAGAGACCATGTGAGTGGGGTTCTCATCTTCACCCCAATTTCAACTAGGGATGTTTGGCTTTTGCCTGGTTAATATTTCAGGCATTTTTGAAGGACTCTGAGAAAGAGTGCCACTGCCAAGCAGTCTATTGAAAGCCACCTATCTATAGTATGCCACTTTCTACAAAGAAGCAGGCAAACATGTCAATCAACTGGCTTTGAAAATGCTTTTGCTTAAGGCTTTATAACTGGTTTTTCTTCTACATTCCCTTATCTTATTCAGCTTGGACAGGACACAAATGGCCAGTCGCTGAAGATGGGTGTTACTCTCAAGCTACCACTGAGAATAGAGTGAATAGCACTGGTCTGGCCATTCTCTCCCTCCCTGCTCCCTTTGAGTCCCCTTGAATTGCCATATGTGCAATGCATGTGTGGTCTGTTCCCCTTGGGGGCTCTGTGTCAACTATTCTGCCCCTTATGCTTTCTGGTGTGCTTGGAACCAACAGCGTCCTTTAATTAAAGGCAGTGGGTGGCATGATGACAGGATTAGTATCAGTGTCTGGCTCCCTAAGGACCAGGGAACATTGTGGCCGAAGTTTTCCCATCTGCATAACTGGACTGTTTATATGTTGATGAAAAATCTAAGAGGGGTAGCACTTACCTTCTCGGCTTGCTGTCTGCTCTACTGGCTTCAGGAAACAGTAGAGAGGAGTCCCACAGGAACTGCTTGGCTGTCTCACTTAATTGAAAATGTAGGGTGCTATGGCTTTAAATGCATTGCTATTTGGCCCTTTGCTTCACTGCAGAATGAACAACGATGTTCTGCTCAACACCAGTTAACAGACGTTGTAGGAAGGGCTCAGCAGTTTTGTGAGAATGAAGCTGTATTACTCAAGTGTAATGAGCCAAAAAATAAAATCTCGTTTTCATGCAGCATGAGTACAGGCCCATGCCCCAGCCATGTAAGATCCTTTTCTGTTTTATTGTTGGCTTGGAAGGTATTCACTCAGCCTTATGGACACAAACGTGAAAGGAACATTCTGGCTTAGGAACTGAACTGAAATGAATATCAGGGACAGAGCTTTTGCCAACTAATTATAGACAGAATATTCAAATACAGAGTCTGCAAGTGCCTGCTTCCTAATGATCCCACCCCCAAACCCCCTTCCCTCCTTCCACACACGGGGAAGGGTTTGGAAATGATCATCAACTCAGAGTAAATTCTTTTACAAAGTCAGTATTTATTTGATTTTCTTTATGTACAAAAAGTAAACTCCAACTGAATGTAAAACCAAATAAAATCCTTTTGGCTTCACTGACTTTAATTACCCATTATCCTAGAGTCACAATTAATCATGTAAACAAGAGATGGTATCACAATGTTAAGTTTGTTATACAGACAGGATTTGGCTATTTTAAGGATGTTAAAAGAGAAAATAGATTATAAAGCAACCCGGGTGTCAAAGGACTCTGAGATAATTGCTGCATTAAAAGAAATCATCTAAACAGCAAATCTCGCCAAAAATAATGTAGGTAAGGGCCTGGATGTGCTTCTACTTGGCTGACCCAGTATAAGGCCCAGGTACTGTGTAATCGCTTTGCATTTTACCTTTCTCAGAGCACATGGTGTGTGGAATAAATACAGCTGAGTTGTGGGGTCCCTCAACTGTGAGTTCTAAGCACAATTCTACAAAATTACCATTATTTCCATAGGAGAATCTGGTAGGAGGGAGTCATTTTGAATTGAACATGGCACTGATGTGTTGGAATCAACTCATAATGTCTTCGCCAATTTACGGCAAAATCAACATACCCTGTGTAAAAAATGAAGCCAATGATACATCACGCACGTGATTTTTTTTTTTTAATAAGCTGAATCATGTAGTTTCACTCTTTTTGCTAAACTTAGTTATTAAAAGGCCTTCACAGAAACTCAACATCTTCAGGTAACCACGTGCCTAAAGCGATCTACGTGCACGTCTGTTTTAAACTTGTTGCTCCTTGGGGCAATTTCTTAGCCTGGTCCCTGCACACACAATTCTCTAGGAAGCAGGCAACAGTTTTTATTAGAGTGACTGAGTACAGAAACTGACTTGTTATCACTCGGAATATCTTTTGCCTATTTTTAAGAATACCATGAGAAAAGGATTATACTTTTAAAAATTCAGAATCTGTAGTTTGTAAAACTACTATCATTTTAGTATGAGCTCAGTGCTGACCTTTTCAGATCAATCATAAATAATAATTTTCCCAAGGGAAGTATTTCTAGTAGAAGTGGGAAAAACAGGAACTAAGACTATAGCTACCATACCATAAATATCAGCCACTTTGGGCTTAGCACTCTTTCAGGGGGTGATAATACTGAGTAAGAGCATTTATGAATATACACCTTAGTTTACAGACAGGATATATGAAATCTTTGAGTGATCTACATCTGGTATTGGGATAGTTCTCTAATATTACAAATACAACCATTAGGCAAATTTTCTCAAAACACGGTAATAACTCCCTGTATACACAACAGCCACCGACCAAGTTTTAGGCCTTCCTACGGCAGGACAAAAAGCAACTTAAAGACCTCTTGTGACGAGATAGAATTAAATGATTATCTTAAGTATAGACTGCTCGCCATGGTCCATGGTCCATGGTCCATGTTAGACCATAGGAGGAAAATGCTAGAAAACAGTGCTCCCCATTAAACCTTGCACTGCGCTAATTCCACCTAAACGTCCAGAAGGTCATCGCTGCTTTCATCGCTCTCCACCGTCAGCTGCCGGGTCCACCACTTCTTCACCTCGGAGCCACACGACGCCGTGTCGGTCATGGGGTTCATTTTGCACACTACGGATTTCATTGTTGTGCGCCCTGCAAATCGTAAGTTGACCGAAGACACTGAGTGGCTTATTGGTTTTGGTGCTGTGGAATTGACAAAAGTCCTATGAGCAACGTGGAGCTGTTCACCCCTTTGCAAGCCATTCCTGAAAAGCTGTGATAGTCCCAGCAGTAACAAGTAAACAAGTCCCCATAAACACGTCCTATCCATAGATGTTAAGTATGAAATCCTTCCAGCTCTCGGTTCTTTATATTCATCATAGACTTTAAAATTCTGTTCAGGGACAACTAGTGATACCATTTGAAAAACTGCTACTTGCCAGTTGCACTTTGAGATAACCACAAAAACTAAATAAGATAAGATACAATAAAATAAAACATTCCAGTCTGGGCAAATATAAGTGTCATAGGAATATGGGTGAGTAGGTGTTTGTTAGTATATACAAAGAAAGAAAAACTACAAAGGAAAAGGGCAGATAGTGTCAGCAATAGCGAAGGGAGTCTGTAAATCACTTTAGGGGTAGACTTGAATTTGAAATCTGAGACCCAAAGCCCACAGGGTGTAGACACCTCTAGGACCTGAATCAATGGAGAAAGGACTCGGGGCACACACCTGAGGGCAGCCGCCACTGCCCGAACTTCCTTTGGGGTTTTCCGGGGTCTGTGGAGTCCTGCCGACTGCCCCCTCTGTCCGACAGCGTGGGGCTCAGAAGCTGCTGCTGGCTGCTGGTCTGCATGGGGGAGAATAAAGCAGTTACTGGCTCTTTGTTAACGCTGTGCTCCCCTCCTGTCCTCTGCACCAGTCTGGACCCTTATTTTATTTTATTTTTTATTTATTTATTTTTTAGAGTTTAGAGTTTATTCATTTTTTTAAATATGAAATTTATTGTCAAATTGGTTTCCATACAACACCCAGTGCTCATCCCAACAGGTGCCCTCCTCAATACCCATCACCCGCCCTCCCCTCCCTCCCACCATGGACCCTTATTTTATTTTAAGAAAGAAAGAAAACACAATAGGAAAAACAGTACTGGAGCCCCAGAGTCCACAATGGGGAAAGGAAAAGAGAAAATGGGTTCAGAGAGTCCAGGAAAGTGAGATCCACCCCTGCACGCGGTGAAGGGAGGGGGCACAATTCTCCAGGTAGCACCTCCTCCAGGTATCCCTCCAGGACTCCTCCACTCCCACAGCTACCTCCCCTCTGCACCTGGGGTGTAGCTATGGACCAGGAAGGAAGCGGGAGGCAGCAAGGACTGCCCGGTTTCCTGAAAGTATATTCTTGCCAACCTATAGGTCAGTCCTAGCACTCCAGAAAGAGAGCTCAGCAGACAACACTCTCCAACAGCCCCAGAGGAGAATGAAGCTTATACCAGCCAAGACTAATGTCAGAGAAGAGCTGAGACTCTCCACACATTTTACTCAGTCTCTGGTGCCCCTCCCTTTCCTATCAGTGCCTCGGACCTCACATCTCTTCAGTATCCCCTCTTGGTTTTTTGGTTACCTCATGGATTTTTTGTTGTTGCTGTTGTTTTGTTTTTGGCTTTGTTTTTTTACCTGAAAGTAGACAGCTCTGCAATCATCACTTTGCCAGCCTCATCAGCCCTGCCTGGCTGGCTGTCCTGATCTTACCTTGGCCCCACACATGAAGCCTCTATGTCTCTGCCCTTTGCTGACTGTCCCTGCACAAGTCCCTGTTGTCGGTGGCAGTTGATTCCCACATGTTGGGGAGCCGACAACATGAAACCCACCCCAAACTGGGCTGTGGAACAAGGAATTCCCTTGAAGCATCTCGCTGGGCCATGGAGCCACAGGCTTCGGTATTTACTGCCAGCCCCTGACTAGGCCGCTACACATCACAAAGCCTTACTGTGCCAGGGGCTCATCTCAGAGTGCTGGATCGACTCCAGCTCATCCACAACTGCACCCTCCTAATGGGGAGGCCCCCTGCCAGCTGCTGGTCACAGAGCAAGGTTCTCCAGGGTGTCCATGCTAGGCTTTTTTATGGACACGTACATTGAGTCTGGAAATGGAAATAAGCTTTGCCCTAGTGAAGAAGGTCCTCCTGAATTCCATATGCTCTTCCAATGGCCAACTAAGGGAGGACAAAGCCTCAATGAGTCTGAGTGTTTAAGGAAGGTGGTGGTCAATTACAAACATTTTCACTGATTCTACTGCAAGTTCCTGTGACCTGGTAGAAGAAAGCATTTAGGGCAGCGCTTCGGGCAAACCATGTTCTAAGTCAAGTAATATCACTGGACTCCGTTAAACCTGTAGAGATGCGATATGAACTCTTTAGACAAAAATCAATAGAATTAATGCGTTCAGAGCATTAACTTTTTTTTTTAGTATTCATACAACTCAGAATCAGAATCTTTTGAAATAACCCCAAAGCATTCCAAGTTGTAAAGGTCCAAAGATAATCTAGATCAATATGTTCCTTTTTTTTTTTTTTTTTTTTTTTTTTTTTACTTAAAAACTTCCAATTAGAGATACTGTCACCTTGGGGTGCCTGGGAGGCTCAGTCGGTTAACCGACTCTCCGACTAACCGTTAAGCATCTGACTCTCGATTGTGGCTCAGGTCATGATCTCACGGTTCATAAGTTCAAGCTCCCTGTCAGGCTCTGTGCTGACAGCATGGAGGCTGCTTGGGATTCTCTGTCTCCTCTTCTCTTTCTACCCCTTTCCTGCTTGCACTTTCCCTCTCTCTCTTAAAATAAATAAATAAACATTTGGAAGAAAAAGAAATACTGTCACTTGTTTGAAATGGCTATGTGAACAGCACTGTTTTATTTTTTATTTTAAAAATGCACATGGGGCGCCTGGGTGGCTCAGTCGGTTAAGCATACGACCACTCCACTCAGGTCATGATCTTGTGGTTCGTGAGTTTGAGCCCCGCGTGGGGCTCTGTGCTGACAGCTCAGAGCCTGGAGTCTGCTTCAGATTCTGTGTCTCCCTCTCTCTCTGCCCCTCCCCCACTCACGCTCTCTGTCTCAAAAATAAATAAACACTAAAAAAAATAAATAAATGAAAAATAAAAAATAAAAAATGCACATAATATCCTTGGAGGAAGGATGCCTCATACACATACCTCAGGTTGCATATTATTATCCTGACTGTTAGCATTCATGTCCTCACTGGGCTGGGTGGTCTCGATACTGGGGGGATTGAGGAACCGGCTCAGCTCCTGCTGTTGGCTCTCCCTCAGACTGTGGATGATGCTGCATGACTGCTGCTGTTTCTATGGAAATATGATCATTCTCTCGGTAACGGAGAAATCAACCCAACATCCCCCTGTCCCCCAGCACTCAAATTGTATTTCCTTCTCTCCTCTCCAAAGAACCTGTATGCTCAGTGACCTCTTAGGAACTTCCAAATGAGGATGTTTAACTACTTCCCCTAGTTAAGTATCAGACTGCTATAAAGGCAGGCTTAGAGACCTCCCAACCCACGCTTATTTGCATAACAATGGGAATAAATATGTTCATTGATGCTAGCTCCTGTTGTATTGAAAACAGAATTTTTAAATCACTAACTTGGGTGTTCTATATTTTCCCTTCTTATTTTGCTCTGTGCTCATTCAGCCAATATGGATCGCCCTTTCTTTCTGTGTTGTTAGAGGCAGAGAGCTTTGGATAGATGAGTGAAACCCTTGCTCTTGTCTTATTCTGGATAGAGGCAGGCCTGTCTGTCTTGACACACACTTGGGAACATGGTCTGGTGCTGAGCCAGCTCCCTGTGCCTTCTTGGGGTCTGGGGGGGGGGAGGTTGGGTCCCCAAAGTGAACAGGGCTATGATATAACTATTGTCTTGTTATAGGAGGTTGGAGTGTTTTGTTTCCCTGGGGACATTTTCTCCTCCAACAGATATGTTTCTGCTGTTGATGTTGTTCTGAGAAACAGGATTTAAAAAGTGTATTATATATAAATGTTTAGTAATTAGTGTGATTCTTTCATCTGTGTGTGAAGTGTAAGTCAAAAGCATAATCATAAAAATAATTATCTAGTAGAAATGCCTAGTGTAAACACAGTGTATGCCAACACAGTATATGTTCATTGATTTATGAGTCAGAGAATCCTATAAGCTTATAAGTCTAAAGGCAACAGACAGATCATTAAACTCCCAGGAGACGTGGCCTTTGTTAAAGACCAAACAACATTATCAATGGAATGGTGGAATTTTTAGGAGCGATTTAAAAGTACTTTTGTAAACTCGGTTGCCAGTCATCGTATAGAGATTTGGGCATTTTGAACAGTTGAGTTTGATAAATGGAGATCACAAATATTTTAATAAATATTTGTTCAGTAAACTGCTTTTTAAACATCAATGTTCTGTTATAAAAATGTGATTCCATGGCAACGCCTTATGGACTCTGCTAACGAGGGCGCAGCTGGGTCTGGATGAGAGCTCAGGTGCGAACCAGGTGGCCATCACGAGGGGATGAAGCTGACACAGTTGAGGGGCTACGAGGCTAATCACAGAGCATCTCATTCCGCTGTTCCTGAAGCTCTTTTGTCCCTCCTCCTCCTTCTCCTTTGACAGGAGGAAAGAAAAACCCGGATGCTGCCAGTTGACTCACAGCTCTGATGCGCTTTAAACACTTTTTCAGCCACATGCGGATGGTCTGTTTGGCCACCTCCTCCTCGATGGTGTACTCCAGCTGCTCCCTGGCCAGCAGCTCCTCCAGCTGCAAGCTCTTCCGGATGTCAACCGACCTGTAGGACAGCATGCTGGGGGGGGGTGGGGGGGACACACAAGAGCATTCCAGGTCGGACTCATTTGGGACTCTGGTGGAGGTCTCAACTTTCAGAGAGGACACCACTCAGTCCAACCAAGGTACTGTTCCTGTGCCACTGGACTAGTTATGTCATCTCCTCTGTAAGATGGGGACAGTCATGGTCCCCACCTTATTAAATGACTGAGTTAATACTTGGGAGGTGCTTACAGTAGTAAGTGCCATATAAGTGTTTGTAAAACCGAAGGCCTAGGCTGGTCCCTGATCTACATTACCAGCTGCTTAAGGCTCTGGAATGTTCCCTGTAGAAGGAAGACTGCTCAGTCTGTATACTTCCTTCACCTTCAGTTCCAGGTGGGGATGGTCAGTAAGGGTTGGCTAAGGTCAGGCTTCCTGCCCCCCGCCCCTGCCATTTCCCTCTCCATCGATCCCATTTGTGCCCCTGGATCTTCCTCATTAATTCTAGTGGGTGAAAGGTCAGGGTGGAATACTCGCTCCCATTCTGCCCTAGGCGCAACAGGTTCAGGTGGGGGCAAATGAAGCCAACACAACCAATGTGTCGCCTCAGGGCCCCTGGGCAGTAAGGCAACAACTCACACTGCATCCTGGCTGAGGGGTCTACAGCCAAAGAAGAACGCAGCCCCTTCTGCCCCTGGTGCTTGCCGGTGCTGCCACAGGACCCCTGGTTGGCCCTCAGCCCCTGCCTGCCCCTCCCGTGAACTCAGTGCTGCCTCCACCGCCCACATCACAGCACGGAGGTGCTCGGGAGTCCTCCCCATGCAGCACTGGCACCCCGACCTTCTCTTCTTTGCTAGCGCTCTTCCCTCCTTGGAGGAGGGAAATGTGTCTGCCCTTCCTCTCTTCCCTGCCTCCTCCAGAATCTCATCAGTGCCAAACTGTTTTCATCACTTCCTGAGCTGTAGGGATAGGGAGGGGCAATCCAGACCCCCATTGGCTTTGCTGGGGTCCATCTTATCGGATGCCTCCCTGTGTTCCAGAGAGGCCGAATGAGAACTGCTAATGACAGCGGGTGTCTACGTGTCTCCCTTCGACCTAAAAATATTTGTCACCAGGAGGAAAGATTTGGTGACATTCTGAGATGGCGTCCTCTGCTAGTCATATGTATTTTCTGCCTCTTCTTTTTCTGCCCTTTGGCATGCTCCTGGAAGAAGGGAATAGCGGGAAGTAAACTGGGAAACTTGAGAGAACTTCTCCCGGGTCCTTCCTGTTCTTATTTTCAAATTTCAGTCCCAAGCATATTTCTGTATACCTGAGTGCTTCTGAATGTGTGACACCATACCCAGCCCTTCACCAAATATTTGCCACATGATGAAAATAGCCACTTCTAGAAGAGGGCCATGACTTTTCCTGCGGACAGACCTCTTTGAGAGTGGGGCCCATGGGACTTTTCATAGAATAACATTTTAAATGCATAAAACAAAATATCTCTTATTACCAAGGAAAGCAATTATATTCAAATACAGTGCTCATATTATTTTCTTTAAAAAGGTGATGATAGAACGGATAAAGAAGATACAGTATATATGCAATGGAATATTTCTCAGCCATAAAAAAGAATGAGATCTTGCCATTTGCGACAACATGGATGGAGCTAGGGGGTATCATGCTAAGTGAAATAAGTCAGACTGAGAAAGACAAATACCATATGATTTCAATTACATGTGGAATCTAAAAAATAAAACAAAGCAGAAACAGACCCATAAATACAGAAAACAAACTGCTGGTTGCCAGAAGGGTGGAGGGGAGGAGGGTGAAAGGGAGAGGGAGGGTACAGGCTTCCAGTTTTGTAATGAATAAGTCATGGGGATGAAAAGTGCAGCATAAAGAATATAGTCAATGACGCCGTAATAGTGTTGTATGGTGACTGATGGTGTCTACTCTCGTGGTGAGCACAGCATAACATACACAGTTGTGGAATCACTATGTTGTACACCTGAAACTAATATAACATTGTATGTCAACTCTATTTTAATAAAAAAAAGAAATGAAATTAATTTTAGAAATTTTTAAAAAGATGGTGACAGAGTAACGTAAGTGCTTCTTTATTAATGCATTAAATAATATCTAGCTGAGGTCAAAGGACTACTGTAATTTAGAAGCAGTGGTGAGTATAGAGGATATTGAAGATTATCGGCCATGTCAGCGATGCCATCTGAAAATATCTATGATTTCTGCTGGTGGCAGAGATGCAGGTTATTATTAACACTGTGGGGCTTGCTGCCTGCATTCATCACTGAAGAAAATGCTGCATTTCAGTGACTGATTAATGACAATAGAGATGTGATTGTTTCCAAGCCCATTGACCTCTGGATTTGATCCATGGATTCCTGTTTAAAATTTTTTTTAACGTGTTCATTTTTTGAGAAACAGAGACAGAGAGAGACGGAGCACAAGTCGGGGGGGGGGGCACAGAGAGAAGGGAGACACAGAATCTGAAGCCAGCTCCAGGCTCTGAGCAGTCAGCACAGAGCCTGACATGGGGCTCGAACTCACGAACTGTGAAATCATGACCTGTGCCGAAGTTGGAGGCTTAATTGACTGAGCCACCAAGGTCCCCCTATAGATTCCTGTTTAAAAAGCTGTTATGGATTGAATTGTTTTCCCCCTAAAAAATCTTTGTTGGAGTGATGACCCCCAGTACCTCAAAATGTGATCTTATTTTGAAATAGGTTACTACAGATGTGATTAATTAAGAAGAGATAATACTGGACTGGGGTGGGTCCCTAATCCAATACGAATGGTGTCCTTATAAAAGGGAAGATTTGGACACACATGTGTAAGCACACACGCACATGCACGCACACATGCGGGAAGAATGACACGTGAAGGTGAGGGCAGAGATTGGGGTGATGTTTCTACAAGGAAGGCGGCCAACCCCTAGGAGCTGGCAAGAGGCTGGAAGAGTCCCTCTCACAGCCTCAGAAGGAACCAGCCTTGCCGACCCCTTGAATTTAAGCTTCTAGCCTCTAGGACTGTGAGACAATACACTTGTTTCAACCACCCAGTTTATGGAATTTCGTCCTCCTTGTCCTGTGTGGGGTCTCAGTGAATGTCTGGAACGTGTGGTTTGCCAGCCAGCTGGGGGCAGAATCATGGAGCAAATGAGAAGATCTGGATTGGACTCCAGCTGGACCACCTAGTCACTAAACTCCCCCAGACCAGCTCCTCCCTCACAGAACGAGGGGAAGCTGTGCTCCCCAAAGCCCCTCACCTCTCCCATCAGGATCTCCTCAGTCATATGGGGCACCTCTGGGGATGTCAGGCCACTGCATCTACCCCCTCCTGTGTGCGGCACTCAGACACGGCCCTTACAGGACAGCGACAAAGGCCATGTGGAGCCTGAGCAGTGTGGCCTCACCTTATAATCTCAATGAGTGTGGCATCTTGGGCTGTGAGCCCACTTGTTGGTTGTATTTCACAAGGTCACAGCTTTGGTTTCTGCACTCACTCCAGCTCTGTGACCGAGGGTTGTATAAACTCCCTCGTACCTTAGGACATCATGGAAAGTGACGTCCCCGCCATTATGCAGTCTCTCCATTTCATAGCACATGTGCTTAAACAGAAGTTTGTCTTTGTCGAGATCCACCTCCAGCCTCCCCCGCAGGAGCCTCAGCAGGAACTTCACACGGAAAGTCGGAATCACCCCCTGGGGGGCAGAGCACAATAACTGGTAAATGATCTTTAGGCCATAACGATTCACTTGGGGTTCTGTTTTCACAGAAAAAAAAAATCACAAAAAAGAAAAACGACACCAGATCTTTTTCTTAAAAGATAGCATAATTGGCACTGGGAAGTAGTTGTCTGCCTCCCTGGAGGCTGGGTCAGGAGGGTGTTTACTAGAGAAGCACCACATTGAAAGGCGAGCACTTAGATTTTCCGCTGGTGCTTCTCTGGTTCTGTGGGATCTTGTAACCTGGCAGCATTGGGAGCCTAGGAGGCTCTCTGCCTCCCTGGCCCCAGCCCTTGCTTTACCAGGGTTTTCCTCTCCTGGTCTGTTTCACTGACTCAGCCTCTGCTCATCTATTTCTCTAAAACACACGCTGAGTGGGTTGCTAATGCATTATCGCAGAAAGTACAACATTCACATGTACATGATCCTCCTCTTCACTTAGCCTGGATGCTACAAACTTCTAAACATTTTTTATAAATGGTTCTTCTAGGGAATGATCACTCCTTTTCAGGTCTTCCCAATTATTAGCACAATTACATACAAGAGAATTTGGTCAGAGCAGCTCCAGATTCTGGAATATCAAACACGTGTCGCTCCCTTACGGGCAACACAATCTACCGTGCCAGCCTGGCTCTGTCTTTGAATTAAGGCATTGGGCTAAAGGCAGGGACATGGGTAACCATGTTTTCCTGTCAGTTAGAAACACCTTAACATGTGACTCATGGTGCCATCTTTGATGTGTGCATCCAAGGAAAGCAGGTTCCCACAGGCATTGGTCTTGGAGAGGCAGGTGGATCAAGGGGAGATAGGAGAGCTAGGCCAGATGGCCACACGTGCAGGTCACTGTCTCAGAGAAAGCCCCCCTGAGACTGGTGACTGCGGAAGTGGGGGGTCTTAGGGAGAGGGGAACAAAGGCGGTGAGGAAAGCCAGGCATTACTGTGCAGGCCCTAGCTCAAGATGCCCCCTTCCTTAGCTTGTTCTGGTTCTTTGGTCTTCACGCCCTCTGTGAACTCTTCCTGCAACTGTTTTTGAACCTACCCATGGTAGATTTTCCCATGATAGAACTTCCTTGTTTTTCAGATGTCGGGTTTAACAACACCTCCCCAGCCAGACCGTCATGGCCACTCGCTAAAGTAGCCTGCCCTCCAGTACGACTGGTGTCTACCATATTACCATCTGCAAAGTGCTTATAGCTTCTTGAGATAATAATGATTATTATTATTTCACGTTATATTGTTTGTCTCCCAATATTAGAATAGAAGCTCTGTAAGCATGGGTGACTTTCCGTTGCATTCACTGCTGTATCCCCAGCACCCAGAACTAGGTCTGAGTATTTGCTAGGGATGAAGAAAGGGAAAAAGAAAGAGCAGCAGCAGCAGCTAGAGAATGAGATATTGTTGCTTTGGCTAATTCCAGGAAATCTTGGGAAAGTTTTATGGTTAAAGCATTCAAAGAATAAGTCCAAAATAATTAAAAAAATAACCTTCAGAAACCACTAAGTAGTTCCTTTGCACTTCTAATCAGGATTGCTGTGTGTGGCTGTTTGTGGCTCGGTATTACACCATCGCTCTGGTGATTTGAACTTCACTACTTCTGCTGCTCTCATCCCAGAGCTGGTTTCCTCAGAGCTTCCTTGGTTTCCTCTCCTTGATGACTTTCTGAATGTCCAAGAAGAGGGCATCCTCGGTTGGACAGGGGACCATTCTGTCCCTCTCCCTTCCTAGCATATTTTGCTGAACGGTCAATGATGGCTTTCTATAATTCATAATGGCCATTCCAAATTCAATAGATGTCTACTGGTGACAGCAAGACTACTTAAATGTCTGCAGCAGGGCAGGGAATCTCTTTGGGGGTGGGCATGAAGTAATGGCCCCCTTTCCTACCTCTCGTTTATCATCCACCATATTCCATATGATTTGAAAGTGGCGAAGATCGTTGTAACTTAGAAGCTGGTCCTCCTCCGTGGAATAAAACAAAGAGAAGTTCTCCACAATGATGGCTAAGAAAAGAAAAAAGAAAAATGGAGAAGTTAGATAATTATGCTAATCTGTCATTTTTTAGAAAAAGTAAAACATCTATTATAAATAATGGATTTTATCACCTACATCACAAGCCAAATTTTTACAGTGTTTTTTAGTGTGTTTTCCAAGTTGGCATATCTTACTTACACTTGGATTAAGCTATTTATCCAGCTCCTGCCTTTCCAAAACATGAGGGTCATGAGCATAAACACACATTCTGTGTGTGGAGATATCCATGCCAGCTGGCTTTCACTCTTAGTTGACAGTTCCAGGGCAGTATTTAAAGGTCAGATTGGGTTCTGGGTGGCCCCACACCTGGGTGAACACCATGTATCTTTCAGAAACATAACTGTGATGTTTCAAGGCCATAAAGGTAGCCCTCTCTGAGATTTCTTCAACTCAATCCATGAGAAGAGCTCTTTTGAAATTAATGATCATAATTAATAGGACAACTCTTGAAACTGCAATCAACTGTCATTTACATGCCTTTCAAAGGTCTTTTCAGCTTCTGGATCGAGAGGCAACAATTTATAATTAATGCCATGAAATACCCACCCCAAGCAATCTGGGATAATTACTTGAAAATTGTACGTAATTATCTAAGTACCTGGGTTTAAAGATATTAAAACATATTCAGTGAACATCACTTACCTACAAGCAGATTTAGCATGATGTAGGCAATGATGACATAAAATGAACAGAAATACATAAGTGCCCCAGCGTAATTTCCGCAGTCTGTTGCCCAGTATGTGAATTCATCTGGAGTACAAAAGGGAGGCTGGACCTGCGGGCGATGGGGGAGAGGGAGGAGGGGTCAGAGTGAAGAATACGAATTTGTGCACATGCTATAGTTTGTGAACTATCCCTCACCATATAAAACATAATTAACTTCAAAGTTAATCTCCCAAAAGCCACGTACATTGAGTACATCATCCGTGGCAAAAATCAAAAAGAATCTTTCCTTTATTCTACACTTCTAGTCTCAGGGAATCTCAAGTTCAGTGCCATTTTAGAAGCACAATGAAAATGAACTCCTTTCTTCCAAGAGACATTCTTTCTGCCACCTGCACTAGTCCTGAATGGTAAGTAGTTCTTGTGATGGGAGCTGCAGAAAGTCAAAAAAAGCATGTAAAAAATTTCTTTGACCTAACGAATGGGTTAAGCTTTATGAAGATTTGTTATACATAGCAAATTCACATTCAAATTGTGTAAGAAGAAACCAGTAATCTTCATTCTTGGGGCACCATTATGGGACTTTACAGAAGAGCACTAGACTCAGGTTATCAAAAGTCCCCCCACCCCGTCTTTAGTGGCCCAATAAAATGCCGGCACCTCAGAGAAACCTGGCTTCTTTCAGCCAGAGAGACTAGCTCTTTCTTCTGCAGAAGAAGCAGTTGTAGCACTCTGCTTGTTGTATATTTAGAATCTATTTAATTCTGCTTCATATTATATTTGATTTGGTAAATTCTGTCCCCATTCATTCATGCATAGAGTTCTTTAGCTCCTACTATGTGCTGGATTTATACCCAATGTTGGAGACAGACAGGTAAGCAAGACATAGAGTCTGTCCCTCCTTCATGTTGCTGGCGGTCTAAAGCTATACATGGGAGCCAAGGACTGCATGTGGCTATTAAAATGTAAATGTATGTTAATGAACATCAAATACAGTTTGATGAAATTTAAAATTCAGTTGCTTAGGAGCACTAGTCCCATTTCAAGGGCTCAGTAACCACATATGGCTACTGCATTGGACAGAGCAGATTGCCATCATGGCAGAAATTTCTTTTGGACAGTGTTGTTCTGGAGGTTGAGAGAGAGGAAATAGAGATGGAATAATCAAGCCAGTAACTCACTATAGCTGTGATACATGCTACAAAGGAGAAACACAGAGTACTGTAGGAACATGTCACTGCAGTCTTAGTGTGGGGCAGGATTCCTGATGGAGCCGATGATTTAAGGGAGATGTGAACACAAGGAGGAAAAGGGAGGACCCAAAGGGAGGGTGTAGCTCAGGGCCTTGCCGTAAGCACCTTGAGCATGCCTTGGAATCAGGGAACACCGAGCTCCTAGCATATGGCCCAGTATAAACCAGGCGCTCAGTGAATATCTGTTGAATAAATTCAATTAAAGAAGAGGAACTCCCCTGTTTGTACTTGACTGCCAAAGTGTTAAAGGTGGGAGGGAAAGAACAATGCCAACAGAATGCGTATCTGCCAGATGGAACCACAATAGCTCAAGCTGGGTTCACTGGATATTCTTCCTGCACATGGCCATATACTGCAATGTAAAAGGATGCAACTTTATGGACTAAATAGCCAGGATAGGTGTTTTGTACACAAAGTCTTGATGCTAACGAGGATAAGGCTGGTGATATACTGCACTGCAAAGAGTTTCATTTGGTTCTAAGTTGATGTACTGTTAGTGATGAAGAGAAGTTTACCATACAGTCATGCATAATCTTATTCCAGTCTTCGCCTGTGACGATTCGGAACAGTACGGTGATGGCTTTGCCAGCTGAGGAAAAGTTTGCATGCCTAATCAAGGAGGAAAAACCAGAATGTGGGTAATATAGTTGGTCATGAAGTAGTAAGGTGTTACCACTAAAGCAGGTAGATTTTGGAGCAGATGTGGTTGTTAAGTCACCATGTCTGAAGGTTATATCTTCTTAATTTGTTATTCACACTTGCCCTCAAGCATAGCCGTCTAACCCAACCCTAGCATGGTGCCACCACTTTGTGGCCATGCATCTTGAGTGGCTAAGGGTTCCAATTTTGACAAGTAAAAGTGATTCCTTCTTTCACATGGATTTTGCTATAAAAAGTAGAGCTGCCATGTATCAAATAAGCAATCTCTGCAACAAGACACATCTGTATATAATGTGTTGTATAATTCCTTTTTAAAAAACTATGAAGTGCTTCCCAAAATTAAAGATAATCTCTGAAAAATGCTTTTCGTATATAGTAACCATTTTGGGAGTATAGTTTCCCATGTTCTGCTTTGTTAAAAAATAAAAAAAGAAAACCCCAAATCAGTTCAAAGTGTAATTTAAAAAAGAATATGTTGTTTTTTGGCAGTAGGTGGATAGAAATTCACCGGGAAATTACAAGTGGTTATTCTTGTGTAGTGGTAGATTTGGAATTATGGGTTCCCATTACATTTTGGTAATATTACGGAGACAAGGTTTCTAAAGTAAATGTGTAGACTGTTTTTAATTAGAAAAATGTCATTTAAAATTTGGACATTTTGTTTTAGTTTCCAACTCATTGTTTCCCCTTCCTCCTGTCTTTGATAGACAAAAGTCATTCAGGTTTTTATTCCTGATTTCATGACTATAAAAGTTTGCTTGATAAATGAATAGAGAGAGAAATCCACACCAACCTGTTAATGTTCTCTCCATACTTCACAGTACCAAATAAAACAACTCCAGCAAAAGCATAACACAATAGCAGTAGGAACATTCCCACTATGATAAAGAAGCTTTTGTACATGCTGACGACTACCGTCAGGAGAAGCATCTTTAGTGTTACCTATATGGAGATGTGGGGAGACAGAAATGAATATTTAATTCACTTAGCCATGGGGAGCCTGGGAAGTAAGTAACAGGTAAGCAGGTGGCACGAGAGTGACCCTCATTTTAAAATTGCTTTGAATTAGTTCTTAATAAAGGGTATTAATCTAAATATTATTCAAAAAACATTAGAGAGAAATTCGACTTGTATTTCCAACTGTTCAGCCTTTTCAGCCAAATTAATAAAAGCCTCTCCCTAAAATTCCTTGCTTCTATTTTCTCTTCTCTTGTTCCCCGAGTCTCTATGATAAGGGCTATATATTTTTGGCCTATTCCACCAAGTAGGCTCAGGATTCTCCCACAAACAGATGTTCACAAAAACAAACCTAACCAATGGCAAAATACTAAATACCATCAAATAGCACGTATTGAATACGTGAATATATGGAACGTATATGAAATAGTGTCAGTAGCGAAAAAGGAAATTACATTAAAAAATGAAAAATATATGCAATATATGCAATAACAAAGAATATAAAGAAATCTGGGGTCACAGAATCACGAATCTTCACTAAAGATGATTTTTCTTTCCAGTAAAGTAAGCTTATTCAGATAGAAACAATAAAAATAAAGAAATATTAAGAAAGAGCACTGGTTTTCGCTTTCATGCCTGAGATGTTGTCTTTAGTTGATGACTGAGTTAATTTAGCCAATATGAAGAAGAAATAAAAGAACAGAAATGTCAGGAGATGTATCACAAGATAACTAAGCTGCCGATTCATTTTAATATTTAATATTTGCTCATTTGGACTTAGGATGACTACCAATTTGTTAACTTCCGCCCTGAAGACCCAGATGGACAGCTGAAGTCAATCAGGCATCGCTCCTTTCTTCTGTGCATATGCAACCGTTGATAGTATCCTTTACAACATACTCACATGCTTTCCACAGATAGAGAAAAACCGGAAGACAATCACGCAGGCGCCCATCATGTAGGTATACGCGTTCTGAAATTTAAACAGAAGACAGCCACTCGCCATGTGCACAGGAGATCTTGTTACAATTCCAGTTTTCATTTTAAGTCTTCTGTGAAGTCTACTGAGTAATTAGTTTAATAAAATGTGAAAATTCTTATAAGAAATTTATCTTTAAAAGGTGCTGAAAAGGTCACTGCCAAAACTCATGAATAAATATTAGCTATAAAATCAAATCTTAAATGAAACTTCAGTCTCTGTTTTGCTCAGCTGAATTCTGTATTTTAAAACTAAAATAAGTTTTACATAAAATAGTGACCGGCTCCTTTGAGGAGCAAGAAAAACTCAGGGTAACAGTGCAACATGAGGATGTCAAGTGAGACCAAAAATGCAGGAACCCTGGCAAAGAAGGTCTAGAGTTGGAAATGATTGCAGGAGGTCCGCTTCCTCCTCTCAGAAGGTCTCCGGAGACTTTGGAGACCAGCCGGCCACATTCGTGTAAGCTGACTGCAGAGAATGTCTGTCCAGCCCAGAAACACATCCAGCTCATTCTTCAAGTGTGCAATGGGCAGCGAGAGATGACTGGGTGCACTTTATGACTAAGAAAGCTTCATCTCGGAAACAAAGATCCCACCAGCTAGAGCTGCAATAACAACTGTGGCATTAAACTGATGCCAAAGCGTGACTTTTCTCAAGGAGTCTCGCCTCGCCAAATGACAACTGTCACATATGGGCCCCCGGGAAGGGGGTCCGCTGAATATCCTTGAGGTACAAGGAAATGAATGTGTCTGCATAGAAATAGCTTAGATGGGAACAAATACTGCATCTCCCTTCACAATAGGCCATAGAGAGTGCAAAGTAGAGTGGAGGATGAGTATTTTTCCAGGACGGAAGCTTCTTGGGAAAGAACAAAAGCAGCCGGGCAGAATAGGCAAGTTAGTCTTTCCCGTGTGAGATGTCCTCTCTGGGACATCTAGGATTAGGAAGCCTGCCCTACTCTTCTTTTGGACCAAGTAGTTTTTGGCTATATTTGTCTAGGGAAAGCTAAAAACATGGACCTTGCTTCCCCTTTCTATGTTAGTTCCAGATTTGCTATAGAGGCTTTCTCACTTTGCATTCTGGAAGTGACAGCACCCCCATCCTTCACCTGGTCCTGAGAGGTCCCGTCCAGACCTTGTGCCATGTGTCCCTTGCTCCTTCTACTCCAGGCACACTATTTCCCTCCCATAGCATCCCATCACAGGGACAGCCGCCAACATACTCTCATCCTACAGGCTGAACCCAATCGTCACTTCTGCAGGGACATTTTCCAGGACCTCTCTGACGCAGCCACCTCCCACTCGTTTGTGTCATTGCAGGAATACGTGTCTTTCCTCCATCCGCCTCACTATGGCTGCAACTCTCATTGACTTGGGAGCGTTCCATGAATGCCTACTTGTCCCAAACCACACCTGCCCTCCCAGCCTCTTGGATCATGATGAAACATTCTGGTGTAAAACTTTGAAATGAAACAAAACACAAACTTTCCAGGCTGTGATGTCCATGAGAGCAATGACTGCCTTTGTTTTGATCTGTGCATTCTTCTCAATCTCCAGCATGGTGACTTACACATCTTTGGTACTCAAAACCACTCATTATTCGAGGAAATGGATCAGGGTGACTGAGAGCCCACCTAGGCTTGGCACAGCCCCTGATGCTGACGGTGACAGTTGTTTTAAGAAGGACACTCAATACCTATCTGCCTGAGCACAGAAATCTCATACTAAAGCACACCCTTTGTGAGGTACAAATGGGTTCTCTGTTGTTTTTTTTTTTTTTAATTTTTTTCAACGTTTATTTATTTTGGGGACAGAGAGAGACAGACCATGAACGGAGGAGGGGCAGAGAGAGAGGGAGACACAGAATCGGAAACAGGCTCCAGGCTCTGAGCCATCAGCCCAGAGCCCGACGCGGGGCTCGAACTCACGGGCCGCGAGATCGTGACCTGGCCGAAGTCGGACACTTAACCGACTGCGCCACCCAGGCGCCCCACAAATGGGTTCTCTGTTTGATGGAACTTTTCTGGCATGACTGTAACACTGGGGAGGATGGAAGAACAGATAGAAGAGAGCAGGAAAATCTGATAATATTAATTTTGGCTGGCGTTGAGGAAGACTAACAAAAAAGAGAAGGTATTGATAATGTGTTGGGGTGTTGTACTTTTTACAGTTAGAAAAATTTCACATGTTACGGGTGCCTGGGTGGCTCAGTTGGTTAAGTGTCCGACTTCAGCTCAGGTCATGATCTCATGGTTTGGGAGTTCAAGCCCTGCATTGGGCTCTGTGCTGACAGCTCAGAGCTTGGAGTCTGCTTCAGGTTCTGTGTCTCCTTCTCTCTCCACCCTCCCCCCTTGCACTATGTCTCTCTCTCTTAAAAATAAACATTTAAAAAAAGAAAAATTTCACATGCTTTATCTTTATAATGCCCATGTAGAATGGATAGATTATGAATTTATATCCCCAAGTTCAGAGCAGGGAGCAAAGGATCACTGAAGACAAATAACTTGATCAAGCCTGGAAAATGGTGGAGCCCAGAGTAGGGGCTTCTAGAACTCCACTGAAAACTCCATGTGGTTACTGAACACTTGAAATGTAGTGAGTCTAGATTAGGATGTGCTGTAAATATAAAATACACATTCAATCAAAGATTTAGTACCAAAAAAAAGGATGTAACTTGTTTTCTTAATAATTTTTATATTGCTGACATATTGAAATGATAGTACGTTAGATATGGTAGTTAAAATACATTATTAAATTCATGCCATCTGTCCCTTTAAAAAAAGTATTTATTTATTTTGAGAGAGAGAGAGAGAGAGAGAGCCCATGCAAGTGGTGGAGGGGCAGATAGAGAGGGAAAGAGAATCCTAAGCAGGCTCCCCACTCTCAGCACAGAGCCCAATGCAGGGCTTCATCCCATGAACTGTTGAGATCATGTCCTGAGCCAAAATCAAGGGTTGGGCGCTCAACTGACTGAACCACCCAGGCACCACAACATCTGTTCCTTTTTAATTTTTTTAATGTGGCTCCTAGGCAATTTGAAATTACATCCGTGGTCACATTGTATTCCTATTGGACAACACGGCTCTAGATCTCAATCAGGCATACCCACGGGTGTAGGTTTTGAGCTGGACCTCAGACTAAATGGAAGTTGGAGAGGCTCAAGGCATTTTAGGCAAGCTAGCGAGAACTCAGGTATAAACACAAAGAACGATATGCTTTAGAGAAAAGGCTGCTGGATGTTTAGTAGAAAATAAGGCTTCTAAAGTGCCTGAGAATCCCACTGTGAAATACTGATTATAATGTAGTCGCATTGATGCTACATTTCAATTCAAAAGACTGGGTTTGAGTTTTCTGATACCAGCTTGCATGTGAATTTAGGCAGGTCTCGTAATCTCTGTTTCCATTTTTTTTTCTCTCTCTATTTTCATCCTTTGGGAAAATGAGAGTTAAACCAGACATTTTCAAGTTTCTCCTTCTGATTTGCACACTCTAGGACTCTGAGGGGCCAGATTTTGTTTGTGTGAAGAGTGTAGGGGAATGTACATGCAAGCATGTCTGAGGGCCTATCACGGTCAAAGCTGGATGTAGGGAGGTTAATCAGACACCTGAGGGTAGGCTGACACACAGTGAAATGAGACTGGAAACAGGGTTACCTGAACTGAAGTTATTAGCTAAAATAAACTTTTATTACATGCATACCAGGAGGGCAAAGTGAAGTACCACCCAGACCACACCAAGCGATGTCACCAGCAGGTCGTATCGGTTTCTTCTGCTTTGCCAGAAGCCGGCAGGCGACATTGCTATGATCTTCATTGTAACCTGGGGGAAAATAATGTAGATAGTAAATAGAGGCTGAGTGTTCAACATATATTGAAATGTGTTAACTTGAGGCACATAATTTTACATCATTTTAAATTAATGTAAAATTTTGTTTAATGTTTATTTTTGAGAAAGAGAAAGAGAGAGAGAGGGGGAAAGAGAGAGGGAACGAGAACAGGGGAGGGGCAGAGAGAGAGAGAGGGAGAGAGGGGAGAGCTGTCAGCGCAAAGCCTGACATGGGGCTTGAACTCATGAACCATGAGATCATGACCTGAGCTGAAATCAAGAGTCTGATGCTCAACTGACTAAGCCACCGAGGCACCCCATTGAGGCACACATTTTTAGAGGATGTAGAAACCAAAGAGAGAATTTATTATTAAGAGATGACAGATGATAGGATAGATAGATAGATAGATAGATAGAGATACAGATATAGATTGATCCACTATCTAAACTTTAAAGTAGGATAGGTTACAAATCTGTATCTCCATGCTCTTTTCTCCTTGTTTTATGACTAGTTCTGAGAGCAAGACATTTTTCTTTCTCAAGTAAAAGACCATAGATTTTGGGAAACATCAACCAGTACAGGGTGAAATAAGAATCTGCTTGTATTTCAAAGAAGATTGTGCTGGAAAGTGATATTATGTGGACTATATATTAAAATAATCTTGTCTGGGCCAATTCCCTTCACCACCACATTGCAATTTGAGTCCCTGAATTACAGTGGTTTGTGCAGTTCGCTACAAATATTTGAACTCACATAACCAGACAGGCCAACATTCAGATACAACAATCAACAGCAGTTAGCAATTCCTGTGGTTAGAAAAATCTGAAATATAAAGTGAAATCTTTGTTCAAGTTAAGCACAACAGCCTAAAAAGGAAAATATCCTAAGAGCACGCTACCCCTCTCCCCAAAAAGACTTCAAAAGCAATGGAACACAGAGCTGAAAGTCAGTGCTATCAAAGGAGGGCACTGTTTTACTTTACAATGTGCACCACAGCCCCCAGAGCCAGCTGGCTCATTACCGTACCTCTAGAACAAAGATGAAGGTGAAAACAACTGACATTGTTGCCAAAGGAACGGTCACTGGGTCCTCCACATCCCACTGTAAGAGAAACAGCATCCAGGTCTTTGTCCATATCCATCAGACACATAAAGACCTTCCCCTCCTTTTCTCATTTGAACATGACTATGAATTTTAATTTTTTATACTAAAGAACGTAGACTGTGAATGGATATGGCCCCTTGCAATATTCTTGGATACACCAATGAACGAAAAAGTCCTTCTCAGAGCTTCACTGTGAAATAAAGTACCTTGACGGACAGCAGCACTGACTGGGCCAGGACAAGCAATGCAATTGTCCTCTTAAAGAATGGATGCTGGGTAATGTCATACATCTTAGCTCTAAAACCATCATTATCTGCAAAAGAAAGGTTGAGGCAAGGGCATTTCAGACATAGGTCACATTTACTTTCTTGTCTTTCATTTCCTTTAATGCTCATTTTAAAACTCATTACCTTTTTCCCCCTATAGTTCAATCTATTGTGTAGTGTTTTGCAGGAATGGCTGGTTCTGAATATTTAAGACGACGGTGCATGACGCCGTCTGTATTGGAAGGAGAACCGCATCATTCAATTTCTGTCAGTTTAATACATTTCACTCATATGTTTAAGAGCGAAGCACAAATATATTTTATTTAAAAATTCATTTTTTCATTAGGGCTTATCCTGAGAGCACTGAAGCACAGCCTTTGGGTGGTTGATTTTAATAGCCTATGGAGAGATCTGTAGTTTGGAGCCTGTTTCTATATTAACTTATGCACAACCGCCTAGTGGCCTCACGATTATTATTTTAATTGAAATCTTAGACTCCTGGGGAATCACGAACACTGGTGCCCAACATGAATAAAATCAGAGCATCTTTGATACCCGGGCGAGGTGGAAGATGAAGAGGCTGTGCTATCTTCAGTCGGCTCTTCAGATCTTCCCATCTTCTCTGATCTACAGTCAGCAGAGCTGTCCCCTTAATAAACAAAGGAAAGCAGAAAAAGGCCTTATGTCGTCTACTCCACACCAAGGTCATTGCAAATGGGGTGGTGGTGATACCAACAGGACTAATTTGGGAGTATATGATAAAGATATTCTTCAAATACCATGGTGGTTCGATAGACATGGTCACAATTCTCAAATTTGGTCTTTAGAGGGGTCCCAAAAAGGGTGGCCACAAGCCTCAGAGAAGATCCAGCAGCCTTCAGCTGGTATCTTCGAACATGTATAAATTTCAGGTTTGGGAACATCTAAAGAAGGTTCCCTACACAATCAAATTTTCAAAAAGGGATACCCACTCTAATAGTGGTTAGTTTCCCTTCATTTTGTGGGGAAGGCTGCAGTAAAATTGTAGCTTGTCAATCTGATTGTGTCTTTTAAAAAATCATTCTGCTATACACTGTCGCAAAAATTGTATTTATTTATTTTGAGAGAGACAGAAGGTGAGTGAGGGAGGGGAAGAGACAGAGTGGGAGAGAGACAATCCCAAGCAGGTGCCACGTTGTCAGCAGAGCCCAACACGGGGCTTAATCTCACAAATTGTGAGATCATGACCTGAGCCGAGATCAAGAACCAGACACTCAACCGACTAGGCCACCCAGGTGCCTCAATTGCAAAACTATTTTTAAACAGTATGAAATCACAGAATTTGAATCTTTAAGAATTAATGCTGTGACAAATGGCTGAGTGAGATCAGATATTCTTTACCATATATATATGAGTACTTTATTAAAATGCATATAAATATATTACATGACATTTCATGTATTTATACATGAAATTATTTGTATATGTATAATGTATACAAATTATACATTATTTACACACTAATTTATAAAGGCAGAAATTTATACATTATTTATACACTAATTTATAAAGGCAGAAATATAGTTTAAGAAACTGAACCCCCACCCCACTCCCATTCTTCCCTTCTTTCGACAGAGCTGAAGACTGTCCTTTAAGGATGTGTCCTCCCCACTGCTTTCAGACTTTTGCTGTTTGTGTATATATCAATACATAAGAACATATTTGTTTTGAATTTTAAAAAGTGATATAAATGGTATTCAATATGGGCTTCTTAATGCAGTTAGTTGTTATCTTCATTGAACACTATGTCTTGCATACCACTAGCCACCAGATCTAATTGGTTTAACTGCTCATAGAGTATCCCACTGTACAAATATATCAGAAGTTATTTGCTTTAGGTTTATGTAGTATAAAAATGCTGCAATAAGTACATGTCTACAGTCTCATGGTGAATACCTACGAGATTTCCTTAATAGCAAATCTCTAGGAGAGGAATTGCTGGGGTTTAGCAATTTACACATCTTTATGTTTACCAGATATTGTGAAGTTGCTGTCCAAAGAGAAACAACCAAGAAAATTTGCTGCTAGCCATCTCCAAGTGTTCCAATGTCTTAATATTCTTGCCAGTACTTGATATTGTTAGATATTTTAATTTGGCCATGATGGGTGGGAAATGTGTCCACTTTAGTTTTAATATCAATGAGATGAAATGTTTTTTATATGAGTAAATAGGGGTGATGATTCTTGTATCTTCCTATGTGAATTGCCTGTTCATATTCTTTGCTCATTTTTGTATTTGGATATTTACTTTTAGAGGTTTTATAGAAATTCTTAATATATTCTGGATATTAATCTTCTGTCAGTTATGTGAATTGTAAATATTTTCTCTTAGTCTTAGCTTGCTTTCTAAAAAAATTTTTTTTTGCCTTATCAAGTCTCTTATGTCTCAGAAACTTTTTATTTTAATGTAATCTAATCTGTAAATTTCTCTCTTTATGAATTCCACTTTATGGTTAAAGTCAAGAAATCCACAACTCCTCCAGGGTCAAAAATAAATTCTACAAGGTTGAAAATGGATTTTCACAGCTAGGTCTTTCATCCTTCTGGAATTCATTTCTGAGTATGCTGTGAGGTAGAAATCTGTTTAATTTCTTATATCTAGACAATGACCCCAGCACCTCTTATTGATGGTCTCACCCCCTCCACTGATTTGTCATGCTACTTCTCCTTTATATATACCTGGTCCTCCTGGGGCTTTTAGCTCTGTTCTAAATCTAACTTTCTATCTCTGTAACATTACCCATCCTGTTTGACTCACCATAGCTTGTTTACTTTCCTTTTCCATACTTTTGTTCATGCTTAGCCTTGAGAGAGGTTTGTCAATTTAATTTTTTTTAAAGAATAAGCTTTTGTCATTCTTGAATCTTTTATAATATCTTTGTTTTCTATATCATTAATTTATGTCCTTATCTTTTTTACTTTCTTCCATTTTACTTTGTTGATCTTATTATAATTTATTGATTTGGACATCTGACATATTACTAATTAATCTTTGAATTTTCTTGAACATACACTTAAAGTTACAAATTTCTCTAATTGATTTATCTATATCTTGTGAGCTTTTATATGTGATTTTTATAAATGATTTATCTGAATGTCTTAAGAGTTTCTATTCTAATTTCTTCTGTTACTCATAAATTATTTAGAATGTCTTAATATTTCCAACATCTGAGGAATCTTTTGTTATCTTTTTTTATTATTGTAGAGAATATGTTCTGTACATTACCAATATTTTGGTAACTATTTTTTATGATCTCTGGGCAGTACATTTTATACTTGAAAATTGCTGGACTCTGGGTTATTCATATGTACAGTAGATCAAATGTTTGTATTGTGCCAAATCTCATATTTTCTTTTTTTTCTGATTTATGAGTTTCTTAGGGATATATGTTAATATCTTTCACTATGATTTTGGACTTGCTGGCTTTTTAAAATAATTTGGTTAATTTTTGCTTCATATATTTTAGGGTTCAGGAGTTCTATACTTTGTTGGTAATTCATTTCTTCTGCAATTATCTAATTACACTGTTTATTCCTAATAATGATATTTGTTTTAAACTAATTTTTCTGATATTGATATTGCTAAGCCATTTTTCTTACTATCTGCAAACAAATATTTTGGTTTCTCTGGGTGCTAGAGATATTGATATTATTTCTTTATTCTACAAAACAAAATATTTTAGAAAGTTGAGCTCTGAAATGAGCCAAAAGAATAATAAGCGTGGTGGTATCATCTGATCATTAATATCAGAAAACCTCTGGAAGTTTATTATTGTGACATTAAGTTTATTAATCAAACTGTTATCTCATAATTGAGAAATTAAATATATATATATTACTAGTATAAACTTTGAACTTTTTTAAACAAGGTTCCATTTTCCAGGGAAGACATAAATTTGCATGATTCAGAATTGTGCAAATGTTGCCCCCAAAGCTTGCCTTATGTACTGTATCTTTATATTTCCCTATTGCCTATATATTTGGAAATCTATTTACATACTTTTGGGTTTGACCATTAGAATGTGAGCTCCATGAGGGCAGAAATCTTTATGTGTTTAGTGTTTAGTTTGTGTGTTTAGTTTTTATGTTCCCAGGTCTGGCCCCAGTCAAGTTCTCAAAGAAATCTGTTGAATGACTAAATAATAAATCAATAAATGCTGTTATACAGCAGCTCATGTGCTACCATCTGAAAAGCTTACTGGGAAAAAAAAATCCCTCCTAAATGGTTCATATAACTCATAAATTTGCATTGTCAATTAAATAATCAAGTTTGTCATGTTTTCTTCTACTTTTCCTCTTTCTGTAAGCACCCAGCACCCACTTGAGCTTAAGTCCGTGTTCCCCTTCTCAAGGCCAAGATGCTTCTTTCTTCCCTCAGCACATTAATACAACCAGTACTGTGAGTAGACCTCCTGATACTTGTCTTAACTTCAGCCAGGCCTCCAAACTCAAGAGCTGCAATTGATTATATATTTGTCTCTGGTTGCTGAACATTTTATGTTGCTGCATTTATGTCGCTGATTTGTGAGCTGCCATAGGACCTGATTCTCCTGAAAACAGGTGTCTGCTCAGAGGACCTATCATGGTGTTTTGAGCAAGCAGGGCCTAAGCTCTCTACTTGGCTGACTGGCTTCTGCTCTTGTTCAGGAATCTCCATTGTCTGCTCCAGTGCCAAGGCTCAATGGCATCTGAAGAGACCCATCTTCCTCCTTCTGCTTGGTATCAAATTGAACACACTTTAGGGCTTAGAGACACTCATTTATGAATCTGTTATAGTAAAATAGGGGGCTGGGCAATATGATCTCTCTCTATCCTTTCTTATTCTAAAATCCCATGTTTCTGTGGGTCAGAGTAGTGTTGGGGCCCAAAGTGGAGATTTTTAAGCCACACCCTTTGAAAGCCCGCACCAAATAACATCCTCATTAGGCACACATCAATGGTGGCCATCAACTGGGTAGCTGGAACCACACATGCAGAGCCCGGGGAGTGGGAGTGTGTGTGAATGATACAGTCCCATGTGCAGCTGCCCTAGCCAGTGGGTTCGGATATGCTTGCATGCGATCCTGTCCTGGTCACGAATCACAGGAGCGTCATATCTAGCTTTAATTCAGTGCAGAGTGACATTTTTATATTCTCGGAAGAATTTCAGACTCTGCAGAGTGGGCATCGCTTCTGAATTGTGACCCCATTTTCTACACCTTAAAAGCCCCAGAGAAGTCATGTCACCTCCATAAGCTCTGTGTTTTCTTCCACTGTGCATTTCAGAGTTGTGAGAACTGAAAATGGCATATGTAAACCTTAGTATGTAGTAAGTGCTCAAAAGCTGTATCCACCAGGGTACCTGGGTTAAATGTCTGACTTTGGCTCAGGTCATGATCTCACAGTTCATGAGTTTGAGCCCACCACCAAGCTCTGTGCTGACAGTTCGGAGCCTGGAGCCTGCTTTGGATTCTGTGTCTCCCTCTCTCTCTGCCCCTTCCCCCACTTGCATTCTGTCTCTCTCTCTCAAAAATAAAAAAACATAAAAAATTTTTTAAAAAGCTGTATGCACTTCAATTATGATTCCAGAAGACAGATCCTTACATACTAGAGTGCACATCAGCCACGGACAGAAGAACGACATAGAATGTTCTCTCCCAAACTCACTCTTTGACAGGAAACCACACTTGCTGTTTTCCCATTCGGGAGCTCTTATAGTGATTGTTAGAGTTGCTCTGAACTTAGCATGCTTCCCGAGTTCATAAAGTATGTAAAGTTTTTATATGAAATTAGAAAATCTTCTTTATATTCAATGAATTAGGATTTAACATTTCTACTGCACCCCAGCCCCATCAAAATTCTGAGTTCACCTATAGCGTTACAAAGAAGCATCCAATTTACATTGTGTGAAAGTAATATTACCTGCAATCAGTACACAGTTAGTTCAGCTATTGTATTTTAATAACTTGCTGCACATCCTTTCAATTTGAACAATAGGAGATGTGCCTTTCAGTTGTCAGCGAATTAATGACACCATCCCCAAAAGGGGAAATTTTGTGAGGGAACTGTGCTCTTAAATAATGTGCCTGAAAGGCAGCGATGAGGTAGCTTGTAAAATAGTTATAGAGATTATTTACACCAGTCACATTATGGTTTAATGCGACTTCATGCCGTGTGAGAAAAAGAGAGCTCAAAGCAAGTGGCTAGAAAAGAATAAACCCTGTGGTATTCAAACCAAGAATTCTTACCTTGTTTTCATTGAAATTAGCAATAACTACTCCAACAAAAAGGGTCAGTCCAATCATGCAACCCAGGAATACAAACACATGAATGTAGATCCCGTGCATCTGTATAAATGAAAAATACGGTTATTCATCAAAGCAAATGAGAGCAGCTGTTGACACATTCAAAGGATTCCGTGTGCTTGCTTACCGGCCCCACACGATGAATAATAACATCCCTCACTTCCACCCAGCCTTTCAGGGACAGAACTTCAAACAATGCCAGCATGGCATTTCCCACATTGTCAAAATTAAAATTCCGAGGATTTGCCCTGCAAGTCAGAAAGAAGAATGTTCTGTGAAATTCCGATGAGAAGCACCCTAAGGCAAATATCTGTAGTTCTTTCCAATCTTGGGTGCGGGGTGTACTTAGCATTTGGAAGGCAGGCTAGCTGGCATTCATTTGCTAAATCAGAAAAGTGCATGAATATGTTATTATTTCTTAAAATTTAATTAATTATTAGGTAATCATAGGGTGTTCTTAACGAACAACAAAACACAACAGTTCAAGTTCTGGCTCTAAAGGTTCCTTAACGTTTCTGGCTCGTCCTGATTCTATGGAGGGCTGGAAGTATGCTTTCTGGTTATAAACTGCATAGCATATTCTCACAAAGGGGCGCTGGAGTTTGGATACAAATTTTGCAATAGTTTTAAAATTGAAAACTTCTCTAAAGGATAAATTACAATTCCTGATGTTAATATAGCAAGTATAAAAAGAGTAGAATCTAGCCACTTTCTTTAATTCTGTGACATCATGGGAACATCACTTTGTAAAGTAGTGATGCATTTGGAAGTCCCTGAGCGGCCAGAGGTGTTTGCTGGTAGCCTACATGTTTCCAGATCATTCTCTCCCAGTTGGATTTTTTTCTCTCTCACTAACTCTGGGTGTTCTTAACAGAGACTTCTTGTAGACCCCAACATTGCAGTATGCTGTCTACATCCACACTTGATTGCTGGTATTTAAAACACTTTGGCTCCACTATTATTTTTTGTTTGTTTGTTTTTGTTTTCGTTTTTTTTTTTTTGAGGGGGCATATTGCATTTTTTGTTTTTTACTAACATGTTTTTACTTTTTTCTTCCCACGAAAGGAAGTGATTTTTTTTTAATATATTACATCTCCCTTAGTCATTATGGGTCTTGTCTAACATTTTTCTTGTCCATAGAAGATTTCACTGTTTTCCTTTTTCCTCTTATTAGACTATTTAAAATAATTACAAGACCTAGACAACTACACACTGCAAAGTCATGACTATCACTGTATTTCCTGAGTTTGATGGAGAATTGGTCCCAGGACTACTAAAAAAAGTGGCCCTATAGAAGCATGGCCAAATTATATTTTGATCATTTTTTTTCCTATTAGCTCATTTATCAAAATTTAACCTTCACAGAAGGTGATACTCTGGAGAAAATCTGGGTTAGTATTTTTCTACACCTTTTTTTTTTTTAAAGTAGGCATCGTGTACAGCACAGAGCCCAATGCGGGACTTGAACTCATGACCCTGAGATGAAGACCTGAGCTGAGATCAAGAGTCGCCCACTTAACCAACTGAGCCACCCAGGTGCCCCTCTACCACCATATATATATATAATTTTAACATCATAGAAACAATCATGCAATACACCTTTATAAGTTTTCTTTTTTAAAGCATTAAATAGATGGGGATCTAATAAGAAACCATACAACTAAACTGACTTGCTCCTAAGGTTTAAGGATGATTGGTAGAAACGTTTTCCACATAGTGCAAAAGCCCCACTCAGAAATTCCTATTTTGGGATTCTGATTTATATTTTTTACATATGAAAGTATAAGCATATTCTCTTGGATTTTTCCACCATTTCTTCCTTTGGGGTTTCAATTAAATTTAATATATTTTACAGCAGACAGAAGCTGTAAGGATTCTGCAGATGCCACAGTTTTCTTGAATAAGGATTTTTTTTAAAGCTAAGCAGGCCAGCTCTCGGATCTGATGTTGAACTTTCTTACCCATCCATTTTCTTTATGTAAAAGTGCTTTTTTAGCTGAATATGCAGCATCCCAAAGTACTTTCATGTTCCACATCCTTTAGAAGTTAGAATATGTTAAAAATACACTTTTAGGCTAAACCAAGAAAAATAAAATGGAGAATCACAGACTTAAATAGTTGGAAGAGTACATCACATTAAAAAAATAAGTATCAGTTTTAATCATCTAAGATGTTCATGCTATGTTCATGCTACTAAAATTGGAAAGTTTTAAACTTTACCTATAACTACAGAGGACTTCAATAAATCCCAAGCCTAATCCATTGTTGTAATTTTCCTGTCACCCTTCCTTGATGTGGAAGCCTGTATATAATATATAATCATATACATATAGTATAATATATAATAATATATGTATATAATGTTGTATATAATCTTTTCCAGTTAATTAAAAAATTTTAAAAATATCATAATCTTGTCCATCCAATTGAGAAAACTAAGACATTGGTTCTAACCTTACAGTTTTGTTAATCTTCTACCTCCCCGTGAAAAGCTCCCCAAGATCCCAAGATTGCGATAAAGAGGGTTGTTCCTTTGGGAAGAAGGAGCCCCCAGGAGGAGAGGAGCTCAGCCTGAGCCCTTGGATGTAGAAATACAGGGGGCAACACTATCCAAAATGGCCCTTCCAAGATGCTGGAAGTAGTCATGTTTCTGTTAAACTTACAAAAGTGAGATAGATTTATATTCTTCTCCTTAAAGAGCATACTCAAATTGTTTGAGCTGTAGACTCAACAAAAATCTGATCTTCTGCCTAGAATGTATCACACTATAATTTAAAATTACCTAGAATTCAACTCCAGGTAAGCTTCCAGTGAGCTAATTTGATTTATGTAGCATCAAAGCCTTTAGAAAATCATATTACATTATTTGTAATATTATCTCCTGTTCTCTATTACATTTCAAGTTCCTAGGGCTTGGGGGCCCTAGCTTGTCCCCAGTAATAGCGCAATGTCTGGAGAATAGTAAGCACTCAATGAATATATCTATTGAAACTGAATACTTTTTTTTGATATCTATTATGCATCCCATTTTCCTATGTCCCAGACCTCTGCTTAAAACAAAACACACAATATTTGTAATATATATATTTTATACTTTTTACCAAGGTAATTTTTATCTCATCAAGTCTGAGTGATTCAGAAGAAGATGAATGTACTCATCTGAACAAAGAATATAGAAGCCTGACTATCTCCTGAATTAGGTAGTGCATATTTATAGCCTTCCTAATTATAATTATCAAAGCATTCCCTAATGCCAGTTCTCCAGATATGTTATTTTCTTAATCATAAATTTGCCAATATAAAACTATAACATCTTGGCTGCTAACTCTTGATGAGCTTACTAACAAAGGAAAATGTAAAAATTATCATAGTTATAGCTGGTGTTTATTTGACAAAAGATTTTTATTTTACCAAAACTAACCCAAGTCATGGTATTCTGGACAAATGGACAAGCATTATTGTTATGGTGTTCAAGTGATGCCCCTCTATCAGCTTATGCTTTTAAAGTGCCATTGAACTTGAAACACCAAATAATAACTTACATGAAACATTGCATTTCAGTTAATTTGGATTTTTATGGAACAAGCTGAATGTCAGAGGGTACAACTGGCAACAGGTTTACTTTTCTCCCAACACTGCCTTCCAGTGGGTTCTAGCTCCCTTCCTGACATCTTGGAGATCCCAAAGCTTTTTTGTCACTTTCAGTTATATGAGTCTCATTCTGAAAAGTCCACTTTGTTCTACATCAAACCCTTGTTCCCATAACCCATTTAAGGACCCTATCCTCAGCCTCTCAGCCTGACCCATGGTTTGAGGAGGGAAGAAGAGGGCTGACCACTCTGTTCCCTCTTCCTCTTCAGGCCACCATCTGATTCTTAACAAGATGGCAGTGGGATGCAGTTGGACGTAGATAAATGAGGTTAAATTCCACATAGCTCACACTGCTGGCCACTGGCCACTGTTGCTCTGGTCATAGCAACTATTCTTTCATGGAACCCACTGCCTGCCATGTTCCTAGTTTCTGTACACTTGATACTTTAATGTCTGTCCTCCATGCATGTGTTGGACACACTTTGCTCTGGACAACCTGATAAAATGACTGAATCACCCTGCCTTGGCCTCTTGTCTCTCTCATCACCCTCCCACCTCCTTGGAAGAGTCCTTTCTAGGGCTTGCTTTTCTTTTTTTCAAAAAAAAATTTCTCTCTTTGGAGAGAGAGACCGAGAGCAAGTGGGGGAGGGGCAGAGAGAGAGAGAGAGAGAGAGAGAAACACACAGAATCTAAAGCAAGGTCCAGGCTCTGAGCTGTCAGCACAGAGTTCAATGCCAGGCTTGAACTCATGAACCGCGAGATCATGACCTGAGCTGAAGTTGGACACTTACCCGACTGAGCCACCCAGGAGACCCTAGGGCTTGCTTGTCAAATACAGACCAACCAACCCAGAGTCTACAGCCCCAACTACCTCCTTTATCAGGCTTCCACCCTTTGGGTCACTATCCACCTGCCCTGATCACCAGGTAGCAGAGCACTAGGGAGAGCCCTGTGTCTCAGAGCCCATTGAAGTTACTCAACTAGCTAATCCTAAGCCTGCTTGCCCTGACTCACCCATTCCAACTCAAGGAAACCACAATAAAGGCTCTGGTCCACAGTTCCCTTTTTCCCTCTGCCTCATGACTGACCCTGGGGCTTCCCTATGTGGCCTCCTGTGGTGTGGTTTGCCCCATAGTGGGAACTATGAGTAACAAACCAGCTCTTCAATGACAATTGTCTTTCGATCTGTTGACTTTATTATACCTCAAATTTTCTATTAATACACTAGATTCTGAAACATCCTCCAGCACGAGGGTGCCCCATTGTGTCATTCCTGCTGAGAGTAGTCTTCAGGTGACTCTCAGTTCCCATTCCTGGAAACATCCCCACAGCCTCTCCAATAGGAGCACCCCCCTCCAGCACATAGCCCTTTGGAGCAGAGTTCCATCACGATGGCTCAGATCACTGGCCTGAGGCAGTGATGATTTGGAGCCTCCAACACTGATAACTCCCCTGTCAGATGGTGAAGAGCGCTTGCCTACATGAGTGTCTCTTCTTGCCTCATCAATCTCTGATATCACGCAGTCCCCATGGGGACTCACTCAGCTGGGGAGACAAGCACCCTTGACCTCTTCCCATAGTAAAGCAGGAGCGACCACAGCACCGTCTACTGAATTCACTCAATTTCACGATGCTGTCTCTGAGGATATAGTGTTTTCTTTTCCTGGAGCTGGGTGATGGAGGTGGATAATCTTTTAGGAAGTTCAGCTGGGACTGGCAATGTTGCTTTCTTTGGAATATAATGAAATTTTATCTCTTAGTGACCTCAGCTTTGAAGCTTTTGCCAAAATTCTAAAACAGCAGGAAAAAAAAACCATTTGATGTCTTGATATAAATAAATTATTTATGGTATAATAATGCGTTTTCACCTCACAAAAAATAAACTTTTTATGTTTCTTTCATATTTTATTTTAATATAAATTAGACTTCTTTTATAGTTAGCACTGGGATAAGGATATCTTTGTGTGTTATGTACTTCCTGCTCCAGCTGAAGCCACACAGTCAAATTCATCTTTTTTTTTTTCATAATTCTTTGGTATTGAAAAAAATAAAAACCCAGTATAAGTTGTACTGAATTGTTTTTAAAAGTGAATTTCACAACAGTGAAATGCCAAAGCTGGTAGCAATGGGTCCTAAGGGTGCAACTGGGTGAAATGCAATTTCTTTTAAAGAGTTTTGACATTTCCTAGAAAACATCAATTGTGACAAAAGCAGAGTCTTTGCTGTGGTTCACTTGTTATTCTAAGAGGTAAAATGAAAAAAAAAAAAGAAAACAGATGACTATTTAAAAGGACAAATGAAGTTAATAGGACACTTAGTTCATCAATGAAGCCCACTGAGAGATTTCATTCATCGCCATTAGTAAAATGGATGAAAAAGAAGGTACTAGGCACTTCTAGCTTTGATGTAAGTGCTTTGAAAACTCATTTTCAGGAAAAATGAATTTTAAAGAGAAAGTTAGATATAATCATTTGTGTTACTGATTACTCCTTTCCGGCGTTTCAATAATGGAAATCCTTCCATGTAAATGCGTTTTAAAATTGAAACAGCTTTCTGATTTGGGCTTCTATACAACTGTTATGAGGATATCAGATTCTCCCTTAAAGATATAAACTCAGGACGAGTTTGGTTTTAATTTGATAGAAAATCTTTGTCTTTTAAGCCTCACTAATTTTTAATGCCATGCGAATCGAGTTACATACTTCAAAGTATTAGAAAAATAGAGGGGTGATAATCCATTAGTTACATGAAACAACATGGGACTCAGTGTACCACTTGCTCTCTCATTTACTGTATTTTTGCATCCTGTTGTAATTCAGGGCTTTGCCTTGTATTATTTAAAATCATTTTAGCACCTCTGGCAAAATTACTTTTCATGCCAAATTTTATTGATTTAAAACCTTATACTGATAAATATCGCATTCTTCAGGATCTTTTTCTGAAATGCTTACCAAACACGGGGCACCCAAAATCCAGGCTTTTTCTCTCCAGGTCTTAATTTTAAATTTAAGTTCTTGGACACGCTTACATTAATTCTGAATATGCCGTTACAATCCTCCTAAAATAGAAGAAAACAGGTCAGGGGGAGCCTGGTCAGAAAATGAACTCCAAAAAGATAAAGGATAAGAAAGCACATTTTAACCTAGAATAACAGGTTTTTAAAAAAATATTTATTTACTTATTTTTGAGAGAGAGAGAGCAAGACAGCGTTTGCACATGAGCAGGGAATGGGCAGAGAGAGGGGAGAGACAGAGTCCCAAGCAGGCTCCACGTTGTCAGCAAAGAGCCTGGTGAGTGGTCCCTCCCACAAACCATGAGATGATGACCTAAGCCAAAATCAAGAGTCAGAAGCTTAACCGACTGAGCCACCTAGGCACCCTGAATAACAGAGGTTTTTATGTGATAACAGTGTTGTGGGCAGCTATCCAGCAAACAGGGACAAGGACTGCAGAGATGAGTGGTAAAAATTTACGCTAGAAACATTTGCAAGTAGGCAAAGGATCTGAACAGACATTCCTTCAAGGAAGACATACAAATGGCCAATGAGAACATGAAAAGATGCTCAGTGTCATTATTCAGCCAGAAAATGCAAGTCAAAACCATGATGGGATAACACGTGCCATCCACTAAGAAGGCTATCATCAAAAATCAAATAAACTTTGACGAGGTTGTGCAGAAATTGGAATCCTCCTACTAGAACCCTTACACACTGCTGGTGTGAGTGGAAAATGCTACAGCCACTTTGGAAAACAGGTCCTCAAACAATCAAACAAAGAATTACTTGAGAACCCAGAAATTCCACCCCTAGGTATTTATCCAAGAGAAATGAACACAGATATCTACATGAAACTTGTACATGAATGTTTATGTCATTATTATTGTAAATAGCATTAATTATAATAGCCAAAAGGTGGAAATGATCCAAATGTTCATAGTGGATGAATAAGTTACATCAATAAAATATGGTGTATCCATGCAATGGAATATTTTTCAGTCCTACAAAGGAATGAAGCACTGACCTACGCTACAACATGGATGAACCTCGAAAACATTATGCTAAATTAAAGAAGTCAGCCACTAATGATCACATGTTAGATGATTCCATTCATAGAAGAGTCAAAAACAAGGAACTCTATAAGGCAGAAAGTAGTTTTGTGGTTGTTTTGTGATGGGGGTGTCAGGAGTATAAGGGTGAAACTTAAAAGATAATGTTTCTTTTTGAGGTGATAAAAATGCTCTAAGCCTGGGGCACCTGGATGGCTCAGTCAGTTGAGCATCCAACTCTTGATTTCAGCTCAGGTCATGATCTCACGTTTCATGGGATCAAGCCCCACATCAGGCTCCACACTAGAGTGTGGAGCCTGCTTGGGATTCTCTCTCCCTCTCTCCCTGCCCCTCCCCCATTTGTGCTGTCTCTCTCTCTCTCAAAATAAATAAACATTTAGAAAAATGTTCTAAGCCTGACAATTGTACAACTCTGGATATGCTAAAAACTATTGAATTGTACACTCCGAGTGGGTGAATTGTGCGGTATGTGAATTATATCTCCAATAACATTGTTTTTAAAAGACTTTAAAACTAAAACATGAGTAAGAAGATTTTCACTCATTTTCTGTCTTTATTCTTCTTTTTGTTTTATCTTTCTTTCTTTGCCTGTGATTGTCATGTTTTGAACCTAAACCCCTTTCCTGGGTATAATGTGTATACACTTGGGATATTTCAATGGAACTTCAAAGTCTAACCTAGTTAAAGTCACCTTCAGCCTTCAGCCTTGCGTCCTCCCAGCTTCCCGGTTTCTGTCCGTGGGCCAGCACCTTGTCGGCCCCCAGCATCAAGATGCAGAATTGTCTATGGCTTTCCCCATCCCGCTTGGGCCTCATCTCCATTCTTATTTCCACTAGTTTAGTGAATACCAATATTACTTCTCTTTGGATTGCCAGTAAAATTCCTTAGAATAAAAAGCCTTCTTACACCAATGATATCCCTTTAACTTAAAAAGCGTGGATAAACTTACCTACAATAACCCAAAGATAAACACAGTTGACATTTTGGCATATATACTTCCAGTTTTTTTTTTCCTATGCATATATGTGATCGTACAGTTTTTACTCTTCCATAGCCCACTTTTTCAGTTAAAATATATTGCAGTTAAGTTCTCATAGTAACCCTACACATTCATCTACAACATTATTCCTGTTGGCTGTGCTGTGGTGTATCAAATAGAGGCCCCATGATATATTTGGCCTCTTGGGCCTCTTCCAGTTTGTCTTTCTGAGCCCATGGGAGCCCAGCTTTGAGTGGGTGAGGCTGTCTGGCATCCTGGTGAAAAGCAAGGAATTTGGGGCCATGCTGCCTTGACATGAATCTTAGCTTCCCCATTTATTTTAGGGTGACCTTGGACAAGTTCTTTATCCTCTTTGTACTTCTATCCTTAGCCAGGTCTGGGTATGAGCAGAGAGTGTAAAATCACAATGCTCTTAAGCCGTTATTAATATACTGAGTCCTGCAAAATTCCTCGTAGGTTTCATCTTGAAATGTTGTTGTCATCTTTTCGGCCTCTATTCAGTGGGAATCTAAACTAACCCTTCTTGGCTTACCTGAGCTTGTGGATTAACGCATCAGTTCTTTATTACCTCCTTCGTTAGCTAATTTGATACATCATGACCTTTATGCCATGTTCCTTGTTATGTCTTCTCAGGTTTATCGAAGTTCCTGGAACGTCTGGAGACACAGGTGGTGTCTCTTCTGCTCTGCCACTTACTGAAATCCTCACTATTAACATAATTGATAATGTACTTTGGGCAAAGATGCATTTTATAACCATCAGAGAATGAATAATTTTTACAGTCAGTAGCTCTGAAAATGTAGAAATTTTCATACTGATGTAAAATCTGTATTAGATAGCCATATTTGTTGGAAACATAGAAATAGGTATTATAGTTCAGCTGTATTAGGCCTTTTGAGTATGTGCGTCTTAATGGACTTAAGGCATTATTTTACCTGGATGAAAGAGGAAATGCTTTCGCTGTTTGTACGTTAGCAGTACTTGGATCACTTCATGAATCTACTTGAATATAGGGCAGAATCCTAAGGGAAGGCACACTGGATAGTGTAGCAGTGATGGCTGATTGTAACCACACTCATCCTGTTTTTCTGCAGGACACATCACTGAGCCACCTGTTGCATTCTCCCACCTGCCTCAGGAGGCCAAGCTCTTGCTGGTGAAATGTGTGTTGAAGTGAGGTGTGCTGCTTTTGGCCCTGACCGAAACCCTCAGGCATGGAGGGAGTTCTATGCTCTTCTCTGCCAGCTGAACAGAGAAGACATTGAAGACAGCAAAGGGTGGACACACAAAGAAGGAAGACAAAAGGAACTTGAGGCTCTGACAGGTATTCAGAGGAGAGCTGTCCACCTTATTCAAGATGCAATGTATTCACTCCATTATGTTCAGCAAATAAAACCCTGGGGTCACCCAGGAGCCGGCCTCCACTTACTAACACTGACTGAAGAAAGATAAGGCAAAGGGCAGTAGCGGAGGAAGCAAGCTTGGGTCTTTGTTAGCTGTCTTATTGGGGAAGATTCTGGACTTCCCAATGAAGAGAATGATGGAGTGAGAAGTAATGAACAGTGGTATGACAGTTAAACTTTGCCTCTTGTCCTTTCTGGGGGGCTGTTTGCTGATATGTGACAGGATTAAGTTAGGGAAGTCCAAAGGGAGAGTGTCCGAGCCTCACAGCTACAAGCATCTGGAATCGTAAGTGGCTATTCCAAAGGTGTCAACAGAGGTTCCACACTGAAACAACAGAAGACAATAGAATAATCTGGAATGTGCTTTTAATCCCACAAACCTGTGCTAGCCAGAAGAAACAGACTGCCTCCTTTAAGCAGAAGGGGTTGGTGGAGAGAGAATTCTGAGTCTTACGTGGGGGTTATCAACGTAGTGTCAGCACATGTGTACCAAGGGGTGGTGAACTACTCAATTTTTTCTCCCAAAAGAAGGAAAGCAGTAACTTACCCTTCTAATAATGTTAGGATCATTGCACTTGGCCAGTTTTCCCGCAAAAAGCTGAACTCCAAAGCTTGCAAAAACAAGCATTAATGTCAGCAAAAGAATGGAGACCTGAAAAAAAAAATTGGTGAGACATCATATCTCCTGGTAAAAAATTAAACAGTAGGCTTGATTTGAACAGTGATAGGGACACAACTTTTTGGAGAACATGGTATGAAATTCTTGGTCTTTTCATGATATTATTTAACTTCTCCACCACAGGTCATTCAATTAGCCTTGCTGAAATGTTAAAAGGAGGGAATTAACAACAGGTTTTGGATTTTCAGAATAAAAACATATGACTTTCATGTAGGAAAATGGGCTAAGGTATTTTTGATATGGCTTAGGGTTTTCTGATTTTGAAATCTACATTAGTGGAACAAAAGAAAAATGTTTAAATAATTATATTTCCCCTATTTTCTCAAAATGAATTCCTCTCCTTATAAGCAGAGCATAAATTAGAGACAGAGAGGTTTTGCTTTCTTGTAAGCAATGAGGGCACACAAAAGTGCTATACACAGAGGATTGAGGTCATGGAGTCCTAAGAAGTAAGTCTGTTAATTGGTGCTCCCTCTGCTGGATGGTGCCTTGGTCTCAGCACAGAAGAGTGGCAAAGAGTAAAACACTGAACGAACCATTGATCTGTGCTGGTTGAATAATCTAAACATATATCTTCAATATACTAAAATGCTACAAAAACATCATCAGGAGAAAGGCACAAATAAATTCTCTGCTAAATTCTATCAGGGCTCCACGATGCATATACATTAGCTGTCAGGTGATGACATCCTTTTTTCCTTCATTTCCAGCTGTGTGAAAAGCCACCATGTTATGGCTTTAGCACAAAGAAAATGTGAGATTTCAAATATGTCTTTTAAAAATATCAACAACTCTATGCCTATGGAAACATCGCAACCTGTCTTTAAAATACCTCAGAATCAACTGTAACTACAACTGTTCTCTCCCCATAGGTGTGTTTCTAGAAAGCACGATGTAAAATAAGCTTATGTAAATTAATTCAGGATTTCCATGCATGAGCAGAACTCATCAATAATAAAAAGAACCCTTTGATCACTCCTTTGTAAGGCACAGATCCTTCTGTAACAGATTGCGAGCAATGAGCCTCCTACTCATTGCTTTTCTGCAGCCCAGCTCTTCTAAGGCCCTAAGTCAGTGCTCAACTAACAAGGTTTTCTCCTTCGATCACATTTTTAGTATTATTACTGTATCCTGAGGTTACTTAAAGTGGGGTATACCTGTATGTTACTTTTTTTTTAAGTTGTTTTATGTTAACACTCCAAAGATCAGAGACAGCGTCTACACTGTTAGAAACTAGGGACATACAAAATGAAATAATAAGCCCAAATCTATTAACTGCTAATATTTGTACAGTAGGTGGTGTTGAATCTCACCTTTAATTTCTAGATAAGGAAACTGAAACTCAGAATAAAAATTAGGGTCACGAGTTAAGAATGGAAGTATTAGCAAATTCTACCTCTGGGATTCTTGCTTTCATTATACTTTACTAAAAACGTTCATTGAATAAGTTATATCAAGAAAATATACTGACCAGTCAGAGCATCCATGGGTAAAGTTTCTGACTGTGTGTTGTGTTTTGTTAGTGCCTTTCTTGTCCTCTGGCAATGAATAAGATTGTACTTACCCTTGGCAAGCGAGGGTGTCCCCTCATTCACTACATTACAGCGTGGGGCTGTGTGAGTGGGAGGCAAAAGGGTAAATGTAACACACCAAGAAAATTTCCTTGAAGCCGCTGAAAAGTTCTCGAACAACTTTCCTCATCTGGGGCACCAGTTTGAATATCCGCAGAGGTCTCAGGCACCGAAGAACCATTAAAAGTTGAGCTCCTGATTCAGCAGGCACATTTTGAGGCATCCAACAAAGAAATATCAAACTCACCTGGGAGGGGAAAATAATCCCTAGAATTAATCCCTAGAATTAATATCTTTCACTACCTACACTTTCTGAGAGCCAAGTGCATACAACTTTCCTTGAGCAGAGATTCCACATAGCATGTAGGACAAGCTTTCACTACCTATATATGCAATCTCTTAACTCTGATCTCTCAACCCAATATCGACCTGTTAGTGGCCCCACAGGAAAGTCATTAGCTGTACACAGAAATGAAAAGCGGGTGTCCACACTGTGGGTGCATGTACCCCAGTGCATTCTGCACCTTATTTTAACTTACACATGGGAGGCTCAGATTGAAATTCCTTTGATCAAGGATACTAAACTTCATGCTTGACCTGATTCTCACTATTTTACTGATGATCTAAAGATACTACATGTTAACGGTCACAATTCTCCTTGTTATGTTGGAAAAGACATTGATTTTATGCCTTCTTGGACATACAGAAAAAATGAAATTTCTTTGAGTTCCCTTCCTATGGTTTCCCAATTTAGTTTAGCTGAACAGTTGAATGGTCATCTTGTCTAGGCAGATATTTTGTGTATAGGAATTGAAAGAAATTGGAATTGAAAGTGTCCAATCATACTCACATTAGGTTGCTTTTAGCAATGAGGAGCTCATCAATCAATTATATGGTGTAGATTTTTTTTCCTTATGGGAGCCACAAGATTGCAGGGTGCGAATAAGATTTCTTAGACCTTATTAATGTATGTCTTACATGTGTATTAATGTGGTTGATGTATGTGAACCATATCCATGGACATTTTTAATGCTTTTTATTTAGACTTTACATGCATGCCCTTCATTTGCCTGCAATAGATGACCTAAGAACTCAGTAATGACATCTAAACCTCTGGGACTCACGTATCTTTCTCTGGTACTGAGAAATGCAGGAGAGTTCACAAAACCATGACATCTTACATTTAGGAAATAACTGGAGACTTACAAGATATATAAATATGTCCATGACTCCACCAAAGTCCCTGATGACAGCAGTTGGAGTGAAAAATAAGCCATCTGCCATAATCTTCAGATTAAGCTCGATACTCATGAATATCACAAACACGTACTCAGCAATCTGAAATGGGCAAGAGGCAGCTGGGTCACCAACAAGGGGAAAACTGGAGCCCAGTTGTCTGCTGAGCTGTGGGCTGAGATTTGGCAGCCGTACCTGCAAAGTCGGGGCATGCATGACTCTTCGAAAGGGGGACTCAAACATCATAGAAATGCAGGAACAGATGGTTACGATGATCATGACCCAGTCCAGGTAAGTCACCAATCCCAGCAAATCACTGCCAAAGACCAAACAAAACCGAGAAACAACTGTTCTAGGGAAGGCTGTGCGAGTCAGAGATGATCCTTCTGTGATTCTATAAGCAGGACTGGCGTTTTTTAAAAAGCAAATGTTTATTTATTTTTGAGAGAGAGAGAGAGAGAGCGAGAGAGAGAGAGCATGCGCATGCGTGTGTGCATGAGCAGGGGAGGGGCAGAGAGAGAAAGAGGGAGAGAAAATCCCAAGCAGGCTCCACACTGTAAGCACAGAGCCCGACGTGGGGCTCAGTCCCATGAACTGTGTGAGATTATGACCTAAACTGAGATCAAGAGTCAGACACTCAACTGACTGAGCTACCCAGGTGCCCCATGACTGGCATTAAAAAAAAATCCCTAATTATCTATTTCACAGCACGATATGGCAAGAAAATACAGGTAATCTTTATATTTTTATGCAGCATAAAATAGTACATTGAAATTTCAAATGTGCACAGAAAACAGACTTTGTAATGCTTACTAAAGTTGATGGTACTTTGTATTTTTCACAGCTCCTGTGACAGGATCTGTTTTAGATCTGCAAGAGAGAACAAACACAAAATTCTGCAGCATAGCAAGCATAATTTGGCAGCATGGTATTTATAAACATCGTATCTACCTAAAATTTCTTTTATATCCTCTATAAAATTACATTATACAGGAACTGTGCCTTTGGAAGGCAGAGAGCATTAGATGAAAGAAAAAGCAGAAGGGTTTGCAGCTGATGTTTGTGAAAGTAATTGAAAATTCTCAAAATATTTGATTTTAGAATTCATGACTCCATTCAACAATTTCTTTTTTTAATGTTTGTTTATTTTTTTTGAGAGAGAGAGAGAGTGAGCGAGCAGTGGAGGGGCAGAGAGAGGGAGACAGAGAATCCCAAGAAGGCAGCACACTCTCAGTGCAGAGCCCGACGTGGGGGTCTATCTTGTGAACCTCGAGATCATGACCTGAGCCGAAATTAAGAGTCAGACGCTTAACCGTCTGAGCCACCTACATGCCCCTCCTCTGTTCAACAACTTTTTTTAAAATGTCTATTTATTTTTGAGAGGGAGAGAGACAGAGTGTGGGGGTGGGGTAGAGAGAGAGAGAGGGAGACACAGAATCTGAAGCAGGCTCCAGGCTCTGAGCTGTCAGCACAAAGCCCATGAACTGTGAGATCACGACCTGAGCTGAAGTCGGATGCTCAATCAACTGAGCCACCCAGGAGTCCCTCAACAATTTTTGACATGGATATGACAAAGTAGAATTTTGACTTCCATTTAAAAACACTCAGTTAAAATCTCGGCCTTAGCAGTTCAAGGATTTTCCTCATGATTATTCAATTAAATCTCCAGAAATTAAATTGAGCTCTTCCTACTGTATTTAACTGTGATCTTGTTGAGTGATTTACGTAGGATTTCTTGGTGTCTCCACTTTTAAGTTTTACTTTCTAGAAGCCCATAACCAACTTCAGTGAAGTCCCAGACAGTGTGTGTGTGTGTGTGTGTGTGTGTGTGCATGTGTGTGTGTGTGTGTGTGTGTGAGCTCCTGATTAACAAGTCTTTCTCAGTCCTTATCAGCTGCTGTGCTGACAAAAGGAGAGTCAGTCCACACTAAATGAAGTGGAGAATTAGCAATTAGATGTTAGCATGGAGGCAGCCAACAGGATAATTCCAGATGAAACACTCACTTGGGGAACTGATCAAATCAACTCTAAACTACTGGCTTCTTTCTTTACTTTGTGAACACTCAGGGAAGTATTTAATCATTATCATTCAGGTGCTTTAAACTGTGAGGGTCTTTCTAGAACAGCAGAGAGAACACTAGATTGGTAGTCAGAAGAGAGCCTTGCACTAGCTCACGTTCCCAAGAAAAGCCCTTAACCTCTACTGCCCTAAGTGCTCTCCTCTGTTGGAGGGGGGTGGGTACAAATGACACCAAATGGTTCCCGAGGTGCCCTCCAGCTCTGAAATATTACCACACTGCATTAGTTTCCTAGGGCTGGTGTAACAAAGTACCAGACTGAGTGGCTTAAACAACAGAAACATTTTCTCTCAGTTCTGGAGGCAAGAAGCCTGAAATGAAGGTGTGGGCAGGGTTGGTTGATTCTGGGGGCCGTGAAGCAAGGACCTGTTCTAGGTGTCTCTCCTTCGATTGTGGATGGCTGTCTTTTCCCTGTGTCTTCACATTACTCTCCTCTATAGGTAGTCTGTGTCCAAATTTGCTCCTCTTTTTTAAAAAAAAATTTTATGTTTATTCATTTTTGAGAGAGACAGACAGAGCACGAGCCGGGAAGGGGCAGATAGAGAGGGAGACACAGAATCTGAAGCAGGCTCCAGGCTCTGAGTTGTCAGCACAGAACCTGATGCGGTGCTCAAACCCATGAACTGTGAGATCATGACCTGAGCCAAAGTCCAACTGAGACACCCAGGTGCCTCCAAATTTCCCGCTTATAAGGACAGCAGTCATATTGGATTAGGGCCCACCTTAATCATTTTATTTTAATTTAATTACCTCCTTAAAGAGGCTGTTTCTAAATAAAGTCACATTCTGAGGTACTAGGGGTTAAGGCTTCAATATACAACCTTTTTTTTTTTTGCAGGAGGATACACACAATTCAGCCCATAACACATAATGATTATCATATGTTACTAATAATGGCATCAGGGAAGTTACAACCACTTAGAGGGAAAGCCTTCACACTTCCTCTGGGACTCTTAAGGTCTTCAGGGTATTTACTAAAGTTACGCAGGACAAAAATTCCATTTTATCCACTAGGCTGTCTGCTAAAATTGGCTTGGGTCCTCACAAATGCAGTGTCCTCCGTGTTGACCACACCGACAGACTCTTACACATTTCTTCCATGTGAGTAGGGACAGAGACATCAGCCAGCGGGTTTTTATCTCATAAGAGTTGGTAATGGAAGTACTCGTCAACTTTATTTCTGTTTACATTATTCTAGAAGAAACTAATTAGGGTATTTTGACAACACAGAAACTATAAGTCTAAAGGTGTGGGCAATGACCTTCCTTGTGTCATTCAGCCTACCCTTTGGTTCGGTATTTCCAAAACAATATATGGAGTTAGTAACGCTGATATAAACATGAACAAATAAAAATGGCTCTTCAGAGCTTTACAAACGTGAGTTTTATATAAATGTGAACTACTTGCAACCTTTGTTTGTTTTCCACCTGGTCGGCCGCTCAGCAAAGAGGAGCAGCATGATTAATTAGCCCACAGTTTATTTTGTGACCCCATTAGGATTACATGTTCCTTCTTCCTTGTATGACAACCCCCCCTGCTGTTTGTACGACTCAGGCCAACACCTGGCTGAAATGGAGTGTACTTACGCATTGAAGCGTGCCCGGACCACCACCCGGCAGAAGTTTCTGAACCTGTGCTCCCGTCCAACTATGAACAGTGGCTTGTCGAAGTATGGATGATTCTCTCTCAGCTCCTCTTCCTGCACTTTCCTTGAAGGGGAAATTGATGTACAGTAAGGCTAAGGGAAAGGCTGCCATCCAGAAACGAGAGATAAGAAACACCGTAGGACCCCGTACCTTTTCATTTCCGCTTGTTCCTTTTTTTCCTGGATCATCTTTATTTCACTGTCTTCTCTTTGTGCATTTCTGTATCTCACTGTATTGGAATGCTAGAAATATAATAAAAGGGGCATATAAAAATGGAAGATTTTTCTGAAGGCCTGAAAATATCACCTATAAGAAACTGAAAGAAATACCTTTATTTTAACATATACATTTTTAGTGGCCACAGTCATCTTAGCAAGGGTATTTTTTTTTCCTTCTAAAGGGTATTTTTTTTAAAAATAGAAATATTTATTGAGAACCTATTATGTGCCAGGCCCTGTTGTAGTGCTGGGGGTATGGCAAAAGGCAAAAATAAAGGATAAAACCCAGCTCTGTGGGGCTAATGTTCTAGTCAGGTAAGACAGATAAAAATTCAAACACAATATGGGGAGAGTTAGAAAATGTTTGGTGTTATGGTAAAAAGCAAAGGGGACAGAGAGTGCTAGGAGGCTCCAAGTTTAAATCTTTTTTTTTTTTTTTTTTAAAGCTTGTCCATTTATTTAGAGAAAGAGTGTGTGGGAGGGGCAGAGAGAGAGGGAGAAAGGGAATCTTGAGCAGGCTCTGCCCTGTCAGCACAGGCTCGATCTCACAAACCATGAGATCATGACCTTGAGCTGAAACCAAAAGTCAGACGCTCAACAGACTTAGCCACCCTGGCGCCTCTAGAAGGCTCCAACTTTAAACAGGTCAGAGCAGACCTCAATAAAAAGATGTTATTTGATTGTAGGCTGGAAGGATATGCAGGTCGCTGTGTATCTGCAAAAATGTGCTCTTCCAGAGGAGAGGTGGGTCTGCCTGTGTGCGGCCCAGCCAGCGTGCCCTGTGGGTGAGCGTCCACATGGTAGGAGACAATGAGGCCAGAAGGGTGGGAGAGGGCCTGGGCATGTAGGACCCTGACTCTGATTTTCACTCCCTGGGAGATGGATGGCCATTGCTCAAATAACCTGATAGATATTATCACAACTATTCCTTAGATTTAATTATCTGTATCTTCTATCATTTGGAATAAGTGAGACAACTGAAGCTCTGTTTTAAATTGCTTCTGTTATGGAGGAAATGACATCAGGGGGGATTTCTTAGGAAATTAGCAGAACTTCATAACCTTTTGCTGTGGAGAAGATGGGAGATGGGTTTTCATTATATGCCTGTGTAGAAAAGAGCATAAAAAGTCTTTGAAGAAGAACTAAGCCTCTGGAATTGAGACTATTCAGGGCCTTTTGTTGTGTATATTTAAACACATGTTTTCAAAGCTGTGCTCTAATTTGGTTCTTAAGTAGACTATATATTTCTACTGAATCACACTGAAGGGAAGTGCTTTGAACTAGTGTTGCCTCTCTGAATTCTCTCCTAGAAATCTTCTCCATGCAACGTGCCTGGTCCTCAAATTAAATGTATACAGGCCATGTGTTGGATCCGATCACAATTCCATGCAGATAATATGGTAGATCATATCAGACAGAGCTCTGCCTTAAAAATCATGGCGCTAACAGATGTGTCTGCCAATTAGAACCTTGTAAATTGGGTAATGATGGTATCAGGGGTTCTCATCACCAACGTCTTCCATTGTCAATTGTGCCTGGAACACTTAAGAGAGTTTAAGGCAGAAGTTTCTACAGATTGAAAGCAGTTGGATTATGCTGGAAACTCCAGAAAATCTTAACAATAAGAGATAAAGTGGTAAAAAAAAAAAGACAAGCAAAACCCCAAAACCCCTAAGGCTTGCTACCTTTCTCTTTCTAGACCTCCTTTCTCAAACACCATCCTTGGCTCTGAACATTCAGGACTCTGCCAATTTAGCCAGACTCAAGACCTGTATTTTAATGAGGACTCCAGTAATGATAATTACTTAATGTGTACTTTTCAAGTCTCTTTTAGAAATCGGCATGATACAGCCGCTTGCAAGTCTAACCCAGAGGTTAGAGTTCTGGTTGCGTGGGTTTCCCTGGGTTTTCATGTGGCTTGTTTTTTCCCTTCGTTCGGGTCTCTGGTCTGATACAGAGGCGCCAACACTGACCATCTTCTCTAGAATTTCCTGCCCCCAAATCTCCATCTTTGGTTTCTATACATTATTTGATTGTTCTTTATAGTACAGAGCAAAACTGTCACAGCAATGAAGACATAATGGGCAATAAGTTAAAAACACCCCCAGAAATGATTATATATTTGTTTCCTTGTTTAGTTTTTGTCTCTTTTCCTGGAATGTAAGCTTCGGGAAGGCAGAAGTTTTGTCTTCTTTCCCCACTACTCCTCATCACTTAGAACAGGGCCTGGCACGTGATAAGCACTTGGTAAATATTTTTTGAGTCCATTAATAAATAAATGAGTGACATAGTGTCGAAGAACAAAGAAATTCTTGGGAAATATTATGCAGTCTTTGACAGAAAAATTCTTCTATAAATCACATTTTATTTCTTAGTATGTAAAGCCCTGAAATTAGACACTGGCTCTAGATTCTGGAATATTTGGGAATCAGTAAATGTTTAAAGTTTATGATGCAAATCAATTCTATAAAATGCTTTAAGTGTTTTTAATGTCTGTTAAATGCAACTGACACATCACTTTTGTATTGTCATCTTTATTATTTATATTTTTGAATTTTTAAAATTTTTTATAATTTATTTTGGGGGGGAGAGAGAGAGAGAGAGGGAGAGCATGAGTGGGGGAGGGGCAGAGGGAGAGCGAGTGAGAGAGAGAGAGAGAGAGAGAGAGAGAATCTCAAGCAGGCTCCACACTCAGCATGGAGCCTGATAGGGGGCTTGATCTCATGATCCTGGGATCATGACCTAAACTGAAATTGAGAGTCAGATGCTCAACCGACTGAGCCACCCAGCCTATCTTAATGAAGACATGTGTTTTGTGGGATGTCTGGATTTTTGTACAGTTAACGGTCACTCTTCTGTACTGTCCATTGAATTTGCTTCTTGAGTTTCCTGATTCCCTCTGGCATAAAGTCTTATGGAGACAGGACAATGTGACAGAAGGACACAGGTGCTGGAATTGTCTAAACAGTCATCGAAATGAATTTTCATAATCATGCTTCCCAAATCCAAAGCATTGCTTAGAACTTACATCTTGAGTCAGGGTTTCAAGAGATTTCCCCCTGCTGATCCTCTGGCTGTTGGATCCATGTCTTAGTGATCTAAAACAACCACAACCAACAGAGCGATACATCTAAGACCAAATTTTGACTTTCAAGCAATGACCATTATGAGAACAAAATAAATCAACTTTTCTGTTGATAACACACATCACAATGACACACATCACAAATACTTATTATCTCTTTTCAGCAGAAGCTTTAGTTTATTCAAATGCTTTTGATCCCATCTAGAAAATTTCAGAATTTTTCCTTCTGATCTTAAAAGCAAGAATTTGGCCATCACCAAGGAAAAGGTTTTTGCGAGATTTTTTTGAATCTTTGAAACTGATTGTGAGTTTCATCATGGTTGCCATTGGCAAACAGAACAAAGTTCCTCACCCACGCCTGTCTGCTAACCAGGGCTGCGCACAGAGAACATTTCCTGTAAAACTCCTTTCCTTGGTTTCTCTGCAGCCTTGTCTCCCAGTATATTTACCTGCGCTCTTGGCGGATATGATGCTGCACACTGAGAATTGACCTTTCCTTTGCTGGCTGCCCCTCAAATGATCCGCTCAGCATGCGCTGTCGAGTGCAAGCTCTAGGAAAAAAAAAAAGAAGGAGCCCGAGATAAATGCATGATCTGTACACTTGGGATGAATAATACATAACTGCTCATTATTCTTATTATTTTTAAGGAAACACCAATGATAAGGCAAAACACAGCAAATGACCCATAACCGTAAAGGAAAATGGGCTTGAGGCTCTGTGTCAAGAACACTTACAAAGCAGAACTGTCAGAGCTTCGCGGTGGTGCTAGAAAATAAACAGAAATCTCCTGCCCACCACGACCTGCCTCCCCCTACCCAAGGGGAGAGCTGCCATCAGGATTCTGCTAGTGGTAGGGCCAGCCTAACCATAGGTAGGCATGATGTTGGTTTTGCATTTAGACAAGGAGGTTTCTAATAACAGCCCTCTGGGGAAGGATTTGTCCACCCAGGCCTCTGGGATGATAGAATATATGTTCCAAGGAGATTTTGCAGAACTCCAGGACAATAGGAAAGCATAAAGTTAGAGGCAAAAGTTAGTGGTAAAGACAAGCAATTACAGCTGTGATTAATACCTAAAGAAACCTCAGTCTAAAGTCTATGGCTTACAGGTAACCAGTTACTACTTTCTCTGGAATCATGAAACTCTGATGCTTTTTTAAGGCATTCCCTCTTTAAACCATACCTAGGCTGGTATAGTTTCAGATTTGCTAATGAGGGAAGACAATGGGGTGACTCGACACTTGGGGTGTGAATGATTTGAAGAGAAAACAAAATTTCTTTTCCAGAAAGTTCTCTCCAACTGGAAATTACAACGATTCCCTTGATGTAGCAGTCAAGTGGAAAGAAAATAATACAGGGGACTCGGAGGCCTGTGTTCCACAGGCGACACGGACTAGTTGAGTGACCTTTGGGCTTAGTTTTCTTATTGGTAAAGTGAGGACATGACCCTGATCTCAAAGAAAACTCACAGACCTCCAATGCAATGATTTTATGATATGCAAATCTTATGATGCTGTATTTATTCAACACTTGAACACATAACTTCTGTCATTGCTTTACATAAAACTTTCATATTTACGTTTCCTAAAATGTGTATCTAGATTGACTTTGAATTATATCATCACTGTCTCGGAGTTAAGATCTTCAAGAAAAATATCCATTTCTGTTTAGCATACTTCTAAGCAGCTCTTATGATATCATGTGTATATTCAAGTAGCTAAAAATGCTTTTGATGCCAATGAAGGTAATTATGGTAAATACCCATGAAAATCATGCAAATCCGATGAACGGAAAGGAGTTACAGGAAGCAACTCCCACCCCCTCCCCCACCCCAAATCACTCTTCTTAGTTCAATAAGCACATGGACCATTTTGAGATAAAATCCAGAGTCAAAATCTTATAAAAAACCAAGGATTTATGGCAGTGATAGACCGTGCTTAGTTCCATGACTAGAATGGTGTCGCATAGGAAGGTGCATTTATAAGTTAGGCTGAATTCACAAAGGTTTAGCACGATCTCATATTATGTATACTAAGATTTATTTTTCGGACTAAGGACTGCAAATCATGAAGCATCCTGAGCACATCCATTTGGAGAAGAGTGTTATCCTGGCATAGATCTATAGATCCCTCCTATTTGTGTAAACGTCAAGGCTTAACCTATAGGCACTGTCTTAGTAACCTTTATTTTTTGTCACAAGACTCCCCGCTAAAGCAGTTGAGCCCTTAGGCCTTAAATACAAAACACATACAACTTGATTACAGTATACAAGTTTGAGCTGGCCGTCGTCCGTGCTACGTCTGAAGTGGAAGAACTTCTCTGGCCTTGAGCTGCCTGTGATAAGGGACTGCTGGTGTCTGCCCCACAGCCCAGTGTGAGCAGGCCCAGGCATTCTTGCCGGGAAAGAGTTGGGAATGCATCTACTGACTCCAGAACCTCACGGATGTCCCAGCACCCAAGTCATCTTAACACACCCACGCCCACTGGGGTGGCTCTGTGGATCCTACTGAGACTCCCTCCTCTGACTGAACAAGACAGGAAGGTCCCAACGGAGGGTGGAGGTGTGCTCACCATTGGAAAGACTCCGAATCCCATGGGGTCTCTTCCATCCCCTCCACCAACAGCAAGGCTGAAGTGTGGTGAGAAGGCAACCCCCCTTTCCTTTCTGGCTCAAGATCAGTCCTTTCTTTCCCACTGGGGTCTATCTAGAGAATTGAGAACCTAATCGTAAAATGGGCTGGAATTTCAACCATACATGTGACATGTGAATCTTTGTTCTCTGTATGAGTAACTCATTGAGTTCAGGGTGAGGGGGACTGGTTTTTAGCTCGACTCTGCAACCAGAAAACATGTGCTTCATCAGACTAAGATAGCCACTTCTATGCATAAAATATATAAAAGCATTGGCTTCCATTTCCTCTTCCTATCACTTTCTTCTGTGTATATAACAGTGTTTGTTAGTACAATTTCAAACCAGATAGTGATGAGAAAAAGAACACTGGGCTCACCAACTCTGAGCCAGTAAAATCGCGTTAACGAGTGACTTCAGAGTTCTGCTCGAGCCAAGGCTACACCTTGGTGGTTTTCATTTCTTCACTCAGGGGACTCTGCCAGAGCCTTGTGTTCTCTGAACAGAGGAATTCTTACCCACTGCCTCTTTTCCTGGAACTCCAAACGTACCCTCGTGACCTGAGCAAAGTGAAATCAGGCAGACGCAGCGATCTTTCCATGGTGTGAAGAGGTCGCCTTTGGTGCCTCAGGCTTAGTGTGACTGTCTCTGACCCCTATGCCAGCCATGCACCCCAGCACCGCTGCCATGTCTGGTCCAAAATAAAGGTCAACAACCATCTCCATTTTCTTTTAGCAGCCCTCTTGTTGAGTCTCTTCTCAGACCAAATGCTCTGATAGCTCACTCTTGCCTTTGCATATCCAGTGGTTTTTGAAGTAGGAAACTATAGGTAAATGCTAGAGTTTCTTAGCTGAAAACTAGGGGCCACATTCATCTAGCAAATGGCTATATAAACACTTGGGTTAAGGCAATTTGCAGGGATTGAGGTTGGGCACGTGAAAGGCAGTTCATCTGAAGGCTCTTGAAGGCTTTTATTCCTCTTCTAAGGATGGTGGTGGATGTTACTTACGTTAAAATTCAAAATCCTCTTGTTCACACTGTATCCATTATAGTTAATAACTAGCTATTTGTCTATGATAATTTTCCCATAAAAACAACAGGTAATAGTATAGAAGAAACAACTTTTCTACAGATACATAAATCTGTCTAAAGGAAAACAAGGGAAAAATCTAATTACATTATACAAAAAAGCTAGCTGCCCAAAATGGGTTTCCTACGGATGAAAGGAGGAATTCATATGGAAAGACATAAATCTGGGATAGGAGAGGAGATGTAGGGAGGAAGGAAAGAAGTTGCATAATAGCTCTGCCCTGAGGACATCTGGACATTGAAGCAGGTAGAGAAAGAAGGTCATATTATGATGTTTCTGCATAAAGAAAACAGCCTGATACATAAGCCATTATCACCTTCTTTAATAATGTACAATATTTTGTTATTTTGGAAAATAACAGCCTTGGTAGAAAATTATTCACTTCAATCTGGCACGATCGAATTCCATGAAGACGTTACCCATTCTCTAATACAATGTGCCAAGGTTCACACGGAAGTATGGTAGGAGTTTGTTTTATTATTTTCAAAAGGAAATACAATTTTATTATACACAAGCATATATTGTAATCCAAACTACGAACTACCAAAAAGTATTTCTGACATGTGTAATATAGTCACAAACTCAGACATAAATGAGTCCTGATAAGTAACATAAAGTGAGAAATGAATATTCACCCACAAGAGAAATGTTTTATGTTCCATGTTTCTGTAGCATGTTATTAACCACACTTGTTCAACACTTATGGCATTTGGTCATCATTGGTCACCTCCCTTATTAGGCAGTGAGTTCTTTAGGGGGCCGTTTGATCACTTGTCCTCGTGTTCTAGGAAATGCAGTTGCTGGCACACCCATGAGCAGAGCCAGGGGACAGAATGGGTAAGTGCAAGGCGGGGAGGTGAAGGTATAAGGAGAGCACAGGACGCTGAGGGAGGTGTGGGACTGGTTCTCGAACTTGCTAGTCTCAAGGTTCAATTAGCACATCAGGTTAGTACTTTCCTACCCAGCATCAGGGCTTGAACAGAAACTTTTGCCTTGGACTGAAGACTAATGGAGGAGTCGATTTGAGAACACCAAGGTTTAGGACTGCGCAGTTCCGACCTCAGCCTTTGCTGGCTGTGGGACCTCTGGCAGGTGATGGGCATTCTCTGAGCCTCCGTGTCCTATATGTAAAATGGGGAACAAGAACACCTCTTCCAGCAACTTCATAGGGAGTGAGTTGGGAGGACCAACTATGATTATGAATGTGCCAGTCTTTGGAAACACTGACACTCTGTTTACATTTTAGTTGCTATTATTTACTTTTCTGTCTCGCCCCATGCCATGGTTGGTATTAAAACGTTCGACAGAGGGTGGAGGACAGAAAAGCAAATGTGATAGAGGTTCACACTGGGGGGTAAGTCTCCTCTGTTCTGACTCTGCTCAACAGCGATATATGTTACGGACTAGAGCTGCAGCTTCTTAACCTGTCTCTATGCATCCACGCTCAATAAACATGTTGCATTATTATCCCCAGCCACATGACGTCTGAAATGAACACCTGCAATGTTACTGTGTAGGTGTTTCTCAGATGGCCCTTAGTGATACCTCCTCCCTGGTTTTCATGCCCTTGTGCAACCCAGAAATGTGGGCAACTTGCTCCTCACCGATGTAAGGCAAATGGGATGGGATAGGTCACAAAAGACCTGCCCAAGCAGGCTGCCATGTCGTGAGATGTTCTGTGGAGAGATTCCCTTGTTATGGAATGAGGGTGGTCTTCCATTAACAGAGCATGAGGAATCAAAGCATTTATTTAACTGCTAGTGAGGCACTAAATCTTATTAAGAACCATGAGAGGGGTGCCGGCGTGGCTCAGTCAGTTGAGCGTCAGACTCTTGGTTTTAGCTCAGGTCATGACCTCATGGTTTCATGGGTTTGAGCCCCACATCAGGCTCCGTGCTGAACAGTGTGGAGCCTGCTTGGGATTCTGTCTCCCAATCTCTCTCCTCAACTGCCCTCAACTCCTCAACTGCCCTCCTCAGGGCAGTTGCCCTCCTCAACTCCTCAATCTGCCCCTCCTCAACTCACCCCCTCTCTGTCTCTCTCAAAATAAATAAATAAACTTAAAAAAAAAAAGACCGGTGACAGTGAGCTAGTTAGGGGATTCTTCCCAGGCAAGTCAAAAGGCCTGCAACCTTATGAGAGACCCAGCTAAGCCACACCCATGTTCCTCACTGAGGCTGTGAGATTAATCTGTGTTATTTCAATCACCAACCTTTGGAGTCACTTGTTACACAGCAATTGGCAACTAAGACAGTTGTCATTGTTGTCTTAAAGTCTTCAACAACCCTATTGCTCTTCAGAGTAAGACTAAGACAAGAAGCTCAGCATGACTTCAAAGTCCCATAGGACCTGCCTCATCTTTTACCATCAGGGACCCCCCCCCCCGCTCCGGCCAGTCAACCTCTTTGGTCTTTCAGTTCCTTGTGTGGGCCTCACTCCAAAAAGCTCTAAGAGAGCAGAGGTTGACTTAGTTACTGCTCACTTGTTACTTCGCCTTGTACACAGTAGGTGCTTAATAAATATTTGTGAAATGAGTAAATCGTGAAATATTGCGAAGATCAAACATTTTAATTTTTTTTTGGATCATTTCACGCTTATGAGGCACGGAAATAATCACAAATAGCACACACCGCATGTGTTTGAAATATGCTTTTCAAAGGGGAAGGTGATTTTATCTCCAGTTAGAATACTGTGCTACTCAAGAAATGGGCTGCACACCTATAACAGATGAGGCCCTGAGAGAGTAATAAAAAAAAAAAAATCAGACATTGCTTCTTGCAGGTAGAAAATTTATAAATCTTTATCTATAGTCTCTGTGACTGTGAAGGGAGACCTTCAAGCCTACATGAGGCAGAGCTGAACTCATTTCAATTTCTTAAATGGGAGATCTGATCTGTCCCTGGGAACATGGTCCCCATACACGGTGTCTTATATGAATCTACTACCGAGCTGAAATAGTAAATAAGTAAGGATTTTGAGACTTTTACAACTTTACCAATAAGAATGCACACATCATTAAAATTCCTCAGTAATAGACCTAGTCAGAAGGAAAAGTATTTGAATATTCAATTAAGTTATATTTTGCCACTTTAAATTTTTCATTAGAATTTAGATGCCTTTTGGTCTCCCCTGAAGGTAAAAGAAATACATTTTCAGGATGAAAACATTCACTTATTTGTTGCCTAGAGAAAAAGCAAAGCTGATAGATAGTATTGAAAATACACACCACGAACTTGAGGGACAGTCTAGCTTTCCTTAGGGGAAAGACCACAGAGTTGTGGTATTAGGATCTCATCATCTTCCCCATATCTCTTCATGATGGCAAGTACTAGCAAGCCAGTTTCTTAGAAACTCCATCTAGTGGTCTGATACAAAACAAATTGGTCTGCCTGCTTGTCTTCTGGAACTGGGACGCACAAGGCTTCAAGTGTCTGGTGAAAAATAATGAAGTCTTTTGTCTTGTCTGAGTGAGGAAATTCTCCATTATGCAGGCATGTGTAATCCCTTTATTCCTGCTCCCTGGAGGAGAATTACAGTGAGGCATTTTCCTTTTCCCAGTTGGGGTTAATGTTATGCCCTCTCTACCTTTGAAAGTAAAACAAGACTAGGACCCCTGACGATGATTCAAATGTGGGAATATTCTTCAGCAAACACACATTCCCAGTTGCAAAAATATTACCCCTGGTTTCTTGCCAAGCCTTTGAAAAAAACATATGAAAGATTGATTCTTTTTTTCTTCCTCTCTCTGCATTGCCTTTGTGCTGTGGAATTTCAATTGCCTCTTATATGACAGCTATATATATATATATATAGTCTTTTATGGAGGTGGAGGGAAGAGAATCATGTCTTAAGAAATTGTCTCTATTTTTCTTGACATTTCTCCATCACAAATATTTTTAAATTGGCCCAAAGATTATGGTTATAAGAGAGATCTTTGGAGCTTTATTAGCCTTTAAACACCACTAGTTGTTTATAGAAATAGTAGCAGGGGGTCCTCGGTTTCTTTCTTCTCTCTCTCCATATCTTCTTTCTTAATGTTCCAGAACAAGGGTGTGGGAAAAGCCTGTACATTCTGTAATGAAAGAGAGAGGCCTATGAGTCTTCAAATTATTTTCATTCATTATAGAAAAGTTAGATTGCATGAAACCATCTGGTATTAAGCGTAATTACCATCTAAAGGAACTGCAGTGTAAATCTGCAGAGCATTACATTGGAGGGATTTTACTCCAACCTTGGGCTCCACAAGTTAACACACTGCAAAGTATTATCAGATGTTGGTCAATATAATGTAATCACATCGACAGAAAACAGGAAAACAGTCCTTCTGTGGTAATTACGGAAACCGTGGCTGTAGAATGGTGTAAGAGAATGGGGGATGAGTATTTCCTGGAAAGGGCTCTCACCTGCCTCCAGGAGAGTGACAATGAGATCCTCCAAAGTGAAGACAACAGCGGACATTAACAGGTGAGCTCCTCTGTAATGGCCTCTTGCTGAGGTGAGGAAAAAGCTGCATTTTTATGGAGTGACTACCCCACTCCTTTGTGAATGGGCCCAGTCCCGAGTAAATGGATATGGCTCTTTAATAGCAACAGCAGATTTGTTCTTTCCAGTCTTGTGCTATTCATAACAATGTTGTCATAAGCACACATGTAAACATGTGGGCAACCAGAACCTTGTTGTAGACTGAAACATAAAAGAAGCCTTAGTGTCTTATCGTATGCAGGTATGATAAATAAAAAAGACAATCAGCTAGTGGGCAATCCATGCCTTTAGTGCATCTATTAAAATTCAGCAAATAGAATGTCTGAAACCCCACACCACACTAGGGTTTAAATTTGGTAATGCTCCATCTGTCTCAGAAAAACGTAAATTACAATGTAAAGATTGAACTTTTTATTATAACAAAAATGAAATTTTGCAAATGTTGCAGAAACCATATGAACCAATTTTTCTACTGAGATGAATTTTCTTATAGTACTTATTGCCAATGATAAAAGAGTAAAAGAGAAACCCTGTTAAAATAGTTTGCTGCATCTGTTGGGTAAAATTTAATAGTAGCTCTCCTGATCCATAGCACAATTATAATCACTTTGTAATAATGTACAAATCATGTGCAATCTCAACGAAATATAACATATTTTGATTACCACAAATCAGGAAACAACTAGGAAAACGTCTTTGAAATATATTACTTTACTGTGTATGATAATGGATGTTAATTAGACTTCTCGTGATAATCATTTCATAATACATACAAATCTCCTCGAATTATTATGTTGTACCCCTGAAATTAATACAGTGTTATATGTCAATTATATCTCAATGAAACTAAGAAAAGTTCAAGGAAAGTTTGATTTAATTAAAAAAATTTTTTTTTAGTGTTTATTTTTGAGAGAAAGAGAGAGCCAGAGCATGAGCAGGGGAAGGGCAGAGAGAGAGAGGGAGACACAGAATCCGAAGCAGGCTCCAGGCTCTGAGCTGTCAGCACAGAGCCCAGCGGCCGGGGGTGGGGGGGTGGGGCGGGGCTTGAACCCGCAAACCCTGAGATCATGACCCGAGGCAAAGTCAGATGCTCAACCAACCGAGCCACCCAGGCACTCCGGAAAGTTTGATTTTAAAAAAGCAAAAATATATATATTATTTTGCTTAAATGAAGTTCTATTTGGCCTCTTTGCCTCTTTATGTTTTATACAAATGCATATACCCACAGATCTTATCTTCTCATTGCTCTCTGAATACACTTAAGTTCCATATACTTAACTTAGTCTCTGTATCTCCAAATGGTCTTTTTTTTTTTAAATTTTTTTTTCAACGTTTATTTATTTTTTTTGGGACAGAGCGAGACAGAGCATGAATGGGGGAGGGGCAGAGAGAGAGGGAGACACAGAATCAGAAACAGGCTCCAGGCTCTGAGCCATCAGCCCAGAACTCACAGATCGCGAGATCGTGACCTGGCTGAAGTTGGACGCTTAACCGACTGCGCCACTCAGGCGCCCCTCCAAATGGTCTTTCAACTAGTCTACAAGAGTTTTTAAATCTCATAAATAAGAAAAACCAACAATGAAGCAGCCTTAATAGAATCACAGATAAATAGTTATGAAAATATCTAATATTTAATTACATATTTGATTAATATTCAATGTTTTGATGGTAATATATTCAATATTAATAATTAGTATTCAATACGTTAATATCTACAAATACATTACATATGTTAACAGAATCTTTAATAAATTAGATGTTAATAATTTAATATTTTATTAATATTGAGTATATTAATACCTGATACTCTGTTTCCCAAAAACTTTGGGTGATTCTTACCAAATGTTTGCCATAAAGAGTTATTGCTCTGTCAGGAGGCTGACCAAAACTCAGCTTCATGGGTACCTGTGCTTCTTCTCACCTGCAGGGTCCTTCTAGCATCCTCTCCTGTGCTGGATCGCATTCCACTGAGCGGTTGGCAAGTCTAACGGGAAGATCTGTGAGAGGCTACAAAGCACTCAGCCCCTGCAAGCGGTGCTAGTCGGGCCCAGAATGTGGGGCTGCAGGAAACTAACATGACCTCATCCAAAGCTGCTGAATTGCTAGGCTGAATGATGAAACAAGAATTTGAAAAGGAGAGCTTGTCAGATGGGAAGGAGCACTCGCGGGGTAAGATGCTAATGCTTTGCATTATTAAGCTCCCTTAGATTTCCATTTAATTGGGCCAGCTTCAGAGAGCTGGGAGCTCTGGGTCTAGACAGCGGAGGACAGAATAAGAATGAAGAGGGCCGTTTGTCCTTTCCTCAAATTTCCCTTGTCATATAGCTAATGATGTGCACAGGAACAGGTGGCCCCTTGGAGGGCTTCACAGGGGGTTAATTTGAACTCCTTCCTCTAGAAAACTCCACCATCTCCTCAGTCTCTGTAATATCAGGCTCATCTGTCTTCCAGAGGAATGTGACCTAGATGCTTCTGTTCTAGAGGAGAGCCCAGGTGTCAGTTCATCTGTCCTGAGCCCCAGGGAGGCAGCCGTGGGAGAACAGGACCCAAAAGGCCAGAGGACAAAAACACTCTCATTCAGCCTACAGCCTATGAAAGAGGAGCCCTAGCTAAGTCCTCACCGCCTAGAAGTTGCGGGGCTCCAAAGTGATGCACACACCTAAGTTCCAGGTAGGCACTTACAACCCATGCAGAAGACAATGTCACGCTTGTCTCCACCATGGCAGTATTGTTCTTCTGCTAATGGTGCCTCTGAGGGCAGGTCTATGTTCTCTTCCAGCCATTCCTCATGCCCGAATCACCAGCCTCTCTTATCCTGCAGAGATCTTGATTTAAATCCTACTCTCACTCTTCCACCTGCCAAGTCAATCAGGCTCACCTTTACCAACACCTGTGACCATGCCCTCAACGTCCCACTCTTCCTTTTCTTTGCAACATGCTTGTCTCTACCTGTTTGGCTAGGTCTCCCAATTCTGAGATAAGACCATTTTTTTCCTGGCCCATCCAAGCAGAGCAGAGAATGTCATAGTTGCACTTGAGACATTTCAAAGACCGTGGGTCTCCATTCCCAAGACTTTCAGTCAGTTACAGGTGATGCCAACTCTGGTTGATGAGTCTATGTTATTAGTTTGGGAGTATATCCACCAAATGATGTGAACAAATGAGCTGATGATGCTTTTAATGTTAGCAAGACTAGCACAAGGGTGGAGCCAGAATGCCAACCCAGACTGGCTACTGAGCCACTGAGTAAGTGATAGACACTGCTCATTTACTCCTATGAGGTTGCTTATACCTCCACTTGAAAGGCATAAGAAATTGAGACTTTCCAAGGACTTAACCATGACTCAGAGGATTCAAAGCCAAGCATGGCTAACTGCAAAGCCTGTCCTCTTTCCACTTCTACTATACTGCCACAGCATACTCTATGTGACTATTTGGATTTGAACAAGAATGAGGTGACCTTTGTAGCTCAGAGTCAAGAAGGCCACACAATTTCAGTCCAGATATGAGCTTTCCTGAGCTGACTTATCCATCAGGGCCCAAGGTTGGAGTTGCAACAGATACCCAGCAAAAGATCTTCCATGAAGACACCTCTATTAGCCCCAGATGGCTAAAGCTGGTTCCTCTCTACCACAGGAAGTTTTATGGAGAATATGGAGGGAGAGGAATGAGATTGGAGACGGTTATGGTCCTAAATACTTAAGCTGCCCCAGACAGCAAGGATGCCTGTAGACCACATAGTACCTTTGCATAAATTGGGAAAAGAGGCCTGTTCCTCTGGAGAGATGTAGTCCTATGCCAGGGTCACTGCCTGGCAAGGAGGGTGTGCCTTAGCAGGTACAGTGGGGGCTAGATTTCAGCTTCTAATTTCCCCTTGACCTGGCAACTCTGTATGATGCATAACATGTTTGTACACCCTGAGAAGCACTCATGAGTATGGGAAAAACAAAGGCCTTAGGGGTTGTCCATAGAGTGGATGAAAACAAAGGATCCTCTATAATTTAAAAGCACAGAGTCATAGTTAATACATGGATTTTGGAGTTACACCGACCAGGGTTTGATTCCTGGTTCTCTGGCTCCCTGATTCATTAGACAAGGTGATTTAGGCAGGTTAGCTAAGCTTCCTGAGACTTAATTTTTCCTCTCTAAAACAGAGCTAATAGTCCTTCCTTGTCTTTCAGGGTTTGCTATGAGGACCTAATGAGACAGAGGTTGTAAAATAGTACAGTGTTTAGTGCACAGTCATCTTCCAGTAAACGGGAGAGATTAGTTTCATAAGTTGTTGAGGACACATAAATATGGCTGCCTAATTGGGAAATCAGATTGTAGTTGGTATCGATGTGATACCCAAGACCATTTCTATGGTTTGTGATCTTGGGAGAAAGTACTTACCTAGTCTAAGACTCAGTTTTGTCACGCATAACATAGGGGTAATGATAGTATTTTTCCTAAATAGGTGTATTGTACAGATTGACTGAGATAATACGTGTAAGATCTTAGCATCATATGTGGGTCTTAAAAAAATATTCATTATTCATTCTTTTCCCATTTCCCTTTTCCTACTCCTCTATCTTCATGTTGGGAAGGCATTTTCATGCCATAATGTAAACATAGTTTAGGGGACAAAACACTTTATTTTATGAGACATTTTAGATAAATGATTTCAATTATTAAAGTCACTCAGTAAGGGAACCATGACTATGCTCTGTATGAATTTTCTCGTCACAGTTGTGTTCACAGAACTAGAGATATTACTGAAGACTCTTCCATCTGACTAGTGTCATAATCATGTGCTCAGGGCAAATATGAACTCTTTGAGGGAATAATCTATGTGTCCAGTATCTCGGAAAATGCCTGGTGCATAGAAGATGCAGCAGAAGTATTTCTTGAATGAGCAAGTCCTTTCCTTCCGGAAGAAAATCCAGCTAATGTCATTTGAAAATCTGTTTCTTAACAAATGTGTTCTGATTTTATTTATATTTAAGTAGTATAGCAAATGTATTTGTACAATTTGTACATTTGTACATAAAAACGATTCTCTTAGAGAAAAAATAACCCCACATATGTCATTAAATAGACTTAAAATTTTTTTGTAGTAAGTAGCATTCAACTAAAGGCTATTCCTTAGACTTTAAAGAATTATTAATATGAGTGCACGGCAAGGAAGATTTGGTTGTAGATCCAAATATCAGAATTCAAATACTATGCTAGGCTGATAATTCAAAAAAGATTATAAAGACACTTCCTAACTAGTGAATTACTGATGGAAAACCACAAAGGGATGGAATATTCTAAAGTAATATAAAATGTTTAATTATTTTATTCTGACATTTCTCTATGCATTCAGCCTAGCAGGAATGATAATGCATTTTTGCTCAATTTCAGGGCTCTGAATTAGAGAAATCTCAGTAGAGGCAGCGTCGCTTTTGAAAGCACACTGCTATTTGTTTTGATATCTTCTGATGTAGTGAAAAGGTCACTGCTTTTTGAAGGAAGCTTTCTTTAGTGGAGCTGAACAGTACAGGCGAAGTCAAAACAGAGTGAATTTAACAGCAACCCTGGATTTTACAGTTTAGGTGGTGGAACATCCTCTTTCTTGCAATCCTCTCCAGATAAGTCTTGAAAATAAAGAGAGTGAGAGAGAGAGAGAGAGAGAGAGAGAGAGAGAGAATACAGATGCCCATTTGCGCCCAGTGAATCCCCTGCAGGCAAGCAAGGGACCATTTTCTCAAGTTCTGTAAAAATGGCCCACTTCTGTCTCTTTCACAGAGTTCCCATAAATATGGAGAAGTTCCTTTCTATTTCTTACAACATAGATTAATTTTCAAAATTACTACCTAGGAGAACACAAATGAAAAAATTAGAGATGACTATGCGGAGACGGCACTGGTGACTCCAATGATTCAAATACCTCAGACTCTGGGCCCCTTTCTCTCTGACTTTTCCCTTTGTCGGCTTGAATTTCCTGTTCATAGTAAAGGTATAGAGCATACTTTTTCCTGGAATAACGTGGATCCTGTTTCAAACGGAAACACGGATCCCCTGAGAACTGAGACCCCGCAGCCCCGCAGCTTAATTATCAGTACTAAGAACTCAGGCCTCTCCATCAATATGACTTTACTATTCACTCCAGGAATTTCCTGTCTCAGAATGTAAGGCCGTTAACCAATAAGTAATTTCATTGTTAGCTTCAGGAACTTTCTGAAAATCCATTTGTCTGAGTTATGGGCTAATGGACCAGCCCCGGTCTCTAGATAATATGTCACTCAACTGGTCAAACCAATCACCTAAAAATAATAGGTACTCATCAACACTTAGGCCAAGACCCTGCCCAGCGGGGTCCATCAACCCTAAACATTGTTTTTTTAAATGCTGTTTCTAAAAATTAGTTGTATTGGGGCGCCTGGGTAGCTCAGTTGGTTGGGCGTCCGAATTCGGCTCAGGTCATGATCTCCCAGTCTGTGAGTTTGGGCGCCACGTTGGGCTCTGTGCTGACAGCTCAGAGCCTGGAGCCTGCTTCAGATTCTGTGTCTCCCTCTCTCTCTGCCCCTCCCCCGCTCATGCTCTGTCTCTGTCTCAAAAAATAAATAAAAACATTAAAAAAATAAAAAAATAAAATAAATAAAAATTAGTTGTATTTATTTTTAAAGGTAATACATGTATATGGCTAAAAATCCAAGGGTAGAATAGAATTGATTTCTGGAGTGAAGAGGACAGCAGAAACTCACCACTGATTTCTTTCTTTTCAGAAATCACCCCACATCAGGAAGGAAAGTGAAAAACAGACATGCAAACTCCACTGAACAACTGACAAATGAAAGGTGGAGCCAGAGGGGGTGGAAAGAACACTGGGGCACAGAGTGGCAAAGGGATGCCCTCTCTACTGTGCCCTCACTCCCAGTGCCGCCCTCCCCAGAAAAGTAATGGTACCTATCCATAACACGTACTTGTTACTTGTGTATCCAGGAGAGTCCTACACTCTTTTTTTTTTTTTAATTGAGGTATATCAGGGCACCTGGGTGGTTCAGTCAGTTGAGTGACTCACTCTTGATTTCTGCTCAGGTCATGATCCCAGGGTTGTGGGATTGAACCCCGTGTCAGGCTCCACGCTGAGCACACAGCCTGCTTAAGATCCTTTCTCAGGGCTCCTGGGTAGCTCAGTCGGTTAAGCATCCAACTTCAGCTCAGGTCATGATCTTACGGTTCATGAGTTTGAGCCCCAAATAGGGCTACGCACTGACAGTGCAGAGCCTGCTTGGGATTCTCTCTCTCCCTCTCTTTCTGCCCCTCCCCTGCTCGCTCTCTCTCAAAAAATAAACTTTAAAAAAGAGAAAAAAGATTCTCTCTCTCTCCCTCTGCCCCTCTCTTCCACTTGCATTCTTTCTCTAAAATAAAAAAAATAAAAATAAACGAGGTATAATTGACATATAATGTTGTATTAGCTTATAGCACACATTACAGCATTACAAAATAATGATTCGATGTTTTGTATATATTGTGAAACTGTCTAAACTCTTACATCAAGAATTCTGCCCAATATCAATCACTAACAACACTTAAACCCAAACCCCAAACCCTACAAATATCCACTCCTGACCTATCTCTTGTGAGGTATTATTAAGAGTGCTGCAGTGGGAGTCTGCCTCACTGTGATGAGTATTAAATTTTGCTCTGATTGACCAACAGATTATTCAGGTGACCATTTGGGGCAGTCTATGCTGCAAAGGCAGCAGGTAAGTGAGTGGCTTAAGGTTATGGAGGAGCAGAGCCAGATGCTGGTCCAGGCCTTCTGACACCAAGTCTAGTAGCTTACGTTAGAATTAGGTGGACCCTGAGGATCACCTCCTGCAATCTTTAAATTCCTGGAAAATCAGGGATTTAAATAATTAACCTGTTTACACAGCCTGGTCTTGAGATACCTTAGATCAGGGATTTGTTTTGTATTATTTCCCCCAAATATTTGTTATTTTTAAAAGTTATTTCTAAGACACTAATATTTCATGGTATCTTCTTAAATCACACTGGATTTAAAGTTTATGTGACTTATCTCTCTGTGCACCCAAATCAGCACAAATGCCCACCTGTTGCCAAAATGATTTGGCTGAGGTCTTCTTTCTGTGTCTTCCTATAACCTTCTGCCTACCTCCCTGAAGAGGAACCTCTTAGATGAAACTAAGGACAATAAGGCTATGAAAATAGAAGACTAGGAAAATCGAGAGTGACAGAGCACTAAAACAAGTCTCTGCTGCACTTCTTTTCTGTTGTATCAAGGCAGACCCATCCATTAAGATACAGAATCTGTACCTCCTTGTCCTTTCCTTCTTTCAAAGCCTCCTTCCAAAATGCAAAGGGTCATGGGAGTGGCCATTTCCCCCCCCCAGCTTTACTGAGGGATACTTGACAAATAACGTTGTGTAAATATAAGGTATACAACATGATTCGACGTACGTATATATTGTGAAGTGATCGCCACCAATAAAGTTAGTTAGCACATTCATCTGCTCCCATAATATAGGGTAGGCCTATTTAATTGCTTACCCTGAAGTGACTGCAAATGTTTTCCTTTTCTTTCTTTTTAATTTCTCTTGTCCCTTCTTCTTTGTTTTTCTTTCCATTTGTTGTTGTTGTTCATTGAAAAATAGCATAGAAAAATGCCCGTGGACCCATAGGTATTGACCCAATCAGTTCTTGACCTTCTTACATTATAATGCAGGTATGACATATTATTATTATCATCGTCATCATCATTACTACTACTATACAATTAATGAAAAAAGGTAAATACACCCAAAGAAACTGTCAGTTTGACATCTCGCCCTTAATTCTTGCAGAGACTAATGTAGCACCAACAAGGAAAACATTTTCACAGAAAAAGAGCTAAATGGCTTTTCTAAAGATCAAATTTGTATTCTTAAAAAAGTCTTCATTTTTTTCTAATTGTAGCCTCTTATTCCTGAGATTGACTAGGTAGCAGCTCTGGGAGCCTACAGTTGCCTCTCAGTTTGTAGTATGCTGGGCTGTAGTAAAATGCTACTGGATCTGGGTGTTCCTCAAATTACACAATTATTAGGCAAGACTGAAGGCATCCCTATTCCCTAATAGTCTTAAACATTTGGCTCAGGTAACTCCACAAATATTCTCTTTTTAAAACCACTTCTGCACATTTAAAAATCAACAGCTAAATCCCTCCCTGCAATGTTATTTAGCGGTAAAGGATGTGACGTCTAGCACAATTACATCTGTGCTTTAATATGACTTTGAGAAAACACCAGAGAGTTCTATCCATCCAATAAATTCACTTTTATGATATTGGGCACCATGATGTTAGCTTTCATTATCAAGCAGATGAGCCAAATCTGTCAGAAAAAGTCTGACTTTATTTTTCAACTCCTATAACATATTATTATTATTATTATTATTATTATCATTGCTACTATATTATGAGTGAAAAAAGGTAAGTGCACCCAATGAAACTATCAGTTTGATGTATTGACCTTAATTCTTGTAACGTCTGTGTTATTTCTAAGGCCCAACCCTAAGGTAGATGAATTCTTGGAAGGAGGTTTTCCAAAAACTTGTCACCTAGATAGACAATAAGCTGTTGCCCAATGGGATCCCCTTTCTGGAGAAACTTGCGTGGGAACAGTCACTGTGTTTGGCAACCCAGATCAATATGCACCATAGCTTCACCTTCCTTGTGCATGAATTACAGTCTCACTGTGTTTTTGTGTGTGTGTGTGTGCGTGTGTGTGTGTGTGTGTGTGTGTGTTTTGTAAACTGGGAGCAGGTGAATAAGGAAAAGGTAGTGGAAAAGAAAAACTGGAAGACCAAATTTAAGAAAATTCACAGAGAGGTGAGGCTCTGGAAGTGGATGCCTGTCTGTGCTCTGAAGTCTCTGGGAGCCCCAGGGTACATTCAGGAAGGTAGTTACTCTGGGTAGGTGAGTAATGTCGTTTTGGTTCCTAATTTGGTAAGTAGACTCTGAATACAGGCTCAGAGTATTACAATCCCCTCATGGGTCCTTTGGATTGGAGGCTGAATTCTCTTCCCCGTCAGTGCACGGCATGGTCTGTCTTGTGTGAACAGAGGAGCATCTTCAAGACGCTAGGGATTGATCCTGCCAGGAATTCATCTAGTATAGTAGTTACAGCTTGATAAAGACCCTGGAGTACCATGCAGCATTCAAGGCCGGCCCCCCATGACGTTATCTGATGGCAATGCCAGGATTGAGCCAATTGGACTCAAACTGAAATTGGGACGCAGGTTGTTAGAGATTTGCTGCGAAAGCTTTCCTTTCTCTATTTCAACTAGACCTTTTATGATCATCTCATCATATTTTGTGGTGATAATGCATAATAAGCCCAGAAATGATTGTTCTCCTCTCATAAAAGGCACTGCAGCACATACTCATATCTGCGCACGAACTGTCAGCAGATAAAAGACTGAATACCAGAATACTGTCTTGACTAGTTACTAGGATTGTTTTTGGCACACAAATTTCAAGTACTGTTATAAACTCAAAATAGTGTCTCAAACCATATATATTAGCCTTATTTCCTCATTACAGTCATCCAAGTTGTGATATACACTCTGGCAAAAACTCTTTAATGACCATTCCTAGAACCAAGGTAGACTAGAAGACAGTCTAACTCCTTCTTCTCAGCATAAGTTGGGAAGGGTCTTCCCAGTATAAATTCATCCATTCACCTTGTCAGCCATTCTTCTTCTAGCCTCCAGTATTTAGTTGTATTGTTACATGCGTCTGTGTAATACGTGCACCATAAATAGCATTCCGAATGCTCGTGCATTGTTATAAAGATCATGCTCTTTCACGTTATGACACAGTCTTGTAAAATACTCTTAAGTAGCTAGCCTGATTTTCCTTTCCGATACTTCATCAAGGCAGGTTTAAGAAACCACTGTTGAAATTACACATTTTCATAAGCATTTTAAAATGGATATGCTTTTGATTCTTATAGGTTTTAAATACATTTACTCTTAATAGGTTAATAAATCATAATTACTTCTAAAAAGCTTACCATTTCCCCCTTAGATTGTGATTTGTCCCTTATATATCACACAAGAAATAAAACATGGAAGAATAAAAGTAAGTTATAGTCATCTTTTTGTAAATGTTTATACTTAATGATTTATGTGTATGGGCATGAAAAGAAAAATGCATGACTGAGCTAATAAAATATTATTTTTCCAGGAAAGATATAAATGATGTATTTGACATTATTTGTAACTACATAGTTACCCAGACCTACTTTCTAGCAGAAGGTGCATATTGATACTCAGAAAATTAGTCCATTAAAGAGAAAAGAGTTTTTTTGCTGGATATAATCCCACTAGGGTTAAATATGTATCAGTGTTTAATGGTGTTACCTTAAGATTTTAGTGACGGCAGTCTCTTTTTCTAGAAGATTCCTTGCCCTGATGCTGAAGACAGACTTGCGAAGCTGAAAAATTGTAAGTGTGGGTTATTAGTTTTGGAATGTGAAGGGACAATATAATGACAAATCATTACATACATTATATAGAGAACAGTATTAAAACATCAAACATAATTTTTTTTTTACTGACGCATCTTTATATGAGTGATTCTATTCTTTAATTTTACCTTCTATTTTTACTTTTATTTGGGCAGAAATGCAAACAAGCTTGTGGGGCCACACGTCACAACTATGGTGGTGATACATTGGCTGTGCTTGTTAGTAATAATGTCTTACATCTGAATAGGCTTTTCAGTATCCAGAGAATGTATCATTGAGACAAATATTGGACTGCTTCTTGCTATCGTCCAGCAAACTGTTCTCTAATCCACTTTACACCTGTTTCAGGTTCTTTTATTTTTTTTAATGTTTATTTATTTTGACACACACACACACACACACACACACACGCACAGAGTGTAAACAGGGGAGGTGCAGAGAGAGAGGGAGACACAGAATCCGAAGCAGGTTTCAGGCTCCAAGCTGTCAGCACAGAGCCTGACATGGGGCTCGAACCCATGAACTGTGAGATCAGGACCTGAACCAAAGTCAGATGGTTAACTGACTGAGCCACCCAGGCATCCCCTGTTTCAGGGTCTTAGCCTGTGACTTGGTACTAATCTGAATGATGAGTTCAGGAGTTGCTTTGCCCACTGACATGGAGACAAATGAGATGAGCTTTCAAGGTTGCTTCCTAGCTGGCAATGATGAAATTATTCCAGGGAAAAGCACTAAGATAAACAAAACCCTGGAGGTTGCCTATAAACCAGAAGATTCCTCAAACTCAGCTCTGTCCTGCCTGGTAGTTGCAGAAGTCAGAGGGGTGACAGGTGCGCAGGAAACTCAAGTGGGCAATCAGAGGGCAGAGAAAGAACAGGGAAGCATGCCAACCTAGGCAGATTCATAATAACAAATAACTAGGAAGGGTAACTCCAATAGTCAGACCAGAGATAACACTTGGACAACATCCTGCTCATCTTTTTTGTTTTTTTTTCATCTTTTTAAATATTTATTTATTTTCAAGAGACAGAGTGTGAGTGGGGGAGGGGCAGAGAGAGAGGGAGACACAGAATCCAAAGCAGGCTCCAGGCTCTGAGCTGTCAGCGCAGAACCCGACACGGGGCTCAAACCCACCAACTGTGAGATCATGATCTGAGCTGAAGTCGGACAACCAACTGACTGAGCCACCCAGGTGCCCCACGACATACTCATCTTGATCAGTAGATCAGGTTAGATTTTCTAAGCACTTAGTATGATATTAGTGACTATTAGAGATACAGCTTACTCACAAATCAGAATTGTTTACCTGAATTGAAAAGCTTAGTTACAAAGGCAAGGCTATGATGCATGAGGTTACCAGTAAAAAGTAGACAGTAAGGTGCTGGCTGCTGTGTCCAGCAGAAAAGATGAGAAGGCTGCATGACTTCGGGTGGGCACAAATAGCTGTATCTGAAATAGCAAAGATGTCACTGAAGAAGTGGACACTGCACTAGGCCTTGAAGGATGGTTCAGATTTCCATAGCAAAGGAGGCTGTGAGCAAAGGACTGCAGTTGGAAATGCACGCGTGGGGCAAAGAGATCCAGCGCAGATGATATGCTTACGTGCTGAGCTCGGTGGAAGAAACACTGTAAGGCATACTGTGTTTCCAACAGATTTGAGGGAGGAAAAAAATGAGCAGGAGACAGAACAACTCTGTATCCAGTAAAAACAGACTGTCTAATTTCTTTTAAACAACATAGTGACTTCAGGTACAAAGTCACAGAGCTCCATTCTACAACAAACAAGCCTATAAACAAATACTGTACTGTCGACCGACATGTCCATATGGCCACAGCTGGAGAGGAAGTGACAGGCACAAACTGGTCTTTTCAGCCACACCTGACAACCTAGATAACACCATATCCAGCAATATAATTTTTGTATTTCACAGCAGATCTGCAATAAAGGGAAAGATCATTGAACACATTGGCAATTTCCCTCATATGAAGAAAGATGGAGCACTCATATATTTTCAATAATGAAAAACTGAATTGGTTTTTTTTTACTCATCAGAACTCATGGAAGAATAAGTTAATGTACACACAAGGAAATAAGGGTGGATGCCATTTTTTTCAGAAGTTACATTTTTAGGGTAGTGCACGGAAGGCTGTTTACCATGATGGATCCTAAAACTTTCTTAAATCTCCTCCCCTCCCCTTGTGAGGTGACTTTGGGCATGGATTTAACCTCCTAGAGCTGACAGCCTATCTCCCAAGGAATGTTATTTAAAGTCATTTGCAGAGACAGAAGGGTCTCATCATGGTGGTGCTTTTGCCCTTTGGTTCCTAAGCACACACATTGTCATGGGAAAGGCCCGGCTACGGAGGCCCCGAGACTGCAGGTTTGGGGAGAGGTCTGGACCCCACTGCCCTTATTTCATCTCTGAAGGACACTGACATGCCTTAGTCATCTTTCCCTTAGTGAAGGTGATGGTCTGAATTCAGTCACCTACCTACTGCCCTGTAATTGAGCAGCTGACACTTAACACAGAGTTCTTCATGTTAGAAAAAAACCTTTGCAGAAACTGGGGATAATATTTATTATATTGATTCCAAAATCATTTCTGTGCCATCTAAGATCGCTAAAGGGCTGCTGGATCTCCTTTGTCCTAAACCTGAACTAGTTAAAGTGAAATACACTATTAATCTGTACGAGGAACTTCCTGAGAACTGATTTTATAACAGCAGAGGTAGCAAAAGAATAAATACTCTAAATAGAATAAATACTCTAATAGAACTTCAGATTCAGCCTCAGGATCTACTGATTGATCGATTGGCTGATTTTTTAAGTAAGCCCTATGCCCAACATAGGGCTCAAACTCATGACCCCGAGATCAAGAGTCCCATGCTGCACCCACTGAGCCAGCCAGCCAGCCAACCAGCTACCTCTAGCTTCAGGATGTTTTAAAAGAAGAAACATTGACATCTACATCTATCTGTCATCTATCTATATCTAAACATATGTGATAGCCCAAATATGTATTTAGTTATATATTTTAATGGTTCTTTTTTTCTAGTAAATAAAGAAAACCTATAGTGATTATCTAGTACCCCTCCCCTTTTTGTTATTTCTGTAGTAGAGCTTTGCACATTTTTTTTTTTTTTTCTGCAAAGGACACTGTCTGCTAGTCCCAAGTACTCAGAGCTATGCTGCTCTGCAGTGCCCTCTTCTGGCTCCAGAAGATACTGACAGTCACCTGAAATGATCAAAACAAGGAATACAGAAATCAATCAATTTCAGGATAAGTAATTTTAGACCTGAAGTTTAAATTACAGGTAAGGCAGGTGCCAGTAAATGTTTCTTCTGGATGTAAACACATCAGACATGTAGGACTTAAAGGGAAGGGTATGGATGACATTACATGGAGTCTGCACTGAAGAAAATAAAAGATTAGTTGAAAAAGCCCTTTTTGGTGATTTTCTTTTGTTTGTAAATCTAATACATCCAACTCCAGAAGACAAACATTCTGTGACTGAATTACCAAAAATACATTTAAACATTCAAACAAGAGACCCCTGGGTGGCTCAGTCAGTTGAGCATCCAACTCTTGATTTCGGCTCAGGTCACGATCTTAGGGTTTGTGAGTTCGAGCCCCACATTGGGCTCTGCACTGCACTGATGGTGTGGAGCCTGCTTGGGATTCTCTTTTTCTCCCTCTCTTTTTCTGCCCCTCTTGTGCATGTGCTCTTTCTTTCTCTCAAAATAAATAAACTTAACAAAAATTAAATGTTCAAGCAGCACAGAGATTTTTTTTGTCTTAAAAATTTTAATTTAAAAGGCATTTCCAGAACTATGCACTTTAACGTGAAATTCAGGAAGTTCAAATTTGCAGTTATTTGTGGTTGAATAATTCGGAGCTGAAGGACACAGCAATGGATGGATCTCGCTGATTTTCTGGCAATTTCTTTAACATCTTTTAATCTACAGGTACACCTCCTGCCTGCCGCCCCCCTCCCCCAACCATATTTGAAGGACCGGGGGCATGTCACCTGGAGCTTCCAGGAATGTGGATTTTCCCAAGTGCACATTCATGCCATAGTTCACATGCTCCTCTGTCTTCTATACCTCTTGCAAATTGGTAGTTGAACCCAGAGTCTCATCTGGCTCATACGTGATGGTTTTGGCAAGACCACAGGTGGTGGTGTAGCTTTTCATCAGAAGGTGCACAATGATTGTTCCTCTTTTTGTGATGTTAGTAGTATTGATGTCTATTGCTTAGATCATTGATTCATTCAGTTTCTAAAATTGACACTTCTTTCTCATTTATTAGTTGGAACACCTTTATAATGAGTTACTTCCTCTCATGCACTATTTGGTTACTCATTAGTACAGTTCATATAGAAAAGGCAAAGTAAATGTTGATTCTTTACTTATTCATTTTTTATGTAATTAATTGGTTTTCTATCATCCTCTGAAGGTGACCAATTAGTAGTTTCAAAATGTCATTATTGGGGCACCTGGGTGGCTCCATCGGTTAAGTGTCCAACTTCGGCTCAGGTCATGATCTCGCAGTTTTTGAGTTCGAGCCCCACATCGGGCTCTGTGCTGACAGCTCAGAGCCTGGACCCTGCCTCAGATTCTGTGTCTCCCTTTCCCTCTGCCCCTCCCCTGCTCACGCTCTGACTCTCTCTGACTTTCAATAATAAATAAACATTAAAATATTTTTTTTAAATAAAAAAATAAAAATGTCATTATTGACTTAAGGACTTAAATATATTTGGTTTCAATCCATTACAATCATTATCCTCATGTGAAGTCAAAGAGCATTGGGAGATTTTTCAAAATGGCTCATGGGTTCTTTTGGCCTGACTTTAGTAGTCTTTGTCTAAGCTTCCTTGTTATTAGTATGGCCAGATATCCCTAGCTCATCTTGTATATGCTTCCTATTCCAAATTACCATTTTTCTCCAAAAAGCCTTGGTTTATTTATTGAGAAATGGGTTTCAAGAACACAATTTAGTGATACTCTTCGCTACTGAGTGGGTCACTGTTTCGAGGGCTTGGCCTGATTTTATTCTGATATTTTCTATTTAAATTCAGGACTCTGGGGCGCCTGGGTGGCGCAGTCGGTTAAGCGGCCGACTTCAGCCAGGTCACGATCTCGCGGTTCGTGAGTTCGAGCCCCGCGTCGGGCTCTGGGCTGATGGCTCAGAGCCTGGAGCCTGCTTCCGATCCTGTGTCTCCCGCTCTCTCTGACCCTCCCCCGTTCATGCTCTGCCTCTCTCTGTCTCAAAAATAAATAAGCATTAAAAAAAAAATTAAAAAAAAAAGAATGTTTGCCACCTGTTCTTATGTTAATGTCTTAGAGTCATTATTGGAATTCATTTTGGTTGTTTGAAGCAGGTTTTTTAGTAATTTCCTCAGGAAAGACTCATAGGAACAACATTACTTACATTCTTACATCTTAATAGTAGTTGTTTTCTTTTCTCCTTTAAACTTGAGAGGTGGTTTTCCTAGACATAAGAAAGCTGGATGACATATTCTTTTCCTGGGTATCCTATATATGTGATTCTAATTTCTTCTGACATAAAACATTCCTGCCAAAAAGTCTGATGGTAATCAAATGTTCTTCCCTTTATAAGTCACTTATTCATTTTGAGCTGATACCTATTTTTGTTTTATTTTATTATTATTATTATTGGTTTTAAGTTTTTATTTAAGTTCCAGTTAGTTAACATGTAGTGGAATATTGGTTTCAGAAGTAGAATTTAATAATCCATCACTTACATATAACACCCAGTGCTTATTACACCCTCCTTAATGCCCATCCCCTAACCACCTCCTCTCCAGTACCCCTTAGTTCTCTATAGTTAAGAGTGATATATTAAAGATATATGTTAAACATACATATGTATATATAATTTTAAGTTATTACATTATATTATTATATTATAATTATAATACTAATTGTAATTAGTATTATAATACTAATTATAATATAATGTTATAAAAATATAATATATATAAATATATAATACATAAAAATATATAATATAATAATTAATTATAATATAATAAAATAATATATTAAATACATATGTATATATAATTTTTTAAGTCCTGTAATTTGTCTGCAATATGTCTTATTTTTGGTCATTTGTTATTGATGTTTTCAGTTCCAATATATAGCTTCAAATCTTTTTACATTTCAGAAAAGTTTAATGCTATTCTGTGCTATGGCTTTTGTTTTCTTCTTTCAGGATCTTTATAATACAGATCTGGGACCTTCACTGAAATTCTTTGATTTGTCAGTTTCTTTCAAGTAATTTTCATTTCTTTCTTCATTTCTTTTTGATGTCTTCAAATTTCCTCTTTTTTACTTTCTAGTTTTCTAAAGGCATCATCTGATGTATGTAATCACTTTATGTTCTGCCTAGTTTAGTCTTCATTGCTTTCACTAATATAGTTGACCCTTGACCAATGCAGGGGTTAGGGGCACTTGACACTCCATTCAGTTGAAAACACACACATAGCCTTTGACTCCCCCCGCCCCAAACTTAACTGCTAACAGCCTACTGTTGGCTGGACACCTTACCAATAACACAGTCAACTAACACATTATTTTGTATGCCATATGTATTATATACTGTATTATTACAATACAGCAAGCTAGACAAAAGAAAATGTTATTAAAAGCATAAAGAAAATACATTTACAGATAGTACTGTGCTGCATTTATCAAAAAATCTGCACGTAAGTGGACGTGCACAGCTCAAATTCATATTGTTGAAGAGTCAACTGTACTTCTTTCCTGAATTCTAGCACCTTATGTATGAATTTCTTACTTTTGTTGCTATTCTAGTCTTATGTAATCTGTATGTCTTTTTAAATTTTATTTATTTATTTATTTATTTATTTATTTATTTATTTATAATTTACACCCAAGTTAGTTAGCATATAGTGCAATAATGATTTCAGGAGTATATTCCAGTGATTCATGCCCTATGTATAATGCCCAGTGCTCATCCCAACAAGTGTCCTCCCTGATGTTCCTTACCCATTTAGCCCATCCCCCCGACAGCCCTTCCAACAACCCTAAGTTAGCTCTCTGTATTGAACAGTCTTTTATGTTTTGTCCCCCTCCCTGCTTTTATATTATTTTTGCTTCCCTTCCCTTTTGTTCATCTGTTCTGTATCTTAAATTCCACATATGAGTGAAGTCATATGATATCTGTCTTTCTCTGATTGACTTATCTCGCTTAGCATAATACCCTCCAGTTCCATCCACATCTGTCTTTTAACTCATTTTCCCATATAATGCTACAGTTTGAGCCATTGGTAGGTAGGTCTTTAGGGTAAGTTTTACTCTATTGGGACAGTATTCTGCTCCTTATTCTTTGTCTCTTACAATTCTTGTAAGGAATTTGGCTGTGATAAATTTCCATTGCTCATGCTTACACACAGTTTTCCTGAACACCTTAGTATTTCCTTCTAGCTTCAGAGTGTCTTCTTCTGTGGTTTTAACATACTGAACCATATGGCAGCCTTCTTTCTGAGATTTCCTGGCTTTGTTATAGGGAGCAGACACCACCAATTTTATCTGGATCTACTTTTCCCCTCATCACTCTTGTCACTGGCCTGTCAAGTTTGTTTCCACTCCTAGATGTTTTTCTTTGTGTGGAGCTAGGCAGGTGTGGTCCAGTCTCAAAGACATTACATGCCCTGTAACTAACTTGGCTTCCTCCCCAACAGCACCAATACTATGTCTTATACCCCAGATTCATGTGTTGAAGCTCTAGCCCCCCAGTGTGAAGATATTAGGAGAAGGGGTCTCTGAGAAGTACCTATGTTTAGAGGAGGTCATGAGGATAGCGCCCCGTGATGGCATTTGTGCCCTCATAAGAAGAGGAAGACACCAGAGCCCTCCCTCTTTCTGTCATATGAACACGCAGCCAGAAGGCAGTCATCTGTGAACCAGGAAGAAGAACCAGACACAAATCTGCTGACACCTCGATCTTAGGCTTTCCAGCCTCCAGAGCTCTGAGGGACAAACGCTTGTTGTTGAAGTCACCCAGTCTGTGGTATGTGTTGTAGCATTCCAAACAGACCAAGTCACCTTGCAAACCATGTGGCTATTGTTTTGTCTGCAGCTGCTTTTACTTGTGGTTTGTGGATTACCTAATTTTGTTGTAAATATTGTCTATGGAGTTTGGTTGTTATCTAGGTATTCTATTTACTTTCATGTTATCTAGGTATTCTATTTACTTAATTCAAGGAGATTAAGAAAACTATGCCAATGCTTCTATCATTATGCTGGAAGACTCCTTACATATTTTTTGTTGAATTTTAATGCAAATTTATCATTTTTATTGGTCTTTTCAAAGAACAAAATGTTAGTTTTACTAATATTACTTATTGCTTCTTTTTCCCCTATTTGATTAAAATATACTTATTTTCCCCTTCCACTGTCTTAATATTTTCTTGGTTGGTATTTTTATAAATTCTTGAGTTAAATATTTGGATGATTAGTGCCAGCCTCTATTCTTTTGCTAAATATGCACTCAAGGGTATAACTTTCCCTCTAAAAATGCCTTTGGTTGCTTCTCATAGGTTCAATCTACATAGTGTTTATTAGTTTTCAGTTCTAGAAACTTTTTATTTCCATGTGGTTTCTTCTATGCTGTCTAAATTATTTAAAAGTGATTTTTAAATTTTGAAAAGTGTTGGTGTTTTCTGGTTGTTATTTAGTTTCTAATCTTACTATACTTCCCCCAAATAATGTCTTCTCTAGCATAGTGATTTGGTTCATGTTTAGAATTCCTTTGTGGTATGTAAGTGGTCATGTTTTGTAAATCATTTAGGTGTGCCTCAATCAAAATATGTGCTCTTGGAGGGCCTGGGTGGCTCAGTCAGTTAAGTGTCCAACTTCTGCTTAGGTCATGATCTGAGCTGGTGACTTCGAGCCCCATGTCGGACTCTGTGTGGACAGCTCAGAGCCTGGAGCCTGCTTTTGATTCTGTGTCTCCCTCTCTTCTGCCATCCCCCACTCATGCTCTCTCTCTCTCTCCAAAAAAATAAATAGAAAATTAAAAAAAAAAAGAATGTGTGTTCTCAAGTCGCTAAATGAAGAATTGTATAAATGCCCACTACGTGAAGCTAGTCAACTGTGTATTTCAAATATTCTAAATCCTTACTAATTTTCTTGGCTCTTTGATCATGTGCTAATGTATCTTACACATATTTGTAATTTAATTTTCAAATTAATACTCATAGGTATATGTTATTATCTCTTTTTCACAGGTGAGAAATCTGACAATCATAGAAATCATGTTGTTTAGGTCACTCAAATTATAAATTAAAATATTATAATTAAGTCTAGATTATATAGCTCAATGTTCAAATCTCATCATTAAACCATGTGTATCTAAAATGTCACAAGGCTTAACAGTATAAAAAAAGGATTTTCCAAACTATACTGTAATACAATGCTGTTTTTTCGACATGAAAGTTTTGGTTTATACACATAACTTGCTCTTATCCCAAATCTTATGCAAGATCTAAACTAGCATGTTTTTCCTTTGTTCCGCATGTATATGCATACCTGATTTTCAGAATAATGACCCTGAAGCACTAAAGGAGATCAATAACTTTTCTCACCTATTAATACCAGTATGATAAGAGTATTTATATTTTACATTTACTGATTGCTGAAATCTGGGATCCTTCACAACTTTCAATTAAGTAGAAAATTAATTCGTTTATTCAACCACCAGGGAGTAACCCTAGACTATAAGGGAATAGTAGCTTCCTTTGGAATGCTGCTGTGCTTAGTCTGAACACTTGTATTCTCTGGTAACCTCCTTCAAAATGAAGCCATTAGTATTTAGTATTAGACAGAAAACCATAGCTATTCTAAGTATTCAGCTCACTTTTTCTGATTTACGGAGTTGTTAACAACGTATTTCTGTTTGTAACTGAGAAAAAGTTTGAGGGTCATGTTTTTCCTTTTTTCATTTTGCAAATATTAACAGGCTGACAATAAATGGAAATGCATTTATAAAAACATATGACCATAAAGCACAAAACCATGGTCCAATGAACAGGGCTTGATGAATGTCATTTCTGCTGGAAAGGTGTAGTGTAATTATTGTAATTAGCTGCTTTATTGAATAAGTCTCCCACATAAAATGTCATAATTGGAAATAAGCAATTACTTAAAATTACATAGGTTGAAGGTGGTAGGTACATCATTCAGCCGTATTTTAATTTTTCATGCACCTGTGAACTGAAAACTAATCCCATGGCACATAGGGCAGATCATGTGTACGGCAGGATGTTTCTATAAAATCAACTTTTTATAAAATTGACATTATGCTTGGATAGGAAGAATTTAAAAAGGTTATTAGTGTAGGCAGCAGCAAAATTAAAATAGTCACATTACAATGTATGCAAAGGTGAGTACTGTTATAATAGCATGTTATGAAGCTTTGAAATATGCCTTAGAATGTGGATTTTGTGAAAAGGGAGTTTTAGATGATGGGTCAAGAGTTTTGATCTTGTTATTTCAACATTATAAATTCTGAACCCTGAAAAAACACCAGACATAAAAATTTAAAAATATATAAATAGGTACACACACACACACACACACACACACACACACACACCCTTCATAGTCGTCCTTTGGGGCCAAGGGCACCCATACCCATTGATTTCTGCTCTATGTGTGAAACACCTTTTTATCTTTCTGTGAATTCCACCAGATCATAGGCTCCATATGGTAAGGCTGGTGGATTCTTTGTCCACTACATTTCTCTCCACTGTCCAGTACTGCCTGTAATTTGTTCTTGAAATGTATTTACAGAATGAATTCATTGCTTAATATTAGAGATGACTCTTTTCTGTACTACATTTTTTTTCTTATGAAGTGAATCCTTGAAACAACAAATGTGAATCAGGTAAAAATTACAAAGGAAGCCTATTTACTTTGAAATGCACCAATTCACTTGATAGGAAAATCTTGTGAAACTAGAAACCAGATGATTGGAAACTTAATTGGCTTGACTGTTTTTGCACTAGATTGCATGACAATGCTTTAGTCACTTGAGCTTGTGGTGTTGGAGATTTGGCTGAATCTCCAACAACTTACACATCAGCTAGACCAGTGTAAGGATGCCGATGATTCAGAAGATGAGGGAGAACCAGTATCGTCAAAAACAGGTATGCTCAAAGTACGCTACCTACTGGTGGGAAACCATAATATACACTATAATATATACCTAAGCATATCACTTCATGCTTAGAGCTCATATAGACAGAAAGACAAAAACCAAAAACCTGCAGAGATTAAAAAAAAAAGAGTGGATTTATGATTCTGGGAGAAAATGCCAGATGCTTTTAATCATGCAGGTGTTTGTGAATTTAAAATCCCAGGCACTCTGGGAGCAGTGCTTGCTCTCCAATTATGATTCAATTGTATTTGAACTTTAGATCCAAATATACCAGCCCCAGCAACAACTGTAACACATTAGGATCGGTATTACACTTAATGGAAAGTAAAACTTAAGAGTAAACTATACTCAAAAGAGAAGAACATTGAGACAGGGGAGTTAAATGTAACTTTCACAGATAGGCTTAGTTGCAAAGTCAGCTCTGATCATTGCTTTGGAGACAGCACCAAAAAATTGTGGTTAAAAGCCTTCTGTATTATCTACAGATGATGCTTGATCCTAGATGCATTTACTTTTGCACTTCAGTGGGTGTACACCTAAGGAATGCAAAGTACTTATAATCCCAGACCCAAAATGATTATACCACTAAATATTCTGCAAGAAGAATCACTGACCGGGAATTTCTCTTGTGTTAGCTGACGGCAGGACGTGATTTTTACCTGAACCCCAGCTCACTGTGTGCATAGAAAGGGCCTCAAGAAATAACTGAAATGAAAAGATGTGCACTCAAACTCAGCTGTACTTTGATCTCAGCACGAAAACATACTGCAAAGGCCAATCAAAATGAAAGAAAAAGTTTTCATTTATATTTTGTATCTTTTTGTTTCCTCCCCATTATTGTGAATAAATGAACAATCAGTCACCTACTAATGCATTTGTAAGCTAAACACGGAAGTCCGGAAGTCCAGAGAGTTTTCACATTCTGTCTGGTGGCTTCTTCCCTCCCCCCCGACCACATGGTTTGTAACTCTGCTATCCGGCCCCTGGTGAGGTGGTGATGCCATGTAATCTCCCACTGTCCTCCTAGAGATGCGTCTTGAATAGCACCGCGGAGATGCTAAGCTATTATTTTAGAAAATCCTTTCAGAAGAGTAAAAGCCCTAAAGATGAAAATAGGCTGTTCTTCTGCACCCACCCCCCCCTTTTTTTTGGTGAGTAAATGTTCATCCTGAAAATTATAGATCAGTTAACTTGCTCTATATGTAGTTACTGGAACAAATCATCAAACACTCTATAATCACACAAAAAAATACAAAATGCTGTCTGGCAATCAACAAGGCTTTGTGAAGAGTAAATCTTTCCAGAGCAATTTAATTTACTTCTTGAGAATCTGAGACACTATGTAGGCAATGAGGGTAGTAACTGAAATATCACAAAAAATCAGACTAAAAAAAATCATATTCATGAGCAATAAGGAAAATAAATCAATAATTAATATATTGTGCTTAACTAGACTGTTAGAATTGGAGGTTAATTTGTTTATGTAAAAGTCCTTTGTCTTGACTGATGAATGTAAGTCTATTTGCTTAGTCTGAATTCATGGTATGGTTTAGTATCGGTAATCTTTTTTATCTGGTGTTAGAGCACGTGACATAAGCTATGCCAGTGCAATGCTAGGCATTTAACATATTATAATCTATTATTTAATCCTCATGACAAACACTGAAAATAAGAATTATCTCTAGAGATGAGGATCGGAACCGACATCACTTATGACGGTGACTGGTCATAATCACCATTCTACTCGGCTTCTCATGAAGTTATGTCAAGCATCTTCGGCGTCCTGTGCTTTTCCACAGGCTTCCCTCTCTGCCTGGAGCACCTTCCTCCTACAATGCTCAAGCTTCCTGCTCCTGTAAGGGATCCTGTCTCAGGTTCCTGCAACAATTTTTATCCCCCTGCATTTACACGTTTGTCCCCACGAGACTAAAAGCCTCTAAAGGGCACTGTTCACATTTTGCTCAGTGTTGAATTTTCAGGGCCCCAAAAGAGTGCCAGAGGAACAACAGGTGTTCCATAAACGTTTGCTGAATGACTGAGTGAACCTGAAGACTTATGGAAATGAAAAGGGCCAAGAAAACATAGTAATTACTTGTATCACTTCCCTCACTTTGTACATGTGTTAGCTGATAATTGTGGAGGCTTACTGTGGAACTTGCTGTATATGCTTAGCAGAAAGGAGGCAGGTAAGCAGAGGCAGATGTTGCCCTATTGTCAGAGAAATACTCTCTATTTTTTTTTAACTTTATTTATTTATTTTGAGAGAGACAGAGATAGCATGAGTGGGCCAGGGGCAGAGAGAGAGAAAGGGAGAAAGAGAGAGAGAGAGAGAGAGAGAGAGAGAATCCCAAAGAGGCTCCATGATGCCAGCACAGAGCCCGATACGGAGCTTGAATGCACGAAACTGTGAGATCATGACCTGAGCTGAAACCAAGCTCAGGCTGATGTGAGTGTGTAGTTCCCTCATGTTCTCCACATGCTGTGAGGTTTTGACCCCAGAAAGGGCACAGCAGCCAAGACAGCAGGGCAGAAGGATTGGCGAGCTCAGCTAAAGGGCAGAGAGAGTCGCCAGTTCCAGCCACAGTGCAAACCTTGACATTATGGAGACGATTCACCTGTGAATGGGCTGCTTTTATTACCAGGGCTACTGAAAAAGCACGTTCACACCTCACTTTACTAACAAACACTCTACTAAAGAATCCCAGGGTTTAGTTTCAATAATCTGGACAAAAAAATGGGTAGAAAACCATTGCCCGATTTCCTTCTGCTTGGAAAGTACAAACCTCCTCTCAAGAGATGCAGGTTTATCCTTTAACCATGAGAGGGAACCCCTGGCCGACGCCCCAGGTGTGGGAGAGTAGGAGGAGAAAGGAATGAGGGAATTAGCCTTGGGAATGCCATTTTCTATGGAGTCTGGAAGGGCAGCCATTCACCACAAGGGAGAGGTTGGAAAGCACTGTTTCCTGTCTTTTTTTTTTTTAAGTTTATTTATTTATTTTGAGGGGGAGAGGGGAAGAAGGGGGGAGAGAGAGAGAGAGAGAGAGAGAAAGAAAGAGAGAGAATCCGAGCAGGGTCCACACTGTCAGCGCAGAGCCTGATGAAGGGCTTGATCCCACAAACCGTGAGATAATGACCTGAGCTGAAATCAAGAGTCGGACACTCAACCACCTGAGCCACCCAAGTGCCCCTCTGTCTTTTTCCTTTAGGATCTGCAACAACAACTTAAAGATTTTATGTTTTTGTTTGCTTATTGTTTATGGGGAGAAGGACAGGTATTTTAAACTACATGATAAAGGTGATCAGGTCCCTGCAGCATAAGATTGCCATGGAATTATTTATGGTTGTTCAAAGCCAAGGTCATAACTCGGACAGTACCCTGCCCAGCATGTGCCTTTGTGCCTTCATGTTCCTCCAGTTGCATAACCAAAACCACCCCCACTGTTCGTTGTCGTGTTTTCTTTTTTATCCCTTAACTTATGATCTTCGTGTTCCTGGGGACTCAGTATTTTCCTTGACACGAGGTCAGCTTTGCGGGACTCAGAAGTTTCTCCTTACAGGTCAGCGTTAATGGAAAAGTTTTACTTTAGTGATCCTTTTTTTCATGTCATGGGAATCACTGTTAGACTGGCCTCACATTTTCTTTTTATTTCTTACTACTCTTTGAGGAAAAACAGCCTCAATCTGTGCCGTACCACGCTGGAGAGTTTCTTCATATAGAGAGAAAGCCTTTGCCATCCACTGGACACTGCCAGGCATTTCCAAAGGCAGCTGAGGTTGTCACAGAAATTTCCAAGTGCTCGCCAAAAAATATTTTATCACAAGCTACGAGGGGTATGGTCTCTGTTCAGGATTTTTGTCATGTGCTTATGTAATTTTATGTGGCTTTAGGGTTTTTAAGTAAAAATTTTAAAAAGGCTTGGCATGTTTACAAATACAAATACTAGACTGCTTCCTCTTCAATTTCTGCTCCCCTGGGGCATCCTCATGCTGACATTCGTTAAGCGGGCTTCTCTGTGTCGGGTTTTCTGGGCTAATGGCACTCAACACAGACAACAAATCCCAGGTACTTCTGAGGATGGCCAGGAAGCGATGGCAGCTGAAGCTGCAAACACTGGAACGTCAAAGGAGGGAAGTTGACTTTCCCTGCAGCCTAAATAAAGCCAAGGCTTTAAGAAGCAACAGTAGCGTGGGTAAACCTTCTTGCTGCTGCCATGCTAGGGTAGTGGCTACTGAGATGAAGAGAAAATATGTTCTCTACACCCCACCTTCCCAACTGGAGCATGTCTCCAGAGAATGGAGCTCACGAGGAGGTAAATAATATTCTCCCAATTGTAGATTATCCAGATATGGGCCAACGAAGCTTGCCTGGGGTGAAGGATAACCTAACCATCTCTATAATTTTCCTGGTACAAGATCAGATATTGTGTGTTTGAATCAACCAAACTTATAGACTGGGGAATGCCTGTTGTCATCAAAAAATTCTAGTATCTTCTATTAATTTTTTAAAAAATTTATTTATTTATTTTGTGAAAGACAGAGAGAGCTGGGGAGGGGCAGAGGGAGAGGAAGAGAGGGAGAATTCCAAGCAGGCTCCACATGGTCAACGTGCAGAGCCCAAATTGGGGCTCGAACTCATGGAAACCGTGAGATCATGAACTGAGCCGAAATCAAGAGTTGGATGCTTAACTGACTGAGCCACCCAGGTGCTCTAGTTCTGGTCTCTTTTACAATGCTGAGTGATTTAGATACCACTGAGGAGCAGTGCCTGTGCTAGTTCATTATATTTTAGGATATTATGAGAAAAGCACAATTGTACGATAATGGAATAAAATTGTAATTGTTATCTTACTTTCAGTTAGTTAAAAATAATGTGAAATGAGAAAGTAGACAGAAGCCACAAAAATATAAGGACATTGGAGAAGTCAGAAATGGCATCTGAAATTCTCAGACAGTGATCTAGCACAGGGATCGCTAGGGGAGGGAGATGGTGGGCACCCAGAAGGGTGATAGGGTGTGCCCCCCTTGGACCTCCACGCACCTGCCAAGAATCTTTATTTTTTCCTCACCAATTTCAAAATATTTTGTTCAGAAAGTGTGAGAAATGTCGTGTTTGCTTTCAGAGAGAAAATAAATGATCAGGGACTAATTTCAATTTTGTGTTTCCAGTGGAATAATGTTATTAGTGACTTAAAAGAGCATGTTGTGGATTTATGCCCACTTGGGGCATAACGGCCACCAGCTCTCGGCATTCTTTGTGGAGATGGCTGGTCACGACAACCACAGCCCAGGCTGGGGATTCATTCCATACCTCTGGCTTAAAGTCTGCATTTGAAATAAGATTTAAAAATAAACATTCTGTTCTAGTATGTAAAATGCGATTTCACACTGAGTGGCTGAAACCAGGCCACTATCCCTCCACTTGATTGTCCACTAACACATGCAGTTCCTCGTGTATGCCCTGGACACAGTATTGAATGAAATGTAACAACTGTGGACAAGAAATGTGACAAATTTAATATTTTTAAAAAAACAGTCAAAGTCTTTAATGAGGGTTAAGAATATTGCTTGTATGTGTACACATGCATGCAAACGCACATTTTGTGGGTTTTTTTTCCATTCAAAATTTAAAGGCAAAGAAAAATCTCAGTTGAGATCAATTCAGTGGCGTGGAAGATATAGTGGAATAAATATTTCAAAGCACAGAAGAAAAGCAGACCGACGGCAATCATGAGGGAAAAAGTAAGAGGGAAATAAAGGGCCAGATGGAAAAGTAATAATTGAACAAATAGTAAATGAAAATTTCCCTGACAAATATCTCAGTCTGCAAACTGAAAAGACTCCCCATTTGGGGCAGTTCTGATGAGAAACGACATACAAAGTATATCCTGGTAAGGCTTCTGAGCCCCAGGGATACGTAGAAAGTCTTAAAAGCTCCCCCAAACCAGAAAGCCTACCTGCCAACCACCCAACCAACCAACCACCAAAGAAAAAACTAATTATATTCATATGAAAAAAAAATGACAGTGGCATCAGACTTGTCATCTGCAACGTTGGAATCTAGAAGAGAGAGAAATAGCATCTGTAGGTGACTGAAAGAAAATAAACAGGAAGAGACATTGTACAAGGAGTTCATTATTGTAACTGAGAACAAAATCACCGGGCTGCAGCACATGATGAGTGCTGGGAGAGTTAGAGGGGAGAGGTGGGGAAGGGCAGGAGAAAAGCAGCAGAGGGGAAAGGCACTCTGTGGGGAAAGGCTAATCCTCGTGGGATGGGAGAGCAGGGGAAAGAGGATGAAGGGGCTGGTATTTTATTTTCACGTGATAATGAGAAATATGTATTTGATCCTAAGCAACAGAAAAAGGGTGGCCCCAATTTAATGGAATAAAAAGTGAGCCAGGACTTTCAAAGGAAAATGCCTGCAAGTGAACCCTAATGTTTAAGATCTGTTACAAACTCTGTAACTGGTCATTGATTTTCTAACTGTGGAATCCAAGGGAAAAAATTCCCTATCAACTATTGAATGACAGATAGATCACAACATGATTAAGACAACACATAGCGATAATTGCCACCACATACTAAGCACTTAATAAGCGGTAGTTATGTTGACTGATTTTTTTTTCTAATGTTTATTTATTTATTTATTTATTTATTTTTCAACGTTTATTTATTTTTGGGACAGAGAGAGACAGAGCATGAACAGGGGAGAGGCAGAGAGAGAGGGAGACACAGAATCGGAAACAGGCTCCAGGCTCCGAGCCATCAGCCCAGAGCCTGACGCGGGGCTCGAACTCACGGACCGCGAGATCGTGACCTGGCTGAAGTCGGACGCTTAACCGACTGCGCCACCCAGGCGCCCCTGTTTATTTATTTTTGAGAGAGAGAGAGACAGAGTGCAAGTGGGGGAGGAACAGAGAGTAGGAGACACAGAATCTGAAACAGGCTCCAGGCCCTGAGCTGTCAGAGCCTGATGCATAGCTCGAACTCATGGACGGCAAGATCATGACCTGAAACTTAGACACTTAACTGACTGAGCCACCCAGGAGCCCCTTGACTGATTTTTATAGGAACCTCCTCTGGTTTTTCTCCCTAGTGTAATAACTGGAATAAACATGGTCTCTTGAAAAAGCAACACACAAGCCACCCTTAAACCGGGCTGACCGCTGCCAATCAGAACCCTTCTGCAAGTAAGAAAATGCAGGGTTGGGACGGTCTCTACCCACCAAAGTCACAGGGCTGCTACCTGGCACGGCTCAGAAACTGACGTGTACAAATGCAAAACTGAAATTCATAAATAATACCAATGTCAGGTTTAACAATTTCTTCTACAAATAAAATCATTTTCTTCATTATTGTCCTGAGACCTTCGATTTCAGGACCCCATAGAGCCTTGCAATTATGTAAAACATACGTGCTTAAGAAAACTTTGGTAATTTGAAGCAGTGGATTCTTACTTTTTGGTCAATGTATTTGTTGTCTTCTATTGCGGACCGTTTGGAGTGATCACAGGACGAGGAAGAGGTGGAAGGGAGGCTCCGTAACAGGCAGCAGGTGTCCTGTTGCTGGCGATCGATGAACTGCTTCATGAAACTCTCCCTTTGCAAAGGAAGTACAGACACACACATGTCAAGCATTGTTAAATAAAATGGAGCACGTGGTGGCGTTTTACACCTGTGCATTTGCTTGAGCTATGATAGGGTGACAGAAGTTCAGAGAAAAAAAGACCCAGGACATTCACTTTCTAATGTCCCCTCTTTGTAAAGGGAGCTTTCCTACTGTTCTTCATTCCTCATCTTATATTCTAATAAACTTTTGCCTGCTAAAAAAGAAAGAAAGAAAGAAAGAAAGAAAGAAAGAAAGAAAGAAAGGAGACACATCATGCCAAGAACAGTGTTTAAATTTAATTAGCAAAATAATTAATTTATAGAAAGCTTCCTGAATCTTCAGTAGTTTTGTTTAAAAAAGCAATGTCCCTGAAATAACTTTTAAGCAATAATATTCAGTCATTGACGGTAGTTTTTTGAATCTCATTGTGGTAATAAGATACTTCTTTTCCGCCTCTAAGACTTAGAAGAATTAGTTCATCTCTCTGAACTTCCACTCATCATAAGAATTATTGAGAGATAATTTTACATTTAAAGATTAAAAATAACTCAAAGAAACTTGCTTTATCTCATCTCCAAAACACGGTGAGAATGCAAATAACACCTTTCATACAACCACTAATCTTGAATCTAATATGTGGCTCTTTTATACTTCCTATTTTCTTTTTCTTTAAAATTTTTTAATATTTATTTTTGAGAGAGAAAGAGAGAGACAGAGCACGAGTGGGGGGAGGAGGGGCTGAGAGAGAGGGAGACACAGAATCCAAAGCAGGCTCCAGGCTCCAGGCTTCTCAGCACAGAGCCTGACGGGGGACTTGAACTCATGAGCCTCAAGATCATGACCTGAGCGGAAGTTGGACGCTTAACTGACTGAGCCACCCAGGTGCCCCATACTTCCTATTTTCAAGTTAAAAAAATATTTTAATCAGAAATGCAAATATATTTCCATTTGAATTTTAAATATTATGGCACCATACCCAGTCTCACATTTTTATAACCCCCCCCCCACAGGATTGTTTTTAGAACTAGTTACATAAAAATGTCAAATTTCATACTATTCTGGTTCTATTTGTGATTTTTGAGCTACAACTGAAATAAAATCCTTTGATTATTAAAAATAAGGGTTTGAACACATCCTTTATGCAAATGCTTAACTGAAGGGCAAAGGGGTGGAAGATAAAATTAGTGTAAGTGGGAAATGCCACATTTCTTCTTTTAAAAGAGGAAGACAAGGACCCATTAGAGCCTAAGGTGAGTGTGCTGGGCAAGCCATGTCACCAGAATTTTCCTTCTAAGGTTGTGTCCATGCTACATTAAGGACAGTTTAAAGATTTGGAGGAACGACATACCATTCTCTCCCGCAATAGTTATGTTGGTTTATGATGCATAAAGAAACAATGGCAACACACTTTTGAGCAGGTCTTTGTAATGCACTACTTGTTCTCTAAGATGCATTAAAGAATTTTTAAACTTGACAAAAGCGTGAAAGACAAATTATACTGGAATCAGACATGACGTTCTAAACAAATGCTGTCACAGCAGGACAGAAACCTGGCTGGTGGCATTTCTCTACTTACTTGAAAATAAAAGGCTTCAAGAGGTAAGTTTATCCTTATATGGTTGAAAGTCAGGGGTTGGTGTCTACCTGCAGCTGTGAGCACCCGTGCCGTTACCTGGGGAGTCGAATCCCTGAGGAGCATCTCGGGAAGAAGCAGGGGGAAGCAGCCTAATGCCACCATCAAATGACTGCTCCGAATATATCGCTTAAAGGGGTCAATGGCTTTTAAAACAGAGGTAGAGAGAGTAGAAACATAAATAACTTAAAAATAGAAAAAAATACCCTTCTTTTAAACATGAACTTGAAAGAAGGACTGATGCAGATTCAAGATAACTCTTTGACAGTGTATTTGGCACATACGCTGAAATAAGTATATTAATACCTGATTTTAGGAACTGTAAAATCTGAAGGAAGCTTTGAGATTTTCACCATTTGCGGTCTGTTTGGAAATTTTTCAAAGATTCGAAGTCGCAAAGGGAGCTTCTCTTTGGTGTCTGCATTGGCTTCACTTTGCTTTAACTAAAGAAAAAAATAGAAAGAAGACAAGGGGGAACTTGGCTTACTGCAAGTCACGGAGTACTTGAGTTTTCGAATCAAGGAAACGGTGAGTTGGTGCACGACGGACGGTAGATGGCAGCAGAGACCCATCAAGTGCGTTACTGTCTCCCGCCATCTACCGCTCTCTCCGTGCACAAACTTGAAAACAAACCCAAAACTAAACCAAAGCAAAAAACTAGCCCAGAAAAAAAAAAAAAAAAAAAAACAAAAAAACAAACAAACAAACAAAAAAAAAAACAAAAAAAAACAATGAGAGGAAACACTTATTGTTATTTTATTCCCAAATATTCCCGTTAATACCAAACATCACTTTTTATTGTTTACTTCTTTATTATCACTAGCATATCCAATAACCTAACAATAAAATTTGTTTTATAAATATGTGTGCTACGGCAGAAAATCAAAAGAATACAAATAAATGAAACTCCTAAGTAGTAATAGTTGTAAAGAGGGAAAATGTCAAGAAAACGCATCATTTATTTTAGCAGATTAAAAAGAAAAGCTCAAACTGGAAACAACACATTTGGTACCTACAGGAAGTTCTCTAGTTAGTTGTAAGGATAGATGCTTGAGAATGATTATATTATATGCCATAAAATATCTTTGCAAGAAATGACAAGCAAATGGTATCTATCTATCATCTATCTATCTATCTATCTACAAGAGGGCTTTTAAATTTCTTTTTTTTTAAATTTTTTTTAACGTTTATTTATTTTTGAGACAGAGAGACACAGAGCATGAATGGGGGAGGGGCAGAGAGAGAGGGAGACACAGAATCAGAAGCAGGCTCCAGGCTCTGAGCCATCAGCCCAGAGCCCGACGCGGGGCTCGAACTCACGGACCGCGAGATCGTGACCTGGGCCGAAGTCGGACGCTTAACTGACTGAGCCACCCAGGCGCCCCATGAGGGCTTTTATATTTCTACAAATTAGGTCTCAGGGAGACTGAGACTTGAGGTCACAAACTGGAACCAGTGCTGAGCTAAGGAGCCGTCCTAAGGATGGATTTGGCTAGGAGAACTCTGGCCTGAAAAATGAAGAAGTGTGCTTCCTCCCCTTCTCAGAACGCACTGTCTTCCCAATCCAAGGCTGACTTCTCTTGCCAACCTGCCTTACTTCTTCTTTTTTTTTTTTTTTATGTTTTATTTATTTTTGAGAGCAAGAGAGACAGAGCATGAGTGGGGGAGGGGCAGAGAGAGAGGGAGACACAGAACGCGAAGCAGGCTCCAGGCTCCGAGCTGTCAACACAGAGCCCCACATGGGGTTTGAACTCAGGAAACGTGAGATCATGACCTGAGCCGAAGTCAGACGCTTAACCGACTGAGCCACCCAGGTGCCCCCCCTTACTTCTTTTTACTACTGCCTCCTCTCAGACCTCTCTGTAGACTGGGATGAACCTCTCTATGTCCACCCGACTCGTCCCCCTCTCCAGCCTGCATCTCGGAACGCCGATCCTGTTCAAAGAGTCCATCAAATTCGGGCAGTTTCTCTGCTGGGCTTAGGGAAGCATGTTTCAAAAGCCATCAGCTTCTTCTCCCTTGCTGGGTGTGCTTTTACTTTATAATTACAACCTGTCTCCAGTCTGTGGAAAGATTAGCATGGGAGGCTGAGAACAGTTTTCTAAGTCAGAGAGGTGCCAACTCTTCCCTCCTCCCTGAGTGAGGGTATCCACACTGGCCAGAGAGAACATGGGTGCTGCATTTGGGGGAACATACAATTTCAATACAATACACGGTTGTCCAATTGGCTGTGAGCTCATCGTGAGGTTATATGTCTTATTTCTAGTTCAGAAAACGTGCCTCATTTCTCATAAACTTCAGAAACTGTTCCTACATTTTTGTTGTATATAATATAAATATTTTGCCATAGCCATCTGTACATCTTAGTTAATTCTGGGGCCTGTCTGTGGTTTTTCTGACGGAGGTGGTGACCTCATTTAGAAAAGGGGCCACTGTTCATGGCTTTCCTCCCCTTCTACATGGAATGCAACACAGCATGCTCTCAACCATTTGATGGTTATGATGGTGACAGTGATGAAGAATTAGCTCTCAAAGGTGCAAAGCAAACATGGCTAGCATTTCCATGAGATGCAGGGAATTAGAAAAATGGCCCCACATGTAAACACAGAAATTCACGAGGAAGAGACTCGTTTTCCAAAAATTTATTGGGACAACTGGTATAAAAATATTTGTCAGTGGTAAGTAGAGCACACAGAGAAAGAAAAGGCAGTTAATATGTTAAGTCAGACCAGAGAGAAAGGCAATTATGTAGGGCCAAAGACAGGCCAAGAAGACAGAGCAGAAACAAGGTATTTAATGCATGTATTTGCTGACTCACTTATTTATATATCAATGCAGCCACTTATAAATCAAATCCCAGAGGCCAGATTCCATGCAAAGTTCTAGGGATATAAAAATAACTAAGACACTGTATTTGCTCTCACGGAGCCCACATTATAACCGATAGATGGTTATACAAACAGATAATGACAAATATAATAGCTCTTCTAGCTGAGATCTAAACAAGGTGCCAAGAGCTCAAGGTGAGGAGCAAAGGGAGAAGCTTTAAAAAATGACGGTGCTACTTTTATTTCCAGAAACTTCTCCTAGTATTCTGGAGGCTGGGAGACCTAAATCAAGGTATCAGCAGCATCATGCTCTCTCTGAAAGCTCTAGGGAAGACTCCTTTCCTTGACTCAGCTTCTCAGCAATCCTGGTGTTCCTTGATCTGTAGCTACATTGCTCTGTTATCTTCCTGTGAAATTATAAGGCTTCTTCCCCATGTGTTTCTGTGTCTATCTGACTCTCCTTCTCTTTTCTTACAAAGACACCAGTCATTTAAATCAAGGCCCACCCTAACGCAGTATGATCTTAATTGATCATGTCTGTAAAAATCTAAGTTCCAAACAGGTCCCATTCTGAGGCTCCAGGTGGACATGAATTTTGGAGGGACACTATTAAACCCACTAGATACAGTAGTTGAAATTCTCAACCACTGTTTCTCTTTCCGCTGAGCCTGTAAATTCTAGGATGACAAGGGTCCTCAGAGGACAAGGATGTTTGCAGGGGTTGGGTGTGTTTCCTTATTTCATGTTCCGGGGCTGCCACAATATTGACACAAAGTAACCGACACAAATATATGTTGAATGAATAATTATACAATCACCAGCAGAACTAATCTCTAGCAGATAACTTGGAAATAAAAAAAGGATTGTAGGTATATCCTTAAGGGTGGAGAGATAAGCAGAAAGTATCAATTTACTGATTGAAAAAATTTGTTGGTGTAGAGTGTAAGTATCCCTAGATTCACAGAATAGAATAAAATTAGACTCTGTGGCATTCAACCTGAACTTACATCTACCATCGATGAGCCCATAGATGTTTAGAGTAAGTTTAGGTGTAAAATTAAAGAAAAAGTTTTAACATTTATTCGTTTTTGAGAGACAGAGAGAGACAGAGCACAAGTAGGGGAGGGGCAGAGAGAGAAGGAGACATGGAATCTGAAGCAGGCTCCAGGCTCTGAGCTGTCAGCACAGAGCCCGACTCGGGGCCAAAATTCATGGACCATGACATCATGACCTGAACCAAAGTCAGATGCCTAACCAACTGAGCCAACCAGGTGCCCCTAGACAAAAAATTGTATAATATTTAATTAAGTACCCTAGCCTATGATGTTTGGCAAATGTAGGGTACCAGTATTGAAAAATAGTCACCTTGCCTGCATGTTTTTAAAATGGAACACACCTCATTCTACTTAGAGTTATTTATACTTCCCCAAACTTGTAAACTCCTCAGGGGCAAGATTCTGTGTTTTTTTACTTAAAAAAATTTTTTTAGAGAGTGAGAGATTGTGAGAGGGGAAGAGGGGGAGAGAGAGAGAGAGAGAGAGAGAGAGAGAGAGAGAGAGAGAGAAAGAGAGAGAAAGAGAGAGAAAGAGAAAGAGAGAAAGAGAATATCAAGCAGGATCTATGCTCATCATGGAGACCAGCTCGGTGCTCCATCCCACGACACGGGGATCATGGCCTGAGCCCAAATCCAGAGTCAGACACTCAACCAGCTGAGCCAACTAGGCACCCCAGATTCTGTTAAAAAATATTTTTAATGTTTATTTTCTTTTTGAAAGAGAAAGAGAGAGAGAGAGAGAGAGAGAGAGAGACAGAGCGTGAGTGGGGGAGAGGTAGGGAGAGAGGGAGACACAGAATTTGAAGCAGGCTCCAGGCTTAGCTGTCAGCACAGATCCCGATGTGGGGCTCAAACCCACAAACTGTGAGATCATGACCTGAGCCGAAGTTGGACGCTCACCCGACTGAGCCACCCAGGCACCTCATGTTTTTAATTTACTTCTATAGCACCTTGTAGAGAGTAGAAAAATAATAACTGCTTGTGAATAAATGAATTAGAATTTAGCATGAATTGATCGTGGAACCGTAAAACTACAAATGAGAAGCTCTTTCTGATGACTCAGAAGGTTCTTCAGGATCCTACCAATCCTCTTAAATGTCAGGCATCATGGCTCCACAGAAGGGCCAGTTAAGCCAGAGAAGGGTGGGTGGTTGCATGGGGGGCAGACATATCAGATCTCACCGCAGAGGCGCTGGACAGAATCTTCTACAAGCGGGGGAGGGGCCTCTTTCTGGACAGCACCTGCCACATGCTCTGTCTGCTGTTCACAGTTAAACAGCATCAACTACAGGTGAATATACACACATCCAGCAGCTCGGCACCTACCAGAAACATGTCCACATGCACACCACAGCCACGCTCACAAGCCCGCAGCCACGCTAAACCATAAGCTCCTCAAATGCCCATCAGCAGTTGAATGGAGAAGTAAATCGTGGTTTATTTATGCATTTGAGTCAATGAACTACTTCCAAGCACAAGGATTTGGGTGAATTTTACAAACTAACGTTGAATGAAGGAATCCCGACCAATGAAACAAGTACATCCTGAATGATCCCATTTATATAAAGTTAAAGAGCAGGTGACGCTACTCTATCTGGCTGAGCATCTGCTGAGTAGTTACCCCGGGATGGGGTGAAGCATCATGACTAAGAGGACATGTGGGGAGGGGCTTCTAAGGACAGCTGCTCTTGGTCTGGGTGCTGGGTGTGCTCGGTTTGGAAAAGTTCAGCAAAATCATCTAATCCTTACTCCACTGCTATTAATCTCCAAAACCTGGACCATTTCTCCTTCCCCAGTCCGTGATGTTGGTCAAGATACAAAATGAGGAAGAAATACAAGAGGACGATGGGACCAGCTTGCCTACCGAGGGGTGCAGGGTGGGATGAAGGTGAGGCAGCCAGAGCAAAGAGAAACACTGCATGGTACTTGGAAACCACAGTCAAGTTTCCTGACACACAATAAACCCTATTCTACCTTTTATCCAAATTCTTCCCCCTTCTTGCATTTAAGGACAGATTTCCCCAAGGTTAAACTTACTTTGATGCAAATGGGTGAGTAATATGGATTACATTGAAAATACGGGATGATAATAGAAGATCCTTATACTATACCACAAAAGCAGACCTTCTAACGTACAGTAATTGTAATTGTAAATGTTCGCTTGGAAATAATTTCAAAGATTATAACTCTTGGATGGAAGGAAGAGAATGCAGAATGCAGAGAACACAAGATTTCAGTCTTTATGTTGGAAATCTAATGTAGGGGCACCTGGGTGGCTCAGTGGGTTAAGCGTCCGACTTTGGATCAGGTCATGTTCTCGTGGTTCGTGAGTTCGAGCCCCGCGTCAGGCTCTGTGCTGACCGCTTGGAGCCTGGAGTCCGCTTCAGATTCTGTGTCTCCTTCACTCTCTGCCCCACCCCCACTTGCACTCTGTCTCTCTCTCTCTCAAAAAGAAATAAACATTAAAAAAAATTAAAGAAAAGAAAAATCTGATATAAAGAACAGTAACAAAGGAAAGAATTCCTAATGGCTTCGACTGAGCATGACGTGTGGCTGTAACAAATAGATCAGATGATAGATTTGTAACAGACTCACATGGTTTTAAAAAAACACATTTGCAAAGAAGAAATTAGAATAAAATAGAAAGATTCAAACCTTGAGCTTTAAAGTATATAAATCATCGAAGCTCAGGGCTATTCTATGGCTCAGCATCTGTCTTGTGGAGATATCATTACACGTCGGGCGGCTGAAAGCCTTTTGCTTTCTGTGTGCTTCTCAAGAGACTTGGGTGTAATCGCTCTGCATGACACATACCCTGTTCTGCCTCATCGCTTACATCTTCTGTATTCCAGCCTGTGCTTTCTTCTGTTAAAATATTCAAACATTATTCAGTTTCGGTTCCTTTCTAAATGCTGCGACAAATAACTGAATTGAAGGATTATGTTAAATAAAAATTTTTGTAATTTTTGGTGTGATTTTTCTAAAAGAAAACAACTTAAAAAGTATTCAGACTTGGGAATGATTCTCATTTTAAAATCTAGTTCATGCTAGTTTGAAAAATGTGCACAGACCTGTAGGTCAGTGTAGCTGAGGAGTATTTTTCTGGCAGTTCAGTATGTGAAAAACGGCCACATTATGCTCAATCTGGAGAAGGAAGTTTGTCTACGTTATCTGAGTAAATTAAGGCCGAGTTCTCTTTTCTTCTTTAGACAATGGGTTTGGCCGGTTTTCCTAGATCTATACATGACGCAGTAATTCAGAAGTGAGACTCTTCCTAAAGCATAAACTGTTATTTTTCAAGCAAGTTTCTCTTGCTATTTTGCATCTGTGATTTTTACAACCCAAACTGCACGGCTTCTGGGTTAAAACAGATGGGATATCTGGAGTAATGATCAAACATGTTGGTCTCTGTTAATATCTCTGTGTCCCAGTGTTACTATAAAACCTTGATATAAAATATAAAGAATATCCTTCACTAGGCTGTTGAGTCCAATAAGGAGTTTCTTAGAAGGGAGAATATTTTCTTTCTTTCTTTCTTTTTTTTTTTTTTTTTTTTGCCCTGGGCAATGGGCTTTCAGCCACATGATTGAATATAAAACAGCACTACCGTATGCTTTTAAAAATGCTTCCCTTAAAAAGTGTTTAAGTCACCTACTCTCCTCCGTTTTACAAAAAATCTGGAATACATCCAGAACTTCCAAGGTCAAATTGGGGTTTTATTGATACAAACCGGAGGGCTCTATTTCTTGGCTTCTGGGCCATAAATGAGACATTTTAATATGACAGCTGGCACCTCCAAATGTTCAAAGTAGTTTTATAACATCAGTTGATTCATGGCACTTGGTGTTTCCTTTCCTACATCTCTCAACAGACTCTGAGGGGTTCCTCATTCCTCCTTACAGCATGGCCCTGAAGAAAATGGGGAGCCGAGGTGTGTTCTCGGAGGAGCTGGTGCACTGGGGAGTTAAGTGGCTTCTGCACTTCCTGGTTTGGGAGGCCCAGCAGAGCACTTAGGAAGCACTCTGACATTTATATCGTCTTGTGCCATCCCTTGGATGTACACAGCACTGAACCTAAGATCGTACCGGCTTTAAGTGTCCTTCAGAAGGTGACTTTGTGAAGCAGTGTGAAAAACAGTTGCAACAAGGCGAGGCTAGCAGAAAATGCTAACAAGTTAGTAAGATGAAAATAAAAAAAAAAAACTATTCAAAACTAGAATGCTGAATTATGTCGAATGGGTAAGTTTTCCTCATATGATTGTCCCCTGAAATGCCATGAATGGAATTAATGATTTCTTTGAGACAGAAGTAACGAACAGTTTGCTTTCGCATGTTTTCTCTTCTAGGTCCCAAACACCTCTATTTTACATTCTATTTCTCTTGTGTTATTCAAGCGAGACGCAGTTGTTTCCATTAGGAACCTTACTGAGTCATAGAAACATGTTCATTATGATAAAAAATGCGTTTTTTTTGCTCCACTTCAGATGAAATTATATTAGAATTCTATGTAAACTAGATAGTTGATTCTTGTTAAGAGATGAATATTCAGTAAGTAATAGGATAAAGCCCACAACAAAGGGAATTCAGAATATATATATATATATATATATATATATATCTCCACACGTATATATATTACACTCACATAATTGTCCTCCCTGGTTTGATTTAGAAAACACAGGAGGGGGCGCCTGAGTGGCTCGGTCGGTTAAGCGCCCGAGTTCAGCTCAGGTCACGATCTCGCGGTCCGTGAGTTCGAGCCCCGCGTCGGGCTCTGGGCTGATGGCTCGGAGCCTGGAGCCTGTTTCTGATTCTGTGTCTCCCCCTCTCTCTGCCCCTCCCCCGTTCATGCTCTGTCTCTCTCTGTCCCAAAAATAAATAAAAAAAGTTGAAAAAAGAATTAAAAAAAAAAAAAAAGAAAACACAGGAGAAAACACAGTCTAAGTAAAAACAGTAAAAAAAAAAAAAAAGTAAGAAGATGTGGATTTAAAATTTTGTTCGGTTTTATAATCCCTTAAGCACTTTGGATTTCAATGTTCTCAAATGAAAAATGAGGATCTTCCCTCCTTTATATAAATGCCAGATATATAAGTGAGATAGCATATTGTCTGTAATTTGAATTACTCAAGGGAAATGTGCTATAAAAACCAAAGCTATCACTATGCCACAGTAACTGCTAGTTCTGCCTGAAAATGCTCTCATCTCAGCGAGTGGGGATAAATTCTGAGGACGCTCACATGCTGTGCTGTCCAAACCCTCCCCTCCATCCACGCTCCAACTTCTGCCCCTTTGATTGACTGATTTTCTCAAGACCCTTGATTTTAAAAATGAAAATGAAAAGAGTGGTGAACATTTCTCCTGATCCGATTCCTTTCCCTTTTCAAACTTCCTTCTCCAAAGTGTCGTCTATACTTGCTATACATGCGGCTTACCTGCACTAACTTCCTCGCATCTTCCACCCTCGCTGTCTCAGGTCTCTCCCCAGCACCTCAGGGCTGCTCTTAGCAGCCACCAACATTTCCCATGCTGCTGAAGCCAGCAGCCACTCAGGCATCCTGGTTTTACCTCACTGCCTCTACTAACCCACCTGCCCCCCAACTGGGTTTCCATCTTTGTCTTGCCCCTTGAAGCCCATTTTTCTTTATAGAACACCTGAAAAAGAAACACCATTGTGTTCCTGGTCTTTAAAGTAATTCAAGGATGTTCATTTGTATATAGAAGAAATTAGAATCTTCTAAGATGGCATAAACGACCCTTCGGTGCCTTGCACCTTATATTCCAATGATAGTGGTTTGCAGGTCCTTCCCACAGTCTTACTTCATGTATTTGTGCCTCTGAACATACTCCCTACTGCTGCCCCCTCCCCCCCCCCCATCGCTTGCAACACACTTTCCTTCTACACTCAGTTAACTCCCTCAAAAATCATCTCCTCTAGGAAGATTTCTTAGAATAACAATAATTGGTAAGTTGAAGTAGTAAACATGAGTGCTAGACTCTATGCTGAACACTTGGCATTGCTAATATTACTTAATCCGGTTTAGCCCATGAGGTAGCTCCATGCTCTAGCATGTTACAGATGAGGAAACTGAGGTCACAAGAGCTTAAGTCAGCCGCCCAAGGTCACACGGCTGGAAGTCATAGTACTGGCATGTGGAATCTTTCTGATTCCACAGCTTGAGCTCCTAAACACTGTTTTATATTGCCTCATTGAAACAACATTTTCAAGCAGTAGATGGGTTTTTACTTCTGCAATTTTGTACCTGCTATTTCTTTAACATGGAACGTCTTCTCCTATTTTGCTAACAACATTCCGGGTCATCGTTTCTAGATACATCTTCCCCACCTGCCTGCAATCCGAGTTAGATATATGTTCTCCTATGTTCCTTCTTCAACCTTAGTGCTCAGGTCTTTATGCCATAACTTCCTAATTATGTGTATCTTCCCCCCACTAAGATGACACATTTTAAATTAAGTGTGGGACTCTTAGTGCCCCATGGCCTCATACCATACGTTTACATTCACAGGACAAAGATAACACAATGATGATGAGATGGAGAATAAAACAGGCAGACTCAATGTGGTCTCATAAACAGGTGAAGTGACCCCTTTGTGGTATTTGTCAGCATTTTGTTATCCTTTTCTTAGGTTCTTTACAATGTGGAAGCAGCTATATTAACCAGCACAAACAAGTCTCCCGGTTTCAGAATGAGTTATTTTACTGATTAAAGATGAAGAGAAATGACAAGTCTCATCAGATTTTCTATTAGAAACAAAATCATAAAAAGCATTTGGCTCCTGATGACATGTATGCTCTCAACTTCTTAAGATCAGAAAAGCATAACGAACTATAAATTCTATACAACGTATTCATGGTATAAAGCTTCGCAGATGTACATGTCTTTGAACAAGGCCACATAGCAGCCAATTTATATGTTGTGTTATTGGACTTTACCATAGGAAATTCTTATCCCATTTTTAAAAAAACAACACTTTATTTTGAAATCATTTTAAACTTACATAAGAATTGCAAAGATAGTACAGAGAGTTCCTGTATGCCCTTGACCCAGCTTTTTCTTATGTTAGCATCTTACATAACCATAGAACATCTATCAAAACTAAGAAATTAACCTTGGTCGAAATACTTTTAACTAAAGCACAGACACTGTTTTTTTAAAAAAAAATTTTTTTTAACGTTTATTTGTTTTTGAGACCGAGAGAGACAGAGCATGAACGGGGGAGGGTCAGAGAAAGAGAGCGACACAGAATCTGAAACAAGCTCCAGGCTCTGAGCGGTCAGCACAGAGCCTGACGCGGGGCTTGAACTCACTGACCGTGAGATCATGACCTGAGCCGAAGTCGGCCGCTTAACTGACTGAGCCACCCAGGCGCCCCAGACACTGGTTTTTGTATCAGTGTCTTTTTCTGTTTCAAGATCCAGTCCAGGTGCCACACTGTATTTCGTTATCATGTCTTTTTAGGCTCCTCTAGAGCATGTGACAGTTTCTCGTACCTTCCTTGTTTTTAAAAGACCTTGGCAGTTTTAAGGCATACTGGGCAGGTAACTTGCAGAATGGCCCTCAGTATGGGGTTGTCCAATGCTTTCTCAGGATTTGGCTGACGTTGTGGATTTGGGGGGAAGAGTATTATGGAGACGCGAGGCTTATCTCATCATATCAGGGGGAACATGACACCAATGTGCCTTCATGTTGGTGACGGCGACTGTCATTACTGGGGTAAGGTGTCTTCCAGGTTTCTGTAACTGTAACGTTACAGTCTCTGTTTCCTTACACTACCAGGTAGAAGTAAATCACCAATTCCTGCCCACAGTTAAGAAGAGAAGACTTAGGCTTCACCTCCAAGGAGGGGGAAGTATCAAAGAATTTGCAGACATATGTTAAAAACCATCAGAATAATTTAAAAAAAAAGTTTTGAAGGAAGAAACTTTGAGGTCACGTAAATATCTATTTCTCCTTAGAGCCTCATATTGATTTTAGCACGCAGCAGTAGGTCCTGCTTATAAATATAATGTTCTAATGGCGATTTTCTATTTCCCTCATTTATTATTCTATTATTTCTATTTCTCTATATTGCCTCTATATTCACTCGGGATTATTCTGTAAGGAACAGTTGTCACTTCTCCACTTTTAAATTCGATAATTTATGTGTAAGTATGGCTTTTTGGCTGTTTATTTTATTCTTTGGGTTATAATCTAAGACCCTTATTATTTATTTGATTGCTCAATTTGTCATCGGGGGCTCTTTCAGGTGGCTTCTTACTCTTCCAGTTACCCTTTTCTTTTTCTTTTCTTCTCCTTTCTTTTTAAAAAGTACTTCCTTACTTTCTGGGCTCCACAAAATACTTAAGTCTTATCTTCTATTTCCCCCGACTCAGCTTGAGAATCAGCCGTTCCTCCAAAGAGCGCTGATTTGCTTTACTGGAGAATGGTATTTAGAAATGAAAATCTTAGGGGCGCCTGGGTGGCTGGCTCAATCAGTTGAGCGTCTGACTTCAACTCAGGTCATGATCTCCCCATCCGCGAGTTCGAGCCCTACATCAGGCTCTGTGCTGACAGCTCAGAACCTGGAGCCTGCTTTGAATCCTGTGTCTCCCTCTCTCTCTGCCCCTCCCCTGTGCATGCTCTGTCTCTCTCACTCTAAAAAATAAATAAACACTAAAAAATTAAAAGAAATGAAAATCTTAGCACCAGGTTTGCTTGTTGTTATTGACAGGTCACTGCTTCTAGGCTCACTCAGAGGAAATAATGTATGTATATAAAACAATGTATATATGCGTACCTATATTTAACACCTGTGTATGGATGGATAAGTCTTATGTAACCTTAGATTATATATATGTATCCATCCATGTATCTGTGTATCTGTCTATGTATCTATCTTCTATCTTAAAATAAACTGAGCTTATACTAATACTCCTACTCCAATCTGGTGCCATAGGGTTAATTCTGGCATCTCCCCTTCGTGTATTTGTAACTTCTTTCTCTGACAGTGTGACATTATCTACAGTAAGTTTTCTTATCTGTTCCAGCTTAGTGTACATATAACTAGTATCAGTGAAGGTATTTACCGCAAAACAAATACCACACTTTAAACTGGAGGTATGGAAGACACATATTTCGCAGTCCCCACACTGGCCTCGAACCTCAGCCGTGTTCTGTCTCCTTAAGTAATTCCTTTTCAGGAAATAAGCATGCATTTTCCAAGTACCATTCCTGAGTATGCTTATGGTAGATTGTAGAGTTGTTCAATTTTGCAGACTTTGATAAAAACGGCTTATTAGATGCACTATGAAGATTCACATTAATCAACATATTTTATGCAAAGCAAAATGGAAATAGGAATAACATCAAAACGAAATAGCATGCATGTACATTTCTCGTTTCCTAGAAATAACCTCAGTCACTCTTTTGTTCATACCAGAGTAGGAACTATTCGCTAGTCATACGGCTGTGTGTGAGAATGTCAGTCTCACCCCATCTCCCACTATGCCTACTGTTGAGCAAGCACCCGGAGTAGAATATAAGGAAAGGCCAATGATGAACTCATTAACTCTCGAGTACAAGGAAGCAGAATTATTAATAAAGAGAAAGAAGACTGGTTATTTTGATAAAGTCCATAACTCTCTGGCCACCTTTTATTAAAAATCATTCCAGTTCAATCCAGTCTCCTACGTGATTCAAACCTTCCCCAAGCCCCTACCTCATAGGGCTACAAGTGTGACCTCAGGTCTGGAACTGGGGAGGGGACACGCTCCCTTCCTTCACTGCTCCACATTTCCTTCTTTCGGGTCTAGCTTCTTGAGAGCAGAGGCCAAGGTGGAGGGTTAGGAGAAGAAAGGATTGTCTTAGGAAACCAGCCACATTTCAGGGTGGCCCCCTTTGTGTTTTGGTCTGGATCTAGACCTGTTGAAAGCTGATGACTTTCTGTAGGGATGACCAACATTGTAAGCAGTCATAGACATGAAATTCTGGCCTAAAAGGAGTGAGGTTGACTAGCTGGGCCAATCAGATCTTCTCTTGTTGGGAGTTTGAATTTGAGACAGAGTGTTGATTATTTGTAACAAAACCAAAAGTCAAAACTTACATGGAGAAAAATGAGATTATTTGTGTTGCCTTAAGGGTAAAGCACTTGGAGTTACTAAACATTTTTCTTCAACGTTCTAGTAGGTCTTTTCTTTCCATTCTGTATAATCTCATCCAGATTTACAACTTCCAGTATTATGTCCGTATAGAAAACCTCACTAGGACTGAAGAATCAAAGAGGGAGAGGAGTTTTGTCTGGTTTCTTCCCTGACTTACCCCATGTGCCTAGGACAGTGCCTGGCACATGGTAGGCACTGGCTAAGTGAAGATTACCTTGAACATCCATATTTGTATCTCTAGCCAGCCAGCCAGCCCTCACCCCTGAACTCTAGATGTACACATGCAGCTGTTAGGGGTCTCCACTAAGTCCCAAACTCATCACAGTCACAACATGCCCAAGACTGAATTGTTGATCTTTTCCCTCCAATAGGTTCCATGCTAATGTTTCCTGGCTCAGTGGATGTTACCATCGTCTATTCAAGGAGATGAACCTGAAACCAAGAGTCATCCTTGAGACTCTTCCCTTTCTGCCCTTAAATCCAACCCCTCACCACGTCCCTGCTGATTTCACTTGCCAAACAGCTCTCCAATTTACCACTGCCTCCCATCTTCAAGTCTTCTGTGGCTTCCCATGTTCTTAGGTAAAACATAAAATTCTTGGCTTCTCGAAGTGCTGCGTGGTCTATGCCCAGCTTGCTTGTCTACACTCACTTTATACCACTTGGCCCTGGGCTTTCTGGTCACTGTTGCTCATCCTTCAGAACTTAGCTCCAGTGTTTCTTTCTCCTCCCTCACTGCCCTTATCTCCACGTGGGTCAGAGTCTTCTATGAACTTCTCACTCAGAAAAATGTTATTATTTAAAAAAATTTTTTTAAACGTTTTTAAATTTTATTTTTGAGACAGAGAGAGACAGAGCATGAACGGGGGAGGGGCAGAAAGAGAGGAAGACACAGACTCGGAAGCAGGCTCCAGGCTCTGAGCCATCAGCCCAGAGCCCGACGTGGGGCTCGAACTCACGGACCGCAAGATCGTGACCTGAGCTGAAGTCGGACGCTTAACCGACTGAGCCACCCAGGCGCCCCAGAAAAATGTTATTTTCTAAAGGAAGTTCATCTCGGTTTGTAAACATTTATTCATTGGTTTGGATATTTGATTTATGTCCAATTTTTCCACTAGACCATAAAGTCCATGGAACAGAGAATTTTATTGTTTATTCCTGTTTCTTTAGTGCCTGGCCCAGTGTCTTACACACAGTAGGGACTCAAAGATTTGAGAAACAAATGAACAATCAGATAGTAAAAATGCTTTGGGAAGAATGAAAAGATATATGGACTGAGACTCAGAACAAGCAACAGATGGGCTTTGTAAATGCATTGACGTTCGCGTTTAGGTACACACGGGGTAACACTGATTATAATCTTAACTCCTTATAGTCTTAACAGTTACGAAGGAGTCTTTTTGCAACGCAATGACTGTGAGACACTGAATAAAACTGAAAACCAGTTGTCATGCTTTTCCCTTAGAACCATAACAATCTACTTTCCCATTGCCTGTGAAAGGATCTAAAGGAAAAAAATGCTGTTCACTTAAAAAAATTTTCTTCTCTTGATTTCAGAAAGCAAATGAGACAGGGCTGGGAATGTGGAGTTGAGGCAGAGCTGAAGGGAGAGCTTCTTCCCCAGTTAGGGCATGTTTTCCCTATGTACCTTCTCATTTTTTTAAAATTGAGGGGTTGCCTTACAAAGTGCTGTGGGAAAAAACGTAATGAAAGTAATTCTGAATTAGCACAATTGTAGAATGATACAACCAACAACTGATCAATGTAAACTTGAACAGTCTTAGGCAAGTCATTTTATGTTTGTTCAAAGGCAAGAGAGTCAGGTAATTTATAAAAAGTCCCAAGTGCCAGTGGAATGAGGCAAAGAACAAGGTTTCTGAAAACGAATCCTCTAAAAGTGATCTGGTTTGGGTCACTCATTCATGGAATGAAAATTTGAAAGGGCTTAGAGGAAACCCTTCTTCCAAGAGAGTCTCAAACTTATAAAACTCACTTTTTATGGGACTTATGAGATTAAGGGTGAAGGTAAATGATTCCACCTGCTGAGAAAGCTGCTCTTGGTCGATGACAGTTGGTCTGCATCCTGAGTTGCACCTGTTGTCCCCCACTGGACCACGATCTCAGTGCCAAAAGGGAAGCACTTCTTCTTGAGGCCAAAGAACATGACTCTGGAGGTTGTGTTCATTTGTGAGGGCACTGGGTAGCTTAAAACAACAGAAATTTATTGTCTTACAGTTCTGGAGGTTGGCAGTCCAAAATCAAGGTGTCTTTGGGCTTGGTGCCCTCTGGGGGCTCTGAGGGAAGGTCTGTTCCATGCCTCTCTCTTACCTTCTGGTGATGGTCGGCAATTCTTGGTGCTCCTAAGCTTGTAGACACCTCACAGTCTCTGCCTCTGTCATCAGATGGTGTTCTTGTATATCTGTCTGTCTGTCTCTTCTTTTCATATAAGGACACCAGCCTAAGCGGATTAAGGTTCACCCTAAAGATCTCATCTTAACTTGATTATATTTGCAAATACCTCATTTCCAAATAAGGTCACCTTCAGAAGTATTAGGGATCAGGGCTTCAATATATCTTTTGGGGGGACACAATTTAATGCACAACCAAAGGACATAAATTCCAAAAGGTACCTCCTCTGCTTGATGACTATCACCGGTTTAACTCCGAAATTCAGGTGGGCTGTTTCCCTTTTGGCACTGACTTCTAGATTTCTAGGCCATATCTAATGCTGATAATTGATATCCCCAAACTCTGAGTCTCTGTTGTAACCTATCGGCTTGAATCTTGATCTGAATTGTTTTCTGCCTCAGTCACTTCATCTCTTAGAACTGATCTTATTGCAGTCCGTGTCTTTATTGACATAAGCATGTATTAAGCAGAAGTCTAACAATGAAGCAATTTCAGAAATAGCAGAGCAAATCTTATATAAGATGACCTTCTGAGATTTAAATTATGGAAAATTATGGGTATTAATATGTGAATTGACAACTGAAGAGTCATTTCTGACTAAAAGATGAAGAGTGGCTTCAAGTGGAGTTGAGTAACATCAAAGGCTTCCAGTAAATACCACTTCCCAAACCCCAGTTGCTAATGATTTGTAGTTTCTTTAGGGTATTGAGGCTCTGGCCCCTGGGCAGCTCAGTGTTTCCTGGAGCAGCAGGAATCCTGGATCTCATGACTCCAACTGCCTGAGATTCCCAGCTGTTGATCCAATGTGTTGTGCAAACATCACTCTCTAACATGCCACAATGGAAAAAAAGGTTGGGTAGTCCTATAGTAAATAGTGGTGACATACTTAAAAACATTAAGAATCATCCAGTAACTAGTGGTCTGTCTGGAAGCTTAGAATATGATAAATCTAAGAAGAAAGGATCGGCAATTCATCCTCACTTCTTTAGCTGTCATTCACTGCTCATGTCTTAGAACCCAACTTCCACCCGAGTGCCTGAGCCCTACTGTCATCACCATCACTTACCACCTCCTTACTGCTAATATCATCACCATTTTTTTATTTTTAAAGTTTATTTACTTATTTTGAGAGAGAGAGAAACAGAACGCATGAGGGGGGAGGGATAGAGAGAGAGGAAGAGAGAATTCCAAGCAGGCTCCACACTGTCAATGGAGAGCCCAACACGGGGCTCGAGCTCATGAAACCATGAGATCATGACCTGAGCTTAACTGACTGAGCCACCCAGGTAATCCTACCATTTTTTCATTAAAAACTTTTTTTTTAAGTTGTGGTAAAAAATACATAACATAAAATGTACCATCTTACTCATTTTTAAGGTACAGTTCAGCAGTGTTAACTACATTCACTTGTTGTGCAAAAGATCTCTAGGACTTTTTCATCTTGCATAATTATAACTCTATAGCCATTGAATGACAACTACCCTCTGCCCCCTCCCCCTGGCTCCTTGCAACCACTAGTCTGCTTTCTGCTTCTATGAACAAGTCTACTCCAGGAACCTCACAGAAGTGGAATCATACAGTATTTCTCTTTTTGTCACTGGCTTAAGTCACTGAGCCTAATGTTTTCAACGTTCATCCATGTGTAACATGTGTCAGAATTTCCTTCCTTTTTTAAAGCTGAATAATGTTCCACTGTATGTGGAATATACATTTTCATTATTCATTCATCTGCTAATGGGCATTTGAGGTGCTTCCACCTCTTGGCTATTGTGAATAACACTGCAGTAAACATGGACTTGCAAATATCTCTTCAAGACCCTGCTTTTGATTCTTTTGGATATATACCCAGAAGTGGTATTCCTGGATCATATCTATTTTAATTTTTTGAAGGACTTCATACTGTTTTCCACAGTGGGTACACATTCTCAGCAATAGGGTATACGTGTTCCAATTGCTCCATTTCCTTGCCAATGTTTTTTTTTTTATTTTCTAGCTTTTTAATAGGGCCATCTTAATGGGTGTGAGGTGGAATCTCATTGTGGTTTTGATGATTAGTGATGCTAAGAATCTTTTCATATGGTTTGTGGACATTCTTATATGTTCTTTGGAGAAATGTCTATCCAAATACTTTGCTACTTGTTTTGTTGTTGAGTTGTAGAATTCTTTATATATGTGGATATTAACCCCTTTTCAAATACATGATTTGCACTTATTTTCTACCATTCCAGACAGTGCCTTTTCACTATGTTGATTATTTCCTTTGATTCACAATTGTTTTTAAGTTTGATGAAGCCCCGTTTGTCTATTTTTGCTTTTATTATGTGTACTTTTGATGTCATATCCAAGAAATCATTGCCAGTTTCAATGTCATGAAACTTTTTTGCAATGTTGTCTTCCAGGAGTTTTATAGTTGTAGGTCTTACATTAAGTTCTTTAATCAATTTTGAGTCAATTTTTGTATATAGTGGAAAGTAAGGATCCAGTTTGCATGTGGACATCCAGTTTTCCTCATTGTGTGGCTTTGACATCCTTGTTGAAGATCATTTGACCATAGATATGAAGGTTTATTTCTGGACTGTCTTTCTTCTGTTCCACTAATCTACGTGTCTGTCATTATGTTAGTACCAGGTTGTTTGATTACTGTAGCTTGGTCATATATTTTGAGATTAAGAAACATGAGGCCTCAATTTAGTTTGTCTTGTTTGGGGACCTTTGAGGTTCCACAGGAATTTTAGGATTTTGTTTTTCTGTTTCTGCAAAAAAGTACATTGGGATTTTGATAAGGATCGCACTGAATTTGTGGATAACTTTGGGTGGTATGAACATTTTAATAATATTCAATCTTCCAATCCATGAACACAGATGTTTTTCAATTATTTGTATTTTCTGTAATTTCTTTCAGCAATTGTTTTGTCATTTTCAGTGTAGAAATCTTTTACCTCCTTGGTTAAGTTTATTCCTCAGTATTTTATTCTTCCTGATGTTCTTATAAGTAGGAGTGTTTTCTATAATGACAACTTTTGACCTCTCTGAAGTCTTTCACATTGTTAACCATGACCTCTTTCTTGAATCACTTTTACCTTTGGATTTGACAACAAATAGATTCTGGATTTTGCTCCTATGTTTTGGGCTGTGACTTCTTGTTCATATTTTAGGCTCTTCCTCCTTGGCTTATATGACTCATTTGTTGTTCCTCAGGAGACTTTCTTCCCCTGGTAAACTCAGAACTTCTAAAGGCTTAAATTACCACTTGCATGTTGACTCTTGCTCCTACCCAATACCTATTTCAGTCCCAATATTCTATCTAAGCTTTAAACCTTCTAGCTACTCATAGAAATTGTCTCATAAATATCTCCTAGGCATCTCATGGAAAATATGACCAGCCTCTGTCCTCCAAAATAAAACAAACAAAACCCCATTTCTTCCTTCTACTGTGATCTCTGTCTTGGCACACCTTGGACAATCTAGAAACCTGAGTGACACCCTGGTCTCCTGCCTTTGCTCTGCTCTTACTTCGACTGGTCACCAAATCCTACCCACTGTATTTTCTCCTCTGTATTCCACCACCTCTGTATGTTCCCTGGTCTCAGTTTCATTTAGTTGAGGCCACGATCACTGTCTGACTCAGCAATGGTGCTCTTATCATTAGGTCCCTTCAGTCTATTCCCCATGCTGATGCTGGAATGTAGGGAACATTATGTCACTCTTGGGCTTAAATGCCCTCAGGATAATACCTAAATGCTCAGCACCGCTCACAACTTTTCACCTGCAATTTCCTGCTTACTTTTCCAGCTTACCATTTCTCCCTTGATCAACACTTGAGTCAGTGAACACAGTGAACTTCAAGTGACTTCCAAAAAAACACTGTGCTTTTTCTTGCCAAAAGAAAAAGCCTGCTGTTCTTTTGGTCCTGAGTGCCCTTCCTCATGCCACTTTCTCCTAACCCCCTTCACCTGGATAGGCATTACTTGACCATCAGAGTTTAGTCTACACCATACTTGTGAGAAAATGTCTCTGATCTCATCATCAAAATTGGGTATGGCTCCTATGTGCTCCCCAATTCCCTCATAACATCTATTTACATGTCACTTTCTCCCACCACCTCACAAGTGACTTAAGGCAGGAACAGTATCTTGGTCATCATTATGTTCCTTGACCCTAACATAATGTTTGAAGCATAATAGGTGAGTACTCAGATCTCCAGATTACGAAGTAAGTAGATACAGTCTCTGAGCAGTAACATCCTATCTATAAAAGGGATACCTCATACAACCTTAGCCTGATGCCATTACATATTTGAATCACACAGCCCTCCTCCCTCACCACCCCCCATACCGATTCCTGGCTTATTATGCTATGTTCTGATTATGATTTGACCTTCAGTGTATACACCCACAGTGAGAGAATATGCTAACCCATAGATGTAAGTACATCATCTAACCCACTTTCTAGACTCACATCTCATAATGAATGAATGAACTGCTTCTCTGAGCAGGCATCATGACGTCCTTTGGTGAGGACATTGGATTAGAGTGAGAGAGCCCAGGTCTTTTCCACTTACAAACTGTATGAAATTAGGCAAGAAATATACTCCTTTGAGTGTTAGTTTCTGTGTCTGTAATCTCCAGCATAAAATGCAATAATTTAACATGCAGTACCTTGCACGAGGTAGTTTTCAGTACGTGATATTTACCAGCACAGCAGTTATGTCTCTCTTTTATGTTACACTTGTTTAAACAAATTTACTCATGGACCCAAAACCAGGAAGACTGACGGCCTGACCCAGATCAGGAGACAGCAACCAGTGCTCAGCCGAATCGCACACTCCCCAATACCCTGTCTCCATGCAACTGCCCTCCATCTGGAAGGACCTCAGTATGGACACAAGGCAGACATGAAAATGAAAGCGCCCAGGTACAGCTAACGAGAAACATGACCCCAGAGCTCACATTTAAAGAGAATAAGTTTTTTTTTTTTTAAATCACACTTATACGAGAGAAAAGCTCCTCTACACGTCCATCCCCACTATGCAGTGGACATCACCAAAGACCAAACAGCATCAAGTTTGAACCAGAATTCAAATGAGACTTGATACCACACTGGGGAAACAGTTTTGATTTCAGAGGATGGAATTTTATCTAAATAGACTATCTATACTTCCCCTTCCAATGATTCTTTCCCTGAGGCTTCTCTGTGGGTTTTTTTCCCCCTCATAGTTGAATGAATTTTATACTGCTTGAAAGAAAGCCCTTTATACCTGTCTTGCACTGAATTTGCAAAAATCATTAAAGCTGTGAGGAGCCTCCCCATTTTCAAAGTTTGCAAAAACACCTACAACCTCTAGTGTCTTTGCTGCACCACCGAGGATCAAAGTCATCGTCTCCTGGAACTACTGTTCAGAGGACAGCATTGGGTCAAGGAGATTTTTAGCTTCTATGCAAACTGATTTGGCTTCTCAGCAGCCCAATTACACATTCATGGACAACCCCATTTCTAGTCAATTTTCTGGTCTTATATAGAAAACCATTACATGTCTATATCTTTATTTATATCTATACCTGTATCTGTATCTGTATCTGTATCTGCATCTATATCTATCTCCATCTCCAGGGTCTGGGCTGGGGTTCAGGGTGGTGATAAGAAAAGCATGGTCTCTATTTAATTAGGTATGGGAGCTATGAAAGGATCATTACTGCTATATTGCTTCCAGGAATCGGTTGAGTCTTATATGCAACACACAGGGAAAGCAAAAAATGAGTTTCATATGGAGCATCACTGTCATGACTTTTTAGAACATTACTTATTTTGAAGGGGGAAAAAATAAAGCTACCTTAGTGGCTATCAAGGCACAATGTTGGTGATACCGTGGAGAGGAGGTGTGGTGGGAATGGGTACTTACATTAGAGCCTGTCCAAATGTGTCCCCAAGGGGCCTTTTAGTATATTGCTCTGAATTCTACTAAAAAAAAGACACTTTTCTGTTTCAAAATACCTTTATTAAGTAATAAATAATTCAATGCTTTCTCCTTTCCCTTAAAAGAAGGCATATAGGGGGGACACCTGGGTGGCTCAGTCAGTTGAGCATCCAACTCTTGATTTTGACTCAGGTCATGATCTCATGGCTCATAAGATCAAGTCCCAAGTCGGGTTCTGCACTGACAGTGTGGAGCCTGCTTGGGATTCTCTCTCTCCCTCTCTGTCCCTTCCCCTTCTCAAAATAAATAAATAAACTTTAAAAAAATGAAGGCATGTATGAAGAGACTTCAGAGCATTAGCATTAGGGAAGCTTCACTGCCACCTAGAATTTGATTTGCAGATTTCCAACTAAAAGTATTAAAGTTGGCATTTGAGTTAGCACATCTGGTCTTACATTGGGTGCACACACAACTCTCTCTCGGCTTCCTCAAGTGTTAAAAATGGTGGCTGGCTCCATACTTTCTCCTGAAGAGTTCTCCTCCTGAAGATGGTCCCTAAGTGGAAGCCACTGTCTCAAAGTCCAAGGAGGTGACCAGAAAGTCATGGGGAAAAGAGATCTAGGATGCTTGTACTTGAGAAGAATGTGATTCCAGGATTCCACCAACAGTTGGTTGTGTTGACTTGCCTTCCCTGAGCTTCTCCCCGAAGGGTTCTGGTGTCCTTTGCCATCTGGCAATTTGACTTTATCACTTTCCTAACTCAGGGTTTGGCCCCATTGCTCCCCCTTCATCCCTGTGTTATATTCATAATCTGTGTTCTTTCCTTTGATTTCATATCTTGAATGATTTTATAGCACCTTACTTTACTTCTTCCTTCTTCTCTTCTGTTCTAGTTTCTTCACCGTACCTTTTAGCTTTCTCCTACCCTGTCCACCTTCAAGGTCATATTTCCTCTCCCAAGCATGAGAACAGATTTTCTCTTTCTAATAGCTTTGTCTAGTGTTTCATATTTAGCCTCTGTGTGTTAAAGGTGACTCACACTTGTTTCTATTACTCTTGAAAAATGTCTAGGAACCAGCATTTACATTTTAACACAATTGTTTTTTGACCACAATCAGAATAAAACACATTAAAAATCTCTAGAGGCATTGCTGAAATGTAATATGCTGCAAGCACACTGTGTCTGTGTCTAAAGAGGATCGCTACTCCAGAAGGTCACCGAGAGAAGAGGTGCCTTGGGCAGAGTCTGCCGTCGCGTGTACCGAGTGGTAAGCCTCTGAGCTCTTACCTGCTGCAAAAGTCCTAACTCCTGTGGCTCTGATTAGATTGTCTGCTTTCCCAGGGAAAACAAAGAATTATTTTGGATAGTTTTAATGACTGGGTTGCTTGATTCACTTCCGTTCCTCAGAAAACTGCCCCTCACACCAAGTTATTTCATGAATATATATTGATGTTTCTGCCATCTAAAACATGATTATTTATAGACGAGTAATTAACATTCCACAACAGGCATGACTCATGTTTGGCATTGACACAGCTTTCCTGTGACTCAGTCATGGAGCCTGGGCTTTAGGTCTGACTTGCCTGGGTTCAAATCCTAACTCTGCCATTTATTCGCTGTGTGACCTTAGGCAAGTTACTTAACTTCTCTGTGCCTTAGTTTCCCCATCTGTAAGATGGATATATTAATGATACCTACATCACATGGTTGCCATGAAACTTCAATAAATGAACATACACCGCCCCTGGAACTGAAAGTGTCCGACAAATGTTACTATAGCTATAGGAACCTACAGATTAGTGGCAGAAAGGATAAATGATGAAAAAAGGTTTGTACTGAACAAAGGCAGATTAGGGAGTATGTATGCTTTCTGGAACTTAAAACATTAAGAAAATCAAACATTTTTTACAGATTCCCCATTCTATTCTCTATCTGGGAATACTAAAAATAGAGCATAGGAATTTAAACCCTTGAAGGCTGAGGCTACACACAGAAAACGAAATCGGGATTTCAGGGAACATTTGTAATGGAGTTCTGTAAGAAGCTTGGAAAAACAGGCTACCATTTCAGGTATTCACATAATTACATGCACGTGTGTGTGAAAGTACATACAAGTGTGTGTACATTGGGGGGGGTGTGTGTGGGTGTACGTGAGTGTATTCTTGAAACTATGTAAATAAGCCTCATCTCAAAGACCAAGATGACTGGAAATAAGGGGGGGGCGTATAAAAATGATGTAATTTGTAGAAAGTAATGAAACACAAATATTCTTATACAAAATGGAAGAAAACAGTAAACATTTTAGTTTAGTGCGATAATCTTTGGTCCACAGCAATTAGTGTACGAATTAATTGATAAATTTAATAGGTATGTAGTGTTAGTCCAGTCATGGCCAAAGAACAATGTGAAAAGTACTAATGAAAATGAGTTTGCCGTTTTGTTTATGGTTGGGATTTTCAATGCTCGAATATCTCTAAATATTCAAAGAAGATACTTCAAATTGTAGGCTGGTTCAATCCGATAATTAGCTCTGATGTATAGGATTTCCAGAAATACAGAGCATTACTAATATATAGCAAGTGATTAAACAAAAACCATTTTATAACTAATGATAGCTCCTAAAGCAAAGCCCCGTGTAGTTTACTAAAACTGTATAAACGAAGAAGAAAGTCAGATGTCAGTTAAAATCCTGGTTTTTTTATTGTTGTTCACTTGGGGTCAGATAAAATGTGTGTGTATATATATATATTACGCAAAAATATTAGTAGGTTTGAATTTTACTGCAAAAATATTAGTAGGATTGAATTCACAAACTTGAAAAGAAATTGCCTACAGATTTATTTTACTTCTTTCTAGTAAAAAATGTGGGCTGGAATTATATGGCATTTTAATTGGCCAATGGTTATTTAAAACCATATTGAACCTGGCTGTAGCACCAATTTGAAGAAAATAGAATAGTTTTCATTTTATCTATAGACTACACATATTTATGTCGTCAGAAAGAGGACATTAAAAATCTATGTATAGTAAGCAACGTACACAGGAAAATCCACATCTAAATACCAGATTTGTAAAGCAAGGACTGAGGTGGCTATCCAACAGCAGATTTTCACTGGTTATGTCTAATGATATGGGTCAGTTTTCACTTTTGAACTCACTAATTACATGTTTTTTCAATAACTAGAAGCTGCGTAAAGCATTTGCATCAGTGGCAGAAGAGAAGTTCCCAACTCTCATTTGAATAATCTGTCACTGTTGCTGCAAACTGAAAAGATCTGGAAGAAATCATTTCCACTATGCCCAGAGGGCCATTTTGCTTGTGTAGCTGAAGCACAGGAAAACACTTAAATCCTTCCTTGATATGCTCACAGTGGGCATCCTTTCTATCAAATATATATATTTTTTTCTTTTGTTGACTACCCTTGGTTAGAAGCACAGACTTTGGAGATAAACAAAAGTAAAAGGATGAAATGCCTAAAGTGATTTTAGGATATGCAAATGACAAGGAAACCTTTTAAATAGGTTCTGTCTTTGCTTTTGTTAAATAAAAAATAAAACCCAGGGCACCTGGGTGGCTCAGTCGACAAGTGTCTGACTTCGGCTCAGGTCATGATCTCGCGGTTTGTGGGTTTGAGCCCGGTGTCGGGCTCTGTGCTGACAGCTTGGAGCCTGGAGCCTGCTTCCGATTCTGTGTCTCCTTCTCTCCCTGCCCCTCCCCTGCTTGTGCTCTGTCTCTCTCTCTCTCTCAAAAATAAACATTAAAAATTAAAAAAAAAAGACAAGTCAAATGCAATTTGAAAATTCTGAATGTATAGGGCCTTCTTATAATTCCAGGTAAGACTTGTTTTCTAGCCTTAGTTTTTCATTAACATCTCAATTATTATTCTTGCAGTGCTGGGGAGTGTGATCCAAGAATATCTTACCTCCCTCCTCAGGCAAGGAAAAGAAGAGCAAAGATAAACTATTGGACTGCATCAAACTAAAAAGTTTCTGCATGGCAAAAGGAATCATCAACAAAATGAAAAGGCAACCTACTGAATGGGAGAAGATATTTGCAAATGATCCATCCAATAAGGGGTTAAACATAAAATATATAAAGAACTTCTACAACTCAACATCCCCTAAAACCGAACAATCTGGTTAAAAAATGGCCAGAGAAACTGAATAGACATTTTTCCAAAGAAGACATCTAGGTGGCCAGCTCATGAAAAGATGCTGCACATCACTCATCATCAAGGACATGCACAATGAGATACCACTTCACACCTGTCAGAATGGTTAACGTAAAAAAAAAAACACAAGAAGCAACAAAGTTGGAAAAAATGAACCCTTATGTACTGTTTTTGGGAATGCAAACTGGTGCGGCCACTCTGGAAAACAGTATGGAGGTTCCTCAAGAAACTGAAAATAGAATTACCATATGATCCAGTAATTCCACTACTGGGTATTTTCCCAAAGAAAACACAAACACTAATTTGAAAAGATGTACGTACCCTTATGGTTACTGCAGCACTATTTACAAGAGCTAAAATATGGGAACAATCCAACTGTTCATCGATACATGAATGGATACAGAAGAGGTGGTATATATATACAATGGAATATTACTCAGGTACAAAAATGGATGAGATCTTGCCATTTGTGACAATATGGATGCAGCTAGAGGGTATTATGCTAAGTGAAATAAGTCATACAGGGAAAGACAAATACCATATGATTTCACTTATACGCAGAAGCTAAAAAAGAAAACAAATGAACAAACAAAAAAACCCCAGAAATAGATTCATAAATACAGAGAACAAACTGGTGGTTGCTGGGGCGGGGGGGAGGAGAAGTTAATAAAGGAGATTTAGAGGTACAAACTTCCTGTTATAAAATAAATAAGCCATGAAGATAAAAGTAGAGCATAGGGAATATGTTCAATAATATTGTAATAACTTTGTATGGTGACAGATGGTAACTACACTTGTGGTGAGCATTGCATAATATATAGAATTGTTGAACCACTTTGTTGCACACCTGAAATGAATACAACATTGTATGGCAACTATATTGCAATAAAAAGAATATCTTATCCACTGACCTTCACTCACACCAACTCTACTTTTCAAAGGGTCTCTACTTTTTGATAGAACCATATATGTATGCCAAGCATCTTCCATGTAACAGAAACTATGAGAATGGTCCATCATGCCTGTCATCTTTCTGCCATCAGCCATATAACCTTCACACATTTTCATTTACATTTTTGGGGTATGATTATCAATGCCATAACATCCAATCTGTTTTCATACATAACTGGGCACACAGTTGATCATTTATTCTATTCCATTTCTTATAATGACTATGGGCACCAAGACTAAATTCTCTTTTAGTGTCTAGAGGTCAGGCAAGTTGATGCTTAATATTTTTATGATGATGTTCAAGAGTATTACACACAATTATGCAAAATGGCAATCTGGCCCTGAAGCATTTCATTCTCAAACAACCTTTATGTAATGACAGAAGGGGAACAGTCACCAGTCCAATTTCCTATACTATGTGCATCTTACTTTTACTCAAAAGAGTAATTTAAAAATATTCCTAGGATAATTCTAGAGCCAAGAAAACTTTTTTTTTTGTGGATAATGGATAAAAGTCAAACACAAGAAAATTCTGCCAACATAGACTGCCTTAATTTATTAAACTATTTTTCTTACTTTGAAGCTAGCTCTATTGATAACATTATCTGTAAGCACATATTTTACCCTTATTTTTTTAAATTCAGAGTTAAAGAATTCCCCATACATTACTTACTTGTTTAAGCTTCTTAAGATCTTCATCAAGTTCTAAGTTGTCCAAAATAACGGCAACAAACAAACTCAGGAGGATCTATAAAATGGTTAAATAACAATGAAAAAACCCACATGCCGTAAGTATCAAAATACTATATATATATATATATATATATATATATATATATATGCTATAGAATTTCTGCCTAAAAAATACCCTATATAGAATGCATTAAATGAAAAATGAACATGTAGTTGTGAAGCACTGCATAAGAATTTTAAGGTATTTATCATGAATATGTTAAAGGCAATGCATATGCTAACTGAAATAATATAAAATATTATTTTGTTTTATGAAACCAATTTAAAATGGAAATTAAGAAATATTTTTTTATAACTCAACAGTCCCACTTCTGAGACTATATCCAAGGAAATAATTTGGAGTATTAATAAAAAGCTTTATATACAAAGGTGCTTGACAGACAGATAATACAATTATACAGGTCTCTATTACAAAAATCACACAACCATTAAAAATTCCCATTGTGGTAGCTGGTCTCTAAGAGGACCCCCTGGTGTTCACACTCTTGTGAGCCTCCTCCCAAGCTGAATATGGTTGGTCTATTGAATATGTTACGGAAATGATTGTGTGCGATTTATTAATAAGACCAGGTGATGAAAGACATTGTGGGTTTCAGTTTACTCTTTGTTGGATCACTCACTCTGGTGGAAGCCAGGTACCATGTTATGAGGACACACAAGCAGCCTAAAGAGAGGTCCATGTGGTGATAAACTGAAGCCTCCCACCATGTGAGTGATCCATCTTGGAAACTGGTCCTCCAGCTCTTGTCAAGTTGTTGTTCAACTGCAGCCCCATCAACATCTTGACTCCAAACTCATGAGACTTTCCGAGCTAGAATCACTCAGTTCAGCCTGTTCCAGATTCCTGACCCATAGAAAAAGTGAGAAATAAATGTTTGTTGCTGTAAGCTCTTAAATTGTTCATAACTTATTATACAGCAATAAATAACTAATGCACTCATGAATTTTAATAGTATTGAAAAAATGCTCACATTACAACACTAAATAACAATATACATGGTAGAAGTGCAACAAGAAACAAAGAAGAAGAATAGAGAAAATGCTAGAAGGAGGCACTTTAGAGATGTTAATGATGCCTGCTTTTGTGAAAAACAGTCTTTCCCCTTTTCTTTGTATTTCACCACATTTCACAAACTTAAAAAAAAAGCATATGCTTCTTTTTTGGAATGGGTAATTAAAGTAAAAGAAAGCAACAAAAAAGTAGAATTTTTAAAAATATTTAATATTTAGTCCCTTTTCAAGTTTGAATTCTCTAAAGTTCCACATTCATTTGATAATCTTTTTCATCCCTAATTTATGTTCCTCCTTTCAATTTCCCTCTTAAGAAATTATTCCCATCTGTTAATACTGGAGGGTTAAGCAAGAAGGTAAAAAAGTTAAGGCAATTCAGTCATGACTTTTAAGTACCAGAGAGATTTATTATGCAAAATTTAATAGCTAGCTCTTTTCCAAGTTCCATGGGTATATAACAAGGAGAAAAAAGCTTCCAAATATTATTAAATTTTGACAGTGTATGCTTGGCTTGGGAGAAGTGCCAATATATTTCTGTTTAAAAGCCATGTCCTTTGGGATCCTACCAGAACTTAAGGAAGATACAGAATCATCTAGATGACAGATTTTTACTGATGTCACCATGTCTGCCACACCATAGGCATCTGGGCACAGATATATTAGTCTTTCTCTAACCAGACATTATTCTCAACAGGACCATTCATAGTTCCCTTGAAGTGTAGTCCCCTTGCCTGACCTTGATATTCTCATCAACAGCAATATCAGAGGAGGAATCTACCTTCCCCTACAATCTCACTCCAAATTCAGAGATGTCCACCAGAGGGTCTCCTGACTCGAGGAAGTGCCATCCTTCACCATTTCTATTTCTCATCGGGCACTTAGGCAGGCGCTGCTGTGTCTAATTTAACCAGTTTTCCTATCTCCCCACTAAAGGACAAACACGAATCTAAAAAGAAAAAAAATTTCCTCCATGATAAAAGTGACTGCTCTCCTTCCTTTTCTTAGAGCATTTCCTTTAGAAAACATGACTTTGTAGATTCTTCGCCTCCCCCCTTGATGTATACACAGCACTTATTTTACAACCCAAGAATGGTTTTCTTGGGAGGGGGGTGACCTCTTTGATATATAAACACTAGCCAAACAGCACCCTATCTATCATTCCCTTCTCCCTTCTTCTGGGGCAGGGCAGGGGGGTGGGGCGGAGAGCGATGGGAGTGTCACTTAGCAACCTGGCTCCACATTCCAAAAGTACCTACTTGTCTTGAAGAGATGAGAAGTTTTCTTTTTCTTCTAGATAAAGGTAATTAGCTACCACAGATGGCCACCCCAATTACCAGGTGAATTTAGGGGGAACTCTATTTAATAAATGATCCTGTCAAGTCTTCTTATGTGAGGCCTAGCTATTTTCGTCTTGAGAACACAGCTGTAATATATATACAAGGTGAAATTGCTTTGTCTTTGTGGTCTCTTTAGTGGGTTGCCTGTGATGCCCACTGCCGTCTGGCATAGTGATTATTCAATAATAAAACTGTTTTCTTTCTCGTCTACCTTGATGGAGATGTTTTCTGGGTTGGCAGGATATTTTATTTTTAATGATTTTCCTAACACCAGACAGATGGCAGGCTACTTAAGGACAGTGAGGTTATGTTATTCGATTAAATTCGACAAGCAGTTGATTGGGCTCCATCGATGTGTCAGACACTGCCTGGTCAGGAATATAAATATGATATTGAGCTCACTGCTATGAGGTTCACAGTTCAACTGGGTTGCTGTAGGTGGGCGGCCTGGGAGAAAGAGCACTGTGGTGGGAGACCTCAGTTAGCGACCAGACACTGAGTTTCAGGGCCCTTGTCTGTGAAATATTATGGATAAAACAACAAAAGCTCAACGAATTGCAGCTATCGCTTTTCCTGTTTAATCTTCTCCCAACAACCCTGTGGTTTGGTGCAGCCTGTATGAAAATATACAGTCATAAACTTAGATATGCAAAAACTAAAATAATTTTCTTGATATTTCTACACATGAATTGAATTTAGTCCATAAACCCTCCATTTGTGCTGATGGCTGAAAGCTACATCTTGCTATATCAATTCAATTTAGTCTTTCAAAACTCAGTTACATTTGAATAAATATTCCTTTTGTTGGTCGAAGGTCAATGATGTGCTTCTCATCAGGTCTGGTCCACTGTGGCCATGTGGCCTGTCCTCTGTCCACCTTTGGGGACAGTGATAGTGCTTGTTTTGGGGGCTTCTGCTGAATTGGTCACCACCTCAGCTCCTGCAGCTCCTACTAAGATCTGATTCTCAGTGACACCCCTTGTGTTAGTTTCCTAGGGCTGCTGTAATGAGTTGTACAAGCTTAGTGGCTGGAAACAACATAAGTGTATTCTATGATTGTTCTGGAGGCCATTGTCCAAAATCAGGTTGTCAGCAGGAACACGCTCCCTCTAGAGACTCCAGGGGAGGGTGAACCTTGCCTTCCATCTTCCAGTGGTGCCAGGTGCTAGTTAGCTTGTGATGGCATCGCTCCAGCCTCCACCTCTGTCTTCATGTGGTCTTCTCTTTCTTCCTGTGTCTTGTCCTTATTTTGTTTCTCGTAGGGACACTTGTCATTGGATTTAGGACTCACCTGGATAATCTAGGATGTCTCATGTCAATAACCTTAATTTAATTACATCTGCAAAGGCCCTTTTTCCAAATAAGGCCAAACTCACAGGTCTGGGAGTCAGGATGTGGATGTATCTTTTTGGGGGTCTCCATTTATGCCCTTCTACTCTCCATCTAGTCTCCAGCTTGGGACATTGCTCTTATACTAATGCTGTTCCTATGCACTGGCTCTCAACTCTCAGGAAAGCTGAGAAGTTCTTCCATTCCAGGTGGGAACAGAGAGAGATTTGTTTCTGAGGCTCTCTCAGGCCTCCCCTCTCTTCCCAGAACTTCCCAGACCTCCAACTCTGTGCGGGCCACCCGCTGTCCATGCAGGGCCTCCAGCAAGGCTACCTCTTGCCAAGTTCTGGTGAGAAGTGGGGGCCAAGTCATGGATGCTGAACACGCCCAGGTTGGCACCACTACTGCTGCTGCCCCTGAGTGTGGCCGCCGCCCTCTGCTGCACCCCCCTGCTTCCCTCAAGCTCCATCCTGGAAAATGTCATTCCTTGTCAGAAAGGAGGAATGTGAAGCAAAGTTGGAGCAGGGGTTGAGAGTGAGGCTCATACCAATGTGAAGACTGACGACCAGAAACTAAGCCCAATCAGAGTATCACACATTTAGTTCTGTGCCATCTGAGCATTTAGATTTCTGAGAGCTGATCTGGGACAATAGGCCTCGGTGTGTCTTCTGAGTGCTACTTATTTAAGATTGTGAGGCACTGATAGGGTCCAATCCTGTGCTACTAAGATATCAAGATACTAAGGAGAAAAGATGATTTTCGCAGGAAGAGAATTATGAGAACGGATTTCCAGGTGGCATGAGCAAAGACAAGGCCTTGGGAACATGTGGCTTATTAGGGGCCAGGTGAGCAGTTAAGTATCACAGAGCACTGCCACCAGAGGCCAGAGAGGTAGGATGGAGGGGTGGCAGTTGGCCCAAATGCCACCAAGGGAGGCTGGGAGGTTGGCAGGTATGAGAGGGAGGCTGTAATAATCACTAAGCGATGACATTTGCTTCCTCTCTGTTAAATTTGTCCTCCCAAATGTAATTTTTAATGCATAATGTAGTTATTTTAAATTGGTTCACTGAAACAGTAACTACACAGCATAAAGTACAGTTTGACAAAGGGCTATTAAATATATAAGGTTTTGGAGCGCCTGGGTGGCTCAGTCGGTTGGGTGTCCGACTTTGGCTCAGGTCATGATCTCATGGTTTGTGGGTTCAAGCCCCGCGTCGGGCTCTGTGCTGACAGCTCGGAGCCTAGAGCCTGCTTCGGATTCTGTGTCTCCCTCTCTCTCTGCCCCTCCCCCACTTGGGCTCTGTCTCTCTCTCGCTCTCTCAAAAATAAGTAAAATGTAAAAAAAAAAAAAGTTAAATATATAAGGTTTCCCATGTAGCTGGGAGTTTGGCTTTCAAGGTAGAGAGAAGGCAAGACTCCAAAAGGAAAAGGTTTGGCTTTGCTAGCAAACTCGATGAAAGGGCTCTGAGGATTGAAAGGCCCACACCCACAGGACGAAGCAGCTGGGAGGGGTTTGGACAACAAATTCAAGAATAATGTAAAAGAAAGTTGAAAGCTTGCTTTCAACTGTCATTAAACCTAAATTCATTCAACAAATATCTCTGTTTAGGTGTTGCTGCTTAATTAACCTGACAACATGATGGCACATGCAGAATCTGTATTGAAAAATCTGTGTGGAGCTCTCATTTCCTCCCAAAACTCCATTTGGATATGGACTTTTAGCCTGGTCCTTGTTGCCAAGCACTGTGATAAGGTGGCACCTTGGCACTTAGAGTGAGAGGTGACCGACGACGTCTGGCTTTGATTGCCTGTTTGGAATGGAAACAGAAGGTGCAGGAGAGGCAGGGCTGAGCTGTGGCCGATTGCAAGGAGGTGAGAATTACTTTGTGGTTCTTTTCTCAGACTCGACTAAGGTGGCAATAACCACTGTGATAAAGAAATAGAAGTGAAGGGAGGGTGGCAGCTCGGCTCCTGTTTTATTTAATTCACGTTGTCAGTGAGACACTCTTCTCCTACAGACCCGGTGCTGTGCACAGGTGGGCTGAGTGGGACGCTGATCTGGTGTAGGCTATTCCAAAACCCCAACCCCTCCACCGCCCTGACAAAGTCATAGGAATGGGGGACAAATCCTAGTTCTGAAAGCAAGAACAGTTCCCAGTTCTCCCAGTTTCCTTTTGCACTTTTTTGTTCTGTTTTTATAGAAAGCTGAGGTGATGCTTATCGGAATCTGAACCCATTACATTGACGTCTGAATCTTATTTTCAGTCAGTGTTTACCCACAGGCGCCACATGTGTGTGCCAAAGGGTTTTCCGTAGCCAATATGTGTGATTCACAGGTGTATATTAAAATGTTATTGCTAGAATAAATAGGTTTTTTACAGGGACTCACCACATTGATTCACAAGAACTTCCTCATTTCCATGGAACGCTTTTACCTTTACACTTGGCCAGTTCTAAATTATGCAATTAACCTGCTCTGCTTTATTTACTTTTTTTTTTTAATATTTGGATTTACATAATACTTGGATTTATAATGTGGCACAGAATACTACATCACAATTTTTCTGAATGATGTACTTTCAGGGGCAAAAGAGGCTAATGGTCTATCCTTTCATTTTCTCTTGAGCTTTGTTAGGGCACACATATACTTTCAACACAGTGGTATTTAATTTGTTCAATGCTTTAGAAAAAGAAGTTCATCTGTATATTTTTGGGCATTGGCTACTAGTCACTTTTTAAGAGAGCTATATAACTTTCCATTATATTAATAAGCAACACAAGTATTTGTTCTACTATGTAATATACAACTGATGTAATACATGTACCTCCTTATTTTTGAGCAACACTGATACACTACAAATCACCAATTTCAATGAAAAAAGTGTAGAATAACTATTAAAATATCACAGGTACCAAATTCTTCTAGTTTGCTCAAGATATTTTTAGCATTGACAATACATTTAGTGGGGAAAATGCCATATTAAATCTCTGGGGGGCCATCCAATCTCGTTCCTAGAATTTTTATGAATGACATACCAACATACTAGTGAGATTTTTGACCTTCTAGCTTAGTGGATTTCAAAGCATCCATTTCTGGGTTCAATATGGCTCCTGTCCCAGTGTCTTAACAGGTGTTCAGCTACCATTAAATCCTATGGCCTCTCTATCCTTCTCTAACTGCTGTTCTCACTCCTTACATTGTACTGAAAAAGCCAGATTCTCCTGAGCTAAGGGTTTGCTAGGTATTTGCTATGTTTTAAGTTTTGTACATTCAACCGTAGACAATCTGTTTTCCTTCCTTTTACCCAGAACACATTTTAGCACAATTTGACAAATTACGGAAGCAGGTGTGTTCCCCAGTATCATTATTGCCTCCAGTTTTCTTGTGACAAGACCATTTTGCTCAGCACAACAAGGTTCTCCTCTACCGAAGACTCAACTTTTGGGGCAGCATGACTCAGACTACTGAAAGTCATGGTTTATCTTGAAAGAGGGTGGCCTTACCATTTTTTGAGTGGGTTTTCTTGGCTGAGAATGTCTACCTCTATTTTGCATTCTCTCTAACTCTGCATATAGTCTTGTCCTTGTCCTCCAAATCTTCCCCGTTCCCTTCCCACTTCTTCAAAGTGAACTTGTACTACTTTCTTTTCCCTCTGATGCAGCTTAACAATAGCCCATTAGCTGAAATGTCACCTTTAGTTTTATTTCTCTCTCTACAATGAGCTTTATTAATAATTCCTTTTTAAAAATTATTTTCAAGCATACAACAGGAGCACAGCAGGCACCTGGTCAACACCCCATAATCCCGTGTTTTTCTTTTTCCTTTTCACCATTTAGAATCACACTATCCTAAGTTGTCTCACAAGCTGTGTTGGAAACAATCTCGTTTTTTACACAGGTCAACAAAAAGTCAAATGCAATCAGAGCAATGTAAAATGGGGTATGTTCAACACAGATGCACTTTTAAATGAATTCTATAAAATCAAGTTATTTAATTTACACTTTGGAATGCCATTTTTGTCAGCAAAATATGACTATTCTCAGAAAACTGCCACTACAGAAGCAAAATCAAGAGATTGCTGTGTTAATTTAAGCACTTCAAAGGTAACAAAAAGACTATCCACAATGAACGCTTAATTACATTTTCTCTCTTTCAGTATTCACATCACAGGGCTTTCCTTTGAAACAATAATAAAGGGAAAAACACTGAGCAAAAAAAAAAAAATAGAGTCTTTCAACTGGGTAAGTCTTCAATAGCCCTTATCGCCTAATCATTGGCAAAAGTGGGGGGTGGGGGGGGGGGAGACGAATTTCACAAGCACTGGGCAAACCGCAATCAGTCAGGACAGAAATACAGAATAAATACCTGGTGGATGAGAGAGACATTTTAAAGAGACAATAGATAATGGTTATGAATATGCATTTGCTATACACTTAAGCTTGATTTTCATTGTGGGCTGACAAATTGGTGCCCCCAGGGGGCGATGGAATAGCCTGCTGTTTTTTATTCCAGAACAAACTGCAGCCAAACATTTTTTTTTTTCTTATTTTGCTGCCTGGCATATGCCTGTCCTTGAAAAGACTAAATCAGGGACTCCCTGGCTTGTGCAGCGCGACTTGGCCAGTGTGGATAAAAAACAAATCAGAGCTTGTATATTTATGTGGACTTTTTTTTTTTTTTCATTTGGATTAAAATGCTTTGTAGTATTTTGCAAAAAGAAGCATACAATTTAAGAAAAATGCTCATTTTAATTAAGTTCAAGCCTAAAGACAGGCTTATGGAATGGAGATTTTAACTTTAAGGGGATGTGATGCATATTTAACACAGGCCTAGGGCCTCCATCCACATATTTTATCTGTCAATCCACAGACTGTCTCCAGCTGTTTTACTGCCAATATTTTAACTATTTCAGATCAGGTAGGGCTGGAATGAGCGGGAATCAGAAGTATTATGTGGGCCCTAATAGAAGGCAAGCCACAGCCTTTTATCACTTGCGTCAGTAGGTCTTAAATCACAGGTTTTATTTGTTTGTTGGTTGGCTGGTTGGTCTGTGTTTACTTGTCCTACTTCTGTACTAGGTACAGACTCAAAAAGGGGAGGGATTGAGCTCTTTGCCAAGCTGGCCAGGATGTAGGTTAGTACTTAGACACAGCAGTTGAGATTCAGGAAAACTGGGCTAAATCAGATTGGGCTAACATTGTAGAGCCTGTCATAGTGACTGTGGGTTGGAGGATGTCCAGAAAAGCAGAGCAACTGCTGATCACGTTTTAGGCAAAATCTCAAGTGAACTGGCAAAGTGACTTTGGTCCCAAGACTTTTTGGGTAGTATAGTATGAAAGGGACACTCAGATTTCATGTCTTGTGGAGTGCCTTCTTTCAGTGAATTAATTAGGTCTCATTAAAAAAAAAATCATTTATAGGGGCGCCTGGGAGGCTTGGTCGGTTTTGGTTTCAGCCAGATCATGATCTTGTGGTTCATGGGTTCGAGCTCCACACTGGACTCCATGCTGACAGTGCAGAGTCTGCTTGGGATTCTCTCTCTCTTTCTCTGTCTCTGTCTCTGTCTCTCTATCTTGCTCTGTCTCTCTCAAGATAAATAAATAAACTTAAAAAAATTAAAAACATTAAAAAAATCATTTATAAATTTAAAAAATCTGAGTAGTTGTCCTTTTGGCTTTAGATTTCATAATCAGAGAACCCAACCAAATATCTCAAAGCTTAAAACACTTCACATAAGTCTGGTTAAGAAAAACCTTTGAGTTTTCTTGCAGCAGTGTATTTTATCTGGCTCACACTATATACAAGCAGTACGTTAAGATTCCTTAAAGACCAGAAATTTAAAACAATTAGAAGACAGAGGAGAATATTTTTCCCACATCAGGGTGGGAAAGAATTTCCTAAGCATGAATCCAGAATAAATATTGACCGTAAGTGAAAAACGGATGGTTTTGACCATGTCAAAATATAATGTCAAAAGCCATCAGAGGCAAATTGAAATAACAAAATGCTGCCTAACAGAGGAAATTTGCAACTCCTACAGCAGTCACGGGACTACTATCCCACAGGATATGTAGTACTCCGACAAATGCATTGTAAGAAGACCAACTAGCTTTTAGAAAAACAGGTAAAGCTTACAATATGATTGGGTGGGTCACAAAGATGGCCAGTAAGCATATGAAGAAGTGCTCCCTTATCAACAACTACTGAAATGCAAAAATGCAAGCTAAAGGCCAAGTGATACTACCATCCAACTCATCAGACTGTCATAATCTTAAGCCTAACCACGTCAACTATACATGAGGAAGGAAGAACATGGGGTTCTCAACTGCGGCACTTGGGAGGGTGAGCTAGTATAGCTTGCCCATTGAACAGGGCTCAGCAAGTGTCAGGTCCCTACAGTGAATATTTTAGGTTTTGAGGGCCGAGAGGCAACACTGATGATATTCTATGCGTACTTATATAGTAATTTTAAAATGCACAAACCACTCCTGTGCATTGCTCAAGGGCTGCATAAATAAGCCCGTGGACCAGATTTGATACATGGGCTTGCAGACCCATGCTATAGAGCCATCTGGGCAGGATCCAGGATCTGGAGTTCTACTTTCTGGCATATAACCTAGAGAAACACTCACACAAGTGGACACAATGTATACATGTATTAGTTGCAACATTGTGAGGGCAAAACATTGGAATACAACTTAAATATCCACCAGGAAGGACTGATAAACAAATATGACAGTCAGTCATATTCCATATATTCATGATTATATATACTAACGAACTTTATGTACATTAGGATAAAAAGATTTCAAAAACAGTATTTGGGGAATGTGTGTGGAGTTTGATCCCATTTACCCTGAAAATTGCTGCTACTAATGATCTTAAGGAGAGAAACAATGATCAAATATGACTTGGCCTCAGCATGCTGTGTGGCCATAGCAGTGAGAAAAGTGTACAGGGACATGCCTCCCAGGGACAGCCATCAGGGCACTGGAGCATAGCTTCTCAACTGGAAAATTAATATAAATCTTAAAAACTAATGGTATAAACTGTTTGTAGGTTATAACTTTAAATTTAAAACATTACATATTTTTGATGGATACATATATATGTGGGAAACTACTTCATTTCATGGATTTTTAGACACACGTTTATTTTTACATTTCAACAGTCTAAAACTGGCATGCAACTTATCTATGTGTGTTTGGTTTAATTGTTGTTTCTTGTTAATGTTAGCCAAAATAAGAGTCTTCCTATAGTTAATAGCATGTTAAATTCAGTAAAATATGATTTAAAACTGGACGATAGATTCATACCAAATACATCCCAGTCATTATCTGGGAGACATGGTACGGGCGGAAGAAGGAAACATTAAGGCAGAGAAGGACTCGGTCTAGGAATGGGCATCAATGATGCTTTAAATTGATCAGTAATACTTTACTTCTATAAATTAAAAGCATCTGAACATATTAAATGTTTAGCCTTTATTAATGTATAGCTTTAAATGCACACAACATCTTATTTAAACTCAGTGTTGGTGGTAGCTGTGATCACCCTCTTATCCCATGGCTAAAACATCCCCCAAAATACAGCTCCCATGTAGATGGCATCTTGGAAAGTAGGTATGTGGGGCATCGTTACCCTCATTTTCAGATACAACGCAACAGAGAGGTTGCGTTGGTTTGGTATAAACAGTTTACTAGGCCGAATCATTTTTCTTCTTGCTTTCGTATTGCGTGAGACTTTCACCAAAGGATCAAATTTGTGTGAAACATCTGCCATGAGGATAGCAAACAAATATATTGTTTTAATAGAAGAACAATTAGATTATTACTATACATAGATGATTTCAATCATATCTATCCTACCTTTAACTATGATCAATAGTCTCCAAGCTATTTCATAGTTATAAAGGAACTTAAACAGAGTAGGTACTTAATAAACATTAGTTGAATTGACAAATGGGTGTGTGGATGGATGAATGAATGGATGGATGGATGAATGAGATAGACTTAAAGGTCCCAGAAGACAGGATGCAAAGCCCTCAGGGCCAATGTCATGAGGCGCAGGTGGATTTGGCTCTGGAAACCAGGCCTCCATTCCTTCTGCAGAAGGTTCTCTCCTTTTGTGCATATTTTAAAAGTCACCCCACGTAAAAAATGCCAAAACTATTTCTATGTGGTTCTACGGTTTGAACCTAAAACGTTACACCATGTAACAATGTATTCCTATACACTTTTTGACCTATGTGCTCCCTTTGGAAAGAAAGGTTCTGCCTATAGCAAATGCAACCTTGAACACATCTAGTTTCTGAAGCACCTATTTAGTTCACATTTAGAATTGGAAGGAATCTTAGTGCCCATTTGTAATTTGTCTTATTTTAGTGACTCTTGGAGAGAGGTTTGATTCCAGGAAGACATTTTCAGTGATAATGCTAAACTTCACAATCTTAGGAAATAACAACGTAGCTGCCTGACCACAGGCTATGAGACCAGGAAGACATGGGAACGTCCTGGGTCTAGCATTTACACTGTACATGATGTTGGGTGTGTTTCATCATCTGTAAGCCTCAGTTTCATCATCTGTAAAGTGGGAACACTGCCTACCTTGGTTGTTCCAAATATTAGGAATGAAATTATGAAACGTTCTGCTTTTTAGCAACAGCAGGGCTTTTTGTTTTTTGTTTTTTTAATTTCATGTGTTTCTGATAAAGGATAACATTTTGGGTCCTTACACTAGAACTTTTAACATAATAGAGCTTAAGTTTGCTTCTTAAATACACACACATTTATTATAAGGGGATGTACTGTGGCCATTAGAAAGATCTGAGAATTGCATCCCTTACTATGTCAAGGCCATATTTCACAACCTTTTTCTTTCTGTTTAATGCACATGCATTGAAAAGAAAATTCTCTTTGTGTGATAGAAGTCAATTTTTCCCGGGTTTTGGTATTTTGTTTTCATGATGCTTTTTGCAATATTTGTGACTCTGTGTTTTAATTTTTTCTCATGTGTTTCTTTCAGCCACACAGCCCAGAAACACAGAGCTGACTTCTAACTGCACCCTAGAGTCAAGGTCTTCAGTTTAATCTCAGCTTTGGAATGGAAGCAGTGAAACTGAAGAGTGTGTCCCCACCTTATAAATAACAATAATAGCAGCAGCAGTAATAATGACATAGTTCTGGGAACACTTAGAGATGGTTAACCATGTACTTGAATATGGGATTTCATTATGTTTTATCTCGTGTTCCCTCAGGCAGACATTGGAGTATAGGATGGAGCCCTCCTCTTAGTCAAATTTGGAATCTAGTTCCTCAAGCAGTTGGAGTCATAGAAATTTAGACTGGAAGAAACCTCATGTGCCCGGACTACTCTACACTGGTTCTCCGACTCTCGTTTTGACATTGAAAAGAGGCCACAGAAACCGGTTGATGCTTACCCCACTACGGTACTAAGATATAATTGACAAGAAATGCTAAACTCACCAGAGTGGCAAAGAGGTGATAGAGAATGAAATAGATGGCTACCACAGGTGCCCACATGTGTCCCACAGCATTTAGGGTTTGGTCCATTACGTCTACCCATCCTTCCTGGGTGAGGATCTGGAACATGGACATAAACGCCTATGGAGGAAGAGAATGGAGGCATTAAACACCAGTTCAGACTTGCATGCAGTTTAAAACTAGTTTGTGGTGTTTGAGGACTTCGATCTCAATATTATTGATTTTTATCTGATTGATTGGGAGAACAGCCTTAATTCCACAGAGGGGAAAGAGCTGAGAATTAAAGATCCTTAAGGCTGATATCTAACTATTCAGTGTGGAAAACTAAAATAATCACCCTGAATTATTATTAATAATAATTACCCTGAATTAATATTAGCCTTGTTGGTGGTAAATACTGTTGAGAAAATAAAATAAAATAAAAAGACATCTTTTTATTTGACTTTCTTTTTTTTCCTCGAAGCAAGCTAATGAGTTGCTTAACATTTCCTACAAATAACTGTATTTTTTTTCTGTTGCTAAGTGCAACTTATTTTTATAGCGAATTGCATTTGATTGTCTACAGGCATATGAGAATAATAGCCTTGATTTTACTTTTATAGTACCCATCCATCAAATTATTTCAGTTATATTAAAAACACAAGACTCATTAAAAAAGAAACATTTCTAAATGGTATTACCATACCAAGAGACTTAATAAAGACAAACATATTTTCATGATTTTATTTATTATTTTCAGGGTGCATACTCAAGACCATGAAAGAGGCCAAGACCTAAATAAATAAAAAAAAAATGAATAAATAAATAAAATAGAGCATTCCCACAAAATCTAGCCAAGCTAAAAGACTCATACTTTCTCTGCAAAGACTTTGGCTAGTTCTATTCTTACAAGTTTTTCTTATTAAATATATGATTACATGTACATCTCTGACTCGTGTATCTTACATACATTAGTGAACAATAAATGCTTCTTAATGAGGATTTATTATGATAATGATGTCTGGAGAAAGTGACAATTGTAATCCAGTGACTCTTTAAAAATGTCTTTATAGGCTTTAGTACAATGAAGATGTAAATTGGATTCTCAGATTCCAAGAAATAAGGTCCAGGATAATACAGAGATGGACAGGCCCAAAATAAAAAGCCCTGTTACACTGATAGGATCTTAGAGACAAAATGAACCCTACAGAAAATCTACTCTGCCCTTTTTTTTTAGAAGATAAGGAAAATGAGGCTTAAAGATGATTGGTGATTAGCTCAAAGTCACTCTATTAATGTGTGGCAGTAACAAGTACCACTGAGTCATTATGACTCCAAAGTAAGTTCTTTTCCAAGCACTGCAGTCCATGTTCAGTGAGGTCTTGAATCTACTAGTTTCCAGGCTGCACCCCACACAGTACACACTCTTGGCAGTTTCCTTTCCTAGGGACACTTAAATTTTAACTGTTTTAGAAGTACGACATTCAATCCCAGCACAAAGCGGACTCATTTGAACAAAGGAGCAATTAATTGGTAAGTGATTCTTTTACTAGGAGATAAGTTTTTCCACCTATCCTTTGTCTATGTGTGAAACACTTAACATCTCCTTGAGTTAATTTTTTATAACCTCATTACCTACAACGTGTTTTGTTCCTGTAAGCATGAAGTAGGCTGTTATTGATGCTTGAACTCAGCATCGCCAAGGACAGACAATATAATACTTTCTTTGCCAGGGCGTCTAAGAGAATATTAGTCCTAACTCATCCGAAAAATGCTTCAGATTTTGCAATGCGTCATTTAACTTCTTAAGAATGCCAAAACTTATTGAGGACATTACTTTTTCCCTCTGTGTATGTTTCTGTCACATATTTATTACATCCAAAGACAAGGAACACAAATTTCAAAGACAATTCACATAAAAATATCAGACTGCTGTATTTTCTTCAATGAAGACGTCACCAATGTGAAAGTGTGTGTACATCCTCAAGACTCAACAGCACAAGGGGAAGAGTCAACACATCTACCAGTATAAACAGAATTTCACCCGACATGAATTCCTTTCCCCCAAAATGACAGGCCAGCTTGTGATTAAATCCAACATTTATTCTTGGTACCTAGAGACCAAAAAATGCAGGTGTACCTTTCAACTGCCTTGGGGACCAACCAAATTAATTTGTTTTCATCCACTGCATTAGCTTTCATGAATACTCAGCTATTATACATTCAGTAAATGTTAGGGAACATGGAGCAATGGGATTGTAACCTGTTGCTGGCAGATAAGCAATGTGGGCAAGAACACAGGGGTTATCTTCCACTCTTTTCAGAGTCTCAGAAGAAAAAAAAATCTCCTTTCTGCACAGCTCAGCCACCTGAAAGTGCATGTTGTAAGATGCTGTGAATTATATTTGAGAGCAATGCTTTGTTACAACGCGATTCATGTGTTTCCAGCTGCTTCCTTGAATAAACCAACAAAAAGTAGCGCCATGAAATATTTCAATCACGGGCTGAAAATTAATTTGTGCCTGGCATGAAGGCTGCTATGTCAGTTTTGTTGAAATCTTATCCAGAAATTAAATCCCAACGACTGGGAGATGTGACTCAAGTACACTTACTTATATTTATATTGTCAATGGAATCTGTGTCCCTTGAAGAGCCTGCTTAGTGTATTTATTTAAATGTGGGTTATTGGTGGTTACTGAAGGCTTGATGTGTTGGGGACTGAGATGAGGAAGACACAGTTTCTTCTACTGAGAAATTTATAATCAAGATTAGAGAAAAAGATGAAAATGACCAACTGTAAGAAAAGGCAAAAGGGAAAACATGGTATATAAGAGAATTGTGGTAAAGCTATCATGAGCCAGTTAGAAGTATCAATGTACTCCTCTTGGGTGAGGCAAGACTGTTTGGGGAAAATGATGGCAAGTGATTGTCATGATGAAAATGAGAAGGACTTAAATGGGGAAGAAGGGGGCCATGAACAAAGGGCTGGAGGAAGTTGTTTTCTCTGAGCTCCTTGTCTCTACTTAACGTCATTTTCCTATCCTGTTGACCTCTTGTCCCTCTTTAATGGCTTCTACCAGCTCTTTATAAATTAAGAAAATGGATCTTTTATCTGTTATATATGTTTAAAGTATTTTCCTCAATCCATTTGTGGTATTTTTGTGAACATAAATTTTACATTTCTATGTGGTCTAATTTGCTATTCTTTTATCTAAGGTAAAAAACTTCTCTCACTGGATGATTGGACGTAAATGCACCCATACTTTTATGAAGTAGTTTTAGTTTATTATGTTTAACATGCTTAACCAGAAGTCACATTTAAATCAGTTTGTATCTGGAATTTATTTTGGTATAAGAAGTGAGATAAGAATTAATCTTATTTTTTCTTTTAATAGATGATCAGCTGACTCAGCACATATAATTGAAAAAAAATTTATCTTTTCTTCACTAATCTGAAATACCTCTTATCATAAACTGAATACTCAGACAATTTCAGCTCTATTTCTAAATTTTTATTCTTTTCCATCAATCTATCTCACTCCAAATTGCCTAACAACTGTACATTCACTTTAATAATGATTAAAACAAATTAATAATTTGATTAATGAATTTAAAACATCGTAATGAATTTAAAAAGCTAGGGTTCCTAGCTGTTCCCCATAAACTTCTGTTTTCAGAATTCTTTTATTTACTTTTACATATTAACTCCTCAAAACATCCTCTTGTTTTATTTGTTGAGATTACATTAATCTAAGAAAAACTAATATTCTCCAATCTCATAGAAATGTTTACCTTTCAATTTATTAACTTTTTATTCATGATTCTGAGAAAATATTTCTACTTATATAGTTTCCACACACTTCTTGTTAAGCTAATTAATATTACCTTTCAAAAGCTTAATCAAGGTGATGTCATATCATTAAAATACTGTATAGTAAAGAAACCTGATGATGAGTTTCTTAATGGGTGATAAACTGCAGACTACAGCTATATGCCTAAGCACACTTCTTAGTCCTAACTGGTCTTTCATGCTTGCCAGTACATTTATAATCAACAGATTGATAAACTATAAGTTGACTATAAAAATATTGTTCACTGTTGAGTCGGGTAATGCTCTCAGATCTTACTTCCTTCTCCAGGGCTCCAGTATTATGAGGTATACGGTACCAGAAGGTCAATGCTCCAGGTAAATGCTCCCTTTCTCACTTTCCACTAATTGCTCAGAATCTGATTTAGTTTCATGCATTTTATTTGAATCTTGCTTTCTTACACAATTTTCAGTTAAGTTTAGTTTTGCTTGGTTGAGATTTTCTGATTGGTTTTGACAGATTTTGTTGGAAAAAGAAATACATACCTCCCCCCCTTCTATTTCCTATACTTTCCAAATTCTCATGAATTTTATCTATTGTTTGGAATAAATTCCACTCTTATGCTGCTGTAGATGTTCTTCCCAAAACCTTCTGTTACTCCAAAACCATTGGATTCTTGCTCTCGGATATTTTTCTTGGAGTCTTCTTATCACCTGTTTTAATGTGGACTAATTGCTTTCTAGATTTGCTCCATGGTGGTCAGAATCTTTGCTTTGAACTTTCTTCTTATTCTTTTTAAAATATAATTTATTGTCAAAATGGCTAACATACACTGTGTAAAGTGTGTTCTTGGTTTTTGGGGGTCAGTTTCCATGGTTCATTGCTTACATACAACACCCAGTGCTCATCCCAACAAGTGCCCTCCTCAATGCCCATCACCCATTTTCCCCTCTCCCCCACCCCCCATCCACCCTGTTTGTTCTCTATATTTAAGAGTCTCTTACGGTTTGCCTTCCTCCCTCTCTGTTTGAAATTATTTCTCTTCCCTTCCTCCATGGTCTTCTGTTAAGTTTCTCAAGATCCACATATGAGTGAAAACATATGATATCTGTCCTCCTGAAATACAATTAACTTTGTCTAGATCTTTTGTTCTATTACGGTGTCAGAAAGTGACCCCAAATCTCAGGCCTGGTTGTGAGTCCTGTTTCACTGTCAGCTGGGTTTTCTTCTCTCTGCTTTGCTGTCTCAGTATGAGAAGAGGGGTTTGCAGGGACAGAAGTATTAGCTACGCTATGGGAAGTCATGCTCGAAAGATCAGGCTTCAGGTATTTCTTCAGTTCAGTTATTCAGAAATCCTTATTGCTGCCAGAGCCTGTCAGTCTCTGGTGTTCGCATCCTCAGATCATGGGCTCTTCCAGACCTCACTCTCCCAGCACTGGCTCCAGGGGAGGACAGACAGGCTGATTCTGCCATTTTGGGTTCTCTGTGAGGAGAAAGAATACAAGAGGGGCTCTTGCTCCCAGGGCCGCCTGTCCCCTTGTGGCTTCTGTTTTCTTCTTTTCTCCTCATACTCTCACTATGCTAAATTTTTGTGTATCATGGGAGACAATTCGTTTCTGGAAATCATGATTATTTTGCTTTCACTCTCAAGCTTTCTTTCTGTCTTGGAAAAATAAAATGGTGAGATCTAGCAGTTTCTTTTGCCTCTTGTAAAAGGGCTGGAACTAGTCACTTCTACACTGGGGGGTTTCTCGTCTTTTTTCAGGCTTGTGCATGCTTCCGTGGTCAAGTCTCCTCAAACAGAAGGAGAGGAGGATGTGTTTTAAGATTTGCTTTTCCAATTTATTTTCTTCTCAATGTCTGGAAAACAGGCTTAAGGCATGAGCTTCAAGAGTGAATCCTCCCTCTTTGACTCTCTCTCTCTTTCTCCCAGCTTTCCTCCCTCCTTAGTAGCTGCTATTCAAAGATAATGGTATGAAACTGTGGCTTTGCCTTTGTGTGGTTGTTGCTGTATAATTTTTTCAGGCTGATAATTAACTGTTTCATTTGTTTCCTTAGGTTTTAGGGACAGAAGGTCTGTGGTTTTGCGATTTTACTCCTCAAGTCCAAACCTACAGATGTAAATAGGGGTAAACAACTTTGTTTACAAGTCCTCTTACTTTTTTTTTTTTTTAAATGACACAATCACATGTTAAACACCACTATACAGGTCAGGCCCTGTTCACACTGAAGGTGCCTGGAGGTACTAACTGGATCAGGGATGAGCAGTTAACTAAAGAATGGCCTTTGAGGTGATCAGGAACAAACAACTCTGCTCCATCAGGGAAGAACTAAACCAATCAAAAACATCTCTAATGAACCTCTAGCGGAAGGTACAGAGAAAAATCACAATACTGGCAGTAGCATCTGGAGGTGAACAACTGAAGACAAGCTGTGCAGGTCAGTAGGAACAAGAGGGATCATTAAAAAGTCAGAGTTATGAGTATGTTGATAAAACAAGGAAGCAAACGTCTCCGAATGAACAGGAATTAAGAGGGAAAGAAAACACACTGAGTAGACATGGCAATGATATTCACCAAGTGGAGAAGGAAGGTCTTGAAAATCACCAGCTCAGTGACCACCTTTTTCTAATTGGAGTGCATCACATCCCTCAGGTGTGTGGGAATAAAACAAAGGGTGGGACCAGAGCAGGGGGAGAAAGCCACAAGGCAGGATTGTGATGAGGAGAGCTGTTCCAGGGGTGATGCAGGAGAAAACACGTCTAAGCATAGAGAACAGGGTCCTGGAGTCACTGAATGTCCTGAGCACTGCAGGAGAGAGACACAAAATTCACCATCAGCCCTTCTCAGTTTCCTTTGTTGGCATCTTCTCACGTAATCTCTAAATGCTGCAGAGCCTCAGGGCTCAGTCCTCAGATCTCTTTTGTGCCTCTCAACACTTAACTAACTAGTTCAACTCACTCATCCCAATGCTTTAAATACCATCTATATACTGATGGCTTCAGCCTCACATCCGGAATCGACTCTGCTTCTCCACTTGAATGTCTATCAGACAGGAATCTCAAGCATTAGATGTTCCACATCAAACCCTTCATGCTCTATTCCCCAAATCTGTTCCCTCTGTCTCCTTCCCATCTCAGGAAATATCAGCTCATTCTCCAAGTTACTCAGGCCAATGACCTCACAGACATTTTCGGTTTCTGCATCCAACCTGTGAGGAAATCCCGCTAAATCTCACCGTGGTTCTTGGTCTCAGTTCCACATTTATTCTCAATATTCCCGGATATTACTACTAACACAGCTAATAGTTTCCCTGTAAGTAGCCCTACATTTTGGAGCTATACTTTCCTGTCATAAACTGAGACTGGGGAACTTGAATAAAAATAAGACCAAAGAGGGAGGAATAAGAAAGTATTTTTATAACTTCTCTTTTGTTCCAAATAATGCCCTTGAATGTCAATCACAGATGGGGTGAACAATGTCTCCTAGACCAGCTGCCACCAGGGCCACCAAGGGCCCATGCCACACTGTTGGTGGCAGAGATAGGTTTATCAATGACAAGACATCCTTTTCTCTCTCAAGGTCCCAGGGATCCCTTGATCTTTCTTTTTTTTTTTTTAATTTTTTTTTTAATGTTTATTTATTTTTGAGACAGAGAGAGACAGAGCATGAATGGGGGAGGGTCAGAGAGAGAAGGAGACACAGAATCCGAAGCAGGCTCCAGGCTCTGAGCTGTCAGCACAGAGCCCAACGCAGAGCTCGAACCCACGGAGTGCGAGATCATGACCTGAGCCGAAGTGGGACACTTAACCGACTGAGCCACCCATTCGCCCCTCCCTTGATCTTTCTGACAGACCTACCTAGACTTAGGTGAGACAGCAAAGCAAGGATCACCCTATGCTGAAATAAACAGGCTACAAGTCTTTGTCCGGGCCTTGCAAAGCAGTTCATAACCCTTTCAAAAGCATATCGTGGATGCCCTTTGATAACTTGATGCCCCAGTGCATGTTTTGGGTTTTGAGTAGGTGTGAATATAAATTTAGGTCAAACAATATTTAAATATTTTTAAAAAGTAGGATGGGTAAACACCTCAGGTTTTAGTCAACATATATCGAGCAGAATATACAGTATGATCCCATTTGTAATATACAAACTAGATGTGTTCTTGTGGGCCTCAAAATGCTTGAAAGCCTATAAAATAAACTTGGTACTCTGAGGACTGGAATGTAGAGGACAGAATGCGGAGGAAGTGGGGGGGGTAGATACTCAATTTGAACTTCTTAAAGTAATAGCTTTACTGAGATATATTATATTTTGTGTACCATAAAATTCATCTTTTAAAGTCTACAATTAAGTGTTTTTAGTTTATTCACAGAGTTGTATGACATTACCCCTAGTTTAAGAACAGTTCATTACCTCCCCCTCCCCTCAAAAACTATGTGCCCATGAGCAATCACTCCCCATTTCTCCCTCCTGCAGCCTTCAGGAACCACTATACTTTCTGTCTCTCTGGATTTGCCGGTTCTCAACATCTCCATCATACAATCCGTGGTCAGGGTTCATGCATGTTGTAGTATGCATCAGCACTGTATTCCCTTTATTGCCAATTGATATTTCATTATAAGGACATACCACAGTTTATCTATTCATTAGTTGATGTATATTTGGGTTGTTTCCACCTTTTTGGCCATTATGAATAATGCTGCTGTGAACATCCTCATACAGGTTTTTGTGTGGACAGAAAAATTGCTTTTCACTTAACATGCCTTTTATCTTTTGTATTCAAATACATGTAAAACAGATATTCATCTTTTTAAAAATAGACACTTAAAAAAATTTTAAATGTGGTGAAGAATACAACCCATATTGACATACAGCTTTCATTTTACAATATAATTTGCATCTACTTTCTCTAGCTCTAGCTGGTTTCGGGAACTCTTTCTCTACAATAGATGTGCTTTCAAAATGAAATCCACTTGACAACTTATATAGTGGCTCAACCTTCTTATTGAGAGTGTCCCTGCTGTGTCTTACTACCAGTCAGCCCTAAAATAGAAGACTTGGCTTGATGTATTCACTGAGTACAAAAGTGACACCTCCTTTGGTTTTAATTGCCTTAATTAGTCACCTACTCAATCTCCTTGTTTCTTTTTTCCCCACTCAAATAGCAGTAATAGGTAGAGGAGTTTTATCTTCTAAAAAATCTACTAGCATCATGATCCTTTAATACTTTGTGGTATAGTTCTTTTATTTAAAACTTAACTACTCAAAACTTTAATATTTAAAATGACTTCAATCAATAGCAAATGTTGGACTTATCTCATGTTGGCTGGCAAAATCATGACTGTCAAGATCGAGGTCTTATGGAGAGTTCGGTGGGGGGTGGAAAAAAACAATAAGATGACATTAAATGTACTTAAAAACCTAGAGTAAATTAAAGTTCTAAGAGCCACCACTTACTGTGGCTATACTAAGCTGTCCATAACTCCAAACTGTGGGTTTGAAATCTGGAACATAGCGCTGTGACGTTAAAGCCACTGGCGGCAGCCATTTCTTTACCTCCAATTCCTCTTTAATGGTTTAGATGGAATTCGATGGTCCATCAATTCAGTTACACTTTTTCCAGTTCTCCAAACTCCGATTGTCTTTTTTGGCAAACTCTCAGGAAAAATGCCTACTCCTAGGTGAATCTGACGTTTCATGGCTGCGCTTACCCCTCCATGTGCTCTGAAGACGGGGCTTATAGCAGAGGAAGACAGGCTCCCTTGTCCCAGGCCTCCAAAGGGGCCTCAACACTGTCTGGCAAGCCCCTTCCATGTTTTTGGTGAGTCCATTACCAGCCACAAGCTTTCCCAAACTTTTTGTCATCTGTCACCTGACTAACGACATCCACTTCATCTCTGCCCTCACCCTCAAGAGATGACCTTCCTAGATGGGGGAGCTAAGAGTGCTTTTTAAATTGGAGTTGCATGAACTGAGTATAAAGACCTTGACCTTCTGTGAGCGGCAGAGCAGTGAGGCAAAGAACACCTAGCGGTCCTGATACCCATCTTCCCCAAATGCATGATAGCAGCACTCTGAAGACTGTTTTGAGAATCAAACTAAATTAAGTATGTGTGAGTACTTTATAAACATGAAAGCACCATACAAGAAATATTAATAAAAATGAAAAAATCTCTTTCAAGGAAAAACTTCAATTACCCTCATTTAAATTTCAGAGTTTCTATACAGTTTCTATGACTTAAAACTCTTTATGCCATACACAGTATGATTCCATTTTTATAAAGCTTAATATTATATTGGATAAACCATTCATATTTTTTTAGAAGATATTTCCTTTTTGGGGTGCCTGGGTGGCTCAATTGGTTAAGCGACTGACTTCAGCTCAGGTCATGATCTCACAGTTTGTGAGTTCGAGCCCCGCATCAGGCTCTGTGCTGACAGCTCAGAGCCTGGAGCCTACTTCAGATTCTGTGTCTCCCCCTCTCTCTACCTCTCCCCTGCTCATGCTCTGTGTCTCTCTGTCTCTCAATAATAAATAAATGTGAAAGAAAAAAAAATTTAAATAAAGAAAAAGAAGATATTTCCTTTTAGATATATGATTTTGAAAGTGTGGTTATTTTTGATGGCATCATTTTGTTTCATCTTTGAACTAAATGATTCTCTAGAGAACCTCTATAGCTCTAAGTGTCTCTATTTTATGATCTATTAATTGGTACTAGCAGTCAATTGGAGAACTTTGTTTTCATACAGTAAATTTTCCAGCCCATTTTCCCAGACTATCTCTTACCTATAAATTACAGGAAAAGGCTGCGGTAAATGTTTTGTTCCTAATAGATCCGATAAATTACCTTCTGGTGCTGTCGATTCATCTGAGTATTTGTTGAATAAACAGTAAAAATCCTGGTGTTAGCAAATGGACTGATAATAGAGAGCTAAATAAAATAGGTGCTGTGCTCAATGTTATCACATACACTGGGATCTGAAAACAAAATGGAACAGTGGCTGGATTTTGTTGTAGGGCCCTGGTCTGGAGAGTTTAGTCGCTAGCGACCTTTAAATGGTAAAGGTTTTGAAGGCATGTCTCTCTTTCAATATATGAACTTTTTGGAATTTGAGATCTGTTGAAATCAATTCCCTTTGTTGTTAATACGAAACGAAACATTTAAAACATTAATCTCTCTGTAAAATGATTATGCCTTATACCTTGTCATTTAGAAAGAAATAAAGTTGAAACCAGGGGTTTCAATTCTGTGACTGCCTTTTATACTGTCCCAAAAGACCAAGCAGTTCTTTGTTTTTTTTTTCCAAAATGAACCCACATTATTTATTTCATTTCTATAATTCCTAAAATGTGCTTGTTGCCAAGCATTCCATTTAAATGAATAAAAAGAGAGAGAGGGAAAAGCCTGTTTACTGGTCAAATTTTAGACCACTATGGAAGAGCCTTACTGAATCGAGACTAAAGTAATTGGGCTTAAATGTCAAAATGAGCTTGAATGTAATTAGAAGCAGAGCAGACATCAGAACCTGATGCCTACGCCAGCAGCAAATTACTTTCGGTAGAGCCTACACTTAAATATAATTTCAGGAGTAAAAGGAAAGATGGCAGAAACTCATTTGCAAAAGCCAATGAATCCTTTTCTAGTCCTGAAAGTGTCTGGAGGTGTATCCAAACATCTCTTTTCTTTCAAATGGCCATGCTTGGGTTCACTTTTACATATAACACTGTAAGTGACAATACAGGCAAAAATCATGGATTTGTGCAGTGTCCTAGGATTTCTTTCAGGGTAATTGTCCTTAAAATGACATAAGGAGAGATACTGAGTCATGACTAGCATTTTACATGGTGCTTTACAACCCCTGAAGCATTTAATTGTCCATTATGCAGAGGAACTTGAACAATAACCCCGCGAATTACTACTGTACATATTATACTCCGTACGGAAGTGCAGAGGCCTTACATGATTAATCAAGGCCTGCAGGAAAGCAAATGGTGGGGCCAGGTATCTAGGCTGGTCTTAAAATTCCTGCTGTCCTTTTGAATATTGCAGGTAGTATAAATCTGAAGAACTAGTAATTGCCGACTTCTTTTCACAATCTAAATTAGTAAAACAAACAGTATAATATTCAACTTTTATAAATTTTGAAAATTTTGTAGTATTTAAAATTTTTACCTTCTTTGTCTTACATAGTATCGGGTACGTATCAAGAACCGCAGGTTAAGCTCAACTGATTAATGGAAAATAGGTATCTGTAGTATTTTCTCCTCTTTGCTAAAATAAACTCCACTCATTAACATTTTTCCACATGGAAAGGACATAATGTTTTCATTTTCATGAGAATCTAAAATTACAGAATTTTAATTTGTTTTAATAATAAAAATATGTTAATCATTTATGACTTAAATGTTAAAGTGCCCATGTTGGAAACATTTATCTTAAGGGAAAAAAAAAATCAACATGAACTGACTGAACTTAAATTTTTCCCCTAACAGTCTTTCTTGAGGAGCATGATATTTTTAGTTGAAAGGTATACTTCCCACCGATTATGTTAAAATAATTTTGAAATGCAGCCATCTCGCTGACAGAACAAACAGCTGTGAAAATGAGACCTGGAGGTTTATGCAAATAGGAAACTTCTGAATTAATTTTCTTCATAGAACAGACTGTCAAGTTTCTGGGAGTATTTATGCCCTATTTCTTAATTAGTGATTTTGCTAATGTCAGTCATATTAAATTTTCATGATGTAAATGATGCATTTCATTGGCAAATATGCGCTATAAAATTGCAGATGAAAGTTGACGTTCTACTTTTGGTGCAATAAAGATCTTGTAACATATACAGAAGAAACAGTGCTCCTGAAAACACAGCTGTGTGTCCTGTTGTTAAACAAGCAGAGGATTTATTAAGAAAACTTCTGTAACTAAAGTACCATGGAGTCTACCTAGGAAATTTCAGTGTTTCCTGACTATCGGTTTGTAAAACAATGCTTAAGAACGAGGTTTTTCAGGGCACCTAGGTGGCTCAGTTGGTTAAGCATCTGATGTCAGCTCAGGTCATGATCTCGAAGTTCATGAGTTCTAGCCCCATGTGAGCTTTGTGCTGACAGCTCAGTCTGGAGTCTGCTTTAGATTCTGTCTCTCTCTCTCTCTCTCTCTCTCTCTCTGCCCCTCCCCTGCTCACACTCTGTCTGTCTGTCTGTCTGTCTCTCTCTCAAGAATAAACAAACATTAAAAAAATTATATATATAAAAGAACCAGATTTTTCTATTTGGTTTCAAACAGAAAGCAACTCTGGTCAGAAAAAGCTTAGGGGTTTGCATTAAAAAACCAACCAAACAAACAATAACCCTACATGTTAGAAATGGAGTGTGCCACTGTTTGCTCTCTTTGAATGGGATTTGATGCTCATCTTTCTTCACTAAGTCCACAAAAAATGAGCTAGCTTTACCGCAAATTATATTGTCTACTCTTCTATCACACACATAAATTTCCAAGTTTTGCTTCTAATCTGATAGTGCTTATTTAGTTCTCTAATACCTTGAAAATAGATTTGATAGTTGTTTACAAATAAATATTTAATTGAAATGATTTGACGTTAATAAAGCTGATTTTACAAGTCATGAATTAAAATTAGTCTTATTATATGACTAAAATTAGTCTTGTAGGATTTTTTTTTTCTTAGGTAAGAGTAGATATATAAAGGGAAGCATTATATTCTACCATTCTTTTCTGGGTGTATATATGTATTTGAAATAAAACTGAACTCAGTTACAAATATAGTTTCTATTATGCTTTTTTAATATTTTATCATCACAATTAGTGTCGCCCATGGCTTACCTCATAAGTTAGGCTGTAAAAATACAGTTTTGATGACTGTATGATATGCCACCACATTTAAAATTTATTTAGACTTTCCAGATGGTTGGACATTAAAGTTGTCTCAAAATTTTCACATTAAATAATGCCACAAAGAGCATTTTTTGAAGATCAGTCTTTGTATGCATCTCTGGTTATTTTCTTGGAGTAGATTTCTAGAAATGCAACCATTAGATCAAAGAGTAAAAATGCTTTTTAGTGTTTTCATATATAATGAAAAACGGATTTCCAGAAAAGTTACACAAATGTTCACCACCACACGCAATGTGTGAGAGGGCTTTCTGCCAGCAGTGCACATGACCATTAGCCAAAAAATAAAAATAACAAATAAATCTTGTCCATTCAACACTTTCTTCCTGACATGCATTATAAATTAAGGTTGTATCTTCATGTTTTCCTTTGATCTGAAAAATTATTTATAGTGGTTATTTTCGACTTTTTTGAAAAGTCAAGTGTGTTCTGCTTTTAGGCCTAGAAATTTCTTGATCATCAAGAAAGATGAAAGATGATATTTTCTTTTTGTTTTCTACATTTTCACACTTCACATTTCCTTGCTCTAACTCATCAGGAAGATATTTCGATACATAGTATGAGGAGACTCTGGTATCGCCCATATTGCTTGTTTGAGAACAATTTGTCTTGTAATTGTGATGCTTTCTTTGCCAAATGTTTTTTAATGCATGTTTGTCCGTTCATCTATATGTTAACCCTAAATCACATTCTATTATTGTAGCCTTGTACATTTTCTTGTTAGTTCTTACAATTTTTGATGATGTTCCTTACTGCTTTTTTTTAAACAACATCTATAATGTGGGGGAAATACTTCCTTAATAGGTTGTTTTGGGGATTACATTAGATATATGTGGATATCTATGTGTGTATGTATATATCTCTCTTTTTCCCTATGAAAAGTTCTTGTTCTGAGGGCCTCACATGTAAAAAGTCTCATATATAGTAATTATTATTATTGATAAATGATCCCTGGGGAAACGTCTTTCTTGACTTAGTTAGGAATAATTATGCTTCTCTAGGAAAATAGTTCATTTTCATCTCATAATCATCTTTCATCTATCTAAGTCTACTTTTGTTAGAAAAACTGGAGTCACACTTGTGCCTGAACTCCAGCAGATATGGATGTCCTCATGATTCACTTTTGTGATTTGAATTTCGTTTTTGCATTCATTGTAATTTCAATTTTGTTTTCCCTTTAGATTAAATCTCTTAAATTTTGATTAAATTGGATAAGGATTATAGCCAGGTCAAATAAAAAGGTCTTCCTCAAAAGAGTGCCCTTCTGGGACTCAGGCTTGGACTCTAAGGATGTTTTACTCAAGGAATAGTTCTGGTAACTGCAGTTCAGTGGACCAGTGATGGTAATACACAACAGGAAAAGACAGCTGTCTGTGAGTGATTCATACTGCATTAAAACTGCCCTTTAAAAAGAAGCGCACCAGATATAATTTTATCATTATGCCAATGATGAATCGCCACACAAAGAAATTCAGCTAGAAGCAAAAACAAACAAAAAAATCCCAACAACAACAATAAAAACAAAGAAACTCAAAAACCAAAAAACAAGCCATCTGATTTTATAGCAGGAAGAAAATAAAATTAATTTTAAAACTTTTTTGGGGGGGAGATGGTGACATTAAGCTATGTCACTAAATTACTCTGGATTTTAAAACAAGGTGCTAGTTTCTATCACAGCGCCAGGTCCAGACATGGATGAAGGCCTTGGATGGCCTAAAGCCTTTGATGGGACCAACTTTAAGAGACTGTAGAAGATATGACACAGTAATGGCCACACAGAAAAAATGAAACTTACCTCCCTTCCTGCCCTGATGCTGCTGCAATTCCTCAATCATAAATTTTTGTCTTTGGTCAATAAAAATGAAATTTTGTTCAGTGAAAATACCTCCTCAGAGAAATAACATTTCTTCCAGTGTAACTAACCTTCCTTAAAATAGCTCATCTGCTCTTCTCCAGGAAGAAAATAAGAAAGAGTGAAATCTTCAACAGCTTCCCTCTGTCACGATCCCAACCTCTGAAAACACCCTGTTGTCTGGCTCCAGACCAACACTGCAGTTCCTTTTTCATCCATCCCTCCATGCCAGTGATTCTCCATGTCTCTGATTTACTCATTCTGTCTTCCTGAAATGGGATATTCTCATCTAATGCCGTTGCCCAAATTCTGATCTGTGGAAACCACATGCACCCCTGAAGACCACTCTTCAGAAAGCTTTGGAAGCAGACCCTTCCTCTTATTAAAACAAGTGATTTTTGGAAGCTCTGTGCTTAGCACATAGTAGGCTCCCAGAATTTTAAAATATTCTCCAGATAATCTTTGATGTCATATTTCACCTTTTGGCTTATTTGAGTTCTTTCTTATGTGTCTACTATGGGATAAGTTGACTTCTTCCTTATGCTCTTGACTATGTTACAAGTTAAAGAGGGCAGTTGGTATGTTTGTTCATGTGTGTATGCCTCATGGTTCCATTATATAGAGAATGTGGGCTAAATTACAAACAGCAACAAAACACATACACAATTTCGTTAGTCTTCATTGTGAATGGATGTATCTGGTATTTTGTGGAAAATGGATTTCAATGGTGTAGCAGATTAGGTGGACACAAAATGAGATTGTGAGAATCAATAACTAAATTGCAACCGAATGCAAACAAATATGAGGCTTCAGATGGTGGCCTAGCCTCAGGGTGTATCTGTAGAAAAAAAAAGAAACCTATCCATCTGAAAGATAGTCACTGGAGTGGGTTTTTTTAATTCTCAAAAATATATTAGTGAGCCTTAGTATCTGATCATATATGGAAAAAAAAACCTGATTAGCCCTCCCTCCCCAAATTCTGTATAAAATGCAATAAGCATCCTTTTAAAGGCCTACTTAAGATCCCAAGACAATAACTGAAGCCCTAGTACCAAAAACTAATATGCAGCTTGGGTCAAAAAAAGACAATCTTAGAGGATTTACAGTCTGTGGCAGACTTAGGTTTTTCATGTACTGTCAGGCATAAGGGGCAAAGTCACAGGCCCTGGAAAGATGGAGGTTGCTAACTGAGATCCTTGAGTAAGGCTGGATATTCACTGGACTTCACCAGAGATTGACAAAAAAAAAAAAAAAAAAAAAAAATTCCATCACAAAAGGAGATGATGGAAAGGAGCTTGTGTGTCTTGACCAGGATACACACATGTGGAATCCTATTACGACACAGCCAGCACAGCAGAACCATGGGGAATGGATAGACTAGTCAATAAATGGTACTGTGACAATGGGTTATCCAATGGAAATAAAATAAGATTGCTCCCTATCTCACAGAAACCACAAAAATCAATTCAGGTTAAATGAAGAGCTAAATGTTGAAAGTAACACACAGCCTGACAAGACCAAGTATGGCTGAGTTGTGAAGCAGAGAACATTCCTATGTCCTGCTGATAGCATATACACTGGGGAAATTGCGTTGGAATGCAATGCGAGTTTATCAATACCTGCTGAAGTTGGAGGTATCTTTATTCTAAGACTCAGCAATTCTATTCCTAGCTACATACCCCCCCAAATGTTCACATGTGCACAAGCTAATTTGCAATGTTCAGATTAGCATTATTTGGAATTATAAAATATTAGAAACAAACATCCAAAACCTGCATGCATTCATTTTCTATTTCTGTGTTACAAATCATTACAAACTTAGCACCTTAAAACAATATTTATTTCTTATTTGTAGTTTCTGTAGGTTAGAGATGTGGGCACAGTATAACTGGGTTCTCTGCTCAGGATCTCAGAGGCTGAAATAAAAGTGTGGGCTGGGCCGTGGTCTCATTTGGAGCCTCATTCAGATTGTTACCAGAATTCAGTTCCTATGGCTGTAGGACTGAGGATCCTGTCTTCTTGAAGCACACAGTCCCTAAAGGCCACCCACAGGTCCTAACCACATGACCCTTTAACATGACAACTTATTTCTTCAAAGCCAACAAGAGACTCTTGCTTTAAATGCCTCTTCAGAAGAGCCCAGTCCCTCCGAATAGGTCAGGCACACCCAAGATAATCTCCTTTTTGATGGATTCCAAATTAACTGATTAGTAGCCTATTCACAGATGTGAAATTCCATCCTATTTGTGAGTCCTGCCCAAACCCATGAGGAATTCACTTACCATGCAGGAGAATGGGAAAACAAATTGTCAAGTGTTTATATAAATAGTGCATTATAAATATAATGCAATATATAGTTGCATATTATACTGCAAGGAAAATAAATTTTATTTTTTTTAAAAAAAAATTTTTTTTTTCAACATTTATTTATTTTTGGGACAGAGAGAGACAGAGCATGAACGGGGGAGGGGCAGAGAGAGAGGGAGACACAGAATGGGAAACAGGCTCCAGGCTCTGAGCCATCAGCCCAGAGCCCGATGCGGGGCTCGAACTCACGGGCCGTGAGATCGTGACCTGGCTGAAGTCGGACGCTTAACCAACTGCGCCACCCAGGCGCCCCAAGGAAAATAAATTTTAAAAAATTACATGTACTCATCGGTAAATCTCACAAACATAGCAAAAAAAGCAATTAGCAGAAGAAACAGTATAATATGAGACCATAAAAGGCAGGTTTAAATTATGCAAAAAGATACGTGATTTTCAGTTGATGCTTCTTTATGCATTAAAGCATAAAGGAATGCACTAAAAGCCTAAACACAAAATTCAGAAAAGTGTTTCTCTATGAGCAAGAAGGGAGTGATGAAGAAGAGGCATTCAAGGCCTTCAGATGTGCTCTAATGTGCTTGTCAAGCTGTGTATGGCTACAGAAGAATACATTTTATTATTCTTTGCATGTCTGAAACATTTCATGAGAAAATAAAGTCTGAACTAATAATTCTACTTTTGAAGATAAAATGTACCTTGACTTGAGGCACCTGGGTGGTTCAGTCAGTTAAGTGTCCGACTCTTGGTTGCAGCTCAGGTCATGATTTCATGCTTGGTGAGATCAAACCCCATGTCAGACTCCACGCTGTCAGTATGGAGCCTGCTTCAGATTCTCTCTCTCCCTGTCTCTCTTTGCCCCTCCTCTGCACACTTGTGCTCTCTCTTTCTCTCAGATAAATAAACTTTATATATATATATATATATATATATATATATATACACACACACATATATACATATATATACACATATACATATATATGTGTATATACATGTATATATGTGTGTATGTGTGTATATATATATACATATACACCTTGACTTTATTAGAAATGTAATCAGACTCTCTTAACTACATCTGGCAAAAAATGCAAAAAAATTAAGGAGCAAGTTGTTTCTTTACATTTCTCAGTAATTCTTTCAGTACAGTTAAAAGCCATTTTGGTGGCGAGAGAGGGAAATTAATTTGTAATTAAGTGTTTTATCTCATTTACTGCTTATATTGTGTAACTGCATTGGATATGGTTTTATAAGTGAAAACTCAACAGAGCAAGTCATTTGCATTTAGAGAATGCAAATTAAGAAAACATACGAAATACATAATATTAAAATACAAGTACCTGCTCTCGTGGAGGGTAGTTTATTGCTTCTGAATAAAAACTCCCCATTGGAGGAACTGAGGAGCAAATGAGGCCCATGGATTATGACTTTAGTGAGAGTTTACAAGGAATAGAGATACTGAATTGGTGAAAGATGTACAGTGGATATTTACTGCATGTGTTTTAGTAACTTAGAGGCAATTTGTTTTGTACAATAAGTGGAGAGATAAACTGAACAAAGCCTTAGTGAAACTGCGCGCATAAGCTTTTGTCAGGCAGCTTTGGGAAACACACAATTTGTTTTTGTTTTTGTTGAAGAAAGACTGGTGGCTCTTTCCTGTGCCAACCGGTGGTCCTTAGGACCTGCACAGGCTGTTCCATCATGAAAGGTTAATCTAATTGTCCTCCTTCTAACGTAAGTTATTAGTCCCAACAATAGTCCAGAACTACAGGATCCTGCCTCACAGCAGGACTTGATCTTCCTTGGGAATTCTACTTAGCAGTGAAGTGTCTGTTTGGTCCAAATTAGAAGAGAAAGTTATTGGTTGAGATGACAAAATGGTTTTATTAAATTCTATCAATATATCTTCCTCCCCCCCCCCCCTCCATTAACAAATGTCAAGCTTCTCTTCTCCATCTCATGGGACTGTATGCTGAGGCTCCACTGGTTGTTTCCGCCCTGACCCTCCCAATGACTTGGATCCCAAGGCATTGGCATCAGCATCGTGGTACATGCTTTGGGAGAAGAGAGCACGGTGCTGCTACCCTCAAGATACTTGAGGTCTAGCAGAGGCAACAGGAGCTTGCACAAATATTGATGGTGTGTCACAGAAAGTGACAACTGCCATAAACAGAGGGGGAGCAGGAATCCACTCTGTGCCAGGCCTTGTGCTGGCTTCTCTGCAGGTACTATTTGGACATCTTGGGAAGGAGCTGAAGCCCAGGTGCTTCAGGTGAGAGAAATTAAACACCAGTCCTCCTCCTACCACGTGTCTATTTACATGCCCACAGGGTATATCAAAGCTTTAGAGATGAGAGATGCAAGAGAGAAACCTTGTCCAAACTCTGGGTCTGACCGCTGTAGTATTGTGGTGTTTCTCCAATAGTCATCTCTTCCCACATGACTCATCTAAGCCAATCCTCTTGGCTCAGCCATCTTGTGAATGATTCGTTTAGGAACAACCAAGTTACCCAATCCTGCCAATGAACAGTGACAGCAAGTGTGCTGGGGGAAGTAGAAAATGGTACCAGGAAAAAGTGTCCTTGCTCCTTGAAGATGACCCTCTTCTTCCTCAAGATTTTATCACAAATTCTGGAAATATTGCATCCGTTTTGCTAACATACTAAGACAACACATGGAGAAAATAACTGCAGTAGTTTTCTTGGGCTGCTGTAACAAAGTACCAAAAACTAAGTGTCTTAAAGCAAGGGAATTTATTATCTCACAGCTCAGCAGTCTGAAATCAATGTGTTGGCAGGACCATGCTCCCTCTTAAGGATTCTCCCAACGTTTTCTAGCTTCAGGTGTTTTCCAGCAATCCTTGGAGGTCCTTGGTTTGTAGATGCCACTCCAGTCACAGGGCTGTCTTCTCCACATGTGTTTTCATATCATTTCCCCTCTGTGTGTGTCTGTGTCTGTGTCCAAATCTCTTCTTTTTATAGAATATCAGTCATATTGGATTAGGGCCCAATGTAATGACCTCATGTTAACTTAATCACCTCTATTTCCAAATAAGGTAATATTTTGGGTTACTTAGACATATATTTTTGGGGCACATAATTCAGCCCACAACAGAATTTCAGTGAAAGATTCAGAGTCTTGGCTTTCTGGTTTACCTAATCTCAAGTTTTGTGAGAAATTTCCTAATTGTTCAAGTTGATTGGGGTCAAGATTTCTGCTACTTCCTGCCAAAGCATTCTGATAGAATTATGCAGACATTTCAGATGGGATAAGGGTTAGGGAGATGGAGAGTAAAGGGGTTCCCAGTGGAAGGGGACAGCAGTGGAAGAAAGAATCTGGGATGTTGAGCCTGATACAGTGTGGAAGGATCACAGAAGTTTTCTTTGGTCTAGCATTGTTATTCATTCCTCAGTGAAAACCTATTCACTGGGAAGTGTTGTGCGAAGCATGGAGGATTTAATGAGCAAGATAGATGCCCTCTCTGCCTTTGGAAGATGTGATGGGGGAAATCCAGAAATATGAGCCCAGAGAGGTAACTGGTGATAGAGAAGAGAAGATACTGAAAACTCTAGCAAAATGTGTGGTATCGTGAGGGAAAGATAGACCTTGAAACATTTTAAATAGGAGAGTTCCAGGAAACAGTTTAAATTTTGCTACAAATGGAGATGGGTTGAGAAGTGGCCAACTGAGGCAGAGACCCATTAGGGAACTTGTGGAATAACACAAGTGAAAATCCTTTAGGACCTCTCTGCCTTCAAGTGTTTCAGGAAGTAGCTGGGGTCCTTCAGTGTGGCTGGAGCTCTGTCAGAGGGTCAATGCAGTGGGCAATCACTTTGTGTGCCCAGGCTGCTGTTTTAGGAATTCACATGTTCCTCTTAGGTCCTCCTAGAGGGTTTCACAGTGGGCTGCTGGGCCCAAGATACAAATCCAATCAAACAGTGTTTAATTTCATAATCAGTCCTATTTCCTTAGAGAGAATATGCCACCCAGATGTCTGGGTCAAAATCTGGTTCACGAGGGGTGCCTGGGTGGCGCAGTCGGTTAAGCGTCCGACTTCAGCCAGGTCACGATCTCACGGTCCGTGAGTTCGAGCCCCGCGTCAGGCTCTGGGCTGATGGCTCGGAGCCTGGAGCCTGTTTCCGATTCTGTGTCTCCCTCTCTCTCTGCCCCTCCCCCGTTCATGCTCTGTCTCTCTCTGTCCCCAAAATAAATAAACGTTGAAAAAAAAATTTTAAAAAAAATCTGGTTCACGAAAGAGCCACAGAAAAACTCTTTGCCAGGCACAAAGACTGAGGCTGCTTTGCCAAGTCAGGCTGGCTCTGCCTCTGTTGGATTCCTTCAAGATGGGTGTTCTCCCAGCATCTCTCATGGGCACACATAGTTTATTCTGCATTCCATAGCTCTAAGTATGTATAAGAAAAATCACATGATGCATCCCAAAGTAAAACAGGAACTTGAAGACTCAGCACTTGTTTTTATTATCTTTACTTGACTCCCACCATCTTGGAGGCTGGTGCCTGCTAACCATGTCTTGTGCACTTTGGCTAACACCATAATTAACCAACCTACCACAACACCCAACCCGTGGATAATGAGGGAGATGCTATATAAGAAGGGAACAGAGTAAGACCCATGGATGAGTGTCTGAACAGAAATCTACCATCGACTATCATGTGTTTTTAACCATCTTTTCTGATGATTTCCTGTCAGGCAAGTGGCACCAACGGATGATGCTTTATGTGACTGGGAATGATAATGACTACTTTTTGTAGCTGCAATGTTTTCAACATTTCTTGCAAAATTTGATTATTTTTCAGGAATTTAATGCATAATGCGTTCATGTGCGAGGAAAATTCTACTCCTAGTCATTTCACACATTTAGGCTGTCAACCCTGTCAGCTGCAGAATCACTGATTAGGGGGCCCCATAGCTGCCTGGCTGCTTTCATTAAGATGGTCAAAGTAATCAGGCAGAAAGGCACAATTGAGTAATTGGAGACCTGAAAACGTAATGCTACTTGATTACTATTATGGCTGGAAAATAGAGCAAATCCCAAGGGGCTAAGTCGGGTGGCTCTGAAGCAGCCTGATCTTTTATACAGAATCTAATATACCGACTTCAAATATATTGTATTATATAGAATAAAACATTTAAAAATGCTTCTAAGAGTTGGACTTTGTATATTTTGTATGTATGGTATATTATTAAATCCACATAATGGTATGAGGAAAATGCTATTGTTACCTACACTTTAGATGTGAGAAAATAAAAGCTTAATGACTAATTTGTCTAGTATCATATAGCTAAGAAGTGAGGGAGCAGTGATAAGGAATCAGATCTGTATGACAAGAAGTGCAAACTCTTATCTGTGATGCCTTATTATATTCAAAAATTCTTGAAAATATCTAAAATTTCTCTTTCTTTTCTTCTTCTTCTTCTTCTTTTTTTTTTTTTTTGGTAGCTCATTTAGTGGCAGAAAGTCAATCTGACCTAAGACTTATTTATTGTCCTTATTTATTCGTCTTTGCCCAAAGGCTGATGTTTTGCTAAAGAAACATTTGTGTATTGATTACAGAGTGCTGACTCAAACAAATTAAACCAAGAAGGGAGTGATATCACCCTTGTAATATCTAGAATATTCTGAACTCCAAAAGCCATCTGGCTCCAAGAGGCTTTGGCTAAGAAATATAAAATCGGTGATGTGAGATTAGAGGAGACAGTAAAAGATGAAGATAAGATTTGACGTTAAGAGAAGACTGTGTACATAAAGAAGGGGACGGGGGGCGGTTTTCTTTTTAGGATCCCCTGTTCCTAGAACAATGGCTGGCCCTAAGTGGGCCTTCAATACTGTGTGCTGAATTAACCTGGGCTCAGAGATGGACTGTGACAATGACAGTCTCAGTGTCATTCTGAACGATGGCGCTCTGCAATTTTCATTTCCCCAGTGACGGGGCACACAAAGAGAAGGTGGGCTTAGTGACATCACTGTCATCTTTGCTTGCATGCCCCCAACCCTGAAGAAGAGCTGAGCCTCTTGTTGAAGAGTCTGGCTCCAGGACAATAGCATCCTATGTGGCCTGACCCCAGGCACCGGAGAGGCTCTGCCCCACAAGCTCGCAGGGTGGGCTGCCATCCCCACACCACATTTGGTGCACAGTCTGTGTCTGGAGGGAGATTCAGGCAGAAACTTGGCACCCCCCACTTCAGGTGGCCATGCTCTTAGGAACAGCCACATTCCTAGCTTGGGTGCTTCTGTTCTGAGAGTCACATCAAGAGGCCTCAGCTGAGGCACTTTTCCCTATTCTTCCTGCCACAATACACTCACCCATCTGACACTCACCCAGTGCTGTTCAGTGTGGAAAATGGAATGTTGGGAGCCAGTGGCTTGTACTGTGGTAGTAGGAAAATAAAGACTGGCTGTGACTCTCAGTTTGGCTTGCTGTCCTACATCACCACCTCCACGCAGGACGTGTCAACACTTGTCTAAGAGCAATCCTTGTGCCTATGCTCTGGATACCCTCTTCAAGAACCCTTTGCTATTGTCCTCTGTGTCTCCTACATCTTCAACCTCACCTTCTACTTGCTTGTTCTCAATGAACGTTTAAATACAACCACACTTTCATCCAACTTAACCCTTCCTTGGTCTTGTATCTTCCTCTTACCATTGGCCTTGCTTTCTCCTTTACCTTCTGGAGCAAGAAAGGCTCACCGCAGACCTTTAGCATATTCTGACCCCAAACCCAGGACACTGTGTTCCTCCACTTTGATTGTCTATGTACAACTGTTCTTTAGTGACTGTTCCAAGAAGACTATTTGGACGTTTCCATTCCTGGTTACAGATCTTAGTTCTGGGTTCTCAGAGCACCTCGTGCCTGCCTCTATCATGCTTTGCATTTACTTACTTGGCACGCCCTTCAACTGAGAATTTCCTGAAGACTGGGGATATAGTTGTGTTTCTGCCCTAAGATCACCAAAATTGCCTGGCTCTTTATACACACTCAACAAATGCTTGGTGATGCATAACAAATTTAGCACGAGGTTAAAAAAAATAATAACCAGCCTATATAAGACTACCATTTTGAGTACAGACACTTTTGCCTTCAAAGCTTAGTTTTTTTTAATGTTTATTTCATTTTTGAGGGAATGAGCATGAGCAGAGGATGGGCAGAGAGACAGGGGGACAGAGGATCTGAAGTGGGTTCTGTGCTGACAGCAGCGAGCCCAATGCAGGCTCGAAATTGCAAACCATGAGATGGTGACCTGAGCTGAAGTCTGACACTCAACGGACTGAGCCATATAGGTGTCCCACAAAGCTTATCTTAAAAAAATGAATTAGGGGAGCCTGGGTGGCTCAGGTGGTTAAATGTCCGACTTCGGCTCAGGTCATGATCTCACCATGCGTGAGTTCGAGCCCTGCGTCGGGCTCTGTGCTGACAGCTCAGAGCCTGGAGCCTGCTTCGGATTCTGTGTCTCCCTCTCTCTCTGACCCTTCCTCGTTTATGCTCTGTCTCTCTCTGTCTCAAAAATAAATAAAACATTAAAAAATTAAAAAAAAATGAATTATATACTGTTGTTACCCCAAGATAATTCTTCCCATATAAATGGGTATTTCAGCTTATGGTGAAAAAATACATATTTTTTTGTCTTGGTCATTACATTTTTTCATGTTTTTAATTCCACATGGAGTTAAATTTCAGAATCCTTGGTTAGGGGTTATATTTTCTATTTGAGTTCTGCTTATGATTGATTTTTGACTTCCTTTTTTAGCCTAAGTGAATTCCTGATGATAATGCAGAGGCATGAACTAGAGAATTTTCCAAAGACATTTCAAATCTGAAGAGTTTATAAATTTTCTTACATTGAAAATCAAAAACTTCCTTCTAGATTATGCTTGACATTAAAATCTATGAACTGTAGGGGCGCCTGGGTGGCTCAGTTGGTTAAGCGTCTGACTTTGGCTCAGGTCATGATCTCACAGTTCCTGGGTTTGAGCCATAGGGCTCTGTGCTGACAGACAGCTCAGAGGCTGGAGCCTGCTTCAGATTCTGTGTCTCCCTCTCTGTATGCCCCTCCCCCGTTATCACTCTGTGTGTGTGTGTGTGTGTGTGTGTGTGTGTGTGTGTCTGTGAGTGTCTGTGTGTGTCTGTGTGTGTCTGTGTGTCTCTCTCTCAAAAATAAATAATAAATATTTAAAAAAATTAAAAAATAATATATGAACTGTGAAACAGATTTTGAAATGTCAACTTTCACAGACACAAAAAACAAATTTTATTTTAAGATTCTGCTAGGGGCACCTGGGTGGCTCAGTCAGTTAAGTGTCTTGACTCTTGGTTTCAGCTCAGGTCATGATCTCACAATTTCATGAGTTTGAGCCCCATGTCAGGCTCTACACTGCCAGTGTGGAGCCTGCTCGGGATTCTCTCTTTCTCCTTCTCTCTCTGCCCCTCCCCACTTGTGCTCTCTGTCTCTCCCAAAATAAATTAATAAACTTAAAAAAAATACTCTGCTATAATTTCATCTATAGGTACTAAGAACTCTAGCTTTCAACTGGGCTGGTTTTAGCATCTCATTTTATCAGACTATTTCCAGAATTTTACAATTGAGGTATAATCTAACAGTGTTGAAAACGGGCTCAAGTGCCTACACCCTGCAAAAGAGACCATTTTAAATATTAAAACTGAATTATTCCAAGTTATCAAAAATATGCCAGTATTTTTGATCCACTGTTAAAGGGATATTATTTTGATGTTAACCATTATTGCTAAAATGGGAATGATGGATTAAATTGACTGCAGTTTTTATCCTTACCCTTGGAAACGTTGTAAACCTGTCCAGTTCTTCAACAAAGCAGAACATCTGAAGACTAATTGCTGACATAACAATCAAGAGGCTGGCAGTAAATACGACCAAACTCCCAAGCTTTTTTCCAGGACCAAATATCTTGTACACAAAGTCTTCTAATGCAGGTGAAATCTTAATAAGTCGAACTACCCGAAGAACCTGTTGTGGTGGAGGAAAACATATGTACTTGATCATTTACTCACACTGAATCTTAAACAAGTTCACACTAAAACCTCATTTTTCACAGTACTTCATAAAATCACACTTTTCCATGTGAGTAGCTACAGACAAAAAGTAACACTACAATAACTAAGATCTTGGTGTATCTCAGTGCCTGCCTTTCTGCCTTTTAGCCAGAGCTCAATAAATCCTGAATGAATGAAGGAAAATGGTGGTAACAAAAACTTTTTTACATATAATGTGATAATTCAAAGTGCTATTACATTTTCTTTCTTTCTTTCTTTCTTTTTCTTTCTTTCTTTCTTTCTTTTTAGAGAAAGAGAGAGGGCATGCAAGCTGGGGAGGGGCAGAGAGAGAGAATCCCAAGCAGGCTCCGTGCTGTCAGCACAGAGCCCAATATGGGGCTTGATCTTACAAACTGTGAAATCATAACCTGAGATGAGATTAAGAGTCACATGCTTAATCGACTGAGCCACCCAGGCACCCCTCAAAGTGCTATTAACTAATACATATTGTTGAAATACAATTGATATTTTTCTTATGTTCAAATGTAGATGAAAGGCTTAATCCAAGATTAGCTATATGTCTCATAAAACAAAGCTTCCTATATAGTATTGTACATATAGACTTTTTTTTTTTAAGAATCTACTATCAAAGAGTCCTTACTTATGCCTGAGAGTGATGCCATAATATCCATTCTATCCTCTCTTTAAATAATAGAACTATCAGAAGTTTAGCCTAACAAGTGGCTAGCAAGGACTATAGACTACATTTTCCAGCCCCACTTATAGCTAGGTGTGGCCAGTTGACTAAGTTCAGATGTAAGGAACATGAAAAGAAGTAATTTTTGCAACTTTTGGCACATTTAATTAAATAAACTTGCCCTGGATACTCTTTATGCTTTCCTCTGGCAGGGAAATTGAAATGAATGGAGTAGCCCCTTTGGACCAGAAATGGAAGCCTTGTATGGAAGCTAACAGATTCAATCCACCTCAACAGGCAGGCTTCCTGCATGACTGTGTGGAGCAGAGCCACCTACTTTTCCTGGACACCCACCAACTACTGGAGAGAAACAAACTTCTGTCTTATGTAAGACTTGCATTTTTAGATCTTTGTTATATCTAAATACACACACATATTTAGATGTTTTGCATATATATAAAGGCAACTCTCCATAGCTTACTGATTAATAAATTCACTTGCTCTTCACTTTAACAAATACTGATTAATTATTATGTGCCAAACATTGTGTTGGACAAATAAGATTCAATGTTTATAAATTACAGAGGGAGTATAATATAAAGGCAAAGCTCCTAAGGGCATATTTATAAGATTAAAAGTATAATTTAGTATGTAATTCAAGGTTGAAATATAAAACATGGAAAAGTAGCAATTTTTCATTAAGTCTGAGACGTCAACATTTTTATATGTGCCTCTGAAAAATAAAAAGTGCTCCCAATTAAAGAATGGCATACCACTGATTATAAGACAGATTCCAGGTTTAGAGATAGGAAATAGGAAAACAGGAAAACTATGGTCTTGGCACAAATAAACTATGGTAAGTGGAAAGGTTGTCCAAGATGGTTTGATGAGAGCTTAAGGTGACTGTGAATGCTTTTTAGTAGCAGAAAATAAATACTCTTCAACAGAGTAAGAGCAGGAAACGCTTTTAAAACCTAGTTTTTAGGGGTGCCTGGGTGGCTCAGTTGGTTGAGTGTCTGACTTCGGCTCGGGTCATGATCTCACAGTTAGTGGGTTCGAGCCCAGTGTCAGGCTCTGTGCTGACAGCTCAGAGCCCATAACCCGCTTTGGATTCTGTATCTCATTCTCTCTTCACCTCCCCCGCTCATTCCCTCCTTCTCTCTCTCTCTCTCTCTCTCTCTCTCTCTCTCAAAAATAAACATTAAAAAAAATTTTTTTTTTCTAATTTTTTTTTTTAACGTTTATTTATTTTTGAGACAGAGAGAGACAGAGCATGAACAGGGGAGGGGCAGAGAGAGACACACACACAGAATCTGAAACAGGCTCCAGGCTCTGAGCCGCCAGCACAGAGCCCGACGCGGGGCTCGAACTCACGGACCATGAGATCATGACCTGAGCCGAAGTCGGACGCCCAACCGACCGAGCCACCCAGGCGCCCCAACATTAAAAAATTTTTAACCTAGATTTAATTTTTACACATATAAAATAACATATGTTTGGATTTTTCCAGCATCCCTAGCTTCCTACTGTTCCTGATTTTCTTTTGGCAAATCATTTCTGCTCCACTCTTGGTCCATGAGGACCAGAAGAGACTCTGTGATGTCCACTATCCAGGCCGGGAGGGAGTATTCACAATGACCTGAGTCATCCTCAAAACTTTTGTTGGACCTGTAAGAGGTGTGCCATTGTTCATTCCCAATTCACATTACTGTGAGCACCACAGAAATCTTGAGCTCTGGGAGCCATCTTTGCCACTACATGGAGCAAAGCTAGCTTAGGAATAACTGACACAGAAGAAAAGTGAGTGAGGAAATAGACTGAGCCCCTGCGATACCATTTTAGCCTCTGCATCATGCCATACTTGAAGCCACTTTTACTTCCTTAGACTTTGAATTAACAGAATATATTGTGGTGAAATAATAGGAATGTCTACAGAATCCAAATGCAGCCACATGACTAGTAAACTAAATGGACACACATGTAAAGAAGTTGAGAAAATGTATATTTTCTTGTTGCTAATTTTAATTCCTCCCTGCAATACTGAAAAAAGAAAATTTATGTGAAAAATCATGTTGTTCCGAGTAAACATTATGCTATATACATGGTTAAGCTACCAGTTTTCTGTTTGAATTTATATATATTCCCAAATCAGAACATATTACACTCAGGTCATCTTTCCAAGTAATAAGCAAATAGCTTTATCATAAGAACTATTAAAATATTCGCATTCATATTAATATCCTGAATAATTATATGGAAGGATTTCACATTCTTATCAGATTTGTTATTCTCAGATATAAATGATTCAGTATCTAATTGTTAATAGCTAAAATGAGCAAGTTTACAGGAACAATTTAACTGGCTTATAGCTCAACTTTCAATACAGTGTGTTTTCTCCACTTGTACTAAAATCATATTTAAAAGATTGTCTAGGGGCGCCTGGGTGGCTCAGTTGGTTAAGTGTCTGATTTCAGCTCAGGTCATGATACCGCAGCTCGTCAGTTCAAGCCCCACGTCCGGCTCTGTGCTGACAGCTTGGAGCCTGGAGCCTGCTTCGGATTCTGTGTCTCCCTTCTCTCTCTGCCCCTCCCCTGCTCATGCTCTGTCTCTGTCAAAAATGAATAAACTTAAAAAAAAAAAAGAAGATTGCCTAAGTAATTTTGAGCCCTATCCCAAATTCTAATAAAACATCCTATGCACATCTGTGCAATTTTGATAAATTAAAATTTCATTAGTTGGAAGAAGCAGAACTTAACATGATTCCTACATGGCCGATTTGATCAGCATTTTCAAAGGGGAAAGGCTGCATCCTTGCAAAGGCAAAGTCCTTATCAGTGACTCTAGTTACGCCTTTTCATCTATTTGGGGATAAATATGCTTTTCACTCTGTTTACCCAATAAAGCCTTTTGATTTGGTGCTTCCGCAGACAGGAAATAAAGTAAACCATACTCTCAAAGATAAGCACTGCAGAACATTTTGTGGTTATTTCCAAAGGATATTTTCCTGGTCACATTTCTAAGTCTGTCTCTTCAAGATCACTCTGCTAATTACAAGTGAGATACTTCAGAAATTGTATGGCCAAGAATATGGACTATGAAATTAAATTTCTTAGTAATGCGTTTCCATCACTTGTTTGTTATGTGGTCTTGAGCAAGTTATCACGTGTCTTAGCACTTCAGCTTGCATGCATGCTCTCTGTCTCCCAGGATTGTGGTGCCTAACCAATAATAGCATGATGCTCTCGGCCCAGTGCCCAGCACATAGTAAATGCACAATAAATCCCAGCTGATATCATCATAATTATCCGGTACATCAGAGCTGTAGCATTTTGTAACACTTTATTTCTTCCTACAGGACAATGGTGCCCTATGCTCATTCCAGTCCAGCCATGCTGGCCTTTGTGCTATTCTTCGAACACAGCAAGCATGTTTCTACCTCAGGACAGTTGCCCTGTGGTTCTCTTGGCTTGCCATTTCATTTCACTCAGTCGCTGCTCAAAAGCAACTTCTTCAGAGAGGGCTGCCATGAGCAACCTATCTAAAATAGCTCCTCACCCTCAATCTCCATCCTTTTCACCCTTGTTTCTCCTTTACTGAATTTCCAGAACTTTATTCCACTTTCTTTTGTATCCTTGTTTGTGAACTATTTGCCCTCTAGAATGTAAGCTTACTGAGCTAGGGCTCTTCCCTGCATATTTACCTCTGTCCTCCGTTTCTGGAACAGTGCCTGGCACATAGTAGGTGCTCAGTAAATACCATTTGAATAAATAGATGAAGAACACCAATGATTGCTCTCAGAGATAACTGATGTTATAAAGGGAGTCATTTTGTACTAAACTGTTGACTTCACTTAAATACGAAAATGTGAAATTCACTAATGGAAGCCAGGCCGCCAACACGATGAGGAAAGGCCATGTCAGATGAGAAATGTGAGGACCCACAAGGGAGATCAAAGTGGACCCACGAAGAGCCAATCTGCTCAAGACAGTCAGTTCTTATATGTGAATGCGCAGAAATCCTTGTGACACTTAAGCTTCTCCACAAAACAATCCAGGCAGTGTTTAATTATTTCATTAGGGAAATATAAACATGGTCAAACAGAGAGAGATACAAATGAAAATCACTTAACCATTAACATAAATTAAACTGTTATCGATTATAATCCAGAATCAAAGATAACATTAAAGTTGCGGACTGGGGGCACCTGGGTGGCTCAGTTGGTTAAGCATTCCGTCTCTTGATTTCAGCTCAGATCATGAAATCACAGTTTGTGAGTTCAAGGCCCACATCGGGCTCTGTGCTGACAGTGTGGAGCCTGCTTAGGATTCTCGCTTTCTCCCTCTCTCTCTGTCCCTCCCCTACTCTCTCTCTCTCTCTCAAAAAATAAACTAAAAGAAAGTTGCAAACTCACTGAGTTGCGTACTGACTATGTCTATATATATATAAAACTATTAGAACCTTGCACACTAATTTTAGGTATTTTGGGAAAAATTGACTAATATAAAAAAACTAGACATAATGACTTAATAATCTGTAATAATTTGGTTTATTTCTTTCCTGTCATTTTTCCATTTATAGGTATTTTACATATAAATATATAGCTATAGATATACATACATATAACATATATATGTTATATAATTTTATACTGCTTTGTGTGTAAATAAAATATAATCATATTATTTTAATCATGTCTCTGAGTAATTACAAATTCATCATTGTCATTATTTTTGTGGTCAAATTCGCATATGACTTGCTAAGCTATTCCTCAAATGTTTACCATTTTAAAAGTTCTCATTTTTTTAAATCTCGTAAACAATTCTCAAATAAATATCTTTAGATTCAAAGATTACTCTATTTCTAACTTTTCACTAAAAAATTATCTGTGAGAAAGTATAGAAATTTTAAAACCATGAATATATTTTGTATATGTATCCTTGCTGAAATAGGGACCAATATATTTTTTTAAATTTTTAAAATGTTTTTATTTATTTTTGAGACAGAGAGAGACAGAGCATGAATGGGGGAGGGTCAGAGAGAGAGGGAGACACAGAATCTGAAACAGGCTTCAGGCTCTGAGCTGTCAGCACAGAGCCCAACACGGGGCTTGAACTCACAGAGTGAGAGATCATGACCTGAGCCAAAGTCAGAAGCTCAACTGACTGAGCCACCCAGGTGCCCCGGGACCAATATTTTTCTTAATTTGGTTAACTTAATAGGTCTATAAAAGATATTTTGTTGTTTTGATTATCAAGCATATTTCCTATAATTATCAAACATATATATTAAATACTCATGTTGATTTTGTGAATCTAGACAGCAGTGCCCAAGAGCATACAAAGGCATGATTGGGAAGTACATTTTGTACCAAGAGTTTTGAACATGTATATATCTCTTGCCCTACTCATCTCACTTATTATAACCAAGCCTAAGGATATAACCCAACAAATGACAAAGGGCTTATGTCAAAAGATGTTGATGTACTGAAAGCTTGAACCATATATCCTTTGTGATTTCAGTATGTTTGGCAATGATTATTAGAGGCCTAGCTTTTAACCCATGTGTTTACAGGATATTTGTTATCATTTCTGTGAATTATATTTTCATGTCCTTTCCCTAGGTATCAGAGGTATAGAGTTTCAGGTTGCAGTCTGGCAGCTGAAGTTAAAACTGCTCTGAAAATAACAGCTTTGGAATCTCTAATAAATAAAGTCAGTGAAGTTGGAATGCATCTTTTTTCATCTTAGGAGAAAATTTCATCTAAAATATCTCCACTGTGAATTTTCAGAAGTTTTAAAAACAATGTTATAATTTATGAATGCACTATTTTTGGCACTGAAGATGTCGCCGGGCCTATCTCAAGTTTGTGTTTATTATATAATAATTGTATATAACCATTTAATATAATTATGTATAGTTATTATTACATAACTGGTATTTCCTCTGGAAAGAAACAAATTCTACTGACAAATAGACATTATTCATATTACCTGAAAGTATGTGAACTGAGAATGATAAAGATCTGGATATACATGAAGAGTAGTTCCAATTACTAGCAGTAGCTCAAATTTGTGGAGAGATGAGCTAATATATCCAGTAAATCCCAAACACCATATCTTCAGAAGTGCTTCCAAATCAAAAAGTACTGTAAAAGCCACCTGGAGGAACAAAGAGACAGGGAAATTGGAACGTAAAACTGTAATTTATTTCAAAATGCCTCATACATTTGTTAGTGTGTAAATCTCAGCTGCTGTTATATAAAATGAAAAGCCCACAACAATCTACAATGACATGTTATAAAAAAAATGGTTTTGAAAAACACCAACTAGAACACAGAAGACCAAAAACATCTAAAGCAATCAGTAAAACGTGTTAAAATGTTAAATGTTTCTAAGTGGTATTATTTCTTTATTATTCACTATCTGATATTATTTAAAAGTCGTCATTTATTAAATTCTGTATACACAGAAAGTCTGCATTTTCCATACTTTATATTTTCTAAAGATAGTTTCTATAATGCATATGGCATATTGTAAAATGACTTGCATCTTACTAAGCATCATCAAACTAAAATAAAAAAGTGTAGATCTAATTTATGTTTTGGGCCACATAAACAAGCAAAGAAATATGGATTCTATATCAAGCATTATGTGTGTGTATATGCACACATAAATTAATATATTAATATGATTTATGCCCAGAATATTAATTAAGAAAATTAACAATGCATATTACTGTATTAATAAATTAGTATAACCATTTAATCTATCACATTAATTCTATGAATTTGCTATTACTAATACCAATATTATAAAAAGTACTCATAAACACAGCATGTTATTTTTCCTTTACTTGTCCAATGGGTAAAAAAACTCATTTTATAAAAAAGTTTGCAACTGGAATGAAAGTGTGTAATATAAAATTAACTTATAATTAAAGAGCACAAGAGTGGGTGTTGGAATTAGTCAAACATACCCTCTGAGAAGATACCAGAATATTTACTGGAAAATAGGAGTAGTGGAGAGCTCCCTTCTCTTATTCTTGGCCAACACAGAGTATCAGAAGGGATTTTTTTCTTACTCATATTACATAATAAAGCCATATGTGAAAAACCTACAGCTAACATCATATCCAAAGTTGAAAAGTGGAAAGTCTCCCCCTAAGATCAGGAACAAAACAAGGATGTCCGCTCTCACCACTTTTATTCAACATAGTACTGGAAGTCCAAGCCACAGCAATAAGGCAAGAAAAAGAAATAAAAGGCATCCAAATTGGTAAGGAAGAAGTATAAGAACTAGAACAAACAACCTTAAAATTTTTATGGAACCCAAAAAATCTTGAATAGCCAAAGCAATCTTGAAAAAGAAAAAAATAGGAGGCATCACAGTCCCAGATTATAAGATAGACTACAAAGAGGTAGTAATCAAGATAGCATCATACTGGCACAAAAATAAACACATAGATCAACAGAACAGAATAGAGAGCCCAGAAATAAACCCATGATTACATGGTCAACTAATCTATGACAAAAGAGGCAAGAATATGCAGTGGGAAAAATACAGTCTCTTTTCAACAGTCTCAATTGTGTCAGAAACTTGGATAGCTTCCATGTTGGATACATAAATATCTACGATTGTTATATCTTCTTGTTGGATTATTCCCTTTATGATTCTATAGTGTCCTTCTTTGTCTCTTGTTATAGTCTTTGTTTTAAAGTCTATTTTGTCTGATATAAGTACTGCTACCCTAGCTTTCTTTTCACTTCTATTTTCATGATAAATGCTTTTCCATCCCTTTACTTTCAACGTCCATACGTCTTTAGGTCGGAAATGAGTCTCTTATAGGCAACATACAGATGGGTCTTGCTTTTTTATCCATTCTGTCACCCTGTGTCTTTTGATTGGAACATTTAGTGTATTTACATTCAGAGTAATTATTGATAGGTATGTACTTACTGCCATTTTGTGACTTGTCTTATGGTTGTTTTTGTAGTTATTCTCTGTTCCTTTCTTCTCTTGTTATCTTCTCTCAGTTTGCTGGCTTTCTTTAGTGACATGTGTGGACTCCCTTCTCTTTATTTTTTACATAGCTATTACTGGTTTTTGGTTTTTGGTTATCATTATGTTTGTATCTAAAATCTTATGCACATAGCAGTCTATATTAAGTTGATGGTTGCTTAAGTTTGAACCCATTCTTTACTCTGCTCCCTTACACATTTTTATGTGTATGGTGTTATACTTTACATCCTTTTATTTTATGAATCCCTTGACCAATTTGTATAGATATACTTAATTTTACTGCTTTTGTTCTCCCTAATTTTTTAAAAAAGTTTTTAACATTTATTTATTTTTGAGAGACAGAGAGAGGCAGATCATGAGCAGGGGAAGGGGAGAGAGAGAGAGAGAGAGAGAGAGAGAGAGAGAGAGAGAGAATCTGAAGCAGGCTCCAGGCTATGAGCTGTTTTGTTAACACAGAGCCTGACGTGGGGCTTGAACTCATGAACTGCGAGAGCATGACCTGAGCTGAAGTCGGACCTCAGCGACTGAGCCACCCACCCAGGCACCCCTGTTCTCCCTACTTTTATTACTCCTACTTAGGGTCTTATTTTTCACTCAGAGAATCCTTTTTAACATATCTTGTAGAGCTGGTTTAGTGATCATTAATTCCTTTAATTTTTGTTTGTTTAGGAAACTCTATCTTTCCTTCTACTCTGAATGATAGGTTTATTGGATATAGTATTCTTGGCTACAGGTTTTTTCTTTCAGCACTTTAAAGCTATTAGGACACTCCCTTCTGGCTGAAAAGTTTCTGCTGAAAAATCATCTGATATCCTTATGTGGTTTCCCTTCTTTGTAATGCTTTTCTTTCACTGATTTTATAGAGTTCTTTATTTGTCACTACTTTTTTGCCATTTTAATTATTATGTGTCTTAATGTGGACCTCCTTGGTTGATTTTATTTAGGGCTCTCTACCTCCTGGATCTGTATTTCTGTTTCCTCCTCCAAATTTTCAGCTATTTTTTTCTTCAAGTAAATTTTCTGCCCCCCTTTCTCTCTCTTCTTCTGGGATCCTTATAATGCAAATGTTATTATGTTTGATGGTGTCATTGAGTTCCCTAAGTCTATTTTAATTTATTATTATTTTTTCTCTCTCCTGTTCAGCTTGATTGCTTTACACTCCTGTCTTTCAGGTCGCTGATCCATTCTTCTGCTTCCTCTAGTCTACTTATTCCATTTAGTGTATTTTTAACTTTATTTATTGAGTTTGTTATCTCTGATTGGTTCTTTTTATGTTTTCTTTCTCTTTGTTAGGGATCTCCTCACTGAAGTCTTCCATGCTTTTCTTAATTCTAGTGAGTATCTTTATGACTATAAATTCTTTATTAGACATATTACTTATCTCCATTTCATTTAACTCTCTTGCTGTAATTTTGTCCTGTTCTTTCATTTGGAACATATTCCTCTGAATCCTCATTTTGTCTAACTCTCTGGGTCTGCTTCTATGTGTTAGGAAAGTCAGCTACATCTCTCTTGGAAGTAGTGGCCTCATGAAGAGTTCCTGTAGTGCCCTGCTGTGCAATGTCCCCTGCTCACCAGAACTTGGTGCTTCAAGGGTATCTCCTATTATGTTGTGTGTGCCCTTGTGTTATGGCTGAGTCTTTTTTGCCTTCAGTCTAGTCATCTCCAATTGCTCTTTTTGCCTGTTTTGGGCAGGGTTGGGTCCCTGTGATGTTAGTGGGCTGGGCTGGGGCCGCCTTGGACTTGAGTTGAGTCAGACCAGGTTTTGCCAGAAATGCAGTAGCACCAAACTGTAGGGTCCTTCCCCTGTCTTGTACCCCTTAAAGTTTTCATTGATGGGTAGGACCAGCAGTCAGAGAGGATGTCTGCCCTTAACCCAGTGCTGGTGCCACAGTCAGACTGGTGTGTGTAGTTATCTTCCCCTCTCCCCAGGGTAGGAGTCACCTTGGGGTGGTGCTGGCCCCTGTTGGGGCTGTTTACATACTGCCAGGCTTGTGGCACTGCTTTGGTTGGGCTCCAGTCAAGAGTGTATTGAAGGGGGCAGGTCTACAAAAGAAGCATGGGTGGGGCACACTGTTAACAAATTAGGTAGAGAGTGTTGTCCCACAGGTATACAAATGCCTAAGCTAGGGGGTGGGGGAAGGAATTGGTGCCTGCCAGCTCTTTTGTTCTTGAAGTCTCCTAAAGACCCCTGCCCCTCTAGCACATGGTCTGAGATTAGTAAACAAATGTCCCTTCCATAAATCCCAGATGTTTTTCAAACTGCTGCTTCTATGCTGTATCTCCCTGGGGCTGTTTGTTGTGTTGTCCTTTTAAGGGTAGGGAGTCATTTTCCTATTGCCTTCCAGGCCCTCCCAGAGTGGGGCCTATTGACTTTTAAAGTTTCAATCCTTACACCCTACTGATTGTAAGAATTACTGAAATTAGGCCCCTCTGGTTCCCAAAGTCAAATTACAAAGATTCCTCTTCCTATGCAGGCTCCCTGTACCTGGGATGCCCGGTGTGAGGGTCTGTTACTCTTTGCTTTCCATGCCCAGGCATCCCTCCCTCCCATGGACAGTTCTCAAGGTCATTTAGCTCTTGACCATGTCTCTACCCTTCCTACTCTCTTCAATATGGCCTCTTTTTTCCATTTAGTTGTGGGGACTCTGTTCTGCCAGTCCTCAGGTTGTTTTCTGGATTATTTACACTGATGTGTGTGTCATCTAGTTGTATCTGTGGGATCAGGTGAGCCTAGGGTCCTCCTACTGTGCCATCTTACCCAGAAATCTTCAGTGTTTACTTAATTCAACATTTTCCTTACTGATTTATTGAAGGGTGGTACTTCCTTGATAAGGAATCATCAGGAAAAATGGTTAAGCACTTTGCTATTTCTAAAACAAGACTGCACTAACTATCCTTATGCAATACCAGTATTTTATTGGGCTTTTATGTCTATGAATAGATTCTCAAAGCTGGCATTGCTGGGGCAAAGGACAGGTTTGCATATTTGATATTTTAGAAAATATTAAGGGATTATTTTTAAAATGCTATAGTAAGTCTTTTGCCTTCCAGCAAGGTAGGAAAGGGTTTCTTGTCCTAAATCTGAAGAATCACCAGATGTAATCAAACTTAATCAAACCTTTGCTTATCTGTTCATATATGTATTGATCATTTGGATTTTTCTTTTTAAAACAATTTTCCTGTTCATAACCTTGCCAATTTTCTATGGTGGTGTTTTGTCTTTCTTATCAGTTTTTGGAGTTGCCGATATTAAGGACATTAATCTTTGCCCACTATATGAACTGCAAATATTTTTTCTCTAGTCATTAGTTTGATTTTTAACTCTGGTGGCATTAGTTCTACAAGCACTTTAGATTGTATATGGTCACATATATCTATATTTATCTTTTTAAATTTTTTCTTTACCTTTTAAAACAAAAATGGACTTCAGAAGGATTACTATCGAGGCTTCATATCCAAGAACACACTGTTTTCTATTCATTTGGACTGTGTTCTTTGATAAATCTGTGTTCTTAATTTCCCCCACAAAGATGTTATTGTTTGCTTGTGAAATTTATTTCTATGAATTTAATATTCCAATAACTAATTCAAATGTGGTTTTTTTTACCTTTTTTACTTTTTATTTTTTTACCATTTCCACCTAGTTGTTCCAGTGGAGAAAAAAGATACTGATTTATCTATATTGATTTTCTATACCTGCCATACTAGATTCTTCTATTAATTCTAATATTTTAAATATTATCTCCTGGATTTTACAAAAATATGTACATTTTACCTGCAAATGAAGATAAGATTTGTTTTTCAAGACTTATTCTGGAGTTTGCATTAATTCATTAGCTATAATGGTACAGCTGTACAGTTATACACTACCCAATGAAGTGGCAAAAAGAATCTATAATGTGCTCCTATTTTCAAAGAAAGTTTTCCAGCATTCATATATAATGGTTGCAGTGGGTTTTGGTAATTAATTGCTACCATGTTTAAGGACTTCCATTCACTTCCTGTTCTACTTACAGGATTTTAGCTTTTAATTCATTGAGGCAATGGGATATATCACACAAGTCCTTGATGTTGACCATTTATGTATTCCTGGAATAAATCTTAGATGGTAATGCTAACCTGCTGGACTTTATTGAATAACACTTTATTTATAATATTTGTAGCTATTGTTATATATGAAATTCGTCTATAATTTTACCTGCCTTACCATTATCAGGATTTGGTTAAGCTTATGGTAGCTTTATCAGACTTAGTGTGGAGTTTTCCATCTTTTGCATGATTGATAATTTCTTAAATAAAATAAGAATGATCTCATCTTTGAAAGTAGGTACAACCCATGGGAACTCCAACTCCATGTGAGGGCAGGCTTGTGCTGACTCATTTACAGTGAAGCTTATTCTTTTTTCTATCCATCTGGAGTCAATGTCAAGATTGAAGTTTTCCTCATCACATCCTTCTGAGGATGGACTTCATCCTTTTTTCATTGAAGCACAGACTCCATGTGTCCTATGTTATGTGGGGGTCTCTGTTCTGGCACCTCATGTTCACAGCCTCTTCTTCTACACTGGTTATAGCTCTTAAAATGGCAAGTTTTAGGTGACAAGGATATGCAAATGCCTAGAGGGTAGCCACTGGCATTAGTGTCCATCTCATGTTCCACACTCAAATCACACATAAGTTTTTGGCCTTGAGAATATTCCTTAATCTTTTGCATGTTCTGCTAAGCATTTACAATGTTTTAATATTTTAGATGTCACTTTCACTTGTTTCATAGAGACATGATTCTCAGCCACCTTTTAGGGCCACCTTGTATGTGTTTCCTATTATCAATATACTATCTGAGTTTGTGTTTAAGCTTTATTGGATTTTCTATGTCTTTTGATAAGAAAATTCAACCTGTACACATTTAATGTATCAAAATTAAACTTGGCCTTTTTCCAGTTTTTTTGTAAGTCATTGCTATTTCATCTTTTAACTTTTTCTTGTCTTTTCTGACCTGGTCAAACTGTTGCTGATTTCTTTCTCCCCATTGTTAATTTGGACATTCTACACTGCTTTTCTAATCCCACGGTTCAATTCCCAACTGTCAGAAATCAATCTATCTTTTTTATTATCGCATTAATATGAAATAATTATAAGCTCCTCTCTCTCCCACATAAATCTGCTTGCTCACCCATCCCTCACACCCCCACCCATCCACAAATTTCATAGCATGCTTCTATCACCCCACGCTCCATGGGTGTCATGCCCCTTCCTAAATCCTGCTTTTGCTGAGATTGTTTACACATTTACTTTTAGTTTCTTGAACCATCATTATTTCTTTTTTTTCCCTCAAAATTCTTATTTGGCATCTTTTTAAAAATCATCTTTCATTTGGATCTAATGCCTACCTCTTTTCTTTCCTTGTCAGCTTCTCTGATCTACCTTTCCTTTTCTATTTCTCTGATACACTTGGGATTAGCATACTTGGGAGTAGTTTGGTCAGATAAATATCACAGGTTGCATACTCTCTTAAACCTTCTCTATCCAAAATGCGTTTTTAACACGGACATGGCAATTCTGGCTGCATACAGATTCTTTCCTCTTAACGGTCTATACAAATATTGTTTCACTGCCTTCTATGTTCCAATATTATAGATGAATCATCTGATGCAGTGTATTTATCTTGTTTTCACATGTTATTTAAACTTGTTCAGAGGCTTAAAAATTTTTTTGTTTAATGTTTGCAACCAAGGAAGGTCACCAGCATATGTCTAGGAATGTTATCTTTTTTTTTTTTTTTCATTTCATCACCCTGAGATTTAGTGTCTCTTTTTGGTCTACTGATTTATGCTTTTCCTCAATTGAGGAACATTTTTCTATGTCATTTATTATTGCTTTTCTTCTATCCATTCTCTTTTTCCTCCAGGGGCTAATATATTAGTCACATTGAAGTGTCTAGTCTCTTTTGCTTTTTCCCCCTCATGATTTTTGCCATTTCCTTGATTGTTCTCCCCCACTTGATCTCCTGTATAACTCATTCTTTTTTGGGGCACCTGGGTGGCTCAATTGGTTGAGCATCAGGCTCTGGCTCAGGTTATGATCTCACGGTTCATGGGTTCAAGCCCCATGTCAGGCTCTGTGCTGAAAGGTCAGAGCCTGGAGACTGCTTTGGATTCTGTGTCTCCCTCTCTCTCTGCCCACCTCCTGCTCACATTCTGTCTCTCTCTCTCAAAAATAAATATTTAAAAAATTAAAAAAATAATTCTTTCTCAACATCAGCCACGCCCTTTTTCAGTTCATTTTTTGAAAATTTTAGCCAAAGTGTCAGAAAATTCATTTTGTGCCTCAATTGCCAGTGCTTGAAACATTTAAAAAACAAAACAAAACAAAACCCTGCTATGTTTTCCATCAATTGTACTTGATTGGGAGACTCTTGTACTGATTCATCTTGGATTTCTGAGTTTCATCTTCAGTTTCTGGGTCCCTTTTATGAGAATAATTTTTCTTTGCTTGTTCATGACTACATGTTTGGCCTTTATGCTTTCTTGAGCAATGATAAATGAGGAGTAGTAGGGGGCACTGCGGTTTTTGTGGTAAGTGACTTAACAACCCATGGCCCCTCTGATGGGCATCAAGGAGGGAGTTGCCCCATGTCAGGACTCTCATGGGCTGGTGGAATCCATTTCAAACCCCCTCTACCTGGAAGTAATACAACTTCTAGCAAGGCTCCTTTTCTGGCTCATCAAAGTCAGTGGCATTCTTCTGGCTCTCTCTGGACTACAAGTGACTACAGTGGGCAGGTATAACTTCTTCACAGGGTCAGGCCCAGGCAACAGAGGACCCAAATCTCTGAAATAAGTCCTAATAAATGGACGAGTCTTTTCCAGCCCAGGCTTGTAACAATATGAAAAAGTCCTCCAGACACTCGGGGGATCCCTGGAGAAACTGAAACACAGCCAGCGTGCAGCCTGACCTGGCTGTCGTATTAGCAGAGTGAGCAGTGACAGGCACCCACACATCCATCTCTAAGCTTCACCTGCATTTTCAGAGTTTCATTCCAAAGGAAAGAATGAAATCCATATCAAAGTGTTTTTTTTTAAAGTAGGCAACTAGTAATAAATACCTGAAATATGTCCAAATAGATAATCAAATTATATATAAACACAATTAATCACTTTAGTAACTTTGCATTTGCTATCAAAAAGACAGATGGTATGATCTCTTTAAAAGATCCTAATTCATAATTAAATATGCACCCGGATCCATTTGGATTATTATTTGCTTAGTGGGGAAACTTATATGCTTTTCAAACCTACTAAGAGCCACTAGAAAAAGATTTAGCAAATTGTTATGTGATTATATGTAAGTACTATATTCCCACTAATTTTCCTACTAGAGTTCCTGATTTCAATACTCACAGGATCAATACCTCATTTTTAACATAATTTGTTAATTATTATAATCTAACATTCTAGTTCTGAAAAACAGTAATCCCAAAGTGGTAAATTTTTGTGAAAAATATGATAAATGAAAATATATGTAACTTGTAACTATGGGTTATTCTGGTATAGGCAAGAACTACGTCAGGAACTAAAAGAGGGGTTTAGAAAAATTAAATTAGCTTACATGCTCATTGGCTATTTTAGCTAGAGGGTTTAGTGCCAAGATTTCACTTCAGAGGAATGTAACAGTTTAGTGGTATCAGAGGCAGGGGAAAGCTATAGCAACCCTTCTCAGTGGATGGCACAAGCTTGTGTTGGTGAACTGAGCCTTGACAATAGCCGGACAGGGGAGGAACTTGCCAGGGTCATGCTGTTGGCCATACAAAAGGGCTTTCTGCAGAACCCAACTACTTGGAAGAACTGCCCATAAGAATCATCTAGAAATGCGTCCAGCCTCGGACTTTCTATAAATCCCAGGCAGTCAGCACTGCAACCCATGGAAGGGTGGGCCCCCACTTGCCATTCCTGGCCGGGGGATGCACTCACTGTTGCTGTGGCGCCTCGCTCTGCAGCCCCCACATGGACAGGGCACCCTGGGACCCTTCCTCTGGCTCTCATCTTTGCAGTACATTACACAATGTGTGAGTGCTTACAAGTTGAAACTCACCTTCTTTTTTAAGAGGGAAGGTAAGACTTGTTAAGAGTGTGATAAACTCTCCATAAACATTCTTGTCAAATTACTTGAAACAACTTGGAAATAATGCATGAAGAAAACAAAATATTTCTTTCTCCTTATAATTTTTTTAAATCAGTGTTTTTCAATCTTTTTTTCTAATCACCCCCTACTCCCCAACCAGGAGTCATTTTAGATATTTTCTTCCCAATCACCACCCCATATGGAATTTTAATATCAAAGATATATATACATATATATGTATATATATATATGCATATAACATGCATATATATATATACATATATATATACACACACACATGCCATGTACCTATATCTGCTCTATAAATAGAAAATTAAGAATTTTGGGCCTCTCTAAGAACCAATTTTTACCTCTTTAGAGGTGTTTTCACCCCTGTTGAAAATGCATACTCTATAGATATATCTGGTTTGATGTCACCATGGCAGAGTTTAACTAACATTTTCAGGAATGCAGGTTATATGAGTTCTTTAAGCATCACATTCCATCACTTCTCCAAATTTTCATTTTGTAATAATACTTATGGAATTTAATATGTACTGTAACAAACCCTCTTGTCCTAATGAATATTACCAATAATGGAGTTCAGATTTAAAAATTAAAAGAGTTGTTTTAAGAAACAGTATTACATTTGTTTCCAGGAAATATTTTTTTCGGGTGAAAAGTAGGAGAAATTAATTTAAAATGCTTGTTTTCTAAAAGAAGTTGTAATTGGATTTGTGAGACTAGCAGGTAAAACAGGAAGATGACTGCCAAATTTCTGAAGCTAAGGAGAAAAGTAACCACGTGGAAAATGACATGTATAATATAAATGCAACAATAGAAATCATTTTGCCCTTTTAATTCGATGAATAATGTATGACCATTTATAGGTGACAAATTATAAATGAGCTGATGGTACCGTACAGGTCTGAGAAGATAAAATGGTAGAGATACCACCCACATATAGGAAAGATATTTGAAATATATCATCCAAGATTTCTGTTGTGGTCTCTATTTCATACTTTCAAAGAAACATAACGGATATTATGAGAAAATGAAGGCAAATTTGTCACAAAAAAGATTATAGGACAAAAATGAGAAATTCAATTCAGGTAACCTATTCTCCTAAATGAAATACAGATTAAATAACACCAAAATAAAGGATTATTTGCATCATTCTACAGGTGTCTGTAAATCACCTGCTCTTAGTCTACAGTGTTCTTTCAGTATTCTATATAATTAAAGAGCAAACTTTTGAAAAGTCACTGAATAGTAGAAAATGTCATTATTATATGATTTTTCACCTAAAAGGGTACTTACTGTCCATGTCCATTGGAAAAAAGGACCACAAAAGTTATTGCCAGCAGAAAGTTATTTAATGAAGTTTCCAAAAAGGAAATTAAACTTCACGATAATCTGAAATCATAACTGCTGTTATGGCAATGAGTTACTTTCTTAATTTGGTCATTTCTTGTGATTAATGAGCTGAAATATGAGTGTCAGATTTTGTTGGAACTAAAACAAATGGCTCTTTCATTTAATGTCATTTTAACAAATATCATAAAGCCAGATGTCCTCAGAGGGACACAGAATTACTTTTCTAGAAAGTGTGAGTCCACACTTTACAAAAGCCTTTCTGCTTCAAGCACACGGCTGTCATAGGAAAACAGAAAACCGAAGAGATATCCCGGAGTTCTAAACAAGGGAAACGTCTCTCCTGAACAGAAATGGCAACAGAGACTTCACTGCTCACTTCATTGTGCTTGCTCTCCCATCAGTTGGTGACTTTCTTAAGAGAGGAATTTTGTTAAAATTGTTAATCTTCTATGCATAACATTGTGCTGATAAATTTCTATTAATGGTACAGCCTAATGGATATGCAGATATGTTTATGTATTTTTACATAACGAGGAAAGTATTGTTCAAGTTTTATTACTTGATGAGAATATCCAATTTAAAATATAATTACGTTTATTATAAAAATGTGATTTTACATATAATATGTATTGTGTTTGGTCAGAATTAAAAATGAAAACTCTTACAGAAGAGAGTAAATTTACCTTTTTATGTTTATACATAGCCTAACAAAGAAAGAGACTTTTTTCCTATTTCTTAACTAATTTTAAATTTAGGCTAACTGGTCCAAAATAGCAAAACTGGTATCCAGCTATAGAATGGAAGCTGAGGAGCTTAATGTATGCTTAAAAGATATTTTGTAGACTGCAAGTTGACTTTCATGGGTACAATGGTTCATTTTGGATTTTGGAAATTATCCTGGATTATATGGGAACTTGAGAAATTATTTCTCTGAAAGCTCAGGGCCTTTTCTGATCTATTTTAAAAACAAACTTTCCAACACATTACATAACGCTATTGCCTTAAGTACTGGATCACTATAAGTCCATAAACTTGAATTTCTGTTATTATAGCTATTTTAAGAATCAAATGGGATAATGAATTCCTTTAAAACGGCAACATAATAGAATCTCCCTGAAAATAGCGGCTATTATTGTTGTTAGTATATTTAAATTTAACACATAAAGATGTCAGTTGACATACTGTTTCTATAGCTTAAATGAAGACTGAGACCACTGATTATTTTTGTAAATACAGTTTTGTTTTGTTTTGTTTTTCTCAGAACACTACCATTCTGAGCCCACACTCACTTTTGTACAATAATGGTAGAGTTGAGTAGTTGAGACAATGTGTGGCCTGAAAAGCCTACAGTGGTTACTATCTGGCTCTTCAAGAAAAAGTTTGCTGACCCGGACTTAAAGCCCCAACTGTCCTTGTAAACTTTTTTTAAAAAAGAGTATTTTATTAAAAAAGAAAGTAATTTTGATTAAAATAACTTATGAACACTCGTTTGAAACAAATGACTTTGATTCATGTAGAGGTTTCTGATATAAGAAGAGATCCTACAATTTGAATAAAGGCCAAACATGCTTTGGGGAAGTTCAGATACCCAAAATCAGTCAGTAGAAGTGGAACAAATTCTGAATGCTTCAAGTTCAAGAATAAAGCAATGTCTACATGGTTTTAAAGTGAACTAAGTCACCACTACCTAGTTTACCAAAATCAAATTTATTTTCAGTGGTTTGGGAAGGGGGCAACAATTTGTAGACACATAACAAACAGATTCTGCTGTAGAATCCTACCCGGCTGGGTTTTTTATTTAAAAAAAAAAATTTAATACTATATACAAAAAGCAAATGACAAGGATTTACCAATTAGACCTGGGCTCTCCCAATGCACTTAAATAGTATCAGTGAACTCTATATTAAATTATTTGAAATTTTGTTGGCATTTCATGATCATAAATTAGCTAACACACATAAATACATTAGGGAAGAGATCAAATTTATATGTGGAAAAATTAGGTAAAATTTACCAGAGGATTCTGTTCTATTCCTATGTTCCCAGGGGATGGCCTAGGTGTTTATCCTACGGGGCTGATTTAGCGACCAAGTTCCAACCCTGGGCTACACAAGAAATGTTAATGTAATCTCCAATATCCAGGACTTCTTCACCAGCAGATACAACTCACTCCAGAATGATTAGCATAGTCCCAATCACCGGTAGCCATTTCTGTTCGGATTCCCAGGTGTTTTGTCATCAGCCTTTTAACCTCTGGTTCTAAGACTATTGTGTAGTTCTTCCACCTCACTTATCTTCCTACCTCTCTCCAGCCAGAGCCTTTAATTAACCTTTGGGTCTCATTCTATGTTAAGCAATTTCTTCTACATTCTCTTATCCCCTTTCACTGAATTCACTGAATCTGCTTCCTATGTCCTTGCCTCAGCTGGTTCTGTTACAAATGTATGGCTTTCTCCACAACCCTTTCCAGAAGAGGATGCTCATGCTCCAATATCCCATACAGCCCAGGTAGGATAGCATATGGATGATGAAGAGATGCCCAATCCATTACCCTTTAACACTCCTTTGAGGTGTATTCCAACAGGTTAAGATGTCCTCTCACCTGACTCTCCCTGTGGCTGCTGTCCATTAATTTCTCCATCAGTCCCTTCTACATGCCCCTGCCTACACTCCTTCCCCAAGAACTGGTCTCACACTGAATGACTTCAATGTCATTGTGAAGATTCAGCCGACACCTTAGTTTGATAGCTCCCTGCCATCTTGCCTTAACTCCAACATTATGTTTGAGCCACTCATACCCATATAACACTCCATATTTTGTATTTAGTTTTCCAGGATTATTCTGAAATCCTAAATCTTGGATCCCACTCTATGATCACAACCATACCTTCGGGCTCTCTCAGTTCCACCAGCCTGAAAAAATTCCAAAGCTGGTTCAGGCTGAGTGTTGCCTTTCTCCCCTTTATGCAAGACCTTAAAAAGGGACAAATCTGTCTATATTGGCATCATTATGAATTTGTAGCCTCAAAATTCAGCTGGGTCTTCAGCACTGCAATTGATGTATCTTTAATTTACTTTTCTTTTTTTTGCATTCTCCACAGTATCCACTTCCTCTTTTTTTCCTTCATGACCTTCCCATTTTATAGTCTTGTTATAAGGCTGGACACAGACCTTGCTTCCTACTTCAGACAGAAGTCACTTTGTTGGGATTCCTTCAATGTTCGATCCTTGTGTTACAAATTCACCTGCAAATATTATTATTGGTCCATGTTTCCCTGTGCTTTTAATGACAATCCAATCTTTGTGTGCTGGATATGTAGCAAAATTATACCAATTTTTCAGGTGTCAGGCTGGATATCATTTCTTCATGCACCTCTGTCATTGGTACTCCACAGCATAAAACAGTTACTGCTTATTGTCTATATTTCTTGCTAAACTGTAAGCTCCATATTCCACACAGCAATTAGGCAGCATCAAACCACAGTGAAAGTTTAATACAAATGATATTTTGTTACAGGCAACAAACCTCCATGAAGAGGGAAATTCATAAGTGACTCCTTAAATGTTTCTTGATACCCAAACAGATATTACCATTCAATAGGTATACGCCATCAATTTTTTCTGAAAAGTTTACGTGTGGGGGGGATTGAATTTGTATTAACAAAATCCATTTTTAAATGTTCTGGGAGAATTCTGGTATCTTAGAGAACTCAACATATGGCAAATTGATTTTTTACATGGAAAATTCTTTTATAATAAAAATAATCAAATTACTATTTTTCTGCCTTTTAACTTTACTTTTTCATATACTGGATTTCTTGAAGTGTAGTTCAGGTGTATATAAATACCTCACTTAAAAAGACACATGGATTCTAAAGAGTTATACGTCAATCAATTTTTCCAAAAATAGGTAATCATTCAACTCTGAGATGTATTTTAGAAACAATTTTTCATAATAAAAAAGTAGTCTCTGGACATCATTAAAATGTATTAAAATATTAACAAAGTTACTCAGTCAATAAGAAGTACTATTACAGGGGCAGCTGAGTGGCTCAGTCGGTTAAGTGGCCGGCTTCAGTGCAAGTCATGATCTTGCACTTCGGTGAGTTCGAGCCCCTCATTGGGCTTTGCGCTAACAGCTCAGAGCCTGGAGCCTGCTTTGAATTCTGTGTCTTCCTCTCTCTCTGTCCCTCTCCTGCCTGCGCTCTGTCTCTCTCTCAAAAATAAATAAATATTAAAAAAAAAGAAAAGAAGTACTATTCCAAAACTCTAGTGTATGTAGTATGTAGGGTGCTAGAAAATGCTTATTTAATCACTAAACCTACCTGCTCCTGGCTTGACATCATTAGTGCAAGTGGGGACTCCTCAGTTTCTACAAAAGTTATCTGTGTTATCAGAATTTCCCTCCTGCCCTCTCCTAGGTATTGTTGAGCTGACTTGCTTATTTACAGTCTTCTGAATCTGTGCTTGCTTACACCGAGTAGGGAACAGACTAACACAACTTGAGAAAGGGAGTGACAATGAGAGGTGGATATGAAAACAGCAAGTTCCAGAGAGTAAGACACAGGGCAAAGGCGTTACCTCGGCAATGTGAAACTGTGAGCAAGATTACTCGGTCTGAGGGCAACACAAAATGAGTCAGGCAGCATGGTGACCAAAGAAACACGAAGAACACAGTGAATCAGCTTTGGCCAAAGTCAAGTAATTCACAAATGGCTTTTCCTTTTCAGATTTATAAAAAGTGCTATCTGAGATTCACCTTTACCTTGAAAAGTCATCTGCGTCCAAGTGAGCCACTTACCTCTGCGAGATAGAACTCGTCGTACTGCCTCCTGAAGCTTTCCCCTTTGTGGTAGTTGCTGGCAGCAACTATCACATCCACCGTCACCATGCTCAGAATGAACATGTGGAAAACTGATGACCGCATCATTTGCTGAGGAGGCAAAACAGATAAACTCTTAACAAGGAAAGCAACCGCTCTAGGAAGTCGCCTCAGTTTTATAGATTAGAAAATCGAGGCTCAGTGAAGTTAAATAACTTTCCCACTGTCACACAGTATTGCAGGTGGTGCCGTGATGTGGACCCAAGTCTACTGCCTACACTGAGATGAAATAATTAGGCATTCAAAGCTAATGACTGTTATGATAATGACTGTCATGAATTGAACGCTTACTATGTTCCAGGCCATACTAGAAGTGTGTTATTTACTTTATCTCTTTTGATCTCCACCATAGCCCTACACAGCAGGATATATTACTTGCTTTTCCCAGTGATTTCAGACAGAAAAAGTCATTTGTCCAAGATCACACAGCAAGTACACAGTAGAAGTGGGCTCCCTATCCAATCAAGTCTATGTAAAGTCCATTCTGGGACCCACTGCCCCCAGTGGGGTAGATGATATATGAAAGGAGAGAGTACAGGCCGAAGGCCTTGGGCAACAAAAAAGGAGAGAGAAGCTGGCCTGTGGAAAGGACCTGAGTGCAAAACAACAAACCACTAAATCCCATTCCTTGGTGCCAAATGCCAGAGACGAGCACCACCATGTGTTAAGGCCTTGTTGCTTCCTGGCATGTTAGGGACACAGATTCTTACATTCGACCCGACTTGAAAAGTCTTCAATCTTTGGAACTAAAATAACCTAACCAGAGCACAGCCTGGAGATGGGAAAGGAGAAACAGGACTCAGGACTGCTTCCTCTGAGTACTGTGAGTCCAGCTGCTGTCTTATGCATCCATATATGTGACCGTACACGGCCTTTGTCACCCTATGCTTGTCTATAAGGACATGGGCTCCCAGCCAAACTGCACACAGTGGAAATTCCACCACTTACAAGTTCTGTTGCCATTGGCAAGTTAGCTAAGCCTCTCTGTGCCTCAGTTTTATTATTAGTCAAGTGGAGATAACAGTGGCCAGTAAAAAGGTTGTTACCGTTTTAAAGGAGTCAATGTTGGTAAAGTGCTTAGAGCAAGTGCTAGCATATTATAAGTGTTCCATAAAGACTTATAATAAAAATAAATGCAGTTCTGTGAATCAGGCATTTTTCTGTCCAGGAATGGGAAATTAATTGTCTAAAGTCAAAGAATTAACTATGTTGTGTATTTGACTGAGTCCAGGACCAAGAAAGATAAACAAGAGTGATAAGATCTATTAATTTGAGAGATGTCAGAGCCACGGGAAAAGCAGATATTTCGTAAGGTTTTGTGTCCCCATGACTTTGGAGGCATTCTTACATCCATGTGACTTTGACTTTATCTTATAGGCAATACAAAATCAAATTCCAGAACTGACAACCAACATATGTAAGTGCACATCAATTTGCTTGCAGGAACTCCTGACCTTCATAACACAGATAAGCAAATCACTTGGCAAGTTTCTATTCTCACCAGTATTTTTATTGTTATTTTGTCTTTCTTGAATTGTGAGACTTAAATTCCATAACTATTATTCCTTTTCTATATTCTTTTCAACATAATGTTCTATTAAAAACATTTCAACGGATTTCTACTTTATCCGCATGACAGAAAAGCCACAACTCTCTCTTTCTATTTTCCTTAGCTATGGATTTGTGTCTTAAGTAAACTGTTATTACTGAAAGATCCAAACAAAGCTTTTAGCCATGGCTGTCAAAAAACTTTTAAATTGGTTTTGTAACTGTCACAGCTTCACTTTGGTGCTGTCATTATAATTAGGTTGTTTTTTGTCTGAGTGTCTACGTGTCCCTGTTGGTACAGAGTCATTAAAATAATCACTTACAATGGACTTTGATACACTATAATCACCATTGCTTAGCTGACTTTCTCCAAAGTAATGACTTTCAAATATTAAATAAGAATTAAGGTGATCTGTATGTGCGGTAGCTAAATCTGAGTATTAGAACCAGCGGCTCTAGCTTTGAAGTGAGGGCTGGTGACACGGTCCACTTCAGCTCAATTCAATCCAACCAGCATTTGAAACTGGCTGTCACTTTCCTTAATGCAGAGGCCTGGAAACATCACATTTAGACTCAATGCTTATATCTATAGGACACTCCAAATTTATGCTCTTCATTTTTTTTTCTTTTTTTAAAAAATATTTATTTTGGAGAGGGAGAGCACAAGTGGGGAAGAGGCAGAGAGAGAGGGGACAGAGGATCTGAAGCAGGCTCTGCACTGACAGCAGAGAGCCCGACACAGGGCTTGAACCCACAGACTGCAAGATCATGACCTGAGTCAAAGTCTGACACTTAACTACTGAGCCACCAAGGCACCCCAATTTTTTATTTTCTTATAAAAATTAACGTAAAGGGAAATGTTAAAGTTGAGTCAGAGCCACAACATATTATGTAACTTGAAATTTTTCAGAATTATTTAATATGGATGTGGGTATATATACATATATAAACACACATATACATGTGTGTATATGTTTCTATACATGTATGTATGTATTTTTATATATAATAAAAGACTCTTTGGATCATGCATACACATTCAATTTTTTAAGGTTCTCTTCAATTGCAATGTCACCTTGGTTTATATTTTTAAAAAATCATACAGGTTTTCCATATATTCTTAGCTTGGCTTTGATCCAAGAAATACAATTTCTGTATGCAACAATTGGAATTACCAAAATACAAGTAAGAGACTATAGTAAAACCGTCCCCAAGGCAGCAGTATCTGGCAGTAACACTCAGGAGTCTTACTACCCAGACTGTGGTCCCTGAACCAGGGGCTTCCTGGGAGCATATTAGAAATGCAGGTTCTCAGGCCCATCGCAGACCTGCTGAATCAGAATCTGCATTTTTAACAAGGTCGCCAATGATTAATGTGTGTATCGAAGTGTGAGAGGTTCTGTTGTAGAGGATCTCCTTGAGCAGCAGTTTAAACTGGGTGACCTATATTTTTTTTTTTTTTTTTACAAATTTACAATTTCATGACTCTAAAAAGTCTATAATCACTGATTAGAATAGAACACATACTGGCTGGAACATTATGGTAATATGTTAGGATACACCATCACATCCCCCCTCTCCAACCCCAAGATCAAAAACCAACTAAACCAGGTTCATGAAGACAAAAGTATGTGTTGACTTTTCAACGATTTGTGGGGAGTATTAAGAAGACACCATCACAGACTCATAAAGTCTAGGAATGCAAGTGGTGTCTAGAGTCTGGAAAAGGCAAGAAAGTGCTTTCTTCCTTGTATCTCCAGAAGTAATGCAGCCTTCCTGACACCTTCATTTTAGCCAGCTGAAACGTACTTTGGAGTTCTGACCTATAGAACTGTAAATAATGTGTTGGTTTAAGTCAATAAATTAGTGGTTATTTGTTACAGCAGAATAGGAATCTAATGCAAATATTGTTCATGACTTTGACATACACCAGTTCAAATTGTCTCCTATGGCATCTGATTGTAGAGAACACCAGTGCTACAAAACTCTACTGCACCAAGGAGTTGCACCCAAGGAGATATGCCAGTAGGGGTCTCTGTAAAATTCATTACTACAGATTTAAACTCATCATGGCAATCAAAGTTTACGTTTTGTTTGTAACGCGTTTCAGAAACACAGAATGAGACAATGGGTCTGCAGCAATGATACTGAGTCACGCCTCAAGTGGAAGGACAAGAAAGGTCACTTTAAATTATTAGTTCTGAGTCCTACCGTGAAAGGAATGTTCTCAAGAGACTGAAGTCTACCTCGAATATGAATAGGGATCCGCACTCAACCAACAAGATGTATTAACAAGGGCTACCATTTGGGTGCTTGGTTAGTGGCAAGTTTTGGTGCAAGCATATTGCACACCTCAATGCACTGCATGTAAAAATTTCATTTAATCCACAACCCTGTGCAGTAGGTGTTTCGTTATCCCCTTTCACATACAGAGAAAGGATAAGGGAAAGATAAGTAGGCTTCCACATTCCTAGAGGTAGAAGGTAGTCTCAGATGTTTTGAGCCCAAAGTAGGTGCTCTCTTGCCTTCTAACAGGCAGTCACAATGCCTCCGACGCGGCTCTACATACTCCAGAAGAAAGAACAGCAGCTCTCCCGCTAAGTGTTTGTGATTAAATAGAGGGAACAAGTTTGTGAACCTTATATTTGAAAGCTGAAGATGATCTGTTCCTTACAGAAGGGTGTAAGATCGCCAGTGTGGGAAAAAATGTTGGTTTTGCAGACAGGCTGAGCTGAGTTTGCATCTGGGCTCTGTGCATGAGTAAACCTCTCTGTGACTCAGTTTTCTTACATGAGAAATAGATGTCAGAGCACCTACATCTCCAGGTTATAACATGACTATAAGAGAGACTATTTAGTATAGAGTCTAGCCTGAAGCAGGCATCTTGCACTCAGGATTCTTGTTATTTGTAACTGTATTTGAAAACACTGGAAGGATCTAAAGGTAGAGATACAATTAATCGCTTGTGGTGAAAGTGAGAAGGTACAACATGAGAAATCAAGTGGGGGAGAGAACTAATCTTCAGAGGAAACATGGATGTGTATAGACTTTCGAAAAGGTCTTATGCTATCCCAGTTTTTGGCTTGACTACTTCATAGGAGCTATTTCTATTAATTTGTTCAGGAATTTTGCTTATAAAATAGTGCCATAAAGATTCTGAAGACTGTGCAGGCAAACATCCAACAAATCAAAACTGTGGCCTTTGAGGCCGCAATAAGGATAAATTAGGATAATGAATAGTACAGCTCAGAAATCAAATCTTTCTTTAAATTGCTGCTTGAGAGAATAAAATATACTACTTGGTAAACACATTTCAGGCACTGAACATTGCATCAGCCATGTACTAAAAACTGTGTTTTAATTAGATTTCAAAGTAAACATATTTGGAGAACAATGCAATTACCAGATGAAATTCTCAGAAACCATCCTGCATATGCAGCCATGAGCATATGAACAAGAACATAACGTAAAAGACCAAGTGCATAATACATCTCTCCTGTGCGTGCGGTACATTTTTTGCTTCCTGTATTTAGAAGACATCTGGATATATGTTACTTCTATCATCAATATACAAAATAATGCTGTCCGATATAAAGAATTTGTATTAAAAAAGCAAATATATTTATATCAAGACTGAAAACAGACCCAGCAGATGTCCTTAGAAACTCTGCCTTTCCCATCTGCCTGCCCCTGGCATGTCCCTGGAGAGCCAGATGATAGAAGGAAATCCACTAGTGACTTCTCTCAAAGGTACTAAACATCTGTGATACCTGTGAATACAGGTCAAGTCCTGACTGGGCTGCTTTCTTTCCTGGACAGTAAGCTGGGTAAGAGAAGCTCAAATATGGAAGCCAAATTGTGGAAAGAAGGAAGAGTTTAGTTTTCATCTCTTGGCCAGCATGAGTATAGCTTTCCCTCTACTCTGTAAGAGTAAGGTTAGATGTTAAATCACTAATTGCCACACAAATATCTATTACTGTAACTGACATTTTTCAAATGCCAACTCCAGGCTGTATAACCCAAACCAGATTTTGACGAGAACAAATACATGCCCAGTAGAAAAGGAATGCCACTAAGAGGAACTATAATGCTAAGCCAGTGACTGAAATTTCTTTTCGCCTGTGTGGCAAAGCCTGAAGTTGAACCTACCTCCTGCATCCACAGCCTTGGTAGCGCCCTCCCACTCTGACTCTGGACTTAGGCATGTGACTTGGTTTATTAGTAGGACAACAGCAAAGGTGACATGAACAGAGACTTAGAAAATAGCTGTGGGTTGAGACTTACTCTCGCAGCTCCTCACGCTCTCCAGGCAGGCCTGTTGCATGGTGGTCATGGGCCCTGTCTTCCCCTTTGCCCCAAAAGTCTCCTGCGCCCCAGAAGCAGAGATGCTAGCTCATGAGTTAGCTGGGGGTGCTGGCTGACTGCAGACACAAGATGAGCCTGGCTTTGACCAGCCGAGAGCTCAGACTAGCAGCTGAGCCACAAATTTGTGAGCAAAAATTAGTGTCTGTTTTATAAGCCATTAAGTTTTAGGGGTGGCTTGTTGTTTAGCAAAAGCCAACTAATACACCCATCAGGCCTGTTGCCTCAGGCACAGAGCTAGTGACATTACTTAGTCTATTAGCATCGAAGTGGGGCCAATACGAGTGGTTCTCATTGCTGGAATAGAAATGTGTCATTTTGAAAAGGGCAATCAAGAAAGCGTGTGGCTTCTTCAAACTCTCTCTGTCTTCCCCCCTATAGTGACCTTGGAAACTAGGTGCTTCAGATGGGATTACCAAAAATTTTACCATATATATATGTATTTATATACCACATATATATAATATATATATATATATATATATCAATGTCATGTTGTTAATTTGAAATTGGACATAGTGGGAACAGGTAACACCATGGAAACTAGCGAATGCTACCAATCCGGACTCTCCCACTTCAAGATGGCTGTTAAACATTTTAAACATTTGCAAGCATACCACTGCCCCTACACCAAGCTGCCCGAGCCCTCTGGCACCTCCTCATTGCTCTAGGCTGGAAGGGATATATATTGTGTCATTTTGATACTTAGAGACCCAGCATGACCCATAATGCCAAGGGCACTCACATATACCCTCTCACTCTTGATCCTATTAAGATGTGTCAATGCAAGGTAAGTAAAACAAATTAGGACACTTAAGTTCAAGTAATATAATCTTGTTTCAAGTAATACAATTGTCTATTTGCATATTCCAAGGAGCTGCACCATTCTCTCCTGGGCACAACAGGACCCGGGGTAATGACCGGCTGGGGAGGTACCGCACATATTCCAGCAATAGCCTCCATCAGTGATGGTCACCTGGGCCATTCCTTCCTCACAGTCCTCTGATTCTGACTCGCAGCCAATTGTAAGTGCAATGCCAGAGTGCAGAAACTAACATTTTCTAATTTCTCACGAGTGCTACACAGGCCATATAGTTACTACACAAGTCTCACCAGATGTGACAAAAGGTGCTTAGCCATCAGTAGGGTTGTGAATTTCTCTTTGTCTTCATGAGTACTCTAGTGAGAAGTTAGGAAGGTCCACAACAGGGCCGCTAGATAGGGGACACTTAAACTATGTCAATTTTAAGTTCTTTGGGCACTTTCATTGACATTCCCATAGCTAATTAAAATGTCTATATGTAGAATCACTTGAAATTTACTTGTGTATGTTTACTTTTATTTTTAGTATTAAATGGTGGGTAAATGAACATAAAACTTTTGTTTTAAATTCAAAATGGAAACCACAAGGGGCTCCTGGGTGGCTCAGTTGGTTAAGCGTCTGACTTTGGCTCAGGTCATGATCTCGCGGTCCGTGAGTTCGAACCCCTCATCGGGCTCTGTGCTGACAGCTCAGAGCCTGGAGCCTGTTTCAGATTCTTTGTCTCCCTCTCTCTCTGACCCTCTCTCGTTCAAGCTCTGTCTCTCTCTGTCTCAAAAATAAAAATAAACGTTAAAAAAAATGGAAACCACAAATTCAACAATGAATTTAAATAGTGGTCATGTTAAATAAACTGCAGATTTAACACAGTGAAGGGCTTAGGTTGGTACATTTGATGAATGCAGAATTAAACAAATATTTTTGAGCTATATAGTATCTTGAAGTGGGAGATTCATTTTGAGATATCTAAATTATTTAGGGAAGAGAGCAAAACAAATTTGAGGGATTGAAAAAATACTAAAGAATTATACCAACTATGAAATGACAAGTTTTTTTTACTCTGTCCAAACCTGTCGCCAGCTGTAGGGTAAAGAAGGATCACGGGGCTCCTTCAAACCCTTCAACTGCACTCATTGTGCTGAACACTGAGAAAATGCATAGCAATTTAAAATCCCAACTGAAGACCTTATGGACAGGACTGGACGGTTGCTTATTTAACCCCAGAAATCAAGACTCAGAAGAAGAACAACGTATCCTTCATTTCTTCTAAAAGTAACAATGTAACAAATATATGATGGAAAATTGTCTCTAAAGACTGTATTATGAATGCCTGGCATAAGTTAGTAAAGGTCTCCCAATTAATATAAATGTAAATACTGAAGAATCATGGGACTTATTCAAACTGGAAGATGAAAATATACAACAATATAGGAATTTAGTTTGGAATAATCTGAAACACAAATAATTTTAAAGATGTTTTGAATATTTCTTTCTTCCAGTGAGGCTCAAAAATCAAAGAGGCAAAACCATTTGGTCAACAGAAGGTAAATAAGTAAAAATAGTATTAATGATTTTATCTTATTTTTTATTATGTCTGGTCTCTATTCTGGATATGATTATTATTTGAAGTACATCTATAGTCTATTTATGTATGTAAATATTAGGATATCTACTTAAATATATATAAAATATTTAGAATTGAAAATCTGCACAATTGCCTCCCCTCTTTAGTTAATTTGGCTATAACTGATTTCAAGACTATAATCAGACTCTCAATTAAATTCTTTAAATGTTTTATTTATTTTGAGAGAGAGAAGGAGAGGGAGCAAGCAGCAGAAGGGCAGAGAGAGTGGGAGGGGGAATCATAGGCAGGTCACACACTGTCAATGCAGAGCCTGATGCAGGGCTTGGTCCCACGAACCATGAGATCATGACCTGAGCCGAGATCAAGAGTCTTAACCCAATGGGCCACTCAGGCACCCCTCTCTCAATTAACTTCTGAGCTACCTTCTTTTACCTTTTGTTTGTGCTGTTTTGCCTTTAGCTATTTTATTCTCCCTATTTTAATTCTCATTCCAGGTTCTCAAAGAATAATTTTTTATTCCCTTCTTTCTCCCAAAACTTGCCTTCCAAGCCCGGTGTTTTATGTTCTCCTGTTAGAACTGAAGGTGATCCTGTGTGTGCACATGCCAGGATTTGGGAGAGATGTCACTGGCATCTGCCTAACGGGGGAGTAAGAATATGTAAGGCCGTGTAGCTCTGTGCATGAAAGCACCTCTATTTGTACACTCACATATAATCCCCCAAATATGTGCCTAACACTTATCATGTGAGAGCTGTGCTGGAGGAAGCTGGAAGTCGAGAAGAAAGTGACCAAACTTTAATTGAGGAGTCAGAGATCACTGCATTGAGGAAGTCTTGTTTGACCTGATTTTGAAGGTAGGGGCATTCGATTGGGGTGGAGGGGATGATTCAAAGAAATTCAAAAGACGGAATTAATGATAGATTGAAGATAAGTTGGATTTGGGGAGGATGATGAGGGTGCATCACAAGTTCTGGAGATGCAAGAAAAGTCCTGCTTATAGGTGGGAATGGGGCAGGGCGTGGTGTGTTTGGTTTTTCAAAATGAGAGGGGTAATGTGCTCATGAGAATAAGCAGGGGCATGTCCATTGGGCTCTCAGAGTTCACTCCTAAGATGCAGACACCGGGCTGGAGCAAGGCTGTGAAGGCACTGGCTTGCAGGTGTGCATGAGAACAGGCTGCCCGGAAGTGCACAGAGCGTGCTCACAGCAATGACAGTCATTTCTACGACCTTGTGACCACAGCATCCCACACACTGGCTAGGCACTTTACGTACGACATTTGTAATTCTTATAAAACCCTCAGAGCTGGTATTAGCCCCATTTTTCAGGTCAGGGAGTGAAGGCTCCGGGAGATGCAGTAAACTGCCCCAGGTTCCCCCCGGGCCCGTCTCAGCAGGACACACTGTCTTGTCACCTTGGTCTATAAGTAGAGCAGAGGTTTGCTTGTGGATGGAAGCTACATTCTCCTGGGTTCAATCATTCTTGAGATTGTCTGCCAGTTTCCGGGAAGGTTCATTAAGAAGACAGACATCTGAGAAGTGCCTAGGATGTCACTTCATCACTTGAAATACACACATCACATGGTCTACCCTCTCCCCCCACACTCTCTGCCTTCAATGGAAATTTTCTCAAAAAGCATTAAAACACTAGAGTAATAATTTTGCCACCATTTGACCTACTTATGGTAAGACCTATTATCTCTGTTCTTTACGGATGGAGGCACACGATGCTACCAGAGAGAAAGTGAGCTTGAGCATGTCAGGTCTCATGCATACTTTCATGTTCTTGTCAGTGACTTCCTTCATGGGAATAGATCACTGGGTGTGTTTTGGAAGATGGCTCAACTGTGCAGCCACATCTGTCAAATTGTCAGGAGATGAAAACCCCTACCTGAGAGGCAGGGGAAAAATGGCTTGTCAGTGCAGAAGCTGAGGACTGAGGCTCCAATTTAACAGAACTTTTAATCATGCGTTATAGTGACCCCTTCATGCAGCTGTTGCCTATGCTAGAATGGAATTTAAACAGCTAAGCGACTGGCTGATGTTAAAAGGGTCTATTAAAAGTTTTCACTTTTCTGAGATGCACCATTAAGGACACACTGAAGAAACTTTCTAAATGGTTTTAGTAATAACCACGTAATGAAACTGCACTATTGCCTGAAGAGGGTGAGAGGTGTGCATTCACAGGCAAGCCCTAATATTTTAGCTGTATCTTTCTAACATTTCAATGTCTTCTCAGAAGTGATGCAGAATTGCACAGAATTCCTGGGAATCATTTGAAAAAAAAAAAGCAACAAACAAATGGGCATATCTACCAGATGAATAAGAAATCAACACAAAATATTAGTAGCCTATGACTATATATAAAAAACGCTCTGGGCACCTGGGTGGCTCAGTTGGTTAGGCGTCCGGCTTGTGTTCAGGTCATGATCTCGCAATTCCTGGGCTCGAGCTCCACGTTGGGCTCTGTGCTGACAGCTCAGAGCCTGGAGTCTGCTTTGGATTCTGTGTCTCTTTCTCCCTCTCTGCCCCTCCCCTGCTCATGCTCTGTCCCTCTCTTTCTCAAAAATTAATACACATTAGGGGCGCCTGGGTGGCGCAGTCGGTTAAGCGTCCGACTTCAGCCAGGTCATGATCTCGCGGTCCGGGAGTTCGAGCCCCGCGTCAGGCTCTGGGCTGATGGCTCAGAGCCTGGAGCCTGTTTCCGATTCTGTGTCTCCCTCTCTCTCTGCCCCTCCCCCGTTCATGCTCTGTCTCTCTCTGTCCCCAAAAAAATAAACGTTGAAAAAAAAATTTTTTTTAAAAATTAATACACATTAAAAAATTGTAAAAAATGCTCAACATTCACAGGCTGTAATTAGGGAGATCTAAATTTAATGTTCTATCTTCACACCATCAGGTGTAAAAGTCCAGTAACATCAATTGTAGACAAGGATGCGAAATGAGATTTCTGACAAGTTGCTGATAGGAGTAAAAAGTGGCACTGGAATCCAGGGGGCCATGAGGCAATATCTCATAAAGCCTAAGGTTCTTCCTTTACTCCAGCAACTGCTCTCCTAACTATGTACACTCAGATACTTCTCACCTATGTGCACAAAAAGTCATAGATAGGCAGTGAACTAGAATGTGTGCAAGAGAAAAACAGTGAAAAATGTCCATCAATAGGAGAATGAATGAATGGATGAACAAATTGCAGTGTATTTTTATAGCAGGATAATTCCCCATGTGAAAATGAAGTGGTTAAAAATATGACATAGATTGTGCAGGGCAAAGTCCCTGGTCAGCAACCAGCTATGTGGCTTGCACCAAATGACTTAAGCTTTCTGCACCTCGATGTCATTTGTTCAATAGATGTCATGATAGTACCTACCTCTGTGGCATTGTTTTGAGCATGAAATAATTTCACGCCTCAAACACACAGCATGGCTGACACATAGGGAGTGGTCCATAAACGAGAGTTGTTATTATTTCTAATGGTGGATACTTAACTATTCTTCCTATCTGTGTTTTTATATGACTTCATAATAATTTTTATGCAAGGAAGTGATTGAGTATGGTATTACGAAATGGTTCCAATTCACAAATTATTCACTTGCAAATACATGGAACCCAGGTGGTGTTTCTTCAAAGAAACTATCTTATACAGAGTGATTTGAACATCAGGTCAGACCGTTAACAATCTATTTAGCCCTTAAATTACTTCTCAAATCCTGTGAGGCTTAAAAGTTTACTAGTGAAACTACCTCTGGGTAATACTACCAGGTAGGTAAACTACCTCTGAGGTCAAGTCCTACTACTCACATGGCCAAAAAGACAGGTCCCTTCTCCACCAGCTCCATGAAGCTCACGGTGGTAATGAGTAGTGGCTCTTGTAGGTGGAGGTGAGACAAGGTTTTCAGAGGGAATGAAGGAGGGAAAATTACTTTGGGTTCCTACTGTGGGAAAACTTGGCTTAAGTGGACTTGCTGCTTTCATTCCATTCCCATGACCTACTGCCTCTGGCCAATTGCCCATTTTGGGTGGCCAACTAGGAAACGAAGGTCTCCCTGCTTCATGTTCATCTTTGGATGTTTTCCAGTGAGTCTCTTCAGGGCTCTTGAGTGAGAAGTCACCAAACTCAGCTGTAAGCAGCCAAATTTTGGCACTGTGCAAGAAACAGAATAAAACCAGTCTTCGGGGAGAAAACAGGCAGGATGCACAGACAGAAGCAAAGATGCAAAACTGTGTGGCCTCCAACAGAGAGTGAGAGAAAGACAAAGAAAGCACAGCTGCCTGGGGGGCCTGATTATATGCAAATGCCCCCTGTGAGCATCACGTCTGTTCCTTGCAACTAAACAATTCTTGAGTAGGACATAAATAGTCACTTAATCCTCATGACTGAGGAAGGAGACACTATCCCTATTTTATAGAAATATGCCCCAGGTCATACTAATAAATAGCATAGCTGAAATAGGTCTGTCTCCAGAGCCTACTCTCTAAGAGGTATAACAGGGTGATTTGTTCTCCTTTAGGAACAAGGCTGTACTGGGTATTGCTTCATGGATTACCTGGGAAGGCAGGTGTGAGAGGGAAGGGAGTCAGGAGCCATGTGCTGGAGACAGGTGTAGCACAAAAAGAAAAGGAAACCAGGTCTAAGTCTTGGCTCATCCTTATTCTCAGGCTTTTCCTTGTCATTTCCAGCCATCTTGTTCCCATCATAAGAACCAATAGCAGGAAGATGTGGGACCTCAGATGACGAGCAAGGCAGCAGTGCCCAGGGAAGTAGAGAAAGAAGCAGAAAGACATTCCAGGCAGCACCAGGGTGCAGAGAGGGAGTGTTTCAGGGGCTAAAGGAGGTTCGCTTATTTGTCCTTCACTTAGGAACGAATTTATAAGGAATTTGAGGTTTCCTATGGCTAAGTTCCTTATTAAACCTGGTATGAATTTCATTAATAAGTGGCTAAAAATGAAAAATGTCCTAGGAAAATTAAGTTAATTAAGTTAGCACTAAGTTAATCCATTGAAAATTTCAACAAGTGTTATCACAGAGCTCACCACACATAACCTAGCAGGTTTTGCTCTGAACTTGTGGTTTTGCAATTAAATTTAAGAGCATATATGCATTTTCGTTTATTATAAAAACAGAAAAGACCACCCTAAGGGTGCCAAATTGAATCCTTTCCCTGTATGCCTGGATATGACTCTCATTATGGTTATAATTATAGCTACGATTACACTTAAAATTTGTGTCTCACAACACAGAGTGGAATTTCTAAGTTTCTAATTGCAGATCAAAGGTGCCTATTTTTTTCCTCTACAACTGGCTCTTTAAAGCCCATTATTCTTTAGAAGAGTAAGAAGAACTCTGAGTTTCCTAACTCATTTGAAAGCACCATAATCAATATATGGAAAGAGGAAGCAGGGATACCATAATGATTGCAATGAATATGAGGTAAAATATGTATGTGTGTACATAGTAATGTAGGAAAACAATAAAAAAAAACCCTGTTCCTATTGCTCAGATCCCATCACTGCTCAATGGAATATATAAAATCTTAATAGATTTATTTCTGCAATGTAAAAACAAATGTATGTATAGATATACAGATGCATATATTGTATGCATATATATGCATGCATGCAGGTATATACACATATTATGTTGTATGTATATACATATACATAAATACGCACATATTTTTTTACATTGCAGGAATACATATGCACATATACACACACATATATCTTTTAGATACATACATACATACATACATACAAAGAGACAAACTATTACACATCAAACACCCAGAATCACAGAAGGATCAGTCTACTATGTATTTAGTTGAACAGTAGTAGGGAAGATTAAGCCAAATCAATCAATCTTATTTTATTAAATTATTTAATTACTTATGGTTAGCAGGAAATACACGTAGATGTTCATACCAATAAAGTAGACTAGCATATGGAAAACAGAATAGAAAATAAAAATATAGGGAATAATACCAATGAAGAAAGTAGGCAAACCCAAAGCTATGTCACAGGAAACAAGGACGGATATGGTTTTTAAATGTCCTTCACTTATAAAGGCATTCAAGTCAGTCCCCATTTACATTGTAGGTGGTTTTAAAATTTTGAATATTTGAAAACAGAATTTATGGAAAGGCTGTTTAGGAGTAATTGAAATTTATGCATTACTTACTATTATGCCATCTATGTGAACTAAAATCCTATTGCTATAACTTATTTCACTAGTTATCTATTTTATCAAAGCAGTAGGATATATGGGTTTCTGGGTAAAATATTTTGTGTTTTGAACTTGGAATCAGGGGCACCTGGGTGACTCCGTTGGTTAAACACCTGACTCTTGATTTTGTCTCAGGTCATGATCTCGCGGTTCCTGAGTTTGAGCCCCACATCAGGCTCGGGCTGACAGTGCAGAGCCTGCCTGAGATTCAGTCTTTCTCTATCTCTCTGTGCCCCTTCCCTGCTTGCTTGCTCTCTCTCTCTATCTCTCAAAATAAACAAATAAACATTCCAAAAAAAAACCTGGAGTCAAAGTTTAAAACAAAGTTCCACCCGCAGGACAAAATCCATGGTTTCTTCAATACTCAAATAGGAACTCTGGGCAACCAGTCTGCCATCTCTCAAATACTTATCCACACCTAATTTTTCTGATTTATTTTAATGATGGCCAAATTACTAACTCAAATTAATTACAGCTGTTCATATTTTTTATTCCAATAAATTCTACTTTTTTGTTAAGATAGGAATGGTTTTGGTTTTTTACAACTATGTTATTCCTGAGTAAGAGTACATTTCTTTTCTTTTTGTTTTTGTTTTTGGTTTTGGTTTTTTTGTTTGTTTGTTTTGACTTACATCCAAGTTAGTTAGCATGTAATGCTATAATGATTTCAGGAGTAGATTCCAGTGATTCATCTCCTACGTATAACACCCAGTGCTCATCCCAACAAGGAGACTACATTTCTAATCTTATACCCATTTATTTCACATGCTGAAGAAGATAAAAACTCCTGAAAGCTGTAGGAAATAATCAAAGTCATGGCTAGGTCCTGCTGACTGCCACCATGTTTGAGAAGAGACACACTGGCAAAAGCATCCAACATTATCCAACTTTGAAAGATGCCTTCAACCAACTCCCAAAGTATTGTTTGTTTTACACTTAAAAATAAATTATTGTATAGAAATAATGTTATTGGCATCATCCACTCAATTTCTGGTTCCTAGAAATAAGACCAAGAGAACAAATAGAGCTTCTTGTAGGTGAGAAGTCAAATGAATACTTGCACAAGCCAAGTATTAATGGCTTATTAATGGCATTAGTCATTAATAAAAAGCCAATGAGTATTTCATGGCCATTTTATTTTAAATATTTTTTTCTTTACTTGATTCTTTTCTTTCTCTTTTAATTAAATGATGAATGGTTAATCTATTTTCCACCCAGACCCATTGATCCCTTGGCTATCCCACTTTTCATTTGTACTCTTTCAGGTACACTCTTCTGGAAAGCTTGATTTTGGACCAAACATGTAAAGCTGAGCTCAGTGGAACTTTCTTCATATTGGAATGTCAGAATTTATTCACCTTCACTTCAAACCATATGTGTCATTATTCATAAAACCTATCAAACATGCCACCATATTCACAAAGATGTCTAATATGCAGGTCTCTTGGATCCAACATCGACATACTTCTAGCCTAACATTTACCCACCCCTTCACTGACCTTTATTTTCCTATATCCATGCACAGTGCTGTTCTTTCATTACACTCTCCTGGCCATTTATCTCTTGCCATCTCAAATTTCTGTGATAAGGAGGCTAATAACTTGCTTTCTCAATCCAGACTGCAACCTTGACGCATCTACTCAACAAGCATTTAATACATTTTAAGCAGCGTATTCAGGGCCCCTGTAAGACTTTGATTTGGTACTCATGGTTGGCCTGATAGTTTATTTCTATTACAAACTTACATTTCCTTGGCATATTTTTCTCCACTGGATACAGCATGGAGCTAGGAGCCAGAAGACCCAGGAGCTAGGAGCCAGAAGACCCAGGTGTACCCAGGGCCTCTCCGTTTGGTAGAGGTGCAAGTTTAGGAGCTCACCCAGGCCCTCTGGGTCCTCACATCCTCATCTACAAAGGCTGAGGGAGCATGGCAGTCTTTTTCCATCACTGGGCTATACCGAGTGAGGGCCTTCCTTGACCTCTCAGAGGAGGAGTGAGGACTCCAAAATGTAGATTGCCATAGCATCCTGCTTTACTTCTTTAAAATCCTCATTGCTCATGAGAAAGAATGAACTATGGCCCTTTGTAGCAACGTGGATGGAACTGGAGAGTGTGATGCTAAGTGAAATAAGCCATACAGAGAAAGACAGATACCATATGGTTTCACTCTTTTGTGGATCCTGAGAAACTTAACAGAAGACCATGGGGGAGGGGAAGGAAAAAAAAAAGAGGTTAGAGTGGGAGAGAGCCAAAGCATAAGAGACTCTTAAAAACTGAGAACAAACTGAGGGTTGATGGGGGGTGGGAGGGAGCCGGGAGGGTGGGTGGTGGGTAGTGAGGAGGGCACCTTTTGGGATGAGCACTGGGTGTCGTATGGAAACCAATTTGACAATAAATTTCATATATTGAAAAATAAATAAATAAAATCCTCATTGCTCTTGTAATTGCTCTTTAGACGCTGGTTTTTCTCCACCCACCCGGAAGTAATCTCCAGGAAAGCAGGACTATCTTAGTGCCACTAATTATCAGCTGATGACTGATTACTGAGTAACTTTTTAGGCAAGAAGCTACCACTACCATGCTGTCATTGCCATTACTGTCAGTAGCAATGGCAGTACCAGACACAGTCGTAGGAGTTAAATTATTAGCACCATCCAATATACAACAGAAAGAAGCCACAAAATAATATTAGGTCTTATCAATACTCCTTACAAATGTTTCCTCTTTTCCTCTTCATTCTTTTAACTGATAGAAACAAATAACTATATGGTTAAACGCCACAGCAATGGTCCAAAGTACAATACTTTGCTTATGTTATGTATCAATCTTTGAAATGTATCAATCTCTAATCCCCACCTAGAGTATGATCCAAAAGAAAGAAAAGCGTGTTCTTATCCTGAAGCAGATGAAAAACCCTTCCCCGATTTATGGGGACGGATGTAAAGAACTACAAAAGCAGCCCCTTGTAAGAAAAGGATTTGTAACTGAAAACAAAAGACAGTGAAGAGAATCAAATTCCACAGGAGGAAGAATCAATTCCCTCTCCCGGGATGATGTGGCTTGACTCTTCACCCTTAAAGAGTAAGGAAATGGACTAAGTGAAAATGCAGTGGGGTGGTAAGGATGCCACTTTTGGAAAGGTGATATGTTTTGAACACGAATTACTGATATTTGGAGGGAGAGAAGGAGAACAAAGCAAGAGAAGATGCCAGGGCAGTCCACCAAGGAAAAGGAGTTTATTGGGCTTTATGAAGAGATCAGTGTAGAGGATAAGTCCAAAACATCCACAGACCAGAAACCCGATGGGACGTCCCCTGATGGCTTCCCAAGGCCCTAGGATCCACCTGCCATCCCAAAGCCTTGTCTGCAGCAGGTGCAGTTTGTTAAGGAAGCACCTTTATTATGTCCCATTGCTCGGACAGCTTGCAGATGCAGAATAAGCTACCTATTAAAAATATTCCTTCCCAGTTCCTTGGGAAGGTACTCAGTTAAGTGGATTGTGATTGTGACCGCCCTCATGTAAACAATTCAGGCCTTTGTAGAAGAATATTTTTACATCATTTAATATGACAACAGAATATTTCACTGATTTAATACTGTTGGAATGCTAGCACTACCTGTGTGCATTCATTTGCTTGAAATTTACCAAATCCTTGCTGTGTATCTTCGGAAAAAAATAGGTAGATCCTGGGAAAATACTGCCCAGGATGGAGCAAAATACTGTCCCTGACTCCAGGACCATAAATTTGGACAGACATAGAGTTCGGAGAGCCGGGGATTTCCTTGGATAAAAGTCAAAGAACTCTGCTGTATGAGTTTAAAAATGGTATTTACTGCACCTGGAGGCAGGCTGGGGCGCGTCCCTGGGGCTTGTTGACATCCACGGCTACCAGCTGCCATCCACCAGCAGCGTCTTCATGGAACATCTTCAAGACAAAGAAGGAGATGAGTCAGAGACACTTAATATGGAACATCGAGAACTCCTACTTTATGTCTCCAGCGCTTACATATTTTATGTTATCAAAGATGTGTCTTTTTATGGATTTATATTTAGAACATGAGTCATTCCAATTATGTTCATTTGAACACTGAAAACTTAAGTGAATAATAATCATAATGAGAATGATGGTAATCGCTGGCCTGAATTTATTGAGCCCTTGCTATGCATCAGGTCCTTTCTGCTTTATACATCCTTGGCATATAATTGCCCAAATATTCTTCTTGACTAGACTTTAAAGTAGGCATTTTATCCCATTAGATTGGTTATCAATTATTACATATTAGCCCTGGAAGAAAATGAAAATGAGAATTCCCAAGCATTATGTCCGGTGTGATTTTTACTAGGAGTTGTAAATTTTTATCTTTATTTAGTGGACATTTCTCACTGAGCCAACAGAAAAATATTCTCTGGATAAATAATATAAGAAGCATGCATGTGGCACAGGGAATAAGGCTGGTGTTATTTTAATGGTAGGAGACTGACATATCACTTAGACTCTGTGAAATTATTTTAACTAGGCCAAATTAATCTGCTCAGCAGAATTTTATGTACATATTTATGAAGGGAAAAGTAGTTTCTTTTGCCTTAAAATACATAAGTGATGAAATCCAGAATGGTACAGGATACAAAAATCTGATATTTATTGGATTGGATATCTGGATTGTTGGCTGCCTAGTTTATTATCTTACTGCACATTCTAGTACCTCAAAAATTAGTCATCCATCAATATTACAGCCAGTGGGAAGACACTGCCCACTATTTCCCCACTAGTATATTTTCTTTCCAATTCCTTATGGGTTTGTGTGTAGCGGGAGGGGTGTGGTTGGCAGTGAGGTAAGTTGGGATTAACGATTTTTATTTTTCTAAGACACTAACTATAAGCTAGTTTTTTTTTTCCTGCCCAAGGCCATAGTTTCACACATGTAAGTAGACATTTCCTTTGCCATACTTATTCATGTCCTTGTGTTAGTCTGTGTTCAAAAGGGTAATTATCGATGGAAATATTAGCCTATGCAAAGATCCTATACCTAAGATTCCTGGGAGCAGATCATTTGCAGAAAGACAACTTTCCCTCTATAAAATAAGTGACATAGTCAGGGACAAGTGCCAAAATTCACAGACCATATATGTATTTACCAGAAAACAGTTTTTCTAGGGGTGCCTGGGTGGTTCAGTTGGTTAAGCGTCCAACTTGGGCTCAGGTCCTGATCTCACGGTACATGGGTTCAAGCCCCACATCAGGGTCTGTGCTGACAGCTTGGAGCCTGGAGCCTGTTTTGAATTCTGTGTCTCCTTCTTTCTCTTCCCCTTCCCCGCTCACACTCTGTCTCTCTCCCTCTCTCTTAAAAATAGATAAACATTAAAAATATTTTTTAAAAAAAGAAAACTTTTTTTAATCGTTGAATTGACAATTCTCTACAATGCCAACCTGCAACTCAGGAAAACGGTGTATCAGTTGTTTATGTCCTAGAATCAATACTTTTCAAAGACTGCATGGGGGGCTTTTTGCCAAGTATGCTACTTATTTTGAACTTCAAAACATATACAGAGAGCACCTTTCGTAGGACATCCTACAAAATATTGTTCCACATATGCTCAATTTAATTATCCCTTGAAACAGTACCCTGATTTATTTTTACATTATGCTATGTTCACCCCAAGGATAGCTACCATCTGTCTATATACCACATGTGTATTTTTAAGTGACAAGATGGGGGTGCACATTTACCCAAAGATTCTTTGATCAAAGATGGAAGTTACAAATTACTTTGCTCAGGTGTCCGTGTACAGGATTCTGATTCCCTTTAGAATGAATTTTGAAAGGTATTCTTAGTGGTAGAAGCAAGCACATCCCCATGAATAGGCTCATTCTGAGACTACATACATTGGTTGAAATGCAAACCTTTTACGGTGTCTTTTAAAGTTCCCGTCAAAATTCTGGGTGTCTCCTTTTAAGGAGAAAAGACAAAAGCAATCCTGTCAGTCACTAGCTAAAAATCTTCTGTATGTGCAGCCTACGGTCTCTTATCATGACACAAAGGATCCCTGGGGCATAGATTTGCTTTGATCAGTAGCAGACTAGTTTTCTCTGTTAAATTATTTTTTTTCCAGCTGACCAAAATCAAATGAATCAATTTAATTGTTAGTAAAAGTGTTCTCTCAAGGTCACCCCTTTGTATAAAAGGAAGTGAAGGAAATTCAGACATGTCCAAGGTTCCATTTGTCTTTAGTCCCCTGAATTATAAAACAACATTTAGATTGGTTAATGTGACAGCTATGTGAGGTAGACAACAGGACATCCCAAGCCAGGAACCCTCAGGGCTCGAGTCCTGAGCTGCCAGTAGTCCCTCCATATCCCTCAGTATGACCCTAGGGAACTATAATTTGTACATAAAGGTTAGGTACACGTTAATTGCCAGAGCCTAGCTCGAGTGTTTTTTGAGCACACATAACACAAATGTAGCCTTGTGTGGCCTTCAAGCTTAACAGTTTCGTTCTCCTCCAGGCAAAGTGAAACAAGCTTATCTCCACCATGAATCAGCGTAATCGGAAGACCACATGACTGGTGACTGGTGACAGGTGCTGAGGTGAAGCAGCTAAGGCGTGAGAACAGAGGCCTGGGATGGAGAGCGGCTAAGCTCAGGATGTTTCCTACTAGCACTCTGTGCATCCCAGCATCCAGCTCTGGGACGATACACCCACACTACTGTGGACCTATGCACGTGCTGTTTTATCACAGACCTATGGGTTTCCTGACCTTTAACCCAACACACAGCTGAGCATGGGGCAACTGTGACCCACGGCTAATAATTGTGCAGGTATGAAAGCCATCATCTCCATCAGAGCTCAGACAAACTAATGATTACTCCTCTGAAATTTTCCACATCATTTTCTCTTTGTTTTCCTGTGACATGTTATATTACGGTCCCTCCACAAGTCCTTTGGCATTATTTTTTTCTGTAATTTGTTTCTATGCTGTGAGTCGAAAGCAGACTGCTTTGTTAATAAAAACAACAACAACAACAACAACAACACAAACCCATTCAGTTCTCATCACCTGGTTCTCTTTTGCCTCTGTACGGTCCACATCAGAGGCAAGTCCTCTTGAACTAAGATATCAGAAAGCCCCTTCCTCATCCCATTAATATGTATAATTTTCTTTCTCAACACCAATGCTCCTGAAAAGTCAAGGGACCCAAAGACACCAACAGGTGCACTAAGCCTGAGATCCTCTTAGCCCTTCTGTGAGGATAAGTTACACAGAACCACTGCTTATGTTCCACATACTAGAGAATGGCAGGAAGTGGCTCCAGTTCCGCAAAGCTGCGTGCTTTGCAAAACAATAGCCATCTTTGTTTTATTCTCTTAATGCCTGTCTGTTTTATTAGAATTATAAACTAATAATGTAGTTAAAAAAATTTTTTTTTAATGTTTTATTTTTTTGATAGAGAGAGAGCCAGAGCATGAGTGGAGGAGCGGCAGAGAGAGAGAGACAGAGAGAGAGAAACACACAGTCTGAAGCAGGCTCCAGGCCCTGAGCTGTCAGCACAGAGCCCGACGCGGGGCTCGAACGCACAGACCAGATATCATGACCTGAGCTGAGGTCGGACACTCAACCGACCGAGCCACGCAGGCGCTCCAGTGATTTAGTTTTTACAACTATTCCACGTGAAGTCCTTGTGCACAGAGTTCTGCCAGATTTTGCAAATGTAACAGAATCGCAGGAAATGATGTCCCTCCTCTCCTCAGACACAAAAGCATCTGAGCCACTTGCCTCCTGGCTGGTGAGGGGCTGGGCGGGGCCTGCAGCCTGTTGCCAGGCAGCCCAAGTGATTTTTCCTGAGGCTGCTGCAGGAGCTCTGGTTGCCTAGCAACCGGGTCCTCAGCCACAGCATTTCTCTTAATGAAGGTTTTTCAGGATTCTCTGTGTGATTACCTCTGCTGAATACCTAGACGCATTACCTCTGAATTACCAATTTATTCCTCCTGATTAGGTATAATTTTGCATCAAAACCATTTTGCACAACTTTGTTCAAAGTCCCTTCCTATTTCACTTTCTATTAGAACTGCTAGCTGATTTGGTGGAGCTTCCAAACACGACTTTTCCAGCTGTGGCTTTATAAATAAGAGTTACTTAATAAGCATAATGTGGTTTTAAAGTCATTTTATTTTAGGTCATCTCTTAGGAACACTGAATGTAAATTCTGCGCTGAGTTCTTAGCTTTATGCTCTATTTAGTTCTCAACGTCTTATAGCAGAAAACACACCTTCCAGACATTGTCACCTGACTTAAAAGACAAGCCAGAGTGGACCTTGAACTTTATTATATTTCATAGTTCCCTAGAAGAGATGATAGAAGAAATAAAAACTAGATGTGCTTTTTTTTTTTACATCTGTGATATAACCTATATAACGTTAAAAAAATCTTTCATAAAAGTTTGAATAGTTGTTTGCCAAAATTGAATAGTATTAATACTATTTCATCTATAATGAATTGGCTAGTCAGTTCAAACCTTCACAACACCGTAAAGATGTTGCTTAAGGCTTTTCCAAATAATAGCATGTTTAATAGCATTTTAGCATGTAATTCATAAAAGCTCAATTTGAAGCTTTTCAAAGCCAGATTTGTACCTTGGAGGTTTCACAAATACCTTTGTCCACAGACTTGTATAATGATTTACAATGTTACATTAAATTTATCTTACAATTTAATATTAAAATAGTAGTCATGAGCATCAAAATAATTTCATGCTTGATTCAGGAATTTTTATTTTCTTTCTCTTATATAAAGATTCAAACTAGACTAAGATATATATATCTTCCCTTCCTTTTTCTTTTTTTTAAGTTTATTTATTTATTTTGAGAGAGAGAAAGAGTGACAGAGAGTGTGTGAGTGAGTGGGTCAGAGGCAGAGAAAGAGGGAGAGAGAGAATCCCAAGCAGGCCCCGCACTGTCAGCACAGAGCCTGATGCAGAGCTCGGTCTCACAAATGTGAGCTCATGACGTGAGCTGAAATCAAGAGTTGGATGCTGAACCGACTGAGCCACCCAGGCATCCCATCCCTTCCTCTTTCTAAACACACAAAAAAGAACCCCCCCCCCCTCCAAATCCACACACAAAACAAAGCCAAAATTAAAAACAAAGACATAGGATCTGGACTACCCTCCTAGTTAATAACTGCCCTGAAGCTTTTAACCAAATTCTAGGGCACTCCCAATTTCTTGGGAGCATAGGGCTCCCCTTCTGAATATGTAGTGATTCCTCAAAAATCAGATATGCATTATGAGGTCTTCTTCATAATTTGCTGTACTGTGATTGGATCGGTCTGAATGAAACATATTTCCTGTTTCAAAAAAAATTCTAATCCCATATATAAAGGCCATCATATTGGTTTTCGATCACATGAATAAATATTTTTAAAAACAGGAAATTCTACCATTTCCACTTTTATCTGCAAGTTCTCTGAAGACTTGTAATGACTGAATGAAATCAAAGGTATATAGTAAATGTGGGTTTTGTGCCAAACCCACCCACGGAGCTGATGAAACCATAGGTACCCTCACCCTATCACCCAGAAAAGCTGATGTGGTTGCTCTGGGTTTGGGCCTGTGCACGGGCATTGCTGAATAGCTCCCTCGGTGGGTCTGACTGCAGAAGGCACTTATCCCAGGGCTTTCCCACGTTCCCTCAGGGCCCACTGAGGGTGTGCCTGCGTTCCAGCGGGGAAAGGACATCACCCCCCATGGGTACCTGTGTGGTGGCCGTTGAAGTGGTGCTGCTTCTCGATCCCCACATCTGCTGAAACTGTACCCTGATTTCTGCAAATGTTTCAATGATGACAGCAATGAACACGTTCTGAAAGAAAATCCCGACCCGGATGAGAAAGTGTAGGGCAACGAAAAGCAAACAAAACATCATCAGAGGCTGTGGGGGGCGGGGGGGGGGGCAGACAGATTCCACTGGGGCCAGTTTCTATGGTACCTTCACAAGCCAGGCCAGGAAGAATATGAGCGTGATGAAGTAGAAGTAGGACCGCCAGCGGGGGAAGCTGTCAATGGCTCTGTACATGAGGAATACCCAGCCCTCCTGGGATGCAGCCTCATAGACGGTGAATATGCTGGTGCCTGTGGGGACACAGGAGAGCGCACCGACTTACCACGGGCTTTGGAAATGGGGAAACGCTTTTGAGAAAAAACAATCGATATTTATCCACACTCATTTTCTCAATGACAAAAGCTCTTCTAAAGGGACTCAAATAGCATGCAGTTTATTTTATTGTTCTTATTCTTAGGATTTTGACAAAGTTGTTTTTGACTTCGGGCCAGGGCCCTTTCATTAGCAATAAAATAACTTTATGTTATATCCGTCCCTGTTAAATGCATCTAAGAGCGTGGAAAAGGAAAGGAACCCTCAAACCAAGTAAGCTATAATAAAAAATAATGTGTGCAGTACAAGCTTGCCATTTGGGGCTTAACACTTTCAGTGTGCTGAAAGCACTTGTTATGGTTTTAGCCAAAATGAAATAAATTTGAGAACTGGGTTTCATCTGAAGTCACTTTCCCACAGGGACACTAAAGTACCTTAGGCTCCAAAAATTAATGTGACGGAGCCTGTCTTTGGATTCCATTGTGTTTACTGAACACCGAAATGTAAGGCAATAAATCATCAAAGAGCACTCTGTATCTCCACTTCTGGGAGAATTGTCTCATTGAAAATACTATTGATGATGGGAAGAAAGAGGAGCGAACAATATGCAGGCAGATTTTTGCTGTAGTGAAGAGAACCTAAAATGCCATTCAGGGGAAAGACAGTGTTTGCCTTTCATGACATTATGAGGGATGTGTTATTATTTCCCCACTTTATAGATGGGAAAACTAAGGCACAGAAAGAGTAAGTGATTTATCTAAGGGTGCACAAATAATAATAGGGGAACTTGAATTAATCCAGTCATTCTGGAAAGAGGCTCTGTGATGATACCAACTGTGATGGTATCTTGCCTGCTGACATCTTTTCTGTGGTTTGTTTTCCCCATCTGTAAAATGCATAAATAATAGCTCCTAGTGTGGTGAAGATAATTTCATTTCTGTAAAACACTGACACACAGTGGATACGTAATAAATTTTAGGTACTATTATTGTAAACATTGAAAATAGTTGCTTAATAGTATTTTGTGAGAAAACACATAAGTAAAAAGTACTGTACTGAGTTAAAGTTGTTTGTAAAACACACATGATGCATATTGTTACTCACAAAACTGGTGAACATTCGCACCCCAATAAATGCCATTGTTATAAATGGATTAAATATTATGGGATATAAAACCAATCCACCCATCTATGTTCTAATCGCACAGAAATTTAAAACTAGACTCTTTATACAATCAGATGTCCAAACTAAGAAGGGGGTTACTAAAGTTGGCTGATGGCCAGCTGCCTCTCTGAGCCTGTGAATGAGGGAAGAATAATTAGAGCATCGATGGACCAAAGCATGCAGGACAACAGAAAGCCTTGTGGTAAATGGAGACAAATGGGACATATGCAGCCTTGAAAGAAAAGCTGAGAGAAAGAAGGAAAGCAAATACTCATTGAGAGAATGCCTATTATGCTAAGTACTGTATATAAAATATAACGTCATAGAATCATATTTTGTGCATTGGAAAGTTGTTGCCATAACAACTAGTATTTGTAAATCCTACTTCGTTTTAAGGTTCTTTTACCTATTTAAATGCTCAGGAAAACCTCTGTCTAATTAGGCAGGTAGATGGGTAGGTGTGTGTAAGAGCTGGTATTATCCATCACATCCTTTTACAGAAAAGGAAACTGAAGGTCACTGGATAATGAATTTGCCTGGGGTAGAAAATGACAGAACCAGAAACTGAGGCCACACCATCAGTTACCAAGCCTTTTAAACTCTTTTCATCTTTACTATCTTACTTATATTTTCTCTTGCTCAAGACTGGGACTTTCCAAAGAGCATATTTTCTCCTACCAACCTTAATTTGAATGAAGTCCATTTTTTTTCCTGAGGGACTATGGTGGCTAAGGTTGTAACATACTGAGAAAATCATACAGGCAGATGATTTTTAAGGGTAAGATTCAGGGAAGAAAAGCATGCACAAAAAAATAAAATGCCAATAGAAAAACAGAAAATATTCTTTTCATTAATGATTCATACATACTAAAAATGTCCAAAATATTTGCTTTTGTGGACTGCATACGAAAGACAATTTTCACATAAAACAAGTAATTTATGTTCCTTATTTTCTTCTAGTTATTTGAACTACAACAGAAATTTGGCTACAAGAAATCCATTATGAGTAACTAGTAAAGCCTAATAGTTTTACCAATTGAGGTTTACAGGTAAAATATGAGGACTGTCAATGTAAGACTACATTTGAGAGGAACACTGAATTATCCTTCTTCTATTTGTCCAGGTCCTTCAATATTAAATCTACAGGGAAGATGCTATTTGAAAGTAAGTAAAAATAACAGTATGTTCTTATCTCAAAGAGTTTCCTTCATTTTTTCTAATTTGACACACGCACAAAGGGAAAGAAGTAGAAACCCACCATGCGGCTCAAAGAGCAGCATTTGTTGATACAAAGAGATCAGACATTTGTGAAAATGTAGCTAAAACACTTCCCAGAACAATGCTGACTGTTGAGGAAGTGAACTCCCCTGGGTCAAAGGCTGGGAGGATGCACCTATCAGTTGTAGAAGCGAAGGCATTTGGATAGGACCTTCCTCATCACTTTTCTGCTGCTGACTTTGCAAAGTGTACGAAAAGAAAATCCATTGGAAAGATTTTCCGATTGTTCAACATTTAAACGGACAAAAATGGAGTTTATGAACATCTTATTTTCTCTGGGAAGTGAACAATGCTGGGGAAGAAGCCAAAGGTACCTAGCTCACACATGCTGCTCTCTGGTGCCTCCTGGTGCTTGTCTCTGGTGTGCTTAGCGGAGTCCAGTGCAGCTCTTATCCAGCCCAGCTCACCTCCATTGCCTTCAGGCCACACTGGGTTCTCAGGTCTCCCAAGGAGTCCTCCGTGCACCTGTGTCTCCTATCACACTTACTCCTGCTGCCTAGTTTATCTCCCTCACTAGCATTGACTAGCTGACTAACTTGGCGAGCACTCTAAGTTAAAACTATCTTTCACTTCTGTACCTGGCATTGATGAGCACTCAATTGTTGATAAATGAAGCCATTATCATGGTATTAAGACACAAAGGCTTTTCTCAAATATTTGCTTTTTTAAAAAAATTAATTCTTCCTCACTGTGATTATTGCACAATTTGGAAGCAAAGGGGATAATTTTATGATTGACTTTATGTTTTGCTGACTTTCAAAATTCACTGAAAACACATACACGTATGCAAATTTCAAAGTCCACACTACATATAAACAAGAAAGTCTTCCTGTATTGTTTGTGCCACCATGGAAAATTTCTAGAAAATATTGTATTTTATATATACAAAATATTTTCTAGATATATTCCAGAATACTTTAAGTCCATTTTAACTATAGAACTAAACTTGCTACCTGAAAAGACCACATTTTGTTAAATGAATAATGATTCTACAATAGCATGTGGGGATAGAATGCATTCTCTTACTGGAGAACATTGTGGCCTGCTCCAAAAATATCTCTGTGAAGCTATTGGAATTGTACCACTTTCTTAGACTCCAAATTCTCAAAGCATAAATTCAAGTTGTATAAGAAACAAAATCACAACGACACTCAGCTCATCAATCCTCCTAATTTCATGCACCTTTCCTGACCTCTTTCACTGATGGTTTGAATTTAGTGGATAAGAAGACCTATTAGTCTATATTTGGAAAATAAGTTCCTGGGAACTTGCTATAGGCTATATATATTGAGACATAGCAGTGGATTTTTTTTTCTAGTTCTGAACAAAATTATATTTCCTTGGTTTTGACTATCTTTAATATTACATTTATTGCTTGGCTGTCTTCTGCTGACTCTTTTTCCATTAAAAAAAAAGTGATGAATTGACTGTCTCCTGGGAATATTGACTATTGTTTATTCTAGTCATAGGTTACAAAATACCATGGAGTCATTCAACTTTCAAAGAACAGGGCCACAAAACTGTGGTGACAACTAATAATAAGCTACTAACCTGGGGTCCCACCATTAGACTCCTCTTCAAACCCAAAATATATGTGATGCTATTCTAATGATGGTGATACCCAATCCATTGTGAAAATAAAAGGTGGGGGGGAGTTAGAGTTGGTGATGTAAGCTTGAGACAGTTGAATAAGTAAATACATCAGGCTTTAGTCTGGACAATAACCTTTACCTTCATACTCAAAATTCCCATAACCCAGAAAGTTCCTTTTAGGACCATCCATTCCATCCTCTCTCTCACTGTTCAAGGATCCTTGGGGAAATGTTCCTGAATTTTAATCCCTCCAGTGATAGAGAACACAGAACCTCTTGAGGCAGCCCCATTCCAGGTCTGACAACCCATCCCATTGGATGTTGGCTCTGGCTCGTTCCCTCTGGAATGTGCTCTCGGTTTTGCAAACCATAGCAAGCTACAGGAGTCTGGAAGTGGTCCCTTCACTTCCAGAGTGAATCATCCCTCCTTCTACAATCCTGCTACAGATACTTATTTTCTTATCTGGTCCTTTAACGTTCTCGACCTGCTGTACTTTTGATAAAATTGACCCAATTGTCTGGCTTCATTTCCCACCAGGCTCAGACTCTCACTTTTGGAGGGCACAGTGATAGTATTTTTGTTATTAAAGAACATCAGTTTCCTTCAAACTTATTCTAAGTTGCTCTTTCTGTTCCTCTGGCTGCCTTTGATAGGATCTCACTCTTTGGACATCAGCTGATTGAGTTTTCCTCTACTATAATCCAATTTGAGCATCCCCTTCAGTTGGAAGGGAAAAGAAAGTTACATGCTTCTCTACCACTACATTTGAATGTTTGTGATCAAAAAGTGCCTCAATAATCTGCTCTTAACAAGTATATTTAACTGTGGAAGGGTAGAATCACCATCCTAGACCCCAAAATGATGCTTATTTGATCAACTACAGTTGCAATGACTAAATATACAGTCCTGGAATGTGGTCCAATAAGTAAACACACATAAAGAGCTTGATCTTTGCATGTTTCCATTACTAAAAATACAACTCGTTCAAGATGGATTGTGCTCATTGGTGCTCATTTGTTTTGTCGTGTTTGCATTCATATAACTTGCTCTCCAATTAAATTGTTTTTTTAAACTCTAGAATTGCTCCATAGAATGATATTCTTAATAAACCACAAAAGTAATAGAAAAGAAGGGCTTTGCATAGCTTAAGGGGGGAATTGACTGAAGTCACTCAAAGGTAAGTTGTCCTGTCAGTTTGAACTGAGGTAGAATTCACTGGGTTTTTGTTTGTTTGTTTGTTTGTTTTGTTTTTTTGTTTGTTTTAATTCCTGAAGTGTCACTCACTGGCTTAGTTGACACTCTCACCCAGGGTTCCTTAACTTTGGCACCAGTGACATTTGGGGCTAAATAATTTGGGGGCCTGTTCTGTGCACTATAGCATCCTGACCTCTACCCACTAGATTCCAAAAGCACTACCAACCCCCAAGTTGTGAAACCAGAAATGCTTTCAGACATTGCCCAGTAGCCCTTGGTGGGCTGAATCGCCCCTGGTTGAGAACAACTCTTCTAACTTGACAGTCTTTTTGATTCTGTAGCTTTGCCCTACAGTGTCTAGCTCTGGGCCTTGCATATGATTTGTATTTATTAAGTATTTTGAATTGAATTGAAGTTCTTGACACAGGGAAAAATGGAACACTTGTGAGGTTTCTCAAATTTCTCCTTGGCTTATTATGAACGGTTTGGAGGTTAAACAATTTGAGGCCAAAGGAGAGACCTAAAAATGCATTTCTGGACTATATTTACAATAGTCTACATTTGAATTTGACATTTTATTCATCTCTACAGATTTCTGAAGGCTAAAAGCCTAGATCCTAAGACATCATTTGTTTATATAAAGTATTTGCCACACGGTGGATAGCTCAATAGTACCAGTACATTAATATTTATGAGTTTTCTGTTGGAAGAAAATCTTTTTTTTTTTTTTTGATTTCCTGCAATTTTATAAGATGACTGTACACACATGTAACCTGGGGGGGGGATATTTTAGTTTGCAGAATGAGATATTACAAGTGCATATTAATTACATTTTATAAAGAAAAATCACATATTTTGAATGAAATAAATGGCACAAAATCTTCCTCGCCAAAGATTATAGTGGCCCTTCCTGAATTATTCCAAAACAAACCACAAACACACATGTTTTACACGTTTTTCAGATTTTATGTCTGAAGAAGGCATTCGTTATATTCACAGACACAGAAGAAAACGGACACATCTGTAGTCTATGTTCACGACTCTGGGCTGTGGGGACCATGAAGCAGGGTGTCAAACAGAAGGCTGCTAACCAGCACGTGACATGTGTGGGTAGGTCTCAACAGTGGGATCTAAGCAGCCACGACCGAATTTCAAACCAAACGGTGGCTTCTCTAATTCAACTGCAACTTGTAGCTTGGGGTCACCTTTGACCACAGAATCTACTCTGAAATCCTTTATGAGATTTCCAAATTCTTTATGAGAGCTCCACATACATGACACGTGAATCAAGTCAGCAGACCAGCATTAGCAAGAAAGGTCCATCCTGAATTACAGATGTTTATTGCACAATAAACCAGCTAGAATTAAATTACCTGGAATGATGTCACTTTTCTGAAGAATAAAACCTTTATGAACAATGTTTTATATTCCTTGGGATCATGTTTAATTTTACTAAGATATATATGCAAAATAGTTAATTCAAGTGTTTTACCTGATAGAGAGTGATGTGACCTTATGATTATAACAATCTGCACAGAACTCATCCAATGCTCGTCTAAGGATCCACACACACATTCAGGCTGGGAATTGCCATGTGGCCATCAAAACAGCAAAACAAAACAACACTTCTTATTTGCTATTCCAGAACAGGGAGCAAACACAAAAAGGACTTCTTTTATTCTAAATGTTTTAAAATGTATTTATAAACCTTATTTGGGGGTAAATGTTAGCTTAGTTTTGTTTTGTTTTTATAGTTAAGCACTTCTTGGGAACTACATTGCCTCACTGCTGAAATCACTTTATCTATTACCTTAAAACCTCACTCAGAGCACTAAACTGCAATCAGATCAAAGGCCATATAGACAAAAACATGTATATGTTTCTATACATTTTCTAACTTAAACCTTTTAAGTAAGTAATAAAGATTCTTACTTGAAATGTATTTCTTCAGATGTAGAAAATTTCTACACTTCCAAGTTCTAAATGTAAAACACTTCTAGAAAAGGAGAGGTGAAAGCTTTAATACTATGGTATTCACAAATGGAAAAAGAAGTGTTGACAAGGCCGGATGCTGACATTGGCAGGAAAGTTCGGGTATTAAAGTAGAACAGTTCCAAGAGCGCTTAGTCCATGTGCCAATGAAAACACTCCCTGCCTCTGGGGCTGGGCCATTTCCATGTAGGCTGGGAATGAAAGCAGCAGAGGAGAGGTCATGACAGGTACTGGTTACCTTCTGCCTTTGAGGAGATTTGACTTCAGATCGAAAGAACTTCTTTAAAGTTATTTCCTGTTAGTTAACTTAAAAATACTACACTTAGCCACAATTAGCTTTTAGTTATCTTCCATAACATTCAAATTGTCCACTACGTCTTATCTACTGACACAGTATCAGCCAGTTAACCATTCTGGGCCTCAGCTCCCTATAAATAGAATATAATAATGATGATACGTGTTGGTCACCACTAACGCACTAAATAAATGTCATTTAGTAACCTTTTAATTTTCTCAAAAAGGAAGCAATACATACATGCCAAAAATACGATTTCTTTTAGAGTGTTGTAGCTTTATCACCAATCTTTGAAAATTTATTGGAAATGACAGTCAAAAGAAATGAAGGCAAAAAGGCCAGAATTTCATGTAAGTTTTGGTGAGTTAATAGTTTTGACATTAGAATTTCATAATAATCCAAAATTAGAATCAAGTACAGTATTTGGAAAAAGGACCAAGACTTTCTTGTCTTCATATTCTGGGACACATATAGTTCACATCTCTGTATCACCATGCATAAGCAATGAAAAATAAGAATTAACTCTAAGGTAAACCTGGTCCATCTGCCTCAGAATGGCCACAACAGCGAAAATTGGTTTCAATTTTAATAGGAAGGCTGACCGATTTATAAAGTAAGCATAAGATCAAAAGATCAGCCAAAATTAGAAATAAATAATTTGACATTTTTGCTCATAAAGGCATGTTAAAATTGAGTCAGGTCTACTGCAAAGGAAGTAAGATATCTGAGTGATATTAAACAAATGTAATTTACAATAAATATGATATATGAAATACAAATAACATATGGCTTTAACTAAGAATAAAGTTTTTATCTGTGCTATGATAAATATAAAATTTCCCTGATTTACAATAAAAAAAACTTAAAAAGTTATATGGTAATATAAAACTAAATATAAGAAGATGTTGGCGAATTCTTACAAACATTTAAAGAATACCTATTCTTCTGAAACTATCCTGTTTTTTTTCTTCTGAAACCATTCTAAAAAATAGAAAAGAAAGGAGGCATCTGGTTGTCTCAGTCGGTTAAGTGTCTGAATTAGGCTTAGGTCATGATCTCCCAGCTCGTGAGGTCGAGCTCCGTGTCAGGCTCTGTGCTGACAGCTCAGAACCTGGAACCTGCTTCAGATTCTGTGTCTCCCTCTGTCTCTGCCCCTCCCCTGCTCACTCTCTCTCTCTCTCTCTCTCTCTCTCTCTCTCTCAAAAATAAAGATTAAAAAATGTTTAAAAAAATAGAAAAGAAAGGAAAACTTCCAAATTTATTCTATGAGGCCGACATTACCCTCACACCAAAATGATATAAAGACACCACCAAAAAAGAGAACTACAAGTCACTATCTCTGATGAACATAGATGCAAAAATCCTCAACAAAATACTAGCAAACTGAATTCAGCAATACTTTTAAAAAAATCATTCACCAAATCAAGTGGGATTTATTCCTGGGATGCAAGGGTGATTCAATATTCACAAATCGATCAACATGATACATCACAGCAATAAAAAAAAGGATAAGTACCATTTGATCATTTCAATAGAAGCAGAAAAAGCTTTTGACAAAGTACAACATCCATTCATGATAAAAACCCTCCACAAAGTAGGTCTAGAGGAAACATACCTCAACATAATAAAGGCCATATGTAAAAAACCCACAACTAACATCATCCTTAATGGGGAAAAACTGAGAGCTTTTCCCATAAGGTCAGGAACAAGACAAGGATATTCACTCTCACAACTTTTATTCAATATAGTACTGGAAATCCTAGCCACAGCAGTCAGACAACAAAAAGAAATAAAAGGCATCCAAGTTGATAAGGAAGAAGTAAAACTTCACTATCTGCAGATGACATGATACTATATATAGAAAACTCAAAAGACTCCATCAAAAAAAAAACTGCTAGAACCAATAACCAAATTCAGTAAAGTCATAGGATATAAAATCGATGTACAGAAATCTGTTGCATTTATGTACACTAGTAAGAAAACAGCAGAAAGAGAAATTAAGGAAACAATCTCATTTACAACTTCACAAATAATAAGATCCCTAGGAGTAAGCCTAACAAAAGAGGTGAAAGATCTGTGCTCTGAAAACTATAAAACACTGATGAAAACACTGAAGACAACAGAAAGAAATGGAAAGACATCCCATGCTCATAGATTGACAGAAAAATATTGTTAAAAATATCTATACTACCCAAAGCAATCTGCACATTCAATGCCACCCCTATCAAAGTACCAAGAGCATTTTTCACAGAACTAGAACAAATAATCCTAAAATTTGGAACCACAAAAGATCCTGAAGAGCCAAACCAATATTGAAAAAGAAAAGCAAAGCTGGAGGCATCACAATTCCAGACTTCAAGTTAGATTACAAAGATGTAATAATCAAAACAGTATGATACTGGCACAGAAACAGACACACAGATCAATAGAGCAGAATAGAAAACCTGTAAATAAACCCAAAATTATAGGTCAATTAATCTTCAACAAAGCAGGAAAGAATACCCAATATGAGAAAGGCAGTCTCTTTAATGAATGGTGCTGGGAAAACTGGACAGCAACATGCAAAAGAATGAAACTAGACCACTTTCTTACACTGTACACAAAAATAAAATTGATCAGAGACCTAAATGTGAGACCTGAAACCCATAAAAATCCTAGAACAGAGCACAGGCAGTAACTTCTCTGACATTGGCTGTAGCAACTTTTTTTCTAAATAGTTCCCCTGAGGCAAGTGAAACAAAAGCAACAGTAAACTATAGGGACTACATCAAAATAAAAAGGTTCTGCACAGCAAAGGAAACAACCAACAAAACTAAAAGGCAACCAATGGAATGGGAAAAGACATCTTCAAATGACATAGTCAATAAAGGGTTAGTATCCAAAATATATAAAGAACTTATAAAACTCAACACCCAAAAAACAAATAATTCAATTAAAAATGGACAGAAGACGGGGCGCCTGGGTGGCGCATTCGGTTAAGCGTCCGACTTCAGCCAGGTCACGATCTCGCGGTCCGTGAGTTCGAGCCCCGCGTCAGGCTCTGGGCTGATGGCTCAGAGCCTGGAGCCTGTTTCCGATTCTGTGTCTCCCTCTCTCTCTGCCCCTCCCCCGTTCATGCTCTCTCTCTGTCCCAAAAATAAATAAAAACGTTAAAAAAAAATTAAAAAAAAAATGGACAGAAGACATAAACAGACATTTCTCCAAAGAATACATACAGATGGCCTACACACATATAAAAAGATGCTCATCATCACTTATCATCAGGAAAATGCAATCAAAACCACAATGAGATATCACTGCACACTTGTCAGAATGGCTAAAATCAACAACAAGAAACAACAGGTGTTGGTGAGGATCTCGAGAGAGCACCCTTAGTGGAAATGAAAACTGGTACATCCACTCTGGAAAACAATAGGGAGGTTCCTCGAAAAGTTAAAAATAGAACTACCTTATGATCCAGAAGTTGCACTACTCGATATTTATCCAAAGAATATAAAATTCAAAGGAATACATGCACTCCTGTGCTTATAACAGCGTTATTTACAATAGCCAATAGCCAATAGCCAAGACATGTAAACAGCCCAAGTGTCCATCAATTCATAAATGGATAAAGAAGTGGCATATATATATACATAGATATGTGTGTGTGTAATATATATATTACACACACACACACACACACACACACACACACACACACACACTGGAATATTCAGCCATAAAAAAGAATAAAATCCTGCCATTTGCAACAGCATGGATGGAGCTAGAGAGTACAATGTTAAGAGAGAGAGAGAGAGTGAGACAGAGAGGAAGAGAGGCGAGGAAATAGATGTTAATTATAGAGAACAAACTGATGGTTACAAGAAGGGGAGGTGGGTGGGGGATAGATAAAATAAGTGATGGAGATTAAGGAGTGCATTTTCGTGATGAGCATGGGGGATGTATAAAAGTGTTGAATCATACACCTGAAACTAATATAACACTATATGCTAACTCTACTGGAATTAAAATAAAATGAAAAAAAACCAAGATGTTTTAACATCATCCATACTAATACTACAGCTGAATAGTTACAACTTTAATAGGAAATATTAACGAATTATGAAAAGTTTAAAACTATACATGGAGAATTTTTTGCCATATATCTTCACATTTATAAACGTGTACAAAAATGTTCACAAAATTTTTCCTATATTTGCTGTCTACTTTCTTCCATAAACTTTTAAGGCCAAAAACATATTTATGGTTAAAAATGAAGTTTTCCAACTGGGTTAGGTTTATTATTTGGATGTGTCATAGATTCAATGATAGATTTATTAAGATTATACAAAGATGAGAAAAATGTTCATGCATTAAATGCTGTGTTACTAAGGAAGCAAGATACTGTTATTCCTACGTGGCCAGCATTTCCAATGTAAACCACAACTCTACTAAGTGAGATAAGGATGTGAAGAAATAGTAAGAAATTAACTTAAAAATATAATAGACTTCACTTACTTATAGCAGTTTTAGATTTACTTAAAAATTGAGCAGATAACATAAGAGAATTCCCATTTTCCCCCTCTCTCTCTCTGCACACTATCCCCTGTTATTAACATCTTGCATTAGTGGGGTACATTTGTTACAACTGACGAATTAATGTTAGTATATTATTATTAACTCAAGTCCATTCTTTGTGTTTTAAAGTTAGATGGATCTTGAAAACTACACAATATTATCTACCCACCATTACAGAATCATACAGGTTAGCCTCACCAATTTAAAAATCCATTAAGCTCTACCTATTTGACCCTCACTCCTCTCCTCTGAGCTCCTGGCAACCACTGATCTCTTTACTATCTCTACAGTTTTGTCTTTTCCAAAATGCAATATAGTTGGACTCATACAGCCTTTCAGAGTGGCTTCTTTCATTTAAAAATGTGCATTTACTACTCCTCTGTGTCTCTTGGTGGTGTGATAACTCACTTATTTTTATTGCTGAATAATATTCCATTGTATGGATGGACCACAGTTTATCTCAAGCTGTGCCCCATGGAGGGGCATCTTGGTTGCTTCCAATTTTTATCAATTACATATAAATCTTGAATTTGAGTAGTGTCAGCCCTCTGACTGTGTCCTTCTTCAGTGCTGTGTTGACTATTCTATTCTGGGTCTTTTGCCTTTCCATATAAACTTCAGAAACAGTTTGTTGATATCCACACTACAACATGCTAGAAGTTTGACTGGGATTGTGTTTAATCTATCCCTCAAGTTGGGAAGAACTAATATCTTTAATGCTCTGTTGATAGGTACATACACGTTAAGGATCGTTTCCTTGGAAATCGACCCCTATATAATTATGTAATGCCCCTCTTTCTCCCTGATAGTCAGCTTTGTCTTAAATTGATATGGCTACTTCTCTCTTTTTTTCCCCTAGTGTTATCATGGTATATCTTTCCCCACCTCTTTACTTTTAATTCATCTGGGTCTTTACAGTCAATGTGGGTTTCTTGTAGATAGCATATGGTTGAGTATTTTTTCTTGACTATCTTAGTTTCTGTTAATTGGTATATTTATACCATTAACATTTAAAGTAATTATTGATATACATCGATTAACATATAACATATTTATAACTGTTTTCTTTCAATGGTACCTTTTCATTTCTTGTCTTCTCTCTTTTTGCCTTCTCTGGTTTTAATTAGGCACTCTATGTGAGTCCATTTTTACTCCTCTCTTACTAGATTAATTACATTTCTTTAAAAATATTAGTGGTTGCCTTATAGTTTACAATATACATTTACAACTAATCTAAGTCCACTTTCAAATAAAACTGTCTTACTTCACAGACAGTGTAGGTTCCCTCTTCCTTTCTCCTCTCCATTGTGGTTATTCACCTCACTTACCTATAATCCATATCCATCTAATAAATTGTCACTATTATTATTTTCAACAAACAAGTATCTATTGGGTCAGTTAAGAATAAAAAAATAAAATATTTTATTTACTTCCATTTACTCCTTTTCCAATATTCTTCTTTATGTAGATCTGAGTATTTGATCTGTACCATTTTCCTTCTCTAAAGAACTTTTATCATTTCTTGCAAAGCAGTTCTACAGACAGAAAATTCTCTGATTTTGTTTCACTGAGGAAGTTTTTTATCTGGATAATACCTCTGGATATAAAATTCTAGGTTTTTTTTCTTTCAACACTTTAAATATTTCACTTTACTCCCCTCTCACTTGCATAGCTTCTGAAAAGAGGTCCAATATAATTCTTATTCTTATTCTTCTACAGGTAAGGTGTTTATTTTCCCTTTGGTTTCTTTCAATATTTTATCTTTTCTATTGGTTATTCACAGTTTGAATATGATATACCCAGGTGTAGATATTTTTGTGCTTACTCTGTTTGTGTTATCTGAGCTTCCTTGGTCTGTGATTTTGTGTCCAACATTAATTTTAGAAAATTCTCAGCCATTATTACTTCAAATATTTCTTCAGGCCCTTTTTCTCTTTCTTCTCCTTATGGTATTCCCATTACATGTATGTGAGACCTTTTGTAATTGTCCTACAGTTCTCTGTCATTCTGTTTCATGATTTTCATTCTTTTTTCTCTTCCCATTTCACTTTGTGAGGTTCCTGTTGACATCGTTTATCTCATTGTTTCTTTTTTTTTTTTTAATTTTTTTTTTCAACGTTTATTTATTTTTGGGACAGAGAGACACAGAGCATGAATGGGGGAGGGGCAGAGAGAGAGGGAGACACAGAATCGGAAACAGGCTCCAGGCTCTGAGCCATCAGCCCAGAGCCTGACGCGGGGCTCGAACTCATGGACTGCGAGATCGTGACCTGGCTGAAGTCAGACGCTTAACCGACTGCGCCACCCAGGCGCCCCTATCTCATTGTTTCTTGACTCAGTTGTGTCTAGTCTACCAATGAGCCTATGAAAGGCATTCTTCATTTCTGCTACAGTGTTTTTTATCTTTAGCATTTCCTTTTGAATCTTTCTTAGGATCTCCATCTCTCTGCTTATATTTCCCATTTGTTCTTGCATGCTGTCCACTTTTTCTATCACAGCACTCAGCAAATTAATTGAAGTGTTTTAAATTCCAAATTATTTAGAAGCTACTAAGTCCCTGTCATACCTGAGTCTGGTTCTAATTTGTCTTGCTTGCTCTTGTCTCTTCAGATTGCATTTTTATTGCACTTTTATCATGCCTTGTAATTTTTTTTGAAAGCTGGACATGATGTATTAGGTAACAGTAACTTAGAGAGATAGGCCTTTTGTGTGAAATTTTATGTTAATCTGGCTGAGGGCTAGGCCATGTTTAATGTATGCTGCATCTGTAGGTGTTAGAGGCTTCAATTTCCTCTAGTGTCCTGGTTTCTGTCTTTCTTGCTGTTTTTAGGTTTCCCTAGAAATTCCTCCTAAATAGAATATGTGTCTTGCAGCTGAGTTGGAAGCCAGTTATTATTTTGCTGCCATTAATGTGATGATAAGGTATTGGGGAAGAAAAATATTCTATAACTGTATAATTAAATCTCAGTGTTCTTTTTTTTAAGTTTATTTTTATTTATTTTGAGAGAGATAGAGAACAAGAGATAGAGAGATAGAGAGAGGGAGACAGAATCCCAAGCAGGCTCCACACAGCCAGTGCAGAGCCTGATATGGGGCTAGAACTCACAAACCATGCGATCATGACCTAAGCTGAAACCAAGAGTTGGATGCTTAACCGACTGTGCCACCTAGAGCCCCAAATCTCAGTTTTCTTAGACCAAGTCATAGGCTGTGGCCTTCAGAAAGTTTCTTCACCTATTTTTCTCAGCTTATGTGATACAGGAAGGCCAGAGGGGGGCTCCACTCATCTACCTGCACTCTCCTTAGTTCAGACGAGGCTCTGGGAAAGTCGATATCCTCAAGGGCATGACTTTATTATAGAGAACAGAAGGCTCTGGGTTTACTTCAGAAGGATCACTGCCTCTCCCCTGTGGGAAGCATGCGGGAATTTTTCTCTGATCTTCACCATAAGAACTTGGCAGGGCTTCTGATGGTAAAAGTCATGAAAGTGTGCCCCCACCCCTAAGACTGGAGGGATTTTTAACTCAAGCTCGTCCATGCCCAGCCTTCAGCAATTACCCAATTACAGTGTAAGTGCCTCTGGCTCTAGTGGCTTCTGCTCCTGGGGAGATATGATTTTCTGTATTTGTCATCCCAACAATTTTCAAAGCAGTGCTTTGCTCTGTGACCCCAATTCTCCGTTGGACCTGAGAAGCATTGTTGGCTTTTTTCAGGATTGTTGATTTTTAGTTTGTTTAGTTTTTTTTCTTCAGAAAACAAGATTGACAAATTCCAAGTTATTTACATGTTGGAGCAGAAATCAGAAGCTGTTAACTAACTTCTTTTTGATTTAAGATATGGGCCAGAAATAACATGGGTAAATGAGCACGTTTGATTAAAAAGAATTCTAGGGGCACCTGGATGGTTCAGTCAGTTAAGTGTCTGACTTCAACTCAGGTCATGAACTCATGGTTCATGAGTTTGAGCCCCGTATCGGGCTTTATGCTGACAGCTTAGAGCTTGGAGCCTACTTTGGATTCTCTCTCTCTCTCTCTCTCTCTCTCTCTCTCTCTCCCTTTCCAACTTGTACTCTGTCTCTCTCCCTCAAAAATAAATAAAGGTTAAAATAAGAATTCTTAAATTAATGTGTGCAGAGGCATGATTCCCTGCTCCTATGTAAGTTAGTCTGCTTGGTCACAACTTGGCCCACATTCTAGTACAGCATAGGAATGACACGCCATCATTAGTACAAAGTAAGACTAGGTTGTGATAGTGAAGCCTATCCTGGCTGGCCCCAAGTCACTGTGTCGGAATCTTACTGGGCCACGTGTCATTTCCCCCACTAATAGCTGTTTCTCTTACACCTTAATATCTGCCTGTTTTTCTGCTTGATTTGAACAACAAACTCTAAGGCAACATTAAACACAGACAACATAGTAATAATAAGACTGTGGAGAAGGAGGAAGGAAAAAACACTCATTTGTGGGATATGGTTCAAGTATCCATTATATAATGGCACAACAAACTTAACCAAAGCCAAAAAGCTTTGGGCAGCTGTGATCTGGCCTGCTTATGCTTGGAATGAAGTCTTTCTATGCTCTCATGAGGCACACTGGCAAGACAGAGTTCCTATGGCCAGCAATCATTCCTTTCTAGCAAGTATCTGGGCTCAGGACATTAAAAGAGCAATCAGACATTTGCACTGTGGCTGATGAAGTGATCCTAAATTTTCATCCCTGGTAATAAGAACTGCAGAAAAATCATCCCTGGAAATAGCACCTAGTATCCAATACCCAGAGAAATATGTCTGGAATATGAAGTGATTATTTAAAGCTTTAATAGTCTTTCAACTCATTACGTAGCAGGTATATAAGCACACTCTTCCATCAGTCATTTATTATTATTATTATTATTATTATTGTTTGTTGATGCAACCCACATTGTACAATTGATGGAGGGGTTTAATGAACATCCATCAAGGATTTATTCAACAACCCTGGATGTTTTATCTAAGTCTTTTATCTGACTCATACCGTGACTCATTCCATCAGTAGTGTTTATTTATGAATTGGGAATAAGCATCTACCTATGTGAGCTGTATTTTATACTTCTCTTAAACTTGAATAAATTTACTATTGTCTTCATGGACTAATATCACATTTCTAGCACAAATTACTAAAGCTTAAAGAAGTACAAGGACTTCTATCAATGACATAGCTACTTTAGTGAAAAGGCTCTTTCATTTGGCCCATTTAATTTTTCTAGCCTTTTAACCCCTGTATTTTGACCTAGAATTCTTGAATATCTCTTACTTTAAAAAGAGGCAGCAGTCAAAAGATTGATCTTCAAGGTTAAATCGTATTTGCATGAAAAATTCACACCCAACAATCTCTTGCTTTTTTCTTCCCCAAAGCTCTGCTTTTCAGGTATGCACTAATCAATCCTCTGTGATGTAGGACACACCACTATTTATCTTATTCTATGGGTAGAGTATAGTCTTTTTAAAAGTTTCTCCAAGTTTTAAGGTTTAACATTTACTTTCCCTCCCCCTGTGGACTGCAAGAACCACAAGAGTAATGACTTTGTCTTGCTCACCATCATGTTACTAGAGTGCGTGCCTGGCACATAAGGTAAACATGAGGGTAACAGAGCAGAGAGTGGGTTAGGTCAGGAAGAGGGGCTGGTGGAAACAAAGAGAAAATGGGCACAAGAGGGCAGGGGGGTGTGTTGGACGGTGAGAAGAGTAGCAATTACAAAAGTCAGCAGACTTTGAGAGCTGGCCAGGCTGCTCATCAGCCATCTTGGAGGGGATCCAGGTGTGGACTATCGGCATTAATTTCTATGAGGAGACGCTGCCTTGGGCCAACTGGTGACCCACACCAGCCACCAGGGCTCCCAAGGCTGGGATAGCAGACTTGTTCTGCCTCTTGAAGGATGCTCCATGGCCCTCATTTTACCATAGTTGCTGTCAATTCCCAACTCCCCACCCCCCAATCCCTCAAGCATCAGTCTAGCTTAGTGGCTTTACTTCTCCCCTGCAAGATCTTCATTCTATTGTCTCATTTGACCTTCCCCAATAAGAGTCCTCCCTGAGGTGCATGAATCCATTGTCCTTCTCTCCACGTTGGTAAATCCTTGAGTCCAGTAGTGCTGATGCTCACAGATCTGCATCCTCCACCTTGGTTTCTGAACACTGTAATATGTCTCTATTCACTGATGTGGCTGAGCCCTGTGATGAGTTGGCAGAGACCAAGCTTCAGCTCATTTATTCCTCACAGCCTTTTCTAGTACTATTAATCCCGTTTTATAGATGAAGAAACTGGGGACAGAGAAGAATTAAGTTTTCTGTCCAAAGTTGTGTGGCAAGGACGTGACAGAGGTGGGATTTGTACATGTGATCTTTTGAATGTCCTTTTAACCATGTGGCGCCTGACTTGATCTACACAAATGCTGCCATCACATCCATTTTTTTGACCTTTAAGAACCCAGGCTGCACCTGCCTGCTTGGGATTCTCTCTCTCCCCCTCTCTCTGCCCCTACCCGACTTATTATGTCTCTGTCTCTCTCAAAATAAATAAATAAATGTTAGAAAAAAAAAAGAACCTAGGCTGCCCCCTGATATTTTTGAGGTAAAAGGTGGGCTTTTGAAGAGATATCTCTAGTTGCTGGAAGAGTTAAGTATGCAGACCATGAACAAAACTTGCATAAATATCAGTGTCAATAAGAAGAAGTGAGTAGCTTCTTCTGGGCCATCACTGCCACGAACTTCTCAGTCAGAACAGGGTCTCAGCTCCATTTTCTTGTGGCATCACAGAGATCTCTGGTTGCCCAGCTCCTCTTTGTCTCATGGGGAAAAACCCATTGGGTCAGGAAGGTTAGGTTCCCAGCAGAACGATGGTAGGGTGGACTGCATGGGACAGCTCCTGCCCAGGGAAATCATGGATGACGCCTGGCCACAAAGCCAGAGGGACAATAACCCTGAGCCTCCGGGAATTTCACAGACTTACACAGGTGGAAAGAACCGTCCTGTTATATGCAAGGCTCTTTGTATGCAAGGCTCTATTCATATACTACCATGGTCATTCTTACTGTTCACATTTTATAAATGGGGAGATTGCAACTCAGTGAGGCTAAGAAACTTGCCCAATGTCCCCCAGAAGTGACTGCCTGAAGCTGTATTCCCATGCTTTCCTCCAACTGTGTTCTTTCCACTCTGCCACGCATGTCTGAACTTTCTGAAAGTTCTCTTGGCTTGGTTTTGAGGAATTTGAACAAATTCCTGTCTGGTATACTTTGCGAAAGCAAAATTCTGCTTTTAAAATTAAACAGACTAGCCCAAGGAAAGGGCAGGGAGGGAGGTGAAAATTCCTCCCTGTGTCTTTGGATTAGGAGTGGTTCTCTGTGTTTGTTCGGGGTGAGGAAAGAACGTTCATCTGCCATTTCTCCACCCCCACTAAGTTCCTCACATTATTGTCTGGCAAGAGTAAATGGAGATAGTTTCTAACTCCAGCTTAAACACCGAAAATACAACAAAGTTGTAATTACTTTCACTTATGGGGAGAATCTATTCGATAAATCAGGACACACACAAAATTTAAAAGCGACTCATGTAGTTTTGGGGTGTACCTGCTGGTCATTTAGCTGGACGACCTGAAATTCTGTAACTTTGTTCTGTGATGCAAATATAATCCTTTGAGAAGTAGAGCAGAAAACAGAGAAATGATTTACATAAAAAATAGATCTGTTTTTTACTTCCACTAAATGGGTAATTTTAGAAGATATTTATAATCGACTGGGCATTTTGTCCCTTGCATAGTTAAGCCTGTGGCAGATCCTGTCGTCATTCCTCCAGACTCATTTCCCCCCCAGGCTGCTCAGCTGGAGAATATATTTCCTGGAATTTCCTGCAAGGAGGTGTGGCCCTGTGACAAAGTTCTCCCTGATGTGGGCAACTTCTAAGCCATCCACAAAGGCTTTCACTGGATTCATTTTTCCCTTCTCTCCCGCCAGCTAGAAATAGAGAAGCCACGGGAAAATGTGGAACGTGTGTGTTGAGGATGGCAAGGCTGCCCCACGTGCTGTCTTTTGGGATGACCTCGTGGGCCAGGGCTCACCCATCAGCCACCCAAGACTATGACTTCAGAAAGAAATAAACTTGTATTTTACTTGCACTATTGCAATTTTGGGTTCTTTCTCTCGTAAGTTTACTTTACCCCAACTATTACACAGCCTAAAATTCAAAGTAGCTTGTTCCATGACCACTGTTGTCAGAATGGCTGGTGTCCGGAAGAATGTCCATCTAGAAAAATATGGTATCTGAAACTTTACCTACAGACATTTTATGATCTCATACAAATATGTGAAACAGATTTGATAGTTCAGGAAAATAAAACAAGGCAAAGTTCAAAAAGGCTTTCCATAAAACAGCTCTATTTTCCCCCACAAAAACCACTCTATTAACCTTGCCCTGAGTTACTGGCATGCTGAACCACAGGAATCCATACTCTACACATACTCCTAGCCCAGGAATGAATTCTAACCACAGCTCTTAAATAAAAGGTAAAATTAACAATTTAATGTCACATAAAGACTTGCTTAAGATTCTTTGAAATGTTCAAAGGAGGTACTTTAAACATGAGATTGTTACTTTTTTAAATATAGGGTTTTGGTTTCATGGCTAAATGGTATGATTCAACAATATGAAGCGATCCATTATTTCTCAAGAATAAGAATTGTACTTTAATTTATCTCATTTCAATGCTCTAAAAACTTGCCAAACGAGTGTTATTTCTCGCTGAAAGATGTTAAGATATCGGCAAAGTCTGAAGAATAATACACACACACACACACACACACACACACACACACACACTGCAACATTTCTAAAGTCAGTCACACCCACAGAAACTCACTTACTTGAAAGGACTACTACCAGTCTGAACCTTGTTAATCTAGGCAAAGAAATATGACAAATTTTTAGTACTGGAGTACGATGTTTTTGGCAAACCATCAAATGTACTTTGAACTCATTGGGGAGTCTGGGTGGCTCAGGAGGTGCCTGGGTGGCTTAGTCGGTTAAGTGTCCGACTTCAGCTCAGGTCACGATCTCACAGGTTTTGAGTTCGAGCCCTGCATTGGGCTCTGGGCTGACAGCTCAGAGCCTGGAGCTTGCTTCCGATTCTGTGTCTCCCTCTCTGTCCCTCCCCTGCTGGCACTCTGTCTTCCTCTCTCTCAAAAATGAATAAAAACATTAAAAAATTTTTTTGAAAACAGTACTTTGAACTCACAAGTGATGAGAGTAATGATGGCCATATCAGTGAGATATAAATCTGACTGTATGTAGTTTGACAAAATGTAGGGATGCATTGCCTTAACTGTCAATCAAAACATACTCATTGGCTACTTCCGCACATCAACCAACCTACATTCATTTTATCATTAGCAAAAATTCCTAAGGCAGTGTGTTTGATGACTTTCAGCAAGACTTCAGAATAATGTCGCATAGAGTAAGTGGAATTTGAATCATGCAGTCAAACTTTTGCAAATCTGATCGTTTTATTTTATAGGGAATATGCTCATCTCAGCCACTGTTGACTTTGCTTATTTGACCAAAATTGAACAAGTCTCACTGACCCACTGTAGAGTCAAGGACTTGAGTTTTTACAATCTAATCAGGTGTACTTTTCACTATTCAGTCAAGGCTTCTGCTTCAAAACAAAAAAAGGTAAATGAAGAAATTCCACCAGCTACAGCATTACCTGCACAAATCCCTCACACTTAACATGTAAAAAAGCTGAAGTCCTCATCTTTCCCCACAAACACCGTTCTTCCAGAAGTCAACAGCAACTCTATGTAATCACTCAGGCCAAAAACCTTGGAGTGATCTTTCTCTTGTACTCAACCTGCACAGCATACCCAGAGTGCCCCCCCCCATCCCCACTGCTACTATGCAAATCCAGATGACCACCTCTCCCTTGCATTATCACAACAGTCCCCCACTGTCCCTTCAACTCAGTAAGCAGGGCATTTCTGATCAGCTTCAGTTTCTCCTCTGTTCAAAATCACTCCCATGGCTCCCCATCTCACGTAAGAGTAAAAACCAAACACACTGCATTGACCTGTGCGGCTCTATACCATCTGCCCTTGTTGATTTTCTGTTTCCCCTTTACTCTCAAGACATGAGCCTCCTCATATCAAGAGAGAATAGGAGCACACTCCCTTTTGGGGGCCTTTGCCCTGAATGCACCATCTGCTTTGTACAATCCTCCCCGCGAGAGCCACGTGGTGCATCCCCTCCCATCTATCACATTTTTATTCGAAGGCAGCCTTTGTGGTCACCCTATCCAAAACTGCAACCCCGGAACACAGTATCCCCTCTCCCCCTCCTCATCCCCTCGCCCCCTCACCTCTGCTTTTCCTTTTCTTCCTGTCACCATTTAATGCACCACTTATTTTACTTGTTTGTCCTGATTATTTCCTGTTTCTTCATGTAGAATTTGTAGGCTCAACAAAGGCAAGGACTTCTTGTCTCTTTTGTTCCCTATATCATAGCAGGTCCCCAATAAAAACTGTTGAATGCTGAATAAATAAAAAGATTTTCTCAAATAATTGATTGGCCAGGAAGGGAACTCAGAAAAATAGTAAAAAACACATGCACATCTACTGGAAAGAAAATAAGATCAGGATTGAATCAAGTAATAGAATATGGAATGTGTAAAAATCTCGTTAGTTATTAGCTAGGGGCATGAATCAGAGAAATAGCAAAAACAAAAACAAAAACAAAGAAAAAAAGAAGAAAGAAAGAAAAGAAAAAAAAAAGCCCAACAAACCATGGGAGTACATGTGAAACTGTGAGGCAGGGGCCAGACTAATGTAGGAACAGGTGGCATTTTCCTAATGTGTTCCCTCTATGGCAGATGGTGTCTATAGTTTATAGCCCACATATTTCTATCACTGTGAGTTCTCTAGTCACTAGTAAAATACAACCACACCCAGGGGACAGCCACACTACAGCACATCTTTCTCCTCCATCACCCACATATGCCCAGGAATCATTCTGTTCTCTATTCTCTCCATTTGAACAAATGCACAGAAAAAAATTTTCAACGGAATACTAATCACAAATCATACTGATCAAAGTGAATTTCATACATCACAGATATACTAACGTGGTGGAGACCCATCAACTAAGTTCCATGAACACCTCGACAGGATCTCATACAAAGGCAGGTGAGCAGAACTTTGCATTCAGTGTGTCACTTGGATGCTCGTGAGATCTGGTGGGTTGTCTGTCCTTATGAGCTTATCCCAAGGCACAACTGTTAGTCACTCACACTTCTCACTGGTGGGCAGGGAACAACACAATGAAGGTCCAAAACCTATGCTTCCTAAAAATCATCTCAACTGAAAACCTAAGGAAGAGATTTTCAAATGGAGAGAAAAACTTTTCAAATGAAAAGGGCACAGGGAGAAAGACAGAGAGGGGCTTCAAGGAGTGACTCTTAGTCAATACAAAAACAAATGATCCCAGTAAAGAGGCTGAAGAAATTGCTAAAGAAACCCAGTTGACTACCGTGAGACTCTCTGAGGAGCTCATATTTCATGAACAAGAGGTACAAAAGGCATAAGGCTGGATATGTAACCAAAAAAAAAAAAAAGCATTAGGTTGGTAAATGAGGTTGAAATTCATAAAATTTCTAACAAATAATGATTGCTGGCAATGTGGAGCATGAGGATAAAAAAGGGAGCGACTGAACTATTGCGTTGAGGAAGATAATCATTAACTAAACTGGACAGGACACAATCAAGAGGAAACAGCTTAAAAAAAAAAAAAGGAACAGCTGATGAAGGGACATGATGGAAAGAAAAAGTGGGTAAGGTATCCTAACCACATGAATCTAAGAGCACCATGTAATGGTTATCAAGTAAATTAGCAGTAATTAAATAAGTTGTAATCCTTAACAAATTGATAAACCTGAGAAATATTCTGAAATTAGCAAAAAGCCAATGAGGCCTTGACTTTGAGAAAGAAAAATGGTCAATAGTATAAAATAACCATTACTCCTAGGAAGTCTAGACACTGCAGAGCTTTCTAAAGAGAAAGGGGAACCTGCCAAGGACCAACAAACTCACCAAGAGGCCATTGATTCCAATCTGGTTTACTTTCCTTTTTAAAGCTATATTTAGCTGTATTTTTTAGTTGTATTTAAAGCTGTATTTGAAAGATTAATTGATTATTGATAGGATTATTAGAAGAATAGATCTGGTGGCACCTAATTTCAAAATGTCATTTCACAGTTTATCCTTCAGAAAATACCAAGAAATCATCTTGAATGATAATAGGGCTAGGTGAATTCACAGCTGACCAAACAATATTTTCTATACTAAATTTCTATGTAGAAATTAAATAAGAACTTTTATGTTAGGATATAACAGGATATATAGGATATAATTGTTTATATAACATAAACAATATGTTTCCTCATCAGAGGAAAACTGCCCTAATAAGAATTTACATAGCACCCCCTAAAAATACAACTTTTCAAAAAAGCTATTAAAATTAATTTACCCTTTTAAATTGATTTCTAGTGATAATGATTCATCAGGAATAATAATTAATACCAAGTAATCACTAATATCAATTAATCTAATGATAATGTTTTTCAAATATAATAAACACAGGGATTAGAAAGAATATAGTTAGAAATTGCAAAGCAGATTTTAAGAGGGGAAAAATTAAGAATCCTTGCTGAGGTGTGTCTTAAGAGTTGGCAAGACTTGACTCCTCCTTTTAAAGCTGCTTTCCTTCTTATCTCCTATGCTCCTGATATAACCTAAGTCCTAGCACCTACCCTGAAATAACTGATGGACACACAGGGTTTATTACCTTCTTCCTTCCTTCTTAGGGACATAACCTAAGCCACCCAATACTCATACTCAGCCATAGCTCTGAAACTAAAGAAATGAATTAAACTTGTTGAGTCGATACAGTGAGGATATTTAGACTATGTGTGGGAAGGCACTCTGTAAAATGCAATTGCTACCCAATCATTTTCCTCTCATCAGAATGTACATATCCCATTCTGTTCCTCTCATACACAGCAGTAGATGACAATGGTCAAATTCATCATACCAATTAGCAAGTAGATCAAATTGTATACTATCCCTCTAAGTTCGAATGACCCCTAATCTAATTGAACTACATAAAGTCCCTCCAGGAGCTCCTAGGGAAATACCCTGTCATTTCATTTAAACATGTGAGAGAAACACTTTGATTAGAGAGTCTTCCAAGGACTCCAGATTTACTCCCCATCTACACATCTAATTGAACAGATACATCTTTGTGATTTCTCAAGATTACCTGTTTATGCCATGTTGTCAAGAACATCTTATTTCCACATTCATTTTTCCTGACTTTCAGTAGACACTGAAAATATTATGTGAAGTCCAGCAAAGAAATTTTCCATTTTCTGAAGTTCAAGCACTGAATTTTTCTTGGATGGAAGTTTAAGCCATCTGTCAGCATTATGGTTTCTTGTAAAGAATATACCCTTTTATACCTGTACCCTGGAAAATTCTTGTTTTAGTTTTTTGCAGGTATCACAAGAGAAAAAACAAATAACATTCAGTTTATATGTTCCCTTTCTAAAATTCTTAAGGGTTGGGACAAAATGACCACGATAGTCTCTAATAATATTTTTAAAATATGTCATTCTGTAGATTACCACAGAATACATTTATGATAAAAACTGCATCACTGACAGATGCAGATAATTAAGTAATCTTATGCTTGCTGCTAAATATGAAATATTTGATGTAATTTTAGTTATGCCTTTTCATTTTTAAAATGAATTATTACAACTACCTAGCATAATTAACCTAAATGTTTCTAGTTATTCTTAAACTCTTAATTAAAGTGCACAATATTCAATACACTTCCTCCTGGTATGCTCATTTGAAGGCTTTCTATTAATTCCCAAAGTGAAATGTAGTTTGGGTGAACTTAAGCGGCTTTCTATTACCTCCTGAAATTGTTTAGTCCAGTATTTAGAAAGTTCTTCTGGAACTGTTCAATTTGTGTCCACTTATTTTAATTTACAAAAGTCTTTTTAAGAAAATGTAATTATTGATATAAATAATACTGTTTGGTATTTCTAAGTAAGGATGCACTAAGGACAATTTTATGAGATGAAGGCAAGAAATGTTAAGCATGAATTAAATAACCTCTGGAAGTGCTACAGAATCAGTGAAGTTAAGAATTTTGACCTGATTCAGCCTGGTTAGGAACTGCCTTACTAATCTACATGTGAAAAATGAAGACCAGGGCCATTTTCCAGAAGACCTGACCTCTCCCATGGTAATGTCCTTGATTTAAACTCAGAGGAAATGGTCCAGTTAGCTTTGGTAACCAGTGGCTGCTTCCTGATTAATTTACTATTTCACTACTCAGCATGGGCCTCCATGTCTGCCTGGCTGGCCTGTCACATCCTCCTGTATCACTCGAGATTTCCTATGATAACACTGACCAAACCAATCACTTAGAGTGTCCTGCACTGTCATTTCTGTCGTGGTGGGATTCCCAACACATGGAAGGTGCTTAATTCCCTTTTGATCGTTCACTCTTTTTCCAGGAACAGTAACCTCTACAGGGGCCAGGGGCCACCCTAGGAACCTCAGGGTTTTAGGAAGGGTGTATTTTAAGTTGGTTGATGGGCTAACCAGTGAGTGTTTATTTTTAGTTATGCTTACATAACTCACATATATGTTACTTATGTTGACTCTTTTCATACATACATATGTATATACATATATAACATATACATATACATACATGTATACATATATATACATATGCATGTATATATATACACACACAAATATATACATATATAATGAAAATGAATTATCCCATTATTTTTTTTAAAAAGCTAAAAAAAATCTCTATTCCCTTTTTAGATACTAAAAAGTCAATTCTTCTGGGATGATGCTGTGATAGTGAAGGGGAAAAAATGCTACTTTCTTTGTGTTTTTGTAGCAGAAAGAAGTACATTATTTACAAAGCTATCAGCCCAAGTAGCTTGCAAATTCTTTCATCTGATCTATCCCATCCTCCACCCTTTCCCCAACCCTAGCCATGCATGCAGTGCTCAGTCTGTGTCTAATAAATGGAAGTGATGAAAAGATCGCATCTCCAGACAGACTATACCTCAAGAGCAAGATGAGATTACGTTGGTATCAATAGAAATCATCCTCTTGCTCCATTTAGTCTTTCTGAAGAAGTTAAGAACCCGTTAGTACTGTGTTAGAACACAGTGAAGCTGGTTCATCTGGCATTTTCTACTATCCCCAGAGAATAAGGTTTCCGGTTAGGGAAATCTAATTATGTGATGAAGCATCTAGCATTCTCAGGGAGATCTATCTGACATCAATTTTTTTTAACTTTTTAATTTATTTTTGAGAGACAGAGTGCAAGCAGGGGAGGGACAGAGAGAGAGGGACACAGAATCCGAAGCAGGCTCCAGGCTCTGTGCTGTCAGCACAAAGCCTGACATGAGGCTTGAACTCACAGACGGCGAGATCATGACCTGAGATGAAGTTGGAAGCTCAACCGACTGAGCCACCCAGGCGCCCCACCCCCCGACATCAATTTTTTAAAAATGACTTGACTCCTAAGCAGAAAAATATAATTAAATCCAGGATCTGTGTATTTGATGCCCCTATTACCCATAACGGGATAGAAACAAGAATTACATGGAACTAAGGAAATCCAGACCAGAGAACTCCTCAAGAAAACACTACACTTTTCAGTAACTTACCAATAAGAGATCCCTAAAATTCAAAACTAATGTTTAAAATTAAAACAAAAAAAGTTTTGTGGGTACAACTAAACATAACCCATTTGTAGAATAAGTAGGACACAGGACAAAATTGTTGTCACATTCTCAAAGCTGACAAATGACCTACAAAACCAGAAATCCCCAACTACCCTTCCAACTCAATAAACCTGAACTGAAGTTAAGAACCCAGTGAACGCCTGACTGTGGGTAAAGTGCGACCAAATGTGAGCATGAGTGGTAGACTGGGAATCATAACCTGGGCACAGGTAGAGGGAAGTCCCTGCAGACTGAGTGCACCTAAAGCTGGACATGAATGGGAAATCACAAAGCTGGGAGGGGGGGTGTTTCTTAGCAGGCAGGTGGAGGCAGCCCCCAGGGTGCAGCCAGATACATCAAGTGTTCAGAAACTCTTTTCTCACTTGGCAATTGGGCTTTTTCACTCCTAACCTGCAATAGTCAGCAAACCTCATCATAAGGATGTTCCAGGTCCTCTAACTTCTCCTGTGTGTTTTTCTTGGCCCCTGTGGTTGGACGCTGGCTTCACCCTGTGCCAGACCAGTGATATTAGGACTCATTTGACTCAATCATACAGTCCTGCCAGATGAGAGATACATGTTTGAAAGATGAAACATTCTGCTTTAAATGATGAAATGCTCAGAAAGTATATTACCCTCTGAATCAAGGAGATTTAATCGTGTTCAGAATGTTGGACTAAAATATATTTTATTTCATTTTCGGAAAATATATGAACCGTGCTTTCAAAGTGCCTTTTTCTGTTAATACACTTTTACATTTTCAAATATTCCTAGAATGCATTTGTTATAGTCTTGTAATGAGACAAATATTTTAATTCAAGAAGTCATGTGTATTTTCTGTACACACTAGGACTCATTTAATTAGAAAATACCCATGTATTGTGTAGAAGAAGGATTTTCTTGTATATGTAGGAAGCAAACAAGGCTGAATTTATATGCCTTTTATTTTTTATTATTTTTTTAAATTTTTGTAATGTTTATTTATTTTTTGAGAGAGAGAGACAGAGCACGAGCAAGGGAGGGGCAGAGACAGAGGGAGACACACAATCCAAAGCAGGCTCCAGGCTCTGAGCTGTCAGCACAGAGCATGATGCGAGGCTCTAACTTGTGAACCATGAGATCATGACCTGAGCCGAAGTCAGACACTTAACCAACTGAGCCACCCAGGTACCCCCAGATGCCTTTTAAAATGTGGACTCAATTAATATCAGGAAATGTATCTGGTTATAATTTTACTTTTATATGAAGTTGATAGTCCACTGCTATGAAAATTTATTAATATAGGGGGTGCTTGGGTGGCTCAGTTGATTAAGCCCCTGACTCTTGGTTTCAACTCAGGTGATGATCTCCCAGTTGATGAGTTTGAGCCCTGTGTTGGGGTTTGTGCTGACAGCTTGGAGCTTGCTTGGGATTCTCTCTCTCTCTCTCTCTCTCTCTCAGTACAAAATATACAATTTTTTAAGTTTATTTATTTATTTTGAGAGAGACAAAGACAGTGTGAGTGGGGGAGGGGCACAGAGATGGAGACAGAGAATCCCAAGCAGGTTCTACACTGTCAGCACAAAGCCCACGTGGGGCTCCACCTCATAAAACTGCAAGATTGGGACCTGAGCTGAAACCAAGAGTCAGATGCTTAACCAACTGAGCCACTCAGGCACTCCCATAATATACAATCTCTTAAAAATAGTGATATATTCCCTAAGCATTTGTGGATTTGTAAACAAGCATTTTTCTTTTGCAAGCGATCTCAAATACATAATCTCTAAAATCAAATATTTTTTATATTTTCCATAATAATCATTGGTTCCTATTATTCCTGCCTATCTCATTTCTCACTCCTGGGTGATGAGAATTTTTATTGGCATCCTGTAAGCCCTATTTTCCATCATTTTCAGCTTGTTTGTACTGCGTATACACTAGGTTATTCAGTGTACTCCAGCATTTAGTTTATAACATCAACAAAGCAAGTCTTGCATGTGTGTGGCAAATTCTAAACTATGAAGACCTTTACAAGACTTGCCCAGTTTCCTCAAATTAAAATTCACTGAAATTAATAGGAAGTGAGGAAATTATGAGTCCTCAACATTTTTAAATAAAATACATGTCAGAAAATGTCTGGCTGTCATTTTAGGTTCGGTTTCAGATTAAGGTTGGTTCTTTCCCCCTGCTGTATTTCTCTTTTAAAAGTAAAATCACAAAATCTGGGACATTTTCTGTGCTGAAGTCATTTGGTTTTTACCTTGTACCTTTTAGACACTTGAGATGCTCAATAATGCCACATAGCATAGTTCTTGCTGTGTGCTATTATTTCCTGCCACATAAAGTTGGCTTTTCATAGGAGAATATTAAGGTGGGGGAAGAAAAAAAAGGCTTTTTTATATCCCATTAGATAGTTTATTGCCTTTTAAGACATTGATGGTAAGGAATGGCCCATTACCAGTCTTTCAGGTTCTTGAATCTGTCTCAAAGACTTTTTGTTACTGATGGCAGTCAGCTTTCAGAGCTTCATCCTTGTTCCTGACAGACTCCCAAGATGAGCTTATCCATTATTATTTTTGTTTTCTATTCTATCAAATCTGCCTCTCTTACTACATCCATTTCTCCCCCCTTTTTTTTAATTCTAACATCCTCCTAACACAATCCTTTGTCACATAACTTTTCCCACTCTGGTAATACTTTCCCGGGGTAGAAAAGTAATGAAGGGTAATGAGATCTGCCAACCTACCGAGCAGCCCTGTTAATTTCTCTATCACAATACAGGTGATAATATCATTCTATGGTGCCCATGTTGTGACAAAGTCATTCCTGATTCTGTGTTGCCCATTTGTGCTAAGTCCTTTATCTATGATACCCCACACTCTCTTCTCTCCTTTCTTCCCACAATCCAAACCCTTATTTAGAACAAGACTTCTGCTTAGAATCCCTTAAACATTTCTGTGTTCCAGGCTTCTGGCGTTTTGTACTTTCATAACTGTAAAATACTGTAGCCTGAAAACAAATAATATATGAAAGTCAAGTGTCCAGAACATATATAAGAATAGAGCAAACAACCCAAGAGAAAAATGGGCAAAGAATATAAACTGGAAATTTATAGAAGAAAAAAAGTCTGAATGGCCCATAAAGATATGAGAAGATGCTTACTGATAAAAACCTCGCCAGTTACTAGAAAGGTACAGAAATACCTTTTCATGGCCATTTGATAGCTAAAATTTTAAAGTTTGATATCATCAATATCAAAAATTGACATGGAAAGCATACTCATAACACTAATGGGAATAGAGAGGAACAATTTAGGAATATCTATTAAAAATAAAAATGTGCATACTCAGCACTTCTATTTCCACATATCTTTTATAGAGAACCATTCACACTATGCACAAGGAAACTCATGCACAAATATTTAATTCGCCAATGTATTAATCACACACAAAAGAAAAAGTCATCTCTCAGTTATAGAATGACCAAACAAAATGTTTGATAGAATAAAAGATTACATAGGTGCTAAACTGAATGAAGAAAATACGTATTTATTCATGAGAATATTGAAACAACACTATGTATATCATATGCAAACATACTTATGCATATACAGATGAGTTTAAAGTCTGAAAGGGTATATATAGTTTGAACTCATAATAATGTTATCTTGGAAATAAATGCTGGAGAGGTAACCAAAACTGGACACAGTCATCAAAAAAGACTGCTGTGGGTTTTTTTGTTTGTTTGTTTGTTTTAATTTTATTTTTTTAAATTTACATCCAAATTAGCATATAGTACAACAATGATTTCAGGAGTAGATACCTTAGTGCCCCTTACCCATTTAGCCCATCCCCCCTCCCACAACCCCTCCAGTAACTCTCAGTTTGTTCTCCATATTTATGAGTCTCTTCTGTTTTGTCCCCCTCCCTGTTTTTATATTATTTTTGTTTCCCTTCCCTTAATGTTCATCTGTTTTGTCTCTTAAAGTCCTCATATGAGTGAAGTCATATGATTTTTGTGTTTCTCTGACTAATTTCACTTAGCATAATATCCTCCAGTTCCATCCACATAGTTGCAAATGGCAAGATTTCATTCTTTTTGATTGCTGAGTAATACTCCATTGTATATATATATACCACCTCTTCTTTATCCATTCAACCATCGATGGATATTTGGGTTCTTTCCATACTTTGGCTATTGTTGATAGTGCTGCTATAAACATGGGGGTGCATGTGTCCCTTTGAAACAGCACACCTGTATCCCTTGGATAAATACCTAGTAGTGCAACTGCTGGGTAGTTCTATTTTTAGTTTTTTGAGGAACCTCCATACTGTTTTCCAGAGTGGCTGCACCAGCTTGCATTCACACCAGCAATGCATAAGAGATCCTCTTTCTCCGCATCCTCGCCAACATCTGTTGTTGACTGAGTTGTTAATGTTAGCCATTCTGACAGGTGTAAGGTGGTATCTCATGGTGGTTTTGATATTTATTTCCCTGATGATGAGTGATGTTGAGCGTTTTTTCATGTGTCTGTTAGCCATCTGGATGTCTTCTTTGGAGAAGTGTCTATTCATGTCTTTTGCCCATTTCTTCCCTGGATTATTTGTTTTTTGGGTGTTGAACTTGATAAGTTCTTTATAGATTTTTGATACTAACCCTTTATCTGATGTGTCATTTGCAAATATCTTCTCCCATTCTGTCAGTTGCCTTTTAGTTTTGCTGATTGTTTCCTTCACTGTGCAGAAGCTTTTTATTTTGATGAGGTCCTAGTAGTTCATTTTTGCTTTTGTTTCCCTTGCCTCCAGAGATATGTTGAGTGAGAAGTTGCTATGGCCAAGATCAAAGAGGTTTTTGCCTGCTTTCTCCTTGAGGATTTTGATGGCTTCCTATCTTATAGGTCTTTCATCCATTTTGAGCTTATTTTTGTGTATGGTGTAAGAAAGTGGTCCAGGTTCATTCTTCTGCATGTCGCTGTCCAGTTTTCCCAGCACCACTTGCTGAAGAGACTGTCTTTATTCCATTGGATATTCTTTCCTGCTTTGCCAAAGATTAGTTGGCTATACGTTTGTGGGGCCATTTCTGATTCTCTATTCTGTTCCATTGATCAGAGTGTCTGTTTTTATGACAGTACCATACTGTCTTGATGATTACAGCTTTGTAGTATAGCTTGAAGTCCAGGATTGTGATGCCTCCAGCTTAGGTTTTCTTTTTCAAGACTGCTTTGGCTATTGGGGTCTTTTCTGGTTCCATACAAATTTTAGGATTATTTGTTCTAGCTCTGTGAAGAATGCTGGTGTTATTTTGATAGGGATTGCATTGAATATGTAGATTGCTTTGGGGAATATCGACATTTTAACATTTGTTCTTCCTATCCAGGAGCATGGAATCTTTTTTCCATTTTTTTGTGTCTTCTTCAATTTTTTTCAGAGGCTTTCTATAGTTTTCAGTGTATAGGTTTTTCACCTCTTTGGTTAGATTTATTCCTAGGTATTTTATGGTTTTTGGTGCAACTGTAAATAGGATCGATTCCTTGATTTTTCTTTCTGTTGCTTCATTGTTGGTGTATAGGAATGCGACTGATCTCTGTGCATTGATTTTATATCCTGCAACTTTGCTGATTTCATGAATCAGTTCTAGCAGTTTTTGGTAGAAACCTTAGGGTTTTCCATACAGAATATCATGTCATCTGCGAAGAGTGAAAGTTTGACCTCCCCCTGGCCGATTAAGATGCCTTTTATTTCTTTGTGTTGTCTCATTGCAGAGGCTAAGACTTCCAATACTATGTTGATTAACAGTGGTGAGAGTGGACATCCTTGTCTTGTTCCTGTCCTTAGGGGGAAAGCTCTCAGTTTTTCCCCATTGAGGATATTAGCATTGGGTCATTCATATATGGCTTTTATGATCTCAAGGTATGCTCCTTCTATCCCTACTTTCTTGAGGGTTTTTATCAAGAAAGGATGCTGTATTTTATCAAATGCTTTCTCTGCATCTATTGAGAGGATCATATGGTTCTTGTCCTTTCTTTTATTGATGTGATGAATCATGTTAATTGTTTTGTGGATATTGAACCAGCCCTGCATCCCAGGTATAAATCCCAGTTGGTCGTGGTGAACAATTTTTTTAGTGTATTGTTGGAGCCAGTTGGCTAATATCTTGTTGAGGATTTTTGCACCCATGTTCATCAGGGAAATTGGTCTATAGTTCTCCTTTTTAGTGGGGTCTCTATCTGGTTTTGGAATCAAGGTAATGCTGGCTTCATAGAATGAGTTTGGAAGTTTTCCCCCCATTTCTACTTTTTGGAACAGCTTCAAGAGAATAGGTATTAACTCTTCCTTAAATGTTGGGTAGAATTCCCCTGGAAAGCCATCTGGCCCTGGACTCTTGTTTTTTGGCAGATTTTTAATTACTAATTCGATTTCCTTGCTGGTTATGGGTCTGTTCAAATTTTCTATTTCTTCCTGTTTCAGTTTTGGTGGTATATATGTTTCTAGGAATTTGTCCATTTCTTCCAGATTGCCCATTTTATTGGTATATAATTGCTCATAACATTCTCTTATTATTGTTTTCATTTCTGCTGTGTTGGTTATGATCTCTCCTCTTCCATTCTTGATTTTATTTATTTGAGTCCTTTCCTTTTTCTTTTTGATCAAACTGGCTATTGGTTTATCAATTTTGTTAATTCTTTCAAACAACCAGCTTCTGGTTTCACTGATCTGTTCTACTGTTTTTTTGGTTTCGATAGCATTAATTTCTGCTCTAATCTTTATTATTTCCTGTCTTTTGTTGGTTTGGGGTTTTTTGCTGTTCTTTTTCCAGCTCTTTAAGGTGTAAGGTTAGGTTGTGTATCTGAGATCTTTCTTCCTTCTTTAGGAAGGCCTGGATTGCTATATACTTTCCTCTTATGACCGCCTTTGCTGCATCCCAGAGGTTTTGAGTTGTGGTGTTATCATTTTCATTGGCTTCCATATACTTTTTAATTTCCTCTTTAACTGCTTGGTTAGCCCATTCATTCTTTAGTAGGATGTTATTCAGTCTCCAACTATTTGTTACCTTTCCAAATTTTTTCTTGTGGTTGATTTAGAGTTTCATAGCATTGTGGTCTGAAAATATGCATGGTATGATCTCAATCTTTTTGTACTTGCTAAGGCTGGTTTGTGTCCCAGTATGTGGTCTATTCCGGAGAATGTTCCATGTGCACTGGAGAAGAATGTATATTCTGCTGCTTTAGGATGAAATATTCTCAATATATGTTAAATCCATGTGGTCCAGTGTGTCATTCAAAGCCATTGTTTCCTTGTTGATTTTTTGATTAGATGATGTGTCCATTGCTGTGAGTGGGGTGTTGAAGTCTCCTACTATTATGGTATTACTATCGATGAGTTTCTTTATTTTTGTGATTAATTGATTTATATATTCGGGTGCTACCACATTTGGCACATGAATGCTTACAATCATTAGGTCTTCTTGGTAGATAGACCCCTTGATTATGATATAATGCTCTTCTGCATCTCTTGATACAGTCTTTATTTTAAAGTCTAGATTGTCTGATGTAAGTATGGTGACTCCAGCTTTCTAAAAAAGACTGGTGTTTTAACTTTTCAACATAAGAATGAAATTATTTCTTAGGTAATTGAATTTTTTAATTAAAGAAACATACAGATTGTGAGTCAGACACTAAAATTTTACATAACCCCTGTACTTTACAAGTCAAACACACTGAAAAAATACAATATCTATTCATAGATTATAATTCACTATTAGGGAAAACTATATGCCTATAGGATTTTTTTCCAGTGAATTTATCTTTTAAGTGATACTGCTTTTGTATCTATTACTTGACTCAAGTTTCAGGGAGTGTGTATGTAACACATATGAATGTACGATTGCATGTGGGATATAGGGAATCCACACAAATGGATTTATAATTATATACTTTGATTCTCATTATTATGCAAATAAATTGATAATGCACAAATATATATTATACAAAGTAAAAGAGTGCAGATGATAAAAATGTGCAAATGATCGTGTGTAAATTATTTGACAAGGTACACTATACATTTTACAGCATGTAACATATACAAATGCAAGGCTCACAAGTATATAACTTCATCAGTATCAGCATAAAATTCTTTACTTTGATGTATGGTTTTGTACCATCCTCAAAGAACAATAATTTTAAAAATATTTTCAGCCCATTAATTCAGTATGTTTAAATGGACTATCAAAGAAAACATCTGTTCAATGTCTTATGTGCCTTTTACTTAAGTCTATGTCCTAGCAGAATATTAGAATTGATCTAAATATGATCTAACATATATAGTTTCATCCCTCATGTGTATCATTTGTGATTTATGCTAAAATCATTTGTTTAAACTGCTATAAAATTATTGAACATAACTTAGTTAAACATCTCTGAGTGTACACATTTTAAAAGATACCTCTTTTTTGTTGAATGAGTCTTTAAAAATTCTAAAACTGCGTTCCAACAAAATAACAATCATGATTCACCATTTTTATTAACCATTCCTTATAACTTCATAACATTGTGATTTCATTTCATATATGCTTACTTAACATGAAACAGCTTACCGCTAATTGGATCAGTGTAACAAACATGAGTCAACTAATAATTAATTCGTGTAGTAGGCAGTACATCGAGAATATAAATAATGAACTTGCCGACTTTCTTAGCAGAATGCAAGGCTTAAATAACTCGTATTTTTATGAGTCACTTGTCTCAGCCACTGAACTAGATTAAATCTCCCTGAGTTGCCAAGAGCTCATAAACAAATTACAAATTTAATGGTAGAATCTGTTGACATCACCAACTGATCTGTACTCAACGAATCTGGAAGGGAACATCTAGTGCAACATTACTAATTCAGCAAAATTTCCTGGATTCTATTTCCACGGTCCCCCTGTTATTACCCCATCTTTCAAAATTTATTTTTAAGACTGTAAAGTCAACAATTTTTAAAATAAAATTTTTAAGTGTATTTATTTATTTTGAGAGAGACAGTGTGAGCTCTAGTCAGGGAGGGGGAGAGAAAGAATCCCAAGCAGGCTCCATGTTGTCAGTGTGGAGCCAGATGTGGGGCTTGAACCCACAAACAGTGAGATCTTGACCTGAGCAGAAATCAAGAGTTGGACACTTAACAGACTGAGCCACCCAGGCACCCCAATAATTTGTTTTTTAAATAGCACCTATAACTAACCTTATGTGGTAATCATTTGGCAATATATACATGTAACAAATCACGTTCACACACCTTAAACTTACACAATGTTATATGTCAATAAAGCTGGAGAAAAAACTAAAGACTAAAAAATACATCTAAAAGTATTAAGTTAAGGGGTGCCTGGGTGGCTCAGTTGGTTAAGCAGCCAACTTCGGCTCAGGCCATGATCTAACGGTTCATGAGTTTGAGCCCCATGTCAGGTTCTGTGCTGACAGCTCAGAGCCTGGACCCTGCCTCAGATTCTGTGTCTCCTTTTCTGTCTGCCTGTCCCCTGCTCTCTCTCTCTCACTCTCTCTCTCTCTCAAAAAGAAATAAACATTAACAAAATAATGAAAGTATTAGCTTAATTTAAACGGTAGAACATAAAGTCTCACATGTAAATCTTATTATCTGCCAATAGCCTCAACAAGATCAGTTCAATTATTGGTTAGAATGCATAACCTGTACAAACAGAGCTTTTATAATGGGGTCTAGATGGGAAGGAAAAATAGGTCCCATGACTTGCCATGAATTTGGGAGGGATACATGAGGGCGGTAGTTACACGTTCTAACATGCAACTCATATATCTGCTCTCTCATGTGATCCTTTTCCTCAGATGCTCACTTTGTGTATGGCCTCTCTATATACTGTCTGAAGACTTGTGTTTGGTAAAACATGGTATTTTCCCAAATCCTTAACTTTGTGTTCTGCCATTTTGCTGTAGGTGGCAAAGGAGGTGCTGAGACAGGGTCCTGTATCATACAAAGGCACGTGTCTTCACTGAATAAACAGCATAGCACTGAGTTCATTGAAGTGCCCCATCACCCAGCAATCCAAGGGAAATGAAACTTAACCTGTTAATAACTTCATATGACACTAATATTGGGAAAATATACATTTTCAATATAACTGTATTTAGCTACACAACCAGAGGGTTAAGATGTTACCATCAGGGATAAAATGGCTTACATCCCTCATAATTCTCTAACTTTTGGTTACCATCAGTTCAGATATATCGAGTACTCATAACACTTCTCAACCAGCTTGCAGAGGAGTAAATGATGATTACATAACTCATACTACTGCACAGCAAATATTCAGCTCAGTAAATTAAAAATAATAGCAATAAGTAACACTTCAGCAGCTTCCATTAAAACTTAGTAACACCAGAATTTAAACTATTTTATCAGGTTACGTGGTAAATACGTTTTCAATACATTTTCTTCTCCAGCAGCTTCTTTTTTTCCCCTGACAATCACCATACTTGCTATACTTTTCCTCCAAGGATTAAACTCATGGTGCCTGGCATCTGTATCAGATTGACCGACCTGGAATACTATCAAAAGGCACACATCTTCCACTGGACAGACTACAGGTAAGAAATGGACGATCAGGTTGCTTTTATGAAATGTCTCGAACAAACATATAAACACAGATGGCCAAAGGCACTTAAACCTGCCAGGCTACACTTGACCCAAAGGAGCTAACACACCGACGGGCTGCTTTGCACACCAGGTTAGCTGACGAGATGGAAGTACCTCTCATAGTGCTTGGCACGGTGTAGGCACCGAAACAACGCTCACTTCTCTTCCCTTAGTAGCATAGATCATGGTCACTGTATGACACAACCCATAAGTCCTCTTGAATGTCGCCCCTCACACAAAACAGACAGCTGCTGCCCCTTGATCCCAGGCTGTCTGCCATCAAAACTTTCCTCCCAGGTTCCATTTCCGGGGGCCTAGGGCCTCTCAACCCCTCTGCAAAGGTCTCAGCCAAATGTGTGTTTCCCCACCAGCTGCTCCTTTTTCCTTTGTTCATCTTCCAGGCCAGTACTAGCGGCTTTCTTGTGGCTCATTTTCTTTTTAGTCTTTGCAGACTAATCGCAGACAGCTGCCAGCTAATGAGCCCCTCCAGGTGTCTGCCCCCAGGTTAAAACGTGGCACGGTCAGGACCTAAGCCGGTTAGAATTTGTACGATGTGTCATCCACTATTTTGACTCCATTTTGGTGCATTCTGGATTCATTTTAGACAGCTTTATAAAACTCAACTCACCGGCATCAACAAAAATGAACACAAGGCATTCCCTTTAAACTGATTAAAAGAAGAAAATAGTTTCATTTTTGAAATCTGCTTGAGACTTTGAGACTTTACCAAACTCTGCCAATGCCTAAATAATCTTATTTCATTAAATAACATAGTTTAGATGTTATTTATTTATTTTATATTATATATATTTATTTTATTAATAAAAAAATCATTTTGTTTGTTTAAATAACTTCATGCCCAGCACATAGCCCAGCATGGGGCTCAAACTCACGACCCTGAGATCACAACCTGAGCTGAGGTCAAGAGTCGGATGCTTAACCAACTGAGCCACTCAGACACCCTGATTTTATTTTATATTTTGTTTTGGCCTACATGTTTCTTTTTGAAAAAAAAATTAAATGGCAAATCCTGTTTGACAATTTATTTCTTGAAAGCTAGCACAATACTTAGGCTAGCCCAAAAAAATAAGTACACAATTAGAGTCCCAAAGTCTAATGAAAGAAATCATTTCTTAATAAGGAAATTAACTTATAAGCAAGAATGAATTTTTAATAAAATGAAAATATAATGCCATCCATCTGTGGTTCTGTATCAGCACTTACTTTGTGCCTTAAAGTACTAAACATAGTGCCTAACATGTGTCAGGTTCTTGATAAATATTTGCTGAGTGAATGAATAAGCAAATGCATGGCCCTTAGAAGACTATCTACAATCCTCACTTGAACAATTGCTCAGAGATGGTGACTGTTCCTGTCAAGTCTTGCAGAACATTCCTGATTTTTTTTCTTCCAAGATTTTACTTAATTCAAGTTAGTTAACATATAGTGCAGTATTGATTTCAGGAATAGAATTTAGTGATTGATCATTTACATATCATACCCTGTGCTCATCACAACAAGTGCCCAACACCCATCCAAGCCAGCCCCTGCTCACCTCCTCTCTAGCAACCTGCAATTTGTTCTCATAGTTGAGAGTCTCTCATGGTTTGCCTCCCTCCCTGTTTTTATATTATTTTATTTTTCCTTCCCTTCCCCTACATTCATCTGTTTTGTTTCTTAAATTCCACACTGAGTGAAATCATATGGTATCTGTCTTTCTCTGACTGACTTACACTGCCTAGCATAATACACTCTAGCTTCATCCATGTCATTGCAATGGCAAGATTCCATTCTTTTTGATGGAGGAATAATAGTCCATTTCACATATACTACATCTTCTTTATCCATTCATCAGTCAATAGACATTTGGCCTCTTTCCATAATTTGGCTATTACTGATAGTGCTGCTATAAACATTAGGGTGCATGTGCCCCTTCGAAACAGCACACCTGTATCCCTTGGATAAATACCTAGTAGTGCAATTGCTGGGTCATAGGGTAGCAGAACATTCCTGATTTTTAAAGTCCTAATAAGTGCAACATAGCAGCGAGCAAATTACATCTCCCAGACAAACTCTATCTTCATAAATGATTTTTTTACTGATCTTTTGTAAATATAATCTTTTCCCCCTTTTGTACTCATTTTAAGTAATTTTTTCTGGCTAACATGAGGCACTCAGGGATAAGAGTATTTTGGTTCTGACTTTAAAAAAAAAATTTTTTTAATGTTTATTTCTGAGACAGAGAGAGACAAAGCATGAGTGGGGGAGGGGCAGAGAGAGAGGCAGACATAGAATCTGAAGCAGGCTCCAGGCTCTGAGCTGTCAGCACAAAGCCCGACGCGGGCTCGAACTCACAGACTGCGAGATCATGACCTGAGCTGAAGCTGGATGCTCAACTGACTGAGCCACCCAGGTGCCCCCTGACTTTCTTTTTTAAAATGCTTATTTATTTATTTTGAAAAAAAGAGAGGGAGAGAGAGAGACAGAGCAGGAGGAGGGGCAGAGACATAGGAGAGAGAGAATCCCAAGCAGGCTCCACACTGTCAGTGCAGAGCCCAGAGTAGGGCTTGATCTCACAAATGGTGAGCTCATGACCTGAGCCAAAATCAAGAGTTGGCCATTTAACCAACTGAGCCACCCAGGCACCCCTGATTCTGATTTTCTAAGCAGGTTTTTTAACCATTGAGACTTATCCCCATACTAAAGAATACCCATTTAGTTAAACCTAATTAAGATTCACTGGAGTCTATGTCTAGCATATCACCCATTCTTCAAAAATTCCTTACGTCACATCAATCACAGATTCAGTAGCCTTTGTATTTATAAGACACAGGAGGAGGAAACTTTCAGGGTTGTATATATCCAGGATACCCTTTCTTTGCAAATCTCATGTTTAGAGTTTAAGGAATTTTGACTCAGGGAAGGAGGGCCAGCATTGGACTCTCATGAACCTAGACAAAAATCACAGATGTGTTGTGGTCTCTGGCTTTCTAGGTCCAAGGGATGTAAGAAGAGGTGAGTGTAAAAATCATCAAGGAGGCTAGGTTGCTGTGAGGATGTAATAAAAAGGAAACACGGGATGAGCACTTTTTCCTACCTTGATTCTAATGGAACGATTGGCAAACTTTTCTCTGTAAAGGATCAGACGGTAAATATCGTACATTCTGCGGGCCATAGGATTTCTGTTGGAACTACAGAAATCTACTGTAGCATCAGAAAGCAGCCATGAACCATAGATAAACAAATAGCCATGGAGTTGCAGCAAACTTTATTTACCAAGTCAGGCAGTAAGCAGGATTTAGCCCACCAGCCATGGTTTGCTGATTCCTGCTCTAGTCAATTGTAAACATACAACTTCAGCTTTGCTTTAACCCTTTAGAAGCCCAGCAAAGACAAAGCATCTCAGCCTAGAAATGGCTTTGCTGGCAGCATCTCAATGCAGGAGATAAGAAAATATTAACATTTTATTCCCAGTGCAAATGTACATGGACTAAAGGATATACCAGTAAATGCAGCATATAATAGCACAGTAAAATGTGAGTATATTGTTAAGTTATGTTGTATGATCCTGAGTGGTTTGCCAAGACTAAAAGAATGATGACTTGGAAAGAATATTGATATTGGAAGAGTTTACTTTCACATTCTAACTGTGTGACCTTAGAACACTGTGCTCTGTAATTCATTCATTCATTTACTTGATAATTATATACCTAATAAAATGATAATTAAAACCATAGTTAAATTTTACTGAGGATTATTTTTTTAAGTTTATTTTTATTTATTTTGAGAGAAACATAGAAAGCAAGTGGGGGCAGGCAGAGAGAGAGGGAGAGAGAGAATCCAAGTAGGGACATGGGGCTTGAACTCACGAACTGTGAGATCAGGACCTGAGCTGAGACAAGAGTCGAATGCTTAACCAACTGAGTCACCCAGGTGCCCCAAATTTTACTGAGGACTCTTAGACATAAGAGTGAGAATAGTCTAATCTTCCTACCAGTCTATGAGACATGTACAATTTTTACCCTGATTTTACAGGCAGAGAAACGTTAAGTAACTTGTTCTATGTCACTCACAACTGAGCTATGGAGTGCGTCCCGAAACCAAGTCCTTCTCTTATCTGGACCTGCGCACTCACAAGATGCCCACTTCTACACTGGAGACACTGGGAATACAATCACCACTAAGACCTGATGCTGTCCCCCAGAGCTTCTTTCCTTCTCTGAATCTTGGATGGTTAGGTGGGGTTAATGCCATGCACATGATGATATATGAGGAAATTACATTCCTTACCTAGATGCTTAGCTTCAAATAGTCTTTGTTTGAAAGTCTCCTTCAGTTCAACTTCGATGTGGTGACAAAGTCTGTAGTCACTAGCAGTTTATTTATTTTTTTATTTTTTTAACATTTATTTTTTTGAGAGACAGAGAGAGAGAGAGAGAGAGAGAGAGAGAGAGAGAGAGAGAGAATGAGCGGGGGAGGGGCAGAGAGAGAGGGAGACACAGAAACCAAAGCAGGCTCCAGGCTCTGAGCTGTCAGCACAGAGCCTGATGCAGGGCTTGAACTCACGAACCACGAGATCCTGACCTGAGCCGAAGTCGGATGCTCAACCGACTGAGCCACCCAGGCGCCCCTGGTTTTAAAATACAGTAATATAGGGGCGTCTGGGTGGCTCAGTCGGTTAAGCATCCAACTTCAGCTCAGGTCATGATCTCAAGGTTTGTGGGTTCAAGCCTCGCGTTGGGCTCTGTGCTGACAACTCTTCGGATTCTGTATCTCCCTCTCTCTGTGCCCCTCCCCTCCTCAAAAATAAACAAACAGTAAAAAAATAAAAATAAAAAAATAAAGTAATATAACTCCCTGGTAAAATATAGTATATCTTTTATTAGACACATGAGAGTAAGAATTGGCTAAGAACCTTTACTTGCTTTATAGTTAGGTGATTCCTGATTAGACTTTTTATTTTCATTTTATGTTTTTGCTTACTTGCTAAAGCACTTATGTGGTGGAAGAAATCATGTGAATATTTGCTGCAATTAATATTAAGAAGATTAGGGACCCAAATCTCAATCCATCAGGATTTATTCTCTCGGTGCTGTCACTGCTATTGCCTATCTGCAGCGCCCCCCCGCCCCGCCCCCATAGGTTTTTGTCTTCAAGCAAAGTAACTGCTGAGGGATAGTTTTACCAGGCTGCACAGAGGTTGGTGTAATAATTCAGTAGCATAGTAATAAAGATGATACTGATATGGGATTTTGTAAAAATAAAACTTCCTGTAAATATATACTTACCAAATATTAAGAATTAATGCTAAAAATGCATAAAATATATTTTTGAATGTGAAATAAATGTGTGATCATATCAGAGGAAGAAAAACCACATCATCATAATGAAATTATATATATATATATATATATGCGTGTGTGTGTATATATATATATATGTGTGTATATATATATATATATATATATATATACACACATATATATACACTGGTGCTCTTGGGGTGCATCTGAACACAGGAACAGAAGCAGACACTGAGCTGAGGTGTGTCTGCAGAGCTGGAAGTTCCACAAAGGTCACTCTGCATTTTAAATGGAGACCGGAAGAATGCTGCCCTCTGGACCAGGCAAGCAGAAAGTTGCTTGACTTCCATCCAGATCCATGTGGGGGCCTAAGACTCTCCTATGAGAAACCAGAACCCCAAATGTGGGCCAATCAAAGTTCTTCGTCCAAATTTACACTGTCCTCTACAACTCCAATGGCTCAAGGTTCTCTCCTCCCACAAGCCACAAAGGTAACATAAGGATTAGTCCAGGATTAGTTACTATCCCTGGGATTCCAGCAACACTGACAGAAAGAAATCCTCACTGGAATTGAGCTCATAGCCGAACATTACAAACCATAGGAAAAAATGAACTATTATAACGGAGAATTAGAAGATATGGAAGAATCAGAAAGAGATTCTAAAATAAGCATGTTTAGAATGTTTAATGAGATAAAGAAAGGGTTAGAAAGAAAATGGTAAGAACAGGGCTATGACATAAAAAGAACAGACAGATTTGGAACAGTTAAATAGAAATTCTAGATAAGCAGATCGTAGATGGTGGGATAAAAAACTCCATGAATAAGATGGAGAGCAGACTGGACACACTGAGGGAGAAAATTATACAGAGTTCAGCAAAGAAGCTAAAGAAGAAAATACACAAACAACTTTACGAGACATGTAAATACTACAAGAAGATGCACCAGGCATCTAATGGCAGGGTCCAGAGGGCAAATGCAGCGAGCAGAGAGAAGTTAGAAAGCAAGATCTACCAGCATGGAAAATGGAAGAAGGAGTTTTAACAAAGCTTTAATCAGTATTCCAGAAAATAAATAATAGAGAATGGAGAACACATATGGATTTGTAAAGATAATATCTAAAACTCTCCCAGAAAAAGGCATGAGCCTCTTATGCAAAAACAAAAAAACAAAACAAAACAAAAATCCTACTAGATAAAAAAAATAGATCCATGCCTAGACATATTATAGTTAAGACTATAACATTGCAAAGACAAACAGCAAATCTTAAAAACCATCAATGAAAAACCAGATATGTTTAAAAAAAAACAAGCAACATAAAAACAAAAACATAAAAGCACTACAATTAGACTCAAAGGAGGGGTGGTCGTTGGCAAAAACAGATTCCAAAATACAGTGGAATGATTTTAAACCTTGAGGGGAATCTAAATACCAATTAAGAATTCTGTACTCAGTCCAAACATTACTCAAAAAAAAAAAAAAAAAAAAGATAAAGAGATTCTCAGAAAAGTACCTAAGAAGCAGACATATTTGACCAGGGGGAAAAAAAAAAAAGGAAGGTGGCACTCTTAATCGATGTCATTCAATAACTTTTTAACAAAAGCTAAAGTAAAAATATAATTCTCAAGCCAGCATTTTCGATGATCAGACAGAACAAAAGCATTTGTCTCAGAGGTTAGACAGATTGTATAAATGTGAGAAATGCTGAATACAAGGCAAGTGGGAGGATATAGGACTTGTAGCAAATTGGAGTATTCATGGTCGGTTTGCTTGTACTCATACTCAAAAAAGTTTTAAAGGGATGTGTGGGCACACACACACTGGGGCATGAGCTCCTTCCTGTACCTGGCCCATAGCTGCAAAACTTACCCCAGTTAAGGATCAGCCCTTTTTTCTGACTTTACTTCACCTTCATTTATTTTATTTTAACATCTCCGTTTGGGGGAAGGAACTTGGTTACATTGACTTACCTCATTTTATTTCAGGCCCTGTATGCCTGGCATAGAGTAAACATATAACAAATATTTGTTGAGTACATTATTTATGAAAACATCTTTTTGCTATTTAAATAAGAACGTTACCCCTATTATCTAAAAATTCTCATACTTTCATGAAAATGGGAATTTTTTCATGAAAAAAATGTTACTTTTTCCTTATTATCTAGAAATAAATCTGATCAATAATAACCTTTGTAATACTAATTGTGGCAGTTATCTTTGTTTTAATACTGGCCACTGATATTTATTAGGCATTTGCAACTTATGTTAGTATATTTGTTTCATTCTCATTTTGTATCCTTTATCTTAGCATATTTAGTATGTGTTAGTATCTTCAGTATAATCCCGGAATCGCAAGGCCTATGCGTGTGGGAGCTGAGGGGTCCAGGAGCATAAAGGGGAAGAGAGGGAAGAGACTCCTTGTCTCCACAGCCCAGTGCCCCCTCAGGGTGGATGCCATCTTCTTTCTCACAGCCCTGTGTGGCTCAGGTTAGAAGTCCATTTTCGAGGGCCAGAGAGCTTTCTCCTCCAAGGAGGAGGCCATGCTCCTTGTCAGCACAGTTTTGCTAAGCAGGGCTCATGTATTAGAACATCCAACCTCAAGGGAGGTAGGAGTCGGCTTTCCTATGGCCTCATTGGCCTTGAGGGAAGAGCTGCATGGTGCTTCCCTACAAGACATTATTCCTTTTTGGTCCAACTGATTAGTTGGTGAGATTAATTTAATTTCACAGAATGTCAAGGGAATTATGTTCCACTGACTGCTGTTACCAGCAGAGAGAGTTTCCTTGACCGTCAACACAAGACTTCTGTGCTAGTCTGTTCACATTTGTTTCATGTGAATACCTGCCATAAGGCAGACGCCATTTAATTTCAAACAGAGAATGAACTTAAAAGGCAAGAGTTGTATCTGAATTTTATTTAAATTTTCCCTCATGAAGTTTCCACGGAATAATGATTTAAAAAGGCAATGTATCTAATATAAAATTCTCCCACATGCGATCAACCAGTCTTCAAGTATATAAGGAGCTCACTGAGAGTTAGAAAATGCATCATGAGAAGCGCAGGAAGCTTTGTTCCTACTCGAGGCACCTGGGATCTAATGAGCTCATTGGGAAGAAGAGGATAAAACGCACGCAGACACACAGATACACACACACATACATGTACATCAGACAGTGGGAACCAAACAGAAAGAAGCATTAACTTTCACAGACCAGCTCTGTCACAGTTCAGACAGAAGGCGACAAGGGTGCTGTATGGGAAGCCACATGAACTGAGGCCCTAGAGAGTGGGTCAGGTATTGGTAGGAGGAGGCATGCCAGGGAAAAGGGGAGGAAGGAATGCGAGGAAAAGGAAATGGGCTGCTGGTGTTCAGAAGAGCACAAAATACAATGTGGTCTCTGTTATATATTTTTTTTTACTTCAGTATCTTTGCATATCAAAAGAGAATACCTTATACTTTCTAAAATTCACTCTCACACAAAAAAAGCAGGATGATGAATTCTTAAAATCTTTTTGAGAAACACAACATTATTTATTTATTATGTTAAAAAATGTGCATACCCTTCAACCTAGAAATCGTCCTAGGAATCTATTTTAAAGAATACTGCACACACACACAAGATATATGTGTGTATGTGTGCGTGAGCATTTATTCAACACAAAATTACTTACTGTAGTCAATGACTGAGAACAGCTTAAATGTCTGTTAGCAGGGAAACAGTTAAAAGAATTTTACTAAATACCACAAAACTGATAAAGATGAAAGAAGGCAGGAAGAAAGGAAAGAAGAAAGGAAGGGAGGGATTTACATATGGCAGAATTCATTACTTTCTTTAAACCTCGTATGCTATTTGAAGTATGATTTTTATAATCTAAAAATAGTTTTTATTTTTTTAAATTTTTATTTATTGTTGAGACTGAGAGGGAGACAGAATCCAAAGCAGGCTCCAGACTCTTAGATGTCAGCACAGAGCCCGATGCGGGCTTGAACCCACGGACCGTGAGATCATGATGGGAGCCGAAGTCAGATGCTTAACCAACTGAGCCACCCAGGTGTCCCTATAATCTATAAATATTTAAAATGTAAGTATGAACATGCTAATTTCTTGGAAACCACTAGATATTGCCAAGGAGTATTGTCTTCTATTTATAATATGAAAAAAAAATCATTTATGCCCTCAAAATCCACTTTTAAAATTCCTTCTTTCACTGTCAAATGGCAAGTCACTCCAGCAGCTGTTTTTTCTAATCCATTCAACAAGAACTCCCCAACACCTGCTAGACACCAGGCAGTGCATAATCTTTCTTCCTTCCTTCCTTCCTTCCTTCCTTACTTCCTTCCTCTTTCTTTTCTTTCTTTCTTTCTTTCTTTCTTTCTTTCTTTCTTTCTTTCTTTCTTTCTTTCTTTCTTTCTTTCTTTCTTTCTTTCTTTTGAGGGAAATAGAGAAAGCAGGAGAGGGGCAGAGGAAGATAGAGCATCCCAAACAAGGTCTGCATTCAGCGTGGAACGGGATGCAGGGCTCAATCCCAGGACTCTGGGAACATAACCTGAGCTGAAATCAGGAGTCTGAAGCTCAACCGCCTGAGTCCCCCAGGCGCCCCTAGTGGATATCCTTTTTAAAAATCACTCTGCATTTGCTACCTTTAGACTCCCAGTTTTCCTAATATTCTGAATAATATCTGCGTATCTAATTTCAGTTTAAGTAAGTTTGTGACCCTGTTTGAGAATCTAATGAAGCCCAAAGACTTACTGCCTTTAGAAACCCTCAGGCACACACTTCTACGTGCAACCTGAGGGCGTTTGCTGATGCCTGGACCCAGGGATGAAGCCCCTGTATTTGACCAAAGGTTTTCACAACTATTCTCCTTGTTGAAGCCTCATGATCTTTTCCTCTATTTAACAAAATACAGTCAGGACTTCCTTGTCCCATGACAAAGGAATTCCTTCAAAGAGCAAGTCTAGAATTGGCATAGACTCGGGTAAGCACTTGTGGTCGAATGCTGTTGCCCTAGTTCTCTCTTCTCTATGTGTTTTCATAAAAATCGATAAGTAATTCCGGGAGCAATGCTGAACACAAAGATTAATGCAGGGAAAATAAGCCTTCCGTGCTTTTCCACAAAGTATTATAAATCTCAATTACATATTTTACAAATTAGTCTTTATGGTGGCTTTTTTGCAACTGCAATAAAAATGTACATTCTGCAATAAATCACAGTTATAGATACATAATAACTTCCTATTTTCTACTCATTTGTAAAGTTTCCTTCTGACACCACATGCTGCAACATGAAATACAGTTTAACATCGTTTAAACCTATGAATCAATTTTTAATAACGTCATCAGCAAAGTTCAATTTACATCTACTGTGATTTGAGTGAAAGTAATTTTCTTTCATCTTATTTTATGGACATATTTAATATCAGATGCAATAGAAGACAAATTATAAAAGTAATAGAATGCCAATAGAAAAAAAACATAGGGGGAATTTTAAAGTAAAGCAAATCCTGTATTAGAACTGAAACATTAGACCTGTGTAGGTGGCTTTATGGGCAATTCCATTTCAGCAAGATATGGGGTAGTTTCGAGCACGGAACACTACCAGTGATGAAAATAACCACTGATGCTGTTTCTCATCAATACTAAATAAAACTGATATGACTCATGCAGGGTGCTGAGCCTGTATAGTATAGTCAATACCACCCAAAGTCAAATAAGGAAAATACCACATAGTGGGTAATGGCTAAAATGTATTTCCCATTGGAAAAAAAATACCAGTCTCCAATTCCAGTACCCATAATAGCCTTCTTTAGAAGTGACTCGGGAGTATATGAGAATCTGGCAAGTGATAGCCACCCTGCTTTAATTTTCTTCATTTTCTCTAAAGGTTCATTAATTTATTATCAAAAAATTTTTCAAAGATAATAAGTCATCACCTTAAATTTATATATGTATCCCAAATTTACATCTTAACTTCTGTGATGCTGATGACCTATAGTTTTCCTACCTAATATTGTAAGGAAGGCATATAAGTTTTATGATTTTATTAACAGAAAGGTTTAATAAGGTAAATGCTTCTTATGTCATATATCTAATAAAGGAATTAATTAATATGCATCTACAAAATCACCTTAAAGAAACCTGTTGGTTAATTTGTAGTATGTAGAAAGCAAAATTAAATATCTGTATCTCAAAGGGAAAGAGAAAGTATATTCACATATGCAGAAGAAATTAATGCACGTAGCTATAAATTACATATACTACGCACATAAATCACAATGTGGTCAAATTTTGAATTTCCCTCAGATCAGTGTGAACCTCATGGCCATATACCAAATAACATATTTTTTCTTGGTTTCAGTGTTCTCTCCCACATCTCTAGCCTAAATGTCTACTATCTCTTTTTGTATCAAAAGCATATTTACTGATTTTTGCTGCCATTGCTTTGAATCCTTGCACAAATGTTGATAGCTCAATAAATTATCTTGTAAAACGGCACTGCCTCCCACGTATATTCTTTCATACTTTAATTCTTACATAAAACTCACACTTATCATGCACTGACCCTGTCACAAAGTATGCAAGAGGCTAGATGCAAAGTCAGAGACCAGCCCTGAGTGGCCCTGTTTCCAGTGGACATCACCGTCAGCCTCCTTCACCTTTGTCCCTCTGTCCCAAAGACACATGGTGGTGGGAGGAGAAGGCAGAATGTCTGGTGGGTTGTTGCCCTGGAGGACATGTCCCCTCCTTAATCATCATGAGACCCTCTGATGAGCCAGCTGTCCTGACAAGCCACGGGGAATGGTGGTTACCCATGGCCAACTTCACAGCTAACTCAGAGTCTGAAGTTCCAGAACACAGGCTTTGATCTCAGCACATGGGCAGCAAGACTTGGCTCCCAACTGTGGCCTGCAGGTGACTTTGGGCAAATCAGTTCTTTCTCATCTCATTCTCCTCACTTATCAATTGGGCATAATGACACCTTATGGATTTATTGGGAGGATGAAAAACACAATGAATAGAAAATCTTTTACCTAGTGCTAGAGATACATAAGTAATTGATAAATGAGTACTTGTGATAAGTAATGACAGTAATTGCAATAATGAAGATTGTGGGCAGCTAGTCACATAAGACCACAGTGTGTGCTTTATTGTACAGAAGGCGTAGGGGAAGCAGTCACCTCATGCAGTCCAGGTAGCATTAAAAGCATGTATAATTCAAATGTTTTTTTCTATTATTTTCAGAACATTCGGTTTATAGCCTGATCTTGCTTATGGACTTCCTCTGTCTGATATAAACTGTCTCAATCAAGTTTAGTTTATCCTGGATTTTTACAAATTTGGGCTTTTGTGTTTTGTTCTTATGATTTTGAAGGCTAATGACAACAACAAAAAATGCCTGATATCTATTTACTACCTAAATGACTTGTCAGGATGAATTTTATATGTCATTTACTGGGTTCTTCTATCATAGCTACCCAGGTTTTGGTCGCTTTGGTGCATATAAACATTGAATTATAAAGCTGGATCCCTTAAAATTTACATAATAAAAAATTAAAATAAATAAATAAGTTAAAGTGGACAACTTCTCTTCCCTTTTGGAAGCCAGACATCATGTAAATAGTCTGATCAGAACTTCATTCCAATTATGAGAAAACATCAGGTAGAACCAAACTGGGAAACATTCTACAAAGTGACTGACCAGTGCTTCTGAAAAGTGTCAAGACTGTAAAGGCAAAGCTGACAAATTTACAGATTAGGAGAGATTAGAGAGTTAATGACTAAGTACAATGTGGCGTCCTGGGTAGGATTTTGAGATAGAAGAAGATCATCAGTGGATCAACTAAGAAAGGTAATGGGATGTGCACCATAGTTAATAGCATTGTGTTATGCTAATGTCTTAGCAGTGATAATGTAATACAGTTGTATAAGAAGTTACCATTCTGGGAATCTGGTGATGTGTCTATAGGAACTCTCTGTACTATTTTGTAACTTTTTTTTTATGTGAGTCTAAAATTAATTCAAAGAACATTAGTTCAAAAAATTAAAGTAATAAGTAAAAATATATTTAAAAAAACACAACAAAAAATTCTGAACATGTTTTGTTTTTACCTGACTGTACAATGAATGGAGAGTTCAAACCTGAATAGATCTGTACTCATCTGCTATACCCAATTTCTTACATCTTTTGAAAGATCATGACAAGTAAATTGCCAGTTTAATGGCATTTGCTGTGATTTCCTTCCCACGTGTGATAGATTTGCTGTTGCTTTTTTCCCAACTGGCATATCACATCTGTTTGAATAGTTATCTTCTGTACCAGCATCCTACCAAAGGTGAGTGATACTAAACTTCTACTATAATATTAAGAATATAACTAAGCTTTGCAAGGTTTTTTTTTTTCAGTTTTATTCTTAATGAAATACTGATCTGCAATGTAAAAAGTTTGAGGGATAAAGTAAGTTTTAGTGGGAGTATGTGAGTCACAAGAAGTGAGACTCTCCCTGTTTCAATGGGGAATTCTCTAGAACTCTGACCTTATTCACTCTGAGGCTCAGTTGCCCTCTCTGTAAAACTGTGTGGGTGAACCAAATGACTACTATCTTTTCCAGCTCAAAATTCCTCTACTTTCATTTTCAGTGCCATTACAGAAAACCACAGTGTCTCAGATTGAATCCCCACATGTTGACAAGCATGTGGTAACACAGAGGAACAGAGAGGCTGAAGGTGGGGCGAATACTCGGAACATGGAAGCAGGGCACATTTTCCAAACAGGGTAAGCTGATGTGGTGTTTTGGTTTCACCTCTACGGTAGAGTTTTTGGGTGTCACCTGTCCCCAAACCTTTTCACCGTGTGCTGGCTCCCGACTTCCCCACACTCACTGCAATCACAAAATGTGAATGTTTGCTAAACAGATTCTGTGACCTCTAACTATGTCCTTCCAGGGGCGCCTGCGTGGCTCAGTTGGTCAAGTGTTCGACCTCGGCTCAGGTCATGATCTCACAGTTTGTGGGTTTGAGCCCTGCACTGGGGCTCTGTGCTGACAGCTCGGAGCCTGGAGCCTGCTTCAGATTCTGGGTCTCCCTCTCTCTCTGCCCCTCTCCTGCTTGTGCTGTCTCTCTCTGTCTCTAAAAAATAAATAAACATTTAAAAAATAAATAAATATGTCCTTCAATAATGTATATTCCTCAATATGTCTGGAATGTGGGGAGTATGTGATGTCTCAAGTGCCTAGGTTAACATCCTACAGACGATGTACTAGTTGAGGGTTCTAAGAATGGGTTGTAAAAAACGGACCCAGAAATAAAGATGGAAGGGTATTTGAATGAAAAAAAGGGACAGAAAAACCACCACCATTTCAGTCACCATTGGTACAGGGATTTATGGGAGGACAGAAAGTAAACCACTGAGTGCTGGGGACCATGCAGGAAATAGCATGGCTGTGGCTTCTGGCTCAGTGAGCCAAAGGATGCTTTTTTGAGGTCTATGGAAGGAGGGCCTGTTGGCACTCTGCTAAAGGACAGGGAGTGGCCCAGTCCAGGGTCACAAATTCAAATGCATAGGGATAAATAAAACTATAGGTGTAAGGCGTAATGAAACTATAGAAAATTCAAATGGCCTAGGCTAAATATGGATAAGTTCCTAAAGAGGAAGCACAAAGGAAGGATATTTCTGAGGATAACAAGAGAATAATAATTGATTAATGAAGACCAAACGCCATCAAAACTTGGCCCTCTGGAATTTTGTACATTGATTAGAGAGAGAGAAAATGCATGATATCAGTTAACAGGGACATAGTGCAAGGTGAACACTAGTCTCCCCACTTGCTCTAAAATCCTGAACAATCTGAATAGCAAACTACTACAGGCAGAAGGGAGTAATATAAACCACGGCTGTGTTAATCTGAAAGCATTGTGTTCTCCCCTCTCTTATTAAAGCTGCCTTTTTTGGGGTGCCTGGGTGGCTCAGTCGGTTAAGCAACCAACTCTTGATTTCGGCTCAGGTCATGATCTCATGGTTCGTGAGACTGACCCCCATGTCAGGCTCTGCACTGAGAGTGTGGAGCCTGGTTGGGACTCTCTGTCTCTGTCTCTGTCTCTCTCTCTGCCCCTCCTCTGCTCACTCATTTTCTCTCAAAATAAATAAATAAACAAGTTGCCTTTTTTTCTCAAATACCACAGAGGTGCATTCCTGTTTTGCCAATGCAGCTCTAATTTCTGGCTCACTCTGTGCTAAGTGTTCTAAGTGCTGTGTTTCAGTCCCTTCTCACATCAACGCTGTAAGGGAGGTCTATCCTTTATCCCACCTTACAGATGGGGATATTGAGGCACGAAGAGGTTAATTACTTCTCCAAGGTCACCATACTAGTATGTAGTAGAGCTGTGATCCAAACCCCAGGGCCATTATTTTGATTGTGAATTTTTTCTAAAGTAGTTATTTTTTACTTTGTAATTCATTCTTGTTCAACTACACATATACTTCCATTACATAAGTCATACGTAGCATAAGACAATATATTTCTTATTGCTGAGTATAAGGACACTAACATCACTACACTGCCTCCCTGGATTTTCTTCTCATCTCTTCTACACAGCCATAATTTGTAATATTTATATATTCTGTAAATCCTGAAGTTGTATTAGCTTTGTTTTTACACTGAGTAGATACTAGAGACTAGGCTCACGACCTGTCATTCTTGATTGGCCGAATGTCTTCAAGAAGGACTAATGGAAAATGCAGTCTCTGAGTTCTTGTTTCTTCAATGGTAACCGAAACCAGTTTGACATTTCTTTCTCTGAGGACTTTGTAAGCCCTGTGTCCTTGTATCCTGGACTTGAGTCCTGACAAAGTTTCAGTTCTCAACGATGGCTTCCCTTAGAACTGACTGGAGGCCCTGGGTTCCTCCCAGAGCTACACTTGTTTGAGTATTGCTTGGGAAAAAAAGAAAAAGAACTGACTTGATCATTTTTTTCTGGATGCGCATGGGATGCTTTCTTTAGCTCTGAATTCCAGCAACTTTAGTAAGAAATGCCTCAGCGTTGATTGTTCTATGATCATTTACTGCGACAGCTGTACCCTTTAAATCCATATATTTAGGTCGCCTTTTTCTGCAATTTTTAAAAATTATATCTCTTGGATTTTTTTTTTCAGTTTTACACACACCTAAATGTGCATTTTTATAGATATGGTCCTCATTCTTTTCGACCGTTCCTCATCTGTGAAATCACTTTCAGAGGATCAGGTATTTGTCAGGCAGGAGAGAAAGGAAGTTTTTTCTAAGACAGGTGTGTGTGGGTGTATCAGTGCTGCTTCAGTCCAAGTGTTCACAACGGTGCATGAACATTTAGAACACACGCCGAGCTTCTAAAAACCATCTATGCCTTGGATCATCCCAAGGTTTTCATTTAACTGGGCTGAGAGTGGTGCTTGAGAAGTGTTATGTTTTAAAAGCCTCCCCATGTCATCTTAAGGGATAGCCAGATTGGGCCCTTGTCTTCATCGACACGGAGCAGCAGCATCGGGCCCCTCCCCCAGACTGAGGATCTCGTCTTCTTTATTTCTCTACTAAATGCTTGCAGGAACGAGAGCCTCCACTTTGAGATGCCACATGGAGTCCCAGAAAGTTCCCATGGTCAGCCACACACTGATGTCCTGACTCAAACAGAGAACTACTCTGCTCCTCTGGGAATAGTCTTTATTTGAGAATGTCAGCATTCTGCTGGCTCTGCCTGAGATCCTCAGTTGCCAGAATCCTTTCAGGAAGTAATCTGTTAGACACCTGGTCTTCTGATGTGTGGTTTATTAGTGCCAGGTTTTCAGAGTCCTTAAATATGGAAACTGCATTTCTATTTCTCAGTCTTCTTGATATTTGATGACTTTAGAGATGCAAGGGTGTCTTTACAATTTTACAGTTGAAGCTCTTTATAAATTTTCTACTTTAATGACTGGCTTTTCATGTATTTTAAAAAGTGAGTTTTTCAACATCATCAATTTTAACGAGACATAAAGCTACTTATAAATGAAATGTTATAAATGAGTTGAAATTCAATGTATTATATGACAATTTGATTAGTAAGAAGAGGAAATGTGCTCCTTTTTAATTAATCATGCTTACTTACATATAAAGTACATTGACCAAATTTATATGCACAATAAATCACTAATTGTTTTAAATTCAACTGCATGCAAAAAGAGATGATCATGTGTGCCTAGTAAAATAATTTCTTTTCCTCATTTTGGAGGAAAATTTTATTTTGTTCCCGTAAAACCTTTGAGATGATCTAAAATATCACAATTTGTGTATCTACAAAGATGCATAATATCAGAAAGTTAGTTAGCAATTTCAGTCCAAGGTATAGCGACCATTTTAAACTTTTTGCGTTACAGTAAAAAGTCAACATTTCATTATGTAACCATTAGTCATACAGTGGTGTTGAACTCAAGCATCATTTGAGAAAAAGAAGCAAACAGACCAAATTAAGCTTGTACAGAAAAGCAAGTCATGAGGAATAATGAATACTGCCAACAAAAGCAGACAAAACCAGGGGAAAGAACAACAAGAAAACAATTTAATTCTCTATTATGGCTCTATATCCTAACACAAACATGACTGGTTACCATCAAATTCAAAAGGACATATACTTTGTTCAGTCCATTAGTAAATATTTATAGAGCTCGGCCTTGTGCCAGGCCCTGAAGGCATGGAGATGAAAAGATGTACTTCCTGTTTTCAAGGAGCTTAAATCCTTGGGAGATAAATGTGCAAATAAACAGTAAGATTATTGCCTTAGTGGAGGCCTGCTGCCCCCGGGGCAGTTCTCTCCTAGAATCAGGCTTCTGAAGCCAATACGCTCTGTGAGAAAACTTGCCTTCTCAAAGAGAGTACTGCACAGTGGTTGAAGTCATTGTAAGTCACAGCGAAAAAAGCTGAATCAGCTTGACTATAATTCAGTATTCTGAGTTTAGGCACAATTGCTGCATTCAAAATGGCCAGGAAGTGATTTGATTTAGCAATATGATTCTATAGGAATAGAGATTTTTGTGCAAGGAGAGTCTAACTACTGAATGCTGGCCACCCTCCATCAAGACACGGGCACACCCAGTTAGCCCTCTAAAGAGTTAGAGGCTCTGATGAGCCCATTCTAGCTGTGCCCAAGGGGTCAGGATTCCTGGAACTTGGTCCACGCGGCTTACCCAAAATATACGTCCCATCTCCCAAACCACGCCTGTGATTTCCTGCTCATCCCTGAAAGTCATCAGCATAATCTGTAAAAGTCCTTATATCCAGGGGAAGGATATAAGATTGATTCCAAAGCCAGATAAGTTGAAGAGAGTACAGCAAATCGAAATGCCTTCACAGCTGCTGGCTTCTAAATTTGGTGACGTAGGAAAGTGTACCATTGGCCAAAGGGGTGAACGATTACCCATCTAAACACAATGCTGGAAATACGCTCTGAGGGCATATTAAAAACATAAGAATACAAATTTAGGAACGTTATTTGCAAAACTCACTGTTTTAAAACTACCAACTATTTGTGGCTTTTAGCCCAAGTTCACTATTATACTCTATCTAAAGGCTTTAGCCTTGTGGTTTTTTAGTTCAGACAGCAGAAGAGTATTCCTCAATCAGTGCAAGATCTTCACATATTCTCTCTGAAATTCCAGCACCCAGCCCAGAGTTCATTATGCCATCCCGCATAACACCATCTGTGGGCTGCTGTGATGGAACACCAGGGTGAGAGGAAGATTTATCAGCTACTTTTCCTGATGTATAAAGACTGATTGGCTGTGTCTATAGCAGTGGCAATCCAGGGTTGACAGGAGCTCACGCTCTCTTGCCTGGCCATGACACCCCGCATTGTACAGCTGCTCGCGGAGTTATGAAACCGCACCAAAAGTCAGGAAGTAGATTTGGCTTCCAAAGAAGCACAACCACCACACTGTTAAACACTGAGATTCTCTTAGGTCCTGGGTAAAAGTGTCTAGAACTCTCTTAAATGCACCTGGGCCTTGAAACTTGAAGGGAAAATTGTTGTTGTTGTTGTTGTTGTTGTTGTTGTTGTTATTGTTTCCAAATGATTCTGATAACAATTCCCTTACGGACTGAACGTTTGTGTTGCTTCCACCCCAAATTCATATGCTGAAGTCCTAACCCCCACTGCGATGGGATGGTGTTAGGAGATGGACCTTTGGAAAGTTAATTCAATTTAGATGAGATCATGAGGGTGGGGCTCTCATGATGGGATTTTTTCCCTTACAAGAAGAGGTCAGAGAGCTTTCTCCCTCTCCCTCTTCTTCCTTTCTTCCTACTCACTGTCTCTTTCTCTCTCTCTTTCCCTATCCTCACCACCAAATAAGAATACAGCGAGAAGACACCCATGTGTGAACCAAAGAGAGGGGCTTCACCAGAACCAACCATGCTGGCACCCTGACCTTGGACTTCCAGGCTCCAGACTAGAGGGAAATGGAGAAATGAAGTGATGTTATTTATGCTACCCAGTCTATGGTATTTTGTCATGGCAGCCTGAGCTAAGACAAGTTCTCAAAGCATAAAATAATTGTTTAGAATGCCTAGGTTTTTGTTTGTCTCAATAATGAAACATGCACCCCTTGCATGAAATGGTAATAAATGCAATGATATAAACTAAATGGCAGATGTTAAGTAATTTCATTACTCTATACAATGGCACATTTCAGGACGTAACAGCACAAGCCACAGATAAATGTATACATTTGAGCATATCATCATTTCCCATATGTCTGTTATATAGTTGATGCATATTCATTAAGTATTTCATTAGCTATCTTCCATTCCAGGATTACTTTCCAGTTTTCATGCACTCATCAATGACTACTACTTCAGTTATTTAAGACTTACCTTGCCTACTGGTTCACAGTTACAAGTGGAACAAAACCCAACCCTGCTTATCTTTCAGTCAACAAGCCCTGAACCTTGCTCAACAAACAGTTTTAAGTGCTGTAATTAGGAATCAAAATACTCTAAAATAAAGGATACTGAACCCTCTACAGACACTGATGAATATCCATATAAGCAGACTGTCTTTACAGACTGTAAGGCAGACTGTATCACAACCCAAGAAGAGCATTAAAATCTGTGGTTGTGTTTCTTAAATGCTATAGCCAGTCTCAACAGCAAACATCAGTTAAACAAGTATTCTCTCCATTTCATAAACATTTTAAAACAGAAACTGAAAATGTGTTTTAGTGGTAAGACAGACCTATCTCATTAAAGCCACTGTAGCCCAGCTCTTGCCTGCTAAGTCCCAGGTCTTCGAGGTCCATGCATTTAAATCCCGGGGGGCACTGGTAGCCTTCCTCCAGCTCTGGTGAGCAATGTGTATCTGGGATAGCTAAGCTATTCCAGGTTACATTTCTGTGAACAAATTATGAAAAGGTTAGCCAATTTGGACAATTGTAAATGTTGATTAAAACGAATAATGTAATCACCCTTCACTATTAGCTGTTATATAGGGACCCAGATGTAAGATTCATGATTCATGAAGGGTGTTCATAGCATTAATGACATAGTGAGACATTCTCAAATGATCCCTGATTTGTCCTCACAATAGCTCTATATAAGAATACTATTACTATTATTGTTTTGGTCATTAAGGACCAAGACCCAGATAAGCAAAGGAAAGAAATCTGCTGTGAATTTTCAAGGAATGTTAACCTGCTTGGGGCTTCCTTGTTGTTCACCAAATACTTACCCTACTGTGGGCACAAATTTTACTTGCCTACTTCTAACCAAACAGTAAATGATGACGATCATAGGATGTCATCCTATGAGTGGCATAAATGACACTCAGTCTTCTTCTGTGTTGGCAGATGTGCAGTTGAGAAAGGAATCCAGACAAATAACGTGGGATTGAAGGAACCAATGGAATGGTGTTGGAAAGAGAGAGATTATAGGGTGATTTGATGATAGCTCCAGGAACATGAAGGTCTTTTAGGTGGATGGTAATACATCCCTGTTTCATTGTTCTGGAGGGCAAGGTGGAGATTAAATTGATGTATGAGGATTTAGATAAGTAATAGCTTTCTTGGGAGCAAGTATGGGTCATCACTGGAATGGTGATTGTGGAATCTCATTCTGGGCTGACCTTTAAAATAGGCCCTGGATAGCTGCTCTCTGAGACAATTCACATGGCTTGTGCCCTGGCCAAAGTTTAGGCTAGACGATTTCACAAGCCTTCTAAATCCATGATTTTATTACAAGTCATTTCCCACTACCTCGATGTTTGTAAGCATTTCCTAAGTGGGGATGGACCTCAGGACAGTCTTAGCCCTCAGCTTACAGCCAAATTGAGGCAGATGTTTTGGGTCATATTTCTTCTTTAATACCTTCTTATATTCAATTGGCTGGTTCCCTCCCTGTGTATAATGCGTTTTCTCTAGAGTCTGACACTCAACACTCTGCAATCCCTTCCCTGCTTGAGGTCACTGTGCACACACACAATTCACAGGTTTGCACATACATACCTGAGACCTGCTGACACCTCACCAGCTCTGTCTCAGTTGTAAACAAAGCTCTAAAATCCTCACCTGCATTTCAGACACCCCAAGTGCATTCCTTCAGGATTCTATTAGCTGCCAGGAGATAATCTGTCCACTGTCAGGGAATAAGTGTTGAAATAATTGTGCCCTCTGGTATATGGTATGGGCTCCTTTGAACCCCACACAGAAAACCCAAGGGAAAGTTCTCATTGTGGAAATTACTACTTGGTTATGTCTGAGAGATATGATTTTGGGTAGACGTATCACTTACTTCACCCTATTTCATATTTTTATATGTAGACCAACTATTCATCCTTGCTTAAGTCTGACCTGACTATGTTTCTGATGTGGACACCACACATTAGAGCTAAGTGTTAAGGGGACTTAAGTTTCAGAGTAGGTTTTCTGGGTTTGATCCCAAGGTCTCCCAATTATTAGTTGTGTGACTTGAATAAAGTTCTAAATGTTTCTAAGCTCAGTTTGTTCATCTGTCAGCTAGGGAGAGTAGCCATAATTAAAAGCAAAGCCTGTGTGAAGGTTAAGTAAACCAAGGAATGCACTCAACTTAGCACCTAGCATGTCACAATAAATAAATGCTCAACAATAATAATAATGCTCAATAAATGCTTATTATAAATATTTAGTAATCATTACAATAATAAAATGTAGCAAACAAAACATATGTAAAAACATAATAAAGATTTGTTAAAAGAGGGGCGTCTGGGTGGCTCAGTTGGCTAAGTGTCCGACTTCGGCTCAGGTCATGATCTCGCGGTTCGTGAGTTCGTGCCCCACGTCGGGCTCTGTGCTGACAGCTCAGAGCCTGGAGTCTGTTTCAGATTCTGTGTCTCCCTCTCTTTCTCTGACCCTCCCCCGTTCATGCTCTGTCTCTCTCTGTCTCAAAAGTAAATAAACGTTAAAAGACTTGTCAAAAGAACAGAAGGAATTCAGGCACGTGATACTGACAGCACTGGGCAGCTGAAACAAACTGCATAGATCACCTAATTCCTAACTTAAGGAAGGTTAAGGTGAAGTTCAGAGAGGGAAGCCCATCGAAATTAATAATTTACCTATCTGTGCCTCAGTTTCTTCCTCAGGAGATGGCAGGGAGATGCCTATCTCACAGGGCTGTGGCAAAAATGTAATGACTTAGTCTGTAAGGTACTTAAAACAGGTACTTGGTAGACAGTAAGTGTTAGCTGTTCTCGATTGCTATTGATAGCCTGATTGGATTGGACAAGATTAGAGTGGAACCCTAGTCTTGTTGTGTGCTGCCTCAGTTTCCATATTTGTAAAACGGGGATAGCGTTCACACCAACTGGTGGGAGCGTCTTATGTTTCAACGAGCTAATATTCAACTCCCAGAATAGCACTGGGAATCAGTTACTCACCCAATAACTGTTAACTATTACTGATTGATAAGTATTAGAGCAGTTTTCTCCTTTTGTATTCCATTTATTTTTTTTCTTTCATATTAACACTGATTCTCATTTCAAGCACAACCCTCACCAGCCCAGATATTATGTTGAAATCTTTTGGCTTCAGAGGCAGCAGATTTGAAACACATTATTTTTGCCAACATCAAGCTATTAGCAAATGCTTGTTAGAGACACATTTATTAGATGATTAATTGCCCTGGAACTCATGTATCTAAAACCACATGATAATTACTCTTTTTAAAAGTGGAAATAAACATTGGGAGTTTCAGAATGTATAGTTGTTTCATTGTCACCGTTAGCAAGAATCTTCTAAGTTTTATTTTTATTTGTTAACGTTAATTATTTCCTTGTTCATTTTCCATCAGATATTCACGATACAAAAAGAGGCTTTCTGGAATTAGGGAGGGTAGAATTCTTGCTACAACCAGCCAAACTCTAAATATAGACAATGAGTCTTCCAGTCCTAATAAATATTCACTCATGCTTAAGTGGGTTTCAAGACCTGCATTTCTTATTCACAGTTGGATTTCTTGAAAAAAAATTATCAATTTCTAAGCCCCCTAATTTAATTTTTTAGCCTATTTTGCATGACCCCGAATCCACTAGACTTGCTCTTGTTTATTTCCATGTGTCACATCCAGCTGGACCATTTTCAGTTTCTCTCTCCTGCGGCTTCTGATAGCACTGCACATACTTGTTTTGATGGTGGGCAGAACAACGTCCCCCTCAAGGTGTGCACATTCTTATGTCCAGAACACATGAATATGTTGGGTTACATGGCAAATGGAATTAAGGTTACAGATGTGAACAAGGCTAAAAAGCTTGAATTTGGTTGATTATCCTGGATTATCTGGGTGAGCCTGACCTAATCACATGAGTCCTTAAAAAGAGAAAAACTTTCCCAGTTGTGGTTAGTGGGGGGGGGGGGGGGGGGAAGAGAGAGAGAGAGAGAGAGAGAGAGAGAGAGAGAGAGAGAGATGCAACAGTTGCTGACTTGGACGATGTTACTTTTTTCCCTGTCTCTCAGGTCATTCTCCTTCTGGAACTGGCCCTCAGTTCTGAGTTGCTCTGAGCTCGGTCTTTGGCCTCCTCTCTTTTTTTATGATAGTCTCTCCCTGTGCAGACAAATCCATTCTCATAGTTGCAGTTCTCTCATCCTAGGTGTCTTGTAGACCCTCAGAGTTACATGTCCAACTACCTATTAGATGTCTCCACCTGGCTACGCCTCAAGTGCCTCCAACTCTACTCCCCTTACTGAGCCCAGACTCCTTTGCCAACATCCCTTCATGACAAGCAGCACCATGAGACCTTCATCCACAGTGCTGAGCAAGCTTGAGAGTGCGCAATCTCCTTGATGTCTACTTTTCCTCTAACTCCCATAACTAATCATCATGTGGCCCTAAATATCTGCCAAAATATCTTTTGAGCTCATTCAACTCTCACCATCTTCACCTCTACCTGCACCACCATCTAGTCCCCGAACTGGTCATCCTGCAGCACTCTTAACTCTTCCAATCCGTTAGCCACAGAACATACAGACAGGCTTTTCATAATCTTGGTCTTACCTGAAGCCTGTCCATGGCAAATCTCATCTAGAAGATCCAAGGGATCTGGCTTCTCCCCTTTCAAATGGCCCAGTACCCAACATGGTGGTCTTATCTCAGCTCTTGGTGTGCTCCTTCTACTTTAGGACTTTTTCCTCTGCTTGGAAACCTCTCCTCCCATCTCTGCTTGGTTAACCCATTTTTCACTTTTTAGGCCCCAGCCTGAATGTCACTTTCTCAGGGGAGCCTCTTCAAGTCCCTCAGGCTGGGTTAGGCTTCTCTGCTATAATTTCTCAAAGTACCCACACTTTTCATTTCTGGCACGTGGGAAGTGTGTAATTCATGTTTGAGTGGTCAGCTGTTCGTTGGGTGTCTCCCAAACTTGACTGTTCCCCAGTATAACCTCCAAGCCCACACAGTTCCTGACATGTAGTCTGATGGTTAAATTTATGAGTGAATTTGGCTACACTACGGTGCCCAGTTGTTTGGTCAAACACCGTCTAGAGGTTGCTGTGAAGGTATTTTTTAAGATGCAATTAACATTTAAATCAGTAGACTCTGAGTAGAGCAGATTATCCAACATAATATGGGTGGGCCTCATCTAATCAGTTAAAGGCCTTAAGGAAAAATACTGAGATCCTCTGAAAAGAATTCAGCCTCCAAACTACTTTTGGACTCAAGACCATAACAACAGCTCATTCTGAAATTTCCAGCTTGCTGGCTTGCTCTGAAATGTGGGTCTTGCTAGTCGCCATAATCACATATGCCAATTCTTTAAAATAAATCTCATTGCTTCCTATATAAACATCCTATTGGTTCTATTTCTCTGAAGAATCTTAACTAATGCATAGTAAATGTGTAATAATTATTTTTTTACTAAGTGAAGAAATGTGTCTTTCTACAATTATTTAAATTTATGACAAATCTACTAATGTGTTTGTTTATTTGTTTGCTTGTAAAGTAACCACAGAAGAAATTCTTCAGCAATTGGATCCTGTTGTTTTTATGCAATTTGTAAGTGTGATATCCAAAAATTGGCATGGATTTTCCATTTTTTAAAATTCTGGTTTCAGTAGTTTCCATGTTTCAAAATGAATACTAGAATTCCTTGGAGTAGTTAATTGTTTTTCAAAAGACATTAATTATCTGCCTGGCATATGCTTTTTAAAAAAATTCTTAACAAAATATCCTATTTACATATAACATTATGTAGGAGTTTGAAATCTAAGAAAATGTGTTCTGAACTTGTTGCTAAAACTGTTTACAACAGCCTCAAATAATACTTAAGTATTTAAGAGTTTTACGGTCTTTTAAAAATTTTTTTTAATGTTTATTTATTTTTGAGAGAGAGAGAGAGACACAGAGTGTGAGCAGGGGAGGGGCAGAGAGAGAGGGAGACACAGAATCCGAAGCAGGCTCCAGGCTCTGAGCCATCAGTACAGATCCCGATGCGGGGCTCAAACCTACGAGATCATGACCTGAGCCGAAGTCGGACACCCAACTGACTGAGCCACCCAGGCACCCCAAGAGTTTCATGGTCTTAAGTTAATTATTACTCCTGATGGTACAGAGCACTGATAGAGCTATACATTGGAACACAAGGATATCATTCAGTTTAGTGATTAACCAACTTAATTACCGTGGGCAATTCACTTTGACCATCTGAGCCTCAGTGTCCTCATCTGTAAGATGAGAAACTTTTCAGCTATTATTAAAAACAACTATTCCCAGAATGACCTCATCACATTTTCATTTAAAGGAAAAAAAAAGGTAATAACTAGAGCAAATCACATGCCCATTGTGTTCTGTTCTCCTCTGTCCATAGGACTCAACAATGCCAAATGCAATCGCTTAAGATTTTGTGTTCAAATTCTCCTCGTTACTCACAATCTCATCTTTCTCTACCGATATCAAACTGCTGTCACTGCTGGTTGTAATGCATTTAGTGTTGGCATTTTGTGGTTACTCTCACTTAAGAACATAACTATTCTTATTATTATTTAGCCCCTTTTCAGAAATTGTTTTTCCCCTATTCTTAGTGAGGTCACTTTACTGCATTTGTCTATTCACTCATTCAAAATGATTATATTTGAATGGCCCATTCTGTGCCACACAACATTCTAGGAACAGAGATGACCAAGAAGGTATTTCCAAATCAGAGGCTTTACTACCTAGCAAAGTCATGACCACAGTAGAGCATGGCGAATGCTTTGAGAGCCAGCTATATGTTGCTAGCGTTACAGGCTCACAAAGCAGAAACATCACATCTGACTGCAGGTAGTAGATGGTGAGCATTGGGAAGACCTTCCAATGGGGTTGTTGCTTGGAGTGACTACTTAAGGATCAACAAATGCTAGGTCTAAGGCAGATCTAGGGCATCCTGGAAAGAGGAAATGCCAGAGCCTCTGTGTGCACAGGAGAGAGAGAACAAGAAAGGTCAGGGAGAGAAAGAGAACAACGTTTCACCCTTTCATTGCTGGTGTGGCTATTCTCGGCTTTTTCTCAGGGATTATAAACAAGCACTTGTTACCATAGCAACCAATTTTTAAACTACATTCTCAGAGATTTTGCATATTGGGGAAAAAAGACAAAAATCTGTGCTTCCCCCAAACTGACACAGTGTGTCTGATACACTTTGAGCTTACTTACACCCTGTCCCTCATTTGTGAGAATGGCCAAAAGGTCAAAGACACTAATTGACAGAAGAAGTTATTACTTATTTGCAAGATTTTCATGAACTATACCTACAATGGGAATTTATAGATAGCTATTTTGTTTATATTTTTCTTACATTTTTTTCCCCTGAAGAACTGCACATAAGCAGAAAAACACTGAGTTCTTGTAGCCAAATTTGGTCCATTTGCTGTAAAAAAAAAAACATTCACAGAGGCTTGGCTACAATGAACGTGTTTCTGAGGTTTGCATTCCACGATGAAATTGTCAGTGATGCAAAAAAGGAAGTACATGGCACAACAAATCCATATGCAACAGACAACACTATATACTTGAAAAGCATTTTGTTATTTATTGCATCCATAGGTTTCTCTTCTATTTATATTGTATGTTCTAGAGAGAAGTCAAAAATAAATAGGAGAATACATTTCTGGTTAAACCCATGGAGTGAACACACACACACACACACACACACACACACACACACACAGTCTTTGCACCTGGAAGGACAGTGAATGTGCCCTTTGATACATTAGGGCATTGCTTGCCTCACTCTTAATGGCAGGCAGACAACAAGGGTTTTTTTCTTGCTCAAAACTTAGACCTGCATTTACAGGTTGTCCCTTTCCTTTGCTGACAATGGACTCGCTCTGGCTGCTACCCGCATTTTGGGTTCATTCCAGAGAATCATCTGGCTTCGTTTTCATTCCTATTTGGCCTCCTCTTCCAGGGTTAATTAAAAACTCTTATGAATTGGCCTGGCTACTTCCAATGCTGGATGTTTTGGAACATTTACCCCACCCTGGAATTTGCAGAGAAGAGACTATTTATTGATTTTGAAAACTTTTAATTGCCCTACCTGGACTTTTAGAGGGACTACAAAATAAGACAAATAGTCTGAGGTAGGAAATAATATTGACATCACCCACATTTTATAAACAAGCAAAACTGGCACATTTTGTAAGTAATTAGGGAATAAATTTCCCCTCACTGTTTGGCTGAGAGTATTTTAATGATTTTCCATTCCTTAATCCATTCCTGAATGGGTAGATAGACAACGCCACAAAGTGCTAAATTCATCATGCATCAAAATGGCAAAATTAAATACTTTTTTCAAATAGTGAATGTAATTTAAATGACAAAACATTATTTTCTTTTGAAACAAGTATTTTAAATCACCATTGTATCTTGTTATATCTGAATAGTTCTTTTAATTATATATTTTCCCCAACTGTACTCCCTTAATTCTATCACTCACTACTTTGCTGATATAGATAAGTGACAACACAGGTGACAGGGACCAGGAAATGGGCATCTGAACAAGGATTAGACAATGAGAGGTATCTGAATGTATTCAAAGAGTATCAGTAAAGCATCAGGACACAGAGTTTGCATTGATCAGCTCCAAACTGGAAATGTGAAAACTGATTTGAGGTCATAAGACAAAGTACACTACCCTTGACACTTTTTTTTTTTTGAGAGAGAGAGAGAGAGAGAGAAAGAGAGAGAGAGAGAGAATATGCAAGAGGGGCAAGGAGAGGGAGAGAGAGAATCCCAAACAAGCTCCGCACTATCAACACAAGAGTCCAATGTGGGGCTCAAACTCACGACAAACCGTGAGTTCATGACCTGATCTGAAACCAAGAGTGGGATGCTTAACTGACTGAGGCATCCATGTGCCCCTACCCTTGACATTTTGAATCTGGACCAAGGGCTCCTCAAGCAGTAACTCTTCTTCCTTTGCTTAAGAAGCTACAAGATCCCAGGGTGAGGAGTCAGCTGGCAAGGCGGAAAATGGCCACCAGAATTTGGGACAAAGATTATAGGTCTTCAATCGGTGATTCTATCAATTAATTAATGTGTGGCAAGGAGCTACTTCCTCTCCTCTCTCATGAGGATCCTAATGCCCAACATATGAGATCACCTTATGAATTAGCAATTAGGAATACAAAGTGCCTCATACCTATTAGAAGCTCCAAATATATTTATGTTTACCGGCTGTGGTTTGGCTGAATTGTACAGCTGGGGAACAGCCATACTCCCCACTCTGACAGGGTGCTATTGTTTGCGGTTAAATGATGTGAGAGTTCCACAGTGCTAAGAATCTGTAACTACCAACCACAAAGTATACCTGCCCCACTCAACTGCTAGATCTAAGACAGGTGAGTCACTAAATAAACAAAATTTATTTTATTTCTAGAGTTCCCAGAACACATGGGCAACCTGCTTCTTTGGAAGAATGACAAGAAGCTCTCATCACCTCTGGTGCTTCTTAAATATTTTTTTTAACTTAAAAAATAAAGAAAAAAATTATTTATTTTTTAGAGAGACAGAGACCGCATGAACAGGGGAGGGGTAGAGAGAGAGGGAGACAGAGACAATCCCAAGCAGACTCCCAACTGTCAGTGCAGAGTCCGACGCGGGGCTCCAACTGACGAAACTGCAAGATCATGGCTTGAGCCAAAGTGAAGGTCTTGTGCTTAACTGACTGAGCCACCCAGGCGCTGCTGACATTTCTAAGGACACAGTCTGAAGGGTCCAGGAAACTCAAGTTCCCCACAGGTGGAAGCATAGTAGCTAAAAGCTTAGCATTTCTTTGAAGATTCCAGATTTATCTTTGAAGAAGCCATGAAAAATTTGCCTTCTACTCTTAACACATCTTTGGGAGTTTTAATTGTAGAACCAAGGGTTTAAGTCACTGATTTCTAACCCAACCAATTCTGAGAGTCTCACCCCTGCCAATAGATAGGAATCCATGGATATGGCTCAGAGTTTGTATTTTTACAAAGTTGGCCAGGTGATTTTCTCTATCAAAGAGATCCCACCCTAGAGATGAATTCCCAACAGGTCCTCCTGGTGCTGCTATGGTCACTGCACGTGAGGGTGCTTTCTATCGGGAGGAACGCAAGCTGGTCCGATTGAACCTGAGATACCAAAATGATGCTCGGTAATGATTTCTACACAGACAACTACAGTGAACGCGATTTGTGAGGGGCTGAACTGTCAAGGCCCCTCATTTCCCATTCACACAGTAGGTTCAGGAGTGCATCATGACAGAATTTTGAGTCCTAATATAGGCGATCTCAACCAGGTACCCATCTGCTCATTCAGAGTTTGTCTCCTAAGCATGTGCTCCTTGCAACCGAAGGGAAACTAAACATTTTATTCAAACATGGACACACGCACATGTTGAAGATCATCTCACTTACGGACCATGGTACAACATGAATCTTTAAAAGCCTAGAAATCAGTGTTGGGGAGAACTGGGTTTCAACTCTGCTTCTGCCAGTTACACACTGTTCCATCTTGGATATCTTATTTAACCTCACTAAGGTTCAATCTCCTTGGCTGTAATACAGAGTATAAAAATAGAACATGACGCACGTAGAAAGCTGTTACAGGTATTGAATGAGAAGATAACAGCTATCAATTGTTCAATAAATATTTACCACTAATAGCAAGAGTTTTATAACCTATGTCATGACATTCTCTTCTTTCTGGGAAGTAAGATCAAAAGAAGTGCTATATTATAATTGATCAAAAAAAATCACTTGATTACTTTTAGACCCTTTTTCAAAGTGTAGGATTTTCTTTTTTTATATTGAAGACTCACGAATGTTTTTGCTGTTCTGGTGAAAATCACTTTGGTATTAATTTTCATATGGGAATTCAAGTTATTCTGAAATATTTACTCACATTTAATTTTTTAAAATTAGTAACAGATAAAAGGTGGATTTAACTGGTGGTTCGAATGGGCCACATCTTTGAGATGGATATGCACAATTTTAGAAGGGATCAATGGACTCATACAAATATATTGTGTGTCGCTATTTTATGGGCTTGGATGAACCAGAACCCCCGGAACACACCATCTCCATGGTGGTAGAAAGAAACCAGAGGTCATGTAGACTTTACTTTTCTCTATGCCATATAAAGAGTGTATCATACAGATGTGCGTCTGCATGTGTCTACAGGTTTACAAATATGGGATCCTAACAAGGTAGAAGTTGCTCAAATGGGAGAACAAGCAGGGGCTTGGAAGCCAGACTTGAGTTCAAATCCTGACGCTCTCACTTACCAGACCAACATATTATTTATGTTGGGACTGTGCCTTCATCTGCAAAATGGGGGAAATAATTCCTTTCAGGTTGTTCTAAAAATTAGTTATAGAAGCAGAATACATGAGGTAGAACAGGTGCTCCATAAATGTGGCTGTTAATTTAGTTAGAAATTTACATGCACCCATCAGAGTATTTTCATTTCTTCTTTAAATATTTTAAAGAAAAATCTCTCCAATATGCATTTATCCAAACTTGTTCTTATATCGCCCACCCAGCAGACGTCTCTGCGTGAGTCCTTCAAGTTAAACTGAACAGTGTGTCTTCATCCTTCAAAAGAAGTTTAAATATAAATCAAGAAGACTTCAAAGACCTTTGCATGAATTTGAGGCATTATGATTTTACATATTCTACAAAATTCCCTCTTGATAAAGTCCATAGAAATTAAAAATTAACATTTTAAGTTCCACCACGTTTCTATCTTTAATTCTTCTGACTTTTCCATTTAAAAAACTCATTATTTTGTGAACAGAATTTATAAGATAATAATTCATTTATTTTCCCAAGTACCCTAAAGGGTAAACTTAAATATTATTTGGGGCCAGTAATAAAAAACCCAAATCCAACTTTACCTTATCTCTAGGCTAAGTGTCAGTGATATTTTATAAAATACCACCAAGTCCTACAAGCTACCTTGGGGTGGGGTGGCCATCCTGAGATTTCCCTGAGATGGAAAAGAAAGCTATTAGTAATTACTCTGCCACAGCAAGGATACTCTAGGAATGTCCTGGGCATCTGTGATGTGCGGTTCCCTACCTCTGGGTCTCAAAACTAATGGCTCAGCCATTATAAGTATTTACTTGAATTCCTGGTGGAATCAACTTTTATATACTTAATATTCACATTTGCTTTCTTTAGGGTTTTTCTAATTATCTCACTCTTGGGAAGAAGATTTCATTATTTGATACTCAGCTAGAAATAAATTTCTCTCCTTTCTCAGGAATGGTAATAAGGTGGCAGATAAGTCTTCATCTTTTCTATTTCACCTACCAGCTCATTTTTACGTGATCATCTTGTAGCTTCAGGGAGATTTCTGCCAACACATTTGGCATTTTGTAACACCTGTTTCTGCCACAGGCCATCGCTTTTCTCAAATTTCTGTAGGATATGAACTGCTTTGCTGAGTCAAATCCCATTACCTGTGCCATAACTGCCTTAGGTCGCCCTTCATTATCAGAGGAGAATAAAGCTTTACTAGTAATGCTACTGAGGACAAAGCTAAGATTCCCTTCTCTCTGCTTTAAAAGAAATCAGCTTCACCTAAAAGCAAAACTGGGTGTATTGAGTTGCTTCCTTATTTATCCTGTTTGCCTCACAGGCTACACATAATCAATTCCAGAGGTCAGCCTGGAAACGCAGGATATACAGGTTTCTGAACAGACACAGCTCTGCCTGAAGACTCTCCCATTATTAGGCTGTTGTGCATGCAAAACAATTAAGCAGAAATCGGAAGGATTGTTAAAGGACAATAAATAAGAGAAATGAGGTCATGCCAGTGACTGGCAACACTGATCGCTGGAAACACAACCATCAGGATGTAGCTTAATATCTGACTCAGAGATGTTGATGAGAAATTCCTAGTTCAGAAGAAAAGGAAACAAAAAGGTTGGAATTTTTTTAATTGGGATTTTTTATGTGTTTTATTTTGACTTTGGACAGTTTTTTGAGTCTCTAAAAATAAATTAATGTCTGGCTGGAACTAATGGTAAAATGGCATCAATAATTTTTCTGCTTATGAGTGAAACTAAAACCCAGTTAAAACTGAACTGAAAATTAAAACAAAAAATGGCATAAATGATCGGTCCTTCAAATGAATCATCAAACTTACGAAAGAAAGCTGTTATTGTAGCAATATTCCTATCCTGCGGGTAGTTACATATTTTCTTCTCAGAGAGTAAACTGTCACATAAAAGGAAGGCAAGATATATGTGTATGGACATAACGCTAATGGGCAGATTTTATAAATACTTGGAAGAGAGAAAATGCAGACATTCTTCCATAACTGCTGTGTCTAGAGTAACCAAAAACTCTGCCAAAATGTATGAAATTCTTCATAGGGAATTCCATTTTTAGGATTAAGTAATGAGCTGGAGCTAATATTAAGAATACAAGAGGTCCTTTAATGGCTTTTTTTGTTTGCTGTTTTGTTTTTTGTTTTGTTTTGTTTTGTTTTGTTTCTTTGCCATTCATGTCCTAGTACTGCATATGGTAAGGAGATGGTGAAGAGCACTTTCTGCAGTGATGCAAGGGCCCTGAGGTCAGAGGTGCTCCTATCCCTCTTCACCATTTGTATTGTACTTTATGTGTCAAAATTAGGTTTGCCAGCAGGATGTCTGATCTTCCAAGTAGTTTTACAATTCTAACATGCTTTAGAAGTCTCGCATTCTGACTTGATTTTTAATAAAATGGAAACTTTAAATCAGCTTCCTGTGCTCACTGCTATTAGAACACAGAGGCTTTCTTATCCGGAAGCTTTCTCTGTTCAACTCTATTCTATTGTTTCCCACCCACACAATATCTTTTTCCCACCTCCATATTCATTCATGGAACAATCTAGACATATTTTACAGCCTACATACACTTAAAAAAAAACTACTTACAGGTTTTCTTCCACACATTTGTCTCTTCCCTCACCCACACAGACAGCCCCCTTACTCACTTCTTCCTTCAACTTCCTCACCATATTTGTGCTAGTTCACTGCCTGTCTCCACTTTCAACAGTGCTTTTCTACTTTTTAACTATTTCTCCTTTGTCCTATTTAGAAACTTGCTTTTATTCCTCTGTTTTAAATTTCCTCCTCTATATCAACTTGTCACAATGTTATTATTATCTGTGTAAATATAATGTATTGTGCACCATGCCTTCAATAGACAGTTACTAAGTACTTACTCTGCGCTAGACTACTAAGTACCAGACATAAGATGAATGTTCTCCACCCTTCTCCCTTTGTGTCCTCAAGGACTTCACAAGGTAATGAGAAAAATTGGGGGGAAAAATAGCTATGAGTGCCAGAGGGTAGTTCTGGCAAACTGAGCTGTATTAAATTCAACTCTTTCCATTACAAACAAGTAGACCTGTTGGATAAATGGTAACATTTAAAGATGCCTATCTGGGCTTTCAAGAAAGAAAAATACATTCCAAAAGGTCAAAAGGTAAGAGGGAACTAAAAACTAGAGAGAGGGAAATACATGCATTGAAAAATGGTATGAATGGGGTGTTAAGTGTCCAGGAGCCAAGAGCTTGGATTTTAATGCCCACAAGATGCAGATAATAGGGTTCTGAGCTTGTGTAAGGCTGGAAGCTGGAAACAGACCCCATGTATGTAGTAACCATGTTAGAATTTAAACAAATTCTAGAGTGTAATATGGGTGAAGGGGTAGTTAAACAGGGGTAGTCAATCAAGCACAACAGAGTCCATAGGTACAAACCCAGTATAAACAGGGAATTAGTAAATGAGAAAAGACGTTAAATTCAGTGGGTAACAGCACAAAATAAAGAGTGCTGAATCAACTGTCTAACTGTATGAAGAAATTTAGATTTCTGCTTTACACTAAAACATTTCTATACCATTTTAGTAAAATATACCTGACATAGAATAAATTGCACATATTAAAATATACAGACAGGGGGGTCGGTTGGTTGGGCATCCAATTCTTAATTTCGACTCAGGTCATGATCTCATGGTTGTAAGATCGAGCCCCACATGGGCTCCATGATGGGCACGGAGCCTGCTTAAGATTCTCTCTCTCCCTCTCTCTGCCCTTGCCTCAGTCTTTCTCTCTCTCAATAAATATTTTTAAAACATGTACAGCTTTGATAAATTTTAAGTGCACAGAACCACGATCAAGATAATGAACATGTCAATCAACCTCAAAGGTTTCCTAATGCCCCTTGGTAACCCCTACTTTTATCCCCATCCTTACTCCCAGGCTGTCACCGATTTCCTTTTTGTCATTACAGACAAGCTTGCATTTTTTAGAATTTTGAATTCATGGAATCACAGAATATGTAATTTTTTTCATCTGGCTTCATTCGCTCAGCATAATTATTTTGAGATTCATCCAAGATGTTGTATATATCAATTCCTCATACTTTTTTTTTATTGCTAAATACTATTCATCATATGGATATAACCAAAATTTGTTTATTCATCAACCTGTTGGTATAAATTTGGGTTCTTAGAAGTTTGGGCTATTATAAATACAGTCACTAGGTAGAAGTCTTTTTTTTTTTTTTTAATTTTTTTTTCAACGTTTATTTATTTTTGGGACAGAGAGAGACAGAGCATGAACGGGGGAGGGGCAGAGAGAGAGGGAGACACTGAATCGGAAACAGGCTCCAGGCTCTGAGCCATCAGCCCAGAGCCTGACGCGGGGCTCGAACTCACGGACCGCGAGAGCGTGACCTGGCTGAAGTCGGACGCTTAACCGACTGCGCCACCCAGGCGCCCCGGTAGAAGTCTTTTTTTATGGATATATGTTTTCATTGCCCCTGGTAAGATACCTAGAATGGAATAAACGGAATATATGGTACGTGTCTGTTTAACTTTCTAAGAAACTGCCCAACTGTTTTTCCAAGTAGTTACACCACTTCTCATTTCCATCTTATTTAAATAAGAGATGAAAATACTCAGATGGTATTATGGCAGCACGCTCCTCTTTCTGTCACTCTGAGGAAAACCTCCAAATGCACACTTGGAATCTGCTTAGTCTTCCTGCCCACAGGCTTACATTTTTCAGTCTGGCTTGTCTTGAATACTTATGTTAAAAAATCAGACAAAAAAATTTTGAGGAAGCAGAGAATATAGAACAGAGCCCATAAATACTGTTTTGTTCAGTTTAGACACAGATTTTTCTCATAAGAATTGCAGAAACTTTCTTGTTAATCACCTAGATTAAAATGCAGTTAGTAGATACACTTACCCTGGTTTCGTGTCATTTACTACACAGTGATAGGTAAATGTTCCAAACATCTGAACTCCTAAAATTCCATAAAGAAGTAGAAAGAAAAGTAGGAAAATCGAAACGCTCCATATTTGTTCTCCTGATCGCCTAGGAGGGGGGGGGAAAGTAGGTAAAACTTACAAAAATGTCATAGACTTTCCTCCTTAACATCTATAAAAACAGTGCTTACTTTAAAATGTTTGTAATTCTGGTCCTTGGTAGTTCGAATCGGAAATAAATCCGGAATGCCCGAATCATAATTAGCGGCCGTGGGATCCGCAACATGCCCCAAGGTGACATCTGGTCAACTATATCAGCAATTTCAAATACCTGTAAATTAAGAGGTCAATAAACAAGCTCAGGGCTTCCCTTAGCATTGTCTGCAGTCACAGCAAACACAGATGGTATCAGGAGGTTCACCCAGCACTCTGGGCTTGGCCCTGCATTTTCTTCCACTGAAATGGATTTTCTTTTGAGTGCACCTGGAAGCTACAGCTACCTCTAGAGAAAATGAATACATAAACTAATGTAAATGCCACTGCTCTTAGTAATTTCCCATGTAATTCATCAAAGCACAGTTTTTATTACAAAAACAAATGCCAACTTAGGATACAGAGCAAGTACGCTAAGTCGTCTTCACTAATAATAATAAACGTTCTTTGGTGGAACTTTTAAAATATCTAGAACATGAAGTAGTGGAGAAAGGGTTAAAATTACTATAAAAAATAAAAAGGAATTGCACCATTTACTAAACAGAGGCAAAATGATAATTAGAGAACGTCTGTCAATCACAGAATAGCTATTACATGGAAAAGAACACATTAATATGCAGGATGAAATCAGACTGTTGGAGAGGCGAGCTTTACAAAAATAAGGAGAGATCTTCAATAAGCGTTATGATGACTTTGCGGGATGGATGTGAATTTGTGTTATTCTAAATTTTTTGGTGAAGAATATGGTAACTTGCATTGAATTAAATGCAAAATCAAGCCTGAATGAATGCATGGAAATGAATTCTATTATCTGGCAAAGTCCCACCTTTAGGCCTTTTTAATATATGTTCCCCATTTCTCATAGTAAGGCATTTTCTATTTGGAATACAGTATTTTATGTTCATCCCAATGTATCTACACTTTTCAGCCATTTTTAGTGAGGATTCAGTCACATAAAAGACGGATTTTGAATTTTTAAATTCAATGTCCTTTATTTCAATAAATATATTTTTACACCTTTTTAGTAAGAAGTAATTTGCTGTCATATTGATGTTCATTACTGATTAAAGTCATTCACAGATGTGACAGACAATGATTAAAACGTTATGGTTTTTTTTTCTCATAAACATTTAAAATAACATAATGTTGTAGTAAGTTACACTATGACATTTGACATATATTTGTTACTATTTTTGTTGAGAATTTCAATGCAAAACAATGCACATTTTGGAAAATACCCCCTTGTAATTTAAAAGTTTTAATTACCTGCAATACCAATGAAACCCAAAGGCAGAAGACCATAAATCCATCAAAAACACACCAGCGATCTTTCACATAGGAACTATCCCCCTAAAAATAAATTGCATGTGGAGTTATCACACAAAATTAATAACTTCAAAAAAAATCTGTGGAAAGAAGGGCCAAATGTTAATTTGGTATAAGCTATCCATAATTTTTGTTTCATAGCTGAACACACTTTCCAAAGGAATACCTTTAGCATTTTAAATGAAGCATTTTTATATAAAGAAAATAATTTATAAAACACAAGTTACTGCAGCGTGAGACATGGAAAATTTCAAGTTCACACAAATGGAAATCATCATCATTTTTTCTCTTAGCCACACAGATTCTACCATTTGAGAAACCAGAGGCCATCCTACTCAGTAGGCAGCTTAAGCCCCCAACCAGCTCTCTTCCTACAAGAACTAAGAGCCACAGGGATCAGCATGAAGGCCTTTCAGACTGTGGACCAACCACCATCAGTAGGAAATCAACCACGAATTCACCGTGAGCTACATTAAAAGTGAAGAATACACTTGCCTTCAGTAGTAAATATATCAAATACATATTGATTTCAACTGTAATTGGAATCATATGTGATAAAAAAGACACACTACTTTCATCTTTCAATAATCAATCTACTCTGACACTAGAATGCATATTTTTTAAAAAATGGGAATTAAAAAAACATTTCCCTTTCAAATAACAAACCAGAGAACTCCATTAGTTGAGAATTGGAACCTTAAATAGAAAGACCTTTTCTTTCTTAGAATTGTCCCATTAAGTCACTAGTTTCATCACAATATATGAGACTCAATTCTGAATTCAGTGACATCTATTATTACCAATTCTGACTGAACCTGCTTAGAAAATAAAAATAGGAACAGAATGCCAAGATTTTTTTTTAATGATGAAATGTGTTATAGGATATTTGTACATAATTTCCAGAACCATCCACCCTTAGTAATAAATAAGTAATCAAAAAAGATTCCTTGAGAAGTTTCCAGGAATAATTTTTATTATTCACCAAACTAACAGTATGATAAGCCACTTAGTAAAAGTTATCTGACTCAGAGATGAAGTATAAATTCAGCTTAGTAACACGGAGGAATCATCTACTTTACACAGAGGATGTATAACACTGGGGTGCCTGGGTGGCTCAATTGATTAGGCATCTGACTTTGACTCAGGTCATGATCTTGCAGTTCATGAGTTCGAGCCCTGTGTCAGGTTCTGTGCTGACAGCTCAGAGCCTGGAGCCTGCTTCGGATTCTCTTTGAAATGTCTCCCTCTCTTTCTGCCCCATCCTTGCATGCACTCTGTCTCTGTCTCTGTCTCTGTCTCTGTCTCTCTCTCACAAAAATAAATAAACATTAAAATTTTTTTTTAAAAAAGAGGAGGTATAATGCCAACTAAAACACAAACACACATACACACAAAACAATCTTGCATAGAAAAGTGTATATGTACACACCCAGCTAATGTGTAAGATAGAATAACTTACAATAAACTTATAAACATAGTGGGGAAGACAGGAAAATTAATTCTATGCAGAGTTTAAAGAAAACAATGCTAGTTCCCAAACGCCTAAATAATTTTATCAGTGGTGAGAGAATCCACCAAATTTGGTAACTCATGTACTTGAGCAGATTCACAAAAGAGGTATGAAAGTAAACCCTGAGTCTTGGGGTCTGGGTCATGAGGAGGACAATGACCTGTTAAGTGTTATGATCATTATATGATGATTTAAACCTGAAGAAGAGAAAAATAGCACCTCAGAGAGCCACTGGTTCTGAGTATGTGCGTGCACACACGCTCACACACACACACACATCACATACAGAAGAAATAATTTAAGGATATGATAGTTGCCCTCAAAACCTTACAAAACATCTTTCATTATAAGAGTCATGTTTGCCTGGTATATTGCATAGTTAGCTGAAAATATGAATTAATTATAATCTAAATGTAGACAATATAGCCAATATAAAATTGAATTTTCTCTGAGCCTAATTTCACTTGACATCCAAAAGGATGACAAAATACAAATTACTTAAAGTTGCACTTTGAAGATTCCCTTGAGTTTCTTAATATACTAAGCAAATTTATTGTTCATTCATTCACTCAATGTATAGAATATCTTCATGATCTAGACAGTGTTTAAGGCTGTAATGAAAGGAGTGAAAAAAAAAAACCAAAACTCCTACCCTTATGTGATTTACATTCTCAGTTTTAAAAAATGTTGAATATACAGGGGTCCCTGGGTGGCTCAGTCGGTTAAGTGTCTGACTTCAGCTCAGGTCATGATCTCATAGTTCGTGAGTCCAAGCCCCACGTCAGGCTCTGTGCTGACAGCTCAGTCTGGAGCCTGCTTCAGATTCTGTGTCCCTCTCTCTCTGCCTCTCCCCTGTTCATGCTCTCTCTCAAAAAAAAATATTAAAAAATTTTTAGAAAAAAAGGTTAAATATACAATATATGTTGATATATCCTAGGAAGAAAAATAAAAGTGCACATTTTCAAATTGACTTTTATTAAACAAATGTACTTTTTACTGGAATGTTGGCAGAAAGAGACAAAAATATCACTTGATCTTTATTTTAAGAATGAGGCATAGTTGTGATTGTTTAAAAAAAAAACACAAAAAATTCCAAAAATGAAAACTGAAATTTTATGGGATGCAACAGAGAACTATTTTAAGCTAGTTCTTAACTTTTAACTTAGGCTAGTTTTAACTTTCTAAGGAACCTCCATACTATTTTCCACAGTGGCTTCACCAGTTTGCATTCCTACTAACAGTGTTAGAGGGCTCCACTTTCTCCACATCCTTCGATCTAGCAATTATACTACTAGGTATTTACCCAAAGAAGACAAAAATATCAATTTGCAGGGATACATGCACCCTGATGTTTATAGCAATATCTACAATAGCCAAATTATGGAAAGAGCCCAAATGTCCACTGACTGATGAATGGATACAGAAGATGTGGTATATTGGTATGGTGGTGAAATAGTCCACTAGGCATAAGTTTTATGTATTATTTTTTGGCTTAGGTTACCAAGAGGCATTTAATATATATAAAAACCTTTAATAGGCAGTACAGTGAGCTGGGATACTCAGACCTCAACACTCAGACCTCAACACTCAGACCTCACCCCCCACCTCATAAGTTTTGCTCTTTTCGTGTTCATTATTCATGCTGTCCTATCTTCCTGAAAAATCCTCCCAAGTCTGTGCCAACTTTTTCCTTCAGATTCTGATCTGACCACAGCCCACCCTGATCAATGCTTTAGCTCACACATAATGCAGCAAACAGCGTTTCAGCCTATACGTATAAAAAACGTTCATATTGTCTAACTTCCAGAATCGTCCTTTGTAATTCCCACCTGGTTGTTTAATGAATTACAATTTACTCCCTCCTGTTAATCAGTTCTTGTTTATCAGTTTTGAAGTTTGAGTTTTCCACTTAAATCCTTTCTAAACATATTCCCTGGTGTTGCATTAAAAAATAGTTTCTCCTCATTGCAAATGGGTCTTTTCTGAAGATTAGTAACACCTTGTGACTGGACAATTTCGGGCACCTTGCACAGAGTGTGACAACCAGAAGATATCAAATGAATTAGATAAGTGTATATATGATGTCTTACAGAGTTTCTGCAGATTACAATGCATACAGTAAGAAGTCCATTCATATGCCTCATGAATGCATCCATTTAAGCATCTATTCACTGAAATTAGTATTGTTCCTTAACAGGAATGATTCTTTGACTTCTGGCAAAGAGAGAAAGATGTATTATTATCTTTCAAGTTAATATCTAAAAGTTATGACTTTTTTCCTATATGATCATGAAAGACCACAGATGAAATTATAAGATAGCTTTTGGGTATTTCCTGGATGCATACAGTTTGACTGAAGAGAGGCTACAGGCCATGCAAATGGGAATCGGGTCAATGTGCATATACTTTGTGCACTATAATGTAGTTGCAAATATGACTGAACAGAAATTGATATCATGTTAATCACTATTGATAATCACTAAGGCTTCATAAGCTTAAAACAACTTTTTAAAAATATTTATTTTTGAGAGAAAAAGAGGTAATGTGAGCTGGGAAGGGGTAGAGAAAGAGGGGGGGCGGGACACAGCATCCAAAGCAGGTTCTTTGCTGAGATAAGACAGCCCAACTTGGGGCTTGAACTCACAAAATGTGAGATCATGACCTGAGCTCAAGGTAGATGCTTAACTGACTGAGCCACCCAGGTGCCCTTAAAACAACTTTTCATACATAGACTTTGAACCTGATGCTTTGAAATGTAATCTCATAATACATTTTGTGTCTGACACATTTACCAAATTGTCTCTTTTTTCATTTGTATTGTCAAAGACCTTTAATCATAATTGGTTATGTCCATATCCTTTTAAAATCCTCTTGTATTTTTAAATTTTTTTTTACATTTTACTTATTTTTGAGAGAGAGAGAGAGAGAGAGAGAGAGAGAGAGAGAGAGAGACAGAGCACAAGTGGGGGAGGGGCAGAGATAGAGGGAGACACAGAACCCGAGGCAGGCTCCAGGCTCTGAGCTATCAGCACAGAGCCGGATGAGGGGCCCGAACCCATGAACCGCGAGATCATGACCTGAACCGAAGTCAGTTGCTTAACCGACTGAGCCACCCAGGCGCCCCCCAAAAAATCCTCCTGTATTAACACCCAAGTTATAATATTCGCAAGTTATAAGCTGTCCCTTTTCCCTACCTCCAGAATATGTAACCAGAGCTTAACATACAGGTACTCAAGAAATGTTAACACCTCAAATATGGCAGAAAGGTTTTAATTTGCCTGTTCCATCCACAAAAATGGACAGCAGACAATGCTGAGGCAGAAATCTGCATGCTGGTGGCTGAGGAGTTATTCAAGAGTTGTCTGTCAATTTTTACAAAGGTAAATACTAAGAGGCTGCCAATCAATTATACAGTATAAGAGAGGAACCTAAATTGCCATGCAAGTATTTAATAAGCAGAGAAACCAAACACATTTATCTGAAGACATTTCTAAGGATACAGTTTGCCTTTGCAAAAATGATAGGCACTGGTCTAGCTTCCTGAGCACATGATTTATTGTTCCCAGTTCCCAGGGCCCATCTGTCACTGTGTCTTAGCCTTATTATTTATCACTTCAACAGTGCTCAGAGCATGCATGTTACTTTTACCTATGTTTATTGCCACATGAAAAATAGACAAACGAGGATTGTCTGAAGAATTCGCAGTCTGCAATACATGGAATGTTCTGCAACAACACAAACATCTATCACCCAAATGGTTTATTTCTGCCTCCAGGGATTTGGTGAGCTAGACTGCTTCTCAGAATAGGGATTAGTGGTGAGGCAATTAGAAACAAATTATTGGGAAGTGGCAATGAATTGGCAGACCTTCAAGCATGATGAACATTATAAAAGCCATGAAATCCTTAAAATAATACATACCTCAAACAAAAATTTTTGAAGACATTTCTTGCCAGAAGGATTTCCTGCCTCAGTTTCTCCTTCAGTGCACGGAGCATGTCACCTCTGGAGTGAACCACTCAAATCCAAAGCAGATCAGGTCACTCTCAGAGTTGAGTCCCCCGTGTACCTTTACTGACCCTTTACTTCCATCCCCCAACACCCCTGCCACAGACCACATTTACTCGGGACACTGAGTTCCTCTTTCTTCAAGACTTCTCCAATATCCCCAAGAAAACTTTTTCACTATTTCTTGTGCCTTCTCTCCCCATATATTTTACAAAATACCATTACAGCATTTTTGCAAAACTACAAAGGTGTGTCTCTCAATCTGAATTCTCACTATTTATATTTGCAAAAATATTTGTCCCCAGATCACTATGTTACTAGAAAATCTCTATAATGAATCAGCATGTGTGCCAGTGGAAACATTGAAGCTGCCCATAAATCCTTCAAGAAGGTCTTGGTACAATGTAGGTACAGCTCTGTTGCTCTTTTGGGCTAAATCTTGTCCTGGTATTGATCATCTACTTCACAAATAAGGGTCAAGTGCACCATAATCTTCCTCTGCCCATCGTCCCTCAGAGGGTTAGGTTTTCACAGGACCTGGGACTAAAGTCTACGAACTCAGGTCATTTGATCTTGCTTCATCAATTTTAAGACATCTTATCCCCCCACTCCATCCCAACATAGTTTAACATTTCTAAATTTAGGATGTATCTTGTAATCAATTGCATCAATTGATTGCATTCATTACAATCTTACATCTTACAATCAAAGTGTAATTAGAAGCACTTTTTCTTTCCTAGGGACTATAACGTGATGCCTCACCTTACAACGGATGACCTCACGGATTCAATCAAATGTGATAGATAGTCCTTTTGCATATTATTTCTTTGCTTATTTACATAAGAGCACATGACCCCACTCTTGTTTGGTGCATACAAAACATCCACTCCTGAATTCCTTAAGTACAAATAACTGAGCGATAGGTGTTTTAGATGTTGTTCATTATACAGAAATGTGGGGGGGAATTATACAGTGTTAGAGAACAATTTAGTGATATTTGGAGAAGTTGGTTGGGGTTTCTGTAATACATTATTAATTTTCCATTTAAACTTACGGAACACAAGCACCTGTTTTCTGCAAATATGCTGAAATATATTTGCAGGAATAGGTTAGATGCAGAAACTCAGAGGTGCTCAAAAGTGGTTTACAAGTCAGATCCACAAAGTGGAGTTCTGCTCTTTGTCTCTTCTCCTAGGGCAGTGGTGATAGCATTACAAGTGGTCCAATCAACGTCTGCCAACTGATTAAATGGAAACTTGGAAACAGTACGTGGGATTAACAATATAACTCTCTCTTATATTTATATTATACTTCTATCTTAAGCACCTTAAAATTTTAGGATCTTGAATATATATTTATGCATAGTTTAACATATGAGGCAAAACACTAGGTCAATAAAACTAGTGACCAATACTAGGAAGCCACAGTGTCAGTACTTTTGTTTCAAAAACTAAAGTTTCTGGATTTGGCTTGCTGCAGGTGATTCTATAAACTAGGTGATTAGTGGATCACATTCTCTTAAGCATTAGGTGGGAATTTTAGGTGTACCATAACATTGCCAAAGTAGGCTAGGTATAATTTTAGAGCATTGTATATGATGATGAGCACAGCACACTGGTTTGCTTCTATAAATATTTTATATGGACGAATATAGTTCTACCCATGGAAAACACTCTTCCAAAAATAAAAGACCAGAATTCCCCAAATCCCTGACATATGTGTACACCGACTCACTCATACTCTTCCAACAGAAGACACATGACATATTGGTGTTAATCACTTAATAACTAAATCTGACTGCTCCTCAGAAATATCGTGGTGAAATCAGTGCATATGGTACAATTTCCAACCAAAATATTTGTACAGCTCTGTTACAAAAAATGTAAAATGTTATTAACAAAAGTATAACCTGATGCTTAAAATAGAATATGAGATGCACATATACATTCATAATGATCCTGTATACGTGCGGAAAAAACACAAGCGTTAAACCCTATAAGTGAACAAACACAGCACGTGTTTGCAAATTTTCTGGGTAAAGTCACTAAAAAATCGGGAGGTAACTGTAGTGCTATTGGCCAATGAATTAAGGTAGAGAGAGCACGGAAATATTTTATGAAAACACAAGTTTTTTAGCAGACAGGTGTTTAATAAAAGTTTAAAAAATATAGCAGGGTTAATTAATGAGAGCACAGTAATTCAAACTTGAGCTCCTCTGGAAAATGATCATACAGCCCCTATATGGGCTGATGTATTTTATTATGGACTAATTTAAATACTTACATCTTTCTCCCTCAACTGTAAAACCAAAACAAATTTATAAATACAAAAATACAAGGCCAATAAAATTTAAATTGACAACATAAATTTACTGTAACCTGATATTTTGTTAAAATTAAGTGTTTTTTTTAAAGTTCATTTATTTATTTTGAGAGAGAGAGGCAGATCATGAGCAGGGAGGGGCAGAGAGAGAGGGAGACAGAGGATCCGAAGTGGGCTCTGTGTTGACAGCAGAGAGCTCCATGCAGGGCTTGAACCCACGAACATGGGATGCTAACCTGAGCTAAAATCAAGAGTCAGATGCTCAATCAACTGAGCCACCCAGGACCCCGCTAAAACTAAGTCTTATGAAAAGTCTGAGATTTGTTCCCAGCTTTAGCATATAATCCAAAAATTTCAAGTTGTATATACTTAAGGTGTACAACTTAGTTGTTGACATATGTTTATAACTCGATAGGAAAACAAATAACCTGATTTTAAAAGGGCAAAGGACAAGAATAGACGTTTCTCTAAAAAAGACATACACATGGCCAACAGGTATATGAAAAGGCACTCAACTTCACTAATAATCAGGAGAATTAAAATCAAAACATAATAAAATATTATTGCATATATGTTAGGATTTACCAAAAAGACAAGAGATAACGAGTGTTGGGAGGGTGTGGAGAAAAAAGAACCCTGTGTACTGTTGCAGGGAATGTAAATTGGTATAGCCACTATAAAAAAATATGGAGATTCCTAAAAAAAATTAAAAGCAGAAATACTTTATAATACAGCAATCCTACTTCTGAGTATATGTCCAAAGGAAGGTAAGTTAAGTTTCAAATACAAGAATGTAATCTCAAGTCCAATATACTCTTTGGTCTGTATCTGTCATAACATGCATGTTTGCAGAAATCCGTGTTACAAAAATGATAATAAAGTCATGGCTTTCTGCAGTGGGGGGGTACAACGGTGAAAATTCAGTGAGATGATAAATTTAAAGCTTGGTTCAGGAACATCAAACTTCCTATTTAACTACATTTAACCAAAATGTCAGCTAGCATTTAAATACTGAACACCAGTTTTAATGAGATATGAAGCTGTAACGATTACTTCAAGATAATGTTAGCAATGCAGCATTACTAAAATCTGCATTATATTTGTGTTTAATCCATATATTCCTAAATGAAAAATAGAAATCTGTGTTTGATATTCATTTTCAATTTTTAATTCTTACAGACTGAAAATTAAAAAAACATTTTTAGTTTTAGTCAATAGCTCATCATCCAAATATTGATGGAAGTCAGAAAACACTGGACATGACTCAATAACAGCATTTTGAAAACAAACTGGTCATAAAGCAAATATTTTATTTAACGACTGCTTTGACTTTTAATATTTGAACTATTAAAACCTCTGTTCATTCAGCGCTCTGTTCACTTGGCATGAATATATTAAGTCCACCTCTGTTCTTCTTGTCATTAGACTGTGACAGTGAAATGTCTGTCATTTTCATGATGTGAAATCCAAGGCTTAATTTATTAAATAACTTAAGAAACAAAACTTTTACTCTAGGAAATGTCATGCTTTTGTTTGTTCAAATTGGAATCTCAAAGAAATCAACACATGGTGATTTTAATCCCAAAGTACTCCATCCAGAATATTCAGAGATTGTCATTGCCTGAATAGCCAACATACACAAGTGCCAGCATCATCCGAGGCCCTCTGGGGAATCACAGAATTAAAAACAGGGCTAGGCTGTGCTGGGCATGAAGTTACAGTGGCATAAAAAATTCCTCCACCCTCACAAGACCACTTTTCCTCCAAGTTGACCTCCTGGCTCAGCTACCAATTTTGAGTACCTTGACATATCTAAACCTAATGTTTAAAATAACTGGCCTAGCAAGTTTGTGAAAAACCTAGACAATCTTCAAATCATTCTGAAATCCACTGGTTGAGGTATGGCAGGTGCCCACTGCTCCCATGAACCAGCACTTTTCCCGGTGGGCTGTGGGTCACATATTAGAGCCTTGTTGCCTTTTCTGGGGGCCATGCTTACTATACTCACAATAGGCTCTTGGTGATTCTCTGAGTTTACTGGTTTCTTGGTAAATGCAGTGGTGGTAGATTGTGGTGGCTTTGAGGATTCCTTTCAAGTTCAATTCTTGAACTTAAAACTGAATTTCTCTTTTACATGTGTACCCCAATTTTCTGTGAGTTTCCACAGAACTCAGAAGTTTCCACAAACTCTGTGAAGTTTCCACAAACTTCAGGAAACTCTTTTCAAAGCTTCTTACAATATCTAACAATAGCAAGCAGCTGCCTGGTCAAGTGGCTAGCTGAAACTAATTCTGCAGTGAGTTGAACAGTGTGCCCCCCAAAGCCATACCCACTCAGAACCTCAGAATGTGACCTTATCTGGAAAGAACGTCTTTCAAAAATGTAATTAGTTAAGATGAGGTCATACGGAATTAGAGTGAGCCCTAAATCCAATGACTAGTGTCCTTAAAAGAAGAGGCGAGGACGCACAGAGACACGTGGAGGGAAGAAATCCACATGAAGACAGGAACAGAGATTGGAGTAATGCAGCTAGCTACAAGCTGAGGAATCTCAAAAACTGCCGGAGCCACCCAAAGTGAGGAAGAGCAAGGTGGGGTTATTCCCTAGAACCTTCAGAAGGATCGTGGCCCTGCTGACATTCTGATTTTGGACTTGTGTCCTCACAGAACTGTGAGACAATAGATTTCTGTTGTTTTCAGCCATCAAATTTGTGTCATTAGTTATAGAAGAAGTAGGAAACTACTAAAAATTCCAAAGTACTTGTGAGCTCTTTGGAGTTTAATTCTTTGAAGGCCACTATGACTATGTAATCAAAGGCGGGAAGTCAGGCAATAACAAACGCTTTGAGAGCAGTGTTCAGGGAATTAATCAATGTATCTTTAGACAAGCTTCCAGCTTCACTCTTGTCCTTTTTGTCTCCACTATCAGGTGCATCAGACTGCATTTCCCCCGTGACTTCTCCTCCAAACCCTAATATAACCTGGCCAATCAGATATTCACTCTCACAATTGTGAACCTTGACTTCTGAGGACAAAGACAGAGAGAACCTGGGGCAATGTTCACAAAGTCAGCAGTGGTGGCATGTGGACCAGATTGCTGCGATGTGTGACCTGAGCTGAGCTCATTGCTGCCCTGAGTGCAGAGCTCCCTGGAGTGTACTGTGTAAGCTCGATATTCCAGTGCCAAATTCACTCAATATGCTCAAGAGACCTCCCACCACTTCCTTTAAAAAAAAAAAAAAAGACAGCCAGAATTTGCTTCTTTGGTCATAGAGTAAGCAGCTGTGTCCAACACAAAGTATATGCTAAATAAACTGCCTTAAAGGTTAAGCAGTTGACTTCAATTGGGGTAAGATCATAATGGTAGTTCTTTGAATCTCCCAAATTTCCTAAGAAATGAAAGCAAGTAAGATAGCATAGAAAAAAATATTCATGGACATAATCTTGAATAAAGCTATGTGACAATGCATTCCAAAATAAAGACCAAAACTATTGACAGTATCAACACCTACTCAAGATCGCAGCTTGGGGAGGCTATAGAAGGAAAGCATGCAGGGAAGTTATGGCTGATCCAAGAATTTCATACTGAAACTACTAACAAATACTAGTGAAATACTCAGAGAAAGCCTCACTAAGTGAATCTGGGAATACATAGCAAAATTCCTAGAAATGTAAATAGAGCACTCTACAAATTGGAGGTGAATATAACATAAAAGAACAAAACAAAAATAAGTAATAAAAACAGAGTGCCCACCAAAGGGTTGCAGAAAGATCAGAGGTAACAGAATATCCTAATCTCCCAAATGTACCTAATAAAAACTCCTTACAGGGAGACCAGAGACCCAAGCTAAATAAAATCTCCTGGAGTAGAATCCAAAGTGGGTAGGGCAGGGACATGAGGGACAAAAGATAGGAAGGATTAGAGAAGAGGACCAGCAGTTCAGAGGAGGTAGAGATATGACCTGGGATGGTCACCACACAGAGAAGCTATATATTTTCTACTTCATGGTAACAACGGGGTAGGGAATCCTCAACCTGATAACGTATGGAAGCTACTCTACCCATCTCACAAGAGCAACAACAACAAAGATAATAGAACAAAAGGATTATGACCAAGTCCTTATGAATATATTATAATCATATATTAGATTATATAATACTACATATATGATCATAGTCCTTATAAATATGTAAAATGATGTATGTTTTACATATAAATATGTAAAATAATGTATAAAATATAAGAAACACAAAAAATAAACATATAAAACAGATAAAAACTCCAGTAGTATATAACACAATGATCAAAAGAAATTAAGAAAAATAAATGCTGCAAAAGCACCACAAAACTGGAAACAGGGAAGTATAGAAATGATGTCTAAATAATAGGACACTATGAAAAAAAAAGACAGGAAAGTGTTCAGGAAATAATTAGAATTAGAAAGAAATGGAAAAAAAATTTTAGAAAGGGAAATAAACTTGAAGGAGCACAAGATGGGGAGTACAGTAAAGAAAACAGAATTTAAAAAAAGATAACAATGAAATAAATGAAACAAAACACATGGAAAGAAAATGATGGAAATAAATGACCAAAACGTGATCCTGGAGTAATTAGAATACAAAAGAAATCCTGAAGAACAACAAGACAGGATGGAATAAAATAAATATCATGTGATATACCTATATCCATAATAGTCAACAAAAGATGTATTCTCATAGAGCTACTGGCTTTACTAAAAAAGGAAAGACTCTCAGTATTCAAAAGAAAAGATTACACAGAAGGACAGAGCAGTCTCATAGTCACATTTATACCAGAGGCAATCAAGTACCATATTTAAAAATCTCAAGAAATGACAATGTAAAACATCTTCAAAAATCTAGGAATAGACCAAAAAAGTAAACCAAAAAAGCAAAAAATAAATTAATTAATTAATAAATAAAGGCAAAAGTAAAAATTGAGTTAGAATGATTAAGCTAATTCTAAGTAAACCAATTGGCTAATCTAAAACAAAATGAAACAAAACAAAACAAACAATACTAGCCAATATAACCTAAAGAAACTCTAACAAAAGATTCAAAATTCAGAGAAAGTACTAGTCAAAGAGAGAAAATTAAAATTATTTAAACAATCTTATGTTAACAAATTAAACTAAATAGTGGATAATTTCCTAAAAGAGTAACTTCACCAAACAGACCCCAATAGACCACACAAGTCTAGACAGAACAATTTCCATAAAAGAAACAGAAATAGAAAGGAGCTCCACCAAAAAAAAAAAAAAAAAAAAAAAAAAAGCACTAGGACCAGATGGTTTCATAGATTTGTACCAAACTCGTGAAGTTAAAACAATTTCAAGATAGAGCATAGGAGTGCATGTGCACCCCTCCCCCCACACACGGAAAATCTAATATCAAATCCTGACAAAGATCAGACAAAATTTAAAGAAGGAAAATAATAGCAAGTATAATAAATTGCACATTAAACCAGAATTAAACTGTGCCGTGACCCCACTCAGGTTTTTCCAGAAATGTAAGGATGGCTCAATACTAGGAAATCTACCCTATTACAAGAGCTAAAGAGAAAAATAATCATTCAACAAAATTTAAAAGCTATTCATGATACAACAGTCAAAAACTGTAATTGATGTTTATTCACCTAATCTGATAAGATATACATACTTCAAACTCCAATCCTTCCAATTATTTAATGAGGAAACATTAGAGATGTTCTAAAGAAGCCAGGGGTTAAGCAACTACGTTCACCACCTCTAATACTTTTTTAAATTGGGCTGACTCAATTAAGTAAGCAAAAGCAATTAGAAGCATATGCATTGGAAATAAAAAGACAAAACTGTCTTTATTTTTATAGGATTTGATGATATGGAAATGCCAAAAGAAATAATGGAAAAGCAGAATTCAGTAAATTTAGTAAAGTAGCAGGAAATAATATTAACATATAAAATAACAGCCTTCATTTAAAAGAACAATAGCAAGTTGCAACAGCTAATAGAAGATAAGACCCCATACTGATAGGAAAAAGATGAAATAACACACCAAAGCATAAATATAACAAAAAATGTGCAAAACATATATAAGGAGAAGTATAAAACACTGCTGTAAGACACAAGGGCAGACTTGGTAGAATGGAAAGACAGCACGTGATTTGGGATAGGAAGAAATGTGTGTGGCTTGAAAAACCATGAGCAAAGATAATAATAACTGGGGACAAGTAAATACAATTTACATCACAAAGGGCTAATATTCCTAACACAATGAGTACCAAAATTTGAATGAAAAATAATCACAACTTGAAAATGGCCTTTGCATACAATCGGACTCAACCTCACTCTCAAAACGGAAATGCAAATTAAAACTACACTGCGTTTCCATATCTCACCCATCAGATTGGCAAATATCCATAAGTTTTACAAAATACTTTGTGATGACCACTCGGGGAAAGAGGCGCCCATGTACATCGTTGTCTACAAAGTCAAAATGGTTCTGGGAATACGGAATATAGAGAAACTAATAATGGAACCACTAGGAAGCAATTCACCATTTATCTAGAATGTAGAACTTTCTACAGAAGACTCATTTTCCCAATGGATCCATGATATGAAAAAAAAAATTTTTTTTGCAAGGTTTGTGGAGTTGAGAACTAATGGGCTTAAAGAGACTTAAATGAGATTTAAAACTATAACAAATATCCTTTGTGGAGCCTGTGTGAGACCTGATTCAAAGAAGCTATCTTATTATAAAAGGAAATATTTTAGACAATTGGGAAAAATATGAATGTGAATTGGTACTGGCCTACATTAATAAATTATTGTTAATTCTGCTAGATGCAATAATAGCACAATGGTAATGGTTTAAACATTTTATCAGCAATGCATATGGAGTTACATCTGAAATGACCTGATTTCTCAGATTTGCTTTAAAATGAATAGCTGGGGGCGCCTGGGTGGCTCAGTCGGTTAGACGTCCGACTTCAGCCCAGGTCACGATCTCGCGATCCGTGAGTTCGAGCCCCGCATCGGGCTCTGGGCTGATGGCCTAGAGCCTGGAGCCTGCTTCTGATTCTGTGTCTCCCTCTCTCTCTGCCCCTCCCCTGTTCATGCTCTGTCTCTCTCTGTCTCAAAAATAAATAAACGTTAAAAAAAAAAATTTAAAATGAATAGTCTGGCAAATATTGATAATTGTTGATATTGAGTTATAGGGATTCACTACAACTCTAATCTTCACTTTTGTGTAAACTTAAAATTTTCCATAAGAAAAAGATTTTCAAAAAGTTAAAAATGAAAAGAGTAATGCATTGACTGTGATCCCTCTCTTTTAGGACAACGCACAATGAATTATGTACAAAGAGAAGCAGTGACCCGTAACTTCATGTTATACATCATCTCATTAGATTCTTAAAATCCTTGTACAAAATAAGGCCCTTTTCTACCAAAATTATGTAACTGGAGATGCTGGTACAGCCAGTAAAGGAAAGAGCTAAGGTTTGAGTCAAATCTGTCACTCACAGACCCTTACTTGTCCATTCTGCAATTTCATCACACCACTGTCTCCCTACATAGCACAATTTCAAATACTTTAGAGACGTCATCTACATAGTTTTATCCTCTGTGTGAAGGTCAGTGGTATAGAAGGGATATCTTCAGACAGAACTTTCCTTCCTTTGCTTTTTCTTTCTTTTCCTTTTTATTTATTTTTTGTCTCCCAATGGTGCCAATTGCATGCCACAACTTCCTTTTATTATACTCTTGCTTTCCATCTCATGTCCTTTCTCTTCACCGCTTTGTATCTTCAGGACACCTCGGACTAAAGACATTCTGAATACCATCACACTGTGACTTCATCATGTAACATTTATTCTGCATCCTGTAAATCCATAGGAACCACACGTGGGCTGGTCACTGCATCAGGCCACGGGTTCACCTGCATGTGGCAGAATCAACCCTACTCTGGCCATGAAGCCCGTAGTCAGACCATCTAGCTCCTTCCTGGATAACCCAAGGCTTTGCATCTTACACAATTTATTTCACTTTTTAAATATTCTTAGGCATCATATTTTCACTGACCCCTGGAGTTATGCCCAATTTTTAAAAACTTCAGTATGGATAAAGAGATGTTTTTATTTTACTGAGACGAAAAGGAAAATATTATTAAACTACTTCAGATTCTCCATGCATTTTGGTTAGAAAACACTCACCTTGACAATATCCCGGATATGCATTTTTGCTATCATCTCCACGGAGATTCTCAGTGCATTTTGGTTAGAAAACACTCACCTTGACAATACCCCGGATGTGCATTTTTGCTATCATCTCCGCGGTGTAGAGAAACATCAACAAAGTATCCAGAGTGAAAGTCACATACTGAAGAGGGGGGTAGTGTTCGAATGTCATGGGCGTGTTCATACAGACAGAGATAACGCTGATGATGGCACAGATGCGTAGCAAGGAGTGAACCCACTGCAAAAATGGTCCAAAGTTACCACATGACACCATAAAACGCTATCTTCAACTTGTGCTCTAAGCCACACTATTTGGAAACCACGATACTGAGATTAAAATATTTCACCAGCATGGTGAAGACAAAGAAGGAAACTAATGTCTGTTAAGTACATACAATGTGCTAAATATTTTCACATACTTTACATCATTTAATGCTGAAAGCAGCCTCCGGTCCACATGAACACACTAGGACTGAAAGTTTAAGAGACTCTTCTGTGGTCATGTAGTTCAGCCTTTAACGAAGCAGGAGGATTTGACTCATCAGAGGCTGGGAAAGGCCTCGAGGCAGGGAAACCATGTGAACTGGCCGGATATCTCGGAGGAACAGGAAGACAATGATGAGGCTCAAGTGGACAGTGTGCACATCCAGGAAGGAACAGTTGCTGGGCTCTTAGAGCCAGAATATAAAGAGTCTTCAATGTAACACTAATGCGTTTTAATTTGCAATGCAGGTAATAGGAATGTTTCAATGACTGTAAGGCAAAAGGGCAATGTGAACAGAAATGGAAATGTAGGGAGAAATCTGAGCATGTCAGACACGTAGTCTGGAGGGCAGCTTAGACGAAGATGACCAGAAAGCGGGGGGAGACAGGGCAGATGATACCTACCCAGGTGGGGGGAAAGACAATCACTGCCAGTGTAACAGTTCATTCCCTTCCTTCTGCCTCTGCTGTGAGTTCACTAATACAGTGGAGCTTACTCTGGTTGGTAGAGATGAGCTTTGAAGATCCGGGAACATGCCACTCTACCTTCTGGCTGCTACACTATCTAGTCCAGTGACATTGTACCAAATGTTCCCCTCAAGTTTTCATCACCTTAATTAGGCAAAAAAGGTGACAAAATTCTTCAGAGGCACTATGCACTATCTCATTAACCTTTACTTCTACTCAAAACTTGTAACTCAGAAGACAACTTTTAATTCCAAACATTTGATTATCCCCTCACAGATTCATGCACACTGAGAACCATGAGTAAAGGGAGTCTGATAGAACAGATTACTCATCTGGGGCTCCGGCTTTGGATCGGACTGAGAAGTGGCGTTATCGCTACGCTGAGGACAGCATGACGGAGTGGGGAGAGGCGGGAGCAGGCTACCCAGAAGACCTTCCTATGTGAATAACTCGCAGCGGCACCTCTTTATTCCGTCTGAATTGTTCTCAACTTCCAGACTCTGAGACTCATCCATATTCTACTACAGCTCAAACAGTCATTTCAAAGCCAAAGGTACATGATTTTTGAATTATATGAATCAAATTTCCTTTTCAATCAGCATGTGCTTCTCCATTCTTCAAAAAAGAAACTTACTGGCTTGTTAATCCAGAGTATGTCAGCGTTGTCTGACAGAGATTCATCCGGACCAAAGTCAGCAACTGGCTGGGCCTCCACCCTGGAGCTCTGCTTCCTTTTGAGCATGCTGGAGTTAGCTCTCGTGAGCAAGTACAAAACTGCAGTCTGGAAGAAGAGAGACAGTTATGTTAGTCACCTAAACCATCTTGACCGCGATCACTTCCAAAGCAGAGTCCCCTGTGTAATCATATGCATACATTAATTATACACAGGATCGATTATATTGTGTATGATAAGCACATGCAAAAAGAAAAAGAGATTTTAAAAGCATGAGATAAAACATCAATCCAAGTTTGAATTTCTTCTTCTCTCTCAACACGACAGATCATCCTGTGCACTTCATAAACAATTTGCATGCCAGTTTAGAGAGCACTAGTCTAGGTGAACTGGGGTAGATTAGTTTTGCCCTTTAGGACACACGCATTACTAGGAACTTTTTTGAGGTCTATGTTCATATACCCAGAGCTGTCCCCACTTAAAGGCGGTCTGTGCTAGAGCACAGGTGACCAATCCAGATGAAATATTCAGATCTTTGGCAGGATTTCCCCCCAGGTTAATTGAATGTGACATTCACAAACATCTATCTCCAATGGTAGTTCCAAACTGAGTTCCCAGCTGTCCTTGACACAGAGGATGTGGGGCAGACAGACTTGGGCAGAACCTACTCTAATTTTTTCTGTCTTTTACGAAGACTGTGACTGCATCAATCCTTCCAGTTATCTTGAAGTAAATCCAAATCACACTGAAGACTGAGAGGAGATGTCCGCTTGCCTCTTCAGTCGCCACAGTTCCAAGGCATCCACATCTTGCTATATGTGTCACCTCCTTCTAGCCATTGGCTATCACTTTCTACAGTCCAGCAGCCATTGAAGGAGGGCCTATTCTATGCCAGGCCTCAGGACACGAACAGCAAACAAGTACAATATAATCTGAGAAGAGACACAAAGGCAGGCGGTGCCTGGTTACCCTGAGTCCACAGACTTCTCATTTGATTAACACCTAGACTGAATCCTTTTTTTTTTTTTAAGTTTGTTTTTGAGAGAGAGAGAGAGAGAGAGAAAGCTGGGGAGGGGCAGAGAGAGAGGAAGACCGAGGATCCGAAGCAGGCTCCGTACTGCCAGCAGAGAGCTCTCCATGGGGCTCAAACTCACCAACTGTGAGAGCATGACCTGAGCCGAAGTTGTATGCTTAACCCACTGAGCCACCCAGGCGTCCCAACACCTGGACTGAGTCTTAAAGGAAGAGGCAAAGCTAACATTTTTTGGATATATACTATGTTTTGCACACTTGGCAATAATCTTTTACTTCATCTTTACAACTTACAATAGAAAGGAAGTATTTGTCTTTTCATGCAAGCATGAGATATGCCAGCCTCAGGGCGGTTAATAACTTGACTGAGGCCCCATCCAAGCAAACTTGAAATGTAAAAGATGTTCGTCTGACTACAAAGCCTAAGTGCTTGCCGTGGTCTGAACTGATGCTGAGGACTGATCAGGATTTTGAAAGGCAGGTAAGAGAGGAAAAATGTCCAGGCGGCGAACAGCCATGGAAATGTCGAGTCAGGAAAACACAGTAGTTTTAACACCAGGAAGGGGCACTGGCTCTCCTATCTGCTAGATGACGAACTCTAACTAAAGGGACAACGAGGGCCACTCAATTCTCGGGGGAGCATGAGAATAACAAGAAATGTGTCTGCAGTCTCTGTAAATATATGCCATGGCGATTTTCATTGGGAAAGAGAACAAACCACAGCAGCTCAGGACAAATCAGCTTTGACTTTGATTCTCTGTGTCTGGGTACCTCCTTCTATGCCCATGCTCTCCTGGATGCACCAGGTAGGTGTGTCTGCCCAGCCCTTGGATTCCCAGAAGAAATCAAGCTAATTGGCTTTAAGATGTGCTAGGTATTTCCAGGCTGTCTTGCCCTGAATATTGGATTTGAATATGGGCTTTGCAGTAGGCTGCACTAATTAATTTTATTTTACATAATTGGAGTTAGGGACTCTTGACATCGATATGTAAATATATGCAGAATATTCAAATTATGCTTGCTCTCTGATTTACTATGGAGGCAAACATCTGGTGGCCTCAATTTGGGATGCTTCTTGAATGACAGGCTCCTATGTACCCAAAAACAGGATACTGAATCTTTAAGAAATCCTTCAAGATTACACAACACAAAGGAAATAAAGAGTGGTTTTACAAAGTTGTTTGAAGACGATACAAGAACATTTTATAGACCTAGCCACTAATCATAATACCTTTTTCACTGAGTCAGTGGAGATTTATGAATGGCCATTTATTGCTCTTATGATCTGACCATAAGTTACAGTCTGAAAAACTTTTGATGTATAAATGTGATACCTTCGCATATGAATTTCATGCACCTTTTATTATAAATATACCATCTGAAGCAAAGCCGATTTTTTCATTATGGATTTCTTTTTCTAAAGAACTAGACATCCAAGATTATTTATTTTTTAATCTCTATGCTGGTTACATTTGGCCCATCAAAACCGTGCACCTATAATGAATGATATTAGTTGTCATACACTTTGTCCCAAACTTTACCTACTGCAAAAATGCCACCAAATTGAACAGGGCCCAAGAAAACCATCTGTTCAAACTCTCATAGAACCTGGTTAATCCACAAATACATTTAGAACTCAACAACTAGCTCCTGCATCACTGAGGTTTTGGCTAATTTAACAATATTAAATATTAGGTAAAGCACGCAAGTAGTAAAACGAATTAACGTTACAAACATGTGAAGAGTCCAAAATTAATTTGAGGCGATTGATTATAAAAACTTTTGTTTCTGCACAGCAATTACGATTTTACACATTCATTCATGTTGAAACAATATAACCAAGTACAGCAAACCCATTACTCCACAATAAAGACCAGCAGGTATGTTTAAATATCCAAGGTAAGCTGATTATTTTGATAGGAAATCGTTTCTGTGTATCTTAGCCTTATCACTATTATGTATTTATAATGCTTTTTTTTTTTCTGTTTAAAGAAGTGTCCTTCATAAGGCAGAGCACTAAATTTAAAAGAAGGATTCTGGTAGCTGTTCCGCCCTTATTAAAAGTGGTTGGTATTTAAATAGTTCAATAGCAGGAGAAGGCTGCACAGTTACAATATGTTCGTTGATAAATCTTTCATTCGGAAACAACTAACGGCAATTCAGGAAGAAAACCTATTTGGGTTCATTGCTCTCTTTTAAATGGTTAAAATCCAGTTTTGTATTCTGTAATATGAACATTATACTTTTATTGGCATACACTTTGCTTAGGACATTGCAGCTCTCTCTTGACCAAACTGCAATTGATACATCCAGTTTTCTTTTAACTGCAAAGTGCTTACAACAATATGGTTCAATTCTTCTCCTTGTAACTCTCTTGGGCTTGCGTTAAACTCTTTTGAATCTTCCATATTCTAAATGACGGTTTACAGTATGTCCTTCACCCGTCGTCCCCTGTGTCTGTCCTCTGTACTTAACCCCTTAAATGAGCATCTGTTCTTAGAGTTTCCATCACCGTCTGTTGGTGTCTGGATCCTGAGTCCTGGATCTACTCTGCTGCTTTGCAGGCCAGACACAGGCCGTACCAACACCGTCACCACTTAAAAATCACCGGGACAGGTCCATATCAGTCCCACATGCTCGTGCTTCACTCTTTCTTCTCAATTCCCAGATCTTCCTACTCCGAGCTCTTCGGGTCCTCGTACGTGCAGAAGGACTACACAGATTCTCCGTTCTGGTGCACATGGCCTCCTTCACATTTGCCCCATTACTAGAGTCCTTGCTTGGCCGTGGGCTTCAGGTCTGGACTACCACCGACATCAGCTTTTCAGCCTTTCTATTATGTCCCGTTCTTTATAATAGAAACCAACTTCCCAACACACTTAACGGTCTCTCCTGTAACCCAGAAAACCTCAGCCTATCCCCTTATTTCTCATTCATCCATCCATTCATTCACTCATTCACACAGAAAAGACTGCACATTCACCATGATATCAGGCACTGTGGCTCGTGCAGGGAACAGCAAAGGCGTTCAGAGCTTACGGACTGCCTGCCTTAATGAACTGTAGGTTGTAAGGACGCTTAGTTCCACTGAGCTTTACCTGCACTTCTGGTCATGCTCACATCCACAGGCTCCACTCGAATTGGCCAAGCGTCTCATCACTCCCATCCCCATCCTCCAACCTCCAATCTTTGTCAGTGATCTCAGCTCCTTTGTTCCAGCTGGGTTCTCTTAGTGATCTATTGTCAGTCCCACATCAATCCTTCGTATTCCCTAACTCAACTCATGCAGGGTTTTTAAAAGGAAATGAAGAAAATAAAATGTTCAATGATATCTCTCAGACTTCTTACCCCACACTTTAGTGTTATGTCTTTGGAAAATCAGCCTTCATTGCTAGCAGAAGCTTCTCATTCGTTCATGCTTGCATATATTTAAAAAAAATTATCCAGGAGTGCCTGGGTGGCTCAGTCGTTAAGTGTCCAACTTTGGCTCAGGTCATGATCTCCTGGTTCATGAGTTCAAGCCCTGCATCGGGCTCTGTGCAGACAGCTCAGAGCCTAGAGCCTGCTTTGGATTCTGGGTCTCCCTCTCTCTCTGTCCCTCCCCTGCTCTCTCTCTCTCTGTCTCAAAAATAAACATTAAAAATTTTTTTAGCCCAACCATTGTGTTAGGTGATGTGAATTTAGCACTAACAAAGCACACTTGGTCTCTTTCCTCCTAGAATCTCAATGCCCCGTGCTCCTGACACAGGCGACACGTTTAATTAAAGGAGAGCATGTCACCAGTGCATACTGATTCTTCAACCTCCACCTAATGATACTCTTATGTTTTCACTACCTTATTGCTGGCTCCACACTACCTCCCTGGGCAAGGGATATTTGTTGAACAGTTGATTCCCAACATGCACCTGGATCTGTGCTAACGAGATTCAGTTGACAAGTCAGGACATCTGACTACTGGTCCCTGCCTAGACCTCACATACCTACATCTTAAGTTAAAGGAAAAGAAATGCATTTTATTTTTATTCTACTTTCATTACACAAACAATGCAGCCTTGTTGCAGGATAATTAGAAAAAAATACAAACAAAATGAGAGACAAAGTGAAAACCATCAGGAATTGCACTCAATTGTTTTTGCAAAGTAGCTGCTGAGTGGACGCATTGTGCCAGCCCCTGGGCAAAACAGAGCAATAGTCAAATACACTCCCTCTCCTCATGACACTTCTTTTAGCTGGGACACTTACTCTCCAATGGCATATGGATTGTATCTCTGCTGTTTTCTTTTCCATATATATTTTCCCATGCATGTATTTTTTTAAATGGCTGCTTAAACACTGCCTTGTAACCAGCTGTGTTTTTTTCATTTGCAGTATCTTGTGAACATCTTTCTCTGTCAATAAATATGCATGCACAGAAAATCCTAACTGTAAATAAACACCACCTTCAAACATCTGCCTTTCCATGTCTCTCTTGTCTCCTAACCTCATTTACATCCTCATATGTGCGAGCCCCTGCCAGGTAAACAGGTAAAAGCACATCTTTCTAGATTAAGTATCAATGTAGGTGAGAAAGGTATCAACACGTATTTTGGGAGACAACTTAATTTGGTGTTATCAATTTTTTTGAGCAATACAATCTTAATTCTTAATTCAAGTATTCCTATTTCTCCCTCTTTTTTTGGTGTTGTTATTTTTTTAAATGGCCACAGAACCCAAAACAACCACTGATATCCGTATTTGAACAAGTTTGCTGCATCCTTCCATATGCACATTTAAATCTTCCATTGTACTTCAGCACATCACAATAACAGTTTGAAGACAAAGGTGATGTTTATTCCTGATGCTGGAACTGCCAAACGTCATTGTCTTTGTAAAGTCAGACTGCCCATTTTGGCTGGCCAAATTTCTTTCCCAATAGACGATATGTCCATTCAGAACAAATGAATATATTGGGGCGCCCGGTTCAAGCAGTTAGTTAAGTGTCCGACTCGATCTCAGCTCAGGTCTCTGAGTTCGAGTCCTGAATGGGGCTCTGTGCTGATGGTGCAGAGCCTGCTTGGGATTCTGTCTCTCCTTCTCTCTGCCCCTCCCCTGCTTGTGGGCAGGCGCGCACGCTCGCTCTCTCAAATAATAAATAAACTTAAAAAAAAAGAACAAATGAATATAGCATCACATATTTTATGTCTTCCTTGTAAATTAGGGGGGAAACTCCACTATTTTTGTCTATTACCTGTGATCCAAAATCTTTCTGCCCTGCCTCATGCTCCCCTGCCCCCTCATCCTTCCTCCTATTTCCAGGATATGGCGGAGCCTCAGAGCTCTTGATAACTGCACCTCCTCTTCAGCTGACGGTCCTCTTACTCCATCCTGAGTGCCTGACACTCCTTCCTGGTTCTGCAAGCCCAGATCACCTCAGTTCTTTGCTACAGGCACCAGGGACTGGTGTCCTGTGCTGTCTCAGCAATGCACAGCTGCTTCCGTGAGCTCACTTCCTGCAGCCTCTACAGCCTGGCACACAGCACTTCCCCACCTGTACTCCACCACCCAGCAACTCCTTCTTAGTGGTGCTCAATAACTGTCTTTGATCTTAATAATCAAAACTGCTTAAGGAAAAGCATTACAGACAGAACTTGATACGGAGCTGAATATATATTCCCCAGTCTGAGTGCTTTATAAAAAGGGTAACAATCCTCAAACACACACACACACACACACACACACACACACACACACACACACCCCTGTAGAAATTCATCAGGAAGCATGATGAATGCTTTGGAAGATAAGGAAGTTGCCAGGGTAAAACTGTGAGCTCATTAGTTGACTCCCTCTCAAGATCGGTCAACTGCCATGTAAAAACAGACTCCTTCCAACAACGTTTACTGAGGCCTTGTCATGTGTCAGGCTTTGTCCTAAGCATGTCATGTATCATGTCATTCCATTCTTATAAGGACCTTTTCACAGATGAGGGAGTTTAGGCACAGAGATGAGTCAGGATATGAACCAAGACAATATGGTTTATAGCACTATTAAAATTAACTATGGGGGAGCCTGGGTGGATCAGTTGATTGAGCATACGACATTGGTTCAGGTCATGATCTCACGGTTTGTGGGTTCGAGCCCCGCAACGGGCTCTGTGCTGATCGCTCAGAACCTGCAGACTGCTTCGGATTCTGTGTCTCCCTCTCTCTCTGCCCCTCCCCTGCTTGCACGCTGTCTCTCTCTCTCTCCCAAAAATAAACATTAAGAAAATTAAAATTAACTATGCTACGACTTAGAGTTAATTAAAAAAAAAACCCTACTTTTCAACATAGTCTAATCAGACAACCTGATTATAAACTCTTGGCATCGATTATTTTTTGTGAAAATAGTGCAGACATTTCTCATTTCTTAAAATTGAGTTTATTTGTTTATATGATTCATTTTATGGTTATTCCTGCCACATGTTTTTAAAAATGTGTCTTTTTAAAAAAATTTTTTTTCTGGAAAGAAATCATCAAATGTCTCATAGAATCTATCTAAATGTCACTTTCCGGTTTCTGAAGTCGTCATTCATTATCCAGTCTTTTTCCTCCAGGGTGAATTCTAGAAATGTTCTATTATGTTTCTATTACCTTTTCTCTACAATTTTGAAAAAAAAAGGAAAGAAAAGCATTTACTAACTCTCACCTGATAATCTTAACATCTTATAGTAGAGACGGCCATCTCAATTTCCTACAGATGACAGATTTCTTAATTTCCCAGAGTCTGTTTTAGTTTCATAAATTCTTGACTGAATATGCAGAGAATGTGAACTTAGAAAATAGATCCCACTGATGACACCTGGGTAAAAGAGGGTATGCTTTCTGCAGAGAATATACCAGGGCAGGAAGAAAGGGTTTATTGAAAGAAGTCCTTCTGCCATTCTCAAAATCCACACCTTGGAACATGGTCAAGGTTGTGATTTTATTTTGGAATGGCTGTTCTTCAGTCAAGGAAAATCCGAACTAAATGGAAGCTATCAATCAGAGGTTAGCAAGCGGTAGCTGTTTAATCTAAAATATCCCAATAATAAATAATGCACTGGGCCATGCTGAGAGGTGGGCCGGCTACCTTCTGAACATTCTAAGAGAATGACTACACATTGTGGAGTTTGCAGACAGGACTTCTCCATCTACATTTTGCAATCCATTACATCCCAAGAAACTTCCAATGATAAAAAATCTATTATCACACTCTTGAAGCTGCTCTTTTTTTTTGCATTTTATCAATTCTTATGGTAGGGTGACGGTCCATAAACTACTATACATAATTTTAGAAAAGAATAAAGCTTAAGCATTATGTATTCTTTCTCCCCCAACACACACTTGAAAGAGGAAAGCAAACATGTATGGAAAGTTGGCTCTGTGCCAGGCTCTATGCCAAGGCCTTTACATGTCTCTGAAGTTGTTTTTAGTATTATCCCCATTTTACAGATTACAAGTCTCTTGTCCAAATCCACAAGAGTTGGAAACAACTGTAGAATCCAGGAAGTCTGAACTTCAAGAACTTTTGCAAACTTCAAATGTTTGCAACAGTGATAAAATTCATTTGTGAAAATGTCTTTAAAACAAATAAAATATGAAAATAATTAGTTGTGAAGCTTACACAAATGACACCTAACATTTGCTGAGAGTTTATGATGTGTGAAGCTAAGAGCTTTGCACGGATGACCTCACCTCCTTCTTGCCATGCCCCAGTTTGGCAGGTGTTGTTACTCCTATTTTATAGGTGAAACTGACATTGAGAGATGGTAAGTGCCCTGCCCAAGGTCACTTCCTGATCTTTGCCCCCATGATATTCAGTTGTCTATGTCTTTCAGTCTAACCATTCCGAAGCTTGGTGACTAGAATCTTCTTTCCCAGGTATCAGGGACAGAGATTCTCCAAATCTTGCCTCTCCCATGTCTAAGGAGTAAAACCCAATTCGTGCATGACTGCCCCTAGTGCTGCATTGCAAGTCCTTCCTAGCCACTCTCAAGCAAGCCTGTCATCAGTCCCCTTTGCTCATGAATTTTTATGGGCCAGATGCCTCTTTCCCTCTAATTGCTTGCAGAAAACGCAGGTGGCTGTGTTGTTTTCTCTCTCAAAGCAGCCTGGAACTTAATAAACTTTAAAGAAAGGGGGTGCCCAGTGGGTTCAGTCAGTTAAGCATCGGTCTCTTGATTTTGCCTCAGGTCATGATCTCACGGTCGTGAGACTGAGCCCCAATCCCTGGGATTCTCTCTCTCCTTCTCCTTCTGACCCTACCATGCTCAAGCTCTCTAAATAAATAAGTAAATAAATAAATAAATGTTTAAAAAAAAAAAAGAAGCAGCCTGAGTCTTATGTCTGCCTCAGCGATCAGCAGAACACATCATTTTAGCAGGAAAACTAAGACATCATTGAAATGTTGACCCCTGGGATCACAGCAGCAAGATCTGACTCTCTCTCCAAACGCACTTTTCTTTTGGGTGCTTAGTCATCTACATCTTGGCCCTTGCCAAATCAGGATGCAATGATGCAAAAACAGACTGTTACACGTATGGTCCAGTCTCAGCTGACTACGGGGGCCACCCAAGGCGGGCCACCAAGCAGAGGAAGCCAGACATCTCAAAGGGCCACCCCCTAGGCCAGCTCCTCCTTTCTCTGCCCCTTTTGTCAGCAACACTGATCAAAAACAGAAAATGGTCCCCGCTCTTTAGACTGATTCTACTTCCCAAATCCCGAAGGAAAACCACATATTATTTTTTTCTGGTTCCTTCTACAAATGCCTCAAAACTGTCCTCACTTCACTAAGAATTCTGTTTTGTTTCAGTTTTAATTGTGAAAATTGAATTTTCTCTCATTTGAAAAATCACTGGATTTGGAAAGGAATCCAGGATAGACTAGGATGGCTTTAACACTCCTTTGTTGTTATACCCTGCTTCCCAAACCAAACTGGCCCATCAACAGGAGAGGGCACCGGGCTGTATTTGTGCCACTTAATCATTGTATCGATTACAAATTGGGGCAATCAGCCTCTCTCTATCCCCTAGTCTGAAAATCCAATCGATCCTTTGAACAAGCCCCTGCCATTCACTCTGAGTTTGGGAAGGATATACATTTATAATTTTGTGACTTATTCCGGGTACGGTGCAGGTGTAAGAACATTTTAAGAAAAGAATGTCAGAGATAAAAATCACCAGAAGGTTACATTTCTTAATCTTAATAGCCTGAAAAGGTCCTCCCTCTCTCCACACACAGCAGAGCCTCCAGGGGTGTTCATCTCCCAAGAGTTCAGTGACAGGCATTTTATCTTGATAAACTGCTACTCTCATTTAAACATTACGAAAAATCAGAAAAGAAGATTATCTATTTTTATTGTGGTTGCTTAATCTTGTAATGAATCTGCAAAGGACAAAGAAGATGGATGGTTTAAAATAGTGGTTGGCAAAACTTTAGCATACGGTCCTTAAATGGGATGGAAATTCAAAAGGAGTTACTTATTTCTTTTTCTGTGATCGTTTAATTTTGTAATAGGGATCCATAAAGTTGGGACAAAGAAGGTGAAAAGTTTCCAAATGGTAGTTTCTAATGACTACTGAATCTTTGCATCATCCAGGGAGATATTTTTTTAAAAATTTTTAAATGTTTTATTTATTTTTGAGATAGAGAGAGAGAAAGACAGAATGTGAGCAGAGGGGCAGAGAGAGGGGAGACACAGCATCTGAAGCAGGCTCCAGGCTCTGAGCTGACCTCACAGAGCCAGACATCGGGCTAGAACCCACAAACTGTGAGATCATGACCTGTGCCAAAGTCAGATGCTTAACTAGCTGAGCCACGCAGGCGTCCCCACCCAGGGAGATTCTTAAACATTCTCAACCCCAGGCATCCTTCAAGTCAAACATACTAAGTCAGAACCTTCTGGGATGGAGTATTGGAAGCTGTATTTAAAAAAACCCTCACCAGGCAATTCTAACACACTCTCCCAGAAGTGGTCCCAATTAGTGATGAGGTCACTGATATAGATGCTCAGAAGAGCATTTTAACAACTCCAGAGTTTATACTTCAGAGTCAAGACTGGTTTTTGGAGGGGTGGGGGGAATACGAGAGACTAGTTATAAACAACTGAGACAAAACAGAATCTGAGACAAAATAGAAATCTGATTTATAAGTGTATGTACATGCAGTATATTCTATTCTTAAGTCTTCCTCAGAGAACTTCAGAATTTACTAAAAAAAAAAAAAGAACTAAATGGAATATACTTTATATACAAGAATAAGATTTTGGTTTTTGTCTTATGAAAAAGTAAGAAATCTTTTACTTGGGTTTTCTACTATAACTTTTCAGTCTAGAATATACCTTGAAAATGGCTATTCATTTCTTGAAGTGAATAAAGCAAAAACAAATCGTGTAGTTCCACTAATTATTTTTTAATATTGCTTTAATTTTTACTTAATAAAAAGGAGAAAATTGTTTTGAGGTTCCCCAGAGTTTAATATTTTTTTCTCCATAAAGTATTGATATATCAAACTGAGGGAAATGGAAATAATAATTCAAGGAAAGGGGTTTCCAAACCCAACAAGCTCTATTTCTAAAAATTTAAAGCCCTTATTCACAATATTCACTTTAATCTCTGTGTTTTAGCTCCTGGGAGGAATAGTTAAGGAAGTTTCCATACCTGAGAGATTCTCACTCCAGTTTTACATCATCCAGGATTTTTAAAATCTCCACTTTTATAATATATATTTATTGGTTTCTTAAGCTATCACCGACTTGTATCTTGCCTGATAACATATATGTATCTTGTCTCATATAGGCTTCCATAATATGTCCTTTTTAGAAATAGTAAGTAACTTTTAAAATTCCTTCCTCTACTCCAGAAATGATCTGTGAAACCTATGGATTTCATAATGACAACAGAGAACAGAGAGAGAAAATAATGAAGCAAATGGCAAATGGTTTCATCTATAGATACCGTTGCCTGAAAGATGAAGAAATCATTAGTCGTTTTGTCTAGGCATAGCAAATATGAACAAAAACACCCACCATCACCCGAGCTTGAAGTCCTGGATTTATTTTCCACTATGCCCTCTCTTTCCTTCTGCTGGTTTGAACACCAGGATCTGTTAGCCTTTGTTCTGTTGATAAATCAACTACCCACTTCTCTGCTTCCATGATGAAAATCTGATTCCAGTTACTCATTCTCAAGACTGCACACCCAATTTCTCCAACATCTTCCTTCACTGACCCCCATTTTTATTTTTTTCCTTCTTCTTGACCTCATTCCTCAGCTCTTGGCATCACGTGTGGATGGCTATTATTAATATGCCTTAAACACTGAAATGTGATGGCTCTTAGCTTTTTTCTATCATGTCTAAAGCTTTCCCATTTTATAATGAATTCATGCATGATTTTAAATATCATGCTCTTTCTTGCCCTCTCTGGTTCTGTTGTGTTGTTTCCTTTACTTCCTAGACATGCAATGCTATCTCACTGTAGTTTGCGGAATCCTTTGAGAAATTACTGCATCTGTGGACCATGTCTCCTAAAATAGACACACAAAACTACTTTTGGCTAAAAATATTATATTGCTGTGATAGCTGGCATTGCTAGAAGGCTCGTAATGATAACTTTATTAAAGATAGTAACTTTCATTTCTTTAAGGTCCATTTTTTTCTCAATCATGTTTCAAACAGCTGTTCTATTATTTACATACTTCACCTTTTCTTTGACTTGCCTAATATGGATTTCCTTATCTTTTTTTCTATTTCATTTTGTTTCCAACATCAGTATCATGCAAGAATTGCCTTCTGGTATTTTGCAGAATTACACATTTTCAGAATAGTATTTTACTGCTTGCTGATATTTAATTTTGTATATGAAGGCAGTTAAAGGCAGTCAAAATGTTCCCTTTGTAGACAAACATTTTTTTCTCTTTTCCTTTCTTTTCTTTTCTTTTCTTTTCTTTACGAACACCACCATAAGTCTGGTTAATATCCATCACCATAGCTCTTCACGATGTTTGTCCTGTGATGAGAACTTTTAAGATCTACTTTCTTAGCAACTTTCAAATATACAACACAGTATAATTAACAGGCATCATCATGCCATGCATTATTACATCCATGACTTGTTTGTTTTATAACTGCAAGTTTACACTTTTGACCCCCTTTACCCACCTTGCCCACCCAGAAACATTTTTTAACTTGATCATGATACTGATGGGATACTTTTCCCTTTCCAGTTTTTCAGATGCAAAGTGCTCACTGGGCTATAAGACATTAGCTACTTTCTGTTAATATTTCCTGGTCCATTATAAGCCACCTCCCTCTGCATATTTGGATTATATGTTTTCATCTAAAAGAAAACAGGGATCACATTTCACTTCGAAGGAGGCTTCTGCTCCCTTGCTCTGATCTCCCCGTCAGGAAGAGCACTCCTTTGTGTGTGTGTGTGTTGGCTGCCTTCCAGACATATCACCCTGCTCCAAACAAAGTCTTTCCTCTCTTTCCTTTGCATAATTGGAGAGAAGTCCCACTCTCAGTCTCTGCAGACACTCTCCCTTTGGCCATGGTGTGCCGATCTTTGGTCTTCTCACCTCCTGACTCCCTCCACGGAAGCCCCAGTCCTATGCCCCTCTCTGCACCCAGGGGTAAGTCCCTGTCCTTGGAGCACATTCCAGCTGGTATGGCTGTGCCTGCCCCGGGGTCTCATGGAGAAACTGCCTCAGAAGTCAACTTTAGACTTCACCCCTTCCAATGAAGGAGTTCTGCCTGGAGGTCTGTTCCTGGTTTTTTTGTACAAGTTGCAAGGGAACTGTGGCCTGAACCTTAGTTTTGCCCATCCGTTCCATCTGTCCAATTCCGTCTGTGCCGAAACTACCAGAAATGCCTCGGAGTCCACACCCCACTGCCTTCCCCTCCCTGTGCCTGTGGGGTACAGGTTTCTCACTGTATAAAGTCCTTTGATCATTCTTTTCAAGTTTGAATAGGAAGTAGAAACCAGAATTAGACTCCTGAACTCAAACATCATCATTCATAAAAGACCTTGCATTTACTTACTATTTCCCACCCCACCCCAACTTACCACTACTGTAACATTATTATTTTGGTTTTACACTAACAAGTGTATTTTATTATCTTGATTTTAGATGAATTTGTTAAAGGGGTGCCTGGGTAGCTTAGTCAGTTAAGCATCTGACTTTGGCTCAGGTCATGATCTCATGGTTTGTGGGTTTGAGTCCTGCGTCGGGCTCTGTGCTAACAGCTCAGAGCCTGGAGTCTGCTTCAGATTGTGTGTCTCCCTCTCTCTCTGCCCCTCCCCCGCTTGAATTCTGCCTCTCTCTCTTAAAATAAATAAACATAATAAAAAAATAGATGAATGTTAAAGATCAACTCTACATAGTGAAAAGGTCATATATCCAAGATATTGTTTTATCTTCTTTAATTCCTGTAAAAAGAGGGTAGATGATCCACAAATACTAAAAACAAGGCAGACTTACTGCAGATAGCATATTAAACATCTTATCCAAATTTATATCTCTAGGAAAACAACTTGAAGATACATATACAGTATATCCATAATATATATTATGTATCTCCATAATAACTTTGATAATCCATTTAATTTTGATTATCAAATACCTTTGATAATCCAGGAATATCATTGTTTGGAACTTATTATGAATAAAAGACATCAATAAAAATAAATCCCTACACCCTACCTACCAGGACACTATAATGATGAAAACTGGAAATAACAAACTTCCAATGACAGAGGTATGGCCATAGAAGTGAGGCTATATTCATGGGGCATAGTCTTATACAGCTAGTTAGAATTTTTTTAGTAAGAAACTGTATAGAGTGAAAAAAATGCTTGTGCTGAATATTAAGTGGAAAAGCCAGTATAAAAATTATACAATGCCCTTATTCCACTACACAAAGTCATGTAGTTTTAAAAAGGCATAGATAATAGATAAAATAGATAAAAAGACATAAGAAGTACATAGATATTATAATCACTTGTGTTCATTTGTTAGACTGTGGATGCTTATTCTCTTTTGTCTCCCATGTCTGTCATTTCCATCATGTCTGATTACCTTAAAATTCAAAGGATAAATTTAAAAATGTTTAATGACACAAAGACTTTTGAAGGTATAAAGGCTTCTTGCATTGGTCTTTGAAGAAGATAAAATCATATAGCATGTATAGTTAACCTTTAAAGTGTCGTTGGGGCGTTGGGGTCCCTGGGGGGGCTGAGTCGGTTAAACTCACCCTTAATTTCAGCTTGGGTCATGACCTCCCAGCTCCTGAGTTTGAGCCCTGCATTGAGCTCTGCCCTGACAGTGCAGAGCCTGCTTGGGATTCTCTCTCTCTCCCTCTGACCGCCCCCCTCCCCCACCTCTCTCTCTCTCTCTCAAAATAAATAAAGCTTTAAAAAAAATGTTGTTACCAGTTTTGGGAGACAATTCATCATTTTTTTAAGCTCTGGCTCATAGTTTCCAAACCCAAACTAGCAAATAGGACATCTCCCTATCTGTCCACTTGATTACATGGTTGCCTTTCCTGACAGATTTTAGGGTTCCTCACTGAACTCCCTGCTCCTGGCTGACCGCTCGGCTTATAAGTAGGATATAATGTTGTGGGGAAATGTGGTTTTTTTTTCTTCACAAACTGGAAATCCACTTGTGACTCTTCCCCTGAGATAATTTATATAGCATGAAAATTCTGAAATTATCCCAGCATCACTGATAAAGGATAAAAACAAATATGTACATGCATGCCCAGGTATGTACACACACACACACAAAATGTATGCTGGAAAGAGACACAAATGGAACACATTTCAAAGAAAGGCCATAAGCAAATAAGAAAATGCCACTCAAACTTTTGTCTCTAAACTGCAAAGAAATTATACAATTTTGAGTACTTCTTTTTTCTTTTAAAAGTATTTTTCGTCTCTTGAATACCTTGCAAGCCATATCTAAAGTTATAACTGCATTACCACCACTTCACATGACCTGACTCATCTTCGTTTTTTTTTTTAATGTTTATTTATTCTTGAGAGAGAGACAGAGAGAGAGACAGAGAGAGAGACAGAGAGAGAGACAGAGAGAGAGGAAGCGGGGGAGGGGCAGAGAGAGAGAGGGAGACACAGAATCTGAAGCAGGTTCTAGGTTCTGAGCTGTCAGTGCAGACCCCAATGCTGCGGGGCTGGAACCCATAAGCCGTGAGATCATGACCCGAAGCAAAGTTGAACACTTAACCGACTGAGCCACCCATGAGCCCCTCATCTTCAGTTTTTATACAGGTTCTAGCACTGTCCTTATTAGGGACCCCACATCTCTTCTGCCAAGATGTCACATCTTCTATGAACAGAAAAGGGGTCCAATGAGCCTGTTCACTTTTTAATTTTCCTCTCAAGCCTGATTTTTCCTTCACTTTATCTGGCCTTAGCAATAGCTGGGTGAAAATATACCACAGAAGAATAAAACTCCAACCTAGAAAGGCCCACAGAATAAAACCCAATCAATTAGGAAGTCGATTTTTGTTGGAGAGGTTTGAGAAGCCATGATTCTTATTTAGAACAGTTGAAACTTAATCTTTTTAAAAAATTTTCTTTTTAATGTTTATTCACTTTTGAGAAAGAGAGAGACAGAGTATGAGCGGGGGAGGGGCAGAGAGCGAGGAGACACAGAATCCCAAGCAGGCTCCAGGCTCTGAGCTGTCAGCACAGAGCCCCATTCAGGGCTGGAACTCGTGAACTGTGAGATCATGACCTGAGCGGAAGTTGGACGCTTAACCCGCTGAGCCACCCAGGTGCCCTGAAACTTAATCTTTGAATGTAAAAAGCCACTGTTGCCATATACCAGCCTGGGGAATAACTGTCATAGAGCACCCTGTCCTTTCCTACTTAATATCGAATCAAATCATAGTCGTAGCTATAAAAATGTGAAGCAGAAACTGTAAAAGAATAACCTCCTGTTAATTTCCTATCCCTATTAAAGGTCTTCTCCTCCGACCTTGGCCTCCATATACAGCACAGTCAATCACTGGTACCCACCAGCAGGGAAATCTGGCCTATCTGATGGATACACAAACACGAGATTAAGACTACAACCTTAGGAGGCCTGAACCTGCACGTGTACGAATACAAGTCCTTGATAATTTATCCTATGATGCTTCAAGAATGTATAAAGACCTGAATTCAGAGTTATCAACCATCCTTAAAGAGGAAAATTCCGAGTCAGAGGGGCAGCCCCTTCCTTGTTCAGTATTCTGGGGGCCCTCTTAAGATTCCAGCCAGTCTCTTAAGGACTAAGGGACAAAACGCTGTTGCTTAGGCAGGACCCTGTGGCCACCCTAAGGACAGCTGCTCAACAGGACCAATTAATAAAATGAGGACTCTGAAGCTCCCAGCAAGCCGCAGGAGCAGGGAGCAGGGTGGGGTGGGCAAGGCCCCGGCCCCTTTCGTTAACCTGCTGGAGCTGGGTTGTCCCCTTCACCCCACGGCGCGCTCGCCCTCAGGTGCCGAGGGGCCGCCGTGGGCCGCGACCGCCGCGGCTTGCGCCACCTGCCCCTGGGGCGCCTGGCGGGGCAGGCCTGGATCTGGCGGCCCTGGCTCCCCGCGCCCACCGGAGCTCAGGCGGGGCGGGGAAGGCGCATCCCCCCGCAGGGGCAGGGAGGCGCCTCACGGCTGCCCGCACCCCCTCCCCGAAGAGGCTGGGGCGCCTTTTCTCCCCTTCCCCCCCAGCTCCGGGCCTTCGCCCCCCGCCCACCCGGCCCCGCCCGGCGAGGGCCACCGGCGCGCGCCCGGGGCCTCGGGCGGCCGTGACCAACCTGTAACCCCAGTGCTCGCAGCGGTCATGGTGCCGCGGGCGCGGCGGCGGCGGCGGCGGCGGCGGCGGCGGCGGCGGCGGCGGCGGGCCAGGCGCGGCGCCCACCCCGCGGGGACGCGGTCCCTCACCTCCCGCGCTCCGTCGGCGCGCGCCACCCGGCCGGGGCCGCGGCTCGGCGCTCGGCGTGCAGGCGCGCGCTGCTGCCACCCGGGCCCCGGGCCTGCGGGCAAGGGGGTGGGGGTGGGGGGGGGGTCAGGGCTTTTTGCTCTCGGCTTTTTTTTCTTTTTCTTTTTTTTTTTTTTTATCAGAGTTGTCTTTGCCGCAGGGGCTGCGACGACGCCACGGGCTGGAGGGAGGAAGCGGGAGAGGAGTCTGCACTGCAGTTGGTGGGGAGCAGGAGTGTCGGTGCTAGCAGGTTCCTTCTCGCTGGCTGCCACCGGCAGTCAGTCTCACAGCAATAGCGGGGCTCTCCTCTACCGGCTCCTCTCATGCAATCGGCCCGTGCATGGCCGCATGGCCTTGTGCACCGGAGAGGGGCACACGCGGCGCACATGCAAGGACATTGCACAGAGCCGAGCAGGGCCCGCGTGCGTGCGTGTGTGAGCGTGTGTGTGACTCTGAGTGATCTGGTCGTTCAGGACACAGTTTCTGAGGACGTGGACTAGTTTCACCCTTGAGGAAATTGCTAAAGGAATGCCTGGGTGACACAGTCTTCTAAACATGTGAACATTTCCCCTTAAAATTAAAATACTTTGCTATCTGGATGAGGCGGGATGACCAGTCAAGTATTGACGGTTACCTCCATGTACTTTAAATTAGGAGGACAAGAGGCAGCATCTGATACCCTGCGGCTTCTAGTTGACCAGGTTTAGGGAAATCTTGGAATCTTGAACACCATACTCAGGCCCAGAGGACATCTTCTCTCGGCTGCACTCTTTAAAAGCTCAATCAGAGACTGGCATCTTGCCTTGTAGTCAGATATTAAACCCACCAAGGAACCCTGGAGAAGTGATTGACATCATACACACAGGCACATAAATAACAGAGAGAAAACTGAATGAAGCTTCCTCTAAAAGAGAAATCGGAACTCCAACAGAGAACAATCAATCCCCTGTCAGAAAATATTATAGACCAAGAGATGGAAGTAAATTCAGAAGCATATATTTTTAAAATGTATTTTCTGTTTATGTATATTTAATTAGGTTACATCTACAAAAGAAACCTGTGCACAATCCATTCACTTTAGGACAATATTAGCACTTTTTTATTTTTTAAAGGCAATTTACAAATAATGGGCATTTCATGAAATTCAAATCCATGTGGAATATTTATTTTCAAATATCTGAAAATTTCAGAAGACTAACTCTATAAAAAGCTAAGTTTCAGACAAAGCAGGAAACCATGTGGAAACATTCTTCACAGCACAACATGGAAAGTAATTTAAACAATAATAAATCTATAAACCATTTGTTTAGAAAAACTATTTACCAATTTGTTTAATCATCTTAAAACACTGCTCTCAATGGTTTGATTTAAATGATAGTTTATTTCCATTTGTATCTCTAAAACATATAGCTGTGCATATTTTTTTTAGAATTTGACAAGTCAGAATAATCAGTTATAAGATCTTATTAATGAAATAATTAAAGACCAAGATGTACAAATTTTGTCAATGAGGTGATAAAGGCAGCAAGTGTACTAAATCTCAGCACCACTCCCCACCAATCAGGCATTTCAGACCCTTCTCCAGTCCTGATTGAATTATGGCTGTGTAAGTATCTATAATTCACGTTTAGGAGCCAAACAGTTCCATGAATTATGGAATAAGTCTTGAGAAACCCATCGATGTTAATGAAGCAGTCATGGAAAGGATCAAAGCATGCATTCTGGAATCTGTAGGAACTCAGCATATATGGGAGTAGACAATCATCATAAAAGGCAGATACCTATGCGCCAAATATCACTCTATCCCTTCTATCTGCTCCTCATCCCTGGTGCTTTCTTAGCAGTAAAATTAGGGAGGTCCAACAGGCTCTGAGGCTATATTTATTGCTATAATTCAATGACAGTGCATTGCTATTCTATGGGTTCAATATAATTCACAGGTGTGTGTTTGACTTGCAAACATTTTTGACGAATTAAAATCAATTACCAAGATTGAAAAACATGAGATTTTTAGTGTATTGCAGAAAACGGAAGATCCAGCCAGGTCAGATGTGCATTTCCACATGGCAAAGAGCAGCTGGAGGTGCATATTCTTCCCATTTGCTCCTACCCCCAAGCCTGCTTCCATGCCTGGCCCCAGGGAGGCATTTAAGTGTGAGAGCCTGTACAGTTAAATCTGTATTCAACAGGGGCGCCTGAGTGGCTCCGTAGGTTGAGCGTCCGACTTCAGCTCAGGTCATGATCTCGCAGTTTGTGAGTTCGAGCCAGGCATTGGGCTCTGTGCTGACAGCTCAGAGCCTGGAGCCTGCTTCGGATCCTGTTTCTCCCTCTCTCTCTGACCCTCCCCCACTCACACTGTCTCTGTCTCTGTCTCTCTCTCCTTCCAAAATAAATAAACATTAAAAAAATTAAATAAATAAATAAATAAATAAATAAATAAATAAATAAATAAATCTGTATTCAACAGTATGTGATCAGGAAGGGGCCCTGTCAAACAGAGAGGAGACTGTCAAATACAGGGAACTTTATAATAGGATGAACCCAGGGCAATGTACGACTAAGACAGTAGACTATGAATTGGAGAAAATTTCGTTCATGGTCTGGCAAGCACTTTGGAAGGGAAGTAGCTATGAAACTCTCAAGATAGTAAGAATTTAATGAAAATGAGATATTTCTTCTCACTAACTCATCTGTCCTTACTGCTTACTTCCACCTAAAATTAGTATCCTACTTGACACCATTGTGAGTAGCTGAGAAAACACTAACAATTGCTGGAAGAGAAATTTAAATATCCATGGGGGGAACGCCATGTGCTTTACGGGAACATCGGAACTTATTCAACTCCAAAATTCTGTTACATTAGATTTATGGGGAGATGACACTAAGGTTAAGATTGGTTTTAATGTGCACACAAACGTTTCTATTGTGTGTTTTGAGGGCTCACATATGGCTCACTTGCCACTCAATATTGGTATGGTTGAATTTTCTCTGATGGAGATACTTTGGGCAGGGAAACCAGAGGTCCAGAAGACCCACTTTGAAAATAGAAATAGGTGGTGCGCCTGGGTAGCTCAGTCTGTTAAACCTCCGACTTTGGCTCAGGTCATGATCTCAAAGTTGGTGGGGTTCGAGCCCTGCGTGGGACTCTGTGCTGTCAGCGCAGAACCTGCTTCGGATCCTCTGTCTCCCTCTCTGTCTACCACTCCTGAGCTCTCTCTCGTCTCTCTCTCTCAAAAATAAATAACAGTAAAAAATATTTCATGAAAAAAAATAAAATAAATATAGAAACAGGCTCACCAGGGGGCATCTACTCACAGATTCGCACGTTCAGAATTGAGTCTATGCAGAATAGATGCATTTTGATGATGGGGAGCCCAGGGGAGGCTTACCACAGTTTGTTTCCTAGATATCCCAGCAGGAAGCATGATATTGGGTGTCTCTGGAGTGTTCTTATCTTCTCATAAATCAGCTTTCCAGACAACCAGGAAACATTCATTCACCACTTAAATATTACAAGGTTTTGGAAGGCACCTCACATGTTACCTTTTCCTTAAGGCAACGTTTCCTAAACTTTCTTCATCATAAGGATCATGGGGGTGATCTTAAACATTTCCATGGAGATTCTGATTAAGTATCTCTGGATACTTAACTATGCAACTATGGAGACTCTGTCTTAATAAAACAAGTATTCCTGTGAGCATGGTTGTTCCAGAAATTGGCACTAGTCATGATTATTTCTTTCCTAATAGACCAGAGTGGACTTGCCCACTGTCTTCTGTCTGCTGTAAGTCCCGTGCACCTCCAACATCGTATGAACACTGATCCAGTTCTGGAATCCCAACAGACCCTGAACTTATGTTGTAGTTGTGTTATCTGAAGCACTGAAAACATATGAGTGCAACTAGGTGGTCAAAGACCCTCTGCTGAGTCATATCTGAGGTCTTCCCAGGTCATATGACCAGTTAATGTTTCAAGAAGTTTTTACATTCAAATCAGTCTTAGATAGATAGGCTTATCGCACCTTTCAAAAGCAAATAAAAGAAAGGGAGATGGTATTAAACCTCAGACAGAAGCTATGACTCTTAAAATAGGCAGAAATATGTTGGAGCAATCGATTTCTCTTACAGAAAAATAAACTGTGTAATGACGGAGGTGGGATTCCAGAGGACAACCTGGACTGACATCAAAGTGAGTGTGGTCCTCACACTGTGCTTACTTTACAGGTTAATTTAAAAATAATTCATAGATCACCATTTTATTCTGCTTTAGATTAAGTTTTCAGAGGAAAGACTGGGAAATCAGGAATAAATAATAATATCAGTGAAACACTTGCACTGGGAGCAGACCACAGGTCTCATCGTATCAAGCCAGAGCTGAGCTAGTGGCCCAGAGAAACTTGTGGACTTCTGAAAACAAAGGTCATGTTTCAAGAGAATCACTCAGTAATAAAATGATGTATGTTTGGACTATTTAATAATAAAATCTGCTACCAGATAGAAGTAAATGTGTCAGTTCTGAAAATAACCCTGAAAATCTCATTTATTGTAGAATATACCTTGTAAGCTCCTCATAACCAAGGTCTCAGACCCCTCAAGGCTGATGGGCTAGGGCACTTCACAAGGCAAGCACCCAAAGGTGCTAGTGCAGAGATGACAGATCTGGAAGAGGTGATGGAGAAGAGAGCTGACAGGCATCACTTATGAACTTGGGGTCAGCTACAGCATTAGGGGCTGCCCATCTCTCTAATTCTCCTCTTGTAAATTGTCCAGGAATTGGGACCAATCACAATCCCGGAGAAACTGCGCCTGGATGGAATAAACAATGCACAATGTGAGAAGCAAATAGATCTGAATAGCCCTGAGAAGGCGAGGGTGGAAGGCATTGGAAACTGTTGATGCCACACTCAAGCCTCTCTAACAGGCCAGGGTACCCATCCCCAGATGCCGTTAGGGTTAGTGTTAACTGCTCATAACTGTCTCCTTCTTCAGAGAATGTATAATGTCTTATATTATATACTTGTTTGGGCTATTGTAAAAACATATAATTTAAGAAGATAAAGTCAGATTTATGCTACTTTCTGAAACCAATGAATCTTGGGCTAACAGATTTCTTGATATTCTGTAGCCCTTCTTTTCATGGAAGATATCTACAGAGAGAGAAAGATAAATGAGAATATGTATCATCAGCAGGGGGCAGGGAATGACAAAGCCATTTGGAACCATATCAAATAAATAAGATTCTTTAAGAAATGTGCATTATGGTTTATCTACAAAGCTATTCAACCTCACTAACCCCATGGTGACCTGCAAAGTTGGTTTTGAGATGTTTCCAGATGGAATCTATCAAAATAATAAGCATTTCTTAAAGAGTACAAGCAGTTGGGGAAAATTTCTGAAAGACAGAGGAAATATACTCACCTTATATTATTATACATTAATGTTTTCCAATGAATAAAATTGACCCTATTCTTCTTTCCATACAGTGTTTCCATACTGTGTGTGTGCAAAGCCTTCAGTGGCCATTGGATTCAGCATCCACATCTAGGCAGGATGATAACTAAATTATACCAAAAATACTGTTGCTTTCTTATATAAGAATCGTCTTGGAAAAAAAAAAACTGTGAACTTTTATCTGTAAGTTTTCCCTATGGTATACAGCAAAATAAAAATTATGGACATGATCTGTTTGTTGTGTTCATATTACACCAAGCCATGGGTGTAATGGGTCTTTGTAACTAAATTTGTAAATGATAGTAATTTATGAACACATATCTTCTAATTTAGATTTTTAAAGCCCTTAAAGAGAGTAATCTAAGCTTATAAGCCTTTGCATTCTATTTCCCCTTGTCTAGTACTTTTTTTTTTTTTTTACCTAGTATGGTACCACATCAGTATTTGTTTAATGAATTAACAAAATGCCAGTTAGTCCACAAATTCAATTGTTTAAGATTTAAATGCTTTATGTGAATAATTTCACTTTGATGCAGTAGGTATTTTTAGTGAGGCAGTCAAATATTTTATATTAGGAACTGAAAATTTTCCATTCCCTGACCAGAAACCAATCTCAAAACACAGCCATGATAATGTCTAATTACTAAACCACCAGGGAACTGAAGCTTCCTATTTTAGAGTGAAAATAAAATAGAGAATGATGTTGAATAAGTATGTCCTCATTAGTCTTCAAAGCATTCTCACATTGTGAGACTGGAGAAAGCCTTCAGCGGCCATTGGATTCAGCATCCATATCTAGGCAGGATGATAACTAAATTATACCAAAAATACTGTTGCTTTCTTATATAAGAATCGTCTTGGAAAAAAAAAACTATAAACTTTTATCTGTAAGTTTTTCCCTATGGTATACAGCAAAATAAAAATTATGGACATGATCTGTTTGTTGTGTTCATATTTTGGGGGGGCGGTGGGAATCCACCGTATTCTGTATTAGACCACATCTAAGTGACGTGTTCACTTTTAAAGGGATGTAATAAACAGCAACCAACCAAGATGGTGAGGAGACTTGAACCCCTGGGTAATGAGGAAAAGTTGAAGAATTCATGAGTGGTAGAAGAACCATGTTGAAATACCTGAAAGGCTACTGAATGAAAAGGAAATTAAACTCATCCTGGGGCTGCCCCAAGACTAGAACTGATGATTAGGAGCTTTAGAAACACATGTTTTAGTTCGGAATATGGAAGAAGTCACGTAATAGACTGTCTTAGAATGTAGCAATCTCCATCCACATCCATCACTAGAAGCATACAAAATGCACATGGTGGCTGGACTATATAATGTTCAAGGTGCCTCTCATTCTTGCTTTGACATTCACTTAGACACCATAAAAAGAGGAAAAACAATATAACGCACCTCATTAGTTGATTGAGAAGCACTTAGCACACAGTTGTAAGTAATAGCACTCACTAAAAGTCAGCTGCTAATAACATCGATGAAGTTCTAAGATTTAGTCTTTATAAATTTATCAGTGGGAGATTATTTAAGTCTTGTGTTTATAGATCACTTTTTTTTGGCATTATCATTATTATCCTGAATGGTGGTTTGGGTATCACTTAAGCAACTTTAGGATATCCCGATGCAACTAAAACTTATTTAGTAGCATCTGGGGAGCAATCTTGTGAATTCTACACTGTCAGGATCTTACAAGTTGAATTGTAGCACTATGCTGCGATTCCAGAGGCAAACGATATGATAAGATAATGTGGGGTGACTGTAGGAAGGGTGAAGAAAATAAACTTAATAAAATCTGGCAGACCGAGAGAACGCCAGCAGCACAGCTTTGTGTTAATTGTTGAAAAGCAACAGCAGCTGAGGTCAGCCTTACATTTCACATACAAGACACAGAGGAAATGGCTCATCTTGAGCAAAAGGTGTCACGAAGTCCACCTGGGAGAGCTGGGTACAGAGACAAAGACAAGCCAACCAGTGATCTGATTACCTGCTTACCCTGGGAAGGTAGTTCTGTAAAAACGTTGCTATGTCATGGAGAATAAGGCTGGCCTCAGCAGCATCTTCAACAAAAAGAAAACATGTGTGACTGCTAAGAAGGACAATGAAGTTGTCTTAGCATCACACTTATTTAATTCCTCTTGGTTCCTCCAACCCCAAAGGGAAAATGGAAAGGAGGCAGTACATCTGTAGAGCAGGACAAAGCTGGGACTAGATGAGTGACTAGAGCCAATGGCTTTACCTCTCCAGGCCTCAGTTTTCCCATCTGTGGAATGGAAATAATCTGATGTGTTCATATTTACCAAGCCATGGGTGTAATGGATCTTTGTAACTAAATTTGTGGACTCAAGCAATGGTTATCAAAAGACTTCCCAAAATCCAGTGATCCAAGAGTGTATCCATTTTTCCAAATAAGTCATCAGAAATCATCTTCTTTGATTCAAACCTGTTTCTTCTCGTAGTGGATATAAAATGGTTGCTCAACATGAATTATGCCATGCATTTGTGTATATGCCTATATATTATTATTATTGTGTGTATATGATTTTTTTTAATGTACAGAGGTATTTGCTGAAGTTAGCCTAATCTACTTTTTCTCCAAATTAAGTAATTCATTTCTTCTTGATCAATCATTCAATATGGAACCACAATTCTTAAATCACTGGAAATGACTATCCTTATTGGTCATAAACAATTGAATAACAGTAACGGTTTATGGTTTAAACTAATATATTCCACATAAAGTTAGGCGCTACATATAGTGCACAGAAAATATATATGTTATTTTAGTTTGAATTTCTCAGAAGCAGACACAGGAATGAATATTTATGTGCCATTAATTTTAAAACAAGTGCTCCCAGAGGAAATTAACTTGGAAGTAGAGGAAGCAGGACAGGGAGAGGAAGAAGATACAGGCAACTGTGTAATTTTAGACACAAGACCCACAGAGAATAAGGTTTATCATGATTATGCAGAGGAATGCGGGATTTTAACTTTTGCCTCACTGTTGCCTAAATCTAGGCAAATTTGCTGGGCTTTCACCCAACAGTCAATCAACAGATTGTTTAATGGTTTCAGGAAGGTAAGCAAGGTTGTGGCAAGGGACATGCTCAGGGAATAAAACTAAACATCCACTCCCTTCTGACTGTCTGCACCTGTTGACAAGGTGGCTCCAACAGTCTGACAAGGTGGCCAGAAGAAGATATGCAAGTGCTGGTCTTTGAAAGTACACTAAATGGGCTCCATCCACCCAAAGAGAAATTTTGAATCTGAGGGGACCTAGGCAGGGAAGGTCTGCTACCTATGGTAGCCACCTTTAAGATGTTGAGAAAATACAACGAACGTATATAAGACAGTTAAAGTATAATGTAAAAATTAGTTCAATAACTGTCACTATTTTTTACATGGGCTGAAGGAGACTGAACAGACTTGTTTATAGAAGGCATTGAACGCAAGTGTAGGTTTCCTAAAAGGGAGAAGATTTAAATGAATGGAGGAGAAGAGAGGGCCTTTTCAAGTGGATGTAAAAGAAAATTTTGCAGATTAGAAAGCACATGGTGAGAAGGCAGGTGAAGTACAGAAGTTTTGGGGGGGAGTAACACCTGGGAAAAGGGAAGGCAGGAAGCCATCAGACTACTCTGTTGACCTGGCATTGCTCCGTGCTCGTCCATGGGAAGCTCTTGTGTAGTGATTGCCCCCCGGAGCAGACTGTGAGGGGCAGAAATAGCTGGGCTTCATAATCTGGCCTTATCCAGTCAGTGATGGGATATTCCAACAAAAGCATGACCTTCGCTAGAAAGCTGAGGTCATCTCTGAAGAGGCCAACAGCTGGTGGCTTTCAGCTGACCATGCTCCTCCCAGTGGGTTAACTAGTCCTTCCTTGAAGAGAGTTCTAAGCAACATTTCTGCATTTCTGCACTCATGACTAAATGCAAAGTGTGAGAAATTATGGAGGTCTGTGACACAATGTCCTTGACTGTAGGAATGGAATAGGAACCGCTTTCGTAATCATGCAAAATATTAGAAATTGTGAGAAATATTCCTTGGGTCTGTCCTCCTTGTGGATACATGTTCTTGTATCTCAACCCTGGTTTCATTCTTGTTGGCACTTATTAGATGCACACTTTATGTTTTTTGAATGAACAACTGAATGATTGCAAGCAGTAAATGTTGCTAAAGCAAGGGTATGGAATGATCTAATGTTCAAGGTGGATCAAAGAATACTGAGTTACCTATGGACAAGTGGCAGGGAAAGAGGAGTAGCTGAAATGGAGAATGGAGGACTATGGGACAAATGTCACCTTCTTCATCATTTGACCTAAGACCAATTCTGTTCCAAAAGAAGCAACTGACTTTATGCACATATTCCTTATCCATCATTTACTAACATTATCATCTTGGTTTATTTGCCTGACTTTTGTGAGCAACATGTTTCTACCTCATGAAGTTGTTGTAAGAATCAAGTAAGATAAAATATCAATCTTGTCGATTCTCAGAGGCAAATGTTTTTTTCACATTAAAAAGAAAATCTGAAATCAGATCAATGGTAACTGATGGAACCTTGCAATTGATGTTGGCCAAGACAATCATGATGATGCATGCATGTTCAAAGCTCTAATCTCAAAGTTTGCAAATGTGGTGTCAGCCTCTTGGAATAAAATCCCAGAGATAGTAGCAGAGCAATCTTGGAAACCAGATGGGTGTGGTGACCAGGTGTAGACCATGAGGATTCAGATGAGCTTAGCAAGATTCTAGACGTTGCAACCAAAATTTGGCTAGCTGTACAAATATGCTAATAACTCAGCACCAAAGGGGTTTGATTTCTTTTATAGATTGTTTTAAGTAGAACTGCATAGTCAACACTTAATGACACAGAGGATGATATGGTATGAAAAATAGTCATAAAATTCTAAGTTGAATAGTGAATAGTTAGATTTTGCAGAGAAGTTTTAGGAATAAATATCTCAACCAATTTGTTTCACTTGTGTTTTCCCTTTTATTTATAGAATACAGAGATATGATAAAAATAAATGCACTTCTACATAATCCTAAAAGATCTCTTTCAATAAGTATAAAATAAAACAGCTAACTGATAAGAACACATGTCACAGTTCAGTTGGCCATGTTTTTTTCTTTCTGAATTGCACATGAAACAATGATGAATCCTAAACGGATGGCATAAAACGTGATTGATATATCATAGGCTCTCAGTGCAAGTGAGCGGACTTGAGATTTCAATTATTTGTTACGTCGCCAATCTTAAAGAACTTAGTTATTTAAGCCATTGCAATAAAGCTTTGGAAAACCAACACAATGAAAAATACACAAGCCAAATCATTTAATTAAGACTTTCTTGCTCCATTTTATAGTTTTATCATTAACTGAAAGAAGTCTAAGCTACCTCTCTTTCTATCCACAGTTATACCCAATCAATAGTAAATAATCTTAGGAAGAGAGTTAATTAATAATATGATAATTATAAAACCATGAACTCAATTTTCCCATTGTGTTCAATATTCTTTCAGTACACCAGAAACTATTAAAGACATCTAGGTTTTCAGTTGTTGAATATCAAGCTTCATTTGACTGTACAATGCCAAAGCAACTGATGTAGGGGCAGAATTAACTAAAGGAATAAGTTGCTTGACCATTTCAGCCAGAGCTTGAAAGGCAAGTGTAATTGATAGTGTTGCTGTAGACAAGGGGAAAGCAGAAAGTGGGAGGAAAAATGGTAACTGAGTTACTCAGACAAGATGATGAGCTGCTCTCTTTTCAAAAACTGCCTTTATCGTTCTAGTTCTTACTCAGCTACTCAGTTTTTCTTCTTTTTAGTTACTGGCCTCATTTACCCCCTCTCCTTTTTCCTGAAGCAATTTAATTGGTATTTACAGGAATTTATCTGCATTGATTACCAGGCTTATACCAAATGAAATGTATAATATTGAAATTCTTCATTGTTCATGAGACTACAAAGTTTTGCTGACAATTGTCTTCACAATGAGAACATGTTTGCAAGTTTCTTAGTCAAACAAATTACATCCGAGTCCACATAGTGCTTTTTTGACCCCTATAATTTCAGTTTATAAGTTGCATGTTATTGGGGGAAATACTCAGCTCTGGTATGGGATCTTGTATCGCTGTTATAATTGCCACAGTGCTTATCACTCTCTCAGATGATACACTCAGGACAAGACTTTCTACCCAGGCTCCAGCATGCAACCAGCCAGGCATCTCTCTCCACCTAGATAATCTCCTAGATGATGTCCCTTCAGTCTGTTTATTTTTTCCGGATTTATGTAGAATGGGTCCTACTGATGTTGGAATGATAGTGCAAATAATGGAAGCAGTAGTATAATAAAATTAAAAAAAATTTTTTTACCATTTATTTATTTTTGAGAGACAGAGGAAGACAGAGCATGAGCAGGGGAGGGGCAGAGAGAGAGGGAGGCACAAAATCCAAAACAGGTTCCAGGCTCAGAGCTGTCAGCACAGAGCCCGACACAGGGCTTGAACTCACAAACCAAGAGATCATGACCTGAGCCAAAGTAGGACTGTTAACTGACTGAGCCACCCATGCGTCCCTGGATAAAAATTTTAAAACGGGGTAACCTGTGGTATACACTGCAGAAAACCCCTGAGTAGTGCTGCAGCGAGGAGGAAACCAGGTGGTTCTCACTACTGAGCAGCTTTGTAAACCAGTCCACGGAGTGCAAAAAGTCTCTGGTACAGAGCGCAAATAAAACTACACATAAATGAACTACTTTTAACTTCTGGAAACTTACGCTGTATAAACCAGCTCTACATAAAACCCCATTTACCAGAAAACTAAGTACTAATTTCCATCATTTCCATCTCTAAGATATGTATATATGTAAGCAGATATATAAATATAATGTATAAATATTCATATAATACTATGCAGAATTTGTATTATTTATATTTTATTTATAGAATATATTATTATATTATGTAAATATAAAATTTATATAATAACATATATTTGCTTATATGTATACATACATACATACATATTCCTAGTCCTCTTTATACCTGGAAGGTTTTGGACAAATATAGAAAGAAAATACAGTCACAGAAATTTAGAATTGAAGAAAACCAACATTCCCTTCAACCATGACATTTTGGAAACTGAAATTCACCTGGCTAAGGAAACCAGCCAAGATCAGGAACTTTTGGATGAAAATGTCAGCATCACAAATCCTTCTCTGAACAAAATAGTCCAGTGTTCTACTTGTCCACTCCCGATTATAACCTTCTAGTTATTATTAATTGATTAACAGCTAAGCATGGCTTGAAGAATTAAGAGTTTATTCATTGGGATTAAATACTATTGAAGAGAGAAATCCCTTTTCCCCTGAAGTCAATGAAAACAACTTTCTAGATGTTTTTCTTTCCCCTAAAATTTCCCTTCAGCATCAACTAGAACTGCAAAAATACTCAGAAGACTGAAAGATTATTTCTTATCCCAAAGGTTCCTAATATTTCCAGGTGTTTTTACTACGTGGGAGGAAAAAAAAATGCCTCTGGTTCTGCACTAATGTCTGGAAAAGATGTTAACTAAACACCTTTTTGTTCCACAGCTCTGCCCTGGCTGAAAAGTTCTTTTTCTTGGAAATTTAAACTTATTTTTATTGCTGCCCGGGAATACTTAGCCTTCCTGAAAGCTTTGGTGTGCCTTTTACCATTCGAAAACCTGGAAGCCTCCTTTTGGCTGAAAACACTATCCAAGTGGGTTTTGAGTAAAAATAATTATTTTTCACTTCAAATTTGACTCTAAGGGATTGAACTATTAGCTTGCCACACATGTATGGAGAGCTCAGTAGGAGCTGTTCATTTTCTGACTCTAGATTAGCATTCTTGATTTTTTTCATGACACATATAATTTTCTTGCTGATTTTTATATTTTAGTTGCCTAAACTCATCTCTTAACATATTAATTCTTTCCTTTCGTTAAACTTGAAATTCTCTCCTTTAGTTCAAATTGTTTAATTTAATCAAGGTGTATTAAACTTTTAAAACTCACTAATTCATGGGGTGACTGGGTGGCTCGGTTAGGCGTCCAGTTCTTGATTTCAGCTCAGATCATGATCTCATGGTTCATGAGTTCAAGCCTCACATGGAGCTCTGCACTGACATTGTGGAGCCTTCTTGGGATTCTCTCTCTCCCTCTCTCTCTGCCCCTCCCCAGTTTGTGCTCTTTCTCTCTCTCTCAAAATAAATAACTCTAAAATAATAAAATAAAATAAAATAAAATAAAATAAAATAAAATAAAATAAAACAAAACATTTATTCATTCAATCATTTTCTAAGCAAATATTTGTTAAGATTCTACTCTGTACCAGGAACTAGAGTTATAGCAAAGGACAAGAGAGCAAACATCCTCATTCTTATGGAAATTGCATTTAAACAGGGAGCAGTAGGGGTGCCTGGGTGGCTCAGTTGGTTAAGCATCTGACTTTGGATCAGGTCAGGATCTCACAGTTCATGGTTTCAAGCCCCACATGGGACTCTTTGCTGACAGCTCAGAGCCTGGAGCTTGCTTCAGATTATATATATATATCTCTCTCTGCCCCTCCCCTGCTCACACACACTCTCTCTCTCACAAAAATAAATAAACATTAAAAAAAGTTTTAATGGGGGTGTAGTAGCTTTTACATGGTGGCTAAATAAATGGAAAAGCGTAATGTTAGACTCCGCCAAGAAAATAAAACAGAACAGAGTGCTTGGTCAGGGAGAGCAGGTGTAAGGGTATCAAGATTGTTGCAAGTGGGAATTAGGAGACTGTCTTGTATCTGAGTGATCAGCCTGAGTGAAGGCTGTTCCGGAAGCATCCGGCAACTCCCAGTGAGGGGGCAGCTGTGAACTATCAGCTGAGGATACTGAATCAGAGAGGGATGGGTGTATGGATCCTGGAGAGGGCATCTGGGTTGAGCATCCACTATGGAGATAGTCAGAGTCCAAACATAAAGTGTCTTGTGTGAAATTATTGAGTGCTTAAGCTTTGTGCTGCAAACAATGGAGAACCATTAAAATATTTTTCAATAAGAAATAGAGGTGATAAAATTTGTATGTTAGAAGAATCTCCTAAGGGCATTGGCTAAGGGTAGACACAAAAGGATGAGACTGGAGAGGCCAGCTGGGAGGCTATGGCCACGTTATACAAGATAAAAGCAAAAATAAAGGTAAAGATGTTGAAGGAGGAGGTTAGATTACTAAGAAGCAGAATCAACATGATTCAGCGGCTTACTGGATAATCCACATGAATTGTAGAGAGGAATCAAAGTAACTCTCTGAACTATGGCTATAGGAATTAGGTAAAAACTGGTATAATTAATAAACCTAGGCACATATGAAAAGGACCTGGTGTTATTCAGATTCATGTTGTACCTGTCTGATGGCAGGAGTTCACAAATGTCATCTGACAGCTGATCCAGAGTCCACTATATCCCCAGCATCATTGCTGACTCATAGATCTAGTTCACATGTTTTGCGTCTTTTAATTTGTGTATACCTCCCATAGGTATTGAGTGTATAACATGTCTTGGGCACAGTTTTCGGTGCTGGCAGAAAAGGTATGGAAAACCCCAGTTTTCCCTAGTAAACTAACTGATGGGATCTGTCATAATATTTTTGTGAACAAAACAAAGACATGGGCTGATTCCAGACAACTCAGTACACTAACAAGAGGTTAGATTGCCTGTCCAAATATATGTCAGTTAGGGCACTGCCATCGTCTTGAAGAAAGGTCTCACCTACGTTTGGTCCTTCACCCATTTTTTTCAACTACGTTAGTAATTATGTGGATGAAGATGGGGGAAGTATGCTCATCATACTTACTTTTAAAAAGGTGAGAGAAATATGAAAACATCAGCCATAATGACTTTGGATAAAATCTCCATGAAAGAGCTATGCCCAGGTAAAATTTAATAAAGTAAACATCAACTTATATTTGGAAGAAAATACACTTGTACAAGCACATGATTGGAATGATGAGATAGTGAAGAAGTTAATCTTCAGTTCATTAGTAGAAATATAGCATATGAAGTAAGGATGTTGAAAGCACCAATCTGTTCCTGTTGGAAAAGGTCATGGAGAGGACATGACTGCCGGTAGACCCACAAGCCGGGTGCATAAAATCAAATGCTTGTCACCCCCTCTCCTGTCCTTGGAATGTACATTTTGTCCACTGTTCCCACAGTAGGAATCGTTTTCAAGGACACAGACTCGAGAGAGCAATGTGTTGGTGAGACCATCTGGATGGCATACGTGACTGAACACAGTTAAGGCCTCTGTATAAACACTTAAGATTGTGGCAGGTGGGTGTGGAGTTCTACTTGTCCCGTGGCTCCCCAAGATAAGCCTTGTAAGTAAGTTCTTTTGCTTATCACACCTGCCACCTGCCAACGTGGAGTGGCCTTCTTCTTTCTCTGTCTCTCCTTGCTCTCTGTGTTTGGGGGCCGTTTTATGAAACAGAAGTTCCGCACACGTCAGACTACACCTACTTTATGGTCACACTTTACAGAAGCATCCACACCAGATACAGTAAAAGCACTCAGGAAATCAGGCTATGGAGGGCTTGAAGTTGTAACATGGGAGGAAGAGGTGATGGAAGCGAGAATGTTGATCTTGAGAAGCGTAGAATTATTTGGGGTGTATGTAGACAGGTGGTGGGACTTCAGAACACACACATTAGATCTTAAACTGTTTTGTAGCAAGGCTTATGGCCAGGATGTTATTTTGTAAAAAATTTTTAATGTTTGTGTATTTTTGAAGGAGACAGAGCATGAGCAGGGGTGGGGGGAGCTGGCAGAGAGAGAGAGGGAGACACAGAATCTGAAACAGGCTCCAGGCTCTGAGCTGTCAGCACAGAGCCCAACTCGGGGCTCGAACCCACAAACCGTGAGCTCATGACCCGAGCCAAAGTCAGACTCTTAACAGACCGAGCCATATAGGCACCCCCCAGGATATTATTTTAAATGACCTCTTGGAGTAGATTTGAAAGCAAAGGTTGAGAACTTCAGAGCTGAAATCAGAGGGAGATGCGTTCCCTTTAACTTTTGTTTTCTTCTGAGTCTATCCGATCATTTGCCACGTGTTGTACATCATCAAAAAATTAATTTTGAACCATCCTGTCTTTAAAAAAAACGCTTGAACCCTGAGATTCTATGATTTTGTGACCTGAGGACTCAAGGACTCTGTTCAAGGACTAATACATTTTCAGTCCCTTTGAACTGGGTTCCAGGTGCAAGGAGTTCTCCCAGCATCCAACTCAGGCACCCTCCACTGTGCATCCAAACCACCGCTTTTCCCCTAGCACTGCCCCAAGGTCTGCAAGGTCAGCGAGAAACTCAAGGCCCTGCAGGCAGGAATTGGGCAATACATCTGCCCTCATTAGGATGAATGTTGTTGAGGTTTCTGCAAACAGGGAGAAGGGAAAAGTAGACATTTCCAAGGCATTTATAACTTCAGCAGAAAAAAACACAAGTTTACTAGAAGGAGAAATTTTTAAGTTATTCTTTTTGTTTCGCCAGAGTTTCTGTGGGCCCAAGGTTTTCTACTGAGTCACTAAGGCAGCCACGATGTAACTATTTCAACTTGCTGGGAGTATTATTTCTGAGTCACAGTAATATAATGATCTGAACATTTAAATGCTTTCTGTCACCTAGCACCTCCGATCTTCATGGCTGCACACTCTTAACGATGATATTCCTCACTGCACACCACACTGTATGAAAATACCACAGGGTAAAAGAATTGCCCTAATTCATGAACGAAATGTTCAAACATCAGGTCCATATTTCACAGTGATTCTTCTTTTCCCTCTCAGAAAAGACGCAGAAAGTAACACATGACTCATTTGTTACAAGTTCCATGTTTTCACTGCAAATTCCTAGTCAGGCTTTGGAATTGATGCTTCTCTTCTACTCTTCCCATATTCTCTGAGTCACCAAGGTTTTTAGATGTTGGCAGGAGAGCCTGTTCCTACATCCTCATAGTGTTCCACGTGGCTGAGAGGGGATACAATTCTGGAAGTGGAACCAGGAGTGAGTGTAAATCCACCCTTAGATCTAGGCATTCGTGGCCCCAGCCCTGGGCCCTGAGCTTTGCAAGCCTTCTCAGATAAATTTCTCAGAATATTTTTATTTTTTTTTTATTTTATTTTTTTTTTAAATTTTTTTTTCAACGTTTTTTTTTAAAATTTATTTTTGGGACAGAGAGAGACAGAGCATGAACGGGGGAGGGGCAGAGAGAGAGGGAGACACAGAATCGGAAACAGGCTCCAGGCTCCGAGCCATCAGCCCAGAGCCCGACGCGGGGCTCGAACTCACGGACCGCGAGATCGTGACCTGGCTGAAGTCGGACGCTTAACCGACTGCGCCACCCAGGCGCCCCAAATTTCTCAGAATATTTTTAAAGGCACCCTGTGATTCAGTAGGTCTGGGGTTGGGCTTGAGAACTTGCATTTCTAACAAGTTCCCAGGTGCTGCCGATGCTGCTGGTTCACAGATCATACTTTGAGAATGGCTTGTTTAGTGACTCCTTCCAAAGGAAGGATTTTAGTGTCTCTTGTTTAGTGTCTCTCCTCCAAATGCAACCCTTCACCCCCCACCCCCAGGATGAGTAGTTCATGTGACCCAGGGAACTTACCAACCTATAGCCTATGTCACTCCCTCTTAACCACACTCTTAGTACCCAGGACTCCAGAATTCCCTGTCTAGACCACTTTCTGACCCATGTACATCCTACCCCAGTGCGTCCTCCTGATGGCAGATCCCCTCACCAGTGTGCACGTGCCTGGGCTTAAGGGTTGACAAAGGGTCAGCCATTTGGAGAAGGCTTAGCTGTGTGGGTTACTGTTGTGGCCCAGACCCCTCCTGGTGAGAGAGAGATTGGGGAGACAGGAGAAAAGGGGTAAGCTCTCAATGGAGGAACTTCTTTGCCTTCTTGCCTCAGAAAGCAAATGCTGGGGGTAGTCTTATGTCTGTTCATGTAAATAACAGGAAGATATCCCATCCTGTTACAGCTTATCTGGATGTTGAGGCCACACAACGGTAGCTTGGATGGTTCTAGTTGGTGAGGAGCCACTGCCTCTGAAGTGCTCTGCTTGGACCTAAGAAAGAACATTTTCTACCCTTTCATGCCACCCTCCACTACATTCCCCAGGTGACCACACAGTGTAGAGGACAGTGTATGGGCTTTGAGTTCCCAGATTTCAGCTGGAGCCCCCACTATAACTTCCTGTAGGAATCTGAGCAAGTCAGTCACTTTTGAGCAAGAGGTCATTTTTTGCTCTTGGTTTCTTGAGCTTGATTATGGTGATAAGAACGCTTCTCTCCCTCTTCCACCCCTTCCCCATTCCCACCCAATTTTCTTCTCTTCAGCCCTCATCCTTTAGCTCAAATTCCACCATCTTGATTAGGTCAGGCACCTCCAGCTACTCTGGAAGGAACTGCACTCTTTTTTCATTGCACTTTGTCTTTTATATTTGCTTTTGTTTGATTAATGTCCACTGGCCCACTGGATTCCAAGCACAGGGATCATGCCTCTTTAATTCTCTAGTTGTGTCCGTTCCATCTGGCACGGAGCCTGGTACCTGATACATGCTGAACCTGGGCTTGCCAAATGAGTATACGAATGAGTGGTTATTGTTGACGTTGGAGATAAAATATACTAAGGGACTGGCGCATAGTAGGTGCTTCATAAGTGACACTGATGATATTTCAGTGCAGTTGATGCCAGAATCTCACATTTTATTTTGTTTCTTCCTACTTGGTGCAGGGGGGGAGGGGGGGAAATGGGGTGAATTTGGGACGACTAAGATCTGAACCGTCCAAGACAAGAAAAAATGTGGTATGATAAGCTACTGGCCCAAACACCCAGAATCATGACATACTTGTTAAAGGCTTAAGAAATGAAAAACCCATCACTTAAAACAAAGAGTAAAAAGTACAAGAAAAAGTTATATTCGTCCATTGCGCTGGCCCCCTAGAACTCATACCCCAAATAACACACCTTCTGAAAAAGCCCTTGGGGGAAATAATTCCCTACTAAGTGCTCACGCTGACGTCACTAGCCCTCCCCTTCCCCCCTTTCACATCTAAGGAACTATTTTATCTGTGCCTTGAATACCAACCAGCCCAAATACTCCGCATCTCTGGGGCCTGCACTGAAGAAAGAAATGATTTTCCTAAATCTGTGACAGGACAGTTTTTTTTTTTTTTAATGTCAAAATAAACCATCTGCTTGTACAACTGTTTCTAATTACTCCTCTGCCTAGACTCCGCACTTGAGGGGTTTGGTACCAGCACCCCGCCCAGAGCGGTGCCGCTGCCCAAATCCTCACAGGCAGGCAGCTCATCAAGGCACTCGCCCCTCCTGGTAGAGGCCCGACCCGCGCGTCCCGGTGTCTGGTGTCTGTGTGTCCGTCTGCGGGACGGTCTGCGCCGGTGGCACCTCTCCCCACCCCCCGCCCCCCGCCCCGAGAGCCCCCCCCCCCAGCCCCCCACACACCGGGAGCCCCACCCTGCAGGAGCGCAGCTCGCCTGCACAGCCCCGGAGCTCAGCATGCGTCCTGCAGCCATCAGGAACTTCTTGCTGCTGGCCTCCTCCCTTCTCTTCGCGGGGCTGTCAGCTGTTCCTCAGAGCTTCTCGCCATCTCTGAGGTAAGTTTGGTTTGTTGTTCTTTGAGACCGACCTGCCCTGCTTTGTGTGGCAGGGCTTCGAGTTTGCAGGATGGCTGCCCAAAGCCAAGAGCAGTTAGAAAGTTGGCCACGGGGTAAACTCTTTCCAACCTGTTCTTATTCCTTATATGTCTGCACTGTGTGTTGCTTCGCGTCTGTCCTTTTACTTTTCCTTCGGAAAAATACAGTGAATAAATATAGATATATAATCTCCTCCTAGTTTAGTACATAGCAGGAGGAACTTCTGCCGTGAGATTGAGGAAATCCTGTGTACCTACCTGTGTGTGCTCATAGCCTATAAGGCAGAATTATTTCACAGGGTCTGCATTACATTATTGTATTGCCTTTTGAAAGGATCTTTGAGGCACATGATAATAACTAAACTTTTTTAAAGTTTATAAGCACTGCTTAATGCAACTAGGAAAATATGTCCTACACTATCATAACATTTATAGCTCTTCCTACATATCCCTCTCTTCTTTTTCATAAAAGGCTGCTCCTGGCCATCAGATAGCAATGGGACTTTTTCTTTTATTTATTTATTACAATTTCTTTTAATGTTTATGTATTTTTGAGAGAGAGAGAGAGAGAGAGAGAGAGAGCAAGTGGGGAGGGGCAGAGAGAGCCAGAGACACAGAATCTGAAGCCGGCTCCAGGCTCTGAACTGTCAGCACAGAGCCGGGCGAGGGTTCCAACCCACAAGCGGTGAGATCATGACCTGAGCTGAAGTCTGACACTTAACCCACTGCGCCACCCAGGTGTCCCAGCAATGGGACTTTTTAAAGTGTACTGAAAAGTCAGCCAAATGTCATGCTTTGCATTCATTTGCATTTAATCAAAATGTGCATATAAGATTCTGTGCCAAGCCATCAAGAGGCAGGGCTGGACCACCTCTGTCCACTTGGAAGGCGGTCCTATTCCTAGGTGTGCAGGTTACCCCTCAACGTTTGGCTCATTCTCTTGTGATGGCCCATGGCTGGTGCTCGCTTGGCCCCGGAGAAATGTGGAACCTCAGACTTCCTTTCTGTGAAGTTGAACGTCGCCAAAAGGGTGGTTGGGGGGAACGTGGGCTCAGAGCAGAAGGGGCTGTGTCTGCTCTTGACCATGGCCCTGCTGTGGTTTGTCGCCCTTGCAGAATTGGGCCGGCTGCCGCGTGCAGGCTGTCCCGGGCCGAATCGGAGCGCCGGTGCCGCGCGCCCGGGCAGCCCCCAGGGGGCGCTCTGTGCCATGGCCGCGGCCGGTGCGACTGCGGGGTCTGCATCTGTCACGTGAGCGAGCCCGGCGTGTTCTTCGGGCCCCTGTGCGAGTGCCACGAGTGGGTGTGCGAGACGTACGACGGGAGCACTTGCGCAGGTAAGGAGGGGGGGCGACTTACCGCGGGCGCCGGGGGCGCACTCCCCGCAGGGGTTTCTGCCACTTTTCGGGGAGAGCCGGCGGGAGGGGGCCCCTAAGACAGCTCTCCAGGAGGTGACGGACTTCGCGCGCGCGGGTCCTCCTAACGCTCCTCCACTCTGGAATCACGTGTCTCTATACTTTCCTCCGCCTCAGGGTCCAAACTTAAGTAGAACTAATATTGGTAAGATTCACTCGCTTGATTATAACTCTAGCTTGCCTCTATTTTAGTTCCTTATTACACACTTAAATCTCCAAACTTCCTCACCAACAGAGTTAAACTGGTGGGTTCCTCTACCCCAATCCCGTATGTTAATCATATTTGCAGAACATAAACCGGTATTTTATTTTTACCAAGGAAACGCAGGGGGAATATTACCTTCCTAAAATCCAGCCGCGGTAGGTTGTGTCTTTGAACTCTAATTTGCCTTCTTCCTCTTAGGGTATAGTTCCCAGAGGGAAGTGCATATCAGAAGACTGTAACAAGGGAAAAAATAAGCAGACCCAAATCTACTTAGAAGCGATTGCTTTTGTGTTGTTTTAGCCGCTTGGGTTTTTCAGCTGCAGTGAAGCTTGGTATTTCGGAAGGAGTGGAGTCAAAATAAATTCATTGCTCTTGTACATTTTTAAGGAGTGATTCAGGTTGTGATATTGGAATGGGTCAAGCTATCTCTTCATAGAGAACCTCCCCCCCCCCCCCCCCCCCCCCCCAGCCTATACCACTTTCACATTTACTTAGGGCCATTCATTGACTTAGGACCAGAACTTCTGTTGGGTGGCTGTGAATGATACAGATGCTCCTCTGTTAGTAAAAGGACAACACAATGGATTCTAACCAGGGTTTGGCAAGTTTGTGGGGGAAAAAAATCACAACGTATTTTACCCACAATGTAGTGAAGAGTCCAACACTAACAGTGATGAAGAGTGAGTTTATAGCAAAATGGTTTTTTGCTTGGCACCTGGGCCCAGAAGTGCATAGTGAGAATACTTAAGATGCACAATGGAAAAGTAGTCATGTAAGTCATTTGGAGGGGAACAGGTGCTTCTATGTGGCTTTGTTTACCCTGTGAAGGCTGTGGCTCAGCCCTTCAAAGGTACTGAATGCCACAGGTTGTTACTCTAACTTTGTCAGTTCCACAAGCTGCTGTATTATTGAGGACAGCCCTTTGGAATGAAAGCTAAGTATTGTCTAATATTTCGTTCCAAATTCCACTGTTACCTGACTTCTCTGGCTTGTATTGCCTCTGGCAAGGCCTCTTCAATATCATGGGTTCTGAACACATTTTTTCATTGGAAACGTAAGAAGAAAGATGCAGTCTTGGACGGGTGAAACTAGTTACAGGTGTCGTCAGATAAAAGTTCCCTATTGAAGAAGCTTATCTGGGTCCTTTCTGCAAAACTATGCAGAGGGAATGCTATGATATGTAGTGTTCTTGTTGATCTCCCGTGGAAAGTGATGTGTTGTTTCCTTATAACATCTCACTGCATTCTTTCCTCCCTGATACGAACAGCACTGAATCATGCATGGTTTTGTTTGCATACGTGTGTGTTCCCCTGGAGGCAAAATGCTTCTCTTTATTTCAAGGCTGAATGAGATAACTGTGTTCATTTGCAGTTCTCACCTTTGTGACTGATGCCCATCGAGGCCTGCTCTCCTGGGCCTGGTGAGAATCTGTGCCCGCAAATGCTCTGAATACATCTCCCAGGCGAATGAGATCTTTACACACAGCACCTTCGAGGTGCTCACCAGCTTGCGTCCTTTGTTCTGTGCTTCAAATTGAGCTTTTCAATTCCGTCTTCAAGAACAAGTTCCTATATTATAGCGAGTAAGATAGAAACATAGCAAGTTGCCTTTTATGTTTTTATGTGCACCTGGGCCTTTACCTCTATGGTGCTTTCCAGAAATAGAGTAGCCCCAACCCCTTTGAAGAAAAGAAAATCCTGCTCCTGGTAGTGTATCACTGAGTCATTAATACTCTGGGCTCTGGGGGAAAGAGTTCAGGAGGCCGATCCCAGCCCCACCACTTAATAGCTGTGTGAACTTTGGCAATTCCTTACACTTTCTGAGCTTTGATTTCTTCATCTGCGAAATGAGAATGATAACATTACCTATTTTACAGGATTGTTGTGAGCATTAACACATGTAAAATACTTAGAATAGTGTTTTGCACAAAGTGCTCAGTACATATAAATGTGTGTGGATGTCTATAACGTAATATTATTATAGTGACGCACAAAATGTGAACTCGTATGGATAGATAGATGCATAGGTAGATGGGTAGCTAGATAGCCTGGCTTTGTCTTTGTTGGACGTTTGATGCAGTGAGAGCAGTTTGGTTTTTGTCATGTAGCCTGGGCCTGTTATTGATCCAAAGCTCAAAAGGTCGAGCAAGGATAGCTATTTTGGCCAAGCCTCAGAGCAGCTGTATTAGATACACCATGCCCTTTGAAAGTTAAGTCCTTTGGGATTTTTATACTGTGAATCATAAGAAAGATACTTATTTTAGTTTGAGCCTGCTTGAAAGTGATTATGTGTATACTGTCATAAGTGGTTTATTTCTTCCAGTTTCCACTTGTTTGTGGCCCATGAATCTTCCTTGGACTTCTGTAGTGTAAAGGTCTGGCTCAGAAGTTGTTCCTGTGTGTGTCACAGTCAAATGAGAAGTAAACTAATTTGGGTGGGCTATTTCTTTGAGAAGAGTAAAATGTTTGATTTTATAAAAACAAACTTTCAGCTAGTATTTGAGAGCATCTCTGAACAATCCCCTGAACAAGTATGATTACACTTAAATAAAATATTGGTTTTTTTAAGTTTATTTATTTATTTTGAGAGAGAGAGAGAGAGAGAGAGAGAGAGAGAGAGAGAGAGAGAGAGAGAGAGTGCAAGCAGGGGAGGGGCAGAGAGAGAGGGAAAGGGAGAATCCCAAGCAGGCTCTGTGCTGTCTGTATGGAGCTCAGTCTCAGGAACTATGAGATCATGACCTGTGCCCAAATCAGGAGTTGGAAGCTTAACCAACTGAGCCACCCAGACAGACCTAAAATATTGTTGTTGTTTTTTTTTAATCTATTCAAATCATTTTTGAAATGTATCACTTAAATGAGTTTCAGTTTTAGTAACTGGGAAGAACTAATTGAATTGAATTTAGCAAATACTTATGGAGTGCTGTATATTTACTAGATCCTCTGCTGTTGAAGGGGGTATAAAGATGTGGAAAAGAGGGGCTCGGTTGGTTAAGCGTCTGACTTTGGCTCAAGTCATGATCTCGCAGTCTGTGAGTTGGAGCCCCGCATTGGGCTCTGTGCTGACAGCTCAGAGCTGGAGCTGCTTTGGATTCTGTGTCTCCCTCTCTCTCTCTGCCCCTCCCCCCTCACACTGTGTCTGTCTCTTAAAAATAAATAAACATTAAAAAAAAAGTTGACACAAATGCTTAGAACAGCGTTATTCATCATAGCAAAAAAAAAAAAAGATGTGGAAAATATGACAACTTCCCATTGAATAGGGAGATGAAAAGAAATACCAAATACCTGTAATGCAATGCAGAATATACTTTCTATAAATTTCTGTGAGAGTTCTATTGAGACAGGAATTAAATATTGTGGTTAAAACACTTGAGAAACAGGTAGCTTTTGACATAAATCTTTGTGTACAGGGAGGTTTTTAGTCCAAAAGGTGGACTATTGGAATTCTCAGGGAAGAAAAATTCAAGCAGTGGTTTGGAGGCAGAAAAGCATGTGGGTGTGCTTGGGAACTAGTGAGGTATCCAGGTTTGGCTTTGGCTGGATCTTAGGGCTGTGGGGGAACTACTGGAAGATATTTTGAGTTACAGTAGGACATACCGTTTGAGAGCTCTGAACCTGAATGTGAAGTCTGTGCTTAATTAAGCTGCATATAGGAGCCATGATGTGGTTTGAACATGGGAGCAATGGTTAGTACTCTGACCCATGAAAATTAACAGGCTGTCTGAGGGCATGGCAAGTTGGGGTAGACACTTGATGGGGAGAAACTCCATTTAGATACTATTTAAACTGTAGCCCGGGGTGGGGGGGGGGGATAAGAACTATGATGATTTTTAAAAAATTTTTCTTATTAAATAAAAAAAAATTTTTTTTAACCTTTATTTATTATTGAAAGACAGAGAGAGACAGAGAGTGAGCAGGGGAGGGGCAAAGAGAGAGGGAGACACAGAATCTGAAGCAGGCTCCAGGCTCTGAGCTGTCAGCACAGAGCCCGACGCGGGGCTTGAACTCACAAACCGCGAGATCGTGATCTAAGCCGAAGTCGAATGCTTCACTGACTGAGCCACCCAGACGCCCCCAAACTATGATGAATTTTAAAGACTATTGAAGGTACAGTCAACATGCTTTAGTACCCACGGATGAGTAAAATGATAAATCAGTGACTGGAAGTGTGATAGAACTGGTGGAATGAGGGTCAGGAAAAAGAACCAGATGACTCCTAATCAATGGCTAAAAATCTTTATTAGAGAAAAAACACTTCTTTGAAATCTGAAATTGCTGTAAAAATGAAGAATTATAGCTAGCCGAATGAATTTGGACTTTATTGGTGGTGGAGCTAGGACTCGATGGATCATGCCTGAACTGTTAACTTGGGTTAAATTGTTTGTATCCTTAACCTTGAGCCAGCCATCTGATTTCTCTGAAATTTAGATTCTTTTTTTGGAACATCTTTATGGATATAAGGAACCTTGCATCCTGCATTGTATTATTCAGAATAATTTTTATATTTATGTATAAATGTATTTAATACACACATAATTATGCATTTATACACTAATTCATACTATGTATAAAACATTCTTATAAACATTGATTCATGTATATAAACTGAATATAAAAGTAATTAAAATACATGGAAATACCCCTATTATATAAATAGTAGCATTTTTTTCTCGCAGATATTTCTTTTACATTGCTAAATAAATAGTATGAGATTTTTTTTTTTAATTTTTTTTTTTCAACGTTTATTTATTTTTGGGACAGAGAGAGACAGAGCATGAACGGGGGAGGGGCAGAGAGAGAGGGAGACACAGAATCGGAAACAGGCTTCAGGCTTCGAGCCATCAGCCCAGAGCCTGACGCAGGGCTCGAACTCACGGACCGCGAGATCGTGACCTGGCTGAAGTCGGACGCTTAACTGACTGCGCCACCCAGGCGCCCCAGTATGAGATTTTTTTTAGTTGATTTATTTATTTTGGGAGAGAGACAGAAAGAGAGAACAAGCATCTCAAGCAGGCTTTGCACTGTCTGGGGCTCGAACTCATGAGCTGTGAGATCATGACCTGAGCCGAAATCAAGAGTCAGACACTCAACCGACTGAGCCACCCGAGTGCCCCAAATAGTGTGAGAATTGTATATGATTACTCATGAGAACTGGACTTCCTGGCTCTTTAGAGTCAGTCTTAGGACTCTTTGATCTGCTTTTCCTCACAGTTGTGTTTTTCTTGGATAGTTGTGTAATTCCCTCCAAGCCTATTTTGTGGAATAGGCTCTTTGGTTTTTCCTTTCTTAGTCATTTTCCATTTTCCACCTTCTCTTCCTTTCTTCAAACCACATTCTGTCTTCCTTGCCCACTCCTTTGACTGTGTCTGCCTCTCCACCTTGGTATTTGCCATCATGGTTGCTTCTTTATATTCCCTCTGTGCCCCCGCATGGGGCACCAAGCGCGTAAGACCATTGCCTCTTCTTTACCACCCCATTGAGTAAACGATTGTGTTGAACAGACAGACCCCACTTTCCGCATCAACTCCTTTCTTGTGTTTTCATCATGGTCTTAACATGTCCTTAGTTTTGGAGAACACATTCAGGAGTTTCCCACCACTAGCTCACTCACTTCATGCAAGCCTCTTGGTTTTTTTTAGTTCTCCTCTCTTAGGTTCATCCATGTTGGATAAGTACATCCTGTCTTGCCTCAAGGGACACATAAAAATGAAAGATTTTCATCTTCACTTTCTCCCATCTGTACTGCTTTATTTGTAGAGTACTCTGCAATTCAATGATAGAGACTGAAATACCTTGTCGTGGGACCAGGTCATCCCCACACCTTGATAATCTAGAAGAGTGTATTTATGACATGATGGTGTTTAGATCAAGTAGTGTCAATGTGAGAAGTTCCATGGTTATTTTTCAAGTAGAATTTCCCCAGAAAGATAAGGGGACATACGGGAGTGAGTTTATTTATATTACAAAATTTAAATTTTCAAAGTAAAAACCTCCTTCATAGGGTTCTCAGAAGCCTCCCATATACTTTGAGACATGATGCTAAAATGTACAGCCCATGTCTCTTAATATCTTAATCCCCAAAGCTTCTCAGCTCTCTGGGACTCAGACATAGATTGTCGAATCTGACCTTGTGATTCCTGATGCTCAAGGTTTGGAGGCACGTGATCAATTCCATAGCAGCAGAGATTTTGGATAGTGTTCTCTGTCCTAAGAATTTTGAGGAGTTATGAAGTAAGACATTTTCCTCAATTCCATCTCCTGCCATTGTATTCATTTTCTGTTGCCCTTATAACAAATTACCACAAACCTTGTGGCTTAAACGACACATACGTATTTTCTTATAGTTTTGTATGTCAGAAGTCCCACAGGGTCTCCAGGGCTAAGCTGGTGGCAAGTCTGTTACCCTCTGGAGACTCTTAGAAAGAATCCATTTCTTGGTCATTCGGCATTGAAAGAGTTTAGTTTTATGTGGTTGTAGGACTGAGGTCACGTTTCTTTGCTGGCTGTCAGCTGGGGGTCTTCCTGAGCTCCTAGAGGCCTCTCTTGGGTCTTTGCATGTACACTTCTACATCTCAGAACCAGCAACGAGGTGTCAGATCCTTCTCGTGATGTCGTCTTTCTGAGTTTCTTCCATTGTCACATCCTCAAGATCCATAATTTTAATCACATTGGCACGATCCCTTTTGCCATGTAACCTATTGATGGGTTCCAGGAACAAGGATGTGAGCATCTTTGGGGGTCCTGGGATGTGCACAAGGAGGAATGCTGTAATGTGTGGATGGCAAGAGAGAGAAGTTCCAACTCCATTAGTACCTGGCTGTTCTTGTGCTGCATCTAGGATGCCAGTGCTGCATCTTTTCCTTCCTTTCAGTGCTTATCTTCATGATTTAATTTCCCTGGCCCCAGTCTTTCCCACACCACTGCTGATAAGAAACACCACGCTTCTGGTCCAGATCATAAAAAGTGACTTATAGCCCAGCAATTACCTACATTCGATGCCTGACACTATCACTTGCCAACTGTGGGCAAGTTACTCAAACGTTTGCAACTTCTGTTTCCTTATCTAGAAACAGCGACAATAATATTATCAATGGGGGATAATAATATTATTTGCCTAGCTAAATGCAGGAGTGATTAGTGAGTCAATGGAGTTAGGATGCTTACTTATGTCAGATGTCCCTCTTCTACCCTCGCTTGATACTCAGTCAAACGATATTGACTCCCAAAGAAGTGATTTTCCTCCCATGTTGTATCTTCTTCCGGATTTAAGTCTATGTTCACCTTTCCTCCTTTGACTGTCAGTGAGTTTTTGGAACTATCTCAGCTCAGTCAGCATGCCTTCTCCATCGTGTCCAGGCTAGGTTGAGCACTCAGCCCTGGCCATCTCCAGCCTGAGACTTACTGGGTAACATTCCAGCTCACTGGATGTCTAAGTTTTTGACCCTGGTTTCTATCTTTGTCCCAGGAGGTTGACTTTTGTGTTCCTGTCCCTGCAAACTTCACCCTGATTTATGGTTCTGGAACTTTCCTGTCCCTGCAGTCTTCACCCTGATTTATGGTTCTAGAGCCATGCCCTAAATAGTGTGTGGTTAGTCTTTGAATCTGGAATTTTTTTTTTTTTGTCATTTTCTTTACTGGAAACCCTAAGATTTCTGCAAATTTGCAGAGTTTACACTCAGTGCATTGCTGCTTCTGACCCTCACCTCCACTGAGATTTCTGAGTTTCCTGGCCGTTCCTTCATCTCCTCTGAAGCATTGATCTCAGGTGGGTTGAACCCAGAACCCATTCCTTTATCTTACAAAAATGGGAGAAGCAACACAATACAAAACAAAGTCAAAACATCACAGAGTTTTTGAGTATTTAGTGAACATCGCTGAATGTTCTGGAGACACTGGAGATGGACTTGTTGAATCCGAGGAACATAAATAACTTAAGATTGAATAGTAATCACTCTGGTTCTTAAAACTCCCACTTTTTCAATGAGTCCCCTTTCTGAAAGCTAAGTGTGGACGTGTGATGGAATTCTGGTGGAAGAGATGTAAACAGAGACGTTGTGGGGGCTCCCAAAGGGAGCCAACTTGCAGGGAGGTGTTTGTTTTGCCCATATACCCTCCTTCCTGCCTTGAGTGCACCTAGTCGCAGCGGCCCCTTGCATCGAGAGATGAATATGGCGGCCACCTATGAGGATGGCTCACCTCCAAGACAGGAGTCCTGACTTCTGGAGACAATGTGGAGCTGCCACACTAGTCCTGAACTGCCTGCCTCTGCACTGTGTTTTACACATAAAAATAATTAATTTTGTTTCAGCCCCTGTCATTTTGGGGTTTTCTGGCAGCTAAAAAATATAATCCTATCAGAAGCAGTGGTTTTATTCAAAAAGCTCAAGTCTGTTAAAACAGGGCCATGGGGGCATTTGTATAGTGGTTGAGAACTTGTACTGGTGACAATGGTAGGGCTGGGTTCCACCCCAGTTTACCTGCTGTGTGGATTCCAGAAGTTTGGGTGAATTCTGTAAGACTCAGTTTGCTCATCTCTGAAATGGGATATTGTTAATACTCTGAGGAGAGTTATTGCAAAATTTAAGTGAGAAAATACACATGAAGCATCTAATAAAACAGCCAATGTAATTGTCATTCTAAATGGGAGCTATTATTATCATTATTAAACCTAGAATCTCTAAGGAGATTACGCTAAGGCAAAAGGGAGTATGTCTTCGCTTTAAGTGTATTTACTAGTAATCGAGTGGCCAGTTATGAATGTATATTCCCTGTACCTGTTTATATATTCAACATATACTGCTTTTTTTGCCCAGCTATTTTTATGGGGTTATTATTTCTATGCAAAGATGTAATTTTTCAAAATCTGGTTGCCAGAAATTAAATTACCGGAGAGAATACAAGCATTGTTTATGTATTTAAATGTTTTTTAAGTTTCCCATCTATTTAGTTATCTCTGTATTTAAAATTGATTAAAACACAACACATGTCTGCTACAAAAAGTCAAACAATACATAAATGCATGGATAAAACTCAGTGCAGTGGGGTTGAATTTTATTCAGGAAACAGATTCTACATCAGCACAAAATCAGACAGTTGAAGTTTAAACATTCCCCTGACAAATCTCCAAAGAAGGCCCTGTGTTTGAGTTGATTACACCGTCTCTCAGTCTAGCACAGTAAACACTAGTAAATGAGTGTTTACTCCATGGCTGTTTCTGTGTTTACTCCATTTTTGGTTTTTGGCTGGATATCAGAGGAGTATTAGCTGGATTGTTCATTTGGGGACCCTTAGCTGGGTGGGATGCTCACAGTAGAGACATATACCAAGGACATCAGCCCAGGGAAACACCATCTCTTTCACACTCCCCTCTTGTCCCCACTTGGGACCTCCACTCACTGGATGGAATAACAGAATCTCTATACTATTTAAGTTATGATTTCACTTTCCTTTACTGCCAAGTATTTACCTCAACACTGAAACACATACAATTGATGTCAGGTAAGCTAAATATGTGTGTGCTGTGACTCCTCTTTAGTCTGTTCTTCAGCATAACCTCTGGCATTAATCAATATTAAATTTAGGGCATATACTTCCCTGTTTTCCCATGCTTGTATACACGCCCATGTTATAAATGTGCATACACACTCACAGCCCTGTTTCTCTCCCTCTCTCTTGTTTTTTTCTCCTTAAGAATATATCACAGCTCTGATTCTAGCTTAATAATATATGTGGTGGAGAATTGGAGTGCCTGGCGTGCCTGGGTGGCTCCGTGGGTTAAGCGTCTGACTCTTAATTTCAGCACAGGTCATAATCTCATGGTTTGTGGGATTAAGTCCCATGTTGGACTCTGCGCTGAGCATGGAGCTTGCTTGGGATTCTCTCTCTCTCCCTCTCTCTCTGCCCCTCTTCCCCCTGCCTCTCTCTCAAATTAAAAAAAAAAGAATTTTAATAGGTGTATAATATCCTATGGTAGGGATATATTGCTTTATTAATAAACAATTTGCCTATTAGTGAAAATTCTTGTTGCTTCTGGTTTTTGTTATTGTTTTATTCGTTGATGTAGGAGGATGTTTTATTTGTTGATGTTTTATTTGTTGATGTATGTACACATACGTGCGCACAGCTCCCTAGCTCCCTTATTCTTGCATGTACACACAGACATTTCCACCAGGATGACTGAGTCCCAAGACACATGTGAGGGAGTGGTCAGCCAAGAGAACTGTTAATGGAAGTGTCTTCACACATTGCTGATCTTGGCGGAGGAGAACTTCAAATCAGGTGGAACTAGGAGATCCGAAACCTTTGTCCTGAGGGAAATTTAAATTCCAAGCCTGGTGTGGGATTCAAGGTCAAGAGACATATCTGAAGGGGAGAAATATCATACAGCAGCGACCGAGAGTACCAGGGGGATTTACCAGGGCATTTTTAGGCCCCCTGCATGGGTACATTCTCAAGCTATTTTCCATTAACTCTTAAATTGGTAAAGACAGAGAGCTGCAAGATGGTTGCAAATCTCATTTTCTTTGGAAAGGAGTGCTTTGTCTTTTCAAGGATCACATTTCCTGGCAAATAAGAAACTATATTTTGTAATAAAACTCATTCTTCTGTCTACTCTAAATCATCTTACTTAAGGCTGGGTGGAAGAATGATAGCTTTATAAAGGGAAAAGAAAAATAAGACCTTTAGAAGGATGCTCATTGGCTTGACCTTGAGTCACCTCACTGCTGACTTATGCCGGAAGACAAGTTTCTCTGCCAAGAGCCCTAGCCTCCTAATTGTATATAGTCACTAGTTCAAGCATCAAATTATTCCAAGTGAATAGTAACCCACTCTAGTTTTCTGTTTTACTATTTTATCTGGATACTTTCTGAGGAAGGCAGGCCAAAAAAAGTTGTTGTTGTTGTTGTTGTTGTTTTTTAAAGAGGTCGATGAGTTTTGGTATTGCTTAGAAACTTCTCCTGTGGCAGGGCCTTAATGGCAAATTCATGATTTAGTCAATGGGAGAGAGTAAGGAGGCAAAATCAGAAAATCAAAACATGGTAAATGTATTTCCTAATTGGCCATTACTGCTCTTTGAAAGCTATCATTTTCTGCTGTGCAAAATACTTAGACGAAACTAGTTATTTTTCTAAACAAAATGACTTGGCCACTTAAGCCTTTTCCTCTCCAAAATACAAAAGGCAAGTTATGGACTTTTTTTTTTCTTTCTTGGTCAACATCATTAGTTATATAAGCTCCAAGAGTCGTCCTGACATGAAATAATTCATTTGTTTTAAGAAGAAAAATATTTGATTTCTAGCTGTGTCCTGGATAGACTTCAATTGCCTGCTTGGATGGATTTGAGCCTTAAAATTAATGCTGTGTTAGTAATACAAAGGAGTAATGGGAAAATATCTATTTCTATTTGAGTATGCTTTGCTGGAAAATATTTTCATACATTTGAACTCTCATTCAATTCTCATATAACTTTTAAGAGGTAGTCAAAATTGTTGTTTTCCTGCTATCATATTAAGGAACCCTAAGAAAAATTTGCCCCCCAAATCCATAGGTGGCTTCTTCTTGAACATACTACAGTTGTTCTGAAACCACATATTTAGGGTAAATATTTTCATGAACTTGGAGTCCTGAAATAACATAATTTTGAAGTACCTCATTTTTGTATTTAAAAAATATATCTTCTGTTGATTTTTTTTTCTTGGAAGAGCAGATTTTCATTCTCATTTCTGCCTTATGCCAGAGGTAGCAGGTGTAAAAGTTCCAATACTGGGCAGAAGAACACCTTATTCATTTAGTATCAAAAGAAGTCTGGATAGCAGAAAGCATTGGGACTAAATGTCATACCAACAAAGAGCATTTCTCTCAGCTGTAATTGATATTCTCAGAGAGATTGCGTTTAGCACCGACTCTTATCAAAATAAAGGTTCTCCAGAATCAGCAATGAGAGAAACTTTTCTATAACCTTTGATTTTCAGGGTCTATAAGAGTGAAAGAACATAGGAGAGTTGAATATATATTTGTTACTTTCATGGACATTAACTAGTTTTATTTTGACTAAGAAGAATAAATCACATTCGAGAGAATCTTTTGCTCTTATAAAATTATTCATAATGTGAAATCCAGAAATTAAAATACATGCCATTTTTAATATATGTATAGCCTTTTTGAGAACAAAGCAATGGGAATCAGCAGAAATGCACAGTGAGAGAAGATAAGTGTCTATAGAAAAGTGAACAATTTTGACTGGGTCATCATGAGGGTGTACTCTTTGGAGGTGGGTATGTCACTCCTCAAGCTGCCTAGGATTCTTGAAATTCTAATCCTTCTATATTTCATCCCTGCTAATATGCCAGGTATAGAATTTTAAGAGTTAGGAGTGGCAGTGCACTAATCTGTTGTTAATATAGTCTCTCGTGAAGTTAGTAATCTTTCCTTTGGGAAAGCTAAGGGAGCAGGTTTGGATAGGATGGAAATGTAGAGGCACACTGCTCTGGAAAGTGCCTGCGAATTGGAATTAAAAAGCAAAACAAACAGTTCGTTTTCTACTCTTGTTACTTTCTGTGTGACCTTGCTTGAGTCACTTGCTTTCTCTCAGCTTCAGTTAGGTTAAATTCAACAAGCATTTATTAAACACCTACAAAGAGGTAACTAGCAGAGGACAGAACATGGGTGGGTGGGAGATTGGAGCCATCAGAAAGCAGCAGGTGCTGAAATCCAGTGACCGCTGGTTCAGGAAAGGGGTGGAAAGATTTTCATGTCGGACAGTTGACCACTGCAGAGAGAAGGCCTATTGCCTTCAGCTTGCCTTGAAAGCTTTACTTTCTGAGAATTTTTAGAATTCTCATAATTTAATAGTTAATGAGTGCCCAATGGCATACCTGCATGGCATTCTACTACAGACATTAACATTCTATAAAGTAGACTTGGCATTTGTTAAATTCCCAACTGTCGGCACACAGCCTATGAGAATACAATAAAAGAATATCTGTGCACATCTTGAAATTTGCCCACAAAATAGATATCAAAAGCCATATCAGAATCATAATAGTCACATCAAAAACCACAACAGCCTCTGCTGCCCTCTACATGGAAGAGAACTAGTCAACCTGGGGAGAATGCCTAGCATGAGTTAGAAGAACATGCGGTGAGTGATGTGTGCGGGATTATTTGCAGGAAATAGTGACAGTATAGAAAACAATTCCTTTCAAAAAGGGCAACGTTTTATGGGATACACGCTAGAGAGGGAGAGACAGGGAGGGAAGGAGAGTCCCAAGCAGGCTCCATGCTATCAGCACAGAGCCGGATGCAGGGCTTGATCTCATGAACCCGTGAGGTCATGCATGACCTGAGCTGAAATCAAGAGTCAGATGCTCAACCGATCAAGCCACCCAGCCACCTCTGTATGGGATATACTTTAAAAAACATCTGTTTAATTATAATAACGTATCTTACAGTGTTATTATGGAATTGAAATAAGGTAATGATGATAGTTAATATTTATTTAGGATTTGCTCTATGCCTCTTGTGTTAAATTCTCACAGTAAACCTACTGGGTGGGTCATCTTGCCATTCTAAAGAGAAAGAGCTGGGCCTGAGAAAGATTAAATGGTATGTTCAAGATCATATTTCATCTGACACCAAAAGCTGTGCAGTCACTCTTGTGTTGACTTACCCTGTTTTGCATAATGCCACCAGGTAACAGATGCCCAAGAATGTTTAAATTCCTTTTCTGCAATTTCCAGGGCAGGAGTAAATGTTCTCTAACATTCTCTCTTAGGACTTTATTGCTATTGCTTCAAGAATTGCTGCAGGGGTGCCTGGGTGGCTCAGTTGGTTAAGCATCTGGCTCTTGACTTTGGCTCAGGTCATGATCTCACGGTTTGTGAGTTCGGGCCCTGCATTGGGCTCTGCACTGACAGCATGGAGCCTGCTTGGGATTCTCTCTCTCTCTCCCTCTCTCTCTGCCCTTCCCCTGCTCCTGCTGTCTCTCTCTCTCTCTCTCTCTCTCTCTCTCTCTCTCTCTCTCTCTCAAAATAAGTAAATAAACATTAAAAACAAAAGAATTGCTGCATTACAAACTACCCCAAAATTCAGTGGCTTACCAAAAACCACCAAAAACAAATCTATTTCCCACTCTTGGGTGGGTAGTTCAGCCACGATTCAGCTGGGCCGGACTGGATTCCAGAGAGCGGGCTGAGCTCCCTGTCGGGGTGTGCTTTTGTCATGGTGGGTCACAGGAGGGCTAGAGGGTAAGAGGAAATGCTCAGTGGTCCTTAACGCTTTGAGTCACCTGCCCATCGTGTCCATGTACTGTTGGGCAAAGGGAGTCACATGGTCAAGCCCCATATCTGTGCTCTGCCTTCTCCTCCACATGGCAATGTGACATGGCAGGAGAGAGCTGAGCTGTTGACAGCAATTATTCTATCAGCCACAAGATTTAACATAGGTATTCCAATATCGTGGCTCCTCAGTGAAATTAGTTGATTGATGTGATTATAAATATCTGATATTTAAATTTAATTTGGAGGTAAATATGTTTCAGCTTTAAATGTAACCATATTAATTATACAGTAAATTATATTGATTTTTATGAAGGGGTAAGAAAATTAAAAAGAGAAGAGCAAAAATATATACAGAAGCTAGTATTTGATGAGGGAATTCATCCCAATCTCATAAAAATGAGTTCTGTAAATATAGACTTAATGTCCTGTGAGTCAAAGGGGAAGTGTTTCTTTCCACTGTACTTAAATATACCCAGTCTGTCATTTTTCTGACATCTTTCAATGGGTCTTTGCAGAAATGCGTGCTCCAAATGCTATAAAATACGGTGGTTTGATGAAAACCAGAATACTGACATATGTCATGAGGCAGATTCAATGGTTGTCTGTTTTCATGTGCACATTTAGTAAGCCATTGATCTACTTTTTGCTAAATTACACGTTTTAATTTTCACACATTTTCCACCTCAAAAGAATATTTTATGTAGGATAATGTGTTAGGTGACTTGAATTAGCTATTTTTGGAATTTTTTTTTTATCTTCTGAGAACTTCAAAAAGGCAATGGAATCAGTCAACATATTTGGTAGTATTCAGATTTCTCATTTTCAGATTTTAAACAACAGCAGAATTCAATTTATTTAAGACTCAAGAACTGGGGTACCTGGGTGGCTCCGTCAGTTGGGCGTCTGGCTTCGGCTCAGGTCATGATCTCCCAGTTTGTGAGTTCGGGCCCTGCGTTGGCCTCTGTGCTGCAGCTTAGAGCCTGGAGCCTGCTTCCGATTCTGTGTCTCCCTCTCTCTCTGTCTGCCCTTCCCCTGCTCATGCTCTGTCTCTTTCTCAAAAATAAATGAACATTAAAGAAAAAAAAAGACTCAAGAACCTAAACAGTTTTAAATTGTGTGAGCTGTCCCACAACCATTGATTGGTCAGGCAGACGTTGTAAACTGCAACACTGTTAGGTAGGTCATTAACTTAATAGAGAACGTATTTCTTATTTCTAATGAGGAGCCGTAGGTCCCTTAGGGACTAATTTTCCATAAACCTTGATTTTGAAACTCAAATTACTTACAGTTTTATTCGAAGTCCATATGAGTACAAATGTTTTTGAGAACAATATGTGTGTAATTATGAAAAACTGTGCCCGTATAAGTTAATCACTATCTTTAAGAGTTGAAACTCTGAAAATGGACTGCTTTATCATATATAAAGATCCAATAATTTATATAAAGATAGATATAAAACAGAAGAAGTACATATTGGTGTTGTATGTATATAATTACCAGATATTTTTTAAGCAACTACCATGAATTAGACTCTACATTGGTAGCTGTATGGGGCTATAAAGATTAAAAGATATGAGTCTTGGGGCAACCTCAATGGCTCAGTTGGTTGAGTGTCTGACTCCTGACTTTGGCTCCGGTCGTGATCCCAGGATCCTGAGATCCAGCCCAGTCTCAGGCTCTGTGCTGAGTGTGGAGCCTGCTTAAGAGTCTCTCTCTCTCCCCTTGCCCCTCCCCCACTCACATGCTCGCTCTGTCTCTCTCTCTCTCTCTCTCTCTCTCTCTCAAAAATAAATAAAAAAGATACGATTCTTTTTTCTTAGGAAATGTAGTGGTAGGTTTGAAATATAGGGCAATGTAGTATTAATTGCAAAGTGCGTTGCATAGGAGGAGTTTGAGCTGTTTTGAAAATAAGTAAGAGATTAACTAGTGGGTTTGTAAGGAACTGGGTTCTAGCCAGAGGGAGGAAATAAGCAAAATCTGGAGATGGGACATCATGGACACTAGTCCTGCTCTCTGAGGTCAGTGGGTGCTTTCCGAGGGGTTATCAGGGAGAAGTCTGCAGAGAGCTGCGAGCAGCTCATAGGCAGCCTTTCAATACCAAAAAGAAAGGAAAAAGGACTGTGGACAGCCCTTGGCAGGCAATGGTGAGCAGAGAATTGGCTTTTCCAGATAGAAATTTCGGGACATAGATCTTGGGATAAATGGAAAGAGAAAAGCCTTTAAATGGACAGAACAATGGGAAAGCTATTTTAACAGCCAATAGTGAAAACTAAGACTATTCTGAGTGTGGTGGTGGCCGTAGAAAGAAAAGGGAAAGGAGGATGCTGGGTACATTGTTATATGCATGATGGAATTGGCAGGAATCAAGGATGGGGCTGGGGAGGTAGGGGCCAGACTTATTTGCTAAATATAAATTGTTGTGGTCACACTGGTTTTTAGATACTTCAAGTCCTGGAACCTCCAGGGACACCTGGCTTCTTCATAATTGGAAATTAAAGGGTTAAGTCTCTGCCAACTAGGGAATGACTGCCTGGCTTTGGTGCTAAGCAGTGGTACTTCTTCCTCCTTGCTGGTTAGATACCTTACCTATATGCCACCTGGGAGAGTAGAAGGGGCGACTTTGGGGCCGTAAACAGGAAGTTGAGAAGATAATGGTTTTGAGGGCAAAGGGAGCAGGATCCATTGTTCCTAAAACAGCCATCTGAGGGTGGTGAGTGGTGACCAAGGGACACATTGGCTCCCAAAGACTGCAGTTCATCCCATAATGAATGGGTACCAGAACCGAGAAGACTAAAAATTCAGTGACTCCAGCACAAAATGTCACATCCAGATAAGTTTCTAAAAATTTTTTTTAACGTTTATTCATTTTTGAGAGATGGAGATAGTGCACAAGCAGGGGAGGGGCAGGGAGAGAGGGAGACACAGTTCCGAAGCAGACTCCAGGCTCTGAGCTGTCAGCACAGAGCCCAATGCTGGGCTCGAACTCACGAACCGCAAGATCATGACCTGAGCCAAAGTTGGATGCTTAACTGGACTGAGCCACCCAGGCACCCCTATAAGTTTCTAGTTACTTAAACACGTATTTTTATTTTGGGTGTCTGGGGCACTTTGACTCTTTAGATATAGATAACTATTTCTCATTAGAATTGCCAAAGATGAAGGAGAAATGAAACTATAGGTTGTATGTTAAACACTAGTTGCGACTCTTAAGTATAGTGTTTTTTACTATATCCAAAGTAAAACAAGACCTGTGTTGGTAATTACATTCATTATGTAAAAATAGTGTCAATTTCATTCCATCGAAATAAAATTCCATGTGAAAATATCAGAAACTTTCTGTTATACAGAAAAGAAGTCTAAGTATTAATTTTTTGTGTGTGTACCTCTAGTATTTGATTACAAGATGCTGAAATTTAACTGAAGTAGGTAAAACCCTTAAATATACTATGAAATGTATGTTATTCTGTGTAATAATTGCCTCGTGAGTTTCCTTCATATGCTTTTCATGTATGAACTCCAACATGGAATAATTCAGGCTTATTTGGGGGTCAGCTGTCTTCCATATACTCATAGGTATTTCAGGTAGGACATCTTTTTGGGGTCCAAGTAATTGAAAACCCAACCCAAACATGCATAAGAAAAAAATTACAGGGGTATCTAGGTGGCTCAGGTGGTTAAGCGTCCGATTCTTGGTTTCAGCTCAGGTCGTGATCTCATGGTTTTGTGAGTTCAAGTCCTGCATTAGGCTCCCTGCTGACAGTGCAGAGCCTTCTTGGAATTCTTGGTCTCTATCTCTCTTTCTGCCCCTCTCCTGCTTGTGCTGTCTCTTCTCTTTCAAAATAAATAAATAAACTTAATTTTTAAAATTACAATTTATCAGCCCACTTAAATGAAATACTTAGGACAGTGTTTCTCAAGGTGTGTTCTTGAGAACAGCATCAACTAGGTACTTTTTAGAAATGTGAATTCTGAGTCCCCCTCCCCTACAGTTTACTGAATCAGAAACTCTCGAAGGATACCACCAGGATCTACCTGTGGGCTTTGCCTCCCCTGGGATCCATTTCCAGACTCCACATTGTGGCCAGTGACAGCTTTAACTACCCATCATCACAACACCTTGTCCAGTAGACAAGAGAAATGGTTTCACCTCGAACTGAGTCTTTAATACCAGATAGAAATCTGGATAGTAACTACATGGATCAATATATACGGTATATTTTTATTTTATTCAGATCTCTTTAAAAGAGATAGTCAGAGGGGTAAGCATTTGACTACAGAGAATACCAGACAAAAAGGGACAAGACACTAGAGAAAAGCAGGAGATTAGGTGACTGGGATGATAAAGACTATGTGAGAAATGAGAGAAAATGGTAAATAGTATATAGATCGGCAACATGGATTTTAATATTTTAAAAATCTAGACCTCTTGCAGCTTTAAAACTTTATAAGCTATTTAAATATCATGTTTAATATCATAATCGTAATCATTCACGCTAATTGCTGTTCTCTATGGCTATATTACTGTTCATTTATTTAATCAGTGCATGTGTAACACTGTAAGGGACATACACACACAGCCAGTATTCACATCTTATTTTGGTGAATTTTACACAAAAAATGGTCAGCTTTTTAGTTTTTTTTAATGCTTTCTAAATTGCATCAACCAAAAGGGGAAGACTATATAAAAATACATAAAGAACTACCAAAATGCATTCTTAAGGTCAATATTTTACAAGAAAATACTCTTTATAATATCTTTTCATAGTATTTCTTGCTTCAAGGTACTCCCACTGATTTTGGTAACCCATCTTATTTTTTGTGACTGTATCGACTATATCTTTAATAGATAAAAATGTGCAGGTTTACCTGAACACATTAAATTTCAAAAGAGAAATGTGTAGTTATAGCTCGAGGGCAGGTGTTGTGATCCTGTCAGATTGCTCAAGCTAATTTTGAGCCATGTCAGGTCAGTTGCTGGGAGACGTTTGAGCAGCACAGGAAATTATATGGAGCCTGTTGATAACAGCTTGTCCTTATACTGTGACCTAAAATAATACCAAACCTGCCACATTACCAACACTTTTGTTAAAATAGAAGTCCCATATTGGTGGTTTGCACCAACCTCACTAAAAAGAGGAAACTAGAAGGATTTAAAAATACGGTTGCAATTGTTGACATGTTGACAGGGAAAATAAAGTTGGCAATTATCATTATGTTGGCAAGAAATTCCTTTAAAAATATACTTGATGTATAGTTAAATGATTTCAGTTGTGTTTTCCAAGCTTGGGTGACCCTAAGTATTCGCTGTGGTGTTTTTCTGTTGTCGGTTCCTAAATCCTTCTTCTGGAGAAGTGCATTTCGTAAATGTGTCTGTCTAGCCAGTGTACCAAGTAACAGTCATGCTCAGATGTAGCGGCAAAGCACTGGCCTGAAGTATGGGATTTGTATAGTTTTCCAGGAAGTGAATGTGGGGAACTTCTAGAAATATTTCCAACCTCAGCTTATACGTTTTATTTCCTTCCAGTTCATTCCGTTTGGAAAGAAGGGTTAACCTCCCTAACTCAAATGGTGCCTGGGAAGAAAGAGGAGTGGTCAGCTCGGTTTATGGTCTGTGTGCAGTTGACGTAGGAGGGGCTGCATACAGCCACGCAGAAAGCTGGAGGCCAAGGAGGTGGTGACAATAGACCTCTTGGGTTTGGCTGGGATAGGAGAGAGTTTACCGAGGAGGAAATTGGTGGGGGTCCCCAGTAAAAGGAGATACTGATATTTTCCAAAGGATGTTTGGGTGACACAAGCCAGGTCTGTCAGACCTGGGAGCCAGCCTTGCGTTTGGCACTCAGGGGAGTGTGTAATTCCAAATGAGGCTGAAGTCAAATGAGCAATAGCTTTCTGTATTAGAAGGCATGGTCTTTTCAGAGCAATCTGCTCTCTCTCTCTCTCTCTCTCTTTTTTTTTTTTTTTTTTTGGTAATTTTAAAAGGAGTATAGGTTTTAGTCTGATATATACTCAACAGACTCTATATCTTAATTTAAAAGAGCAGATGGCATTTCAGAGTTCATCCCTTTACTTTAAGTGGTTTAAGGACATACACCTGCTTAGTTTTCCCATGTCCGTTGTAAAATTGAGATGCCTTCAGGAACTGACACTGAAGATTCCAGGTTATAGGCTTTGTAACCAGGAAGACTTAAGTTGACTCTTACCTCTACCTTGTAAGAGCTGTGTCAGGATGTAAAAGTTTCTGAACCTGCCCCATGGCTGTCCTTGTCTTTAGAAGAGTAGGCAATTTTTTTAAATGTTTATTTATATTTGAGAGAGAGAGAGAGAGAGAGAGAGAGAGAGAGAGAGAGAGAGCGCAAGTGAGCATGTGTGGGGGAGGGGCAGAAGAGAGGGAGACACAGAATCTGCAGCAGGGTCCAGGCTCTGAGCTGTTAGCCCAGAGCCTGACACGGGCCTCGAACTCACGAATTGCGAGATCATGACCTGAGCTGAAGTCAGACACTTAACCAACTGAGCCACCCAGACACGCTGAGTAGGACTTTTTTTTTTACTAAAATTTTTAAAATTTATTTATTTATTCTGAGAGAGACAGAGACAGCATGAGTGGGGCAAGGGGCAGAGAGAGGAAGAAAGAGAGAATTCCAGGCAGGCTCAGCCACAAAGTCTAGTGTGGGGCTCGAACCCACAAACCATGAGATCATGATCTGAGCCAAAAGCAGGAGTCAACACTTAACCAACTGAGCCACCCAGGCACCATAAGGCATTTTTGAAAAAAAAAATTTTTTTTTTTTGAGAGAGGAGTATGAGCAGGGGAGGGGCGGGGGGGGGGTGGACAAAGGATTGGAAGCGGGCTCCTGACTGATAGCAGCGAGCCCAGAGGGGGCTGGAACTCATAAACTATGAGATCCTGACCTGAGCTGAAGTTGAACACTCAACCAACTGAGCCACCCAGGCGCCTCAAGAGTAGGACATTTTAATTGAAAGTGCTATTCACTGAGCATATACCGTGTGCCCAGACATCATGCTGGGCATCCTATATACTGTTCATGAAACTCCCAGTCAACCTTGTGAGAGAAGCATTCTTGTGTCCTGACAACAGCAATAACAGTATTCCTTACAGGATTTTTGGCAATCATTAATGTCACTAACGCAAACAAACAAAAATCGTGTTCCAAAAAAGGGATCAAATTCTACTTCTTTTTGACATAAACTGTGTACAGCTTTGAAATGACAGGGTTTCTCCTGCCCCAACTTCCACCCATTAAATTTTTATGGAACTGTTCCTCATCGATTAACACATGGCATATAAGAGGTGCTTAGTATATTTCAGTCCCCTTTCGATGTTTTGGTGTGTGACTTGGAAAACCCAGATGGTGTCGTTGAATATCTATGGGCTTCAGGGTTAGAAGAATACTGGGTACATAGAATCTTATCGATCTTGGATTGGCTGGGCGACACTGAGGGGTTCTTTTACCTCTTGTAAGCCTATTTCTCTTGGGAAGAATGGAAATCATCTCACAGTGTTCTTAGGAAGATTCAGTGAAATAATGTAAGCTCACCTATCACAGGGATTGACAAATATTGGATAATATTTTAAATGTAATACACTTGAATGACAACGTGCAGAATAATTGTTTATAAATGCAAGTCTACATCCTGTAGCAGGAAGATTAGTTTTCTGAAAGGTGTGAATGTAAATAATGTTAGAGGACTATGCTTTTGAGTGATGTTTGGTAAGATCCATTTTTTTAAATGTTTATTTATTTATTTTTGAGAGTGCAAGAGAAAGAGATCGTGAGGGAGGGAGGGGCAGAGAGAGAAGGAGACAGAGAATCACATGCATGTTCTGCATTGTCAGCACAGAGTCCAATGCGGGGCTCGACCTCATGACCTCGAGATCATGACCTGAGCTGAAATCAAGGGTCAAACACTCAACCGATTGAGCCACCCAGGCGCCCCTGGTAAGATCCAATTTGAACCAAGGGAGCTGGTGAAGTTTTGTTTTATTTTTTCACACTAAAGGAAGAAAGCCTGACTGTACTGCTGGGACTGAGGTCAGTGGCATGAAAGAACACTGAAATACTGATGCACACTGCTAAAATAACATTCAGTTTGTCTGACTCTGGTGAAGAAAGAGAAACCAGTGAGAGGTAGACTAAAGATCTTGGTGTATGGATTGCTAGCTTTTAGAACAGGTGAAAAACCAATGTTTTCATTTTTGATTTTTGTCTCAAGCCCTTATTTAAGGTGATACCAGCATTTAATGAGGTAACTGTGTCTCATTCAATTTAGTTAGCTTTCTGTTATGGCTTGAAAGTTTGAAATTCATGTTGAAACCCCAACCCCCTGTATGATGGTATTAGGAGGTGAGGCCTTTGGAAGGTGAGTAGGTGATGGGGGGGGGTCCCCCATGACGGCATTGGTGTTCTTGTAAGAAGGGGAAGAGATGCCAGAGCTCTCTTTCTCTACCATCTGGGGATATGGTGAGAAGTGAGTTATTTCCAAGCCAGGAAGAGGCCCTTCCCTAAAAGCCAAAGCTGCCAAATCCTTGATCTTGGACTTGCCAGCCTCTGAACTGTGGGAAATAAATTTCTTTTGTTTAAGCTGCCCAGGCTATCATATTTTGGTATACCAGCCCAAGCTGACTAAGACACACTTAAGGAGCTGCTGTTAGGCACAGAGTCCTCTTAAGCAAGAGGCAACAGTCCAACCTTAAAGCCGGTGAAACCAAGATGGATTAAAATGATGCTGTAAATAGAGGTGTGAGGAATTTGCTGTTCATGTATTGATTCTGCCTGGGATTATCATGCAAGAGTACCATTTGGGTAGATCTTGAAGAATGAGAGGGATTTGTATCTCTGGGGTGTGATAGCTTCAGAGGGGTAGGAACTTGCAAATGAGTGCAGAGAAGAGGCTCCCCTACAAACAAATGCATTGACAAAACACGACGAACCTAGAACTGTAGGGCAAGTCAAATGCCGTAGCTCTGGCTCTGTATTATCTTCTTGCTTCAGCTTTTAGTCTGACAGATTTACAGAGAAAGGGAGCAGCGTTTCTTGGTCATCAGAGAAATCATCATCGAATAACATGTTTTTGTGTTGATAAGCCGGAATCCCCTAGTGTTCCCAGCATCAGCATTGCCCAAAAGCCAAAGACATTTATTGACATTTAGTAAAGACCTTTCTAGTTTCTTTTCATACTGACTCCATTGTTCGTGTGTGGTATAGTAGCATATTGCACGTGTAGGATCTTTCTCAGTTTGGGGCTGAAAAGTCTGTAGGAATGATTTTTTCTAAAGTTCTAATGACTTTTCTTGCTCATTTGTATGCGCTCATATATCTTCAACTTCCAACTATGTAAATCGCTATGAGTTAAATGTGTTTGCATTTTGTCATTAATAAATCTCTGTCTGATTCTCTGTCTCTAATGAAACAATGTAAATAAAACACATTGGGCTCCTTCACAGCCTTCTCCTCTTCCAGGAGAGCAGGATGGTGGAGGTCTTTGGGGCCAAGTTGAGCATCATCTCTCGTCTTCTTAGACCATTTTACTTTCCCTGTCACAGCAACTACTTACCTTATAAAGCTGAGAGCATCCAATTGACTCACTCTTTGTTTTGTTTTTGCTTTTTCATCATGAGGAGTTTTATATAAGCAGATTATAAGCTGTGAAGTTTTGTTCAGATCTTTGCATTTGAAGGGATCTTAACCTTAGACAAACTAGTAGGGGGTCCTGTCTGGACACTCATTCTAACTTCCCCCCATTGTCCATTGCCATTTTCTTAGGCCACATGTGCCTTTGATGCTTTTCAGTATTTCACTTTGTTTTACACTGATTTATAAGATGACAAATTCTGAGTCACCTGAATGAATGGTTTTCTTATAGAAGAATCTGGAATGTATACAGTGCCTTCTTTTTGAAGCTCAGCTGCTTCAAGTGCATGACTGTATTTGTGGTCATGCCTAGCAGTTATTCATTTAGGAGATGATTTTGCTATTTTTGGAGCAAAGGGAAATGGAATAAATGGAGTTGCTTGGAAAGTCTAGAAATCCACTTGACTTGATGGAGCTGACACACTTTACTGCAGTTTTTAGGGCCTCTTTGTAATTTACAGTGGATACTAATTTTCTTGCTCAGGTTTCCTTCGGCAGTGTCTGCTGAGTCTGAGAGGGGACTGGCAGGTTTATGTGGAACAACATCCTGAGAAGGGTGCTCAGGTTTTGCTCTGTGGTTCTACTTCCTCTACCTTCCCTTCTCTGGTCTCCCTTTTCTGTGCCTTTCTTTTCCCAGAATTCCTCAGAGCTTGAAAGGATGAGATTGTCTTTTACTTCCCCTTCCTGTGCTTCTGGGAAATCCGTTATCTGAAACACTAGGATTAAATCACCAGCCTTAGCTGTTGATAGGTTAAAAAGTGACCACCAAGAGAATGTAGAAAATTCTTCAGAGCTCGGCTCTCAAGTATGTTGTCTAACCATGTAGTTTTCTTTTGAATTTCGGAAGCTAAATATTAATTCCTTCTTTTCTCTTCTCTAATAATCCTAAAATTCCTTACTTTCACCCTCCAAATTCAAATGTAGAAGCCTTAGGCTGCCTAATGATAAATGCAATGATGAAGAAAACAATAATGGCTCTCTACACAGGCCTTCGCTGGGAGTAAATCCCAGGGTTTCTGGGAGTAAATCCTTTGTTAAGCACATAGTAGGTGACCTATAAAGTTTATTGCACAAATAAGTGGATAAATAAATATGTGAATGAACGAGTGGTGGGAGAGGTGGAAATGATGGATTTTGTGGAATGAACAGGTTTTAAACCGTCCTTGGAATTTTCAAAATTTGGCTCACAGGAGTTGATATTGTGAGCTAAGAAAACAACTAGCGGTTTATAAATAAAGGGCCATTTGAATTCTCTTCCTTACTGGGTAAAAATGGAGCTCCTGCCATTTGATATTTTTCCCACTGTCCAATGATTTGATAAAGGGTGGTGAACCTAATGAAGGCTGGGAAACTTTAAGAAGATGCCGAGTTTCACCTCCTTTTTGGGAAAAACAACAACAAAAAAACACAAAACTTTAAGCTATATCTCATTGAATCATTTGACTACGCCTTGTGTCATGTGCTCTGTCATGATTCCTGACGCTGCAGTCAGTTGTGTTTGGAGAGTGACTAAAACTTCCATTTTGCGTTCGCTTATGTAGTGTGGAGTGGTTCTGACGTGGGTGGGGATGTGACGTCAGCCGCCCTCCTCTGTCCAGGATAGGCTTCAACTGCACAGCACTCTTGCTGAGTGATATGTGAGCTGGGCCTTCATCACCTACTTCTCCTGCCAATATATTTTCCACTTCTGTCCTCTTAGTCACTTGAAGATTTATACTACATGCCTGATGGCAAAATGTCCTTGCACCTGGGGGACAGAAACCCGTAGAACATCGATCTCATCTTCTTCCTTTGACACAAGTCCATTAGCGTCATCTGTCTTGAGGACAATCCCGGCTCAGAGCCTATCTGATTTTACTTCTTTGGGGACCTTTCAAAATTTCAAGGTTATAGAGAAATTGGCTTTGTGTGAAGCATGTTGCCATCTGTTGCTGGTTTCTAATCTCAGATCCATTTAAGAGATTTGCCAGGCTCGATTTATATAGATGTTTTAACTAATTATGTTTCTTTCTATTTAACCCAAGAGCACATATTTAGATTTGTCTTTTCAGTATCATTTACCTAGATATCTCACCATTCAGCTCTTTTGGGAGGGGGGATGCAGTGTTTATGTGCCATTTGTGGTGAGAAGATGTAACATACAACCTGTGTGTATTTGGTAGTTATAAAATAAGAATGCACATGAATAGAGAGCCAGAAAGAAAACAGGGGATTTAGAGATTCCTCTTTCGTTTTGTTTGGCTTGTTCTGTTTCAAATGAGAAAATTGAAACCCAGAGATCTTATGTGGCTTCCCATCAAAGTCTCACATGAAGTTTGCCTTCAATTTCTAAATCAGCTATAGCACTGAAGTGTTGGTGACCGTTCATTTATTCCTCAAATTTTGCCTTATTCCTTGATGTATAAGTGATTATTTAAAAAGTTATGAACATTATTTTTTAGTAAAGATATGAGAGGGGCCAAAATATAATGCTATAGTCAGAATGTATAACTATGTAATTATGTAACTGTATAACCATATAACTATATAACTATAACTCTCCATATTCACATCTCTATATAGATATACACATGCCTCTATACAAATAAATATATTTACATGTTTGTATTTTGCTTTGTGTTATTATATTACATATGCTTCATATATACTGTTAGAGTATATCTAACCATATATATAAGGTTAGAACATACAAAGTTCTAACCTTAGAGCCAAACAAAACAAAACAAAACAAAACACAACAAAAAACCACCTCTCTTCTGGGAATTTATCCTAAGGAAATAATCCAGAGGAGGGAAAATGCTGATACATGAAGACACTTAATGAATCAATGCCTATAATAGTGAAAGTTGTGGGCAAATTGTTTATCCAATAATATAAAATAAATTATAGCACATTACCTTAGTGTGATAATTTATAGTCATTAAAATGATATGTGTAAGGTTTTGTATGTGTACATATGAAATCAAGTTTAAAAAACTCAAACCACTATTGTAAATCCACTCTGCTCTCAACTATGGGAAAGGTATGTATGCATACATACAAACGTAGAAAGTTCTGTGAAATACTAACCGGATGGGGTTGGTCAAATTATAAGTGGCTTCTTGCTACTTTTAAATTTTTCTGCAAGTTAATATTGGTTTATAATGAAGCACGATTACAACAGTATGATGCGTACCCTCAAGAAATGGGAACATGTTCATTGGAGAGGGATAACAATGACAGAAGACAAGTGCTGTACTTCTCTAGCATCCATGACAACATTCCTAGCTGGTCAGGGAGGGTTTTGAACCCTCAGTTGAGGCTTTGGGTCCATAAATTGATCAAGGAAGCATGGAAGGTTCTGACTATTTTAAATTCTCAACTATATATTTCAAATATATTAAGTTTTTAGGAAGATTGTTGACTTTAAAGGGACTCCAAAATATATAAGTAGCAGGAATGATGGCTGAGATAAAACCCCCTGCTGGTGTCCATTCCCTAGAAGTGTGTGATATTGAAGTGATGGGCCTGGTGGGGACTGAGTAAACTATCGGCATCACCGTGGAATAGCCCACATTTGTTTCTAGTCCCCACACAGGTAATGCCCTATGTCTATGCTCAGAGAGGTGAGTACCAGAGGGAAGATCTTTTTCAAGCAAATGACTTTTAGTACTTCTCACATCAGGGAGGTGGAAGAGGCTTAGAAGGGTCTTTACTTGGAGTTACCAGAGATTGTGGGATTTCATGGTCTCTTTTGGGACATGATTGGGAAGAAGATTTCCTATTGGGGTAGTGAAACTTATATAGTTTCCATAACTGGCATAATTTTCCTTTATCCTTAGACAGTGACTCTAGGTAAAACGAATTCATTGAGCTAACGGTTAATATACTTTATCTTACAGTGTGTATTTTGTAACAGAGGAGGACATTTTCAAAAGCTTTATTTTTTTATGGTGTTTTTCTTAATGCTCTTTCATTTTCCCACCAGACTGTTTCCAGAACTTACCTACATGCATATACCCTTGCCCTAAATCTATTATTTCCCAGTCTGTATTACTCCAGAGTTACTATTTCTCCCAGAACATTTCTACTGGAATGATTTACTAATATCTGAAAATTAACGTGTTGGAGTCAGGGGTCAAAACCTATTTCTGTTGTGAAATAACAGTAATCATTATGAAATTACACACTCTCAACAAATCCCATTTGCTTCAAAGGTAGGGTGGTGGCCAACATGGGATGGATTTTAGGCTGGAGTTCCTTCTGCCTGAGCACTGCTATAGGAGCCAGCAAATCATTTAACTTTTCACACTTCAAATTCCCTGTCTGGGAAAGGAGTGGCTTGACCTATGTGATGTCAAAAGCTTCTTCACGCTTAAAAATCGTGTTTCTATGATTTTAATATTGAACAATACACATAATTGTGCTTATGCTGCATGATAATTAGCCATGAATGATAATCACCATGAATGGCGATGATTAGTTATAACCTACGGAGTGGAAATGTACTTTTACGTCTCTCCTTTTCTTATTTTATTGGGTTTTCCAATGTCAATAATCAGTGTCAGTGTCAATTTCCCTTGACATCTTACATCCTCAACTTCTTTCCCTCCATCGTTTTCTGAGTCTATGTTAGGCGGTCCTCTCCTATGCCCTTACTCCCCTCCCATGAAGATACTTTAGTGGAAGCTTCCTGCCCTGTCCTGAACAAAGGTTTCCTTAAAAAACTGGAATGGAACATGGAGGAATTAAGGAAACAGGATCTATGCAATGAGAGTGGACACTCTCAGGAAGTTGGAGCCTTGAGCATGTGGGTCACATGGCCACAGGGGTCCAGAAAGCAGAGGCAGCCTCCAGCAGCATGACAGAAGGTAACGACCACAGTAGGAAAGAGTCTGGAACCTGCCTTCCCAATGGGAGTTCTGATGCAGTGGGAAAAGAGAGGAAAACAGCCTTATAGGATAGAAGAATCTAGGAATGAGGCCATCAACAGTAAATTTACCTGACAAGATCATATTCATTATTATAACTAACGTTAATTGGCCACCACAAAGATGCAGGGGACTAAGGTAAGTACGTTAAAGGATTATTTTATTTCTCACAGTATTTCTTTTAGGTAAAGTCTTTTTAAAAAATTTTTTTGATGTTTATTTATTTGAGGGAGAGAGAGACAGAGTGCAAGCAGGTGAGGTGCAGAGAGAGATAGGGAGACACAGAATCTGAAGCAGGATCCAGGCTCTGAGCTGTCAGCACAGAGATTGACTTGGGGTTCAAACCCACAAACCACGAGATCATGATCTGAGCCAAAGTTGGATGCCCAACCAACTGAGCCACCCAAGTGTCCCTTAGGTAAAGTCTTTTTTAACTCCTAAATCATAGGTCAAGAATCTAGGGACTAGAGTGTTTAGGAAACTAAGTTATGGGCTCCTAGGTAGCAGGTGACAGAGCCAACTTTAGGAAATGCATGTTTTTGGCACAAGGAGAAGACAGTTTCTTTCCCCTTCTGCTTTCCTCACATTACCTACTCCATCCCCAAAGGGTATAACTGCCATGTCAATTTTTCCTAATGAGGTGGGCCAGAACCTTAAACCAGGAAGGCACTGAGACTCTGAAAGTTCTGTGTAGTTGAGAAAACTAGTCCTAGAGCAAAGCTGGAAATGAAAGAAAAGCTTTGATTCTGCTTGGTGCATTTTCAGTGAAATTGGCCACATGGAAGTCCTGTGCAAAGGTACTCTGTGTGCCACATGGCCGTGCCTTTGTCTTCCTGAGCTGGGAGCACGCGATGTCCCTGTTTACCCTTGTGACCATGTAGCTCCCCTTAAGGGCAGTCCCTCGGATGATGACTGAGTGGTCTCTAGAGAAATTATCTGGAAATTGATTCTGATGTTAAGGAGTCCTTGAGAGAAATAGCGTTCCTCTCTTTTTTCAAAGTAATTCAGCTGAGATGGATTTTCCTTTCAGACTGCTGCAAAATTCCACGCCATTGGCCCCAGAGATGAGGGTTCCTGATGTAGGGTTTAATACTTGGACAGTTTCAGTAGAGATGGGGGCGATTTTGATGCCAGCTCGGATTGGAATGTTTTTCCAACAGTAGCATCTGGTTCTGATGTAGGATTTCTCATCCGTAAGGTTTTCCGTTTAGTCATACGATCTGGTACTGCTGATATTCACATCCTAATTTAATTTATCGGACCCGTCGCTTAAAATTTTTGTTGTACTTCTTGTCATTTAGTACCAAAAGAAAAACGTTCTCTACCTGAGACCTCATATGACTTCTATTGGGAACGGTCTCCACTTTCAACTTAAATTTCCTTTGAAATTCCACTGGCTGGCCTTAGTTTCCACATGTGCTGATGAGAATTCTCTTGTATAAAGGTGGCATTATATTTGCTTTGCAGATGTAAGCGTGCTTTTTTTAAACGTCTCAAATAGGATGCATAGCCAAAACTGTTAAAATATGATGTAAAGTGTGTCTTAGGGTGGAAATATAGGGTATATCTTTATATAAAGATAAACATTACAGCTATTCTTTTGCATATCATGTAAGACTTGTGAAATGCTTTACTACATTGGTTTGCTTCCCCAGGACATTTGGGATGTGGTACTATTTGTGTTGGTTTATGTCTAGAGATCTGCAGTGAAGTATTCAGTGAGATACATTTAGGATTCAAGTAATTTGGTTCACTAAGAATTTAGGATTTTACAAAACTAAAGGAATTAATTAAGAAGAGGTGAAACATCATCCTCTTTAGAAATATACAGGTGATCTAAAATATTCATATGTGTACATGTCTGCATGGCTATGATATAGGAGTCAGCTTTCTGAACTACCAATCCTACCTCCTTGAGCCCCAGATGGGGGTTCGCCTAGGTTCCCAAATGTCCATTGCTGGCTATGGCACCTTTGGTTCCTACTGTTTTCTTAACCCTCTCCCATGTCTTTACATCAGCAATTACACAGAGGCACCTGATGTAAAATTTATTGTACCGACAGCATAGATGGGGCCATAAGTGCTTTACAGTGGAAGGCTGCCCAGTGTTTTTGTTTTGTTTTGTTTTGTTTTGTTTTGTTTTTTGTTTTATCTGGGGAAAGAAAGAAGACTGTTTACTAGCACTGAAATATTCTTCTCTTTATGTTCTTTATGTTCCTATTTTCCCCTTTGCTTTCATTATAGAATGCTTTGACCAAATTTTGGAATTAAATCAGAGAGAACAAGGGCAATCATCTAGAGTTGCCACTCCTGGCTTGGACAGGAGATTTCTCGTGTTGTCCCCATCCCCTTAATGTGAATCATACATAAATGAACAGTCTTTGGTAGTTGATTTTTCTGCTTGCAATCAGATGCTCCCATAGGGATCATTAATGGATGATCCTAAAAAACAAACTCTGTGTGCTTGGAATTTTTCATAAGAGTGATTGGGGAAAAGAGAGGTGGATCAGGGTTTTGGTGTCTGTATTTTAATTTGCTTCTCAGATGGAGCTTTGTGCCTGGTACACACTCCCACTTTCTGCTCTTTCAGCCATTGTCTCTGAGACCTCCTTCCCCTCACTTTGGCTATCCCAGTGACCTCCTTGTCACTACTCTCTACCCCTGAAGCCATCTCTGGGCTACAGCAGCACCCAATTTCACTCAGCAGAAGTGACCCACTAGGCACTCAAATTCTCTGTGGTCTCTCAGGATATAACCAGTAGGATAAAGACAATAGTAAATTCAAAATAGCCTTTATTTGATTTGTCATGGTTAGCATAATTTTTCACCATTGCCTGCAGGCTTGCACTAACTAGCATAAAGTTCAATAAAATGTATCATGAAGTATCTCTTTATAAATTGTTTCCTTGAATAGTTATGAACAGAGCTCTTTGGATTCTTATTTATAACAGTGTGTTTAATGTAGCGAATTTCCTGCTGACCAATATTGGAAATGAAAGTTTCACTTATAAGGATGCAATTAAATAAAACATTGCCAAGTTAAAAATGTCACGTTGCTCTTTGTCAATCAGATTCATTATGCTGTATTATTATATTTGTATGAATCTTTTCTTCTAGGGACCTTAATGTTCCCTGAATATTAATTGCCACGAAATTCTTGTGAGGTTATTATTATTCCAGATTACATAAAATTTACAAATCATTTACTAATTAATCCTTCGGCATCTCTCACAAGTAGAGAGAACTCAAGCAGATTTACCCACTGGAAAAGGAGGTCCCCTTTCCAATGTTGAGTTAGACAGAACCTCCCCCACACTTACCTTTCATTTCAATCAGTTGTAGATGCAGAAGAGGCGTCCTGATGGGGAATAGCATTTTACAGTCTTAAACAGCTTTTTCCAAACAAATAATAATCAGAACTACTTGGGCACATGTATATAGGTTGTCTAAGAGAGGGATTTGAATAGACTCCAATATCTTGCCTGGCAATGCCTTAGAATTGTTTAAGATAAAAGCAAATAAAGCTTGGAATCCTACCCCAGGTCATTACCCAGTTGAAATCCCTCACAATTTAACTTAATTGCACTTCCTGCTTCCTTTTGACAGTAAGTTATTTTTAAACACCAAAGTGGTATATATCTCAGTGGTTATACTGTGATTATTACCAGGTGCCTCTGGTTCTGTTTCATGGAAGAGATGGGAGTTTGGTTTGACTTGAGTTCACCTCTTGGCTCCTGTCATTTGGCTTGATGTCTTCAGCCTGTCCTGCCTCGCTTACATGGTAAGTCCTGGAATCTGTTCCAGGCAGGATTCAAGTAGCCTGGATCCGATTACTCTTCTGGAGGGAAAGTGGGTGAAACAGGGAGATGGTAGGAAGTCCTTCCAGAATGCCTGGTCTTTTGTGGTAGCTCAGCCTTCTGTAAACTCCTTCATGCATTTCTTTACTGAGCACTCACAGCAGGGGTTGACCATGGTGTAGTGAGTGGTCAGGCTGTCCCTGCCATCTACTGTTAGCCCTGCCAACCATACTTGGCCACCTCACCCTCTGGGTCTCAGGGTCCTGATGGATGTGACTCTGTGGCATGCAGTGCCCTTCCATTCTTCTAGTGACTTAGTTTCTAGGCAGAACCAAGGAAGAGCTTTCCCATTGGGAGTCCAGCTGTCTGACAGTGACAATCTCACTTGAAATACATTGATCTTAGGAGACTAAAATGGAATCTTGTGCAAAGACAAATGACAGATACGCAATAAAACCACATTTGTACGGAGAATCGTAACACCCCACAATGTCCCCTAAAGTCATTCCCCACTTAGTTTCTGGTTGAAAGATCTGTAAGTGCTGTATGTCCTTAGGCCCTACCTTCCAGTGGGATCAGTTCCATTCATAAAATATGTTGTACTGTTCACTGTTGGGCCTCCATGAGGTCAAGATTTCTCCAGGGTCTGTCCCATGGACAAGTTTTTGGGCCAGTGGTCAGCAGACTGCAGCTCAAGGAGACGTATATTGCCTAATCAGCTTCCCGAAGTGGCACATGATCTAATTTTTGGAAATCCTTTATCATAAAGATGAAAAAACTGAGGACCTAGGATCACATATAAACCAGTTACATTCTGCTTACTCTGCATATATCCCTTTTCTCAAGGGCTCCAGTGATCTGCCTGAACAGAAAGGACTACTTGGATTAGTCCCATTAGTGGAATCAAGTAGATGAGGGCAAAATAAAGTGACATTGTGGATTGGGCCCCAAAAGGACATCTTAATGTAAGGATTGATTGGATTTCATAAGTACACACTTAAAAAAAATCGCTGCTCTTTGACAGATGGCCTTATGTAAAATAAGTACTTAAAACTTTTAACAGTCTTTAATTTTTATGTAAATTAGTATTTTTATTCTCCAATTTAAAACATTGTGTTGTTAAATAAAACAAAGATTAAGAAAATCTCACAAAACCATGTATGACATAATGCGATATCAGAAGGTTCAACTCTTCGAGCATCCAGGTGGCTCAGGTGGTTAAGTGTCTGACTCTTGGTTTCAGCTTCGGTCATGATCTCACAGTTTGTGACTTCAAGCCCTGTGTCAGGCTCTGTGCTGACAGCATGGAGCTTGCTTGGGACTCTCGCTCTCTCTCACTCTTGCTCTCTCTCTCTGGCCCTCCCCCATTCACTCTCTCTCTCTCTTTCTCAAAATAAGTAAACTTGCATTTTTAAAAAAATAGTATAAAGTTAAAAAGAAGGTCCAACTCTTAGGCTAAAAAATTGAAGTCTGAAGACACACCAGAATCTATGTGCCCCATCCCAAATTTGATCTCATGCTCTTGCTTCAAAAGTAATCAATGTCTTGGTAGCCCATTCCTTCATTCATTTATTCATGATCTGGCAAGCATTTGTAGGGTACCTGGCATTCATCAGCTTTTTATCTTCCATTTGAAACATTTGGAATGGCATTTTAGGTTTCCAAGACGTAGTTGTAAATATATTTGATTCTCCTGACCTAGAAACTCCTTCTTAAGAACTGCTACTTATTATTCTGGCATAGATAGGCTAGTTAATATATTTACTAATTAAATATATTTTTGTTGGTAACTTTTAATATTCAATGCCTTGTGTTGGCATTTATGAGAGACAAATATGAATAAATCAAATTTTTTTTCCCACAGTACTTATACTGTAAGGCCAGAAGACATAATGCAAAGGGAATGTTACTAGTAAAAATGTCACAGGCTCTTTTCCCCCTAAATTCTCATATGCATGGTTATAGCATTTGAGACAGAAGGAAAAACAAAAATGATTTGGGATGTTTCTTTTCTCCGCCAGCCATTCCCTGGGAGAGAAGAGAGAATGAGGTAAAATGAATTGGATTGTTCCTCAGTCTTTTTCCATTATACCTCTCCATCTACAGATTATATTCTTTAACAATTTCCTTCCTCTGATTTAAATGCAGTGCTCCTGGGAACTTATTTTATGTGTACCCAATAAAACAGCATTAATCTGATAGTAGTTTGTTCAAACTGGCACAAAATTTGCAGCAAGTGTTATTTTCAATGTGCCAGATGTCATATTTGGTCAAAGAAATATGGGAGAGTCAATTTTAAAGTCTCTAGGGTTTGACTATATTGTAAAATTTAGGGAAGTAAAAATCAGGATACCAGCAGAAGGATCCAGAACACCAGAGGAAATAAAATAGTGTTCTTAATGGAGCTAAGAGCACTTTTCCCCCCTAAATACGTGAACCCACTATTTTTAGGACTTTGTAGTGAGGGTTGGGGGGTAGGCTTTCATCTGTATGACCACTTCAGACACTGGGATATAATAGCGATTCACCAGCTACCTGCTTCCCAGAAGGGCCTCTTGGACCTGTGAGAAAATGGTGACAGGAATTTGAGCTGAGAGTCTACCCTCAAGGGATGGGAAGTAATATTCTGAAATAATGAAGGGAAATAAACCATGTTGCTACCATGGGGTCTGGGACCAAGAAAAAACTCAAAGTGAGTTGGGAACCCACCCTTTACCTGGATGGAGGCACCATGTCTATTCATGATGAGCAGAGAGCATGTCTTTGAATGTGACACAGTTGGGCAGCTCTGAAATGACTTCTAACATGGCCCCAGGGGGATGCACCTCAAATTTACCAAAATTTGAGGAACCACTAGGAACAGAGAACTGGTATCTTTTGGGGTGCTTAGTTCCTGGTGGGCAAAAGTCTTCCCTTAGCTTCTATAGCTAAAACCATGGGAAGGTGACCAATGACAGTGCTGAGACTTTTGCTGTTAAAGGTGACAGAATAGAGTCTTTGGGTATCGGAACAACCAGTAATTAAACAGCAGCACGTGGTGGATGGTCACTGGGAAGAGGGAGAAGTATTCAAGTCTGGCTCTCTGTAAATCTTGAACTTATTGTTCTAACCTTGATGGCCATCTTAGCCTCATGTGACATGGAAAAGCAAGGATTTTGTGAAGAAACTTTGTAGTTAAAATATGGGCATGGCTTCAATCTTTAAAAGATACAGCCAATTAACAAAATTTATTGTAAAAGAAAACATTTTTTGACGAATGTTGGAATAATCCTTAAAAATATTTTGCTTTATAAATATGTATTCCTAGGACAGCTGTCAAAAGCACTATGGTTAGGATAGATCCATTAAAAAAATGAAAAGATCTATTTTTGTTATAAAACTTTTCATCCCTTCAGTACTTGACATGAGCTGCTGGAGACATAAAGCAGATGGAAAGGAATCATCGCTTCTCATAGAGTAAGTCAAATCTCAGTGAGGGGTTTGAACGTGACAGTCTGACTCCCAAGCCCAGTCTCTTAACTACTATTTTTGTATTAAGTCTCAGGGTTGTTTCAAGATTAAATAAGGTAACAAGAGTGCATTGTAATGTCATACGCAAGTAAAATACCATGAACTAATAAAGTGAATGTTTTGTGCATTTCCTTGAAAAGTATATTAAAGTATTCATCCAGAACATCAGACTGCTAATCACTAGTGTTTACAAATCAACATTTTCACAAATTTGTTTTAGAAATGCAAATCTCAGCATGTCCTGCATATACATTTTACGTGAGAGGAGAGTATTAACAAAACACTGAAATCACAAATGGTGCTTGATCATTCCACCTTTGCCAGAAGCCTCTTCTACCTATTTTGCAGGAAGAGAATTTGAAGAAGCCCAAGTGGTATATGGCAAATAAGAACTGGCTGGCTGACTCATTGCTTTAACTTGTTTGGTACGTGCTGCTCCTATCTTGTCTGTGTTTAAGGGGAAAATATACCCAGCACATTGCTCTAATGTGCACTTTGCTATACTTGTAGAAAATCACATATTCACAAAATGTCAAAGAAAAAACAGCATCACACAGCATTTTTGTACAATTAGGGATAATTCCACGTAAGTGGAAGAAGGTGAGGGCAAAACAGAACGTTCAGCGGGGCACCTCTCCATGCAGTGTTTAATACTGAGACATTCTGGGTTTCCATGCTGTGCCTTACGCTGTTACCAACTCGCAAGCCTGCCTACTTATTTATTATAAACATTCAGAGCTGAGACCTTCACAAAAGGCCACAATTAACAGTGAGTGCATTCACACAAAGAAAATGTATTTGAATGAGATGTCTCTACTGTTAGATAGACTGTCGGTAGAATTGTCTAAAAGCGTATTTATACTTCCTTCCCCAGTCATTTGTCTTTGACAGTCAAGAACATGAAGATTCCTGTGGTGGATCCATGCACATAAATGGCATTTTTATCAGTTTAGTGAATAATTTTTGAGTGCCTACTATGTACTAGGTGTGTATGTCTTTGAAGAGCTCATAGTCTAGCAGAAGATATAAACAAGAGAACAGATGTTTAGGGTACAATGTGATGAAACATTTGAGAGAAAGAAATACTCTTTGGGCCTTGGGGACCTTATGTGAGTTGTAGCTAACTCTGCCTGGAGGATTTAGAAGAATAATAATGATTAAAATAATGCATATTAAAAATATTCTAATATCATTATTTTATTCAGTCTTTACTGAATGCTTTACTATATGTCAGGCACTGTATTTGGTGCTGGAAACACACTGGTGACAAATGTAACAGTGTCAAGAATGGAAAGGACCTGAGGTTTTTGCTTCCTTGAAAGTTAACAAGTTAGCCTGGCAGTGTCATGGGTGCTGACAGAAGATAGGAGTTTCCTGGGTCTGAGACAAAGGATTTTTTTTTAATAAGAAATTTATTGTCAAATTGGTTTCCATACAACACCCAGTGCTCATCCCCAAAAGTGCCCTCCTCAATACCCATCATCCACCCTCCCCTCCCTCCCATCCCCCATCAAACCTCAGTCTGTTCTCAGTTTTTAAGAGTCTCTTATGCTTGAGACAAAGGATTTTTATTATTACTCATGTCAAAGCAGGGAGGCATAAATTCCATGTTGATATAAGTTCCTCTTGCTCCCCAGATCTTATGGGGAATTGCAGTGTGGGTCCAGGTTGATACTGAGCACGCTCAAGTATGAATTCAGTATTTTCTGCTTCCTAAGTAAATCCTATGAATTTATACTTTATCTCAAAATTACTTGTTACATTGAAATATTCAAATTGTGTTACCACTGAATTACTGTATAGCTCTTTATTACCAGTAAAAATGTTTTGATCTGCATTTACTTTTTTCTTTTCAACAATAATTTTATCTCATATGATCTTAGTTGTTTTTTCATCATAAATATCTGAGTTTTACTTTTCCTTTGGTTAGATTTTAAATAACATGTTATTGAACGTATTGATAAATTTTACTAAATTTAACCAACTTATTTTCTTTCTATTTATATTTTCTTCTGCTTTTATTAAGCCTTTGTGTTATCTTTTTATTTTTAAATTTAGAGCTTAGTTGTTTCTATTCTTTTAATTCATAATTGTTTAACACCACGGATCTCATTGTATACTGATTTGTTAGCATGTATATTAGGCCACAAGGTTTATATAAAACATCTTGCAGACATTTATGTACTCAAATAGAGACATATAAACCTCTGAGTGCTTGGAATGGCATTTCTATCCTGCCTTTTGCCCTGATGAGTAGGCTTTTGTGATCAGGGAAATGGCCTGTTTCTTTGGATGTAATAAATTGAAAAATATGTACCGAATGAAATAAATTTATTTTTGTACAGATCTTCCTCAACTTATGATGGAGTTACGTCCTGATAAATCCATCATAAGTTGAAAATTCATTTAATACCAAACATCATAGCTGAACCTGGCCTACCTCACAGCACACAGGCATAAATTTCAGTTTCTCTTGCTCCCCAGATCTTATGGGGAATTGCAGTGTAAGTCCAGGTTGATGCTGAGCACACACAAGTATGAATTCAATGTTACATATTAAATGCATTTAATACCAAACATCATAGCTGAGCCTACCTCAGAAGGTCTGAAGAACTGTCCTAGCTAGCTTTACCATCCTCTCCCTGCTTGCTGACACTCGAAGAAGCCAGGATACCACTGTTCTGTTCCACCGCGGAGCATGTGGACAAGGGCACTTTCAGGAGGCAGCAGTTCAGTTCTTCAGAAATGATTAAATTGATGGCAGAAGAAACTGGGCTTGCTGAGACTCGGTCTGCTGATTTCAAAGTTGTTTCTGTGGGCCAGTGTCTGAGTTCCCTTCCCTGGCTGCTGCCAGCCCCAGGATGACAGTACAGCAGGGACATGAGAGAGATCTGTTGCCAAAAGGCTCAGTGACTTCTGAAGAGGTGGGTTTTCCTACCAAGTGAATATTCTTTTGATGATGGGCCTACTGCAATGTGCTCGATGTGGAACTAACCGAAGGACATCTGAGAATACTTCAGATGTCCTGAAATGTGATAATGCACTGCTGAGCTAAACAAGACATTCCTGATGTGTTGCATTCTACTCCTCAGTTTGGTTCAGGACAAAATAACAGGAGGCACGTCTTTCTACTTTTATATAACGTCTGTGACATTGAAGATAGAAAAAAAAAGTTGATTGTTAAAGACAAACTAAAAAAGGTCAACTACAATGCCCTATTTTCTTCATTTTGCTTATTTTGGGATAAATTTCTGGAGTCATATGTGTCCGAATAGCAATGAGATTTTCATGGTAGGCCTTTTTTACCATAGCAACTGTGAAGGACCACAGGCAGCAGGGTATTGCTATACTTGGAAGATGTGCCAAATATTCAGAGTGAAGTAGCAGGTGCGTAAGCAGGCAAACAGGGCACATTCACATAGGCAGTGCTGATGTGTCCCTGTTCCGTCTCCACTGTCTGTCTCAGGCTTCACAGAACATCTCCAAACCAGAAAACACAAGACACTCTTTTACTATGACACAGTTTGCCTTGGGTTCAAGGTCTCCTTTTTTTTGGCCTATGACTTGCTTTTGGTTTCTGATTCCCTTTGACTTGTGTGACATGTAGGATTCTTGTCTCCTGAGACCTCTCATGACTCTGAACTGATCACCCGTGTGACTTGAAAAAACGATCGGCTTTCCATTTCCAAGGACTGTGGATTTTAAAGAGAGTCGTTGGTTTGCTCGGTAGACATCATGGGTTTGAACGTGTAACTGGGAGAACGAAGCTTTTCTTTATGAGGAAAGGAAGTATAAAAACCCTGGAGAAGGTCTGGGAGAGGAAAGGACTGCCTGGTTTGGAGAAGAGGGAGTGAAGGAAGCCCGGTGGCTAAAGAAGACGTTTGAAGTCTGTGCCCTCTTTGTGCCCTGGTTGGCTTTCCACATAGTGGACAGAGTAAACCCTTCTCCTCCTGATTTCATGAAATCTTTAGGAAGACACTGGTTTCTCATCAATCTGATATGAAGTCAGGGCTATTTGTTTTCTGCTGGCCCCACCAGAAGTTCAACGAAGGGAGGCCAGTTTATTCTGGTCTCTGCTTCAACCCCAACACCAAGCACTGTGCTTAGCACAGAATGGACACCCAGAAAATACTTGTTGAACAAATAAATGACTTATTTATATGGAACAGATAAACTATTTTTTTCTTGATTTATCATCCCACTTCAAGTAATATGTTTCTAGTACATGCACTTTTCAAGCCTTTGCTTAGGATAAAAAATATAAAAATCCTTTAATATTTTTAAAATACAGACAAAAATGTGAGGCAGGGAAAGCACAATTTACATCTACCTTGGGAAACCACTAGTTCTTTGGCCTATGTCTTTCTAGTCATCTTTGTGTATGTTTTTATACAGATGATGTTAACTATAGCATCATTCTCACACTTAACTCCAGTGCTTTAAGGAGATATGGATATAGAAAGCTCACAGAAGCATTGACACAACTAAGCTTTCAGAAGAAAGCTTCCTGTTGATCCTATTGTTTTTCTAATCTGCTTCATAACAGGCTCATGTGTGAGGCATTGCTTGCAAGGGAGTCTGGGAAGTGTAGTTTTTAACACACCAAACTCTTACCTGTCTATTGGTCTTTGTAATTCTATTTCATTTGTCTAAAACCCTCTTCCTACTACTATTCACAAAACTGACCCATATTGACATATTTCAAGTCTTAATTCAAAATCACCCTCACAGAGAGACCTCATCTGCCCAGTGAATCAATCACACGGGATCCCACCACCCAGTTCATTTTCTTTCTAGCATTTCTGACAATCTAATTATTCACTTGTGTCTCTTGGCTTTCTCCTCCAACAGAATGTAATCTCTGTGAGGGCAGGGACTTTGTTTCATTCACTATTGTATCCACAGTACCTAGCACTCTGTCAGGGCTTTAACACATTAAAAAAAATTTTTTTGGGGGGGGGCACCTGGGTAGCTCAGTCGGTTAAGCGTCTGACTTCGGCTCAGGTCATGATCTCGTGGTCCGTGGGTTCAAGCCCCGCGTCGGGCTCTGTGCTGACAGCTCAGAGCCTGGAGCCTGTTTCAGATTCTGTGTCTCCCTCTTTCTCTGACCCTCCCCTGTTCATGCTCTCTCTCTCTCTCTCTCTGTCTCAAAAATAAATAAATGTTAAAAAAATGTTTTTTTAATAAAAAAAATTTTAATAAAAAAAATTTTTTTAACATTTATTTATTTTTGAGACAAATAGAGAGAGGGAGAGGGAGAGAGGAGTGGGGAAGGTGTGGGGCAGGGCACAAAATCTGAAGCAGGCTCCAGGCTCTGAGATGTCAGTGCAGAGTCCGATGTGGGGCTCAAACCCACAAACTGTGAGATCATGACCTGAGCCGAAGTCAGATGCTTAACTGACTGAGCCCTCCGGGTGCCCCAGGGCTTTAACATATTTTATATGTCTATTATATTATATAACATATAATATATATATATACTATAAATTATATAATATATAATATACATTATATAATAAAACAATATATAATATATAACTTATAATTTATATATTATATATATTATTATGTTAACATTTTATATGTCTATTACATAACACTTGTTATGTAATAGATTCACCCAAAGTTGTACCTTTAGTTTCTTTCCAGTTTACTCCCATATGAACTGCAATGATACATGTCTTTGCACAAAACCTTTGTCTAGCTTTCTGACAATTTCCTTGGGTCAGTTAATAAAAAGGAGAGATAGGATGGTCAAGTCTGGAACATTGTACATTTGCCAAACTACTTTATAGGAATACTATTTCAGTTCACTTTCCGGTCAACGATGTGTAAGAGCTTTCATTTTATCACTTCACCACTGGAGCTAGGTATTTTCATGCTTAAACCTTTTCTAGTCTTTTACCACTGAATTTTAGAGTTTTTTTTCCTTATAACTATTTATCAAGTCTTAGTATATTTTGGATATTCATTATTGGTCATATTTTTTGTAATAAAATTTACATTGTTGTATTCTATGCTAGAGGTTTTTAATGTCTGTGTAGTTGAACTGATTGATTCTTTAGTGATTTCTTCCATTGTTACAGTTTTTGTCTAGAGACAATATGAACATTCTATTTTTAATTCATTGATGTCTTCAGTATTTCAATTCTTTCCGATACTTCCTTTTTTTTTTTTTTTTTTTTTTTTTACAAACTACATTTTGGGGGCTTTTAAAATTATCTTCTTTATCAAATTTGAAAGTGACTCATATTAGTAGGTAAGAGAAAACATTACAGGCAAAAAGAAAGACCATTAAATATGGTTTTTATCTTATGTATTTATCTATTTTTGTACCTGTAGAAAACAAGTACGAAAATCACATTCAAGTACCCATCCCTTGTTTTAACTCTGTTCACATATATAATTGTGCTCTTGTTTTAAATGGAATGATGCCATCAAACCTAGTTTGTTTAGCACGATGTTGTGATTTTTTTCAATATTAATTATTATTAAATAATAATATTATTATCAGTTGGTAAAGTTTGTACATGGACCTGATTGTAGGTTTGAAACTGATCATTTGACTTCCCATAGGCTAGGAGGGATGGAGGGGAATTTGATTTTCATGATGCAGGAAGCCAGTCGTCCTTAGTGTCTGACTCCAGAGTGGATAGAAGTAACATGCAGTTCTGTATTTCCTTCAAAATACAAACATATCCCTTAGCCGAAGCCCTTAGACTAATCTCTTTGAAAAGTACTCTTCTCAAATTTCCTGTTCAGGTGACAATTAAATGACCAATGTTTTGTAACTGTGATTTGTTACTATAATAATTGAATTTAACAATATGCCTGCCTAGACATAGATGATGCAGTGACCTGGAAAGAACAAAGAATATTAGAGAAATCGAATCTGCCCTATTCTGATTTCTTAGTCTTCCTCATTTTTTGCCCCTTCCTTTTTTTTTAATAGTCATTCTCTTCTACTTTAATTTGAAAAACAACAACAACAACAACAACAAACAAAAAACAAAACAAAACTCCAGGAATAGAATGAATGGGAGATTATTTTAATTTTCAGAAACTATGGGTTTACATCTTTGGGTATTACAAATGAGAACTCTGGAGGAAAGTGTAAAGGAAGAGTGAGTGAGTGTAAAGTAGTGTGGCAGACAAACCCTGAGGGAATCCTGATGATTCACACCTTTGCACAATCCATTTCCCTTGAATGGAGCCTGGGAGTTGCCTTTAACTGGTAGAATATTGCAAAGGTGATGTCACTTTAATGATTATGTTAATGTATGTGGCAAAGATTCTGTTGATGTATTTGTTCCCATTCTGTTGTCTTTGAGATTGTACTAAGGAAGATTGTACTAAATAGAACTGAATTAATCAAGTTAGTCCTTTAAAAGAAGGTCCAGGCCTTCTAGGAAGTTAGAGTTTTGAAGCAGCAAAACTTCCCTCCTCCTTTGCTGGCTTTGAAGAAGCAGCTGTTATAAATCCAACAGCCACAGTAAAATAAATTTCACCAACAACCTGAGGGAGCTTGAGGGTGGACTCTTCCCTATCTGAGCCACCAGATGAGAACACAGCCTTCATGCCAGCCTTCTGAAATTGGAATAGGAGAATTCAGCATAGTTGCCTCCACTCTGATCTATAGAAACTGGAGAAATGGGTGTTGTGGGTTTTTTTTAAATGTTTATTTATTTTGAGAGAGAGAGCAGGGGAGGGGCAAGGAGTCGGGGAGAGAAAGAGAATCCCAAGCAGGCCCTGCGCTGGCAGCACAGAGCCTGATACAGGGGTTGAACTCATAAACTGTGAGATCATCACCTGAGCTGACATCAAGAGTCAGATGCTTAACTGTTGGAGCCACCCAGGCTCCCTGAAATGGGTGTTGTTTTAAGTCTCTCTGTGCAAATTTGTTATGCTGTAACAGAAAATTAAGGCAAAGAGACTCCTTGATGGCATTAGCCAAAGGAAGGAGAATTCCTTCTCTCAGACACAAAAATGGGCAATTCCTGTCTCAGTTTTCAGGTTAATTTGAAATTTTGTCCATGCCTGAAGAACTGGTCTGGTACTACTTCTTTCTTTGTAGACTCTTTTTTATTAAGGGATGCTGATGAAAACAGCAAAGAGTATTCTTGACTTAATCCCCCTCTGATTAATGCCAGCACTTATTCCTCTGAGTTTTGAGTTTCCCTACAGTTTAATTTAGTTTAATTTTGAACTAGATGACTTTTAAGCCCTTGAGCCCTGAGGTTCTATGATTTTGTGACCTCAGATTCAAGGACCAAATTTAAGGATGAAGATGTTTTCAGTTTTGTGCTCAACGAGTGATTCTGCATCTCCCCACTTCACTTCTACCTGGTCAGCATGGTCATTTCAGCCACCTGTGTTCCTCTTTCCATTCCCGTTCTGGATCCACTCCAGATCTCTGTGTCTTCCCTATGCCACTCAACATCCAAGACATTTTTGTCTCTTTTTCTCCTTAAGATTTACCTCCATTTAAGAATTTCTATTTTCTGCTTGACAGGTTTCAAATTTAGAAATGTGGAGCTAGGCCCATTCCTTTGTGAAATTCATGGTTTCCTGTTTATTTTCCTCGAGAAGAGGTGAACAAATGCGCACGCAGCTTTGAGTGACTGTGAAGTTTGCCTCCTGATTGGATGTGGATCTTGGAAACATCCTGTCTGAGCTCTAGAACTGTGGGACAATTATTCAAAGGCTGTGAGTGAGTGGGAAGACCATTCCTAGTGGATGTGCCATCTTTTAAGAGCCACCAGCATTGCAGGGAGAGGTGGTTATTCTTTGACCAGAGGACATCTGCTATAGACTGAATGTCTGTGTCCCCCCAGATTCACACGTTGAAAGCCTAAACCCCAACATGATAGTATTTGGAGGGAGGGCCCTTGGGAGGTTATTATGTCATGAGGGTAGAGCCCCCATAATGGGGTTAGTGCCCCTAAAAGAGATCCTGGAGGGGCTCCTGGGTGGCTCAGTTGGTTAAGCATCTGACTTCGGCTCAATCATGATCTCATGTTCTGTGAGTTTGAGCCCCATGTTGGGCTCTGTGCTGACAGCTCAGAGCCTGGAGCCTGCTTTGGATTCTGTGTCTCCCTCTCTCTCTGCCTCTCCCCAGTTTGTGCTCTCTCTCTCTCAAAAAGTAAATAAACATTAAAAAATTAAAAAATGAAAGTGATCCCAGAAGGCAAGCTTGCTCTGTCTACCACATGAGGACACAACAAAATGACAGCCATGTATGAACCAGGAAGTGGGCCCTTACTAGATACCAAATATGCTGGCACATTGATCTCAGACTTTCCAACCTCTAGAACTAAAAAAATTAAAAAAAAATTAATTTTTGTTATTTATAAGCTACTCAGTCTGTAGCTACTCAGTGGTGTTCTGTTATAGCAGCCTAAATAGACTAAGACAACCTCTTTTCTGCTACGAATGCTCTGGATATGTGGCTTCTCATCTATGATGACCTTCCCTTAAGTTGATCTGCATGCCAAGGTCTCTCCTAGTCCCCGCATCTGTGCCTCATTGTCTGAAGCTAAGATTCAGAATATATTATAACTGAATATATTATAATAATTGCTTGGGTGTTTCCTGCACCAGGATATAGCAGTGGCTTGGTGCTCTGCCCATTGGTGTGGCAGGAAATACTTTCATTTGTGCTGGTGAATTCATTTTGTCTGGGATTTCTTCCTTCACTAAAAATCTTGCATTCTTTGACTTAACAAACAAGTAGTGAGTAATTACAGTATTCCAGGGAGTGTTCAGAGGGCTATGGAAGGTATAAAGATTAAAAAGAGCTGCCTTTCTCCTGCCAGCTGTAACAAATGTGAAATACATTGGGAAGGTGACACTGATGTCTGGTGGGTATACATCTGCTGCGGCAGAAGGCTGGTGCATTGTAAGACTCGCTAAATGAGAGCTTCTGGGTATGGAGTCTGGAGACCCCAAAAGCCTCCAGTGTGATTCTTGTGTATACTAAATTGTAAGACCCTTATTACCTGGTATCCAAATAATGTCATTGTTGATGATGATAAGATAAAATACCAAAAAGTCCCCCAAGTTTTTATTATGTCTTTAAGAAAATATTATCATTTCAATTAAAGGGACATCATATACTCCTTAAAATTATTTTTATTAACCAAAATTAACATTTGGTTGAGGGCTAGAATTCCTGTGTCTTTCTAATTCTCTTGTACTTGTAAGCCTAAGGCTTTTAAAATGGTCTTTCACAATTATACTTCAGCTTAATGGAGAACCATTGACCCTGTGAAATCAAGTTCTGAAATTGACCTACAAGTAATGAATTTTTAATCAGGATATATTATTCACATCTGCAGTAATTATTTTGGACTAATAATATTCTAGATTAAAATGATCTTGGAAAATGTCTCACATGCGATACTTCCTGATCTCAAAGCACAACTTTCTAATGAATAATGTACAGTTACCTTTATTTTCCTGCAGTGCCTGGGGATGAGGTACTGCTCTGAGCATATGTAGAAGTACATTTTCAACATTCATTTATTTGTTTGAATTGAATCAAATGAAATTAATACCCTAAACTGTAATACTGTCTGCATCATTAATTATTGCTCTGTATCATGAGATTTTAAACATGTCTAATGCTTAATAGATGTCCTGTGTTTTCATGTGCTGGTATATAAAAGAGGACCCTTCTAAAATTAGAAGCAAAATAGCCTGTATCTAAATTTTCCTTCCTACATACCTCCATCTTTCTGCATTATATACAGCAACGTGCTGATTGCTTTATGTAAGTTTAATAATTAAGTATACATTTATTTCTGGATTGAAGATAAAGGGAAATATGTGCATCTGAAGGTGGCCAAAACATTGTTGACATCTCTTAAAAACTTGCTAAGTTTCATCATTGAAATGACTTAATATGCTCCAGTGTATAAACGTCTCCTCTGGAAAAAAGTAATCACTTTTGGAAGTGCATTAATTCTTCCAGGTCACCAAGGTGCTCCTTAATGAATCACCTCTAATCATTAGTATTATCTTTTTAGTTATGAGCCATTTTTAAGAGTTAATTTCCTAAAGACTCTCATTTCTTCTTTTGGTGTCATTTGTGCAGTGAGAGATAAATATTTACAAGTTATGATAAATATAAATTAATTATAACTATTAATATTATGATATCCTCAATTTTTTCTTTGTAGCTGTCATCGAAATCACCTGCATTCAATATTTGAAGTTCAGTTTTTCCGATATCCTTTTCATATGAAAGTCTAACTCTGAGTCTGAAACAACCACTGAAAATACTGTCTTCAAAACATGAAGATGTGAGCACACTCTTACTTACCTGAACTTGGGTGACTTCAGTTCCTTGCACCCAACTTTGCTCCAAATGCCCCAGGCTAGAGGAATCTGGGTTGTACTAAGGAGCCCATTAATATTGGCCACCAGAGGGCTCCCATATTCCTTCCAAGTATAAAAATACAAAATGCAACTAACATAAAGTTCATCATCAAATAAAAAGTCTTGCAGGAATTTATGATATAGTATCTATAGAGGAGAAATGTCCCCAAACCACTGTGTACTTATGCAAAATTATGCTAATGAACAAACTTGAGAAACTAAGCACTTTCTGTAGAACAAAGTGATTAAATTGTGTGGTTGATGTTGGTTTTGTTTCTGGAGACTGTGGTGCAGACTTAAAATACTTAATATTGACAATAGGAAAATTGGGTACAAACCTATTATGTGTTTATGAATGATGTAAAGTGTAGCTGATTCTAGTTACCGGAGTACAGTTTTTGATCACACACTAGCTATATAGATTATCCTGTTTTTTGTTAGCCCAGTTTTTGACATTACACAAAACTTTATTGAACCAATGGTTGGGTTTTTTTGGGTGGGCATTGGTGGTAAGAGGAATAATGTCATGAACTATGGACATTTCCACTGGGGAGGGAGAAAAGGATTGCTTCTCCTGAGGGCTCTTCCACTAGTTCTTGTTGAGTTGTGTCAGCTGAGAACCAGTCCTGGGAGCTGAAGCTCCACAGGATAAGTCTCTGGGTTTCTGGAAGCAGCAGAAGCATTTGTCGTGTGTCTCTTTTGCTATGGTCGTTTCTGGCTCTGACAACCCAGGTGTTGTCCATAGAGTTTATGCAGGTAGGTGCATCGCTGCATTAAATACAGAGTAGAGTGAGCAGTTAATGGCAATGTTATAATCCACAGCAGAACAAACTTTGAAAACAGCATCTTTAGGAACTCTTTGAATGCCGGTGAAGCACTTCAAATGAGTCATCAGATTGGTCTTCTCTGTGATGTTTTTAAACCACAATTCATTTATCATCAGTAGCTGAAGATGCTGTTTAGCCATATTCTACCTCTTTCAATTCCTTTTTTTTTCTAGAATACATTAGTTATTGCTGCACTTAAATGTGCATCAAAGAGAATAGCAACGTGGAAGGCCTGATTAGCTCAATTATACACCCACACCTAGATGCTGTCTTTTTGACTGTAAGACTGAAATATTGTTGCAGAAGAAAATAAAACAATCTGTTCCCCCCTTTATTTTCCATTATGTTCTTCTGGTCTAAGAATTATTTTGTGTTTTCTTTAGAGAAAGAGAATTAAAAAATAGAGCTAATTTTGGTTTATCTTGTACTTCTTGAAATAGTTTAGAGCAGTTTTATGAATTCTGTTTCAATCTGGGATTATTGATGCTATTTCTCCAAGCAAGCTTTCGCTGAATCCCCCTCTCTTATCCGTTGCTTTCCCTCCATAAGACCATGGTGATTAAAAAAAACACTCTACTCCTCAGGCTTAGATTACCATGTCTAAATGAGACATAGATATGAAATTATCAGAGTGTAGAGTCTATTTTAGAAATTCAAGTGGAGTTGGTGTTATTTACAACCACGTAGTAACCAATCTAGTCCAGCACTTCTCTGTGATTCACCGGATTTGGATTTGACTCCATTTATGTTCCAGGAAACCCACAATATTGCAGCTGGTAATTAACTTCGTTTTAAGACCATTGCTAATCTTGAAGATCAGTTGCTAAGTTCAGACTATGCATGAGCAAAAGAAAAGATGAAATTTTTTTTTGATAGTGACTGGGTATCACAATAACCCATGAGCTAATTATACTATATTTCATGTTTGTCATAGAAGTCTTTGAATTAAAAATCAAGGACATTTTTCTGGGTCAGATACATAGATTTTGTTCAGTAAGGTCTTTGCTAATTGCCATACTAGTTCTAAGTTTCTATTTTTTAGGAATAAAAATATCTGGAAACATTTTAATTAAAATGTCCAAACTATTTCACATACACCAACTGGTTCCTAGGTTTCTTGAATAACCACTTAAATTATGAAATTCAGCATGTATAAATACTACTCCAATTATAGGTATTTACCTTTTAGAAAGAAAGTTTGTTCCTATCTAGACTTTGTGAAGTCGAATTGGCATAAAATGAACTTTGGCTCAAAAGCTTCTCCTGACATTTATTTGCAAAAGTTTCTATGGCCAGTATTCCTGTAGCTGAGGTGACATTAAGCTTTGTTGGTCACCAGGGAGGAATGTGGCTTTTCTCTTCACTCATTCTGGGTGTGAGAAGAAAGGAACTACTAGTGGATATGCCAATCTCGATATGCCTCTTTCTGCCCCTAGCAATACTTGATATTTACATTTCAGGCAAAAGATGAGAAAACTGAATTCCCAGCATAGGGACACAGTGATCAGAGAGAGAACCTGCCTTGCCCAGCTCTTAAAACCTGCATAAGCAGCTCTTTTTAAAGCCACTAATGATACCTAGAGGCCTTCTAATCTCAAGATGTTGATATATGTACTTATTTTCCCAAGATTTGGTGATGTCTTTAACAAAAAAAAATATATATATAAACATTACCTTAAGACACTGGTGCTCAGTCTTGTCTGCTCATGACAGTCATCTGGGAGTGCTTCTAATTCCTAAGGCTCAGACTGCATCACAGACCAGCTAAATGATAATGTCTGTGGTTAGAACGAGGCATCAGGTTTGTAAACCTTCCCCAGGTGACTACAGTATGGAGCCAAGTTCGAGAATCACTGCCTTACAAACCAGTATCCCTAAATGATATTGTAATCATACATCTGAACATGTGTAGTGGACAAGGATCTCAGTCTCCAAGCTCAGATGTTCCAGAAACACTCGTTATTTTCTTACAGCCTAATTGAATTTTGATTATGAGTTGCATGCCAACTTCTATAATTCAACCAGTGTGGTGGAGGATTGATATCGGCCCATTTAGGATTCTTTCTTTCCCTGGGATTGCAAGTGGCTTACATGGTACTGAAATGTTTGTGGGCAGGACTGGAGAGGGCTGTGTTCTGCATTGCTACTGAAACGCACACCAGCACTGTCCCACAGTGGATCGGTGGCCCACCGAGTTTCCACAGCATGGCCCCTCCACCCTGTTCCAACCCTTTCCTTCTCCCGTGTCACATCCTGGTGTGAGGCACTGAGGTGAGCTGCCTTAAAACACCATCAACACTTTCTCCTTCCCCATCTCCCCACCCTTGGGGAAAAGGCTAAGCATTTGCTGTTTCTAAGAGACTGAGTGTGATGTTGAGGGAAGATGTTAAGAAAGGAACCAGTATTAAACTGCAGCTTCTGGTCGGCAAAACCAGTGTCTCCCCTTCTTTAGGCAAAAGCCTATAAATTTCTTTTTAGTTTATCAAGAACCATGAAATGATGCTTCTTGTCTTGAAGCAACTTTTTAAACATGGATTTTTTGGTTAAAAATTATCATTAACAAGTATATTCACATAAACATTCAACTCCAAGTTATTTTGCCAGATAAATCTAATTTGTCTCTGTCTTCCTCAGGTAATTTTGTCATCTGTCTACACAGTATGAATCACCTTTAAAATTGTATCAACTGGTGCCACCGCCCTAGCACAGGGCAAACTTGTCTTAATCCTATCAGTGCTACCTCTCTTGTCATTCAGAACCTCTCCTTAATTATTGGTTTATATTAATTACTTCAATGTACTGAACACTTGAAGCCAATTCAAGGGGAGAAGGACAGGTTATTGATGGGTACATGACTGAGTACATATTCTCAGTTTGTCTGATTTAGGAAACCTCCAGATGTGTATCACCTTGGTCCTAAGAAAATATGATTCTTGGAGTGCCTGGGTGGCTCAATGGGTTAAGTATCTGACTCTTGTTTTTGGCTCAGGTTATGATCTTGCAGTTCCTGAGATAGAGTCCCACATCGGGCTCTGTGCTGACAGAATCCCCCTTCTTGGGATTCTGTCTTCATCTCTCTTGGTCTCTCCCCTTCTTCAAAATAAATAAATAAACTTAAAAAAAAAAAAAGAAAATATGATTGTCTCTTACAAAGTCCAAGTCAAATACTCATAGATAGAATTTGTATTACCATCACTGTAACAACAACATCCATACCATGTTTATACCTAATAGAAATTGTCTTGTCTAATTTGACAGTCTTCATTTTACAGATTAGGAAACTGCTCAACCCACTTGTTCAGGTTCACTCAGCTAGTTAATTGTAGTTATGACTTGCTTCATCCACCCTCTTAACCAGTATACTTAGACATACAAATTGAAGACAATTCTTTTTTTTTTAGCTTTTAAGTATTAATCCCAGTATAGTCAACATAGAGTGTTATAGTAGTTTCAGTTGTACAATATAGTGATTCAGCAATTCTGTACATTATGAAGACAGTTCTTGATGTCCAGAACTGACTATTATAGTCTCCTCTCTCATGCACACATGATAAAACACTCCTTTTCCTAGAACGTAATAAACTTAGAAAATAAAATTAGTGACATCCACTAAAAATAAATATGTTCAAATTCATGATGGAATATCAGGCAGGAGAAGCTTGGAAATATTTTGGGAGGAAACCTTTCGAAGGGAATATGATAGATGCTATCCAGGCCACCACAAAAGTATCTTGATACCCGCATGTCAGATAGAGGGTACTGTCCTCAGGGGACCATGGCCTAACCCAGTGCTGCCTGATAAAAAATATATGCAGTGATGGTTATTTATTAGCACTGTCCAATATGGTGTCCAGTTAACCTCTCTCTCTCTCTTTCACGCTTTTCTTTCTTTTTATTTCCTTTCTTCTCTTCTCTTCTTTTCTTTTCTTTTTTTCCTTCCTTCCTTCCTTCTTTCAAATAAAGGGAATAAATACAAGCTTTGGAGTAGACAAATGAAAGTTTAATTTCTAGTAAGAATATGAGCAAATAACTGATTCTTTCCTTCCTAAGTGTGCACAGTAAGTAATAGCATTTACTAATATGGTTATTTTATGATTGATGGGACGATCCATGTAAAGTTTCTAATGGTGATCCTGTTGTAAATCATCTCTTGATGATTTGGTTATGATGATGGTCGTACTGATGCTAATAGTGTGTCCATTTAGCAAAAGGGATGAAAGTGTCATCTGTGTCTCATGTGCTACGCTGTATATTTCCTCATTGATATAGGAATATCTCACGTGCTGTTAATAATGTCATGTGTGTAAACAGTGGCTTGTGAACATGGAGGAGTTTGTCATCCATCAACATGTACATGTGCATTTTGAGGTAAGAGTTGAAATATTAGGCATATTAGCAAGAGAAGGATTTGCTGCAGATCACATGGGACCTGCACTCAAATTTCCATCTTCTGTTTTCATCTGCTTTCCTCTCTGCACTATCATATTGCCTCTTAACACATAATATGGAAGAGTCTAATGCTCACTGAAAAATAGAAATGTTTGTGGGACTTCACTAAAACTCTCTGATATGAAAGAAGGACAATAATTTGTTAGAATCAGTGCTTCAGTGTGATCAAAAATTTCAGACAAAATGATTTTTCAGAAACATCTTCTGTTTTTTGAACAGACCATTAGCAGTGTTTTTCAGAGGGAAGCTTTATTTTGTTTTGATCTTACAATTGGAAAGTTTCAGGCCAAGCCCTTGAAATGAGCAAAATAGTGGCAAATGGTAGACAAAATCCAGTGTTCTTCAGGGATAAAACTTAAAGACGCAGTCTTTGGGCCAGGAAACACGCCAAGTCACGGGTCCACTTCCATCTTGCACCATTGTCATAGCTCCGTGGAGGAGACAGCGTCTAATCGTGTTCTTAAAGGGTAATCACTGTCCTGTTCAGGATGTCCTGCTGACTCCACGGGGATGCTAGCAGGATGTGAGAGACATCACAAGGCTGACTCACTGAAACCGAGGGATTTAGCAAATGCAGGAAAGGAAAGCAAGTTTAAGCTGAGAATGTAAGTGATTTGCTGAGAAGCCAGAGCAACAGAGAAAACCTTTCTTCACAAGGGTGCCCGGCGCATTTAAAACAGCTCTAGCTATTAGAATTTTTCTTTCTTTTATTAAGCTGAAATATGTTCATGTGGTGGGGCTCTTCGGTGGTTCACTGATGGGGGTTTATTCAGTCAGCAAATATTGAGTGTCTACTCTGTGCTAGTATCTACTGTATCCTGTCTGCACAGTTCTGGGTCTCAGGAGCAAGTCGGGGGTCTTTGCGCTCATGATAGTTACATTTAGTGAAAATAACAAAAAAAGTCAGATTTGAGAAGCTTTAAATGCAGACACAGGAAGACATTGTTTGATCTAGGCAGACAGGTGGCAAAGAACAGAAGCAAAGAGGAGCAGGAACATAAGGTCTTAGGAAAATGAAGCAACATCTTCAAAGGAAAAGAAAGCATTTGGTTGTCCAGCTGCAGGCAAAATAATGCTAATGGACAGACATCTCGATACACGTTCATTTCTCATCCAAAGATTTCATGCAGAGCTTCCCCCCCCCTTTTGTGTAAACTAAATGGAAATAATGCTGCTTTATGAAAATCGACTCTTTAACTACCTTTCCCAGAGCATAACTGTTCTGTGAAACAAAAGCAATTGCTCACCCTAGATCCTTTGTCCTTGAAATAAATATTTGGTCCTACATCCAAGATTTTTTAGGAAATTGATTTAAGTGCTGGAACTGTTTCAGTAATCTGTGAATGACCCTAAATTACCTATTCATAGGAAGAGAAGGCCAGGGCTGGATGGCAAACAAAGTAGCCTTTTCATTCCTCCCATGACTTCCTCTCCTTGGCAAACCATCCCGTTCTCTTCGTAGGAGCCCGGCTCCCTGCCTTTCTGGCCCACGACGCTGGTTCAGAAGATGGCCTGGAGCGCATGGCATGCCACCCACTATATTGGAAGCTGAAAGTGTTTTTGCTAGCTGAATGTCAAATCAATGAGGTTTTACTATCTAGATAGCGTGTATTGACAAAAATACCATGTACCTTTACTGACAGTGAACCTCCTGTTCTGGATTAATGCTAATCCAAGGTTGCTTGTTTTTCATATTAGAAAACCATGGCCTTGTCATTAGCGCAGGTGACTTCTCAAATGTCAGAAATGAAACGCTTTGCTTATTCACGGAAGGAGTGTGTGTTGTTCATGTTCAAGGTCACTTATTTTTATTTTCTTAACGGCACTTTGAACTTAAAACAGATGTGCACCGGGAAGCTCTTAGAGCATCTGTGGCTGTAAAAGAAAATAATGCCATGTGCTCCTGGGTAGCTCCATTATAGAGATCCTCAGTTTTGTCCCTGCACCCGTCTGCGTCACTCGCAGTGATTCAGGACCAACTTGTGGGAGGGACAGCCATTCCGCACTGCCGTGAGCAATTGCTGCAGACTATGATGGCTTTCCCCAGAGCTTTCCTCACTGCTTCTCAGACTGGTCTGCGTGGTGGAGGCAAAACTCGAGGGCTGAGAATTACAGACTGTGGCCAAATGAGTTGTCACTCCCTGGTCCAATGTGGGCGAGAGCGGGGAGAAGGTGACAGAACCATTTTTACTGCAGTTAAGTGTGATTAATCGATGCCTTTCTAATGAGATTAAGGGGGGAAAATCTTTTTTTCTTTCTTTCTTTCTTTCTTTTTTTTTTTTTTTTTTTTTTTTTGCCAGCTCTCCTCTACTCTGGGAGTTAATTTAATGCATTCAGCAGAAGCTATATGGCAGGGAACAATTGCTCCCTTGCTGGAAATTCTCCCAATTAAGCATAGACTATCTTAAACAACAACAACAACAATACTATTGATGATATGCTTTAAATCATATATAAATATGATCATTTCACATTGCCTCATCATGATTTACTTTTTTAAAGAGGAAATAATTCCATTTTTTTATTGGTGAGAGATTGAGATAGATTGTAAGAGTCAGTGTTTTCTCACTCATTCTTTTTGTAATTATTGTTCGATCAAAACTTAAAATATGACACTAGAGCTTGATACCCAGAGTAGGGAATGTCAAAAAAATGAAGCCATCTCATGTCTGGGAAAGATATTGATGGTCATTAGACAAACTGATTATTTGTATAGTTATCACCATTGATGTAATTTTACATGTGTTTGTGTAATTACTTGATTGCTAACTGTCTTCTCTACTAAAGTATGAGGTCTATGAAGACAGGACTCATAGATGTATGGGCTCATCACCTCTTTCAGAGCATCGAACACAGCCCTTGGTATAGAGTTGGCACTCTGCTTTAATGTCTGTTGAATTAAAAGAATGAATGAATGAACCTAATACCTATGATTAGAGCTTTACAGAGTTTCTTTTAAAAATGCTTGTCTAAACTTTTTTGAACACCTCTAGCAACAGAGAAGACCTTTGTTCACAAGGGGACCCAATGCATTTTAAACAGTTTTGGCCGTTAGAAAGTTTTTTTCTTTGGTTAAACTGAAATATATTCATGTATAGACTTTACTATTCAAAAATAGAATCTGATATTGTGTAGAGTAGCATGAGTAGTCATCAGAGACCATCTTCTTTATGTCATTTATGTCCAGATCCATTTGCTTTTATTGTTTGTTATTCCTTCACGTCATTTAAGCACTGTTCACAAAGCTCGTTTAGTTATTAATTACAATTAGCTAAAACTGTTTTTTTAATTTTTTTTTTTTTACATTTTATTTATTTTTGATAGAGAGACAGAGGACAGGTGGGGGAGGGGCAGAGAGAGACAGAGACAAAGAATCCGAAGCAGGCTCCAGGCCTGAGCTGTCAGCACAGAGCCTAACGCAGGACTTGAACTCACAAACCGTGAAATCATGACCCGAGCCGAAGTCAGATGCTCAACCGACTGAGCCATCCAGACGACCCAGCTAAAACTGTTTTAAGAAAGGATTTTGTTGGGGAAAAAATATGGGTACTATATAAAAGTCATTCATAATTAAAATGAAATTGGCTCAAAGCTACGTTTTCTTAAGCTCTTTTTCCTGCCTGTTTTCCTGGCCACCTTATTTTGTCCATAGGCTACTCTGCCAATACAGTGGTTCCTATTTTAATATCTGGGAAAAAATTAGGTCTCTTACTCTTCCATCATTCCAAGTGTATTTAAGTTCTGTTTTATTTTCAAAGCATTAAGTATTCTGAAGAATATATGTCAGTTCTTTAGAAGGCAGAAATGGCTGCAATTATATTATTTCTGTTTGCTGTTTATTAAGACAGGTGATATGTGCACATATGAAAACATTCTCACTATCTGACATTAAAACTTTACAGATAAAGCTAAAGACCTCTTTAAACAGTAATACCTCATTCTGTTTTCCATCCCAGAAATAAACTAGCATCAATTTCATGTTTAGTCTTCCAGTTATTTATATATAATTTAAGTATATAATTTATAGAAATTAAAGATGTTATATATGAATTATAAATGATATATAAATTATATAAATATAGTATATAAAATATATATACTATATAATTGATTTATGGATTATTTTATATTATATATATATTTCACATGCATACATGCCCACACATATACATATGTACATATATACACACAAACACACGCACACCTACTTGTAAGCAATAGAAACCAACTCTTGTTTTCTTTTAATTTTTTTAAAATCTTTTTATTTTTGAGAGATGGAGAGGGAGAGACAGAGTATGAGCGGGGGAGGAATAGAGAGAGAGGGAGACACAGAATCTGAAGCAGGCTTCAGGCTGTCATCACAGAGCCTGATGCGGGGCTCAAACTCATGAACTGTGAGATCATGACCTGAGCCAAAGTTGGACACTTAACTGACTGAGCCACTCAGGTGCCCCAGAAACCAACTCTTTCTAATGAAATTCACTAATCAACTAAATTTATTGAGGCATATCATGTACTAGGCACTGTTGTAGGGACAAGAATATGGCAATGAATCAAGTGCCTGCTCTCATCAAGCTTATATTTTAGATTAGGAGGGCAAAGACATAAGCAAATAAAGTAATTTCAGAGAATGACTCTTCAGAGAGTGATACCTATGAGAAATTTCACGACAGAGATGTGACCGTGGCAAGAAGAGCTACTTCTGAGTGGCTGATCAGGGCAGGTTTCTCTGAAGTGACACTATTTTTATTGGGAAGTAAATTGTGACAGTGAGCTGGGCCTGCTAATGTCTGTGGAAGGAGTAGTTCAGGCAAAAAGAACAGCAAAATAGGAGACCCTGATGCACGCATAACTTGGAATGTTGAAGGCATAGAAAGGACAGTAGGGCAGGAGCAAAGGAGAGTTAGGATAGGAAATCAGAGAACCCATCAGAGTCTGTTTGCCTCCATCTAGACAGGAAATTTTTGTCACAAGAGTAATGGGAGGCTATTAAAGGATTTTAAGCAAGAGTGTGTTGTTACAGGATCTGATTTGCTTTAAATTTATCACTCTGGCTTTAGTGTAGAGATAAGAATGAATTTTTCTTGCTTATTTGTCAGAAATCAATTGACCATGTATTTGTGGGTTTATTTCAGGACTTTATTCTCTTCCAGTGATCTGTGTTTCTTTCTTTTTGCCAACCCCACACTGGTTTGGTTAAGGTAACTTTATAGTAAACACTGAAATTATATTATGTAATTTCTCCTGGTGGTATTTTGCAATTTTTACTGTACATGCATTTAGCATTTGGATACTATTCTAAATGGATTGTATTATTGATTTCATTTTTCAGTACATTGTTGGTAGTATATGGAAATATATTCAATTTCTGTGCATTGGCCATTATCCTGCATATGTGCTACATTCACTGAGTTTTAGGAGCTTTTTTTTTTTTTTTTGAATTGAAGATTCCTTAGGCTGTGACAACCTGAACAATCACGTTGTTTGCAGAAAGACAGTTTTCATTTTTACTTTCTTATCTGGATGTTTTTAATCCTTTTTCTTGCCTCATTACATTGGCTAGGACCCCAGCATAATGTTGAACTGAAGTGGTGAATAGATATCCTTGCCTTGTTCTCTATCTTAGGAACTCTTCACCATGATGCATAATGTTAGCTTCAGGTTTTTGTAGGTGATCTTTATCAGGTTTAGGAAGTTCCCTTCTGTTACTGTGATCTTGAGAGTTTTTGTCATGATTAAGTGTTGAATTTTTGTCAAATGATCTTTCTGCATGTTTTGTGTTGGTATGTGGCTTCTTTATTCTGACAACTTGGTAAATTATCTAGTTTTATTTTTGAATTTTAAGGCCAGTTGAATTCCTGGGATAAACCTCAGTTTATCATGATGTATTATTCTTTAAAAATATGTATGGATTCAATCTGGTAATCTTTTTTCATGAAAAATCAGTCTGCAGTTTTTTGTTCTTGTATCTTTGGTATTTTTATCAGTGTTGCTGGCCTCATGAAATCAGTTGGTAAGTATATCTTCCTTCTCTATAAATCAGAGAGTTTACACGGGAGTCATATTTCTTAAATTTTTGATAGAATTCACCAGTGAAGCCATTTGGTCTGGTGTTTTCTTCATGCAAAATACTTCATTATAAATTTGTGTTTTTACCAGGGCTATTAAGATTTTTCCTCTTTTGTCAGATTTTGTTGTTTCTATCTTTCAATGAACTTATCCATTTCATCTGCTTTTTAATTTATTGACATCAAGCTGTTCATAATATTGTCTTATTTTCCTTTTCGGCATTCAAAGAATCTCTAATTGTGCCCACTCTAATTCCTGAGATTCTAATTTGGGTATTCTTTGTGTTTTTTTTTCTTAATGTTTATTTATTTGAGAGAGAGAGAGAGAAAAAGAGAGAGAAAGTGAGTGGGGAGGGGCAGAGAGAGAGAGGATGACAGAGGATCTGAAGCAGTGTCCAGGCTCTGAGCTGTCGGCCCCGATGTGGGGCTCAAACCCATGAACTGTGAGATCATGACCGAAGCTGAAACCAAAACCATGACCAAGCTTAACCATCTGAGACACCAGGTACCTCTTCTTCAAGTTTTTAACAGTGTACATTGTTACTTAACTTCATTGATCTTTCTCAAAAACTCGCTTTTGGTTTCATTAATTTTCCCTATAGTTTTTTTATTTCATTTATTTTAGCTCTTATATTTATTAATTTCTCTGTGCTACTTTGCACTCTTCCTAGCTTCCTAAGGGAAACATCTATTATATCATTGATTTTAGAATTTTCTTATTCTGTTTTGTTATTATTATTTTACTTAATATATTTCTAATTTGGTTTCTTTAGAATGCTTATTTTCTAGATATTAAATTTATATCATGAACATTTTCTGATATCATTAAGTAGTTTTTAAAATGAAAACCACAGAAGAGGGATCTCTGTGAAGGTAGCAAAGATATTATGAACTTAAAAGTTATGTAAAGAGTAATTTTCTATTAAAATTGAGACCAAATTTCCTCATAAGATATTGTAGGACAAAAGAGAATAAAGAGAAAAATAACATCCTTAGATGTAATTAAGAACAGGTCAGTTGGACCAGACAAAAATTGTAACTTTGTATTTCAATGTTAAGACATTAAGAAAATAATGCAAGACATGGAATGACATCATAAAACAATTAGGAAACCAAGAAATTAGGTACTAGGACATGGAAAAGTAGAAATGGAAAAATATATTTCAGAAATGAATACTAAGTTAGTAGTACCACAGGAGCAAATAAAAACTTAGACAATGCCTCAAGAGAAACTGAAGGTGAAAATTAGGAAAATTTTGAAAATGAGAAATAAATGAAGAGAGATAGAAGAATTTGAGAGAAAGTAATATGTACTGAAGAAAGGTAAATAAGTTCTGAAATATGGGTAACAGGAATCCTTAAAGAAGAAAATGAAAGCAAGGGACAGAACAGATTGTAAAAAGTATAATTTGAAGAGAAGTTCCTGCATTGAAAAAAAGAAAGAAAAGATTTAAAATACATATTGAAAGAACATACCAAGCATCTGAGATTATTGATCCAAATGAACCAAGACCAAGATATGTTTTAATATAATTACTGAACTGCTGAAGAAAAAGAAACTTCTTTGGACGTCTAGGAAAAACAGTGACATAAGGAAATGAAAATATGATTATCATCAGAATTTTGACAGCTGTGTCTTATTCTAGAAGAGAATAAGGTAATATATTAAGATAATCAAAAAGAAAACATGTCAACCAAGAATTTTATACTTAGCAAAATTGACTTTCAAATATCAAAGACACAAATTGTTCTGTATATGCGAGAACACAGAGAATAATGTTCTCATGAATACTTCTTGAGTAATCTAATAAAGAATGAATCTCAGACAACCAAAATGACAAGAAAGAAAATTGATAGGTGGTAAGCTTTAAATTTATTGTTACCTATGTTGAATAAGTCTTATTGCCATACTAAGACTAGATTAGAATGAGCCCTAGTATAGAAGTATGAATAAATGAGGTTCGAAGGAAAAGGGTATGGTGTATAATGGCTATATATTTATACAATGCATTACTAGAGAATCAAATGACATTTGTAATTCCTTTTGTGTATGTGTTTGTGTGTGTGTGTGTGTGTGTGTGTGTGTGTTTAATATTATATAGTAATGACTACAGGTAGATCTTATACTTCTTAAAGAGCAATTTCAATGATACTGGTAATTATATTCTTGCTTTTGCTTTTTGGAATTACCTTCCAAGCATAAAGGAATTCCAGGTATCAGGGTGATCTTTCTTTCCACACCCCTATTTCTGCACAGGTTTTCATTTAGATAGTTTCTCCCCTAAGATTGTTTTTGCCATTATTTCCTAGCTCCCAGAACCTTCCCTTTTGATGGTGGACCTCCAAAACCAGGCTGAAAGTAAAATTTGTTTATACTAGTGTGTATTCCTAGGGCCTTTTCGTTGTAATAGAAATTAATATTATTTTTGTTTCATATGCTGATATTTTTAATATTTAACATTGTTTGTATATGTTTGGTAATTTCATATATAGCTCTCAGTTTCCAAAAAGTTAACACAAGAATGGAATCTAATTTACTTTCTAAATTTCATATAATCTGTAACTCAGCATATATGATGGATATTCATGACAAACTGCATGATTTCACTAATGCTGTTGAGCAGTTCTTCAGAAAGTTAGGAATGGATCTGTGGAATATACTGATGAGATTTTGACCCATTATGGTGGTTATTGATCTAAAAACACATTTCTGGGACATGTTGTATGTGAGTAACAATAGTTTCCAGTGAGCTGGTCTTGGGCTGACCATCTGTTCCAAGTTCTTATAGGGCAAACCACACATATGGTGGTGTTTGGTTGGGCCTGGGCTCATGTCAAAATAATGACTAAGAAAAGTCAAATTGCATGTTTGAAAGCATCCTGAAGATTGTTTTTTCCCTTCCCTCTCTCTCACTCTTTCTTTGTCTCATTTTTTTTCAGTATTGAAACTGCTAGAGGAGTTCCAGTTCATTCTATAAAGATATATTATAGGAAAATTATGTTGATTTTCAAAACTTTTGGATGTATATGAGATAAAATATAAATGATAGCCAAGTTCATGAAATTCAACTGAAATATCTAAAATATATTCTTAGCTTCAATTGTTAATTTAAAAAAATCTTATAGTAGTTTGTTTAAATCAGAGCTCTTCAATATTACTTCATATCATTAAAAATTGACTAAAAACCTCAGTATCACTTCACGAAATTAAAAAGTGACTAAAATAGTTTAGAAAACAAATAATTGTTTACATGGTAAGACTTCAGGGCTTGCTATTTCTACTAGGCCACTACTGGACTGAAATTCCTTCTTGTATCTTACTTTCAGTGTTAGCTTTCCACAGTCATTACTGTTCATTCACTTATTCAGTTGCCAAGTATGTATCCAGGTCTTCCTATTTTTTGGGGGGTAGATACCATGTTTCTTTTTTTATTTTATTGAGCTATAATTGACATATAATGTGATTATCAGTTTCAGGTGTGAAACGTGATTCAGTATATGTATGTATTGAAAAATGATGTCCATAATCAGTTTAGTTAACAGATACTGTGCTGTTTTAAAGTATACTGAAAGGGATAAACATTAACCATCAACATTATCTTGGGAAGGCAAGCTCCTCAGGTGGGTTTTCACGGAATTGGAAGGGTGATGTGTACTGAAAACAGGGATTATTGGTGTCTGGAATTTACTTCATAGTTTTGTTGAGAATGTACCTAAATCTATTAAGTAATTTAGGCACTTCATTAGTGATTTGGACTTTTCTTGAAAGTTTTATACTTTTTAATTTGCTCTCAAAGATTTAAGACATGTAAAGTGTACATCTGAAAATAAGGTATACACCTCTATTTAAAGAACTAATCTTTTCAAATTATCCCCTGGAAGTAAGCTGTTTATTTGAAGAGATGTTAATTTTTAAAAAAGGATTTGAGTACCATTAAGTACAGTTTTAAAAACCAAAGGTAAATAAGTACAAAAAAATCACTTGCAATAATTCTCTACTTATCTAAGAAGCTAATTTCTATTTTAAGAACATACAGAGTAAATATTCTATGTGTTATTTGACAAGTGGTGTGTTTATTCATGGCAAATTAAAAATCATCAAGTTCACAATTGTTCTGCTTAATAGATACTTAAGTATATTTTAACAGATTCCAAATATAGGTTAATGTACATTTTTGGAATTCTGTGTCAGTATATTTTATGCTAATTGCATATTAACCTTCCTTTCTTTCTAAATTGTCAGCTCCATAGATTACAGACAGCATTCCTGTTGCAGATTTTCTAACTAGTGTTCTCCTTAGAAAGTCCTCTTCACTCCCTGGCACTTAAGATTGGAAAGAGGAAAAGAAAGTTGTTGAATGTATGAAATTCTTCCCTGAATATGAAGTTATAAAGTGAGAATGTATTGATGCAGAACAATTTTAAACTGTTACCTTGCAAAATGCTTTGTTTTCTATCACACTGTTTTAATAAGGTGGAAAGATTGATCAAAGTAATGAATCTAAATAATAGTGTTATCATAAAGATGATTATAGTTATCGGTGGGAATCTAGAAATATTAGGTCCTAACTCCTAGCATTAGGTCCAATTTTTATTGCATGGTTATTTGAAGACATATAATTAAAGTAACCTACAATAATTTGGAACAGAAAATAATAAAAAAAACTCCTCTTAAAAGCAGTATTAACAATACAAAATTGAGGTACCATATTCAATGGATATGTGTTACTGTCAACATTCAGCTGAGTTTAACCCAAAGTTGAATACCGTCATCACTGAACAAGCTTCTAGAATGACAAGAATCAATCTGAAAATTGACTAATTAAAATCAAAATGATACTAATTTTAATTATTAAAAGTTTTAGTGGTCAAATTTGAAAAGACATCCTGTTCACATTAGTTTAGTTTGAACTTTTAGCCCCTTTCCAAACATCCTTGAACCCCTATGAAAATCATGACTGGAGAAAGTTTTCTCTACTTCTTTGACTGCCAGAATCTAGGCTAACTCAGTGTGTGTCTCTGTGGAAACCATTTACACTCTGTCTGGGTCTAGACTCATTCTTTAAGGATATGACAGTTCTGAGTACATGAGATCTATCCAGAACTAAAACAAGTTGACACACATTGCCATAATCTTCACAAACAACAGCAACTACAACAACAATAAAAACAAAATATGTCTCAGGATGTCCTTAATCTCTTTGGAGACAATTTGGTTTCTCAAAACTTAAGTAGAGAGAATTACAAAAACATTTTCCTTGCAACATTTCTCAATTCAAAGCCCTTCTTCACAATCATGCTACTAAAAGTTCAAGCTGAATCATTTTATATGAGTCTTAGGAGCTATAAATCAAATATCGACAGTAGGCATAATTTGTGTTGGGACAGAGTTTCTGGAGTATGTTTTTCCTGGTGAGTTCTGTGTTTTAGCTTCTTGACATAGATTTTGCATTTGGCCTTCAGTTTATTCCCTTGTAGTTAAATGTGGATACCTGGGGAAGGTTGGTGATCCTAAATTTATAAAGATTCTGCCTTAGCAAATAATTGGAAGATAAAGCTATAATTTTTTCCTCTAAGTTCAATGTTAACTGCCCTTCTTTTCCCAAAGTCAGGATTACTACTAGAACAAGGTTGCATTTTTTTTTAAATATCTAGAACCATGCAGTTTCCAGAAAAAGAAATACATAAAATGATGTCCATTTTCTCTAACAAAGCAATCAAGGTAAGATTAAATAAAACAATTTCTCAACAGACATAATTTTAAGTACCCAGCCATGGCAGTGTGTGCATTCCTGAAAGTTATGTTGGAAAGAGGCAAAATTGATAGTGATTGTTGAAGGAAGTGTGGTAGGAAAGACAAGATAATGGATATTGCGTTTGAATCAAATTTTATGACTTGAGACAAGCCATTTGCTCTCCCTGAGCCTGCATGTTGGCGTTCTCTTTCTCAACTCATAAGGTTGTAAATAATTCATTGTGCTGACCAATGGGTAGGATCTACTATAGCCCCTGGCATATAATAGGTACTCAGTGAAAGTTAGCTTCCTCCTTTCTTCCTTTCTTACCCTTGGTTTTTTTTACCTTATCTGCCCCATGAAAATTTCTAAATAAATTGATGGAAGCCCTGTATTATTTTCCTATATGGTCATTCACTAGCTAATATCATCTTAAACACAGAGGGTGATTTCTGGTCAAATTAACTTATTTTAATCTCTTGTTAATCATTGTTCCCTGAAAAACGTTTAGGACAGATGATATTTGTGCATATTCAAGAAACGAATGACACTTAATAAACTTGTAATATATAAGCCTTTCTTTATTTATTGTTACCACCTATGAACATAAGTGGATATTGTTATATATGATTCACATAATCTGCATTTTCAATAAATTATTTCCTAAACCTATTCTAGTATCCAGTGTTTCTCTCCCTAACTGTGATCATACATATTACTAGGGTGGTGTGTATATAGAGGTGACAATGTTAAAGTGGTACCTCCTTGTTGCATTCCATGATCAGTTTCCTGAAACATGTGACATTCATAATATTCTAATAAACTTGACTACAAACAGCCCTGACTATAGAAAAATTGTATCAGCTCTGACCATTGGAAAGCACATTTTGGAAGTCAAAGACTTGCTATCTGGGATATTCTATTTGAAAACAATAAGAATTAAAATTTTGGCAAAGTAACTTAGCTAATATTTAAAATATTTAAAACCAGGAATAGAACTATATTAGATTAAAATAATTTTGTGTACAACTTAGTCTTTGGAGATCTATAACATTTCAAAGAAAAGCTTTGAGTTCAACCATTAGGACTAACAATATATGGCAGTTTGGGGTGTTGTTGCCCATGGTGTGACTTTGGCAAAAATTATGTTGAAATGGAAGTATAAATTTTGACAACTGGGCAGTTTACTTCATTCAACATGCAGTAATATGATAATCTCACTGAATTTCCTGGATTCAAGGTTGATTCAATGATACTAATTAGATAGTAAAATTAAATTTTACTCATATTTATCTATAGTTGCCTAGTTGGCTAGATAAAACTATTGATTTTAAAACACATATATCTTTTCATATAAAGCAGTAATATTCCTCTGCTTTCTGAGAGAATTAAAGTTGTCCTATGGATCACCAACTATTAACTTAGTATAACCAATCCCAGGCATTTTATCATAGAATTGACTCTAAATGTAGTCTGTATCTTCATTTGAAGAAGAAATAAGAGGTTCTATAAGATTGTTTGCATGAGGAGCAATTGAATTTTACTCAAAATTATCTAGAGTTGGCTAGTTGCAGCTTAATAAAAAAAGAATTATGCAGTACTTTCTCGAGGGTTTATTAATTCCATGTCAAACTTTGGTTACACAGGTAGAAACTATATTTGAACCAAGCTGTAAAATCTCATAAATTAAAGCTTATTATTAATATCTATGCAAACCATATACCATAATTTTATCAGTGTTTGGATGAATAAGGGTCATTTGTAAGAGTCATGTGAAAGATAATTATGCTTTCAAGTATGTAAAACAGATTTTGACCTAGACTCGCGTCCTTTAATTTCTATTGATATAACGTAGGAAAGTTATAGTGAAAAAGAACATGATTTGTATGGGAAAAACTGGATTCAGATTCTACTTCTACTGTTTACAAGCGGTGTGAACCTGGACAGTAATTTTATGCAACCTTTGCCATTTATGTATTTAGCAAGTGTTTTGTAGGGGCAATTACTATATTCCAGAAAATTGGGTGGGAACCAAGGATATAAAATTAAGATGACAGAGTCCCAGTTCTAAAGAAGATAATAGTTTAGCGGGGAGAGAGCCACGTAAAGAGATAATTATGGGTTAGTGAAGTAATAGATATGTAGTTGGTATAATGGGAGCCTGGAACAGGTTCCTCTCCCACTTGAGATTCACAGATCTTTTCCAGCAGAAGGAAACCATGCACAATGCAGGGCAAGAAGAAACACTGAGTTAGAACTGTTGGCAGAAACAAAAGTCACGTACACCATTTTAGAAAACATTATGGCCATATCTATTCAACTTACATATTCATGTAACATCTAGTTCATCAAATTTACCTTTAGAAATTAATAATCAAATATTTACACACAGGTGCAAAGAAATATTGATAGAAAAAGTTCACTTATCCGGTTCCTTTCCACATTATCCTTCCAAAAATGAATGTTCCAGAAAAAATCTCTCTCAGTGATGAATAATAATTGAGAAATGAGCATGAGAATTGTGAAAAGGATAATGCAAGAAAGAAATACAGAACATGAATATAACAAACTAAACAGATAGTCAATACCTGAAATATGATCATACTATGGAGCTGATAAAAAATATTAACAATTTTCATGTTATGAAATTAAAAAGAAAGAGTTCTGTATAAAAGTAGCTAATGTCTATATTGCTTCTAGGCAACAGGAGCTCAGAGGGAAGATGCAAGTATTCAAGGATAAAATTACAATAAAACAGAGAATTGTAAGGATTTAACAAATACTCTTATAGTGTTTTATTATGTGACAGGCACTGTCTTTAGCACTTTACAATTGTCTACTGAGTTATTCTGTATAATAACCCTATGTGGCAATTATTGTTATTGTTCCCATTTTACAGCTGAATATTTTGAGATACATAGATTTAGTAACTGGTTCAAGTTCACACAGTAGTTACTTGTACACCAGCAATACAGTTACAGAGTTTGTGACTTTAAGTTTTCTGCCCTGCTGCCTCTGAAAAAGTAAAAGGAGCTGATGGTGTGTGTATGTGGGAGGATACAGGAAGAAGAAACAACACAGGAAGGAATACAGAGAAAAAAAGAAGAGACGCTTCTCAGGCCAATCAGGAACAAAGAAAATTAAGAAAAAAATGAAAAATAACCAGTATTATACCAACGATTAGAGAGGAAATAGCATATTAAAAGGGTGAAAGGGGATCCAGCATAATTGATGTACCTATAGAAGAGAAAAAACATGAAATTGAATGATTTTCAATAATATAATTCAGGATTACTTTGTTGAGACTATGGGTGTGCACGTTAATCTGAGGTAAGAGAACAACATATCCTAGAAAGAAATACAGATCAACCAGCAGCAAAATATAATATTGGTGAAGTTGTTGAGTTGAAAGATAAAGAATCCTGGGGGAAAACCAGGCTAAATACAAATAAGCAAACAAAAATCAACTTGTTCAGGGACATTTATGTAATCAAAATTGTTCAGATATGTATACAAAAGACAGATATTTTCAAACACGTAAGAAATGAGAGAATATATGCTCATAGCATTTTTTGAAGAAACCATCAGAGGGAAAAATTCTGTCAAGGAGTAGACAAGAATCTTTAAGAAACACCTTTCCTCAGCACTGTAGATACAGCAGTGAACAAGATAAAACTTTCTTGGTTTTCATTGAGCCACCATTTTAGTATATGATGGTATAGAGAAAAATAATCCAAGAAGAGGAATTCTACAGTATATTCAAGAATGTTTGTAGTCAGGGCGATATTCAACTAATCCGTGCTGATGAGATTATAACAATTGTTAATATTGAAATACTTCTCTAGCAGTTGATAAAAAGATGTGGCCCCGAGTTTCCTAAAATCCTCTGCCTTTTTGTCCACTGCAGGCCTTCCCCTGGAATTTCTCTATGATCTCAGATCTGTCTGTGCTCCAACAACTGAGGTGTTAAGGCAGAAGCTAGCAGGGAGCTTTTGGGTTGGCCTGTGTTCTGATGGGTTATTCTAGTGGTTAAAAATTTCAAATATTTCACCTGTTTTAGTCACATTATTGGGATTGACAACCACTGGAAACAAACCCAAAGTCCAAAAGCATATGAAAGCATAATTTAAAAAATAATCATGTAATGAAGTATATAAAATGAAAAGAGTGAAACACAGTCACATATGACAACATGGATGACTCTTACAAACATAATATTGAGTAAAAAGTATGTTATAAAATTAAATATAACATTAAGTGACAAAATTGATACAGCATTCTTTTATAAAAATCAGAAAATATTTGAAGTTAAACCATTGTTTATGCATGTATACAATGCAATAAAATTACAAAGAAAAGCAATCATAAACAAAATTCAAAGTAGTTGGTGCAATTGTAGTAGGGCATAAGAGGTTCAGTACTCACTATCATCTTATTCTTCTTTATCTGGGTGGTGGGTACAAAACTTTTATTTCATTGATAGATGTTAAACCCTATGTAAGTCTTATACCCTTTTTTGTTTATGAGATTGCTTAACAAAACAATTCACATAGCAAAAAACGAAACCAACAGAAACAAGCTGAGAACATTTTAAGTGCCCAAAGTTAAAGTAAGAAATACAACAAAAGAATAAAATAAAAAAGCAAAAGAAAAAGGTAATGAAATAGAAAACAAAAATAGAATAAGGGTGCCTGGGTAGCTCAGTTGGTTAAGCATCCAACTCTTGATACCTGGTCAGGTCACTATCCCGCAGGTTCGTGGGTTTAAGCCCTGCATTAGGCTCTACACTGACAGTATAGAGCCTGCTTGGGATTCTCTCTCTCCCTGTCTCTTTGCCCCTCCCCTCTTGCGTGCATGCCCATGTGTGCTCTCTCTCCCTCTCAAAATAAATAAAGTTAAGAAATTAAAAAAAATAGTAGAATAAAGAAAGCCCAATATTAAGTTTTTGAAACTAGACAATCCTTTTTTTTAAAGTTTATTTATTTATTTTGAGAGACAGATCATGAATAGGGTAGGGGCAGAGAGAGAGGGAGAGAGAATTTCAAGCAGGCTCTGTGCTGTCAGTGCAGAGCCTGATGCAGGGCCTGAACTCAGGAACCGTGTGATCATGACCTGAGCTGGTATCAACAGTTGGACACTTAACAGACTGAGCCATCCAGGTGCCCTGAAAACTAGACAGTCTTACTTATTGCACACCTGATCAGGGAAAAAAAAAAGCCAAACTAGTAACGAAACAAACAAAATGAAAAACAACAAAGAAACAAAACACAAAAAAGAAAAATATGTTATGGATGAAAATGCATACATTAAGTATAGAATTAACATAGTTTTAAAAACATAGTGAACAATGTTTTTCCAGTAAGATTGCAAATTTAGATGAATCTATCAATTTCTAGAAATAAAGTTTATCAATCTGATTAAAAAAAATAGGAAATTGATCTCTATCAGGAATGAGAGGAGGATGTTCACAACATAACTCTAATCAGTATTTTAAGGTGCCAGCAAGTGATATAAAAAAAATAGTATTAAAATTTGAAACAGGGGCACCTGGGCGGCTCAGTTAATTAAACGTTCTACACTTGATTTCAACTCAGGTCATTATCTCATGGTTGTGAGATTGAGCCCTGCTTTAGACTCTGTACTAGTGTGGAGCCTGCTTGGGATTTTCTCTCTCCCTGTCTGCCCCTCACCCGCTCGTGCTCCCTCTCTCAAAATAAATAAATAAACTTAAAAAATTTTTGAAAGAAAAATAATTCAGAAATATTATAGTCAGTTCTCTATAATTTTAAAAATAAAAATCAATCTAAAGCAAATAAAACACAAAGCAAGACCTTACTGACTATAAGTGTTAAAAATCTCTCTTGAAAATTTTTCAAAAAAGGAAAATAAACCCAAACTTTAGACTACCAAGACTAATAATCAAAATACTCAATATTAGAATTTTGCGTATATATAACCTATCTATGTATCTTTTATGTACTAATTCAGTTATTTATTTACTTTTCTCAGAATTTGTTGCTAATTTTTCCTTTTTCCTTATGTATTTTGTGAGCATCTATCTTGCATATTTTTGTATTTATCATGATGGCTAATGGCTTTGCCTTTTTACCAGCTATTAATTAGTTCACTTGTTTGTGTGACTATTTTCTAATTTATTAATTCTGCTTTCATCTTAATGGTCCCTTCCTTATTCTTTCCTAAGGATTGTTATTTTATGACTTACTTTTTAAAGTAAAAGCTTGATTTATTTGTGTTTTTTTGTTGCTTAGTATTAAAGATATTCAAGGAGTTAAGTTTTCCCCTTATCATTTCTTTACATATATACAAAAGGATCTGATAATGTAAAACAAAATAATATCTGTCCATATAAATTTTAAAGCCTAGATGAACAAAATAACTAAATACATGAAAAATAGTTATTTTTATTTAATTTAATTCAAATCTTATATATCTAAAACCAAACAAGACAAAATAACCATCTGAAAAAAATAATTCTTGTAAGTAATGAGTAATAAGTAATCAATTACCTGAAATTGGCATTCCTTTTTTATATTATATATTAGTGTATATCTGTGAATTTATCCTAAGTTGACCTTAAGTGTAATTAGCTCCTCTCTCCAAAAAAAATAATTTTGTTTATAAAAAAAAATAATTTATAAACCAACAAAAAGGTCGAACTTCATCCACAGTTAACACATACCAACAAAAATGTCCATTATAATTTTTAATGCTCAGATTGATACAGGTTATTTGATAATATTCTGTGTTATGTGTTGGCAAGTGTATCCTCACGCATTGTTAGTGATAATGTATTTAATATAGTTTGGAAACAAATCTTTCCATATCTATTAAAATTTTAATGGTATGCAATACTATTTCATCTATAAACTCCACCTATAATGATTTATCCTATGATATATTCATACTTCTGCACAAAGATACATGCATAAGTAAAAATGCTTATGATGACTTTGTTTATAGTGCCAAATGATCAAAACTAGCTGAATGCACACCAATAAAGGATAGCTAAATTATTGTGGCTACATACAATCGAACATTATGCAAAGAGTAAAGAGTTAGAAAGAGTAAAGTAGATTTATATGGGCTAAGATACTAATATCAATAGCTGTTGGGAGATAATTCTCCATGGATCTCTTCTATTTCTGTACTTTTTAGCAACAGAGGCACGGATTATTTTTATTATAAAGTGTCTTTTCATGGATATTTGTACAGAGAGCAGGCTTGGAAGATAGACTTAGTGTCTCCCTCTGGAGCAAAGAAAACTTTGTAGCTTAGTATAATAAAATAATGTCCCCTTCTGGGGCAAGTTCAGGTGTACTTATGGCCCATTATAAAAGAGTCATGGTCCCTGTCTCTTCCATTGTTCACCTCCTGTAACAGAACCCACTGAATGTGCAAGCATCATATGACCCTCACTGTGTTGTCCTGTGGGAACTGGCATTTGATAAGTGACTCAAACTGATATTTAAGTTACTGCTATTGATGTGAGTAATAAAGTCCTTTGACTCTGACCCAAGAGTCTCATGTCTTCTGCCAGAAACTGTGAAACTCTAGCAGGTTAATTTGTTAGTTTCAAATAGGGTAAAATTGAATCTAGCCCCACTTCAAATTTCTTGACAGAAATTCTCCAAGATGTGTTTTAGACTTAAAAAGAATTAAGACTTAGAACAATGTAAATGTTTTATTGCTAATTTTAAGAAAACTGATAAGTGTGTATATGTGGCAGATTTAACTTTACATTATTTATCTTGCACCTTGGGTATATGGATATGCAAAAGAAATATTGCTTGTAATTCCTTTTTAATTTTCTCTGTTATTCCTTATGAGCCTTCCTCCTATTTTCCAACTGCTCCCTGAATGACAGGGGAAAAAAAATAAAACATAGTTCAAGCTTGCTTAAAACCTAGTATGATTCAGAAATGTAAAGACTATCAGGTTTAATGAAGTCTCTTCAGAATAAATGTGCCAGAGTTTTTTATTCCTCTTATTTACCTTATCTTTTCTCAGATGCATTGGGGAATATGGATTTTACTGATGCTATATCTTTAGGCATGATGGAGGGGGACAAGGAGGCAGAGAAGGACATGGCAAAGAATACATCAAAGAATAGAGAAGGAACAGATAAGATAAAGACTTAAATGTCAATTGATTTAAGGAATAAAAAGCTTAGTAGTCATCTTAGACAAATGTCAGTATGATGGTGGGATTGAAATCTGATTATGGAGAAAAAGTGAGACTGGGAGAGAAAACTACCTTTTTGGAGATTGGAATCAGAAAGGAAAAATGAACAGGAATAGAGATTAAAATTAGAGACACACGTTTAATAGAGGCAGTCTTGATTACATTTTGTAAAGAAAGAACAGGACACACTTGCTCAGTTTTATGGTATAAAGGGAAGGCGCTAATTAATGAAGCTGAGGCTGAAATAAAGGAGAGAGAGGGACTATGCCTCTAAAGAACCAGAAGGCAAAGCAGTCAAGGCTTCTTGAAAGGAATGGACAGACCTTAATGTGGCCTCCGGGGCTGGAGAGAAGGAGACAAGTGGATGAGGCAGGTGGGAGGAGGGAGGACAGGAAGTCTGGGGATTTCACTCTTGCTCCTGAGTCTCAGGGTACATGAGCTGAGTGGGAGACTTGAATGCTCATTAAAAATTTGGAGGAATCATTTACAGACATGAACCAAAGATTTCCCCTTCTGTAAGTGAGGTTGGTAATACTTGTTTTCTATTTTTTCATGCCATTTTGATAATAAAATAAAATAATATGAAGTAAAGTGATATGTCATTCAGGAGTTTAGTATATATTTGTTATTTTATGTGTCATAGTATACCTTGGTAAAGCTATTTTCCAAAGTAAATAAATATCTGTTTGCCAGTCCCAAAAGGAAGATGAGACACATTATCTAGAATGATTAAAAAGGGACCCTTTGTAAATTTAATGATAGGTGAAGCTTATCTACCATACATTATGATAGCTGTAGACTTTCAGAATGGGGAATGACATAGCTCATGAGTCAAGAACAGGGAGGGCATTCTGGACTGGAGTGGGTCAGTTTTGAACTGATCATATTTTCACATGAAGATAGTCCCTTTGTTTGGAGCCATGGCCACCACTGTTGTCACACTGTTTTTCTACTTCTCCAGATGGTTTGGCTTTAAAGGTTTCAAAATAAACGGAGTGAACTGGCTGTTATAGCTACCTTGCCTTTCCTTTTGATCACCAAAATGCACACCTCAGTACAATCTGCCTTTCCTCCTCCAGGATACATGATTTCTAGAAGAGTTCTACTTGCCAGATGAGCTGTGTCTAGTTTTTACTCCTAAGGAAATGAGGTAGGGGTATCCTAACAGAGCAACAGAGTATTATATCCTAAAAAAAAAAAAAAATTATTACCCAATGGCTTTATTCACAATTTAATTTTTTTGTCTACTGATCTAGATTTTTAAAAAAATTTTTAAAGGAAATGTAAAATGACAACTCATTTTTAAGTATTCGTACCTTGTCCATCAATTGCTTTTTAAATTTTATAAAATACTTCTTGAGTTACTGAAGAGTTTTAAAAATGAATAGTAATGAGCTCAATTTAGTCTCCATGCCAGCTACTGATAAATATTTTTCTGATGACTGATCTTTATATTGTAGAAAATGCATGATTTAATGTCCTTTACCTGCTTGAAGAGAAAGTTTTCGTTTTTTTTCCCAATCAAGTCAACCAAATTGTCAACAACTTTTATTAACTACCTACTTTATAACAGCTTAGAGCAGAAGTATTGTACCCTAGGGAGTTACTGAGTTAATAGAAAAGGAAATCATTGCAATTAGCAGATTTATAATAAAGTTAACTGAACATACAATGTTAATTTTTGAACTGAGAAGGAAATAAAAAAATAAATTGTTGCCATCTGCTCCTTTTTAGTTGTATGAGGAAAAAATAACATTCCAGAGAATTGCTTGATCATAACATTTGAGGATTATGAGGTGATCATAGATAATCTGTGATTTTAGCCCTGGCACTGACTTATTTAAGGAGCAATAAAAGAGTTCTTTATTAAAAAATAGATTTTATAAAAAGTAGACTTTACAAACACTCTTTATAAAAGTTCAGACTTTTTATAAAAAGTCTACTTCTTGGGCATAGCTTGGAACCTTTATATGGGGGACAATTTGCACAACCCACAGGAATTTAGTAATGCAGTTGGGCCAGAAGGAGAGGTGTGGTATTCTTTTCACGTGAAGGAAGTGGTTTTATTTTCTAGGAAACATGATTTGGGGAATGGAGGAATTTTAAGTAGAATGAACAGAGATATACACCATAAAGAATCATTTGGCCTGTTTCTCGTGATTGCCTAGGGAGTGTGTTTCATTAGAGGGGGGATTTCTACTAAATTGTTTTCCTATCTCCTTTGGACACAAGTTAATGGAGAGCAATATATACTGTTGTTCAGAGATGGCCTTGGCCTCAGCCATTATTTATGGAGTCATCTCTGAAGCATATGGATTAAAATTACTTTTCCAAGCCACAAACTCAGACGTGTAAAATGATAAGCCTTTATTTTTCTGTAATTCTTTGAAATCATTCCTTGAGCTCTCCTATATTACTCTGTTAGGACTGCTATAACCAAGTACCAAAACCAGATGGTTTAAATTACAGACATTTTGGTCCCTCATTTCTGGGGGCTAAAAGTCTCAGATCAAGGTATCAGCAGGGTTATGTTATGAAGGAAATTTTGTTTTATGTCTCTCTCCTGGGCTTCTGGTGGTTTGCGGTGAGCACTGAGGTCTAGAGAAGTTAGGTGACTAGGGCCTGAATTCTTTTATCTACCAACTTTAGCATTATCTAATTTTAAAGAGTAAAGTCTGATAACCTTACTGTTAGGAGTTCTTTCACCAAGGATTATCAATAATCCAGTTCGGGGCCTGTGAGTTCCAAAAGGAAACGGCAATAAGTAGACCAGTGCTGTCAAGCCACCAATCCATGGCTTTTACGGACACCACCTTTGCTAGAACAAAAAGGGTCCTTTCAAGTCTGTTGCGGTGAAACTAAACAGATAATGTTGGCTGTAATAGAAAAAACACAGCTTTTCAGCTTGTAAACTATGTGACCTTCAGCAAGCTAATTATACTTTAGTCCTCTTCTTTGTAAAACTGGGAAACAAAATCTCACTGGCTCCTTATGAAAATAAAGCAGACTAGCCTGTATAAAGTACTTATGGTACCTGGAAGCTAATAATTACTGTTGTTCTTTTCCTCTCTTCTAATTTCCTGATCAGGGTCACGTGTCTGATTAATGTCAAGGCAGGACTAGAGCTCAGACCTTTTATTTTCTAGGGCAAAGCTCTCTGTTACACAGAATTTTTCCATTGTTCTCTGGAATGGGAAGCAGAAGTATCTAAGAAGTCATGTTTTGTTGGCCTGAGAAGCAAGTCAGAGACTGGTGCCCCTGTCCTGAAAAGGGTCAAGATTCTATCGCAAACCATGAAATAATTATAATATTCAATAAGGGATCCTTTCACAATCTTTTGTTAAATTCTAGGTGTGGCATAGTAAGTTCTTTTGTTTCTTATACCTAGAGAAGGCTGGGGAACGTATAGTGGCTCCGAAAGAATAGAAGAAAATTTGAGCCTATTAAGTGAGCTTGTTTGAATATTCTGGAAAGTAGGACGCAGGTCATGGGAATTTGCCTATTTGACCAACACAAATAGATTTGCAGGGCCAACTGAGTGCCTAAATTAAGATAATCTCTTTTGAGGTTACCATGAGGTTCTAGAGTGGTATACCTAGCTTATTTGACCCCCAGAGAGAGTCAGTTTTTAACATCTAAATGTTAAAATCTAAATGATAAAGTTTTTGCTAGTAGTATTCATGAGATAATAATTAATAATCAGGATTTTCCCAGTTTTGTTGCAATGTAATTGATAGGTGACACTGTGCAAGTTTCAGGTGCATGATGACATGACTTACGCGGGTTGGGAAATGATGACCACAGCAAGTGTAATTAACATCCATCGTCTCATACAGGTACACAGACAATGCTTCCTTGTATCCTAGTCCTCGTGTTGTACATTGTATACCGAGTACTCCTTCTAACTAAATTTGTACCTTTTGACCACCTTCCTCCAACTTTCCTCCCTGACCCCCTGCCTCTGGAAGCCACAAACCAGATCTCTTTTTTCCATGTGCTTGGGTTTTCTTGCTTGTTGGTTGGTTGGTTGGGTTTTTGTTTTTTGTTTTTTTGCTTTTTTTAGATTTCTCCATATAAGTGAGATCATACAGTGATTGTCTTTCTCTTTTGGATTTAACATAATGCCCTCAAGAACCATGCTTGTTGTTCTAAACAATAGGATGTCCTTCTTTCCCATGACTAACATTTCATGTATGTATTTTTATCCATTCATCTTATACCTATACCTACCTATATGTACATCTATGTATGTAGGTATCGTCTATCTATCTATCTATCTATCTATCAATCATCTATCTATCTATTTTTCCCCTTTTGAGACTTGAAACCACAGATATATGGCTAATCTGATAGGCAAATTAGTTTCAGCAGTTTATTTTTACCCAAAATATCAGTAGACTTGGAAGAGAGTTCATTGCTATCTTCTTTGTCTCTATTATTATTTTTTAATTTGGAAAAGGTGGGTACAATTCTTTTTCATTGGTATATACAAATGGCTAATAGATTTTTTTTAAGTTCTTCAATCCTGGCAAAGTCTTTATTTCCATTTGCAGTTTGTTTTAATTTAAACATCAAAAGCAACCACTTCTGCATTGCTCACTAATGTAACCAATTCGTCACCACTGCCCCTGGCATAAGTTAGGCTTCCCAAGGTAAAAGTGATCCAGAAGTAATGGTGGAGCTGCTGATGCCTGTTAGAGAATCACAAAAGCAACTTTATTCTGTCTTTGCTGGGGTGGTTTCCTTTATCAGTGGAGATTGAGGCAAGGCTTAGCTCACCTCAGGGAAGCACTAGAGAAAGCAGACCAGGCCTCCACATTCTTACCTGAATACGATGCTAAACTACTGGATTTTACCCTCCACTATGGCTTGTCTGTCCTTTCCAGCAACTGGCTACTCAACTGCCAACCTGGAAACAGCAAGAATGGCCTTTTACTTTTTCTTCCTTGTTACTTTGGCAGGAGCTGTTTTAGCATTTCTGTGACATACTTGTTTTGTGTGTGTGTTTTCTCCTGACTCCTTGGGAACTTATTTGAAGGGCAACAGACATATTGCCAAGCATCTTGGATTGTTCATTTTAAGACCACATTTTCTAAGGGTTCTCTGGAGAAGAAACAGACCTCGAGAGGCCTACACAGCCAGAACGGTGAATGCTCTGGTGGTTAGGATTTCAGATGGCTGGCAAAGACCACTCTTCAACCTTGGACAATAAGAGCCCTCTTCTGGGCCTTAAGATACAGGGGTTTTGCTTTGGTTCTCCTGGGCCATCATTCCCAGCAGATAAATTATTTTGAAAAATGGAATGTTTTTGAAGCCATATTGTTGATGCTGTAATGGAGATGACCTATAAGTACAATAAGATAGCAACCCTATTCCCTGGGGTCTGCTCAAGAAATTATTAACCAGAGAGAAAGAGTAAAAATGGTCTGAAGATTTTCTGTCTTAAAGAAATTATATATTTACCTCCAAATTAGGTCATGCAGGGTATTACTTGATAATTCTCAACAGTGAAAAAAATTGATTTCTACTCACTTTCCTAAAAGGGAAAAAGTGAATCAAGGACACCTTTACTGGGTATAAAGTTTAGAAACAATATAAAGGCATATGACCCTGTCCTACATTGACTATCTTCTTCACCTCTGATCAGATGCTAAATGAAAAGTTGAAAGCACATTATCTAATAGAGTGTTGCTCTAAGTGTGGTCTAGGAAATTTATGTGCTTTATGAGAAAAAGAGGCATCTTAGTAAAAAAATATTATGTATTCTGAGTGAAAGTTAAATAGCTTTTTTATGACAGGACATTAAGAAGCTTCAGTGTGCTGATTTATATCATGACATACTAAATATATAGTGGGACTCTTTCCCATGTTTATTTTATCACAGAACCTTTTATGGAAGAAATTTCTGAACCTGGGCCTCCATGAGCTAACTTTGGGGTGTAAACACCCTAGAATATTGCTCCCCCTAATGCTTCTTTGGGTCAGTTTGAGATGGAGGGTCCTTTCCTATCATCTGTACATTTTCCTTAGTTTCCCTATATTTTTACAATCTCCCACCTTTAAAAAATCTGTAACCTTTGGCCTACCCAACCACCACCCATCTCTGTTATATATACCGTTGGTTAGGATCCGAAATGTCCCATCCCAAAGAAACATTGAGTATTCTTTTATTCCAGATTCAGCAAATCATTGCTACTGCATTTCATTATCTTCTAAATCATTTCTATTTTCTTTTCTGTTTAGATAAAGCCGTTTTATTGAGATGAACCATTAGAAATAGCTGGTATTAAACTAATAATAGTGGTGATCTCATGTGGTTCAACCTAATACGCTAATATTATAAAAGAGTAATTACAGTTACCGAGATACTTCTTTGCAAAAAGAGACTTAGCCACTTCAAGAATTTGGCTTAATACTTTTATAAATAGACTGGATGGTTGGCAGGAGAGATCACTTATGCTTGTAAATGATACCAAGTTGGCCGAGATTGACAATATCGTGTAGGGCCAGACAGGAATGCAAAATGATACAATCAATTTGACAGTAATGTGCACTGGATAAAATGAATTACAATTAGGGTGCATGCAAGGTTTTGTTTGCAAAATAGAATAATTAATTTGAAAAATGCAACAGGAATAGAAACATTTACATGGACTGGGCAACATTCAGAGGAGTTTTAAAGTCACAACCAATCATAGATTCAGGCTCTGCTGAACATGCCCAAATGGGACACCTCCGAGTCATTCATTCTGACTGGCCATCTGGACCTCATCATGTGGATTTTGGCTGCCACACTGAATGACTGCTGGCACTAGATCAATGATTCCATTCCACTCTGGTCTATGAATTTCAGGCTTTGGGACATAGCATTATTATTTTGAGTAATGTAAGAATATTCTCCCTGCAGCCCATTCAAACTCTGCTCACCTTTCAAGGCTCATTTAAAGGTCAAGGAAGTTCACAGAATCTCTCTCCTGTTATTTCTATAGGAGACTATATTGCTCAACTTAACACAAGGTCTGACGAATATTTCTGGCTGAAGATAACCCCATCTTTGTTTTTTTTTAAGTTACTTGAGGACAAGAGCCATGTATTGTACATGTATTACACTTGGATCTGACTAGTGTGTAGTCAATATAAACATTGGTAGGATTCATTAACCAAGACTTAATAAAGTTAATTATCATAAGAATAAAAATAGCACAATGTTGACTCAAGAACATGAAAAGTTGAGAAACTTCTGTGGAGGTAGATGACTATGGCTCTTAACCCTTTTGATTCTTGAACCATATTTTCTTATTAAGAAACAAAGTATGTGCTTCTTTTTCCTGTCAATCTTATCCCAAGGTGGTATTTAATATGTCCATTAAACTTTATTACATGCTAAATGCCAATAAATCAAAGGCCAGTGTTTAGTTTAGTGGAATTTCATGTAAGACTTGTTACTCAGAGTGGTGGCTTTAAGTGTTATAAAATGCAGTTAAATGGAAATAATTTTTATTGGGCTTTTTTGTCTTAAATGTGGAGGTACTAGATGTATCTTTGTTTTTTAGTGTTAAATTTTCTGACAGAAATTATACACTAGAAGTGTATAATTAAACTTCTAGTTTATGATCTAGTGTCTCTACAAATTAATTAATGGTTTAAGAGTGATTTATCAACTTTGGTTATAGAAATAAAATCCACATATTCCATTATACTGTATGCATTAGCATTACCCCTCGGCCTCCATAATGTACATGTTTTTGAATTCATTGTAACTCAGTCCTGAACCAACATCACCCTTAAGACTTTCAGTTACAATAATGGGTTTCTCTGAAAAACAATTTGAGTCTGACTGGATGTTGTTAAATCCTCAGGCCATGGTAAGTGTGACTGTGGCAAGTGCAAATGTGACGAAGGATGGTTTGGGGATGCCTGCCAATACCCAGCTCACTGTGACCTGACAAAGAAAAAGAGTAACCAAATGTGCAAGAATTCTCAAGATGTCATCTGCTCTAATGCAGGTAAGAAATCTATGAAAATCCTTAAATAATCAAATTTGGGTTTTAATGGAAATATGTAGGCGTCAAGAAATGTGGAACCTCTGAGAGAGAATGCTTTTGAGTATATATTTTTGAAATGAAATTCAGATAAATCAATAGGGAAAAAATGTCATCTTGCTGAGACTGGCAAGTTTGATGCTCTCCAGCTGTTCCAAATGCCTTCTTCAAGCAGGATATTCACAGGAAACAACACCCCAACAACATTTTATGTAAATTGTGAGCTATGATTTTGAATGCTGGATTAAATCTTTTTAAAAGGATTTATATAAACTGATTTAATTATTTTCTATTACAGGTCAAGGGTGCTTTGAATTTATACCTTAGTATCAAATAGAAGCAAATCTTTTTAATTTGATAGAAGCTTTAGATGCACATAGAAGAATAGAGTGACGTCATGATTTTACATTTGGCTAAAATATTTTTGCATCTCACAGAAGTCATTTAAAAACATTTTTTAGAAAGTAATAGTGAAGCTGTTAAAATTAATTACCAAAACCATATAAAACAAAACAACTGGGGGCGCCTGGGTGGCGCAGTCGGTTAAGCGTCCGACTTCAGCCAGGTCACCATCTCGCGGTCCGTGAGTTCGAGCCCCGCGTCAGGCTCTGGGCTGATGGCTCGGAGCCTGGAGCCTGTTTCTGATTCTGTGTCTCCCTCTCTCTCTGCCCCTCCCCTGTTCATGCTCTGTCTCTCTCTGTCCCAAAAATAAATAAACGTTGAAAAAACAAAACAAAACAAAACAACTGGTTTTGGTTTCAAGAATACTAGGATGGTATTACTATAATTTAATACTCTTTTCATACTTGGGCGCATGGAGCCTCAAAAATCAGCTTTTCTCAAAACTGGCTGAACTTGAGAATGCTCCCTTACAATGCTAGAGGCTTTATTTCAGTTGTTTTGGTGGGTATAGTCTGGCCTGAGGTGTGTTTTTAAAGCTCTCCAGGTAATTCTTATGGAGATCAATGGGCATGAGCCATTGTTTTGTGTGCTAAAGACAAGTATTTGACTAGAGAATCTTCCCTCCTGAAGTTCCTCCCCTTCTTGGTAGAGTCCTTCTATATTCAGAGCTAGAATCTTTCTACAGTCTTAGATTGCAGTGAATTCCTCTGTGTAGATTAAATGCAGTAAGAGGGTTTTGCTAGTAGAAATCAAGGCCATACCCAAAGCAAGGTGTGAGTGGATCAGTCAAGGACCATGATAAATGTCCTTAACAGTCAGGTCACTTTTTGTGTTCACTGATATTCTCCTTCTCTCCAGCACATCAGTCTTTTCTGTCTAATCAGGAGGATTTTTCTACCTCCGGTTCCTAACATCCACCCCTCCCAACACCCACACACACTTACCACGGAACCCCTTCATTTTGAAAACGTCCAGCTTTCCAAACTTCTTTCAGTAGTAAGACTTGAATTCTGTTTTGTTTGTTTGTCCTTTATTTTTGGATTTATTTAGTTTTTATTGTTTATTTTTCAAATAAAATCTAGGTTTTTTTCTTTGTAATAATACATTATAACTGAATAGGGGTTAGACTAGGAATCCCAGTGTTTCAACATTATGGGAAAAAACATGTGATTTGCTACATTAGCATACCTTACAGGAGAAAATTTACAGAATTGTTTCAGTAGATGATCAAACATATTTGGTAAGATATAGAATGCAGTTTTAAGATATCTGAGTCTCTTTCTTTTTTTTGTAAAAGTGATGAAATTCTTTTATGTAATCTACCGTCCATATTCCAGTTTCGTTTATTGGCCCAACGATGTCCTTTATAGCATTTCCCTGCCTCTGTAGGATCCAGTCTAGGGCAGAGTTATCTTTAGCTGTTATCTCTTGTTAGCCTCCTTTAATCTGGACCATTTCCACAGACGATGGTATTATAGCATTGAAAATTTTGAAGAAAATTGTCTCCATCCTTTTTTTTTTTTTTTAAAAAAGAATGTTACTCATTTTGGCTTTGTCTGATGTGTCCTCATGATTAGATTCATGTCATACATTCTTAGCTGAATTGAAAGATAGATTATTTTGTGTTCTCAGGATGTGTCATCTGGAAATCTATGTTACCCATCTGCTCTCAGTGGTGAGGTTAATTTTGATCACCTGGTCAAGGTGTTGTCTGATGTCTCAGCTCTGTAATTACTGATTTTGCCTTTGTAACAAATGAGCAGTCTGTGGGGAAACACTTAGAAATTATAAGATATCACATCCTTGTCAAAATTACCCCTGATTTACCATCCATTGATGACTTTCACCTAACCCAGTATTTACACTGGTGATTGAAATATGATGATTGCCAAACTCCAACATTCCTTCCATATTTACCAGTTGGTACTGAACATTCTACCACAATTAAGAGTCTTCTCTCATCAACCAGTTATTTGGTATTTCATTTACTTAGTGATTTATTATCACTCCAGTATCATAATTCCCAGTATTTCAATGGTTTATTATTCATTATTGCACTCAATTATTCTGGTGCTCAGATTGTCTCAGATTAGGCAATTGGAACCCCTTCAAGATAGCTTCTCAGTCTTTGTGATGTGCCTCCGTTGTTGTGTTTTATTTTGTTTCAGCAAATCTTTCCTTTCTGACATAACAAGATATTCCAGAATCATATTGTATCTGGCTTGCCACAGCTTTGGAATCAACCATTTCTCTAAAGAACCTTGGTTTCTTTAGGTTAAGAATGGTATTAGAATAAAAATTGTGAGCACTAGGGATGTTTATTTCTACTGGGGTGAATTTGCTTGTTGGCCCTTTCTGCAAACAGGCTAGTAAACATGCATGAATATATATATATATATATATATATATATATATATGTACACATTCATATGTACATGCACATGTATATGCATATATGTACACATACATATTTTAGAAATCATGAATTCACACCAATACATCCAACTTCAGTCCACCCCCCAACAGGGTTACTTCCTATTTTTTCCCCTTCCATATTTGCATGTCTCATTTTTCATGGTGAGAGGACTCTGGCTTCCAACATCATGGCTATATTTGGTCATTTGTTCAGTCTTATGCTACACCTAAAATTGTTTTTAAAATTGCTTCATGCATACCACTGTACAAAGCAAATCTACCAAAAACTTTTAGGATTTGTTGGCAATTGATCTCCTCTCCCACCTCCACCCCACGCCAGTCATGCTCCAGATTGGGATACTTAGTTAATTGCTGTGTTCATAAGTTACTTGGATTTCTTTCTTTTTCTCTCCCTTTAGTGTAGTGATTGTACTGGTTTGAAATACATTGAGATTGTTTACTTCAGATGGCTTTCAGTTTTAGAGTTTTTCCCCTCCCTTCCATCCTCACTGATTTTGTTTTGCAATATGTAGAACATGAACATGCTTCCAAAAGTCAAAACTATATTTAAAAAGCCTTCTTAATTAATCATCACTCTCTTGCTAAACCTTCCCTCCTGCTTCTTTTCGTACCTGATAGGTAACCAGCTTTACTGCGTTCTGCTTTATCTGTGTATGTGTTTATTTTTTCTAAAGATAAATAGATGTATTTGTTATTATATCTCATTCATTCCCTGCACAAAAAAAATAGCATGCCATATATGTTCTTTTGCACTCTGGCTTTGCCACTCAGCATCTCCTAGAATTCACTCCACATCAGTACACAGAAATCTTCCTCATTCTTTTTTTGGACATATAGGACTCAGCTCTATACAGGTGACATAATTTATTCACTCAATCTCCTATGTTTGGGCATTTAGACACTTTCCAATATATTGAAATTACAAATATTAATGCAGAGAATAAATTGGTGTGTGTGTGTTTTCATATTTTTAGAGGCATACCTTCAGGATAAACAACTAGATGTGAGATTCTACACCAAAAGGTTATTCATATTCAGTGTTACATTTAATCTTTTCTCTCTTACTGTCTATTCAGTATAGAAACCTTTCAAGTTGACTTTAGCAGGCTGTGTCGTACATGGCTTCTTTTTTTTTTTTCAACGTTTATTTATTTTTGGGACAGAGAGAGACAGAGCATGAACGGGGGAGGGGCAGAGAGAGAGGGAGACACAGAATCGGAAACAGGCTCCAGGCTCTGAGCCATCAGCCCAGAGCCTGACGCGGGACTCGAACTCACGGACGGTGAGATCGTGACCTGGTTGAAGTCGGACGCTTAACCGATTGCCCCACCCAGGCGCCCCTTGGCTTCTTTTTTTAATGTCTATTTCTACCAGCCTAGTTCTGGACCACTCCCCTACAACTGCATTAGGCTCTGAGTTCTCTCTACTAATATTTCCCCTTATATTATTATGTGGTTTCTGGAAGCAGCTTGGAGCAGAAGGGGAAGAGGAGGCACCTGACTGGCTGGAAGACCACAGGGCAGGATGAGATGGAACTGGGTCTAATGGCATTCCAGAAGCTGACTCTATAGGGGTGCGGAAGGCAAGGCACAGTCTGCAAAGTGGGGCTCCAGCACCATCACACAGGAGTATGGATGGTGGTCAAGAGAGGGAAGTCCTCCTAGAGAGAGTTCAGCTGTATTAGTCAGAATGAAAAGTCAGAGCAAAAATAATCTAGCATAAATCAGAAGACCAATCCCAGAGCCCGAGCTCACTGGCAACCAAGAAAAAGAAGCAATATGACATAACATGAACACAGGAGTCTGTCACTTTTGCCTGGGCTTCCATATGCCATATCTTAGAGCCTCAGTTGTGAATTCTACTTGGTGGGTGAGAGAGGAAGTCTCTGAGCTGTTGTAAATGTCCCACATTAGCCAGGAATGGTTCAGATGTGTGGATGGGAGGGAGCCTGCCTGTTGGGGTGTCAGTGAGATATAGAATTCAGAGGTAGAGGCTGTTCCTTCCTGTCTTTCCTGAAAACAGCTTACTGTGTACGCTGTCCTGACAAGGTCACACCTTGCTCCCAAACCATGAGAGGCTCCTGGTATTCCGACAGAGAAATTCTAAAATCCTTAGCCAATATTCTTGATCCTCTACTCTCTGCCTTAAACTGACCCTCTTCTCCAAACTCAAGCCAGACTCTGCCCTGTTCTTAAATTCCACATCCTTTTTCCTTAGCCGAGCCTCCTTCCTCAATATCACAAGCCTTTTCTCCATCTCCACGTGTTGAAATTCTATCCATACATCAAGTGTCAACTCAAGAACTTGCTCCTTTACTGTGCCTTTCCTCCTTTGCAGAGCCAGACTGAGGTTTATACTTTCTATATAGCATCTGTCACAAATCTGTTGCAAAGGCCCTTGTGTCATCTGGTCCCATATGTATGTGTAAAAATTATTGGTCTTCTAACTCTATCTTCCTGCTCTATGATTTACTTAGTTTCAACTTTATGCATCTTAATATCTCCTATAGCACCTGGTACTTTGTTAACAATATAATCGGCAGCAAGAAAATTTAATGAATGGATATGTGGATGGTTGAAAGATAGCATGAATAAACGTGAAAATGAAAAGGAAGGGTGATAATTAGAGAGAAAATGCGATGAGACAATATCATGCATTACAGAATTTGATTTGAAATGAACTTTTATAAATTAGTTTTCAGGGAAAAAAACAAAGAAAGTGAAATTTAATAAATGTAAAATTCATATGAGTATTCTCAGGGAAGAAAAATAATTAGCTCAAATTCTGCAAAATCACTGTTTCTATGTAGCTGTGAGAGAAAAATCTCTTAAATATAATATCTAATTGCAAGGGACCCAGGTGACAGAATCACGTGGAGCATATGGAGACAGGACGTTGTGGGGCCCATCAATATAAAGTGAGTCTGGAGGAAATGTTTGGGAACACGACTCTTATACTCAGTATCTTCATGGAAGAAGATGAAGATCTCAATGTTTTCTGGAAGCTTATGGCATAACTGGACACAATATTGTTTTCAGAAAGATGGCTGGGTGATACACTTACCACTGGGTTCTCATAACTGCTCTATGGAGCAGATGTTATTTGCAGATAAGGAATTTGAGAGTTAGAGATGAACATAACAGAAATGTATAGCTATTGATTATTAAAACCTGGATTTGGATACAAATCCCCTTTATCCATGTGTTTTGGGGCACACCACATACAGACTTGCGAATACCCAGTAGCTCAGTTCAAATATCAGTATCATCTTTGGTTCCTCCTGATTCTTCACCACATACACTCAATCACTGAGTCATCTGTTCTTTCCCCTGAAGGTACCCCCAAGAGTATTTGCCTCTTTCTAACTCACTGCTGTCACCCTCTTCTGCCTCTGTCTTCTTTCCTGCAGACAAATGTAATAACATATCCTCATGTCCACTGTGCCTCATTTCAGTTCATTCCTCATGTATTAACTAGAGTAATCTGGTAAAAATGGATGCCTGATCACATGACCCCCTGGTAGAGAATATTTCTGTGGCTTCTCATTCTTCCTGTATTAAGGTTGGAAATCTTTAACATGACCTTATAATAAGACTTCCATAAATGGCACCTTTAGTCACCTTATTCATTTTATGCCTCTTTCCACATCATTTTCTATGTTCCAGCCATCTTTGACTTTTTCTTCTTATTTCCTCTTTTATCACAGAGCCTTTGCTATAGTCTCTTGTGGGAAGTGGGCCTCTCCACCATCTCACTTCTCTTGCCTATTATTTTTACTTTGCTCTCAATTCCTTATTTAGGAGCTACTTCCCCAGGGACTCTGTCTGACCACCATGTCACAGTCAAATCCCCTGCTAAGCTCTTCTGCAACATTTTGCACTTTTCCATTTATTTTATCATATTGGTTTACTCATATAAAACCCTGAGAGGAGGATTATGGCTGACTTGGTATCCCATTGCATTTCCAAAGTCTAGGAGGCTATCTGGTGAGTGGTCAGGTCTCAATGCATGTATGTTGATGGCTATGATTATAAATTACAGATGGAAAAATAAGTATTAAAAAGGAAGTTCCTTAAATGGAAATTCTATTTTTCAATATCATTTTAATGCTGTTTTACTGTCAGTGAAATCACTCTTGAGGGTTGTAGTCAAATCCACATACACACCACACACACACACACACACACACACACACACACACATATATATATATGGCATATGTATATATACATATATATATATGTGTATATATATATATATATATATATATATATATATATGATAAGTGGTAGACCAGATGATTCCAGAGCCTCTGTGTCATCCTGAGCTGCCCTGAGGTTTTGGTGAGGTTCCAGAACTCTATACCTATGAAAACTTGCCCTGGTCCTATTGTCATAAGGATGTATGTATCAGTTTTAACACTGTGCAAGTGAAATTACTAGGAGATTCTAAGTTTTTAATTTATGCATTTGTTAATGAATTCCACAAATATTTATTAATAAATGTTATGCTCAAATATTGTGCAAAGCATTGAATAAATACTGGTGAGGAAGATAAGCGATGCTACTTCCCTTACAATGCTTAGAATTTTCTGCTTTAGTTCACTTCAGACCCAGGTGTAATCAGAAGATAGTCATTCATGCATTGATTGGATGGCCATGTATAAAGTAGCTCTGCACTTGGGAAGGTCATATTTACATTAATGAATAAATACATCATACATTAATGAAACTATTAGAGGTCAATCATAATAGTTATGTGTCATAAAATATAATTTCTGTACTATAATCACCAAGAAAGAACTTTGTTATCTATCTCATCATACCCACAGTAATACACAATTGAAAATTAAATTGATTTGAATTGTCTCTGTCTTTGAAAGAGATAGATTAAAAAAAAAACGTTGGTTATCAGGGTGCCTGGGTGGCTCAGTGTGTTGAACATACGACTCCTGATCTCAGCTCAGGTCTTGATCCCAGGATCATGAGTTCAAGCCCCGTGTTGGGCTCGGCACTGGGTGTGAAGCTTACTTAAAAAAATTCATTATCATTTATATGCACCTAACAAATAATTTTTGTTTTGTTTTCATGGTTTAGGTACATGTCACTGTGGCAGGTGTAAGTGTGATAATCCAGATGGAAATGGCCTTGTTTATGGTAAATTTTGTGAGTGTGATGATAGAGAATGCATAGATGATGAAACGGAAGAAATATGTGGAGGTAGGTACACTATGCAGAAATTAGTCAAAGTAACTTGATTTTTGATCTGTTTTCTTATAGTTTTATCTCTCTATAAAGGTTCTGCACTAAGTTTGCTCATTTAATCTGAATTTGTGTTTATTTGGAAAACACTTCATATGAGGCATTTAGGGTAGACTAGTACTTCGTAAATGCAAAATCAGACTGCTTCCAGGGGAGAGCCAGATCATTATGACAATAGGCAACTGTGTGGTCCTGAAGTGGTCCTACTGGTACTTTATCTTCTCTGCTTACCACGGCCACTTTTATTCTGTCTCTGCTCTCCCAGTCTCTCAATTGCGTGTTTTAACTTCATTCCATTTCCCTTTCTAAATCATCAGCCTTTGAGTAGTCTCATGTCCTATTGGAGACATTGGAGGCCAATAGAATTATTAGCCTAGAATCTCTCCCTCCCCACCACATACCTAGATAACATTTTTCATGATCTTTTCTATGTTCCTATGGCATTTCTACGAACAGCACTCAATCCAGTTTTCTGTTGTACCAGTTATTATATGTGCCACGCTTGCTAGTGCCCAGCACTGTAATAAGTTCTTCCCATTCACTAGGTAATGTACCCAGGGTCATTCCAGCAATTGTATAGACTCTTATGTGGCTGATACCGAAGACTGTGCTCTTGACCCCTCCCCATGGAGAATTGCATCAGGGCCCTGGAGTTTGGAGCTCCATGAGAAGAGCCCCTCCTTATCACCCAAAGTGTCTTCTTCTGCTTACCTGTCTGCCAGCCTGTTCCCAGAGTTTACATTTGCAACTATGGGTAGCACAGGAGAGGAGAGGAGAGAGCAATGAGCATCCCTTCAGTTTACATAAACTCATCTCTGCTGTTTGTTAAAAGTTTTAGCCTGGTTACCCCTGGCCTCATCTCTTCATTAATAAGCAATTACTTATTTCATTTATCTCTGGCAAGATTCCAATCCATGGAATCCTATTCTGCCTGCAGAATGAGTGATTTCAGAAGAGCATTTTCTGTGGAAGGATCAGGGGCCAGTGGACCAGGGGGAATGAGAGAGCCATAGGGAAAGTGTCACTGACTTAGGACAAGCAGTCCCTCTGTGTGTAAAAAAAAAAAATGCAGCTTCAATTCTTGTGATCATTCAGATACTCTTATTTTAGGTCTGTTTGGCTCTTTCTGGCTTCCTTGCTGTACAACCCACCAAAATAAAACAGACAAACACAAAAATTTACATTTTTCAAGGCAGTGACCTAAGCTAGATGCTGCTCAGACAATTCTGCTAATGGACTCAATCCAAAATAATTAGAACAATTAGGTAAATCCACCCACAAATATTATGCATTTATCCTCCTCCTGATGTTTCATTTCCAATTATTATGGACCAAAAACAAAGAGGAAGGGAACATGCTTGGGGCCATTGTGTTCTGATACACATCACCAGAGCAAAGTCTATTTGCATGTGTAAATATAAACATTTAACATGAAGTCACGCAACAGGAAATGTTTAACTCCCAACCTTGCCATTTACTATTTCCATTTGTTTGAGGCTTAAGCAATTTCATGGTGCAAAGTTTCAGACCATAGACACCAGCACTTCGGTAAATATCCTCTGGGAGTGACTTTGACTGGGATTGTAGATCTTTCCACATGTCATTCATTCGCATGAAACCAATCTGTTAAGAGGTGATTCTACAGCCCATCAGTAAAACAATTTAAAAGGAGATTTTCTTGCTCCCTCAGTTTACAGAAAGCAAAGAATGATATTTATTGTCAGGAATGTGTGTTGCCCAAAGCTTGTATTTTATCTCCATTATCCAAATGTGTCCTGTTAACGGTATTTTCATTTGGGTTGTGAGGATATCTGCTTAATTTTTCTGATCTATATCCAAGTGTAATTTCACAAGATTCTTCTTTCCTTTTTCACCTATATCTCAATGATTTTTTAGTAAGACCCTGATTCAATTATGAATTTTATAAATATACAAATAATTTGGATGTAAAGAACATAGATTTGGGATTATTTGTTAATGTCATGGTAATCCTTACATATGTGGCACCTTATATAAATTTCCTGAAATTACAGAGGAAATAAATTCTAGTTTAAAAGTTAATCAAGTCTTGAAAAAACCATCTTCTAGAAAAGCTTTTAGCACACAGTTGTCTTGCTATTTTCCAGTGTAATCCTCAAGTTCCTGAGGACATAGTACTGGGATGTGATATTTTGTGTGGGTACCTGAGAGATAGATACTGTTGAGTTCATAAATAAAAGGTATAGCTTTTATATTTTATCACTGATGAAATAATTTAATATCCTTTACATTTGCTTAAGTGAACAAATTAAAATTTGTTGTAGAAATGATCATTGACTATTCAGTTAATAAGAGGTTATCCATGGACATCCAAATTACAGCTCACTTAGGTAGAAAACATGGCATCGTGTGCTTGGTTCCCCGTGTCTTTCTTATATCTCACTGCAGGACTCTTTCTCTCGCTCTCTCCCTTTGTCTCTCTGATGTGTGCCTGCTTTTTTTCATCGACAAGAATAGGGTAAGAGACAAGAATATTCTATTGTACATTCCCCTTTCTTATGTGAGTTCTGCAGGCCCTACTGACACTTTTGCCATGAGCCAGAAATGCCATAGTGTTTAGGAAGAAAAAATAGCCTCACATTCAGTTTCCCATGGGCCCTGTGAAATTATGGCTGCAGGAGAAGAGAGAGGGAAGAACAACACTTTAGCTACAGACTCTGATAAAACATAATTCTATGAAATGGAAAGAATAGACTAAGCAAAATCCAGCGTGACCCTCGTTTTCATCATATTTACAAGAACAAACACACATTCATGGTTGGGTGAATACATAACTATACTCCTAGGAATTTACATAACCACAAAAAGGGAGGATCTGAGAAGTAACTTGAGGTACATAGAATTACCATATTTTGGGAACTTGTAGGATTTCTAGATATGGATGCAGAAAGCGATGATGTGACAGTTCAATAGGGGTTGCTTGGATGTAAGTACAAACAGGCCGGCTAAAATTTAAAACGAGGCAGGAGTTGAAGGGGTGTGGTGGCATCAGAACACAAAATGATGGGTCACCCTGTCCCCTTGACGAATAGGAGGGGCTTTGATTGTGAGGCCAGGGGTCCATGCTATTTTATTGGCCTAAAGGAGTAATAAACACTGGTTTAACTGAAAACCTCTTTTCTACGTGGTGGAACATAACAGCTTGTGGGACACAGTTGAACGAAAAGGTGAAATATCTCCTCTGGTTTAGGAAGCGTTCAGTCATTAATGATGTGCTTCCAAGTAAATATGTACCACTGGTTTCTCAATGGTTGATTTCAAATGAAATCCTTGGATGACTAATTCAAGAAATGCCCTTAGCATGAATGCTTACATACATTTGACTCTGATGCGTGCATTTGAGATTGGAGGGTAGTAGACCAGCCTGTCTCGTTCTTTCATGCCATTTCTTCAAATTTCTTTCATTTTCACCAGCTACCTGGCTAGGACAAGTTACAAGACACTTGCTTTTGCTTTTTGTGTACGATTATGGAGGTACATGCGCAACCATGGTATGCGGGGGACAGATCTATAACTTGATTGTTTTAAGCAAGGATTGTAGAGCTGGTATATTATTTCAAAAGGCAAAAATGATCACAAAGAGGTAGAAAGTTAATTTTGCTTTTAAAAGTTGCTCCCCCCCCTCACTCTATAAAATTCATTTTGGGTAAAGGCCATGGAAAGTGTTACTGTGGAAACTGTTACTGCGAGGCTGGTTGGCATGGCGATAAATGTGAATTCCAGTGTGATATCACCCCCTGGGAGAGCAAGAGAAGATGCACATCTCCAGATGGCCAAATCTGCAATAACAGAGGTGGGTCATTCATCCACGTTACTATGAATTGGGAGGAAAACAAAGCTCTTCATCATTAACCCTCCTTTTCCTTGTATTTCCTTGGGTGTGGGGGGAGGTTGTCTTTTACAGTGTTTGACTTCGATGTAAGTCAACATTTACAATGCCAACAGTCTTCTCTTTCTTATTTTTTATTGAGTAACAAAGCAGAAAGATAAGAAAGTTGCTGTAGTTATTTAAGCTTCACTGAACAAATAGTTAACATAGGGACTGTAATTTCTTTGGCGGCCATCCAGAAATAGCATAGTACAGCTAAAAGGCAATTCTTGTAGATACTTCTGTTAAATGTCTCTTGACTAACAGAACCATCTACAGCATGAGCATCTAATTATCTAGAGAACATTCAAGAAACCTTTTTGTCTTAATTATGAGTAAATCGAAGGCTTGGTTGTAATACTGAATTGATCTGGAGTCACTTTTATCTGCAATAATAAAAATGATATAGAACAGGTATAGAAACTATGTGTCAGACAACCAGATAAAATTTAGATTGACTTTTGATATGAATTTTAAGAATATGTTGGTATTGCTAAAATGTCCCTTAAAGTGAGTTAACTAACTGTTGATATCAAATCAAATTAGTTTTATTTAAATGCTTTTTAAAACTCCTTGAAAACACATGGGGTCTGGGTGACTCAGTTAGTTAAGCATCTGACTCTTGATTTTGGCTCAGGTCATGAGCTCACAGTTCATGGGTTTGAGCCCCACGTCGGGATCTGCACTGACAGCGTGAAGCCTTCTTGGGAGTCTTTCTCTCCCTGTCTCTCTCTGCCCCTCCCCTGCTCTCTCTTTCAAAAATAAATAAATAAACATGTTTTTTTTTTTTAGAAATCCTTGAAATTACTTGTCATTTTCCCCTTATTAGCTGTACTGGCAGATAAAAGAGAACTATGCTGGACCATTTGTTGCCTGCCTGAAGGTATATATGAGTGGCCATATTTCCTTCTTTTTTTTTAAAATTTTTTTTTAGTGTTTTTATTTATTTTTGAAGGAGAGAGAGAGAGAGAGAGAGAGAGAGAGAGAGAGAGAGAGAGACAGAGCATGAGCAGGGGAGGAGCAGAGACAGGGAGACACAGAATTGGAAGCAGGCTCCAGGCTCTGAGCTGTCAGCACAGAGCCTGACACGGGGCTCGAACTCACAAACTATAAGATCATGACCTGAGCCGAAGCCGGATGCTCAACCGACTGAGCCACCCAGGCGCCCCCATATTTCCTTCTTTTAATATTATAAAAGTCTGGAAAGTTGGAAAATTGTATTTTTTAATTTCTGTAAATGAATGGTGCTTTTTATCAGGTAATGCTTATGTGGGAAACCTTAACATACAACCAATTTTCTCTTTTCAAAAAATGGCGTAAGAAATTAATGCAGAAGAGTAAAATGGGCCAAATTTCTATACATAGGGAAAGGAAAGCAAAAGGCCTGAAGTTGGAAGAAAAATTATAAAGAAAAGTCCTCTTTTTAATGTATGCATAATAGGTCTGACTATATATCCCACTAATTCATGTTATGCTTTCCTTTTCTATATGAGGACGTGTTTCTGTCTGCGTCCTTCTTATTCAGTAGGTACAGTCATCACTGTCATGATGTCAGTATAGGAATCTTGGGCTGTGCTCCCGTGAGATGTTGAAAGGAAAGAGGAGAAAAATGGCAATGGTTGGGCTGTGGATCAGGGCCGGTTCTGCAGCAGGGATATGTGGGCTCTGAGAGAGACACACACTACTCGCCAACCCCTGAGGTCTCACCTTCTGCCTGTCCTTTCCTGCACTTGGAGCTGTCTGATTTGGAGATCTGGCAGAGCAGACTGGGAGGCAGCATGCTCAAATGAGGCTGGGTAGCAGTGAGATTTCGGGGGTTCCTGAAGGCAAGTCGGGAGGAGGCACAGCAATATGTTTTTTTTCTCAGAAGGAACCATCCGCATCTCCCCTGGCACTCTTCCTCATTATTGCTTCCGGGGCAGGGGGAAGGTGGGGGGCGGGAGAGAGACACCAATCCCTGCACAGGCTTACCTCCTTTTCCTTGTTAGTCCATCTCCAAGGACCAGAAAACCTTTGTTGTAGACACAGCTAATCAGGGATAGAACAAGTGTCCTGTATTGCCTAAATCGTTTATTCAGTGTCAGGTTGGACTCACCTTAGCATATACCTATCCTTATCCCCTGCACCCACATCAGTTATACTATTATGAAAGCCAAGGGTATTCGTTTTTTAAAATATAGATACAGATATTTATTTATTTTTATTTTTTTAAATGTTTATTTTATTTTTGAGAGAAAGAGAGAGTATTTGAGCATGGGAGGAGCAGAGAGAGGGAGACAAAGGGTCTGAAGCTGGCTTTGCACTGACAGCAGAGAGCCCGATGCAGGGCTCAAGCTCATGAACTGTGAGATTGCGACCTGAGCCAAAGTCAGACGTTCCACCAACTGAGCCACCCAGGTGCCCCCAGATACAGATACTTTAAAAAATCCAGGCACAACCACCTTTTACATTTTGGTACATGACCCTACAGTCATCCAGTAGCTTTCTTTTGTCAGATAGATTGCAGATTTCTTGAGGGCTAGGATTCTAACTCGTATTCATTGTTTTGATGCTGTTTTGGAAAGAAACCACTACTGTGCTAAGGGCACATCCCACAACCCACACAATAATAGACACAGAAAATAACTTTTGTCTATTAAAGAATCTCTGCTGTCCACATTAGATGGTGTTTTTCCTTTGTAGAATGTTTTTATCCAATATATGTATTTTCCAAATACACAGTGAGCAAAAGATTTTAAAAAGCAACATGTAAGATGCTTTCTTTCATGGTGTTTCTTCGCTAAAACCATATACAATTGTTTTCTCATCTAGGGACTTGTGTGTGTGGTGAATGTTCTTGCCACGATGTTGACCCAACTGGAGACTGGGGAGATATTCACGGGGACACCTGTGAGTGTGACGAAAGGGACTGTAGGGCCGTCTATGACAGATACTCTGATGACTTCTGTTCAGGTATGTGCTCTCCTCGCTCACTTTTTTAAATTAAAAAAAATTCATTTCCCTATTTTCAAGCTTCTTTCTGATTCTCACAAAAACTGTAAGAGAACTGAATCTGTGCATGGAAAACGTTTGATATTCACAGTGCTCCTATTGGTGCCTTGGAAAGTCTTCAGAGAATTTACACATTGGGCCAAGACAAGGGATGAAAAGGCTCACTTTCCTAAAATTAGTCTAACTCCTCCCCCCAAGGAGAGCCATCTGCTATTGATATGGGTTGCTCATCTCTAGGTCTACGAAACCAGCAGTCCAGGTGACAGTGTCCAGGATGGAGACCGTGAGAACAGCTGCAGTCATATATTACAAAACTTCAGATAATATGGTTCTCATGGGTATTTTATTTTATTTTTTAATGTTTATTTATTTTTGAGAGAGAGACAGAGTGTGAGTGCGGGAGGGCAGAGAGAGAGGGAGACACAAAATCTGAAGCAGGCTCCAGGCTCTGAGCTGTCAGCACAGAGCCCGATGCAGGGCTTGAACCCATGAACCATAAGATCATGACCTGAGCCGAAGTCGGACGCTCCACTGATGGAGTCACCTTGGAGGTGCCCCTCTCAAGGATATTTTAATGAATTAATTCCTTAGTATAATTTATATATTAAAATTATTCCGCAGATTAGTGTAGGATTAAATATCAATAATTGGATTCCAGAATTTTATTCTATAAACATTTATAGAGCGGACACCGTTTACCAGGGTCTGGACTGCATCTGGGCTCCTGGCTCTGGCAGTGAAGGAGACAAACATGACCTCTGACTTTACAGAGCTTGCAGCCTGAGTGCAAAGGCCAAAACACACTCTGCCAGAACTTCTAACGGTGCAAAGGAAAAAAAGAAAGCGGTTGGATTTGTTTGAAAAAGTGTCACTGAGCAAAAATGGAGTTATGGATTTTCAGTCCAGTCATATTTGACAATCCAGAAGACAGAGACATATATACATACATCTTTTTAAGCCTGACTGCTTGATTGGTGTGTAAGTAGATAGGAAACTCCACTGTCTCCTGGAAGTTTGCCAGCAAAAGGGAAATGAAAGAGGTGCCCTATTTAATCACGTTTCCACAGCCGCAGAGGCTTGTCTGGCCTGGCTGAGGGGAGCCTGCTGCTAACACTGTGCTCCCAGAAGGGTTTCCCTGTTCTGATGATCCCTGATGCTCGGGAGAGTCTCCTGAACATTTTGTCAACACTATTCTTTGGGGGAAATGCCCTTTTCAGATTTTTCTCTGTTATTCATTATATACGAGTGTTCTTTATTATCCCCATCATCTGCACGATGGAAATGAGACAGCTGGCATCTCTTGGGTAGGTCTCTATGCCAGACACTGTGCTAAGCACTTTCCAGGTCGTTGCACTTATTTTTCTTAAAAGTCGATGAGGTGGGGATATTTTCTCATTTTACTATTGGGGTTATGGAGGTTCGAGGAAGTTCCATAACTTGCGGAAGGCCTCACAGTTAAGAGACAGAATCAAAATGTTAAAGAGGTCTGCGAATCTGAAGAAATGTAAAGGTTCTTTCCTTACTGAGAAAAGTCTTCGTTTAAACTTGAATTTAATATGACAAACATTTATGGAGAGCCAACTATGCTGGAGGCACTATGTGAGATATTATGGTACAAAAATGCAAACACAAAAAATTGTAGCTTCTACCTGCAAGAAATTTACTGTTTAGCAAAATACGAAACAAAAAAAAAAACAATAATGACATGGGGTGCCTGGGTGGCTCAGTCGGCTAAGCATCCAACTTCGGCTCAGGTCATGATCTCATGGTTCATGGGTTTGAGCCCTGCATCAGGCTCTGTGCCGACAGCTCAGAGCCTGGAGCCTGCTTTGGATTCTGTGTCTCCCTCTCTCTCTGTCTCTCCCCCACTCACGCTCTGTCTCTGTCTCTCTCAAAAATAAACATTAAAATTTTTTTAAAAAACAATAATGACAAAACTGCCACATAATCATGTAATTTTAATACATGGTGCTATGGGAGATTTGCTTGGTCATGCATTTGTTACTCATTTGGCCATAATGCTGGGGATATAGCAACAAACACAACAGATAAAATCCCCCCTGTCATGGAATTTACATCCCAGTGGGCTGGAGATGCAACAAATAAACTGAATAAGTGAGATATGTAGAGAAAGTTGGGCGTGGGCTTATTTGACACTTTATTTAGGGTGATGAGGCTCTTCGCAGAGGTGGTGACATATGACTCATGCGTTGCTGACATTTTTGTATCCCCATGCACATGTCTACCCCTACCCTACCTCAAAGGTAGGCTTGCAGGTAAAAAGAAATGAGAGAAACATATCCTAGGCAAAGAGAGTAGAGGTGTGTGATCTGTGCAGGGGGCTAGAATCATTTTATTTACTCCCAGAATGCCCAAGTGACAGAAGGGAAAGCTGGCGAGACACAGAACTGGTCATCTTTTTACCTTGCTGTGGAACTGGACCCTATTCCAAAGGCAATGGGGAGCTAATGATGGGTTTAGGCAGCAAAGTGCTACAGTCACAGGTGCCTAGTCTGGTTGTCTGGATAAGTGTTGTTGCCATTTACTGAAATGGGGAACATAGCAGGAAGTTGTCAAGTTCATTTCTAGATATATTGAGCATAAGGGACCAATGGTGACCCAAAGTTGATATATTTTTTTTTCAGCCTGTTGAGTGTGTGAGCCTGAAGGGTCAGGGCTAAATGTGAGGTTGGAGTCATACACATGGAGTGGGTAATTAAAACTAGACTGGGGTTCAGGAAGTGCCATGTAAGAATGCTGCCTTGAGATTGTCTGTGAGATAAAACATGAATTCATACAATTTTTTTTTTAATTTTTTTTTCAACGTTTATTTATTTTTGGGACAGAGAGAGACAGAGCATGAACGGGGGAGGGGCAGAGAGAGAGGGAGACACAGAATCAGAAACAGGCTCCAGGCTCTGAGCCATCAGCCCAGAGCCCGATGCAGGGCTCGAACTCACGGACCGCGAGATGGTGACCTGGCTGAAGTCGGACGCTTAACCGACTGCGCCACCCAGGCGCCCCGAATTCATACAATTTTAAATGGGGAAATGAAGGAGATAATCAGGCTATCTATAGAAAGTTATAAAGTTTGGGACTTTCTGATAGAATGTTTTTGTTTTTGTTTTTGCATAGGGGACGTTCATCCTTGATCAACCCATGACCTTGCTTTTGGAGTAGGGTTGAAAAATTCAGAATTGCTACATTATAGTGACTGCTCAGGGTCCCATGTGCTGTTCTGTTTTACTATGAGGGAGGGGGCTCACAGGGTGAAGATGGACAATGACACTTCAGTGGACACTTTAGTCCTTTTATAAGAGCACAATTCCCTACTGAGTGTCATTTGGGCTCAGTTACCCCAGTAGGTTGGGCAGGTGAAGGTCATCAGGAGGCCTCCTTGGAACCTGAAATTTTCCCCTTCGTTTCTTCCTTCCCTCCTTATTCTGCCCGATTTTCCTCTTTCTCACATTTTCCAATCCTCCCTATCCGTGGAGATTTCAGGGACAGTGAAGCAGTTGGGCAGTGATGGCTGTGGTTGGTCAGGTTTGTCATGGGAGGAGCTGAGGAGGAGTGCTTAGCCCTTTACACGGGGTCTCCATGCTGCGGGGGTAGACCCATGGGTGTGGGAAGGGGGGCTGGTTCAGACATCAGTCTGCAATCGTGACTTTATCATTCTTTTGTTGAAGTGAACTGAGCATGGCCAATGCCCACAGCCAGCCTCCCACATTTAAAAGGAGGAATTTCGATGGGGTGCCTGGGTGGCTCAGTCGGTTGGGTGTCTGAAGTCGGTTGACTTCGAGCTCTGCATTGGGCTCTGTGCTGACAGCTCAGAGCCTGGAGCCTGCTTCACATTCTGTCTCCATCTCTTTGCCCTTCCCCTGCTCGCGCTCTGTCTCTCTCTCTCTCAAAAAAAAAAAAAACTTTAAAAAATTTTAAAAAACAAAGGAGGAATTTGGGGCTCCTGGATGACTCAGTGGGTTGAGCATCTGGCTCTTGCTCTCGGTTCGTGAGGTGGAGCCCTGAGTCTGGCTCAGCGCTGATAGCGTGGAGTCTTCTTGGGATTCTCTCTCTCCACACCTCCCCCTGCCCCTCCCCCATTCTTGCTCACTCTCCCTCTCTCTCAAAATAAATAAATAAACGTTTTTGTAAAAAAGGAATTTAGGGAAGAAGAAATTTGCTTTGAGACTCCACACTTTTAGTCCGTTTCACACACCTTATTCCATTTTACCTTCACCCTAATTCAGAGGGGGAGACATTGTTATCTGCATTTTAACAGGAGAGGAAACAGGTTCAGAAAGATTAACTTGACAGAGTTCACGTGGCCATTAAGTGTCATCGGGAAACACATTCAGAGCCTAAGTATTCGTGTAATTTAATCTCCAAGTGATGCAAACAAAATTCTTCAATTTTACTCCGGATGCTCAAATTCTTATAAAACTAAGCTTCTCTGCATGTCATTACGATGTGAGGCAGGTATCCACCCCCAGTATTTTTTCATTCTCATTAAATCTGTTGAATTCTGTACATTCTGTTTAGCGAATTATTAGTCTCCACAATTTTCCTAATTGCCCGTCTGAGTTGCACCACAGAAAGGGTGCCACGTTGGTGCGTCTGTATTAGGAGACAGAAGTAACCCAACTATGTCAATGTTCTCTAGTGATTTATGTAAGGCTGGAAGGTAATAAGGCTCAGCTGAAATGCAGCTTTATTTTTAGCTCCCATTGTTACCATCCTGACAGTGTTCGTCTTATTTAAGTCCCAGGGATTCTCCTGGTGGGTTGCTCTTTTAATTGACATTCTCATTGTATTCATTCATTTCCACCTGTCCATTCATCTATTCAGTAATACAATGAAATGTGAATATTTTGTGCCTACTACATCTGCTACATCATGGATACAGAAGATAGTATTTTAAAACCTGCTCCCTGCTCCAAATAAATCAGTTTTATTTATTTCTTCTTTCTTTCTTTCTTTTTTAATGCGTATTTATTCTTGATGGTTATGGGGTGGGACAGACAGAATCCAAGGCAGGCTCCAGGCTCTGAGCTGTCAGCACAGAGCCTGATGCAGGGCTCAAACCCATGAACTGCAAGATCATGACCTGAGCCGAAGTTGGACCCTTAACCCACTGAGCCACCCAGGCGCCCCTCTTCTTTCATTTCTATTTGTTGCTTATCATCCACATAGTGTGTGTGTGTGTGTGTGTGTGTGTACGTGTGTGTGTGTGTACCAATTCCTTCATACACAGATATAATTCATGCACACACTCGTGTACACACACATCCACAACAACTCAGAGATGTTACTGTTAACAGGATTTGAATGTCACTAAAATGACCAGGGCATGACCAGCCATCCTGAAGTGTGCCAACTGTTTGTTTTGTTAGTTATATAAGCTGCTGCCCCCCAGAATTTACTTCCTGATTCTGAAATAACTTTTATTCCCGATAGCTGTTTACACTCTGGTCTATTTCCCCAAATCCCATAATTGTTAAAATATGTTGCTGTGTGACCTTAAACTTGATCTTTCAACTTGTCTCCTCTACCCGAAAAAGTGCTGGCTTACAGTTCCATTAATTTGGAAAGTGGAATCATTTGAAAGAACTGTATTATGTGAGGAAATTTATCATTGTGGATTACCAAAGCATTATGGAAAGAAACTGAAGGAAATGATTAAATATATTCAGTTTGCATTATCTTGAAAGAAAAATCAAATATATCAAATGTAGCAAGTACTAGTTACATCTAATTTATTCCCCCAAACTTTTCCTATTGATGGTCCTCATATTGCTTTGTAAGAAGCTACCTGAAAAAGTCAGATTCCAGTTCATGAGCAGTCTTGATCATTATAAAAGAAAGAAATGTCCTGTACAGCAAAAGAACATTTGTCTGGAATGGATGCAACTACATTTGCCGTGGATTGATATTTCTGAAATGGCTTCACTCAAAAGAGCACAGTGATTACAAAGGAAAAAACAAGTTTCAGTGTCAACACCCTCTCCTGTAATGGCCCGAGAGCCTTTCCAGCTCCTACACGCTCAATGTGGCCATGGTGCCACGTAGCGTCTAGCCATGCTGCCCACTGCCTGACCATGTGGTACAGATGGGGCCACCATCCCATTTACCAATGCTAGGCACTAGGCACTGTGTTGTTCTTCCATTGCTGTGTGTGTGTGTGTGTGTGTGTGTGTGTGTGTGTGTGTTTAATGCAGGTCATAGGTCTTCTGAGAGCTATTCCCTAATGTGAATTCTTCACATGTTTTGTATCAAGGATAAACAACAACATTCTGTATTTGTTGATCCTCTGTTTACCGAGTTTCAGAGTTTAGAGGAATACTGTTTAGAAGCCATGAAATTAACTCCTGGAAGCCATATGCATCTACCTATCAATCGATCAATCAACCTATATATTTAAAAAACTAACACAGAAGTATGAAATTTCAGTTTGGTAAAATTCACTTCTAATTTTTTCATTTGAAAGATAAAAGGAGATAAGGGCCAGGAGGTGGACTAGTGACATATTTAGATTAAAAACACAGATATAATTTTTTCTTTTATGCATCTTCCACTATTTAGAAAAGATTTGTTGTAGTATATTATGGCAATCTAAAGGGTTTTCATGCTAAACAAATAATCATTTCTAAACTCTTTTTTATATGTCAAAACCAAGCATTTTCATCTTTTTCATTTTATCCTATAAAATAATTCATTCTCTCCATCTTTGGCATAAGTTTTATGCTGCACTTGAGAAACTAGTAACTCCAGGAGAGAAATTACTATTTCATTTTATGATTTCCTGTCTCCTCTGAAAGGCTCAATACCGGCTTCAGAATCTGATATCAATACCATGCATTTTTAAGTGATTTCCTAATTCTACTGATGAAATATCATAAAGGATTTTATAGAAAAGGTACAATTTCATTTAAAGTGAGATCCATAATATTCTGAAATATATTTGGACAGCACATGATTTGGAATTGTTGAAAGATGTAGGACATAATCTTCATTACTGTGAAAGTAAAAGTTAGGTTGATGCTTTAACTTAATCACTAATAAACATTTAGATTCACAATACTGCTGTCAGTACTATTTTTCATCATATTAGACTAGAATTATTTAAACCTTGCTTTATTACTTCCACATTTGCTTCTCTGTGATCCTCACTGGGATATTTGATTTAGGTGTTTCTACTTTCCCCAAACAATGGAACCTTTAAGAAACGGTCTATATCCCTGCTATCACCATTTAGAGCCATTGCCGTACATTTTCTGACTCTCAGTAATTTCATTCATTATGGATGGCTGAAATATGAAAAATATTTAAATATGAAATATGATTCATATTTTAATAACTCTTATTTCCTCAGCCCAAACTTGTTCAATTGATATTGACTTCAGATGGCATAGTGTAGAGAAGACTCATAAGTGGGTGATTTGGGGAGGAGCTATGGCCATCCTGAACTGGATAATATTCCCCACTGTGATACTTTCCTATTTAAAGGCAAAAGCTTTCCATCTGCAACCAATCACAGTAGTGATACTGTCTCATTAATTCATTCCAGTGCATAAGCAATAGACTACAGTGGGGTTCCTGAGGGTCAATAACCCTCAATAACACTCGATGACTGGGTGAAGGCTGAGTCTGGGGAAGCCTCCAGAAGTTAGATAGGGCTCATCACACAAGTGGCAAAAGTGAGGACACATTGTATGTGTTCTTCCCAGTTTTGCTTGGAGTTGGTGATGCCTGGGGGTGATGCATAAATTTATAGGACTCATTCTTGAGAAAGTTCATGATGCTGCTTTAAATGCACAGGAAATAGAGATATACGACCACATAGGCTGCTCACCCACCCACTCCCACCCCCAGTGATTGTATTAGAGCACAGATATAGCAAAGGGATAGAAAAATCGCATAACATTAGGGAGGAAAGTGTAGAGATTAAACACTGAGTGAGGAAAACAATAAGAGAACACAAGTGAATTTGGAGCATAAAGGTGAAAGAGTTTCAGAGATTTCATCTTCTAGGTCTAGAGCAGCCGCGTTGTTTTTTTTTTTTCAAACTGTGTCACTGCATTCATAGTTCATCTGACTTCTTTTGATCTTCATTGGACCAGATCTTAACTCTAAAAACCTCTTATTCATAACTTCTGACCATCTTCATGAATTTTTTATTCTGCCACCAATTTTGTTTGAAATGTTGACATGTGAACAAACCTGAGATAGAAAACAGTGGCTGCTCTGAAGGCTGTATTCCAGCTACAGAACTTGAGAAGGGTCTGTCCTCGGTCACTGCTTTCCCTCCACACAGGCTCCTGCTTCGTTCCACGCCTGGGGACCAGGCCTGCCCACCAGGTGTGTGAGGGCATTCTCCTGGGTAGTTAGGGATTGCCTGGCATCCTTGCCTACTGGGGGTTTTTTTCTAACATTCCCAGCTACTTCAGACTTTTAAGAGTAAAGCTTTTTTCCTCTTTCACCATAACCCTGTTGTTCACTGTTATTGTTAAAGTGTCAGCTCGTCTCTCACAAATGGCAGCGTGTTCTGTTCTTTGTTCAATATCCTCATGACAGATCTGACTGTCCTCAAAATGAGACCTCTTGTCTCCAAGAATTTGGCTTCTATAAAAAGCAGGATTCGTTGTACTTCAAATGTTAAAATCTGTTTTAGCATTGTTATTTATCTATGTTTTTGCAATGTGGCTCTGTTTAGAAATTTGGCTTTAAATTACATGAGGGTTGAGAAGAAGGGTAAGGACTTCTAGGATAATAACAAAGAGCCACAAAGTCCAACAATCTCTGGAATATAACTGCCAATAAGTTAAACTAGTACAATAGAAACTCTGATATTTGAAGGTTTAAGTGATCCCATTGACATGTGATACATATTTATTAGCAATCTTAATTTTCGTTTCCTATAAAATGATGATCTCAAAGGCAGAGTACTAAGGACAACAGCAATTTGTTGTTTAGAGTCTGTTACATAGTGAGTGATCAATAAATGTATGTTGAATTGGATGTAGCATTGAATGCAAAATTTGGATTCAGTGATCCTTAAGATCTCATTCCACTTTGACCTATGATTTTATGATTCGTTCCATGATGAACCAGGTGGTGAAAAGCTTCCAGATATGTGGATTGTCCAATTCTTCCAACTCAAATGATAGATATCTGCCCACACACCTCACAGACTATTGAGAAAACACACTAGTCTTCACTGAAGGACAATTTCCTTATTGTATGGTTTATATTAATATCAGATGCCAAAAACGAAAGAGCATGGAATTTCATTCATTAGTATTATCTTTGATTTACTTAAAAAAAAAGTACAATTCCACTTCCTTTAAAATCTTTCATGCATTTTTTGCAGCAATTATAGAAATCCACAGTGTTCTGCATCTGTAATAATGAATATCTGAATGCTGATTAGGAGTTAAGGAAAGCTCAACTCTGTTGCTTTCCTTTCTATTCCTACTTGTTTACATATGTGGACTCAAATGAATAAAAATAACAATAGCTCATTTTTATGTAGCATTTTAAGATATACTATGTACTTCCTGATAAATGTGGATAATGTATTATTATCTTCTTTAAAAATGAAGAAACTAGGGTCGCCTCGGCACCTCCATTGGTTAAGAGTCCAGTTTCGGCTCAGGTTATGATCTCACACACGGTTCATGAGTTTGAGCCCTGCAATGCAGAGCCTGCCTAGAATTCTCTCTTTGCCTTTCCTCTGCTCATGCGCAGTCTCTCAACATAAATAAGTAAACTTCAAAAAAATATGAAGAAGCTAAATCTCAGAGAAGTTGACATTTGACCAGCCCTACTCTATAGATAGCAGGACCAGGATTTAGATCCACTTATTTGATTGATAACGTAGGCCATTTTTTGTTTGTTTGTTTTTTTGCTTTACCACGCCACTGCTCATCACAATTCTTTACAGGCTCTGTGACCGTGTGTAAAGAACTTTAATATCTTTCCTGACCTCTTTTGTGTATACTACATTGATCTTCAGGGAATGTGAACTCCACAGACGTTACTTGTTTTAGACTAAGCGTCTCTAGGCTAAGCATGTCGTGTGTAGAAAAATGGTAATGAAAATAAAGTGTGGGGGCCTCTACAAGATAAGACCTGTTTCAAAAGCAAATTGTTTTCAATTTCCTATGGCTCTCCTCCACATGAATTAATTACCAAATCCATCACATACTCCATTTAGGCCCCAGCAGACCAATGCAATCGCAAGCACCTGGATTTTGATGGATTCAAGTTTATAGCCCTACAAACCCATCTATCTTATAGGGAATTGTTGCTTTTCTTTACTCCTCATGATCAATCAATGTAAACCAGGTATTAAAGAACTTGAGAAAAATGTGCCTTTGCTTTAATGTTTAATATGATGTTAACGAAGATCCTGGCTATTTGTGATATTTACTGTTGAAAAGAAAATATTCATTTCTGACTTCTGACTTCATTGTCTATTTTTTCGTATTTTTTATACTCTCATTGTGAAGGTCACGGACAGTGTAATTGTGGAAGATGTGACTGCAAAGTAGGCTGGTACGGGAAAAAGTGTGAGCACCCACGTTCCTGCCCACTGTCAGCAGAGGAGAGCATCAGAAGGTGCCAAGGAAGCTCGGATCTACCTTGCTCTGGAAGGGGTAAGTGAGGGCTCTCAGGCCTGTTACCACCTCCTATGAGTCAAATGCACTCCATTCATATATATCTTATTTAACAGATAGCTGAGATCCCTGAATATGGAAAGGTTAGTCTTTTCAGAACCAATAATACATCCAGTTTGCATGACTGAAAGTACATGGAGAAATATAATCTCTCTCTTTTTCCCTCTCTATTGTATGTGTGCAGGTGCACACACATGACCACACCTACGTGCTCTTACATGATCAGTTTAGCTTTGAGGTCTGTTCAATTTCAGTTCAGTTTAGTTCAGTGCTACATTAAAAACAACAACAACAACAACAACAACAACAATAACAAAAAAAGTTTTTCCCAGGAAACAAAACAAGCAAAACAGAAAAGTAACCTACTGAAAGGAAGAGGAAGAAGATATTTGCAAATGATCTATCCATGAGGGGTTAGTATCCAAAGTATATAAAGAACTTGCACTCTCAACACCAAAAAAACCCCAAACAAATAATTTGACTTGAAAAAGGCCAGAGTATCTGAACAGACATTTTTCCAAAAAGACATACAGATGGCCAACAGACACATGAAAAGATGTTCAACATCCCTCGTCATCAGGGGAATACAAATCAAAACCACAATGAGATATTATCTCACACCTAGCTGAATGGCTACAATAAAAAAGACAAGAAATAACAAGTGTAGGTGAGGATGTGGGAAAAAAAGGGAACCTTTGTGCACTGTTGATGGGAATGCAGATTGGTACAGCCACTGTGGAAAATAGAAATTTAATTAAAAATGTAAAAAATTAAAAATGAAATTATCATATGATACAGTATTTCCACTACTGTATATTTACCCAAAGGAAATGAAAACACTAATTCAAAAAGATATATGCACCACTGTTTATTGTGGCATTATTTACAATAGCCAAGATATGGAAGCAACCTATCAATGGATGAATGGATAAAGAAATGGTAGGTATGTATGTATGTATGTATGTATGTATATAATGGAATTTTACTCAGCCATAAAAAAGAATGAGATCTTGCCATTTGCAACAACAGGGATGGACCTATAGGGTATTATACTAAATGAAACAAGGCAGACAGATAAAGACAAATAGCATATGATTTCACTCATGTGGAATTTAAGAAACAAAATAAATGAGCAAATTAAAAAAGAGAGAGAGAGAGAGTAAGAAATATTAACTCTTACAGAGAATAAACTGATGATTGCCAGAGGGGTGGGGTCAGGGATGAGCAAAATAGATAAACGAGATTAAGCGTACACTTCCTAAAAAAAAAGTTTGGATATTTGCTCAAAACTTTCTGAATGAGACATTTAATTGTCCACTGACATTTCTGAAACTCATTAACATTACACTGAGGAAGTTGTTGACTTTTGAGAAAGCATTGTGTAAATAGATGGCTGAATACTCTGATGCTGTTTTAGAAGGCACGTAGCCTCAGGTGTGGTCTTGGTTCCAGATCGGGGCACACTGGAAGAGGAGAAAAGCAGCTAGAGGAAAGCTGGTTCCATTATTTTCATTTATCAAAATAAGAAATAACAATTTCACCTCTCACATGAACATGGCAAAGTTAATATGCAATATGCCTTTGGAGGAACTAGTCATTGAGATTATTACAGATTTTGTTCATGAAAGAGGAAAATGAGAAATACTTTCTTTTACCTGAACGCTAGAAATTTCATTTTGTTTTGCAGTTTTGTTTTTGGAGAAATGAATTTTTTTATTGAGATATAATTCAAATACCATAAAATCCACTCTTTTAAAGCATACAACTTAGTGGGTTTTAGTATATTTGTTTATTTTAAGTTTGTTTATTTTGAGAGAGAGAGAGAGAGAGTGAGAGAGAGCCAGTAATCCTGAGCAGAAACCAAGGGTTGGCTGCTTAACCAACTGAGCCCCCCAGGTACCCCTGTTTTCAGTATATTTATAAAATTATGCAATCCTCACCACTACCTCATTCCAGAGCATTTTCATCACCACTAAAAGAAATCCCGTCCTGTGCCTCCTCACCAGTCACTCCCCATTCTCCTTTCTGTTCAATCCCTAGAAACCACGGATCTACTTCCTGTCCCGAGGGATTTGCCCAATCTGGCTATTTCAAAATATGTGATCTGTTTGTCTTTGGTTTTCTTTGACTTAGCATAATGTTGTCAGGGTTTATCCATGTACGTCATTTCTTTTGCTGGCTGGATAATATTCACTTGTGTGGATTTCCACATTTATTTATCCATCCATCTCTTAGTGGACATTTGGGTCATTTCTACTTTTTGACCATCACGAATACTGTTCTATGAACATTCACAAATAAATTTTTGTGCGGGTATGTGTTTAAATTTCTCTTGGACATACAGGTCAAAGTGGAATTGCTGAGTCATATGGTAGCTCTGTTTAGTTAGTTGAGGTACAGCTAAACTGTCTTTCAAGTGGTGACACCATTTTACATTTCCACCAGCAGTGCCTGAGGGTTGCAGTTTCCTTACATCCTTCCCATTCTTTATAATCGTTTGTCTTTTTGACTACTTAGAGTTTTCTTTATGTAGAAGACAAAGTCCTTAAGATTATTTGCTCTGTAGGTATTTTCCCATACTCTGATATGTATCCCTAATGGTTATAAGTCGAAGGTTAGGGCATGGGTAGAAGGAAATTTTCATTTCAGAGATTTTATTTCTGACTTGCCCCATTTTCACCAGTAACCCCAGAGGGGAACTACTGTTCTGTCTGCATTAATAAAATATCATCAGCGTGCCTGAGTGACTCAGTTGATTGAGCATCCAGACTCTTGATGTCAGCTTGGGTCATGATCTAACGGTTCATGGGTTCAAGCCCTACACTGGGCTCTGTGCTGACAGTGCAGAGCCTGTTTGGGATTCTCTCTCTTTCCCTCTCTCTCTGCCCTCCCCCACACTCTCTCTCTTTCTCACAAAACAACAACAACAACAACAACAACAAAACACTTTAAAATATTGTAATTAGAAAGCTTGAGTAAGCCTGTCATGCTTTTAAAGGAACAACGATTAAAAATTAATGTCCCTCACACTACTGTCATCCATTCATTCATTGTTAAAAGTAACAAATTATATGATAGAAAAATAAGAAAAGCATATAAGGTATCTCTCACACATAGAACATCACTTGTTTTTCATTTGTCTCTAAATTTTTTAATGCAGTGTTAGTGCAAGAAAAGTCCTGTGGATTTTAATTATTGTGAATGTCAGTCTTGATAACTCTGACAAACACGTATTTGTCTCTTACCTTCCTAGACAGTCACTAATGTATCAGTTACATATTTATAGCACATATTTAAAGTTTATTTTATTAAAAAGGAGTTGAATAAATGTATAGAATTATGATACTTTTTATTTCATTTAAGCTTTTTAGAGTACTTTAGAGATCAATAATAAGCTTCCCTAGTGTCCTTGCAGGGAAAGGAAGGTATTGATGAGTGGAGTGATTTCCCAGGGAACCATCACAAAATATGAGGATTCTGAGAATGAAGACCAAGGATTTAGGAGAGCCAGTCCAATGCTCAGACCAGTGATCAGAGACCCTTCTTTTCTCACAGCTGCATCTGCAAACTCATTGGCATTGGATGCTGTAAAGCAAATGCCCAATCTGAAAACTTTTAAAGGATTAGTTTTGCCATTTATGAATGACAACTGCAGCTGTGGTTACATGAGTGAAGAAAGCAATTACAGGGCCCAGCAGTTCTCAAGACGGAGAGCCTCAGCAGCTTGCTTGCTGGGGCCAAGGAAAAAAAAAATTCTCCCAGCAGAATGTATTGATGCTCCTCAGTGTAGTCCACCTGAGGGGCTAGGTGAAGGCATTTGTGCACCAGAAATTAAATTAGATCACTTGCTTCTGCTGGGGATGACTAAGTGTGATCATTACATCTTAAAAATAGGGGAATAATTTAGATAATCTCTTAAACTCTCTATTAATCCTGTTACTCCTTGATTTCTTTTTTTTTAAGTGTATTTATTTTTGAGAGAGACAGAGTGCAAGCGGGGGAGGGGCAGAGAGGGAGGGAAAGAGACCATCCCAAGCAGACTCTGCAGAGCCAGACGTGAGATCATGACCTGAGCTGAAATGAACAGACACTCAACTGACTGAGCCACCCAGGCACCCTTATTACTCCTTGATTTCGATTCCTTATTGCCTATATATATCTTTGTTTAGAGGACTCTCGTCTAGTCGATTTGGATACACAGTTACTCATCCTAATTTCTGCTCCCAGGGACTGGAGCTAGGAGATAACTTTCTCTAGTCTTCTACCAGCGTTCTGCTCAAAAACTTGAAATGGCTTCTGATAGACTACACATTACTTTTAAATTCTCCTTGACCTAAGAATAAATTTTTATTTTTATTGAGGTTCTCCTTCTGAGTAGGTGTCTGGCTTTGGCCAAAACGTGTGAGCAAAATTGATGTGTGTCACTCCAGAGCAGAAGTTTGAGAGGCAGTGAGAGATTTGCCATCCCTCCTGTCCCCGTGTGGGGACTTGCAGTGTTTGAGATGGTCGCTGATCGGGAGGCGGGGTCTCTGAATGAGGATTGAAGAGACCTCTGCTGACCCCTGAAGAACTGTACCACAAATGCTGTCTTAAGCAGCTGAGATATTACAGTTTTTTGTTACTGCAACAGAACTCCTGACTCATACTCTTGCACATCCAAAATTTAGCGAATGAAGTTAAAACAAACAAGCAAACACAAAAAATCATGCTTAAACTCCAAGAGATCAGGAGAAAAAACAGTTGAGGTTTATAACCATATGCATATCTTATCACTATCAATAAGCATGTGTATATTTTACAAATGATGTATTTATGCCATTCTGTGAACAGCATTCATGTGTACTTCTTCAACAGGGAAAATGGTAAGAACATTGAATATATTGTCATTTGTTAATATCCCCCAAACACAATGAAGTAGGATGTATAATTATTCTTCTTTTTACAGAAAAAGAAACTGGAAATTTGAATAGTTTGCCATCTTACATAGTAAGTGCCAGAGTTGCAAGTTTTTATACAGACTTTTATTACAAGCCGTCCAACTTCAGAACTGTTGTTTTAGATCGTGTATTCGTTCTTTTAACATGCCAATTGGTTGAGCAATATGTAATGACTACATTTCCTTGTTGAAAACATTTTTATGCAAAATCGTTGATGTTGCTGCATCGTATTCCCTAGCATAGTTGTAGTATAGTATCTATAGCATAGTATAAGATAGGATAGTATATAGTAGTAATATAGTATAGCATTTATACTATAGATTTATACTATAGATTCCCTAATATAGTTTAGTGTAGTATCTGTAGTATAGTATCTACAGTATAGATATCTTAGTATAGTTGTAGTATAATATCTATAATATAGTATCGTATAGTATAATCAATTCCCTAGTATAGTTGCAGTATAGTAGCTATAGCATATTATACTATGGTATCTACAGTATAGTATAGTATCGTATGCTATCTATAGATTCCCTAGTATAGTACAAGTATAGTATCTACAGCATAATAAAATATAATATAGTATAGTATAGATTCCCTTGTATAGTTGTAGTATAGTATCTATAGCATAGTAAGATATAGTATAGTACAGTATAGCATAGCATAGTATAGTATAGTATACTATCTATAGTATAGATTCCCTAGTATAGTTGTAGTATAGTACCTATAGCATAGTATGGTATAGAATAGTATAGCAGTATAATATAGTATAGTGTAGTCTTTATAGTATAGATTACTTAGTATAGTTCCCTAGTATAGTTGTAGTATAGTATCTATGGCATAGTAAGGTATGGTCTGGTATGGTATGGTCTGGTATGGTATGGTATGGTATAGTATCTATAGTATAGATTGCCTAGTAATAGTTGTAGCAAACAAATCTAATCATTCCTTCTCTATTAGATAATCTAAATCATCTCTTACTTTGTTCAAGTTCTAAATGCTGTAATTTACATTCTTGTAGCAGAAAATTTGCACAATTTTTTCTTAGATGTAGAATGTACATCTAAATGTATACCAATATAATAAATATTTTCAATAAAAAAATTACCCAAACAAATCATTTTCTCTAGAAAAAGTGGACTAGTATACCCTCCTACCAGGAACATAGCAAAGGTTCCCTTCACTCACCAATGGTGACAACTGCAATACTAAGCTGTTCTTAATACATTTTGCTCTTAGTTTTATGGGCTCACCATTTATCAAACTTCTTTCATTGACTTCTGTAATCATCAAACAAATGATGTATCTACAGACATTATTATTCAGAAGCTTGTGTTTGCTGTATTTGCCTTTTTGGATCATCATTTGTCCTTGTGTCTAAGTCATCTTTTTGTTTGGTCTGTTCTCACATGTTTTTACTTGTCCTCTCTGCCCTTTGGTTTTCTTTCATCAGACTTGTTCTAAGAGGTTTTGCGTATGTTTTAGTCCTTAAACACACATAAGCATTTATTCCCACAAGGGAAAGTGGGAAGTAGAGGAAGAATGATAAATTAAAGCTAATTATTTAATATTGTAGCTTTTAGAAAATAGAAACTATGTCCTCATTTTTATCAATTAGTACATTTTAATTAATGAATTAAGCAAGTTGGTTCAATTCCCTTAGCTAGAAACATACTTTCAAAGAATAATAGCATGCCAAATTCCCACCATCTGGAGATTTTTCAATTTGAGAGATAATTTATCTCTTTTACTGGCAAAAGACATCTTTAAATTTTCTTTTTATTTTATCAGAGAAGTTTCCCTTTAGGCATGTATTTTTTTTAACCTATGTGATTTTTACTCTGATTTTTTGACAACTGAATCATAATTTTTCTCATTCATGTGCACAGAGATGTTTTTTGGAACAGACAAGGAAAGTCCTCCAATGAACGTATTTTAAAGACTTTGTTTGGGAGGGTGGATCTTTGTATATTTTTACTAAATTATTTTGTAGTTTTATTGAAGTATAAATGATAAACCGAAAGATAGCACATATTTAATGTAAACAATTTATTGAGTTTGGACGTATGTATACACCCATGACGTCATCACCACAATCAAGGTCATAAATATATCTATGCCTCCAAATACAGTAAAACCTTGGTTTGTGAGCTAATTCGTTCTGGAAACATGCTTTTAATCCAAAACACTCATATATCAAAGTGAATTCCAAGAACTATTGGCTCAGTTGTGATCATGTGATGTTGGGCATCACATACTACTGGTATTTGCAAGTCATCGCTCGTTGGTCAAGTTAAAATTTATGAGAAATGTTTGCTCATCTTGTGGAATACTCACAGATTAAATTGCTCACAATCCAAGATTATGTCCTTGTGTCCCTTTGTATTTGTGTATTTGTATTGTGTGTACATGCGTGTGTGTATGTGTGTGTGTGTGTGTGTGTGTGTGTGTGCGTGCATTCGGGATACTTAACATGAGAGAGATGTCTACAATAATCAAACTTATAGGAGCAGAAAATAGAGTGGTTGTTGCCAGAGGGGAAATGGGGACTTGTTTAATGGGTATAAAATTACAGCAACACAAGACGAGTAAGTTCTAGAGATTTGCTGTACTGCATAGTGCCTATAGCAAACAATACAGTATTATGGACTTACAAATTTGTTAAGAGAGTAGACCTCCAAACATTTAAATTAAGCACCACACCACCTATTGTGATTTTTGATTCTATTTTAAAAATTCTCAGTGGCGTAGTTAAGTATCTTATTATAAGTTAGATGCAGTGAGAAATGCCCGGTTTTCAAGAGACAAAGGAACCCAGTGTGTTCTTCCCGCAGTATTTCAAGACAGCATGCAGGATTCAGATTTACTCTGTTCTAAGTGTTTAGATGGATTGATCACTACATCATCTGGTGCTCGAGGAATAGTCATGGTAAATTATAGCATTTCAAACATAGCTGTTAAGGACCGCAGCCAAAGGAGAAGAAGAAATAACCCTGTAACATTAACGTCTTACTCTTCCTTATCCAGAAGGAAAGGAGCTGCTTTTAGAGATGTACCAAATGGGGAAAATATCAGTGAATTGGTAAATCATGCCAGAAACAAGGCTGTATTTTGTCATATTAAATGATGACAAATCAGTCTGTGGATCCTCAGGCAGTCTTCCGTGGATCTCTGAGCACATTGTGCTGTCTACTATGGCTTTTAGTTCTATTGTCATGGAATGACCCATAATAGTAGGATGGTACCTAGGAGGAGAAAAGCATGTTTATTATTTGCTTTTTTTGTACTTAGGCACACTTACTGGAATGTCTGAAATTGTATATGCATCCTATATTTCACAAAACCTCAGGAATGTAAATGTTATTTATATGACTTTTTATAAGATAGTGCAGAGACAGAAAGTTTGGGATACAGAGAGAAGTAAAAATGATGCTTCCAGCATTCTTTCTCTGTGTTCCCATGAGGTGCCAGGACTTCTGTGTGTTGGGTCATTTTCTATCCTCAAGGAGGCCAAAGACGCAGGTGCCCAGAACTGGTGGCTTCCTGGAAGGCCCTGATTAAATCCAGTGTTAAATCTCTCATTTATATGAAAAAGCAGCTTTCACTAAAGGCGTAATTTGCATATATTGAAGTGAATTGCTAAAAAGAATTTAAAAGAACCAAATTTCATAGAAATGACAATCTCATACAAGGTGATTGTTTAAGGACTCCTTTTTCCAGTGGGTAAATAATTATCCTTGTTCCTTATTCCCCCTTCTTTATTTTATCTTGCCTTTCTTCTTGCTATTTTTATATTCAACAGAACCTAGAGGAGAGGAAGAAATTCAGAAGTTGAAGTTAATAATTTTGAGTTTTTAAAAGATGGTAGAAGATATTTCAATGGAAAATTACATAGTATTTTTATAATTACCTGAGATTTTTCTAATCTGTAGTCCAGAATACTGTATCACTTCCAAGATAGAGTGAATATTTTTTGTGTGTTCCAGTCAACGATCTTGTTTAAATGTTTTATCTATGGCAACAGAGCATATTGTGTCAAAGATAGGAATCGATCCAAATAAATAGACAATTTTTATTACATTTTGCATAATTTTTATGTGATAAATTGAAAACCAGTGAAATTCTTTGGCAAAGAAAACTTCCTCATAAGGCCTGCAACAAATATTGTCAAAATCTATTTGAAATGAAAATAGAAAATTGAACACGAATTCAATCCCAATTTCTTTAAGTGAGCTTAAAATGAGATGTGTGACAACTATGACTATTTTGTTACTACAGTTATTTATTTGTTTCTATTAAAACACTAAACACATAGTGAAAGAGGTAGTGTGGTGCTCTAGCAATTATTTACTTAATTTTATTCAATATAAAAATGCAAACCAGATGTTTTAATAAGAAACAATCTGGTCTGGCTATCAGCCATAATCTTCACGGAACCATATACTCTACAGATTTTCTTTTTAAATGTTTTTTTTTAATGTTTATTTTTGAGAGAGAGAGAGCGAGAGAGAGAGAGAGAGAGAGAGAGAGAGAGACAGAGCATGAGCGGGGGAGGGGCAGAGAGTGAGAGAGACACAGAATCTGAAACAGGCTCAAGGCTCTAAGCTGTCAGCACAGAGCCCGATGCAGGGCTCAAACTTACGAACTGCGGTATCATGACCTGAGCCAAAGTCGGATGCTTAGCCAAGTGAGCCACCCAGGTGCCCCTAGATTTTCTTTTTAATAGAAAGCCAATGAGCCAGAATTTCATCATTTTGTCTAGGCTTTAAGATCATACAGCTGATCAGAACCCTATGATTTTCCTCTTGGACACATAAGATATTATTAAAAATTGATAGGACTGGCCCTTGTGCAATATTTGCATAATGGATATATTCAATATATAATCATGTGATAGCACATAGCTAACCCATGCATCCTATTTTCATTAGTGATGTTGTTTATAAGATTTAATCAACCTGATTTTTACTGACCACCCTACATTGTATTTCTATGCTAACCCAGAGGTCAGGAAACTAGGACCAGGAGGCCTGCATTCTGTGTTTACAGATAAAGTTTTATTAGAACATAGACAAGCTCATTTGTATGCATATGGCTGCTTTCTTGTTATAATGGCAGAGTTAAATAGCTGCCACAGAGAATGTATGGCACACATAGCCTAAAATGTTCACTATTTAGCCCTTTGTAGGAAAAGTTTGCTGCTCCCTACACCAAGTATTTGTGGTAAATGTGACAAAATGTGGTGGGAAAGGGATTGAGTATCTTGAGAGTAAGAGGAGGAAGATACTCTTTTCCAAATAAATTTGGGTGCAGATATGGTTCATGCAGTGAGTGAAGCTGGAATTGAGTCTGTAAGGATGAGTAGCCTCAGAGAGATAATGATTTTGAAAAAAGTGTGTCCCAGGTAGAGGGAACCACATGAAGAGAAACACTGAAACACTGAGATAACAAGAAAGTAAATTTTGCAGGGAACAAGAAGAAAATTCACTTTTGATGATAAATAAAGAAAAAGAAAATAGTGGGTGACAGCCTAGGGGCAAATGTCATCCTCCCTCCCCCACTTCTCCCCATGTTGTGATAGGTTTGAGACAGAAAAATCAACTTCTTTGCAGAGCTCTTGTTCTCATAATTTTCTTAGGAGGTTAATTGTTAGTAAGAAAGACACACATTGTAAACACAGATTGTAAATATGCTAAAATGATGTCATAGAAATGCCAGGTTAACCTTGCTTACTGCCCACTCCACCATGTCATTGCTGAAATGCCAAGTTTAACATAACTACAGTTACCAAGATTCGGATCTTTCCGTGAATGAGACAAATATGTTAGTGTCTCTCATGTATCTTTCTCTCTCCTTCCTGCCTCTCAAATCAGGTTTACTTATTTACTGACAGAATAGGAAAACACAAGCACAAATCAAAAGTGGATGTTTTATTAAAAGTCATTCATGATAGCAAAGTAGTAACATGACAGGATTTTAGCAACCAGATTAGTATCTTGAGGGACACATTACCTGTACTGGATATTTATACACATACCCATGTGTTTTATTTTTAAAATATTTTTTTCTTGAGTTTTTATTTAAATTCCAGTTAGTTAACATACAGTGTAATATTAGTTTCAGGTGTAGAGCTTAGTGATTCCACACTTGCATGCAACACCCAGTGCTCATCAGGACAAGTTCACTCCTTAATCCCCATCACATATTCCACCCAGCTTCCCTTCCTCTCCCCTCTGATAACCATCAGTGTGTTCTCTACAGTTCTCTCTGAGTCTGTTGTCTCTCGGTGTCTTTGTTTTTTCCTCCATGCTTGTTTATTTTGTTTCTTAAATTCCACGTATGAGTGAAATCATATGGTATTTGTCTTTCTCTGACTGACTTATTTTGCTTAGCATAATACCTTCTAGTTCCATCCACGTTGTTGCAAATGGTGATATATCATTCTTTTTTATGGCTAAGTAATATTCCACTGGAGATAGCTATATATAGGAGATATCTATCTATCTATCTATCTATCTATCTATCTATCATCTATCTAGATATATCACATCTTCTTTATCCATTCGTCACACCCATGTGTTTTAAATGGCAAAGGGTCATCATGTCATGAAGCAAGATAGTAGGTTATTGGTATGGAGGTAGGTGACTCTAAGTGTGGGCCCTGCTACCAGCTAGGTATCTGAGCTAGCAAGTCACAGGCTAAAGTGGCAGCAAAACCCTGATGGTGACTGTGGACTTAACTTCTTTAGGCTACTTTTCTGACTCATTTGGATGCTTAAATTTTCTGTCTGTTCTCATGGGCTCCATGCCTTTATTTTCTGAATCACCTTCACAACAGACTCTCTGGTTTTGCATAGCTAACTGGATAGACAGAGCTGACTATTCCTCACGAGAATCAGGTGACTAGCCAAGTATTCTTCTAGGCTCTGCTTTCTGCAGAGTAACTGTTTCGGGTACGAAGTAATGTATTCTTCACTTATGGCATCCTTTCATTTGGAATATAACAGTTAAGATGGATGAGATATTGGTTCTCCACAAATATTTTTTTCTCATGTGATGCCTTTTATTTGGATAAAGGAGGAAAGGCGGGATTCTTTGGCTTCTTATTTAAGTTTCTAAATAATTCTGGCCTCTATGCTGCTGAAAATATCCATGCCATGTGGATGCTTGTAAATAGTACCAAATGGTCTGGCATAGTACAGTTGTGAGCCATTTAAGGTTTGAATGGTCTCAAGGATGAAATAGCAAATATTTGAGGTCATATGTAAAGTGCTTTATAAGGACATTAAATTCTTTGCTAGGATGTCTTTCTCTGGATTTCTTCCTAAGGCCCTATATTGTACAATAGTTAACCGAAGGAGTTTAAAATAAATATGAGTTATATATATACATATATATATGTATGAGTCATATATATATGAGTCATATATATACACATTACATATATTTATATGTAATATGTATATATAACAGACTCTTAGCTTAAAAATGCAAGCAGATATGAAGTATATGGTGACTGGAAAGTCTCTTATACTGCTTCATTTGATTAATTTGCCAGAAGTCTGGGTATGATTAATGTTACTATTCAATTATAGTCACAGTGGTGAGACAGACTTGCATAACTTTATGCTCTTGAGTGTAGTTTAATTATGAAAGAGTCAGTAGCAAAACCCAAGTAGCGTAATTCATGTTTGAGTCTAGATGCACTCTTCTGGATGCTCCTACTACATAAAGAGAAAAATCCAGAGGGATCACTGGTAAATGAGATCTTAGTTTTGCTGGGAAGCCTGAGGTCTTGTGACTACACAAGAGTGGGAAGAGGGTTGCTACAAGCTGACATTGTTCCACCCGGTTCCCAAACGTTACTAGGAACAGGCATCGGTTTCTACTTGTTTGGGTAGAGAGGCTCACACACACTGCCACCGTTGTGCTTCCTCTCTGTATCTATAGCCTTTCGCAGCCGGCTACCTTCCTTGTGAGGACATGTGCCTCTGTAGGGGCAACAATTAGGGAGATGGCCTTATGGCTCATGACACCTTCACAGTGAAGATGTGTTCGTGCCATTTGTTGTTTGTGTGCCCCTGGAACATTTTTTTATAGCTTTATGGACGCTCAGTTATGTTAGCTATAAAATTAGTGTTATAACTTCTCTGTTTCCTCTAAAATGTTGTTGTGAGGAGCAATTAAGATAGTGCATATGAGATTGTTTTGTTAACTTTAATATGCCATTGTAAGGGATTACAAGGGTTTAACTAGACATAGTAGATGAACTCAAGGACACAGAATTTATTTTTTTTTTTTTTAAATTTTTTTTTCAATGTTTATTTATTTTTGGGACAGAGAGAGACAGAGCATGAACGGGGGAGGGGCAGAGAGAGAGGGAGACACAGAATCGGAAACAGGCTCCAGGCTCCGAGCCATCAGCCCAGAGCCTGACGCGGGGCTCGAACTCCGGGACCGCGAGATCGTGACCTGGCTGAAGTCGGACGCTTAACCGACTGCGCCACCCAGGCGCCCCAAGGACACAGAATTTAATAGAGAAAACAAGATCAATATTTACTCACTCATTCATTCATTAATTCATTCACGCATTCAACATATACTTATTGGCATCCTGTTATGTGCCTAGAACCAGTCTAGGTGCTGAGGAAAGAATAATAAATAAGACAATTAATGTCAGGGCCCTCAGCATTTCCAGTGAGTTTGGCTGGAGAAGTTAAATAAGAAAACAATTTCCATTAGAGCCGGAAGAAGGAAGTCAAGATAATACATTGAGTATCTGATGTAGAGTTTGGGATAAGGTGGTCAGGGACCTTCTCTGAGGGGGTCCTGTGTGGCCAGACCTGAGTATTGAAAGGGAGCCAAATGAGAACAGAGGGAAGGTGGCCAGAAAACAGGAAAACAATGGTTTATACAACATTTCAGACGCAGATGATGGTCTCCTGGAAGAGATCCAAGTCAGGTGGGCTTTGTCCTTAAAGAATCCACATAAGAGACTGAGAGCTTGTTGAAGAAGAATTTTTAAAATGCCACTGCGAGCTCCTACCTAATTTAATTTGTTCGTGATGTACCCCGGACATCAGGGATTTTAAAAGCTCCCTGGTGATTCTACTATGCAGGCACATTAAGAATCGCAGTTCTGCAGAGTGTATAATGGACAGTCCTGCAGCAAAGGATGGGCTCTTTTGCTTTTGCCCTACTTCCCACAGAGCAAATAGGACTTCAGGGAGTGCTAGGAATTGCAGAAAGATTACTGTCATGTGGGGTCTTCTCCTGATTTCTGTAGAATAGGTGGGAAGGCAATGAGGCAGAGGTAGAGGGGCTCTCGGAGAAGGGGGGAAAATACTGGAAATCACCTCAGGAGGCACAGAAAGATGAAAGAATATGGTATGTTTGTTCAAGGACTTGCTCCATCCCAGATTTTGTATATCTGCATTTTTAAATAGATCTCCAGTGTAATTTTGAAGCACTTGGGTATGAATGCTGGGTTATATCTTTTTCACAAAAATGTCCTTCCGTGGTCCTCAATTACTCAGAACCCTTAGAGCTGCTTTCAAACTTCATAGATTGTTTTCTGAGAACTAATCTGTGGTGCTTCCCTGACCTGAATAATTTGTATTGTGATGAAGGATTTTTGTAATTCTCTATCAAGGGATTCTTAAACTGGGATTCATGCAACTCTGGAGGTTTATGGCTGGGTATCAGGGCAATACGAACCTCTTAAAATAACACAAATATGTTGTGTGTACCTTTTTATATTTTTATGAAGAGAGGGTCCACAGTTTCTTTTACCAGATTCTAGACGGACTGCCTACTGTCAGTAAGGGTGGCAGTGATTTAGAAACCACTGGGTACAACCAAACAAACCCTTTTAGAGAGAGATCACAGATTATTGAGGAACATATTTTGAGCTGGCTGTGCCTTAGCTATACACTTATAGCTTAATAATTAAATCAGTAAATTATATTTCTAGCAATCAAATATAGAAATGCTTTGTGGTATCTAGTTGTATATGGAACTTATGATTTGGCTTATTTAAAAAAATGTGTTCATAAGATTTAAATTTGGAATAAAAAGTGGACCAAACCCAAAACCATTTTATTCTACGTCATGAGAATTTATCCACTGAAGCTTCTCATTAGGATAACTGGGAACACAGCCAGAAGTTCAAGCAGAGAAAAAAAACTTCCATTGCTGTTTTTCTCTCAGAACAGAATGTCATTGCTTCGATAATGCTTTAGATTTTAATCTCTACCCATGAGAGATGCCCATTCTGATTAGTAAATGTTTTAAGTATTGGATGCTTATAAGAGTACAACCTGGCATTCTAGGAATAACAGGAGTATGTGAATAAGAACAGAAGGAAATTTAATTTATATGCTAATCAGTTTCATTAGGAATTGTTTTATGGAGACCCATCTCATTATGTAAAAATAAAGTCTTTTATTAACAAATATAAAAATTTAATAAAGAAATATAATTGGTGTTTTCCTACATGACTCCAAAGGAAGACTTAATGAGTCTATAAACTTATTTCCAGTTAACATTCAGCCATATTATTATTGCTTTAACTTCGGCTAGTTAATGTGTATGAATGTCTGTGAATCTTGGGAACGTGCGGGATAGAGCTAAATTATCAGAGAAAATTCCAAGCAGTGTGACAGAGCATATAACCTGAGGAAAGAGTGGAGCAGACAGATGGATAGGTCATAAAACAGCAAAAACCATTGGTTGTTAATATTGAATGATCCAGGGCTTACTTCCTGGGCTTATAACTATTCATCTTATATCCATTCATATATTCATTTATTCATTCAATGCGCTTACTTACAGTGGCAATATAAAATGACAAGGAAGGTTTCCCTAATATTTACCTTGATGACGTAATTTGGGTAGCTGTCATTTTACTTCTGATGTTGCTTTTAGCTTCTGGTTGAATCCGAAGGCTTTCTTTTTATGTTATAAACTGGCTACACTAGGGAAAAGATGTTTAATGAGAATATTTGCTGTTTGTTTAATGTAAGCGATAAATGTGGAAGGTGTTCAAGAAACTGTAGCTGATACCGTAGATCAAAGATTGCCAGTAACAAAAAGGTGTGTAGCATTGTTGCCTCCAGATCAAGTGCCAGTTTTAAATATCTTAAGAGTTGTTTGGGTTTTGCATCCTAAAAGAAGTCTAGATTTCCTGATTATGTTTTTAATTCCTTTGTCATTAATTACAGCGCTGAAGATACAACAAAATTACACAGCACCTATTTTGATTAAGAGTCTTTTGCGTACAAAGGACAGAATCTTAATTCCGTCAGCAACAAACAAATGAGTTATGTGCTCACATAACCAAGAAGGACAGGGATAAAGATGACCCTCAGGATGGATGGAAATGGGACTCAGACAACCTCTCATTGGCCTCTCTTTCTCTCTCTTTCTGCCCCCTCACCCACCAGTCCACACATTTCTGCTTCTGCCAGGTGTTTAGTTTTAATCTTGCCTACTGCAGATAGATGATATATAGCATGTTTTCAGATTTCAAAGGACAGCACCACATTATGAGGCAATTCATTAATGGTTGTGGTACACCGAAGAAGGGTCCACAGAGACATTCATGTCCTGGTCTGTGGGACCTGTGAATATGTTATATTACATGGCTGAGGAAGAAAGCTGCATTTGGAACTAAGATTGCTAATCTGGAGATTGTAGTGGATTATCTGGGTGGGCCCAGGATAATAACAAGGGTCCTTACACGTGGCAAAGCAGACAGAAAAAGACTCAGAGGCAGAGTGATTCAACCTGAGAAGGACCTAACCTTCTATTGCTGACTTGGAAGATAGGAGAATGGGGCCAAGAGCCAGGGACTGTGGTCAGCCTCTAGGAGTGAAAACACAGGGGAATATTTGCCCCTGGAGCCTGCAGAAGGAATGCAATTCCTTGATTTCAGCTTGGTGAAATCCATTTAGACTTCCAATCTCCAGAGCTGTCAGATAACAACTTGGTGTCATTTTGAGCCACAAAGTTTGTGGTAATTTGTTATAGCAGCAGTGGAAATAATACAGTGATCTGTGGAAATATTCTTTGCTATAGTTAATAGAGTATACATCAGAATCTTTTCTGAGTGAAGTATTCCTGTGAATTGTTTTAAACTTTTTAGAGACAATCCGAGAAAGAATAATATTAAAAATATTATTTCTTTTACTGCTAGTACTTCATCTGTCAGCATAAACATAAAAAGATTAGCTAAGATATAATTGCCTTGTTGAATTTTCTCTTGCATTATTTTAAAATAATGGAAATGAGTTTTAAAGTAATGGAAATTAGTTTTAAAATAATGGAAATTAAATACAACTTTTCTGCACTTGATGAGAGCTTACAGATTACTCCTTGTTGTAATATAATGTGGATACATTGTTCTAATTGCTGTATACTGTGTTAAGGTATTTTGAGCAAGCATAATATACATCTTTATTCCCTTATTTAATCCATTATTCTACTTAAATGGCCCATGAACACAATTACAAGATTTTAATATTATGGCCTGAAATTTTTTTCTATTTCTGCATTGTAATTCAACGTTGTAATTCTGGATGTACATCATTATCCAAAATAAATAAGTAGATCCAAGTTTTGCAGGACCTAAATTTTGGGAGCCTTTCATAATAAAATGAATGCAAACTTACAAGTAAAAAATTAGTTAAGGTGAGTATTTATTTAGGATGAAAAGGAAATCAATATACACTTTTTTTTTAAGAGAGAGAGAGAGAGAGAGTCTGTTCGCTCATGCAGGAGAGTAAGGGGGGGTGGAGGGAGAGGGAGAATCTTAAACAGTGTCCACACCCAGTACAGAGACCATCACAGGGCTCGATCTCACAGTAGTGAGATCATGTGTCCAATGCTTAACCTACTGAGCCACCCAGGTGCCCTCAACATACACTTTTAAAAGCAGATAAATACCACAAACATTATGAAATCCAGAATATTATGTAATTAGAATTTTATGTGTCTGTTGTAAATGGCTCTGTGTATTTCAAAACCTGTTTCTTTTCAACTTCCCAAGTGTGGGTTGGGCTTCATAGAAAACATTCAATATTATGACTTGGTTTCCGGTCTCACATTGTCATGAGCCAGTATTTACTTCAGGAGTATTCTAGAAGCCATTCCTATACAGCCAAAAAGCCATAAAAGTGGCTATACCCCACTAATCCAAAAGTAAACGTATCCTCAATTCAACTTCTGTCTGGCCAGATCCCCAAGATGCCCAGAGCTATTCCATTGTCACTTGACATGAGCAGAAGTATGGCTAAGTGGAGGCTGGAACAGAGGGTGTAGTCTTCATTAAGTTAAAATTTCTTATTTTGGGAAATTTTCCAAAATATCTATCACCTATTGCCAGGGTGCTCCCTAGAACTGTGGAAGGGACCCCCACAAATAAAAAAATTTGTGGATTAATTGCCACTCACCTCCATGGCCAACGTGCCTCTGACTCTTGATGGTCAACACTGAAGAACTATACTTGGGGTTGTAGCCAAAGTAGAAAACAGTGAGTTTCTACATCCTCTCATTCATTTTGTGTGCTTTCCTCTCCAAAAGAATGATAAGCAGATCATTTGCTAAGGTGGCACACTGGCTGTGGCTTCAGCCTTTCTCCAGATCACTATCAAGGCAAAATCTGTTGTAACTATTTATGATGCTTCCCCCAAGGATGCTTGGCACTTTGTGGCCTGGCAGCTGTCCGATTCATGATGTTGATACGAACATTCTTCTGAACTATCAGCAGGGAAGTATCTGCTTAGATAGACAGTTCTGTGTATGTGAGTGCCTCCAGCCCAGGCATCTTTCCATTCTCTGGGCATGTGTGGAATTAGAAGTATTTGTCACATTATCAGCTTCCAAATACATTAAAAAAAAACCAACAAAAAAAACAAAAAACAAAAACCTGGAAGTGGATAGCCTGGGGCCTCAGTGTTTCTATTTCTGTTTGTCATCCAGAATACGTCACTTCTCACCTGAACCCCTTGCATACATCAAATGCAAAATGTAATAATTTAATCATGACCTTGAGCCCTAGTTTCATACTCCATAAAGAGCTAGATTTTGTGTGATAGAAATTGAGAGTCAGAGCCCTCCTGACTATTTTTTCCTCACTTAAAAAGAGATAAGGAAGCCAATCCACCCCAGATTGATGCTAAGCCTAAAATGAGCTTTGCATACTCATTGAAAAGTGTTCCCACACTGTACAGTCTTTATTCCATCCTTTTAAATGTGCTTGTCCATCTCTTCACAAGACTTTGGAGACGGGGGATTTTCAGAGTCTTAATGATGATATGAAGATGAACAAAAAGAAAGCTTTCTCAGAACTTTTTTTACCCTCTGCGACATCTCTCCGGGAAAAAGCAGACCTTTAGTTTAGTCAAAAGGGAATAAGACTGTTGGCAATGACAAATTAAGGTTTCAGGAGATAATTGAAACAAGGAAGTGGGAAAGTTGGGTGGACTATCCCTAAAGCTAGAATCAGACAAGGAAATAAAGCAGAGACAGCACAGATTTAAGTGAAGATGTGCGCTCTCAGGTCAAGCGCCTACGCCGGTTGGGAGCAAAGAGATAGAACAAAAAGAAATGAGGGGAAATGCTTTAATAGATTGAAGACAGTGGTGTGTATATATATGCAGGGCTTTTGCAAGCTGAGGATATGCTTTTTATTTCTTTTGCCGGCACAGAGCCCAGGAATGTACTAGAGGCTTATGTGTTGAGTGAATTAACCTTTCCCCATATGAGAAAATCTGTATGATTAAGCTTTGGTTCTTATGCAGTGCTTCTAACACTAGATTGGAGATTTAGTGGGCGACAGTAGTTAACATTTAATAAATATTTTATATGTGTGAGGTACTGTGCTAAGTGATATATCTCATTTAATGTTCTCATGACCTCGTGTGTAACGGTGGTATCACGATTATCTCTACACCGCTAAACAGCATCTGTCTCTCTTTCTCTGTCTATATAAATTCTCTTGTTTCTGTTCTCATGGATATTACTCTAGTCCAAGTTCTTGGGTGTGTCCTCTCTGCCGAGGACATCCACCGACACATTGTAAGCTAGGGTAAATCAAACCTCACATGTAGATGTAGTTACATTTTTTGTGTCACATCTACACCTGTGTACACATTCATTTCTGCATTTACACTACCGTAATATAATTTTTTGTTTATGTTCTCTTCTGTTGTTGGCTCCAGGAGTAGTGGTGTTTTTCTTTGTATTTCTAGAATCTAGCATCAATCAACTACCTGACTGAGCATAAAGAGCAGTGATTAACTGTGCAGTACATGACTAAATGAGTGCCCCAGATGAATCCACTGTTTCTTCTTCTAAGTAAATGATCATGTGCAACCAATTAAAGAACTGATTCTTAGCATGGTTCCTAGGTACCTATAGACCTAGGAGGGGAAAACCTTTATTTCAGTGGATAGAGAACCTCCTTCCCGTGGGTCTAGTTCTGAATTCTGTCACAGTGATCTGGAAGGGAAAAGGAAAACTGAGTCCAGAATGAGGTTGGGGTGTGTGTATATGTGTGTGTATTTTCCTGTACTGGTGATCAGTTGGTGATCATATGGGAATCAGTGATAATATGGGAATTTTCTACTATTTATGCTTTTTATTCTCTAATTGGGAGATTATATTTTTACAGAGAGATGAACAAAATTTTAATCCATTAATAATATGTAATTTCCATAAATCACTGACATTTGATAACATTAATGAAGATGGGATTTTATTCTCCATTTAAATTGTGCGTTTTAATCTTTTCTGTTAAAAATAATTCACCACAAATTTGAAGAAAACTTTAAATATGAAAACAGTAATGAAACCTATTATTTATTACCTTAGCTTGATCCTGTGATAGAGTGATCCAATATTTAGTATATGATCAGCAACCTGTAAGAAATTTTTAGAGGTTACATCTTCTGTTTTTCTAGGGAGATAACTTTTCTCTATAAGGCAAAAAGTTTGTTAAATGAATCAAGTCTCATATTTTCTTATTCTGAAATGATTTTCTTATTTCAATGCAAATCCCTAATATGTAATTCTTTTTTATTTCTCATTCCACATAGAGAAACACTATGTCATTATCTTAAGAAGAGGCATATAAATACATTTAGTTACTCCTACGTGTATGGTTCTGTATAAATTCCTGACAAAATTATAAAACCCAGGTCTCCAGCTGACTTTCATCTGAGGACAGATAATGAAGTTCATCCATGAGTCACCGTAGTTCCAAAGATGTAAAGAAATCTCTTGCAATCACATGTAACCTTCATATAGTATGGACTTAAGGGGAAATGCAAGATTTAAAAATGGACAGTTAACAGAAGAACCTTCTCTTTCACCTTGGATGAGATCATCAGGGCAGTCTGGCTAATAGTCTTTTGATAGAGCATTTTAAAAGAATGAAATAGTGTTTTCTGAATATACACTTTAGCCTTTTGAGCCTGCTTTAAATCTCATTTCAAAATACCCCATAAAATAAAGGAACAAATTTATAACTATTCTATTAGACTGGTTAAACATGCCCCTCTGCAGTCTGGTTAGAAGAGCAATGTATACAGGCCCTTGCTTTCGTTCAGAGTAGTGATTTGTGCAGGGTGTTCTGGGACCCCGGGGTTCTTAGGTCACTTTGGAGAGAGAAAAATCCGGGTCTGTTGCACTTTGCTCACCGCTACCCCTTGCTTCTGCCAGACAGATTTCACTTTTTAAAAAAAAATTTTTAACGTTTATTTATTATTGAGAGACTGAGACACACAGAGTGTGAGCAGGGGAGGGTAGAGAGAGATGGGGAGACACAGAATCTGAAGCAGGCTCCAGGCTCTGAGCTGTCAGCACAGAGCCTGACGCGGTGCTCGAACTCACAGACCACGAGATCATGACCTGAGGCAAAGTCGGACGCTCAACCGACTGAGCCACCCAGGCACCCCCACGTTTCACTTATTTATGTTTTATTTAGCAAGGATCTTTTCATGATTTCATTTGGAATACAATGTTTCTGCTGGTTGCTTGTTGTTATTGTGGTTCAAATGTGAAAACCTTTGCTTTCGTGAAAAGCAAGCACCATTGCTTCCAGAGTCACATCTTCCCTCTGAGCAAACATTTATATTCTATGCTCCAATAACTACAACACTTTTAATTTTCCCTGCTCTGAGACTTTAAGTGTCCACCTGAAAGCATTTAAAAATAGCCTGTCACTCCAAAAGGAAGTAAGTGTCCGAGGCAGGGAGGTGGGTTCAGGCAGGGTTCAGGATCCCAGGTTTACCTGTGGTTGGTCATAGATGGAGAACAACAGAAAAGCCGAGGTAGAATAACACCAAAGGGAGAAGAATCAGCAGTTATACCTTCTCTTTGTCCAGTGCTGACACCTGGCTCACAGACACTCTGCATTTTATTCCTGTTACATCATTGACTTCACTGAGAACTAGGCGGGAGAGCTGAGCATCAAGGATTTCCTCTCGCCTCAGATCCTGGTTGCTACTAAGAGCTGGAACCACCCACAGATTCCCTTTGTTGATAAGTGGTTCAGGAAGGTAAGGGAAACCCTCCCCATCAGTAGGCTGCAAATGAACGGAACTGCAGCCCCGTTTACAATGTGTCTAACATTTACCCTCGCTTTTGCAGGGGGTGGAAAAGGTATTTTTTCTAGTAATAAAGTGCAATCTGTGAATCCTGCCATGTACCAAATTAAAAGAGCTTCTGTGGGTACAGCAGTCCGGGGAGAGAAGAAGCAGGTAATTATTCAGAGATAACGCTTCTGCAACAGAATATTGTCACCGCATAATGGTCCCCTGCTGATAGATAAATGTAGAGGCAAAGGCAGTGTACCTATTTTTTAAAGCAAGAGACATTTTTTCGGTGACACAATTGCAGCCCTTGTGATTACCTTTCCTGTTTTACCAAGTGAATAGTTGTAGGGTTTAATCATCATGCTTCACGGAGGGCTGGTGTCACAAAGTGACAGTGGTGAGCCCAGTGACAATAACCTGCTGTGTGCAGATTGACTTGGTAAACACTCTTGGCACAGACTTTAGCTGCCGAAGAGCTACTTTGTTATAAATGGGTAGATTCCTGATTATTAGTTATATTCCTGCCAGTTAAGACTTAATATGTCTTTCCTTTGTCAATGAAAAGTCAGCTAGCCTCTAACATACAAGATGATAGTTTTAATTTGATTTCGGGGAATGACTTTGTTTCACCTGTAGGTTGAAGGTTCCATGTAGTGGCTAGATAGTTCTAAAACTGCCCCGTAACGTTCATCTGGTTCAACTGTGTATTTTATATCCAGTGATAGTAATAGCCAGTTTTTATTGAGCAGTTAAAATATGTTAAACACTATCCTAGGAATTTCACATAATTTTTACATTACTCCTGTAACATTTACAAATCTGTGAAGTATTTTTTTTAAGTTTGTTTATTTTGAGAGAGAGAGAGCGCCTGCGTGAGCACATGAGCAGAGGGGGTGGAGAGAGGGAGAAAGAGAGAATCCCAAGCAGGCTCTGTGTTGTCAGCTCAGAGCTGACATGGGGCTCGAGCCCACAAACCATGAGATCATGACCTGAGCCCAAACCAACAGTCAGACATTTAACCAGCCAAGCCACCCAAGCACCCCCAAATCTGTGTTGTATTTTATTCAGGTCAGACATAGGAGAGGGTTGGTGATGTGGTCAGAGATGGGATAGGAAGTAGGTGCTGCTAGGTCTTGTTAAGGATTTTTCGCTTTTACTTTGAGTTACCTGAGAAGTCATTTAAAGGTTGAGAGCGTAAGTGCTCTGAATAATTAGTTCTAGCAGACCCTTCTGGCAATTGTGTAGACAAAACACAAAAGTGGTCAAGGGAGGAGAAAGTTGTAAATCAGGAATCATGCAGTATTCCAGGCCACAGATGACTGTGGCCTGAACTAAGTTTGTGGCATTTTGGGTGAAGAGAGTGTGTCGGGTTCTAGATTTTTCTTCTGAAAATAATAGGATTTCCTGACAGAACATATAGGGAATATGAAATAAAGAAAGAGATCACAAATGGATCAATATTTCAATCTAAGGCCTTAAGCAAATGGAAAATGGAGTTGTAATTAACTGAAAAAACAAGAAACCCCCAAAACATGCAGTAATTATTCTCGTTTTACCCAGGAAGAAATTAGAACTCAGGGGAATCCGTTTTCCATTGCGGGGATAGTATTTCAACTCATCCTTTTGAACAGACCTTGAAGAAACATAATACTGCATGGTTTCAGATATCATACACTGAAAGCAGCGAGTGTTAAGCCTGTAAAATAAGCCTAATTATTTTTGTATTTCTTAATATTACTTTTATTGTTAACTTTAATTATTTGAACACTCGGTAGAAATGAAACTGATCTATCAGGCTCTATGACGCTTGTCAACTTTAATATCACTATCCTAACAAAGTAAATCTGAGCTGGAGTATTCAGTGAAATAACCACAAACTGAAACTTTGAAAACAGGTAGAAATGAATGGATATCAATTTCTGATGACAGTTGTCTAGAAAGGGAGTGTGGAGGTCATAGCGTGCCCACATGCCTGGCATAAGCAGTTTCCTAGAATTGAGACATTCAGTGATGATTGGCAGTAGTTGGATAACAGGTTCCAGGTAAAAACACTATATAAAATGTCCACATTAAAAAAAATTCAAAATAGCAAATATCTATCAATTTATTATATGCAAAAAAATAAATTTCATCTAAACCTTCTTCATAAACAGTGTCCACAAATTGTTCAGAAACTTTTTTTTTGCTGTTTTTAAATATGCGTCACTATGACCCATACAATTTTATGACCTTTCCCATAATCCTTAATCTCTTAAGCATTTGGAAAATGGCACTATAATTTCATGGCCCAGGAAAAGATTAGCAGAGTTCTGGGGGCATTTCAATTAAAAAAAATGTAATTATAAATGAATAACAATTTTCTCCAAAATAAGCAGCTTACCATAAAAGTTAATTCACATTGATTGGTGTTAGTACCTGCTTCACAGTTCTTTTGAAGAATCAGTCACATCTCTCACCCAGCTTAAAAAGTACCATCTACTCCAGGAAACTTGCAACTTTTCTCCTGACTTTGACTGCATTGATTTTTGCTTCGCCTGATAGTCTTTTGCAGGTACCATAACTTTCTTGTGTTTCATTGCTTCGTAAAGACATTTTAAACACAAATGAAGGATTTGAATTTAAATTAAAATCCAACTGCACACATTCTTAATGAAGTTACTAATCCAGTTAGGAAGATCTTAATCAGTAGGCATTTTCCATTGATGTCCACTTGCCGATTCTCCAGCAATGAAAATACATCATTTTTCTTTTAAGAAACCATTTTAAGACTCATCCTACATGCTAATTTCAGAAACCTTAAAATATGAAAAAAAATTTTTTAGAATCAAGTAGGGCTTGGCTACTTAAATGCTTTCCAATTATCATCTCAGTTATTCGATAGAAAGCACATGGAGTATCTTGAAAATCATCCTGGAATAGGAGACAAGATCTGGGTTGAGGCCCTGCTTCGGCCATGTTTAGGCTGTGTGACTTTGCAGAGGTCACTGAACCTTTCTGAATCTCCTTTATCTTGTCTCCAAATAAGGATAAAAGTCTTACTAGGATTAAATGAGGCTGAAGTGGTGGAGTTTTCTCTTCTGTTTCACTAATCTCTCTGACAGGTTGTATGTTTTACTTTCTCGAGCTTCTCAAAGTCTAGTCTGAATTGTAGGAATTCTCTTTCATTTCCATTTGGCTTTGTTCATTTCTTCTAGCTTTATGGTATTATGATCACAGAATAGAGCTTATAGAAACCCTGTTTGGGAATATTCCACTGATTTTTATGTGATGTAGTATAATGAGATATATATATAACCAGTTTGGGTAAACATTCTATGGATGGTTTAAATTCTATTTAATGTTTATTTATTTTTGAGAGAGAGACAGAGACAGAGCACAAGCAGGGGAGGGGCAGAGAGAGAGGGAGGACCAGAATCTGAAACAGACTCCAGGCTCTGAGCTGTCAGCACAGAGCCTGACGAGGGGGTCAAACCCATGGATCATGAGATCATGACCTGAGCCTAAGTCAGACACTCAGGTGGTTGAGCCACCCAGGCACCCCCTATGGATACTTTAAAGAAAAGTAAGATATTTAATAAATTAGCCCTATTGATTATTTTGTCCAGATCTTATTTGATCCTATTTAATCTACCCAACATGGAAATAAAAATACTAAAAGTTCCCATACCAATAATCAATTTCTCATTTTGTTTCTAGCAGCTTTTATGTCACATGTATTGGTAATGAATGACATGGACCAAAAATTCATGGCTTTACAGTAATCATGAACGTTGAAACGTTAAAAGAAGAAAATCATGATCTTCTTGTTTAGTTGTTTTGTATTAAATTCTACTGGGTCTGAATTATATTTTACCATCTGCCATTTTTCCTATGTACTTGGTAAATGTTTGCCAATGCTTTTCCTTGTATTCTTCATTCTTTTGAGTCAGATTTGCCCCTTGCGAGCATCACACTCTTGGATTAATTATTTTGTTTTTTTAAATCTAATATGTAAGTCTCCTCAATAGGAGGGTGGAATTAAGCTATCTGAGTTAATTATCCTCACTGGTACATTTGATTTGAATCCTGTCAACTTGTTTTATCTTTTCTTCATGTCAGTTTTTAGTTTCTGTGTTTTGTTTCCATTCCTGTATGAAACACACTTTATAGGTTTCAGTTTCAATGCTTTGCAGGTAACTAGACTTGTTTTTATTTCTCCTAATGGTTATTTTCTATTAATTTAGAAACATTGTCAGTGTTAATTCTGATAAGGGTCTCAAATTAAATGGCATCATTTGTCCATCTATTCAAAATGGAAAATTTAGAATCTTTTTATTTTCCTCTTGTCTTTACTCTCTAGAAATTATTAATGTACCTTTGGATTTTAGAACTAGGTAAATAAAATTAAATTATTAGCGTATAGAAATGCAACTGATGGCTCTATACTGATTTTGTACCCTATGACTACTGAGTTCATTTAGCAGTTCTAGTAGTTTTTCGGTAGAGTCTTTAGGGTTTTCTATATATAGTATCAGGTCATCTGCAAATAGTGAAAGTTTTACTTCTTCCTTACCAATTTGGATACCCTTCCTTCCTTCCTTCCTTCCTTCCTTTGTCTGATTGCTGTGGCTAGGATTTCCAGTACGATGTTGAATAAAAGTGATGAGAAAGGACAACCTTGTCTTGTTCTGATCTTAGGGGGAAAGCTTTCAATTTTTCACCACTGAGTATGATGTTACCTATGGGTTTTTCATATATGGCCTTTATTATATTCAGTTATGTTCCCTCTAAACCTACTTTGTTGAGGATTTTTATCATGAATGGATGTTGTACTTTGTTAAATGCTTTCTCTGCATCTATTGAAATGACCACATGGTTTTTATCCTTTCTCTTGTTGATGTGATGTATCATGTTGATTAATTTGCGAATGTTGAACCACCTTTGCATCCCAGGAATAAATCCCACTTGATTTGGTTTGCTAATATTTTGTTGAGGATTTTTGCATCTGTGTTCATCAGATATTGGCCTGTAGTTCCTTCTTCTTCTTCTTCTTCTTCTTCTTCTTCTTTTTTTTTTTGTATTTGTCTCTATCTGGTTTTTGATATCAGGGTAATGCTGGCCTCTTGGAATGAATTAGGTTTCCTTCCTCATCTATTTTTGGGAATAGTTTGATGAGAATAGGTACTAAATATTCTTTAAATGTGTGGTAGAATTCACCTGTGAAGCCATCTGGTCCTGGACTTTTGTTTGTTGGGCGTTTTTTTTGATTACTGATTCAATTTCATTGCCAATCTAAGATTATTTTTTCTGTTGCTCCAAACCTGGAGATTAGTTTACCTTTGTTAATCAATATCTTGAATGATAATATTTCATCTCTAAATATATTATTTTATTTTCATGTATTAGTTGTAAAATACCTGATCCTTTGTAGGTGATCTTCATTTATTTCCCATCTATATATTTAAATTCTTCCATTATGTGAATCTCTTTTAAGTGGTCTTTCCATGGATCATGGTAAATGGGTCTTAGCTTCATCTTGAGACCCAGTTTTAAATTCAGTCTGTGTTTTTCAGTGATTTCTTCAATTGCACTTCTGGTACTGCTGTGCCTGACTATTCCTGGGGAAGACCCATGCTTGTTGGACGGGTACTTCTACATTTAGCAGAATTTAGTATCACAAAGATGTTTTACCTTCTTTGCTTCACTGCCTTTCTCAACCTGTTGCCTGCCTCTTAATCTCATTTGGCTTTCCTGTGTGGCTTTTCTTTTTTTAATTGAAGCTATATCTTTTTTTTTGCCATCAATGAAGACAAAACATCTCCTTTTAGGGCTAAAACGCTATTTAGAAGCATGTGTTTTCTTGATTTGATTTGTCACTTTGCTTGTTTTGTGGTTATTCTTCCCTCCCTACATTGATTACTCTGTCTTCTTCTTAGAAATACCCAATGCCCAGGGCTCCAGGGTGGCTCAGCGGGTTAAGCATCTGACTTCAGTTCAGGACAGCTCAGAGCCTGGAGCTTGCTTCAGATTCTGTGTCTCCCTCTTTCTCTCCCCCTTCCTCTCTCTCTCTCTCTCTCTCTCTCTCTCTCTCAAAAATGAATTAGAAAACGTTAAAAAACTTAAAAGAAAAAGAAATACCCAATGCTCATCAGGTTGTTAAAGTCACTAATGCAATTCCATAGTAGGAAAACTCTTTCACTCTGCCTAACCCAACATCTCCTAAAATTAACTGATCCTGGAACTTTCTTTCATGAAACAGTTCACAGAGTTAGTGTTTCATGAAATTATAGTTGACCACAAACAGCTACAGATATGCCATTTTATAATTTGCAAATATTATGAGAAATCCTGTGGCCACTATAATTACCCACCACTACTCATTTCCCTGCAAGGACAATTCATTATAATTTTATATTTAGTTATGATTTCTTTACAAATGAAAATAAACGGTGATGCGCAGCTTCTCATTGTTTTTTTCTTATTGTGTGAAAATAATATGTAGATGTTAAGTATGTATCTTAGAATTCATTTAATGAGGTTTTTACAGACACATTTCAGACACCCACATAGAGAAACCGCTAAAGAAAATTGCAAGCATTTATCACGCGTGTTGTATTATCATAAGTCACATTGAAATATTGCAAGGGAGTGCTAAAAGGTGTCAAAATTAACTGATTTCAGGCTGTGAACTCATGGTTGTGCCTATATTTGTCAGTCAAACAACTCTGTATGTGGAGAGGGAGTGTTGCAAAGTGTCAGTTGACTTAATTTGTGTGTATCAAAAAACACGCTGTATTATTTTGTAACTACATACACTATGAAAGAGGTTTACGCAAAAACAAATAAAAAATAAGAGTGAAGAGAGTCTCCACAACTGCAGCTAGTCATCATGGCAAGCTAATGAGGACAGGACGCCTTTTCAACAAATGATACTAGAACAATGGAATAAATGTGCGAAAAAGAATGAATGGACCCCTGCTATGCAGTGTACATAACCAAATGTAAAACAACAGAGTTTCTAGATAAAAACAGTAGAAAATATTCTTGTGACCTTGGGTGAAATGGAGATTTTTACAGGAGACACAGGAAGCACAAACCATAAAATAAATGTTGATAAAATGAGCTGCTTCATAATAAAAGCAATGAATTCTAATTATCAAAAGACACTATTAATAAAATGAAAAGAAAGTCACACATAAAATATTCTCAATACATACATATATCTGACAATAACTTACTTATACTTAAAATATATAAACAACTTTTATTACTCAGTAATAAAAACAAAAAGAACCCAATTACCTAGGAAGAAGACTTGCCTTGACCTCAAAAGAAGACACATGCTTGGCATAACCATATGGAAAGGTGCTCGGTGACATAACCAGGGAAATATTAATGAAAACCCCAGTGAGTTACTCCTGCACAACCAATAGAATGGATAAAATGAAAGATACTAAAACACCAGGTGTTGAAGGTATGAAGCCTGGGACTCTCATACATTGCTGTTGGGAGTATTAAAATAGAACCCGTCCATTGGAAAAGGGATGCTCTATTCTATGACCCAGCAATGACACTCAGGTGTTATCTCAAGAGAAATGTCTGCAAAAAAATACTAATAGGTACATAAATGATGGTAATGTATAAAATGAAATGTAACTAAGCAGTAAAGGGGAATACACAATACACCCCAAAATATGGATCCTGTGGAAGATGAACACAAGTAATATGCATCCATATACACAGCTTTTATTTCATCTCTCCTCATCAAAAATAATTTTGGGAGGAAGAGATATTTTTTTTCTTTATCTGAGATTTTCTTAATAGACACTATCAGGCTTTCAAGTTTGGAGGTAAGAATGCTGCTGTTGGAAAATCATCGATTCAGAAGAGGGGAATTCCTGAATCACAAAGTTCAGCCTTTAGTTTAATTTTACCTGGTAGTGTAATGTTTTTATCTGATAATTGCTGTTAATGACAAACCAGTGGTTCTCAAATTATACTGTACCTCAGAATCACCTGGAGTTTCAGATTTAGCAGGTCTGAGGAGGGGCCTGAGAATTTTTTCTTTTTTTAAGTTTATTTATTTATTTTAAGAGAGAGAGCCTGAATTGGGGAGGGGCAGAGAGACAGAGACAAAGAGAATCCCAAGCAGGCTCTGTGCTCTCAGCACAGAGCATGACACGAGGCTCGATCTCACAAACCATGAGATCATGACCTAGGCAGAAACCAAGAGCCGGTCACAACCAACTGAGCCACCCATGTGCCCCAAGAATTTTAATTTCTAACAAGTTCCCAGATGAGGCTGATACTGCTGGTCTCAGAACTGCTGGATAACGGGCTCTGGGGATAATGGGTGAAGAACTCAGAATCGTTAACTTTCAACTTTGTATTTCAAAGAAGACACAAATACCAGAGTATGGTGGGGGCATCTGCTGAGTCCTGGCCTTTAAGATGTATCACTGATCTGACTACTGAGTCAGTTCTTATAAACTGCTTAAGGCACACTCATAATGAATGTATCTGCTTTTGGTCAAATTTTACTTTTTTCATCTCTACTTGATCTGAGAAGAAGCAATTGTGAAATGTTATTAAGCCATGTCATTGATTTATTGAAGGGGGTGGGATGGTGTGGTAGATTTCATTACTGTATCCAATTCTTCCTTCCATGCTTGCTGCTGTGTGACTTACACATTGCTGGATGAGGGGGAGGTACCTGGGAAAGGAAATGTTCTCACCTGACAAGCTTAGTCATGTGAGTTGTCTTGGCCAACGAAAAGCGAGTGGAATGTCCAGTTCTGAGTATGTTTGAGAATCCTCCTGTGATCTTTCAACTGTCCCCCCACACCTGCCAAAAGAATGGCATATCATCACAGATAGTGTCTGCTCCTTTGGCCAGAGTGAGAAAAATACACGCAGGAGAGTTGCAGCCAACATGGAACCTGAGCAAGAAATAGATATGAGCAAGAGATAAATATCTGTTAGTGTATGTAAGTGAGATTTGGGAGCTATTATTATAGCGAAATCTAGAGAAAATCATTGAATACTCCATACCTCATACTTGATGTCAGGTGTTGTCATCAAGTATGTTATTTTAGTTTTAGTTACCACAATAATCCTATTAGTTAGATGTTCTTCCTCAAATTGTAGGGAAGAAATTAAAGTTTACAAAGACTATTCTAATTCTGGTAAGAGATTTCTTTCAGTTATACCATGGTGTGGTAATGCATAAAATGGTGAAATAGAAGTAAATAAGATGACGTACAAAGACAGTAAAGTTTAGAGAGTATTAAGAAATATTATTTAACCTTTCTCATCCCAATGTCTTAGTCAATGGGCAGCATTAATGCAGCTACAGAAAATAACAGAACTGGGGCGCCTGCGTGGCTCAGTTGGTTAACCGTCCGACTTCGGCTCAGGTCATGATCTCGCGGTCCGTGAGTTCAAGCCCCGCGTCAGGCTCTGTGCTGACAGCTCAGAGCCTGGAGCCTGTTTTGGATTCTGTGTCGCCCTCTCTCTGACCCTCCCCTGTTCATGCTCTGTCTCTCCCTGTCTCAAAAATAAATAAAACGTTAAAAAAATTTAAAAAAAAGAAAATAACAGAACCTCATCCATTGGAATTGGTTTTTCCATTCAAAGTTGTTGAAATATGTTTTTAAACCCTCAAATCGAAACCTCCAGTTAAAAACATTCACTCTTCAAAACTCTGACTATAATTTAATTGTTTTTTGGGGGGAAAGTAGAGCAGTCAAGATTTTGATGTTTGAAAATGGAAGGTAGACCCCAAAAAGGTGAATGAATGGAGAGACATTAGCCTATTAAAGACACATTTATTTGAATAAATAAACGTAACTTGATAGACCATTGAAAGATTGATTGTTAGTGAGGTAATAAATGAGAAATGAAAAGGAGAGATGATAAAGACCCTGGAGAAATCTGAGTTTGTGCTTAGTAGGTCTGTGTAAACAAAGAGTCTAAGCTTAAAGATATACAAGGCAATGTATTTACCCCTAAGATGGGAAAGACTGCGATAAAGATGTTTTATGAGGAAAGATTAAAGAATCGACTGGATAGTCATATGGGACTAGCTTTTTCAAATGTTTCATTTATTCATTCTTTAAATAGTGTTTATGGTGCACCTGCTTTTTACCAAATGTGCTAGGTGTGGATTGTACACAGTAAACAGGAAATAAACCTGCTCTCACAGATCTCTTACATTCCAGTAAGGGAAACAAAGAAACAGAAGGACTAATCTTTTGGAAATCATAAATTCAGTGGGGAAAATGATAAAGGAAGAGAAGACTGAGTGCGAATATTTGCAGGAGGAAGAGAGGCAGTTGGGGCGAGGAGAAAACGACTTTGATGAGAACCTGATGCTTGAAGTTCCACTAGACAAAGGTCTAGGGGAAGAGTGATCCTGGGCGGTACCAGAAGGGACATGCCTAAAGGCAGCAACCAGGTCCTCAGTTTCTATAGCACGAAGGCAATGTTTTCTACATTGAAAAGCATATATAGATGTAGTATCTATATATATAGATATAGAATCTCTATATAGATATAGATTGGTTTTTTTTATTTTTTAACGTTTTTATTTTATTTTTGAGACAGAGAGAGACAGAGCACGAACGGGGGAGGGTCAGAGAGAGGAAGACACAGAATCTGAAACAGGCTCCAGGCTCTGAGCTGTCAGCACACAGCCTGACACGGGGCTCGAACTCGCAGACCGCGAAATCATGACCCAAGCCGAAGTCGGCTGCCCAACCGACTGAGCCACCCAGGCGCCCCATAGATTGTTTTGAATACAAGGATGTGTGTGTATCTGTTGTTGGGCTCCTTTAAAATAACTAGTTTTATAAGCAAGTATGCTCAATTTCTATTTTAATTTCCTTTTTTTCTTTTTCTTTTTTAGCTTCATGGGCATGTCTTCACTCTTACAGCTATATTGGGAACATGTTAAATTGTATATTATATAGTCAAAAAGAAAATGAGAATGTACAATTATCTGGGAAGTTTCATATCACTCATATAAACTTTTGAAAAATAATTTTAGTTGCCTAAATTATCTGTGCTGCCTCTGCAAATAAGAGTTTCTCAAGCTTTTATGGCACAAAATATTCTATGGAGCAAAAGATTTAGTCACTGGGCTATTTCTACCCCTGATCCCCTTAAAAAAACCCAAACTTCCCCCAAAAAATAAAACAAAAAACCTCCCTCAAACCAAAGAAAATAAAACACATGTTAAGTATCTATATAAATAAGCCAATAAAAGAACCAAAATTAATGTCTGTTTCAATAGACTGAATATGAATATTGTCTCTTTGAAATAAAGTCCAATTTAGTCCTAAGCAAATTATATTAGTCACAACAATATTATTCCATGTCATATAGTTGTATGCAGAAAAAAACATCTGTCTCAAAGCTTATTAAAGGAAGTGTAATTGTGTTATATGTTTAAAGGGTTAGAAATACATAAAACCTGGCCCCATTTCAATTAGTGCCATTGTATAAATACTTTGCTAGTGCCTGTGGTATGGACAGAAGACGCATTCCTTAATCGAAATGCACTCAGGTAGAGAAAATTAAATGTGCAGCCCTTTGTGTATTTTGATTAGCTCCAATAACTAATGTAAACCTGAACTATATAGAATATAGTGATTGTATATGAATGAAGATGAGCATATTCAGCTTTTCCAAATACTTTAAATAGTCCCTGGGTTAATTTTCCATTTTGATATGAGGATATGAACTGAAGACAATCCAGACTATAAAATGCTTCACTATTTTTATTTATCATAGCTTAATTTTGGCGTAATTCAGTCAGTATCAAAAAAAAATGAGGAAATAATTATTGTTGATCTAACCGCCAACACCAAAAAGAAAAAACCATGAAGATATTAAGTGACATATTTTCCAAAGAACTATTAGAAAATATAGAGTATATAGAACTCTAAAAATTTATTTACTCAATGATGAGATTGAACATTTTTTTCCAATGGTTAAGAAAGTGCATTTTTGATGCTTTTCCTTCCATTTTATTCTTTTCTGTAATACATTTAAAACTTTCAAACTGTGTTTCCTTTTCAGTTTGCCCCCAGTGTTAGCCAAGAGATTCTCAATAGCAATTCAAAACAGAAGAACATTTAAATCTAGACATAGTTTGGGCATCAGAACCTTTTGCAGATGCTTTTTGGGAAGAAAGGCTATTTTCTAATTAGCCAGTGGCAAGTTCACCTGCTCTTCTATCATCTGACATATATCTGTTTAGTGGGAAAGTTATCTTGGGTTTATTATCATCTGATCTTATGACTCATTTTCAAGCTGAATGCGTCAGAAACTTGTGTGACCTGTTGTTTAATGAAGGACTAACCAGAGAAACTATAGTACCCTCCATAAATAGATTTTCTGTATTTGATTAGAAGCCTCTTCAAACATTTATAGAGCACAGGCTTGTAAATATATTACTTATATCTCCTCAGTATTTTTTATAACAAGAAACTCTTTAAAAATTAATTGGAACCTTTTCATTGACTTTCTTTGGAGACACTGAGTTCTAATCCTAGATTAGCAGAGTATTTTTAAGTGCATTGAGCTACTTAAAAATAACTTCAGCTTGTGCTCTGCAGAGGTGGGAAGGAGAGGCTATAGCAGATCATTATTCCTCCCTTTCAGTGTGTAATAAATGGTCATGATGGTTTTTAATACCTCAGAGTGCTCTAGGACTTCAGAAGGTACTGGAAATATCATGCCATAGTATTTGTTTGGATGCCAAAGGTTCAGTCTACTGCTTTGCTAAATTTTTTCCTAGCTCATTACATCAAATATGTTTTATGAGGGAATTTAATTGGAGTAATTTTATATGTGATGTGATTAAATAATCATATCCAACTTAATTCTGAAATTAACTCCTTACTGAGGCTAAGGTTTGAATCTGCTAAATTTAGACAATTCCATGGGCACTAATGAGAAGATTTACTTTTCACAGTCGTAAAGAGTTTTTTTCTATTGATTACCAAAAATAACAACACGAGAAAATGTACCAGAAGTGGTTCAGAGCAGCCTTTACTAAACCTGGCTTCTCAGTACACGCTGGCATTATCAGTGACTTACCAATGATGTTTTCAAGTAAAATCAATTTAGACCTTCAATTCAATATGTATTGTATGCATACATAAATATATGTATATATGTATATATATGTGTGGGGGCATACATTTGGCTTTGAAGTCAACTCAATGATGGGGGAAGCAAAGTCAAAATGACTGGGACAGTTTTAAGACCATCAATTATTGTTATAGGGGCTGCATCACGCAAACAGAAATACTCTCAGTAGTATATGCCAAGTACTTCTCTTATCCTTAATTTACACGGAAATCCCATATCTAAGTATGCAGAAATACATTTCCTAGGAACTGGTAGTACACTTTCCCATTGTCCAACACCACTAGCACTTAAATTAATCTTATACCATTTAGCAGCTTGTGGCTGAGCTGAGTTGATTTTGTTCAGTAAAGCTTAGTTCCATAACAACAACAAATCTTCGATTACTTGTCCCACTTAATTATTATTGAATGAAAACTTATTTAAATTGCTATTTAAATAATTTATTTAAATAAATCCCATTAAAAGGAATATTTCTTGGGTGCCTGGGTGGCTCAGTTGGTTAAGTTTCCGACTCTTAATTGCGGCCCCGGTCATTATCTCACAGTTTGTGAGATTGAGCCCTGCATCAGGCTCTGCTGACAGTGTGGAGCCTGCTTGGGATGCACGCGCCTGCTCTCTCTCTCTTTCAAAATAAATATTTATAAATAAATAAATAAATAAATAGGATATTCCCAGTATAACAAAATATATTACCAAATACTAATGTAGATTTAGAAGAAAGGAAAGATCTATAATGAAACAATATATCAGAAAAGGTTTTCACCTGTCATTGTACACAATTTCAGGGTGTTTTGAGAGGTTCTGATGAAAGTGTATTGCTCATCTTTGGAAGCTCAACTCCCTCTCTTCAAAGAAAGTCAGTGGCATTATTTTATAGGTTATTTGATAGGAATGAAATGTAATTTAAAGCCACATAAAAGCAAAAGCATAATATTTGCAATTACTCCATAGTGTGTACATTACAGCTGCTGCAGCCCTTAAAGGAAAGCATTTGAATTACAAAGGGAAGAGAACACTGTGTTACATCTTAGTGTGATGTGAGGATTCAGTGAACTAGCACACAGCTTGGGTGCATTTAGTTTTCAATATCTGCAATTGCAAAATAATATTTTCTCTAAAAAGTCCGCCATGGTTTGGAATAATTATCATGAAATGCAAAATGAGCCAAACTGAAAATCTTTCACAATAATTTCTTTTGGAGTAAAAAAATAATTTTGTTTTTTAATAATGAACAGTCCTCGTATGGCGTGTTTTACTTAATTGTTTGCACACATTAACAGTTTTTGAAGCATTACGAAGACTAACCGACTAGGAAAAGAGAGAAGGGAAGTGAACGCAGTGCTATATGCAACTAGATGATTCGGTTCACAGAGTATGGCTCTCACTCTGAGGGTCCAGCCTGTATCCCATCTGGGAGACCCACCACTGGGAGCCCACATCTCAAGATCAAGCCCTCCTTCCCTAAGTCAATACCTAAAATAGCTGTTTACACTTGGAAGATAGTCTTCTAAGTATCTGTTACACCTGATCCTGAAATGAAAAAAAAGAAACTTTTTTTTTAAGTTCAGACATCTCATAAATTTTTATACCATGTTTTCCACTGATGGCCAGTGTCCCCCTAAGACAAAATTTTCTTTTGTTCTGCGATTCATGGGGTAAAACTGCTTGAACAAGTGCTAATTTGAAGGTACTGATTAATGTTTCACAAGAAGCAAAAATGCACGTATTTCATTGTCACTGGGAGTTGGATGAGTCATCTTCACATTATTTAATATGAAATATGATCAAGTCAGTTACTTCAACTACAGCCTACAGACGTTCCTGAAATTTCTATCCTATGTTTTAACAGGAATTAAATCTTTACTTTTAATATTTATTCTAAAACAAAATTTTATTACATTGAAGACATGCAAGATTTCAATTTGGATTTTTAGGTATGAGGAGGGTTTTTTCTCCCTGGATTTTTAAGTTCTATATAGTATATCTTAGAATATTTGTCTGCATTTCATGCACAGTCTTTGTGCATTTCTGATTATGAGACATCGTTTTGTTGGATTCTTTCAGTCTTTTACAGCATTTTGTTTTTGTTTTTGTGTTTGAAATATGTTGTGGTTGCCTCTCCTCTAAAATGCATTAATGCAATTTCACTTAAACTTCAGATCATCCAATTATCAGAATAGCACTATGTAGACAACACATGAAGAAATGAGTCATTCACCCATTTCCCGTCTTGTTTCCTTTCCTGATTGAGGGGCTCAATAAATTGCTTCGGCTCATAATGACTATGAAAGTTACATACTATTTTTATCCATTCAGCTGGATTTTAAATGCAGCATTTGGACCCATCATTCTGTCATGGGCAGAAGCTCTAGAAATTCTTGACAGCTTATAATCTTCCTTGTTCATATTCACAAGTGAAAATGATTATACTTAAAAGCAGGAACTTTACACACTAATTTCTGAATCAACTTTCAGAAAAGCAACCGCCCTATAAAGATCAGTGCTCTCTGCTGCTTTGGGGAAAGTTCTTAATCGTGGAGAACAAAGCATTCAGGATTTAGGAATTAAGTTTATTACTTGTTTGTTATAATTTAAAGAACAAAATATATGAAATCTAATTATCTCTGATAATGCTTGCTTAACTTATGTGTAAATGTTCTAAGATTAAAGCTGAGTCAAACATTTGGGAGTCTATTTGGTAGCAGACATTATTTCCACATTAGGAGAAGAATAAAAAATCCCAGCCCACTCAACCTAACTTGCACCAGGCCCTCTCACTGTTTATTCTCTACCCTGGTGTGTGTGTGTGTGTGTGTGTGTGTGTAATTTTTTTAATGTTTATTTATTTTAGAGAGAGACAGACAGAACATGACCAGGGGAGGGGCAGAGAAAGAGGGAGACACAGAATCCTAAGCAGGCTCCAGGCTCTGAGCTGTCAGCACAGAGCCCAATGTGGGGCTTGAACCCACGAACCTTGAGATCATGACCTGAAGTAGGACACTTAACTCACTGAGCCACCCACGTTCCCCACTGTCTTGAAATTCTTATACTTTTTGAAGTATTTCATTGGGCTTCATATTTCCATTTTGCACCAGGGCCTGCAAATTATGCAGTCTGTCCTTTGGCAGGGTGTTTTAAAGATTAATTTTAATGAACTTTAATAATATTATATTACAAAGTATTTAGAATAATATTTCATTAACAATGAATTCTCTTTTCACTTATTTCCCTCTTCATTTCCTAAAATGTATAGATTTGTGTATTTCTATAGAATATTCAATAATTCAATGACCAATAGTTGTGTAAAATAATAATCATGGACTATATATAATACTTTCCTCAATGATTTGGAAAGCTTTCAATGTGGGAAGACAGCAGTCTTCTACAATTCAGTTAGGCACTTAGAGTTTTGCAAAGGGCTGATTATTTCCTATTGTTTATTATTGAAGGAATTGCAGAGAAACAGTATTCAAATTTCCTTTCTTAGGATGATGGCTAGTCTTAACCTTTCTCATTGAACCATTTCTTTCTGTTTTCTATTTCTGTATTCATATCCTGTATTAAACAAAGTTATATAATTATATATTATATATTTAAAAATGCATATAAAATAAATGGCTGATGTAATATGATACTACAAAAACAACCAATAATACCCAAGTGTCTCTTTTTCATGTTAAAATAACATAAAATGGAAATAAATATAAATAATATAGTTTAAATTAAGCAAACCTAGACAAAGTCTTAAAAGAGCATAATTACAAACTAAGTGATAAGTATAAAGAAATAAAACCAAAACTTTCAACTCTATACTAGTGTGTAATGAATAAAATAGAACAAACAAATATAATAAAAATAAATCCAAACTAAGGAATATGAAGTGTCAATAACATAAGTAAGTAATTTGAAATCTGTTAAAATCCCGGAGAGCTTTGCTCTTGTAGTGTAGTGAACAACTTCTGTCGGAGCCGAGCAAATTCCAAGGCTTCACACAGTCTGTTCAGGACATCTGAGCCCAGGGCTTCAGTTGTCTTGTGGACTTTGGACTTGATCGGCTGCTCCTGCCTTCAGAGTCTGGCCAAGGGTTCCTAAGAGCCGCACTCTTCCCTGTGTGTGGCTCAGGGTATGGGATGTTTAGTGGCCCTTGCGTTCTCCCTCAGGAATCAGTGAAAAGTGTGGCAGTGAAGGGGTGTAATTTCTTGGTAAACACCAACTTTTTTTTTCTCCTCTTCCTGAGGTTGTAACCCAGTGATCATCCAGATAGGCCCATGCAATCAATGTAAGCTTGATTTCAAAATTGGGATCATCATCTAGAGTTCTGGGAACTCTCGAAAAAGCAGATCTGGCACAGTTGGCTCAGATCCCTGACTGGCCACATCACTTCAGCCAAGAATGGCTGTATGGAAGGTTACGTGCCTTCCCCTCTGGCCCTGATCGTCCATGCTGCTTCCTCACCTGAACCTTGATAGCAGCTGCCCTTTGTCTTCATACTTGCTTACAGTCGAGAGGATGAGGAGCTCCCGGGCGGCTCAGTCGGCTAAGCGTCTGACTTCAGTTCAGGTCACGGTCTCACATGTCGGTGAGTTCAAGCCCCACATTGGGCTCTCTGCTCTCAGAATAAAACACACACACATTTAATAAGTTAAAAAATAAGAGTAAAATATTTACTGTGCACATTCACTTAATTCATAGGCTTGGTCATTATAGATATCTGAGTTTGTCCTTTCCCCACCACAGTGCAAAATAGTGGAATTTTATGTGTAAACTACAGGGAGATGGTTAGGTTTAATTCTATTCATTTTGTAGCATTTGGAGGCTGAATGATGTTCATGGAGAGAACAAGGAGATTAAATAATAGAAGTAGTGTCTAATAATTACTACAGACAATAGTAATAGCAAACACTTGTGATATATATAGATACTGATGTAGCATTAAAGTATTAAGTAAAATATTCTCAGATTTCTAACTACCCTATACTATAATGAGATTACATCTGAAAAATAAAATTTACCAGCTTGCACTGAAAAGACCATTTTAACCTCAAATCTGACATAAAAAAGATTCAAATTTGTTTTTTAGGGATTCAGCAGTCACTTAGAAATCAAAGTCATGTTTGTATGTAAATCAGTCATAGTGGGCATAGTGGGGAAATACAACCTTATAGTTTATGAAGGACTCAGTTACTATTATATCTTCTGGATATCTTCCCGATTATAACCAATTTATTCTCCATGTTTTTCCCCCATTCCTGAAATAACCATGCCTCAGATTTTCTGTTTAATAAAAATCCAGTAACCATTTTCAGATGAGTAGTCAGTATTTACTCATTTATGTAAATAAGCAATTGACAATAAAGGAACAAATTAGATGAAATAAAGTACCTGATGAAAATATTAGACAGCACAAGTAAGAAGGATTTCTGAATTATGTGATACCTTAAGCACTAGATTCTAGGAGAGAATATTTGAATATTAAATAGAACAAAAAACATAATCAAGATGGAGAGGATGCAGAGAAAAACAGAGATGAGGTTGTTAAGTGAGTATTTGGAAAATTGCATCGGTCAGGAATAATGTTTGGCTGTGATTAACAGATGTCCTTCCTCCCAATCAAGTGGTAGTTTAACCAGATGTGGGGGAGGTCTCATTTTAAAGAAGTCTGGGAAGACCTGGATGGTTCAGTTGGTTAAGTGTCCGTCTTCGGCTCAGGTCACGATCTTGCCGTTCGTGAGCTGGAGCCCCATGTTGGGCTCTGTGCTGACAGCTCAGAGCCTGGAGCCTGCTTTGAATTCTGTGTCTCCCTATGTTTCTGCCCCTCCCCCACCTGTGTTCTGTTTCTCTCTCTCAAAAATATAAAAATATTAAAAAATAAATTAAAAAAAATGAAGGAGTCTGAAGGTAGGCAGTTGGGATAGTATGACAACTCTACAATGTCATCAGAGGCCCCAGGCTTGCTTTGGTTCTGAGATTCTTAGGGTAGGACCACCCTTGCCCTCGTGCTCTTAGGGTATCTATTGAAACTCTGGAAATCATGTCTGTGTCTCAGGATGGAGTCTAAATGCCAAGGGAAACAAAGTTGCTTGCCAGCTTAACTTCTTTAAAGGAGCTATCTCAGGAGCCTACCCAGCTTGTTTTGCTTGTGTATCATTCTGTTATATCTCATTGGCTTGTATCTCTTTAGAAAGGATGTTAGCCTTGCCTAACCATGGGTGAGCCTTGGAATAGAGCTTTTTATTTAGACGTCTTGCAAACATGAATAAAATAGGAGTTTTGTCAATAAGAAATGTTTAGGGCATCATGTCACATTTCTCTCAGGGTGATTATATAGTACCTTGATGCATAGGTCGAGTCTGCAGGCTCTTTGCAATAACTTTATCCTGAGCCTGGTGGGAGCCGTGGGAATGACTCAGAACATTGAGACACAGGCCCTTTAAAGAGAAAGCTCAGGAATGGGCTGTAGCATGGCCACCACATGATACAGACCCTGGGACTGCCTCACACAGGAGGGACACATGATCTTTTCTGACACTTGTATAAGGATGTTGAATTTTGAAAAGTGAGTTTTGCTAGTGGATCTTTCATTTTTTATTATTTTTTTTTTTGAAATTTACATGGGAGAAAAGTTTATTATGTAGCTTTTGATGGTAAGGTTTTCTCTTTTCCTCCGACTGAACCTCTCTTCCACCTGACTCCAGGGGCAGAATCTCATTTTGCTGTAGGAGCAACATAATGCTGTTCTCTCCTAATGAAAGCAGGTAATCATGATTAATGCCTGTGAGTGTGTGCTCAGTGGGAAGAACAGAACTGCTGGATACTGTCCTCAGCTGTCCATTAGATTGATGTGTTTCCATTGGCTTTAACCCTCCACTTCCTTACGTCCACAGCAGTGTGAACTTTAAACACTGTATTGACAATAACTTGCCTTTTGTTGGAAGGCACCAAGTAACATGGATTCTACCACTCCACTGAGTTTTTCGATGAACAAAACACTCTTAGGGTAATTGGTATAATTACTTTCCTGGTGGGAGTTGAGTAGAAAAAAAATGTTATTCTTAATATGAAAAAAAACCTAAATTTTGTGTGAAAAATACAAATTACATGAAAAAGTGTGGTCAAAGAGCTTAAACAACTTACCTAAAGGAAAACGTAAACTTAATTAAAAGTGTATGAGTCAAAGTTCTTTTGAATTGGTAATTTGAACTTTTTGACATGTAAATTAGGAGTGTTTTTTCATGATATCCAGTGTTGCTAAGGCTTCACTATGAGAACATGCCTTGGCTTAAAGGCTCTTAGGGTAATTTGCCAATGTGCATTAAAGAGCCTTAAAAATCTATACCTAGTTTTATTCAAACTATTTACCTTTGACCGTAGTTTTATTTCAAAGTATTTACCTACGCAAATACCCCCAAATGCAAAGATGCATATATGTGAAAATACTCTTTAGAGTTTTATTTCAATGGTGGAAAAAAGAAAACCTAAATATCGAATAATAGAATTAAATGGTCAAATGCAGTAGAATTCAGAGCCACAGTAAAAAATTCGTTTTCAAAGAATACTTGAAAGACATGAACAATGGTCATGGTATAAATAAAATAAGCAAGATTTAAAATACATTCTTAAGTTTTATAATATATATCAAATATAATCTGTTTAAAAGAATAGAAACAAATAAAAGAATAGAAACAAATAGACCAAAAATTTCAAAGGGATCCATTCTGAGTGGTAGACTTATAAGTTATTGTTTTTGGTGGGGGAGAGAGAGAGAGAGAGAGAGAGAGAGAGAAAGAATATTAAGCAAGTTCTGTGTTTAGCGCACAGTCTGATTTGGGGCTGTATCTCACGACCCTGGGATTATGACCTGACCCAAAATCAAGAGACAGACGCTTAACAGACTGAGCCACGCAGGCACCCCAGTTATTACTATTTTTATTTTTCAAATTTATATTCATTTAGTAATTACAATATGATGAAATATCTTGGTTAGCATGTTTTTTATTCATTGAAATATTACAAGGCAATTTCTAGAACAAGTGATAGCAAAAATATCACACGATTATGAGAACTAGGAGGGGTTTTAAACCTCTATTTGCCAAAGTTATGGAAATCAATGAATGCCAAGCTTGTGTTTCAGTAGCAATAGAAATTGTTACCTCTTTTAATATTTTCCATTTTCAAAATCTTCTGTGATGAAACAAAGTCATGTTTGCCTACAATTAACTTGTAATGAAGTATAAGATTTCATGCGGCAAAAATTCACTATAAATATTTTAAAAATTAATAGTTTTATTTCTCACTGTGATGGAATCATTTTAATAGACCAATGCCATGGCCAAAGATAACAGGAAAAGCTGGATAAATCTGTCTGCAGGAATTGGGATGCTATTGAGACAACCAGGGTTCAAGGAGTCGAGATCTCAAAGAGAAGAGAAGAAAAGCTAATTTAGATGTGAACCTGGTATTCTTTTTTGCTGATTTTTGCCTTGTACAGGGAAGGAGGGTGAGAAGCCAGCAGACTGTATAAAAATACAGAACTTCCTGGAATCTTAAAAGCGTGGATACACAATACTTAATGTTGAAGCTGCTGAGACCACCAGGACCTGAGGGGTCAAATCTTGGAGATAAGGGAGGTGCAGAGAAGTAAGCCAAGTACTCCACCCCAGTTTTCTTTCCAAGGCACTTGCCAGTTTATGGGCAGTAAAAGATTAGAGACTAAGAAGCCAAGAAGAAAGTGACTAACAAGCTGACTAACAGCTTTAGGGAATCATGGTGCTTAGGAGACAAACATTGAAATTTCAGGACCCACTGGGAACATGGATCCCACATCCTCATAGAACCTGGAGAAGGGGAGCACCTGGGTGGCTCAGTTGGTTAAGCATCTGACTTTGGCTCGGGTCATGATCTTGCAGTTCGTGGGTTTGAGCCCCACATCAGGCTCTGTGCTGACAGTGTAGAGCTTGCTTGGGATTCTGTCTCTCTCTCCTTCTCTCTCTGGTCCTCCCTGACTTGTGCTTTCTCTCTCTCTTTCTCTCAAAATAAATAAGTAGAAAGAAAGAAAGAAAGACCTAGAGAACTGTTTGCGAATCAGAGACAGATCAACAAATCGAACTTGCGAAGATTACAATTAATTGGACTCAGCTCAGTTGGTGAATTGGGTGGGATCTATCTCTAACATTGATACCTGCTAGAGAATAAGATAATTTATCTCAGGAGAAATATTACACTGTTCAGAGCCTCTTTAGCATCCTGCACACTCAGTAAAAATGTGTCCACACAAACAACACAGACAAACAACAACCAGCTGGGAACATTTGGGAACATAGACAATAGAAACAGACCCATAGGGGACACTGGAATATAAGGTATATGTGATCTGTGTTTGCAAAAAGAAAGGACAAGATGTAGAATTTCAACATATATTTAGAATCAGTATGGGAATATAGTTACTGACAGCAAGAGCTCAAATGGACTTAACAGCAAATTGAGCATAACCGAAGAGAGAATTGGTCAAAAAGAATGAAAAACATGTATTTAATGGTGAAATGTTGAAGACTTACCCCCCAACATTAGGAACAAGACAAAGATGCCTGATCGTACTACTGCTATTCATCATTGCTGTTTTTTTTTATAAAAAAGCATAAGGGATGGAAAAGAAAAAATAAAGCCATCATTGTTCACCATGAAATGAATATGAATGTATGTGGCTGTATCTGTATCTATCCAAAGGAATTTCAGGCAAACCATTAAAACTATTAAATTTGGAAAGTTCTGAGAAAACAAGAATATTAGAAAAAACATCAAGTGTATAAGTTTATTCCAGCCACAGTGCTAGACACAAAAGAATATATCCCATATGATCCATTTACACAAATCTCAAAAAATTGATCAATAGTAATGGACGCTAGATTAGTGGATGTGTTTGGGGGCCGATGAGGGAGGCAGAAGAGGGATGTTTGGAAGAGTAGGTGATGTTTTATTGCTTCATTTGGGTATGACATGGATATGTTCACCTCATTTATTGGGTCACACATTGATGATTTGTGCACCTCCCTGTATGTGTATTATAATGATTCTGGGATTAATATGCCACAAATATGAGACACCTACATGAAATCTTAAAGTTTGAAAAGAAGAGCCATAATTAAAATTATGCTTAACACGTTTTCCCCTCTTAATAAAAAGGAGTATCCATTAGAATCAAAAAAAGGATAATTTTAGTTTTAGAATCTTATTGGCTTTTGAACATCTGCTCACTTTTGTCGTTCACAGGTTTTTAATGTTTATTGAAATTCAAATGTGAAAACACATCTGTTTCTCTGATTCATATTTTATGGTGAATTCTGGAATGAGGCAATTGTTGTGAACCAAGAAACCATTCAAAACACAAGTACATGTCTTCATATTATTTATGGGAAAGAAGTGTACAATAAAGTCCTGAAATCAGCAACTTGTATGTTGGCTTGTTTACATGAGAATTTATATTAAATATGTACTTTTCTACTCACATATTTATTTTTCATTTAGAGTATAAGACCAATGTAAGTAGGGTCCCTAAATAAAAGTGAAAAAAAAAGGAAGCATCAAGAGCTGGGTTATCTTTTGAATTAGAAGTAGATTTTTTAATAGTGTAATGTATTGGCCTTGTGGATGATAATATTGCTTGTGGGAATTTTATACTTCTTTGTACATTCTCCTTTCGAGTCAAATGAAGAAATGTCTGATCCCCTGCACGCTGCTGTCATAACCTTAACGTGGACCTTAACATAACCTTAACATCATCTCTCAGTGTGTTGCTCTAAGAACCTGTCACCCCGCGGGGCACCTGGGTGGCTCAGTGGGTTAAGTGCCGTCCAACTTCGGCTCAGGTCGTGATCTCACAGTTCATGAGTTCGAGCCCCACGTTGGGCTCTGTGCTGACAGCTCAGAGCCTGGATCCTGCTTCAGATTCTGTCTCTGTCTCTGTCTCTGTCTCTGTGTCTCTGTCTGTGTCTGTCTCTGTTTCCTTCCCGTCCCCCACTCATACTCTGTTTGTTTCTCCAAAACTAAATAAACATTAAAAACAAATAAGAAAAAGAAAAAGAACCTGTCACCTGGTTCCTCTGTTACTTGTCTTGTGCACTTTGATTTATGTGTTCTCCATACTGCTGTCAAGGCATTCTTCCCAGAATCCAAGTTTAATGTTCGAATTTTCCAGCTTAAAGTGCATTAAGCCTTCAGGAAAAGTCTAGACTCCTTTCCTCTCCCACACCCACTTAGGTGGGCTCCAGGACTCACTACAGGTGCCACCTTTTCCAAGAAATTGGCCAGATCCCTGTTCCCCCAGCTGCTTTTGCCACATTCTTACCATATTTTGCTGTGACAAGTAGGCTTCTTTGTCTGCTTAGCCCAATAAAGTGGGAGGTGCCTGAGGAGTAGAGAGAGGAGAATGGGAAAGAGAGAGACTGGGAGACACAGTTGGAAGTTTTCCGAAAAATGCATGACTCTCTTGGGTTCACAGTGCTAGTGGGCCTCAGTTTTGTCATCAAATCCTCAAATGCCCAGGAGATTTGTGACTAAGATAAATACAATTGATACCCCATGCCATGGTTTTATATTTTGTCAGATATATACTCATAACATTAGAGGTGTGCCTTATTTTCTTTCCTTTAAGAAGAAGCAATAGTGTTGGTAGAAGGATGGGTGAAATAGGTAAAGGGAATTAAGAGGCACAAACTTCCGGTTATAAAATAAATAAGTCTTGGAGATAAATACAGTGTAGGGAATATAGTCATGAATAATGTAATAACATTGTGTAGTGACAGATGGTGACTGCACTTAATGTGCTGAGCAGTAAATAGTGCAAAGAATTGTCGAGTCAGTGTGTTGTATACCTGAAACTAATACCACATCTCATGCTCTTAGACTTCAATAATAATAATAATAATAATAATAATAAAAGTGTAGGGTCAATAGGTTAGTTTGTGTGTAAAATGAGCAAACTGGTTTGTGAATATGTTTGTAAGGACAATGGAATAAAGTTTATTTCTCCTATACTTGATAGTAGATACTTGGATGTTTCATTAGATATTTCCCCAGTGCCTCCCTTTGCATTGAGAGTGACTTTTATAGCATGACCCTTATTTCATTTTGAAAAGCAAGAAATACATTTTATGCTGTTACTATTAATTACTTATTTGGTGGATGAAGGACTTAATGTGAGACAGGAAACCATCAAAACCCTAGAGGAGAAAGCAGGAAAAAACCTCTCTGACCTCAGCCGCAGCAATTTCATACTCGACACATCTCCAAAGACAAGGGAATTAAAAGCAAAAATGAACTATTGGGACCTCATCAAGATAAAAAGCTTCTGCACTGCAAAGGAAACAATCAACAAAACTAAAAGGCAACCGACAGAATGGGAAAAGATATTTACAAATGACATATCAGATAAGGGGCTGGTATCCAAAATCTATAAAGATCTCACCAAACTCCACACCTGAAAAACAAATAATCCAGTGAAGAAATGGGCAGAAGACATGAATAGACACTTCTCTAAAGAAGACATCCAGATGGCCAACAGACACATGAAATGATGCTCAACATCACTCATCATCAGGGAAATACTAATCAAAACCACACTGAGATACCACCTCACACCAGTCAGAGTGGCTAAAATGAACAAATCAGGAGACTGTAGATGCTGGCGAGGATGTGGAGAAATGGGAACCCTCTTGCACTGTTGGTGGGAATGCAAACCGGTGTAGCCGCTCTGGAAAACAGTGTGGAGATTCCTCAAAAAATTAAAAATAGATCTACCCTATGACCCAGCAATAGCACTGCCAGGAATTTACCCAAGGGATACAGGAGTGTTGATGCATAGGGGCACTTGTACCCCAATGTTTACAGCAGCACTTTCAAAAATAGCCAAATTATGGAAAGAGCCTAAATGTCCATCAACTGATGAATGGATAAAGAAATTGTGGTTTATATACACAATGGAATACTACTTGGCAATAAGAAAGAATGAAATATGGCCTTTGTAGCAACGTGGATGGAACTGGAGAGTGTTATGCTAAGTGAAATAAGTCATACAGAGAAAGACAGATACCATATGTTTTCACTCATATGTGGATCCTGAGAAACTTAACAGAAGACCATGGGGGAGGGAAAAGGGGAAAAAAAGTTACAAAGAAGGAGGGAGGCAAACCATAAGAGACTCTTAAATACTGAGAACAAACTGAGGGTTGATGGGGGGTGGGGAGAGAGGAAAGTGGGTGATGGGCATTGAGGAGGGCACCTGTTGGGATGAGCACTGGGTGTTGTATGGAAACCAATTTGACAATAAATTATATTTAATATAAAAAATATACTTAAAAATTACTTATTTGGGGCATTTGTCCAAAATAAAGAATAGGTATAATCTAGTTCTTTAAAATATACATTTTAAAATATACATATATAAAATGTACATTAAGCCAGATAGTTGATTGAATCCTGGCTCCACTATTTACCGACTGAATGACTGAGTAAATTACCTAAACTTTGTAAGTCATGTGTCTCATCTGCAAAAAAGGGACAAAATCAAGGCCTTATTCCATGAGGTCTTGGTCGAAGAGAAACAGCAGCATAGAGTATTTAGTTCAACGCCAGGAAACTGGTCAAATGGGCATAGTCACATCACTCCCTCAGTGTAGAACTATTTTCTTGCAGACAGTTAACTTCAGGACATGTTCAGCAATTTCCGTCCCAGCCACTGATAATGTGGAAAACATGTGGAAAAAATAAACCATTTGTTTAACATCAGTGAAGGTTTCAGTGAATGTCCACTCCCTTACAAGTGCTTTGTTATAGTTATTTAAACATATCGGCTTCTAGAATGGAAAAAAAGTGAGAGAAGGTTCAGGAAGTGTTCCTTCGGAAACACAAAACGTATAAGAAGGAAATGGGCTTTCCAAAATTGCCACTTTGATAACATAGATAGGTGTTTGGTTTATCTAATCTGTTTTCTTATGTGGGAGGAATGGACATATTGCAAAAAGCAGTTGTTAGACATGCATATTTAAATGTAATAAAAAGCGAGGTGGTAGACGAGATAAATTTAGTCAAATTAATGCACTAATAATTTATCCTCAGAAAATGCAAATCCTCTTTATAGTTCTCCTCCTGCTCTACAAATGTGATTAAAGCATTGATAAAGCAGAAAAGTCACAGAACTGGAATTGAGAGAAATCTGATGTATAAGAGAAAGAAGCATTGACAATTTTAAGTTCCTCTCTTCTCTGTTTCTTAATTAATATCTCTTTATCTGTAGACCCAATTTTCACTTTCCCTTTCTGTGAAATGAATCAGTAGATCTTATCTCTGTCCCTACATTTAAAACATCCAGTATTACTTCTAAATTCATTTGCTTCTCCTTTGTCAAATCAGATGGTCACATCTTACAACTGATGGGCCACAATGTGATGCATGAGCTGACTGGTTTAGTGGCAGTTTTGTTACCATGGCCACGCCTTTCCCCATTGAGTGCCACAAGTGGTAATTGGTAATGCCCTTAAAATAAGCAATTGGAAACCTTATTATCCAGAAAATGTGACGCATCTTCATAGGGGAGCTTAAGGATCACCTTACTTAAAAAAAATGTTTATTTATTTTGAGGGGGTGGGGAAGGGCAGAGAGAGACTCCCAAGCAGGCTCCACACTGTCAGTACAGAACCCAATGCAAGGCTCAATCTCACAAACCATTAGATCATGACCTGAGCTGAAATCAAGAGTAGGACGCTTAACCGACTGAGCCAACTAGTTGTCCCAATACTCTACTTTTTAAAAGGTACTCATATTCTAATTTGTCTGCAATAGTTCCCTCTCCTTTATGGAGAACTAGCCCTCGACCTTACTGAATATGCTCTTTGAGTAGTATAATATTTTTATTGCAGTTCCAAGTCTATGTAATATATTTTCACATCCTCCTCTTTTACTCCCCCCTTTTTGTCACTAAAATACATATTAAACATATATTCGAGCTACTTTTTAGCTCAAATAGTGTTATGTTTATTAAAATATGTTTCTAGTACCACCACTGATAGAAAACCACCCCAAATGCAGAAAGGAAAGCACCTTGTCCTGGCCGTACACATAACGAAGCTGATATAGTGACCATTGAATTTGAACTTTGCATATGAATATAATTGCTGTATTTTTATTGTTTGAAACCAGTGAGCTTTTAAAATTGTGGGGGCGCCTGGGTGGCTCAGTCGGTTGGGCGTCCGACTTTGGCTCAGGTCGTGATCTCGCAGTCTGTGAGTTCGAGCCCCGCATCGGGCTCTGTGCTGATAGCTCAGAGCCTGGAGCCTGCTTTCGATTCTGTGTCTCCCTTTCTCTGTGCCCCTCCCCCGCTCATGCTCTGTCTCTCTCACTCTCAAAAATGAATAAATGTTAAAAATTTTTTAAAATTATGCTTAGCCTGGTTTGTCTTCAGTTTTTAATTCAAATTGCATGAAAATTTATCATTTTGTCTCTTAATAAAGTTATTATTAACATTTCATTTAATTCATTGTTTTAGGCCATTATCAAGTGTGACCCCTGTCTGCTGATCTGATGATATACTGACCCTGGGTAAACAGTCTAGTTGAACACATATACCAAGTCTACAAACAAAGTCTAACACATACACCAAGAGTATGATTCTACCTTTGTTCTGAACTGCTCTTCACACAAAAAATAAACATTGTAAAAAAGCATCTTATGATACATTCTTATCCCCATTCTGCATGTTACTATGGGTCCCTTTCTTTGACTTTGATGTATTTTATCATATGGAACTCCCCTTACACATTAGCTAAGTTTACCCAAACTATAGTAGTGGTTTCCTTTACAGTTAATAATATTTTCAGGTCCATTTAGTTTCTGCAAAAATTGGAATTCATACTGGAGTGTCTCTTTCGCCTCCTTGAGGCCATCAGTCTTTGTAGACTTGTTGGTTTGATTTAGAATTTGGACATTTTCTCCCCATGTTCTGTATGGTACCTAGAATGCTTTCCACATGTTTGAATATTAATGATTGCCTTTACAGATAATAAAGCAGAGTTCTCTATTAACTAATCTACATTAGAACAGTCCTGAGTGAAGGGAGTGTAGAGTTCCTCCAGATCCCCACATCTCTTCTTATCCCTTGGGTAGCACCAAGACAAAGCTCATTTATGAGAGTCCATGGGCAATTTTAAAAAAGTAATGTATAAAGATGATTTTCTTTTTTCTTAGAGATGGCCTACTTACTGATTTAAGTGACTAAATCAGCGGTATCTCTCCACTGGGAGTAAATGGCCAATTAGTTAAGCTTTAAGTAAATTAATCTACACTTGAAATTCTGTCAGGGGGAATTCAAATGTGTGCAGCAGAAGCTTTGGCTGGTACTAGGTATATCTGCTCCTTTAAAAAAAATAAAACCATATTTTGGGATTAAGTCCAAGCACAGCTTAGGTTGTGAAACGGCTCCTGGAAGAATGAGCTTAATTAAAATGAATAACTTTCAAAGTGTTCCTAACTAAAATATTTGTGTTATAATTTAAGATAATATTATGTTGCATTGTTTACTCACATATGTAAAAAGAGGTGTAGATGAAAGACTGGAAGGAAATTCATTGCAGCATTAACTGTAATCACCCCCGAGTTTAAAGGGAATTTTACTGCCTTCTATGTAGGTATTTTCCCTTCATTTACATTGACCCTGTATTGACTTATGATTATGTATTGTTTTGATAATAATATGTTTTATATCATTTGAATTCTAACTTATAAAATAAAAGGCACTCAGTATTCTAGTGCATTTATATGTGTGTATATGTAATATTTTCAAAATCTTGATTTGAAACTAGGGAAGAGATTTTTTTAAATAGATGGATAAGGGGAGTATACATTAACATAATGAATGGGAGTCTTATTAGGGGCATAGAAGTGATAATGACTTGCAAAAGCCCTGCATTCAAGATGCAAATAAGCAGCTGAGATTAAAAATTATAAAACAGACTTTAACACCATGCAGCACATTTTAGAACCATATCTGTTAGACTAGAGCCCTGCCAAAGTTCTATTTTAAACATTTTAGTGATACCTAAGTCAAGTCTAAAGTAGTGATCAAATGCAGTGTTGAGGGAATGGCAGGCAGTGCTTCTTAGAGGAGGTAAAAACCATTAGTCATAAAGGATAAGTGTAGACTTGGGTGAAGTGATTTTCAGGTGAGATATGACATATCTGTCATATGTATGTGTGTGCATGATGCCAGTGTGTTTGCACTTCTTGGAGGGGAGCAGTAAACAAGGGATAATGAACCCAGCCTTAGGTGAGCTCTGTTGCTAACTAAATTAAGGAGATGTGTCCTCACTTTTTTTAGCAGCCCAGCAAACATTTTGAACTGGACAGTTCTTTGTTATGGGGGCTGTCCTGTGCTTTGTAGGGTGTTTAACAGCATCCCTGGCCTCTACCCACTAAGATGCCAGTGGCACCTCCAACCCGTTGTCATACCCAAAAATGTCTCCAGACACTTGTTGCCTGGGATGAGAGGCTGTGCTCTGTCTGGTTATCAGAGGTTAACTATTTCTAGGAAAAGACTATCACCCAGAAGCTCTGTAATCTTTTCATATATAGTTTATGACATTCAACCGAAGAAATAGGAAACAGGACTAAGGAAATGAACAACAGGCAACAGAAACGGATGCATAAATGTCTCCTAGTTATTGGGATTATCAGATACAGATATTGGAATAACTATAACAAATATATTCACAAAGAATATGTCAAGATGAGTAGTTGACAATATCCAGTTTGTAGCAGAGAGCTAAAAAAGGTTAGTTTTTATTTACTTTCACTCATGGTGGTTTGTTTCCTTGTGCATGCTTGTATTTCAGTCATGTGTTTATACATACTTAATCTTAGTTTCTGGAAAATCTTGAAGCCTAATTTCAGGACACTTTTCTTCTGCAAAGATTTGTGTTTGTTTCTCACAGGATACAACTGATCTTGGGTCTCTTTATTCCTCTTTATCCCTCTTTTCATGGTCCCCAGATAACTTGAGGAATCTCAGGTTCAACTTCTCTACTTTTACTGCTTAAAGTGCTCATACCTGCCTTGGGGTTTCTTAGAGAATTATGTATCTTGTGTACTTCATTGTAATGTATCCTTTGTAATGCTATTTCAAAAAGTGAAAATTAATTTTAAAAAATCACATTTAAAATCACGTGTCCCCACCAAAATAATAAATAAAGTTGAAAATAAGTGGAGCAAAAAGAAGAAACTAGATTTGGAAAAATTTTAGTTTAGAATGTTTTGTTTTTAAAGTTTATTTATTTGGGGGGGGAGGCACAGAGAGAGTTTATTTATTTATTTTGAGAGAAAGTGGGAGAGAGAAATTCCCAAGCAGGCTACACACTGTCAGCACAGAGCCAACATGGGCTTACAAACCATGAGAGCAGGACCTGAGCTGAAATCAAGAGTTGAATGCTTAACAGACTGTGCCACCCAGGCACCCCAAGTTTTAGTTTAGAATGTTTATTAACTATACTTCCCACAAAGCAGTTGTCATTTTCTTGCCGAAAAAAAAAAGGGAATGTGCAAATTAAAATTGCCAGTGGAATTAATGCAATATCTCTTTACATAACACATCATGAGCAAGCAATCAATCCCTTGGACTCTCAGTCAATCAGATATATTTAAGCCAAAGATGATTCAAGATAAAAGTAATCAGGGTTCCTCCAACACTGCTTTTTGTGTGATGTATTATTGTTTAAAACATCTAATCGCTTAGCCTTTATTTGTTTTCTTTTATTACCTCATTTCATTCCCTGAATAGCTTTAGCAGTAGTGATGTTAACTATTATTGCTGGGACTGATTGAATAGTCTCTTTCTTTTGATACATCAGGTGAAAGCAAAAGTCATTTCACTGTGGAGCTGATACTGCAATTTCCTGTTACTTCAAAGAAGACGTTGCTTTCAAACAATGGCATGAATGTTTTTGACAATTAGCAATTACATGTGATTTTGTTTTGTTTTGTTTTGTTTTTATTATCCCGTATTCACTTCTTTGATTTTATTGAAGATTTGGATGAGAGACACTTATAAGCACAGTTTAACTCATAATATAAAGGGACTCAAAGTAAGCTTAGTTTCTATTTCAAACAAATGATATTTATCCTACATTTTCTATAGTCAGGGAGATGTGAAGGCTTGCATGAAGGACCAGCATTGCAAATGCCTTTATTTCCTGACATTTTTTTCCATTGCCAATATAGAGTGTTCTTTTTTTTCCCCAACACTCTCCTTCTCTTCCTGTTCTCTTAATTGAAAGAATATTTCCCTCTCTCCCTCCACTCCTATCTGTAAAGTACCCTTTTGATATTCTTATCAAAATTGAATGTTTCCACTTATTTGGTAGAATCCTAGGAATGTAGAACACCCTGATTTATCTGGTCATCATGCAGGTTTTCTAGGCAGCCAAGTTTAGCCGTGGACGTCTTTGTGGTCTCTCCTCTAAGTATTTAATTATCTTGAAAGTGAAAAAGACGCCAAGCAGTTTTGTTCTCATGTTTTCCCACAGTCTCTGAACTGTTTCCATGAGTTTTAGCCACGGTTTTTGTTTTTTTTTTTTGCCTTTACTGGCAATAATCATTAGGACATAATTTGAGAATTTATATATTTCCATAAATGTGGATCACTTATGGCCCCAGTAAGTTCCATCGTATGGAATTGTATTTCTGTTTAACTACTTTTACTTCATAGCCAATGGCAGGAAGTCTTTCTCTATCTTAGTTTATCTAGAAAAGAAATTGGGAATCACAAGCAGTTGGCTTTCTATTCGTGATGAAAGGCAACAATTTTAATATCTAAATATCGGTTGAATAAATTCATATGATTTTTATATGTGCATTGCATAGTAATATTCTTAGAGGAGAATATTGCAAGTAATACCATAGTAGCTGCCATTAGAGTCTAACAAATTATCCAACCTGGTCAGACATATTTGGAACATTTAACTAGAAAACAGAACTGGTAGCTATAACTGATGCATGTTTGTGAATGAAATGCTATAGCTACACTTGAGACACTTTAGAGATCATTTAGTCTAATGACTAAAGATCATTAGTCATTAGACTAATGACTAAATTAGACTAGACTAGAGATCATTTAGTCTTTGCATAGAGAACAGGAAACTGAATCTGTGAAAAGTGAAAGTGACTAGTCCAGGCTAGATAAAACCATTTATTGAAAAATAAACCTTTCTCAACTGTAATGTGATGTCACCTCTGTCATAAGTCAACTGGCCTTATACTGTATAGGTCTTCTTCCAGTGTTTTCATTTTGTTCCATTTGTCTATTTGTCTGGTATTTTATCAGTAATATATTCTTAAATACTGTAGCTTTATAGGAAGTCTAGTATTGTAATCTCTTCACCCATTTGTCTTCCATAACAATACTCTGGCTATTTTCATCCCTTTGCATTTACATACTATTAATAACTGAATACTTAGGGATGCATTAAATCTATACAACAATTGTTGGAGAATTAACACTATTAAGGTCCTAATTAATTAACATAGCATACCCTTGCTCCTACTTATATGTTCTTTAATTTCACTTAGTAGTTTATAGCTTTCTACATAGGAGACTTAACATCTTTCACAAGTATTCCCATTTTATGTTTTTTATGCTATTAAAAATTAAACTTTTAGAGGCACCTGGGTGGCTCAGTCGGTTAAGCGGCTGACTTCGGCTCAGGTCATGATCTCGTGGTCCGTGAGTTCGAGCCCCGTGTCGGGCTCTGTGCTGACAGCTCAGAGCCTGGAGCCTGTTTCAGATTCTGTGTCTCCCTCTCTCTGACCCTCCCCCGTTCATGCTCTGTCTCTCTCTATCCCAAAAATAAATAAAACTTAAAAAAAAAATTTAAAAAATTAAACTTTTAAAGAAATTTCATGTTTATGCTATGTTAAAATGCAACTAAATTTTAAAATATTAACCACTTGTGTCTTATGACCTTGCGAAATTTACTTCTTAATTTTAATGGTTTATATGTAGTGTTTTTTTCCTACTAGAATAGTCACTCCATAGGTGAATAATGACAGTATTATTTTGTCCTTTTTTATGCTTTTTAGTTCTTTTTCTTGCCTTAGAATACTCTATAAGACATCTGTATGATATTGATTAGAAATAGAGATAGTGGACATTCTTGTCTTGCTCCCAATCTTTGGTAAAATGTTTTCAGTATTTTGCTTCTAACTATGATGTTTGCTATAGATTTATTTTAGACCATAATCAAAATAAGGAAGATAATAAAGTTATCTTTTATTCTTTAATTTTTTTGCATGAAGGAGCTTTGAATATTGTCAAATATATAATATGCACCTATTTAGATGATGATATTTTTTTCTGTTAATGTGATGAAATATTTTTTTTTCAACGTTTATTTATTTTTGGGACAGAGAGAAACAGAGCATGAACGGGGGAGGGGCAGAGAGAGAGGGAGACACAGAATCGGAAACAGGCTCCAGGCTCTGAGCCATCAGCCCAGAGCCCGACGCGGGGCTCAAACTCACGGACCGCGAGATCTTGACCTGGCTGAGGTCGGACGCTTAACCGACTGCGCCACCCAGGCGCCCCGTGATGAAATATTTTGATTGATTTTTAAATGCTAAACCAGCTCTTTAATCCTGGACTAAACCCATTTGGATATGAATCTTTTTAAAAATGGCTGGATTCCATTCTTCACAGAGCTAGAATGAACAATCCTAAAATTTGTATGGAACTGAAAAAGACCCCGAACAGCCAAAGCAATCTTGAAAAAGGAAACCAAAGCTGGAGACATCACAATCCTAGACTTCAAACTATACTACAAAGCTGTAATCATTAAGACAGTATGGTACTGGCACAAAAATATACATTCAGATCAACAGAACAGAATAGAGAAACCAGAAATGGACCCACAGATATATGGCCAACTGATCTTTGACAAAGCAGGAAGGAATATCCAATGGAATAAAGACAGTCTCTTCAGCAAATGGTGCTGGGAAAACTGGACAGCGACATGCAGAAGAATGAACCTGGACCACTTGCTTACACCATACACAAAAATAAACTCAAAATGGATGAAAGACCTAAACATACAACAAAAAGTCACCAAAATCCTGGAGGAGAAAACAAGCAACAAACTCTTTGACCTCAGCCACAGCAACTTCTTAATTGACATGTCTCCAGAGGCAAGGGAAACAAAAGCAAAAATGAACTGTTGGGACCTCATCAAGATAAAAATCTTCTGCACAATGAAGAAACAATCAGCAAAACTAAAAGGCAACTGACAGAATAGGAGAAAATATTTGCAAATGACATATCAGATAAAGAGTTAGTATACAAAATCTATAAAGAACTTATCAAACTCAACACCCCAAGACAAATAATCCAATGAAGAAATGAGCAAAAGACATGAATAGACACTTTTCCAAAGAAGACATCCAGATGGCTAACAGGCACATGAAAAAAATGTTCAACATCACTCATGATCAGGGAAATATAAATCAAAACCACAGTGAGATACCAGCTCACACCTGTCAGAATGGCTGAAATTAACAACTCAGGAAACAATAGATGTTGGTGAGGATGCAGAGAAAGAGGAACCCTTCTGCACTGCTGGTAGGAATGCAAACTAGTGCAGCCACTCTGGAAAACAGTATGGAGATCCCTCAAAAAATTAAAAATAGAGCTATCCTAAGACCCAGCAATTGCAATACTAGGTATGTATCCAAAGGATACGGAGTGCTGATTCAAAGGGGCACATGCACCCCAATGTTAATAGTCACACTATCAACAATAGTCAAAGTATGAAAAGAGCCCAATGTCCATTGACTGATGAAAGGATAAAGAAGATGTGGTAGATTTACACACACACACACACACACACACACACACACACACACACAATGGAATATTACACAGTGATCAAAAATAATGAAATCTTGCCATTTGCCACAATGTGGATGGAGTTAGAGTGTATTATGCTAAGCAAAATAAGTCAGAGAAAGACAAATTTCATATGATTTCACTCATATGTGGAATTTAAGATACAAAACAGATAAACATAAGGGAAGGGAAGCAAAAATAATATAAAAACAGACAGAGAGAGAGAGAGGGAAACCATAAGAGACTCTTAAATACAGAGAACAAACTGAAGGTTGCTAGAGGGGTGTTTGGTGGGGGGATGGGCTAAATGGACATGGGGCATTAAGGAGGACACTTGTTGGCATGAGTAAGTGATGAATCACTGGGTTCTACTCGTGAAATCATTATTACACCATATATTAACTAACTTGGATTTATTTTTTAAAATAAATAAATAAATAAGTAAAAGAAAATGGCTGGATTCAAAGTTTGTGAGAGATTGACTTGGAACATCTGTTTTCTATGATGTCCTTGTGTGATTTTGTTGTCAAGGTTATTATACCATCATGAAATTTAAATTCTAGCATTTGACTTTTATAAGAAATTATTTTGATTCTATAGACATTTTTCATTTATATTTTCCCCTATATTTTGGGTTTTATTTTTCATTATTTTAGTGTTTATATTTTGGATCATTTTCATAGTGTGTGAGAAACTTTTCTTTAGTATTTTTTCTGATAAGGCTCTTCTGGTCATCGCTTCTTTTAGTTTTGTTTGTCTGGGGGTGTTTTCATTTTGTAATCAAATTGGAAGGATATTTTTGTTAGGTATAGAACTGTAATTTGACAGTTTCTTTCAGAATTTTAAATGTCATTCCATTGCTGTCTTGCATAAGCACTTTTTTGATTATTCAGTTGTCAGTGTTCTTGATTTTTTTTCTTTGAAGGTAATGCATCTTTTTATCTCTGACTACTTTTAAGACTTTCTCTTTGTCTTTCACCAATTGACTATGCTGTGTCTCACCTAAGATTTGTGGTTTTCTATATATTTATTCTCCTTAAGCTTCATGAAGCTTCTCGAATCTATAGTTCAAATTTTTTGGCACTTGTTTTAGTTTACTAGGGCTGCCATACTAAACTACTACCAAGTGCGTGGCTTAAATAATAGAAATTTATTTCCTCACAGTCCTAGAGGCTGTAAGTCCAAGATCAAATGTGATCAAGGTTGATTTTTTCTGAGGGTCTCTCTCCTTGGCTTGTACATGACCATATTCTTTCTGTGTCTTCACATGATCTTCCCTTGATGTGTCTATGTTTTAATCTTCTCTTTTATAAAATCACCAGGTTTGAGTCTCCCTTGAATGGCCTATTTTAACCTTAATTACCTCTTTAGAGATCCTATCTCCAGATATAGTCACATTCTGAGGTACTGGGGATTAGGAATTCAACAGATGATTTTTTTGGGGGGGAGGGCACAATTCAGCCCATATTAGAAATGTTTTCTCCATTATCTCTTAAAATATTACTTCTGCCTCATTCTATCTTTTATTTCTCGGAACAATGCATGACATATTGTTTCATGTCCAGTAGGTCTTTTATGCTCTCTTCCCCTCATTCTTTTTGTTTTCTATGCTCCAGTCTAGGTATTTTCTACCAACCTACTTACACTTTACTGATCGTCTCTTCTGTGTCTAATCTACCATTGTATCTCTTATTCAGTTTTAATTTCATTTACTGTATTTTTTAACTCAGAATTTCCATTTAATTTTTTTACATATAATTCTCTGGTGAATTTCTCCATTTAGTAACATAGTTTCTTGAATATATTAATCATAGTTATTCTAAAATCCATTACTGATAATTCCAGTTTAGTCATCTGTATCATTTTTGCATCTCTTTTTATTGCCTATTTTTTCTTTTTCATTTTTGGTCACTCTATCCTATCTTTTGACATATGTGGGGGTTTTTTTATTAAGCATAAATACAGTTTAATAAAATTGGTAGAATTTTGTAAGTTATGCTATCTTTCTTGAAGAGATTTTTTTTTTCTAGAAGACATGTGTGAAAGAAGATAGATAATATTAATCCAATTAGGATTTGGAATGATTTCTAAAGTGAAAACCTGGGATGTTTATATGATGTCTGTCAATGCCCTCTTTTTCAAAGTTTCCTGAATTCCAATTGCTATTTTTCTAGTTAGATGAAGTCAAAGCTCTGTTTAGTTTATTCACCTGTTAGATGTTGCTTTTTCCTTGCCCTAAAAAGTTTCAGATTTCACAATACAGGAAGAGGATTATTTGCAGAGAAGGTGGAAATTACATCCCTCTGGTTTCTTTTTCTTTAGGTTGTTGGCCACTTAAATCCAGGCTGCCTTGGGAGCCTTTGACTTAATCTTATAGCTGGATTTTTGCTAGTCAAAAATGATTATTGAAGCTAGAGACAAAATGGAGACAGGAATTTCAGGTGCAATAGGATTTTGTTGAAAAATAATGCCATTATAAAATCCCTTTTAAAGAAATAGCATTATTTAATATAGAGACCATGAGTTATCTGAAAGATATTGTTGGCAGAGGAAAAAAAAAGAAATTGGAAGTTCATACAGAGGTAGAAGCATATTAGGCTCTGAAAAATGGAATACTACTTCCAATTATATAAGAAATATAAAAAATTATTATATATGTGGATCTATTTAGGGAAGCTTTTTACTCTTTAAGTTACATGTTTATTTAATTTTGAAATGTTAAATACTGTGCCACAAACCAACATCATAGTGGTACTTAAGAAACCCAAATGAATACTTAAAAATAGATTTTTATTTCGGTATTTTTAGAGGTACTTATTAAGTAGGTATTCCCAATTTTGAAAATTTTTAAATTGATAGATTAAGTTATTCCCTAGGTTATTAAGCATATAAGTAGTCAGTATTAAATTCTGTCTTGGGTCTTCCTGAGTTAAGAACACAAACTCTTAACTCTTATCAAAGATTCCCTTCTTAGGGAGCTAACCCCTGTCATGGCAGTGCCTTCCATTAGGGAATACTCTGACAAGTAGGATGTTATTTATTACAGTATACTAAGCTCTGCTTCCTTATTACTCTAACCTATTAATTCTGAATATGCTAACTGTGCTGTAAAATACCGAAGTTCAATAAGTTTTCTATATTTATAAATTTTAAGTTTATTGAATTTCTAACATTTTTGGCTGTGCAATTCCCAGGCTCTGCATATGTTTGACACTGCATTATTGAAAAAATTGGCTTAAATATGATGTTAAAGAATATTTCCCAAAACTGAATGTAAAATGCGTGGGTCAGTATATGCATAATTATTGATAAGACTTTATTTTTTAAGAAAATTTAGCTACTTAGATACATTATGTCTAGAGTTTTACTTACATATGTTTAAATTTTAAAATATTTTTATTTTTAAACAATTTCAAACTTAGAAGACCTAAGAATAGTGTAAAGAGCTTTTTTACATGAACCATTTGAGGATAAATTGCTCACATGGAGTTCTGTCACCTTCAAATTTAAATGTACTTGTATATATACATTCTCATATTATGTATACACTTATATATATACACAATGTTTTTTCTAATGTTTTATGATTTGGTGAAATCAGTATTAGGAACCAAAAATAGTACAAAAAAGGCTATCATTAGGAAATATTGCTTTTTGGTTAATTTTTTCTAATTTTAAAAGCCTACCTTGTCATTCATGGAAAATGTATTATTTATTGTGACATAGATTTCATTGTTCAATTTGTTAAATAAATTTCCTAATTATCTCTGATGTGGGGAGAAAGTTCACAATTATTTCAAATCAATTTAATTACCACTGAAATGTGTATTGAGGAAGTGATATATTCACTCACACTTTGGAATTTTTTTTTAAGTGACAAAACCCAAGGATTTAATAGTGACTAGGGCCTGATTCCACACTACCCTTCCATTGCCCAAATAAAGTTTATTTTCAAGAAACTTTCTGTAAAAACATTTCTTTGATTCTATCAAACACAGCACTCTCACTGGTGAATGGCAGTTGTTGCCTATGACTACCCTATGGCATTTGTCCCATAGAGTCTTTCATAGTGAATTACAGTTGTATGTGTTTATTTATGACCTAGAATGGGATAATTAAAGTCAATACCAAGAAAAGGCCCAGATATGATAGGATTTATGTTTGCAGAATCTCCAGATCTTGTTTCTGAAACAAGGTACTATTCATTGTCCAGCTAATGGGTTCACCCACTAGGAAGAAGGAGATTCTTATTTTAACTGATACTGGGCACTCCATGATGGGCCACACTCATCAATTACTTAAGCTCCATATTTTTTAACCTCAGTCATTCACTGACTTTTCAAACCTTCGACCTGCTGCAGAAGGTTTCTGACTTACGTTGACAAATGAGTGTGATATTTCTCCCTAATTTATAAATGTCTTTCTTAGAAAAAAAATGAATCTCGAGTAATTGTTATTTTAGAAACTATCTTAAGGTTGAAATAGTGCCATAATCTAATTTAGAAGCCTAATGGATGTCCTCAGTGATGCTTTGTTTGATACATTGGAAAATATTTAGGGAAAAGTGAGACCTGGTACACCAATTTCCCATTTTCAGTTTTAGGCACTTTAGGGCAGGCAACAGAAAATTGTATTAGTTCTACGTTTGCTTAAATGTCTCATTTCCTCACATATTTCATGATTGATTACTCTAATCCTCGTGTACTAAGACAGTACAAACAGAAGAATTGACATTTATCCATATTTTTAAAAGTCATGAGCAACTCTTCCTTGGCTGATAATTGTGATGTCAATGTGGCTTGAATTATGAGAACTCTCACCTCCCATTTTGGGAGGTGAAATGTTCTTCTACCCTTTCAAATGTCTGATGGGAGATTACTTCATTCTCACACACAAAATATTTGTACTCAGATGAAATGGTACAGAATATTATAGTTCTCAAGTGTTTAATTCCATCTCATAGAAATTTCAGGAGAACTTAGGATGCATTTGGCAGGAGTTTTTCTAGTGCAATCAGGTTGCTATGGTAAACCTATTATTTTAGGCAAAGGAGGACTGTGTTAGTAAAGTGCTAATCTCTTTTCTGTTTTATGTGAGCCTCTAATTACTATCTAGCTATTGAGCGTGTACTGCAAGTGTGGTTTTTACCATTTTAAAAAGTGAAAGAAAATAAGGTCATAGAGAGTGTGCCTGCTGTTACTGCACTAACAGGTGCATTTGAGAATATAGTGCTCTTCCTAGTTAATCTCATTCTGGATCAGGAAATACAGGTGTTTGTTTGTTTGTTTGTTTGTTTGTTTAGAGAAATGGAATAGGAAAGGAATGGATTTTATGTGAGTAATTGAGATGCAAGCCTCCCAACATGTTTTCTATTGTAAAAATGTAAGTAACATCTATTGTTTATTGAGCACTTACCTTGTGTCAGGCCTTGTCTTATGTACTTTATATGCACTACAACGTTTAGCATTTACAATAACATTGTTACCAGTTTTATTATTATTCCCATCACACGACCACAATAAATTAGGTTTAACTGATTCTTCCAAGGAATTACATTTAATGGTGGACATGCCAAGATAAGAATCTAAATTTATTTAATGTCGGATCCCATGCTTTTAGTTGTATATGGGCCACAAAATGTATCTCCCTTTCTCTTTACCTTACTGACATTTAACAAACACTTTGAGACTTATTGCCACATCCAGGTCACCTTTATCAGAAACTTTTTCTAACCTTGTCAGGTGTGTGTGTGTGCTTGTATATTTCACCTTTAGTCCCTCCACTAATGAAAGTTTTTAAATGTTCTCCTTTATTTTGTATCTTCCGTATCTAGCATAATACTTAACCCATAGTTGATATTCAAAATGTGTTTGTTGGATGAATGAATGAGGGAGTGATCAAATTGGTACAGATATTCAAGGTTGATGAGCCCAGTTGAATCTATTCTTGAGCACGAACATGTTTTCTATGCGGTATAGTTTGAAGGAAGTGAGAATCATTCTCCACCTAAACACCTCAAATGTCAGCATATAAGGTAGAAATAATTTGTGTGTTTGGTTGTGTGTTGTGTTTTCAGTTATGGTCTCTGCAGATGTTTTCAGTCTTTGTTATTCAGGTCCATATATCTAACATGCGGTGTCTGAAAATTCCAGATTATAATCCTGCACAAATGCACAAGCATATTATTGGCAGTAATGGAGAAGATTCAGTTGGTCATTAGCATCTAATGCAGTATGGGTTTACCCAATTAGTTTATGAAGGGACTCTTCCTTAACTGTTAATACATGAGATGAGGGATTAGTGTCTATCTTGCTTATCTTTGTGTCTCCTCATCTAGCATATAGTAACTAGTCACTGATGGTTTGAAAGCTGTGCCCTGTGGAGATGAGGCCTTAAAAAGAGAAGTTTGAAAAGAGTGAAGGTTAGGAGAAGGCAGAGTCTAAAGATTTAGAGATTTGTCATGGTTAAGATTGTATAAGAAGAGGAATCCAAGAAGAAAAGAAGTTCCTGGAGGAAAGAGGGAGGGAACAAACATGTGTGTGTGTGTGTGTGTGTGTGTGTGTGTGTGTGTGTAGAGAGAGAGAGAGAGAGAGAGAGAGATATGGAAGAGGTTCGTTGGGGGACAAAGAAGGGAGTAGAGGATGAAGAGGAGAAATAGGAGGTAAAGGAAGAAGAGATATATAGTCTAAAAAATAAATGTCACCTTCACAGTTTCACATTGTTAGCTTTCTATCAGTTTTGGGAAATCAGCTTCTAGCAGAGATAAACACCTTTTCTTCAGACAATGCTTGTAGATCTCTCTCCATTCTCATTTGGAAAGAGTCACCCAAACATCCCTAACTATTAAAAAGGACAACCAACAATAGTTCTATAAACAATTGAGGAATAAGTGTTGACCTTTCCATCCTTCACACACTCTGTGACCTTGAGAGATAACCTTTTCACCCTGTGTCCTTGAGAAAGTAACATATTATCTCATTCTCAGAGACTCATTTTCCTTATCTGTAAATTGTAGGGCTAGTTGGACTTGATCATCCTCCATGATTTTCTATCTCTAACAATCTCCAATTTTATGAAATAATTAAACGAATATTTCTACCATAGCTGTGCTCTGGTAGTTAATAAGGATGAAAACTAGTGAGATTAATAAATAAGGAGTATTTTTTAGTTTTAAATTTTTATTTAAATTCTTGTTAACATATAGTATAATATTAGTTTCAGGTATAGAATTTAGGGATTCATCACTTACATACAACACCCAGTGCTCATCACAACAAGTGCCCTCCTTAATACCCATCACCCATTTAGCCCATCTCCCGCCCACCTCCTCCCTGGTAACCATCAGTTTGTTCTCTATAGATAAGAGTCTATTTCTTGACTTGTCTCTCTCTTTTTTTCCCCATGTTCATTTGTTTTGTTTCTTAAATTCTCCACAGGAGTGAAATCATAAGGTATCTGTCTTTCTCTGACTGACTTATTTCGTTTAGCATAATACACTCTAGCTCCATCCACATCATCACATATGGCAAGATTTCATTCTTTTTGATGGCTGAGTAACATCCATTGTGTGTGTGTGTGTGTGTGTGTGTGTGTACTCACACCAATTCTTCTTTATCCATTCTTCAGTAGATGGACACTTGGACTCTTTCCATAATTTGGCTATAATTGATAATGCTGCTATAAACATATTTATAAATAAATAAAGTTTTAATCTTTTAATTTCTAAAAATGTAAATGAGGCAATCTACCTTTTATAAAGGTATCAAGCTGCTCTTTTATTTCATCTTATAATGTAATGGTACGTAGTTATCCTATAGGTAGAAAGAAAGTCTTATTTTCTCTTTCTACTTCGGTATTAAAATAAAGGTATTTTATTTGTCTATTCCTTGAAGCATCTTGTGGGTAAAATCTAAAACACCGTAAATTAGGGTTTCTCCAGGCTATATCAGGTAAAATCTTATTAACTTGAAACTTTCGGAGCTTTCAAATATTTTAATGAACCAGGTGACTTCCCTTCAAAGTATAATTATTTTAAATTTGCAGCTTATTTCCATGAGATTTACTAAGAGATATAAATAATTTATGTTCATACTGATCATCATGTAGTATTTCTATTTTGAATGATCCATTTTGTCCTTAGTCTGTTTTTCTCATGGGTGTGCATTATTGGTAATTTATATATGAGCTCATATGTATGGTCATTTTTTTTGAGAGAGATAGAGAGAGCATGCGCTTGGGGGAGGAGCAGAGAGAGAAAGGTAGAAAGAGAAATCCCAAGCAGGCTCCACACTGACACCACAGAGCCCAACACAGGACTCAAACCCACAAACCATGAGATCATGACCTGAACTGAAACCAAGAGTCAGACGCTTAACCAACTGAGCCACCCAGGTGCCCCATATAGTTATTTTTTATTATGTTTTATTTGTGCAAATATTTTGTCTCCGTTTATTGTTTATGTGTCAGTCTTATGTTATTGTTGTTTTAAATATTGTTTATGGTAAAACTTGTCAGTTTTTTAGTGTTTCTGGTTTGTTGTCATGTTTTGGATAGTCTTTCCCACCCGAGGGTTATGAAAACTCCCCCCTATATTCCTGTCCAGGATTTTATGTGTTAAACTTCTACATTTAAATGTTGAATACGTTGGGAATTTATTTAGTTGCAATGAATGAGTTAAGTAAAGGGTCTGATCTTTTTGCAACATAGCTCACTGGTTGTAGGAGACTTGTTTGGTAAATAATCCATGATGCCCAAGAAAATATATAGCATATTAACTTATAACATTATGAATCGTTACAAAGTAGTAACATACAAAACCTTGACCTGGGTGCAAAAATAGAATAATTCCAGGATCCCAAGAGCTCCCACCCACCCCTCCTCAATTACTACCAACACCCTCCTCTGCAAAGTTGACCATTATTCTCACTTTTAAGGTGTTCTATGCCTTTCTTTAAAAAAAATTATTTTAGAGAGAGTTGGGGAGAGGGGCAGAGGGAGAGAGAGAGAAACAGAAAGACAGAGAGACAGAGAATCTTAAGCAAGCTCCACGTGGAGCCTGACATGGGGCTTGATCCCAGGACCCTGGGATCATGACTTGAGCTGAAATCAAGAATCAGACACTCAACTGACTGAGCCCCCCAGGAGACCCTCTATGCCTCTCTTTAAAGTTTGCCTCCTAAATATATATCCCCAAACACTATGAAGTTTAGACTTGCTTGTTGTGTTGTGAAATATTTCAAACAATATATGTCATTTCGCGGCTGACTTCTTGCACTCTACATTATGTGTTGAAGATTCAAGCATGAGGTGGCAAGTAGCAGTGTCTCCTTCACTCCAATTGTTGTACAGTGATCCCCTTAAGAATATAACTGACACATATATTCTGTCACTGATGGATATTTGAGTCTCCTTTGAGACTATTAGGAATAGTGTTGCTATGATTGTTCTGGAACATCTCCTGGTACAAATGAGTATAATTTTCTCCAGTGAATATGACCAAGAATTGAGTTGCTGGTTCATAGGTTATGCATATTGACTTTACTAGATAATGCTTAGCAGTATTCCAGAATATTCTGCCAATTTATAACTGTACCAGCTGTAAAAATATGCCCTGTGTTTCCACGCCATTTTCAAAACTTGTTACAGTCAGTTCTTAAATGTTTGCTCATGTGGTTGGTTTGGGATAGAATTTCAATATGGTTTTACTTTGCATTTCCCATATGATTTAGAAGGGAGTATCTTTTCAAATGTCTACAGACCGTATGAATTTTCTATTAAAACAAATATTAAAAATGTTGCCCATTCAGTTTTGTAATTATAATAGTAAATTTTGTCAATAATACTCAAAACAAGTGTGTAATATTTGGAAATATCATTCTCCAACACTGTTATTTGGAGTTAATACCTTGTGAAATGAAATAGGATATAGAAGGATAGCAGAAATTACAGACTTACATATCCCTTGTTTAGAATTATACTCCCATATCTGATTAGGTGCTTCACACAAAACAGATCCTTCATATTTGCTGAATTTCAGATGTGAAACAGTTTGGAATCTGTCAGTTTGGAATAAGTGCATGAGGGTTTTAAATTTTAACATAGTACTTACAGAAAAGTATACTCCAAGGCCAACATATGCACGTGTTTAGTTCTTTTAGTGAGTGTAAGAAAACTTAAAGATGATATTAAAGTGAGGTGTATTTTAGTTGTTAAAATGACTAGTTGTGCATAGCAGTATGAACTGCGTTTTGTCAGTCTTGGAGTGTTTCTTTGTTGCATGGAAGTGTCAAATTAGAAATGTTTAAGTAAAATCTTTTTAAATCAGAACTTCTAGATACCTGCATTAGGTCATTACTCTTTTCTAATGTATGAGCCTTAAAATACAGTACATAAGGATTGCCATACCATGTATCATTGGACTGACTTTTTGTGTGCTCGTAAAGGTTATCTGCTTTTTTAAAATGTAATAGGAATGGACAGACTCAGTGTAAAGTTCACGTAAGTTTTGGTTGGATGATATTGATGATGTTGGCTGAATTAGTTTCTTCTCAGATGGTTATTTCTGTCCTTTCCATCTGTTCTTGAATTATCTTTTCAAAAATTACTCGGCTTATTTGTATTTCTTTGAGTGTATCTTTCTTTAGATTCTCATCCCAATTTGTTATACAAAATGGCACTTATTAGTGCTAGACGTACAAACTTCCACTATCCTTCATTCTTACTTATGTGAATACTGATAGTCATTTGAGAAGCTACATTTATATCTCCACAACACTAAAACAGCCATTGAAATAATATCATTTAGCAAATAAAGGAAGGAGATTGGATTCAGTCTCTTATTGAAAAAGTGAAAGACAATAAATCTGTCAGTGTTTCCTACTCCATCAACAGAGAACTTTGGTGGCTGCCAATAGGTTATTAATCTCACTGTCAGCCTGGACCACAGAGAGTTCAGTATTTGTGGTCGATTCAAGCATGTGCTTATCTAGTATAAAGTTTACATTCAGTGATCTGCTAGGGGTTTGTACAGATTACTGTGGGATCAGAGAGAAAGAACAACTCATTGAGGTAACCCAACAGGGATGGCGAGGAAAGTTTCATAGAGGAGAGGAGATCTGAGTTGGCTGTTCAACATTGGATTGGAAGGTATAGAGAAAGTGGTAGAGTGCACAACAGGGAGAATAAGTGGAGCAAAAATCAGTCTCCGAACATGAGTGTACTGTGAACACTGGATGTGTACTGGGAAAGGTGAGTTGGACCAGGGGTGGAGAGCTCTGTTGAGGAATTTGATCTCTGCCTTGAAGGTCCAGTGGGACCATTAATTGAAAAAGGGTTACATAATCATAGACATGTTTTAAGAAAGTGGATCTGGGGCGCTTGGGTGGCTCAGTAGGTTGATCCTTGATTTGGGCTCAGGTCATGATCTCATGATCCATGAGATCAAGTCCCACATCGGGCTCCACACTGACAGCATGGAGCCTACTTGGGAATCTCTCTCTCCTTCTCTCTTTGCCCCTTCCCTGCTCATATATATATATATACCAAATATATAAGATTTGGTGACAGATCAAATGATGGTGACCTTCTCCTGGTAACAGGATACAGGAAGAGAAGTAGGTTTGTGAATAAAGGTGATGGGCTTGCTGTGGGACATATTTCATTGATGTAACTGTGGGAAGCACAAATGAAGTTTTTCTGGCCAATTGGAAAGGCATATTTATTCTGGAGAAGACATTCTAAATTTAAGTTCTATCATTAAAGCTCATGTGTTGTGGGAATATTACTAAACTGTTTACATGCAGTGATTGTTTAGTGCATCTGTTCAGTAAGTACCGATTCAAACATCATAAGGACACACAAGAAGGCAGTTGATTCTGCTGTATTTGTGAAGGTACATGAGTAGCAGGGTGCAAGTATCGTGGATTTGGTGACATTGGATATTGAAAGATGAGCAGAAATTTAACTGGCAAGTATATGCCTTGGTTGGGACTGGACTGAAGCTGTGAACTAAGACAGCAAAATAAGGCACTTTAATATGTGGACTGTATGAACAACTGACTCTTCATTAATTTTCTGTAATAAATTAGCCTGTCTTGATTTATGATATTTTGCCTTTCCATATGAAGTTTCTATAGCCTATGAACTGTATTACAGCTGTAGCTATAAAGTAAGTCAGCTAACAGTTGGCTTAATATAGCTTTTTAAAACCCCAACAGATTCATGACCAAAAAAAAAACCCAAAAAACAAAAAAACACACCAAGAAATGCAGAGTGGCTAATTATTCTCCAATATTTGAAAAAGGATACCTGAATTATAATCTGTTGGGGAAAAAAATGAACCTAGGGCTGAGTATGAACACTTTTCAGTGTAACTTTATAGAAGAAATACAAGACAGAAACTGTCCATAATGAAATAAATGAAACGTTGATATCCGAATCCATATGCCAGCATTTCTATCATCCTTTCCAGAGAGGCACAGAAGCCAATAATGCATATCCGGGAAACTTCCCGAATGCCTTAAAATGTTAATAAATTATCACCACAAATACATATGCCCTCAAACTTAAAAATTGATGTTGATGTGATAACTGGACTGCATTCCCTCTCAGGAATAATGTGGTGGAAGGTTCCCATATCTGTCCATGCAGGACTAGTTAACAGTATGTGGTTGTGCTGCTGATGGTTCTGTGGTTAGTCTCTTTGTCCCCACAGTCAAAAAAATGGCATTTTTTTGTCATTCACACACACACACACACACACACACACACACACACCCATGATGAGGGCGGATGTGTTTATGTACACCAGAAGGTAACTGGGGCTCAGGAAATCTGGGTTCCGGCACCAACCTTGCTAATGTCTACTTTGCTGGCCTTGGATAAATCATTTAGCCTCTGCTTGCATGGGCTTCCTCATCTATTAAGTACACTGCAGAAAGTCATGGATCCTCTTGACATTTTATAAAAAAAAAAATGAGTGCTGGTGTATTTTTCCAAGGAGAGATCTGGGGTCTACCAGTTAGAGTTCTTGTCTGTGGACAACAGGAACCAACCTCATTAACTGGGATGGAAAAGGATTTTATTAGAAGGGTTTAGGTGCAGAGTGCAAGCTTGGACAACCAGTTCATGCAACAGCCCAGGGAAGCAAGGCCCTGCCGAGAACTAGCCCCTGCTGCCATCACTTTGGAACTGGGTGCCGAGTTCCTCCACTCGTGGACACTCATTTCTGTGCTGTTGCTCTTGCAACCTCTGCCACAGACCCTGTGCCTTTTCTTCCACCCTCAAGAACCAAAGCCCTGGCCAAGACTGTTTGGTGTGTCCCTCTTCTGTCCACCAGTGCGTAGGAAGAGGGAGTATCCCTGGGGAAGGGGAAGAGCTCTGCCTCCTGCTGAACCTGGACCCATCTCTAAGTAGGAAGAGAGACAGGTTGAAGGGCAGCCAGAACAACACTATCTCTTGCAATATCTTCCACCAGATTCTCAAAGGGACAGTGACCCCCACCTCTGCTGCCAGAAAAGATTATGAATAACTGCATTAGATTATCTTTAATTACAGCTCTGAAATTATATGATTCGAAATACTAATTTTCCTTTCTTCCATCATCTACCAACTCAGAATTTCTTTAACAAGATACAAACGCAGCAACAGAATGACTAACAACATTGCAGGGTCAGCCCCGAAGCATCTTATGATCATTTCAGTGGGTGTGTAATTATGATGGTTGGGCTAATGACAGAGAGGAACAGATGTCTTGGAGTAGTCACCCAGCTGAATTTCTGCCAAACCAGCACCGATTCCTCAGACAAAGGGAAATTTTCTTTCTCGTATAGCCTCCCGGTGCTGCGTTGAGTATATTAAAATGCAGTCTGGCTTCATGGCTAAGTGTGCAAATTTTAAGGTTAATAAGAATGGATATAAATTTTGAATCTCTTCCTTATGAGCTGGTTCACCGGGGAAGGGAACTTGGCGTCAGTACGTGTCTGTTTCCTGTTTAGTAAAATGATAGTAATAATGCTGGTCAGTGTGTGGTATGGTGAAAACAAAATGATGGAATTCAAAGAATTGCAGTATTTGACACATAGTTACAGCTCAAGAAATAATGATGAAAGCCATAACGATAGTAGTTGAGGAATTCCCAAACTTTGAATCCAACTCATTGCAAAGACCGCTTATACTTTAACATTTCAAGTCAAGAATAATACTGGTATTAAGGTCGTGCACTTTGATACGTGGTCCCTGTTAAAATGAGTTCTATGAATTACAAAATTGATGCCCAATTGTCAAAAAACATCACCTCGAAATGTACCTATGAACATCATTTGCTTATGTGGCCGATAGAGCCCCAGTAACAATACATACAATATTTTTTTTTAATGACAACGTTATCCTAAGTTATGTCAAAATATGTATGATTTGGTATCATCAGACTAAGTGGAAGATGAAACGCCCAGAGGGTTTAATAAGAGAATTCGTCTTGAAAACCGAACAAAACAAAAGCGTCACTCCAGCTCCCGGCCTCCTCGGCACTTGGTCTTGGTCTTGCCGGAGGCGGGTAAGAAAATTATCTGTGGAACTATTTCCAAGCGCAGCAGGAACAGACTTCATGGTGTGTTAGTTGTTTGTATCCTTTGGAAGCCTGGCCGATTCCGTGACCCTCCTAACAAGTGTGCCCTCCCTGTGCGTTTTGCAGGTAAATGCGAATGTGGCAAGTGCACCTGCTACCCTCCGGGAGACCCCAGGGTGTACGGCAAGACGTGTGAATGCGACGGCCGCCGCTGTGAAGGCCTGGACGGCACGGTCTGTGGGGGTAAGCGCTTCTCACAGCTTCGCGGCCAGCTTTGCCTCCCTTTCTTACCCTACTTCTTCTTCTTCTTCTTTTTTTTTAACAAAAGGAAACTCTGTTAAAAAAGAAGATAAGATAACCTGAAGGCAATATACAAGTAGACCTAAAAGCATTACACAATTCGGTTTGTAATGATCTTTATTTTCTTGGACTCTTGACTTAGGGATATATGAAAATACGCAGCCCGCTGGTCACAAAAGGTTGTTGAGATTATGCTAAATCTTGTGAAGATAGTGACAGGTTTTGCTGCACCTGCTCAGTTAGAAATGACGTTTCTTGCTCTGCTAATAAAAACTGGTAGGGGAAGCATGTATTACCTGCAAACGTGGGGGTAAAATCACACTCTACTTACAAAAGCACAGAAGATAGACATTCCATTTCCATGATGGCTGGGAGACCCAACAGGAGCTCACCGAAGGTAATAATCTTCAGAGCAAGGGGGACCCAGGGAGAGGCCAGGCAGCAGAGGGAGTGCAGCACAAATGAGGTCCTTGAGGGCGAACGTGACAGTGTCTACCCAAGCTTCATGCAGCCAAGGGGATGGGGCCAACCCTCATTGTCCTGTTTCAGTCTTGCAAAACTTCATGTTGTAGAGATGATGCCTGCAGACTGCAGCTCCGCGCAGGTGTCCAGAACCAGCAGATAATGATTGTAATGTGATTGGGTGCTATTATCACGGAAAAACCAAAATGCACGGACAGCTCACTGAAGGCGGGGACGCCATCTACCTGGCATCCCCGCGTGTCTTTCTCTCTGTTCTCTCGCTGACCAACTATAACACACTGGCGATTTGAACAAACATCCTTTGTTCTTTCCTTTCTCTGTGAGCCAAGGGAAGAGGCCCTTGCACAGCCCCAAGAGATCGCTCCTACTTTCTGCAGTTCACAGATGCGACAGGGAGTGAGGTTGGAGGTGTCAGTGTCCCAAAACTAAAAAGTGGCAGAACCCAGGATGTGGGCTCTGACGTTCAGTTCACAGATCTTTCTCGATACCACAGTTTTCCCCAGGGTGACATCAGACTGTTTGGACTTTTTGGCAATATTATTTTTAGTTTAGATTTTTTTTTTCTTCATTGGTAACAGTTACCAGAAATATCTAAATCGATTATAGTCTTTTTATTTTTCTGGTAAGTGCTCTATGTTTACTAACTCATTTAATTATTTTTTTAAGAATCTTTATTTATTTTTGAGAGAGAGAGGGAGACAGGATCCCAACCAGGCTCTGAGCTGTCAGAGAAGGGCCCGACATGGGGCCTGATCATGAACTGTGAGATCATGACCTGAACCGAAATGAGGAGTTGGACACTTAACCGATTGAGCCACCCAAGGGCTCCCTAACTCATGTAGTTCTTACAATGGTATCTAAAGCCCCTACAAAGAACCACATACACGTCTTTGCTCGTATTATTAGCACTGTCATATCTCTGACATGGAGCGTCTATCTCACATGGGTCTCCCTGCCCATCTGCCTCAGTAACTTGGTTGAAATGGTTGATATTGTAGAAACCTATTACACCTACATACCCATAAATTATAGACACCCCTCCCCCCAGTGCATCTCTCTCTACAACTTTGGGGAGGAAATCAAAGATGGCAACAAATCTGTATAACTCCCTGCTAGATGAAATCAAACATGTGTTAGGTAAGTGAGAGAACATCTCACGAAGTAATTTTTTACACTAATCCTTGACTCTGCTTGTCTATACTCTCTGTATTTTGTCCATCTACCCAGAGTTATCTGTGCCCCCGGGAAAACTGATTTTCACTAGCTAAACTAGTAAAACACCAATGTATAAACCAGCATACCAGTTACTTGACATCCAACGAGAAATATAATTGTGCTGGAGACTAGAACACTTTGTAGGGGAACTCTGTGGGAAGTAAGATTCAGAGATAAGGATTTGAATGCAAGGGATGTATTGAAAAGGTGAAGGGTACATTGTAGGAGAGTGGGTAAGGGAAGGCAGTCAGTTACGATGGTGTTATCAATCCAGTTACCACGACGGTCAACTGTAGCTTCATCCAAGGACAGGAGATGAACCTCTGGGAGCCCAAGTGAAGCACACAGCTCTGATTTTTCCATCAGTCATTGGTCGAGGACTGCTTCTAGGAGCCATGAGCTCGCCTGCCACATCCAGCATGCCTCAAAGGTACACGCATGATCTCAGAGCAGTCTTCTCTGGCTAGAGACACCCTTGGGGCCGAGAACCCCAGGTGGCACCGGGTGGAAGTCCCCAGAACAGTAAGGATGATATTGGTGGGCCCAGCTGCAGCTGCCAAAATACATCTGCCAAAGGAACAGACCACTCATGCCGGGGGGCCTGAGTGTCTTCTCTGGATAGTGCAGCAGACAAACCAGCACAGTCTTATTCTTCAATACTGGTTAGATTCTGCCAACCATCCCATCCAGCCTTTCTTGATACAGGATGTAATGCAGTAGATTAGACAATAGCTGTAGACATGCTAACACCCCTTATCTTCCTGCTATAGCCTTGATTACAACTTGGAAGATCCTTACTCACACAGTGAGAAATTAATTCTTAGGTGGTTGATCTCACCAAATAGAGATGGTATCATGGAACTTAATTATCAGAGGACAAAGGCATTTTTGAGTTTGGACAGAACTTTGCTGCTGCTCCCTTGTGCTCAAAAGAAGAGCACAGCCCAGCCAGCAGCAGGCACGTAGCAGCCAGATATGCATAGTATCTCTGATCACTATAATCTATAATTGGATGCATCGTCTCAGTGCTTTTTTCTTAAATTGTAAAAACCAGATCTAAAAAAAATCACCTATGCATTTAATTTCATATTTTAAATCTTATTAAAGACACTTTATCGACCAAAGATTTCCGAATACCTTTCAAGTATGTAAAGGAAAACAATTCTTGGACATTTTCCTTGAAAATATTGTATGTTATTCATAATTTCACTTTCATATGTGAATAATGTCCTTGAGAGATTTAGGGTTGGGTAATACTGGTATTTTAAAAGATTGTCTTTAGGTAACAATGACTTGTTTTTCCTTCCTTCTTCTGCTTCATCAAAGCTCCTTGAGCTGACCAGCCTAGGTGACAGTGTGGGACATTTAATTTTGCCACCATTTCTTCCCTAGGACTTCTGCATGCATCTTTATACATACAAGTCAGTGTGTTTTCTGCTTTTCTTGTCATTTACTTGAGTCTTTACTCTGGATGGTCAATCCTATTGTTTGGAGAGGGATAGTTCCAGGACGGAGAGGGAGAGATTTCCCCATCAATGGCCTACTCATGTTTATCCTAAGTAACATACAGCTAGAAAAGCTACATATAACTCACAGCCCACACACACACTCTGTTTAGTATTCCCCAACAAGGCACTGTCTGGTCTTCTCATTCATGGTAGCTATAGTCTATCAAGTTTCCGTGAACACTGAATTAGCAAATACTGAATCATTGCTCCTAAGAAAAATACGGGGCCAACTGTATTGACCAGGCCAACCTGCCTCTGGTCAGAGGCTTTTTCATCAACAGATCAATACATACCATTGTATTATGTTTATTTCTGTTTAAAGACCTTGTATAATGCATACTTGATTCGTTAATATGGAACTCATGGCCAACAGCCTTATGACTCACGTCTGAGCGGAGATTATGTGACAGGTGTTTTCTCCGTAAGGCGCATTACAGCCTTTTTGCCCTTAGGTACACGAGGCATTTCAGCACTATACTTAGGGGCCATCTCAGACATCAAAATTATCAACAAAAAGCATGAAAATGTGAAAAGCATAGCCCTAAATACACTGCAGAAAGGACACTTCTTTACAGTGTAAGAGTTAACACAAGAGGCAGAGCGTGATCTTCTTTGGCCTTAGCTGAGAACATGAACCATTCTGCCTGTGTGCTCAAATGACCTGGAAAACTTTAATGAGTATTGATTTCAGGGATACAAATACATTTCAGTGAGTAAGCAAATTCTCAAATACAAAATTTTCAAATAATGAGAATCAGCTGTAATTCATGTTCTCACTGGGAATATTACCTCCCACCGCAGCTTTGCGCGTGGGCTCAAAGTGGGATTTCTTTAGGACAGCTAATAAAGGTACTGTGATTTTAATTCTTTTATTTTCAGAGCACTGCTTTAGGGGAGGAATTACTTGAGCCTTGGTTATCATAGTCTTGAATTTCATCTCTGTCTCCGCTCTTCTCTGGAAAGAAAATACAAGAGACAAGACATTAATTGACATGTTTGAACCTATGGTAACTTTGGTACTAAAGTATACAGCGTACTAAACCAGTTGATGAGGTGATCACAAGTTCCTGTGTTTTTCATGCAAATGCAAATGTACTTGAATACTAAGAAATATAAATGGCAATACGGTGAAGCAGTCAAGACTACAGATGGGAGCATTTTTCCCCAGCCCTGGCTCTGCCACTTACAAACAATATTACTTGAGACGGTTTACATAACCTCTACTTCTCACCTATAAAGTGATCATCATAATATACCTCTTTTGTAGAGTTACCATAAGATTAGTAGAGTTAATGCAGATAAAGTAGCCAGCATATAAGTGTATATATGTATGGCATACACTTACATATGCACACATCAGGTATTATTATTACTGGTATTAGATACATATAAAGAGAATGGCACACATAACAAACTCAGGCAGAAGTTTCTGCTGTGGACTACGGTTAACCCTAAGGGATGTGTAACAGGGCTCCACGTTTGCTTATTAATGCCTTTTGTAAGAACAGTTTATTATTCAGAACTGTGACTTTCTGGTGTTCCATTTTAGACAGAATGAATGTTTTCTCCTGTCTACTTTTTGCATAAAGCCGTCTTTCTCCTCACACTTGACACTGAGCTACCAAATCAAAGTGGCCGCCATATTTCTAGTGGCTCTCACTCAGCAGTGCAGCTTCTGTGGGGGAGCTTCTCATAGATTTTCCCAAGCATGGAAGAGCATAATTAACAAGACACTGGCCATTGGGGTTCCTCGGGTCACAGTATGCATTACCAAAGTTTCTGTATTTCTCAGTCTATCTAAAAATATCCATTATCCTAGTGAAACCCCTCTTATCATGTATATAGCACATCACAGTAATTGAGTCAGCAGATACTCATTGCATGCTTATTCCCTGTAAAGCCCTGCTCTGCCCTTCAAACCCACACATGCCCTTAAATAATTTTATCTCCTTGATACCATTCCCTCTGGCCTCTAAACTTATAGCATTCCTCTTGGTTCAGTGTTAAACCCATGTAAACTTGGTCTATCCTCAACGATTCCACATAACTGACTCTCCCTAAGGTTATGAAAAGTCCTAGTCACGCACATCCTTGGTGATTTTCAGTTCTCCAGCATGTGACCAAGTTTAAACACAGAGTTGTGGGTACTCTAAAGCCCCTATGAAATGGTCTCCCCTCTGAGCCTCGGAGACCCCTGTCCTACCCATTTCTTCTCCCACTTCTCTTATAACCACTTTATTTCTTTCTCTTGTTCTTCTCCCAGAGCCTACCAATAAATCTTATATTTCCCTTGAAATGGCTCCTGGATGTCTTTCTACTTGCTGTGTGTTGCCCTTGAGCGATCTCAGCATCTCCCACGTTCATGTTCAGGACAGTCTCTCCAGGTGATTTCTTAGCTCCATTCTCCTCAGCTTCAGACTCTTCTTTTCAAATTCTAATTAAATGTTTTCATATGGAAATTCTTCCAACCTCTGCCTGGTTGAAGCTGAAGTTATCATTTATTTCTTCATTAATTCATCAAATATTTATTGAGCCTCCACTATTTGCCAGCACTGGAGATTCGGTGGTGAGTCTGCTGGGGCTTACAATTAAATTTGAAGGGCAGACATTGACAAAGGAATGACAATGAATTGGGTCCTGCTGAAAGGAGAACCATGGGTTCAGTGGGAATATACGTAATCGGGGGGTGTAACATAGACTCTAATGCCTCCATATCTGGGTAACACTATATGGTGCACAGTATGTGCTTCACATGTATTAATCAGCTGAATGTGACAACCACCATACTTATGATAGGCTGCATACAACTTAGCCAGGTGCTGGCGGCAGGTGTGACACAGTCACAGAGAACAGCACGTGTGGGGCATCTGTGGATAAAGCGAGAGTGACGTATTCCAGGAACATTTGAGAACCAGAGAAAAACCCTGGCTGGTTGGAGATTGGAATGCAAAGGGGGGAAGGGTGCAACACGTTTTGAAAACCATATTAATGATTTGAGGCTTCCATCAAAGGATGATAGGAAGCCATCGAAGAGGTTTAAACAAGGCAGTAACATGACTCCTGCAGTGAAAAAGTACCTCTAGCTGCGGGGTGAAGTGTGGATCGCTGGGAGGAGTTTGTTCGCAAAAGCTGGTGGGTGGAGATGTTTCCGAGAGGAGACCTGGAGAGAGGTGAAGGCGGTTCAGCCAGGCAGGGGACAGTACAGATGGAAAAACTTGCTATTACTGGCGACAGTATTAGATGTGGACAGCAGGCTGCCAAAACCCTTACTTTGCTACAAGAGACGCTGACCCTCAAGCTCCTGGCTTGGGTTCCCCGGAAACAGATGAAGATGGTGTGTGCCAGGGTTACCAGAAAACACTTCTCATGGCAATAGTGACCTACAATTAATAAATTTCAACCAATTTGGGAGGGATTATGACTCAACTATGAATGTCTGATGGGGATGCCATGCCTTCGTGGGATTTCTGGGAGCTTATGCCCAAGGAATCATTAGGAGAGGTTTTGGCTCCTCTGGGACATAAGGCTTCCTCTAAGTCAGGGAAGCCTCAGCATCTGTGCAGTATGGATCTCGTCTCTGGGCATCTGGGCTGTGTTATCCGAAGAGAAGGAAATCCCCACACCACTATATTGAGCTGTCACCCTCATGAATTGCTCAAGGACTGGCATGGAGAGGAAAGCCTGGTACCGTCCTGCTGCCAGGATGGGGTTCCTGACCCGTTTCCTTCCTGGGAGATTGGTGCTGAGTGTCAGCCAAATGCTTAGACAGACCTCCACTGCCCAAGGAGTCCGAGCAGCATTTACAGAAACCCATGATTAAAGGATGTGAGTGAGAGCGGGGTAGGTTCAAGGATGAATCCCAAGTATGAATCCCAAGTTTCTGATTCGAGTAATTGGATGGGGGGAAGGAGACAACGCTTTTGTGGCACCAATTGTCTCCATCTTGTTTTAAAACAATGATTTCTTCATGGAGGTCCATGGAGATGGAGAAATTTGGATGTGTTATGACTTTGTCCCTTTTACCTGACATCATATTCCTTATCTTTGCTTCTTCTGGAACAACTCCTCGTCATTTTTCTATTCTTCCATCAGTCTTCCAAATTATCTCCTTTAGAGAACCTTTCTGAAATTATTCTAGACTTCCTCCATACTGCAATACCTTCATTATTATAACATCATGACATGTCATTGTAAGTGTGCTTATGTGTCTTTTCTTCAAATGTGTACACTTCCCATGGGTGTAATGAAAGTCTCTCTCTCTCTGTCTCTCTCTCTCTCTCTCTCTCTCTCTCTGTCTGTCTCTAATTATTGTATCCTCAAGCTTAGGATTAAGATCTCAAAAAGTTTTTTTTTCTTTGAATAAATTAGAAATTAAGAGAACCACAAATAAGGGAGGGAGCGGGGGGCAGGGAGAGAGAGAGAGAGAAAGACAGAGAGAGAGACAGAGAGATCTCAGTTTGAAATCAGAGAATTCTTCAAGTTGGAATGAACATATGACTGGGGCCTTGAACAGCAGATATTTAGATGTATGAAGCTTGGGTGTGAAGAACATTTTGGGTCTGGGAAAGCTAAGTGAAGGCACAGAGATGAAAAAATATTTGACATGTGGAAGAAATATACTGTTTCATTTTCTTCCATCAGAACTCTTCTCCACTGCTCTTTAATCCATCCTTGGGAAGGATTTTTTCAAACTACTCATTTATCATTTATGGTATAAATTACTTCACTTTGTTTATTTTATTTTGCTCATCTTTAGATGTTAAGACATTATTAAATATTTCACTTTGTTTTTTTATTTTTCAACCTTTAAAAAAGACTAAAATATAAAGGACAAAATAAAAATCACTCATAAATCCATCCTTCGAAAATGATATCTGGGAATCTTTTGTTGTATTTCTACATTTTTTTTGGAGGGAAAGAACTTTTTAAAAAATCTTGGTTTATGAATCTTCTGTGGGTATTTTGATATTTTGTCTGGAGAAAGTCCACAATCTATGGTGTGTGTGCGTGCACTCTGCTGCATTTTTTCAAGGAAAATTTAAGTGAAAGAGGTCACCATTTTCTTGGAAGCTAAGTGAGCAGTGCCACACAGCAAGCTGAATGTGAACTTCATACTCGACCGACCAGGAATTGGATTCTGGCTCCATTTCCTACTAGTTGTAGTAACTTGGACAGGTTATTTGGTCTCTCTGCCTTGGTACACTCATGTGTATGGTAAGGATTATAATGCCCACCTATTGGTTTTATGATGAGAAGGGGACATAAAGAATGAAACGTGACTGGTATTACATGCCAAGAAGGCATCAATGCACGCCCTGGGTACTAGGTGGAGAGTGAAAGATTGAAACGTCCGTCTTCAGAACAGGAGAAAACAATATGTCTGTCTTGGCTATCGTAAAGCATTAACTACGGAGGTTTTGGAAGGAAGTTGGCATCATTTGAATCAGCAGTCCTGTGCCTCCGAGGAGTGAAGGCTATGTGTTCAAAGCTTTAACTTCCCCATGCTGTGGCAGCCAGTGGTTGACAAATATTACTACCATGAGTACGTGAAACTCCTTAACATCATCCTTCTGGTGTGGCTTCAGAGGAGAATGAAGCAGAATCACTAATTCAGGTCATTTTCTCAGTGCACTACCAGACACAGACACGGTCTTTCACGGGGAGGAATGAACTAGAACCCTGTGCAGCCATTGTGTCGCCAGAGAGCAAAGCAGGGACTGCCTGAGTATTTTAGCAAACAAGGAATAAGTAAAATCAAACACATCCGTAAACCTACCTCATCAGCATGCACCTGAGAAATAATAACTAACACTGTTTATCCCCTCCTAACAATAACGCTGGAGATGATTAAACCAGTTCTGGTAGGCTGCGGTAAATTAGCAATTGTACCTGAAGGTGAATGTAAGTAATTACATAATTTTAAGCGGTTCCGTTTTGATTACACCAAAATCACGACCTGAAAATGACTGGCAAGCAGAAAATCAGTATGAAGTAAGACCATTCTTCATTTAACTAAATTATTGGTTAGTCATGTTCAATGATCATAGACCACATGTGGACCTTCTCAAAACATCTTTATTAACAATAAAAATTGTGTGTGATCTGTAAATGCATGGATTTTTTTTAATCAAATAAGTCACTACTGAAAACAAAAACAAAAATGCTGAGTCCAGGGTGATAGTCCCTAAGTATTGCTCACTTTTTAGTGGATTATGATTTTAGGATTTCATAAACAAAATATATCCACGCGTTGACTCAGGTGTGTCTAATTGTCTTAGCCGAGCATAAGCTTAATCAGAGACCTCCCTCCTATCCTCCATTTACCCAGGATGAGAATAAGAAATGGACTGCTTATTGCTTTCCTTCTTTGCTCTGTGCTCCTGGAATAAATGCTGCCCATGAGTCCAGTTGAAGAACAAGAAGGGGTAATGAAGAGCCACCTCTTAATTACACAATCAGTTCACATTTCTCCTGGGAGTTGTTTAGTTCAGAGCTGCAAATTAGAGAGCATACCGCCGAGAATATGAACGTGGCGACCCCCAGGCGCTGCTGGGTTGCTCACATTGGCAAAGGCCTCCACCCACTGACTCAAGCCAAGCCTTTCATAGCTAGGGTCGCAGTGCGATTGCCTCCAGTTTGCATCTTAAGTTACTGCAGAGATAGATAAGGAGGTGACTACCCGAAAGCCATCAATGTCCCACACACCTTCTGTATTCACTTCTGCCCTTCCAGTGTGACTTTTATTGTCATGCTCAGAGAAAGCCTCCGGTGTGTCTATCAACTAGGGAAAGAAAAAGGGGAGAGAGAAAAGGGCAAAGAGCAAAGGACACATACATGCTGGCTGTGTCCCATCTGGTTTTCTTTGGAGGATAGCAGCTATCCTAGAAACTAGGAAGAGATTTTCTCTTGTATCTCACTTATTAGAGGTAGGTCCTAGGTCAAAAGGAGCCTGGGTAATCAAACATTTTCAGATGGGCATATTATCACCTCCCTGAAAAAAAATGAGTGTCCTCCTAATATTAACAAGGGGAAAAGCATATGAGGCAGGCAATATGTAGTATTTGATGCAAAGAGATCCACTCCTGGGTCCACTTCCTAATTGAGAAACATCATTGCCGTGGTTTAAGGAAATGTATCTCAGAGCCAATGGATTTCACTGGGAAAGGTCTTTGTCTAGAGCAGCACTGTCCGATAGAATTTTCAAAGCTAATGGGAATGTTCTGTATCTGTGTCATTCAACACAGGAGCCACTGGCCACATGTGGCTACCAAGCACTTGAAATGTGACTTATGCACCTGTGAAACTGAATTTTAAATTTTACTTTAATAAACTCAGTCATGTGTGACTAGTGACTACTATACTGGGCGACACAGGTCTAGAGCATCCTTGGTGAGAGAAGGGAAGAGAATAGGAAGAAGAAGCAAGGATGAGGATACCAGATGCAAGGAGGTAAGCATCTGGGAGAGGTGAATGGCTCTCAAAGTCCAATGGAAAATTACTCACCTATGTGAAGACTTGAGAAGTCAAGTGGAGGCCAATTTAGTGTACTTCATATGGTTTATTAGGCTGGATCTTTCTAAGGTTCATTCTAGAATGACCCACTATACATTTATTATACGAAGATAACTTACCACTATGGATTCTGCCACCCGGCAGGCATGTTCTTACTGAAAGGTATGCACGATACTCCAGTACATCTGCCACCGCTAGGTGTTGCATTCACAGGCCTAAGCGACAGCGTGGTACAGTTGGTCCGGCAAAATCTGACTGAAACTACTATTACGGTCTTTTTTTTTTAGCTCTCAGTTTTCAGGAACATTGCACTCAGTAGGCCTCCTTTATGGAATACTTTCCTTTGTCATTTTATAAAATCATCTCGTTTTCCTCCTTCTTTCCTAGATGTTCCTACTTGTCTGACTTCACCTCCTCTACCCTAGCCCTAAATATGGGAGTTTCCCAAGATTTATTTCTTCCTAGATGGGTTCATGAACTTTCAGAGCGTTAAGTGCCATCTACGTTTGGCAGGTCCAGAATGTATAAGCTTAGCCCTAACCTGTCCTCTGAGTACCAGATTTGCGTCATCTGATTACTTGACCTCTCTATGTGGTTGTCTTCAGAGTATCTCAGACACACAAGATTCAAAACAGAACGGATTTTCTGCTCCCAACCTCTCCGTCCTGCAGTTTCCATTTCTAATAGCATCATTGTTTATAATATTTCTCTAGCTAGAAAACTAGTTCTTTCTTTCTCACCCGCCACGTCCAATCCAATAGGCACCTGCCACCAAAGTGGATCTCTGTCTACCTCTCTCCATTAGTACTGACACCACCTCTGTCACCTTTCACTTGGACCACTTCAACATCCTCTCGCTTTCCCCACACTCCGTGCCTCCCAACACACCTTAATCTCTCCCACACAGCTGCCAAATTGAATTTGCAGATTGTGAGTTATATCATATCACTCTCTCGCATAGCACCCTTCTATGATTTCTCATCCCTCTTAGAATTGAAACTTTTTACCAAGAACAAATAATTTCCTATGCTCTCATTCCTGAACATTTCTCCAGTTTTGCTATTTATTCCATTTTTTCTTACTCAATTTTCTTTGAACACGTTGACCTTTTTTTCACTGCCTATACCATGCCAAGCTCTTTCTTATTCCAAGAACTTTCCATTAGCTTTCCTAGAACATTAGCTTTCCTCTCTGGCTTTGTGTCATCCCTTGGGTGTCACAGAGCTCTTCTCTGACTACCCCAGTTAACAGTGTTCTCACTGTTGAATATAGTAGTGTCCTTTTTAGTTGTCCCATAGCTCCAATGCATTTGTTTGTTGGTCCTTGTTTTCTACCCTTGTGGACTATAGGAACCATGAGAGTGGAGCTAGTATGATGCCTGGTACCCAGTAGTTTCTTGAATGAATGCCTATGTTATTAAAGCCTATTAAAAATTTTTTTATTGAAAGGTTTTTAAAATTTTTAAGTAAAGAGAAGCCATGTAAATGGCAAAGCAAAACATGTGAATACCAGTGCATTCTGACCATTGTCTGGGCTAGATGCCAACTTAATTTTGCAGAAGGATGTGATGAATGGGCTAATAAATGAAAAACAAGCTTCTATTTCCTTGAATATAAATTTTACATTAAATTACTTGCTGTGAGGAGCCATTTAGTTATTCTCAGTGATATCCTAAGTTAAAGGGAAAATGGCTTTCTCTGCAATAGAGATTAAATGATTCCAATTATGTCCAATTGATGGTAATTCCTACTAGCCCAGGATCAGTAAGAAACAAGAGCATTTGGAAAGCCCATAGCTTGATGTCCCTGGTCCACAGAAGCTCTTTCTCAATTTTTTGTATCCCAGGTTATCTGCCTCCAAAGATGGACAATTTTTTTTTAACATCTTAAATAGATGTCACTTTAAGCAGACTTTTGTTTTATTGGTGAAGTCAAGATATAATCAATTTAGTAACTATTTTTTGTGTATGTAGCTCCTAGGGGGCACCAATTCTCTAACTTCACTCCACCCTACTGAACACAAGAGTAGAACAGCCAGCCATCCAAAAACTGTCCATTGTCCTTCAGTGGCCTATAATCATGTCCTGGATTCAGTTTATAGTTCTAAATTGGGATTTGGGGGTGGAGGTGAGGGAATGAGAAGGAGATTTAAAAAAAAAACATTATTTCAATCTAGAAGGTCTTTTTGTTTGTTTGTTTGTTTGTTTTTTGAGGATCCACTATGTCTAAGGCAGCGTGCTTGGACTCTGAAGGATTGCAGTGATGAATCAGAAGTGATTCCTATTCTCAAGGAATTCACAGTCAAGTAATGGGTTTATTTGATACATAACTGGGTATTGCAAAGTGGAAGACACTGTTCCACAATAGAAGCGAAAAATAAAGTAGTATAGAAATTCAGAGGAGAAGATGAACTTTACTTGGTGACCTTAGAAAAATCTTCACAAAGGTGTAGTCACCTTCCCTGAGCTTTGAAATTTATCAGGAGCAGGCTGTGTCAGGTTGGAAGAATGGATTCCCATCTCGACAAATGCAAGAAGTCAGAAAAGCCCAGGAAATGTACAAGGACGATGAGCAGATCAGTTCAAATGGTGAAGTGCATGAAAGGGGAGAAGAGGAGAGAGAGAGTGAGGTTGGAAAAGTTGGGTGTGTTTCAGGAACCTCAAACATAAGCAAGACTAAAGTAGGTGACCTTCATCCCACAAGCATTAGGAAGCTGCATGGGGCTGGTTCTCAAGGCTGTATGTGAGTAGAGTCGTGCTGTGGGGAGCGGGGAGCACAAATGTTGGAGAGTGACCTGATAGAAGGTACTCTCAAAGGTTGATGATGGTGACATGGTGGACATTTTGGAAGGTAGTTTCAACAGGTTCTGGCAACTCTTTAGAAGAGGGGAGTAAGAGAGATTCAAATGTGATTCAAAACGTTTCGAACTGGGTAACTGGAAGCAGGGTTGTGCCACTGAAAGAAATACGCAAAACAAAAGAGCAGGTGTGGGAAAGAAAATTCCATATGCAAGTCTAGAAGTATCAGTTTGGATACTAGTGGAATACAGAGTAAGAATCACGGGAGTGGCCTTTAGGAGGAATTTAGAGGCTGGAGATATAGCCCAGTAATTATCGCAGTTATCTGACAGCCTGTGATTTATAACTTTTTCAAAAGAGAGATCAGAGAGGGAGAAAAGAAGGTTAAGAATAGACAGTCAGGGTGCCTGGGTGGCTCGGTTAAGCATCCGACTCTTGGTTTTGGCTCCAGTCGTGATCTCACAATTCGTCAGTTCAAGCCCCATGTTGGGCTCTACACTGGTAGCGTGGAGCCTGCTTGGGATACTCTGTCTCCCTCTCTCTCTGCCCTCCTCCACTCACTTTGTCTCTGTGTCTCAAAAAGTAAATAAATGAAAATAAAAATTTAATTTAATTTAATTTAATTTAATTTAATTTAATAAAATTAAAATAAATAGAAGAGACAATCAGGGAACACCCACATCAGCGGGATTAGGGGAAAAATGTGGAAAAATGGGCAAAAGAGAAGTGTTGGAAGGAGAAGGGGGCGTCTAATGTCATGAAAACCACTCTAGGAGAGACTTTTTAAGAAGAAAGTGCCCATGAATGCCAAGCGTATACCTTAAACTGTGTAGCAGTTCAAACTACCTGTCATCACTGCCATGCTTGATTTGGTATGCCCTGGTACCTAGCAAAATGCTCCGTTCATAATCAGTAAAATTTTGCCAGATAGTTTTTTGGTGGTTCTGTTTGGAGATCTGGCTGTAAGGTGCTGTGCATATCGGTAAAAGAATAAAGCATTGGTTGGAAATAAGAAATTAAAAGGGGACGATGTGACAGTGTAATGGGGGTGTTGGCGGCCATTAGACAGACTTCTATGCCGGTGTATGACTGTCATAAATACGGTGTTGTATACACAGCCAAAGACAAACATCCCCAGAACTGGGACCCAATGACAAAAACAAGTGGAAAAAATTCCCAGACAGGAGTCAAAGCCTCAGGCTGTTTTTAACATCTGTACCATAAATCTACTTACACTAACATCTGTTCTTCTTAGTAAGGGGAGAGGTACACAGAGTAATATGGTGGCCGTAAGCCATTCCCCTGGAAGTTAACCTTTTGTTTTTTATTAGTAAACAATAGGAAAGCAGTCAATAAATGCAGCAAGCGATGGTGACGTGACCAGCCTTGCAAGCTGGTCTGGACATCCCTGGTGTGTACAATTAGGAAACACACTGAGACGTCGTACTGACAAAAATGCAAATGAGGAAGCATTTGGTACCAAGAAAGGTTGATGAAACTCCATTTTAAATTGTCTCAAGGTTTCTTTCTTTCTCGGTCCATCTCCTATGCTGCATTCAAATGTAGTACGTTAATCCGGAACTCCGTTGTGGAGTTCTTTTCAACAATGACATGCCAAATTGAGTCTGTATAAAGGAAAGCACGTTCGCTTGACAGGAAATGAGGTCCTATGGTTTGCATATTTCTTTCTTAAAAACTGTGATTCAGCTGGATATTTACCCACCTCCCCCTCTCACCGCCCCTCCCCCACCCCGCGATTGCTTCGCAGGCCACGGCACGTGTTCCTGTGGTCGCTGCGTGTGTGACAGAGGCTGGTTCGGGACGCTCTGCCAGCACCCGCGGAAGTGTAACATGACGGAGGAACAAAGCAAGAGTTTGTGTGAATCAGCAGATGGCATATTGTGCTCGGGGAAGGGTGAGTATCTCCTGCCGGAGCTTGGACTGGGTCCCTGTTCTGACACATGGTCTGTACAGCGGCACGTACAACCTTTTACACGCCTGCGGTTTGCAGGAATGAAAACCACTCTTGCTTGTACCAGACTTCAGACTTGAAAGGTAACCGCAGGAAGTTTGGGATCTAAGAAAATGAAACGCGTGGGAAGGTTTTCCTGCAAAAAGGGCCTCAGGCGCTTGTATATATCCTCATTGCTGAGTGACACAGAACTAATAATTGCATAAAGAAGAAAAGGCAACAAGATACAATGAACAATGAATGGAGTGAAAAAAAGGCAAAAGGGTAATTGTTGAGTTCACCTGCGACATAGCACAGCCCAGAACTCGGAAAAGCGATCACAAGTACCTGAAATGCCAACAAGCACGACTTTGGGAACTTCAGAAGCTAGATTAGGTTAGATGGGTGTGTGGAGGAGGGGAGGCTTGAGGGTGGGAGAAAGACACAAAGAGAAATAAATATTTTGTTTCATGAAAAAAAGGAAAAGAAGCGTATATGTATCCCCAAATTCTAGTGTCATTTTCTTTGGCCTAAAAATCATTAATATTCCAACCAAACATGTATATATGTGTGTGTGTGTGTATACATATATATGTATATATATGTATAGTATATATATATGTATAGTATATTTATATGTATAGTATATATAATATATATGTGTATATATATACACATGTATATATGTATAGTATGTATATATATATTTATTTATATATGTGTGTGTGTATATATGTATAGTATATATCAAATTAAGCTTGCATGGAAGTTGTAATTTGCAAGTCAATTGAAAAGGAGCCACCAGCTCAAACATTTATCAGAGAAACAAATTCGAGAAGTCTCACCCATTGCCCCCACCCCACCCACCCCACTGCCCGAGAAAAGCAGAACAGATTTTTTTTCTGAGACAGAATATGAATAAATTCCATTTCAGATACCTTGATGTTGATGTTTCTGTATAAATTCTGGAAAGGACTTTAAAAATCCTCCTCTCATAGTGCATATGGGCCCGTCTAGAAGGCTGTCACGTTCCTCCCTGCCAGTGCCTAGAAAAACACCAGGAAGGCTCTGGAAGCTTGCCTGATTCTCAGTAATGTTCCAGAGCTGCCCTCCGTGGAACTAGATGGCATGGAGCGGACCAGCTTCTTCAATGCAGCGGCCTCCTCGCAGAACAAACAGCCCCCTCCCTCTCCTTTTCAGACAAGGCGCTATTGGACATGAAACGCCTACCCTGGGTCTGGATTAGCACGTAAATATCTTTCTGAAGGAGACAGAGTCAAGCAAAGAGAATGGCTGACTAGGAGGTAGGGGTTTCTGAAGCAGGAGGTGCTGTGGGGCTATGCCCGTGGACAGTGTTCCTTTACCCATCACCAAAGGCCAACACTATCAGGTGCAAAGAGGCTTTTTGGCATAACTCCAGAGATAAAATCAGATGGAATGCTGTGACCACATGTGGTTCCTGGAGGAAGGCTGAAAATTGGAACAGGCTCAATTTTAATAGACAGCCATGCTTGCCCTTGGTTCCCAGGAACGCTGTGTTTGAGACCTTGTGCTTGCTGTGGTCTGCCAAGGAGGCCATGCCTTCAACCTAATGCAGTGACAGCCATCAGGTGACAACCCAATGGGTTTAAAGCAACCTCTTTCTTCCCCGGTTATTCTCTTAACAAATTCATTCTCATTCCAACTCCCTGAGGAATCTAGCACCAGTTTGGCTCTCGGGGGAGGAGGGGTTTTCAGCTCCTGGAAACACTTGCTTTAGGTTCGAGCTCTGTTGGGAAAAGCAAAAGTGAGGGAAGGAATGGTGGAGAAGGAGATTGACAAAGAAAACAGGAAAGGAGGTGGGATGGAATTAGCCTTCGAGGTTGGAAGCAGGAGGGAAGAAAAGAAATGTTACCAGATCAGAAGGTAGTGTCCTGCATATAACAAAGCAGTGAGAATGATCAACCTGAGTGAGATTTCTTCTTTCTTTCTTTTTTTTTTAATGTTTATTCATTTTTTTTGAGAGAGAGAAACACACACAGAGTGTGAGTGGGGGAGGGGCAGGGAGAGAAGAAGACAGAGACTCTGAAGCAAGCTCTAGGCTCCAAGCTCTGAGCTGTCAGCACACAGCCGGACACGGGGCTCAAATTCACAGAAGCGTGAGATCAGGACCTGAGCCGAAATCGGATGCTTAACCAACTGAGCCATCCAGGCGCCCCTAAATTTCTTCTTTCTGAGTACAGCTCCAAACACAGAGCCCTAAAGCTTAGAATTTTTTAGTTGGTCTTCCATAATGGCATTATCATTGGAATTCAGATATTAATTTTTTATAGAAATTGTACAGAATGAGGATGCCCATCTGCATTGAAACATTCATATGCTTGGGGCACCTGGGGGGCTCAGTCAGTTCAGTGTCTGACTTCAGCTCAGGTCATAATCTCACGGTTTGTGAATTTGAGCCCCGCGTCAGGCTGTGTGCTGACGGCTCAGAGCCTGGAGCCTGCTTCAGATTCTGTGTCTCCCTGTCTCTCTGCCCCTCCCCCGCACACGCTCTGTCTCTCTTGCAAAAATAAACATTAAAAAAATTTAAAAAGAAAACATTAGTATGCTTGTTTATATTTGTTGACTTCAAAAATCAGCGACTTTGTGTGTGTCTGTGTGTGTTTTACTAGATACGCTATTGAATCATCAATATTGTCCACGAGCAGGCCTTGGCTAAGTCATATCTAGCTACAGGTACAGGAAGAAAACACAAAGCCAAACATCAGTAGCAGTCTGTCATTCCTAAACTGCATTTCATACAAAGAGGAGTAGTTTCTTTTGAAGAAATGAACATCCTTTTTAAAGCCATTACTTTCTGAGCAGGGTCTTACTTTCCAATATCATAAATGTAGAAAGTGCAAAACAAACAAACAAACAAACAAACAAAAAACGTTGACTAAATATTGACCCAAAGGCATCTCCTCGAAACAAAACACAACAAAACAATACAAGGAAATCTCTCTGTGCTTGATGCCTTTTCAAATTGTTTGCTTTGGGTGATGGAAATATATCCAGAGATCAATGAAGGGTTGAAAGTATATTTGTCTAAACTGTTTATCCTTCAGTGAGTGGAGAGGTTTAGAGTCATTAAACTCGAAGGGGAATGTACAAGCTGCCTGGAGGGTGTACTTTTTGAGGCTGGTGTTAGTGTTGATGGCGGACGTGTGTACTGTAGGCAGCAGCTGACTGTGGGCTTCTTTCTCTCCTCCTGTTCTGGAACCATCAGATTATAGAGGAAGGGTTATGGAGGAAGAGGGGTCAAAACCAAGATCATGAAACCATAGGCACAGAGGAGAGTGGGGCTACAGGAGTTTTTCCTGTCCCACGAAGGATGCCATCCCATCTCCACCCCAACAACCACAGGAGAATTAGTGCAGGAGATAGACTAACATAACAGCCTTCTAACATGGTGGCAAAAATGAGAAGGCTGTTCCAAGGTACTTGACTGGGGCCATGTATTTCTCAATCTCATGGACTTACCAGAAGTGTATGTACTTTTTCTCAAATTTGTAAATGAAACCCCCTCACCCTGATTATCACAGAGGAAATTGGAGCCCTTCTTTTCGTCCGCTTATGATGGGACAGAGGCACGGGGTAAGCCTGAGGTCACAAGGCTGCCAGCTCACAGCCCAGAGCCAGCCGGGTGTGTCCACCAGAAAGACAAGTCCAGAATGTGCGCTTCCCGTGAGCTGTGAATAAAGTTGTCACCCCCGGAGACGATGAAGAAATAGCGTTTATTTCTTTACAAATTGATAGCCAAGACAATAAATCACTCCATAGAAAAATTTAAAACAAGATACATTGTTGTGACCTTCATAACAGATGGAGTAGTTAGTACAATAGTGAAAACTGCCTGCGGGGATGTCTGGTTGCAGCATTTTGTCAGGCTTGATGAACGGAAAAGAAAATCCAACTTTATTAATGGGGCAGCTAACAAAGGTGCCTTGCCCTTAGACTCAAGTTGTTTCTGTGAATGACCGAGGGATGAGCTTAGAGCCAGGTCTCCCCTGAGTTTAGCCACCTTTGCAGAATATGTGACATAATTCATAGGCTCTTTGGGGATTTATTTATTTGGATCCAGGAGTACACAGTAACCTTTTTATGTTCATAACTTCAAGCTAGATACAGGCTGTAGCCTGTAGTACCCTTAAAGATGCTGTTGTGTGACAATGAGTGTAATTGCAGATCATCGACTGTCTCCCCCAGCTCTCCAGAGGTACATGCTGAGTCCCACATCAGCCCTGGAAGTCCACGGTGCTCACGCCCACCCACCTGTCCCACCATCTACCCCACCCCTGCTCATCCTCTACCACCAGGAAAGGGAAAGGGTACCATGGCGCTTCAAAACCCACCTTGGGCTGGTTGCCTCACCCAATGTGGCTGTCTCGTCAGAGCCGAGAACACACAACTCGTTTTCATGAAATGACATGAAAGTTTTTCCTGTGAGAGGCATTACGGATAGATAGGTAGATGGGTACAAAAAAGACCGAATCAGATTGAAATCTTGGGATAACTATTGTTTCTGGGCCATGTGGTCATGAGAAATCCTCTTCTCCTTCCTGTACTTCCATTTTCTCATCTTTGAAGAAGGCAGAAGAATTTGATTTCCTTCTCCTTCTTAAGTCCTAAGGATGTTATGAAGACAAATGAGAAAATGTGGCTGGTTACCCAGGAATGGAAGCCAGTAAGAAGCACAGAAGGGAGATTGGAGCTTTCTTGGGGGCCTTACACGGAGAAGGAAAATAAATGGGTTAGTGATGTTGTGGTCCTGAGGTAACTACCTGAGAGTCCTACCAAAATGGGCTGGCTGCACCCTGTGGCTGGACTGGTCTGATGGGTGTGAGTGGGTGCTGGCCAGCTGAGCTCAACACTTGATCACCTCTTGGCAGTCAGGTGGCCTATGTCCGTCTGACAGAATCTTCTCCCTAAGTTTTTCCCTTTGCAAAGACAGGCAATTTGACCTCTAGCTATTGGTGAAGCCAGCCAGAGCACTCCACAGCAAAGGCTATAAGAGGTTCTGATAACTATCCCACTGCGTATTTATTATTACATGCTAGGTTATGCCTAGTCTCACCAGCCGTAGAAGAATTTCCAGCCTCTAAGTTGCACTGAGAATTGATAAACGGGAAGGAACAGCACAGCTGGGGATGATGCTGACTGAGAAAAGCTAGTTTTCAGAGAACACATAGAAATCAATGCCCATTTTTCATTCTAAGTATTTCAGTAACTAGTAGACGTTGGGAACTGAAATTTACTTGTCAAACAATCTATCAATGTCTACTATATTGACTTTAGCTGAGCTTTCCAGTTAGGAAAATACTTTGATATGGCTGGAAGCTAAGTATTTCAGCAGCTATAGCAGTAATTAGAAGAGTTCCAGAATCAAGGGAAAAGTTTGAAAATGAAATGTGAGATCTTCTCATGAATTGTGACCAAAAAAAAAAAAAAAAAAAGATATACTAGGTGTGATACATGAATATCATGGACATACAAAGTCATTTGCTTCTGCTGCTTTGTAGAAATAATTTTGCAATGTAAAGGAGGTACTATTTTAGAAACAACTAAAAACAGTAAAATTCTTCAAATAATTGAGCTTCCTCTACTCGTGGAAGTAAGGCACTAAATATGGTGCCTTCTGAAGAAATTGCAATGAAAAGTCAATGGCATGCCCCAAGTTTTCTTTGTTGCAGATAGATCGCTAACCATGTGCTAAATGAGCAGTTGAATGTTGAACATTTCCGTGCCTAAGAAAATTGAAAAAAAGTCTTTAAAATGAAGATAGATTTCTAAAGTAAGGAAACACTGTACCTTGACATGACCAGGAAGGAGCCACCCTCCCTCACAGACGGACCAGCAGGCTCAGTGACTGGCAGCAGCCTGCCAGTCACTCATCAGAAGTGACAGTTGTCTGGATTGTACTGAAGACTGTGTAGATCAACCCAGACCCTCAGGAAAACAGTCTAGACTAAATGAAATCATGCTGTGGTTAGGCAAGAAGTTAATCAGTGTAAACACAGTTGTCAGCGTATCACTAATTCTGACTACTCCCTTACCTTGAGAAGTGTGACAGGGAATGTCACACATTTAATTTGGCCATTGGGGATTCTTGTAGCTAAATGCATATGCCAGTTTCCACGTGAAATATCACAAAGTGCCTAAGGCCTGGGACACGTTTATACAAATCCTTTGATGATATCTGTGACAAATGCAAATTCTTTTCTGTAACCGCTTTATCCTCCAGCTTGCTAACTCATTTTGCAATCACTAATGTTTCACGGAGGCTCTAATTCGTGATTGGTCCCAGTACATTTTGAACTGAGCAATATGGAATTTTGTTAAATATATCAAAATACTTCTTCTCCTTCACATTTTCCTAAGTGATTTTTGATCTGAAAAATTTAGTGACACCCTTCATTTAGTAAAAGGAAATCACACTGGGAAAGAAAAACCAATCCAAGGAAACAGAAGAAAAGGGGAGGTCCTTTTTATATGTGCTTCTGTTTTAATTTTAAAGTTCTTTACTGCTGCTATGGAAGTAATTTTGCCGTGTGAGGGTTTTTTAGCCTGTCGTGTAAAGACGTGCAGACCAAGAGAGCTTTCTTCTCTTTGTGACATCATTTAATTCATGTATATTCTTTTCTTTTAAATAACCATTCATAAAATTGTTTTCCAGTAGGTCAAAATAGTTTTAATAACAGAAGAGGATGTTTTTCATTAGGGAGGAAGGACAAAGGGGAAATGGGTGAAGTAATGAGAAAGTTGGTTAGACCCAGAACCTCGGAGGAGATGAACATTCTGGGAGGATCATATGTCTCCTCGATCATGGCGGGAGGCCCCGAGGGTGAGATCCGATAAGTCACATGAACACAAGTGAGCGTGTGTACGTTTTGAGCACTTTTCTGAGCAACCCTGTGCAGCACTTTTACGAGCCACCCTAAGAAAAGCATGCAGGCAAAAATCCAAAAGGAGCAGCACAATAATTTAGTGGTACTTTTAATTATAAAATGCATCCTTATTTAATGGACCTTAGCATTCAGTTCCTTTGAAGAGCAGACACTTTTAAAACATGATTCAATTAAGGAGGGAAAAAAAGAAGAAAAGAGGGAAAAAATCGTCTATTTTTGAACACCTTTTCGGAAGGCCATCTCTAAGAATCAGCACATTCTGCTCTTATTGACATTTCAACCAGCCCGGGCCATGGAACATTTGCTCAAGGCTAATTGCAACTGTCTAGATCCATAATGAAGCCTTTCCCGGATGACCTTTATGAATGACGGTAAGTAAAGCTCCCCTCTGAGCAACAGGCTCTTCGATAAACTTTTACCTTTGGAAGGTGGGTTATTAGAAGCCCGTTGTCCGTGTGTTGCCGATGTTCTATTCTAGTCAGAAACCCTTAGTGATGATGCCCTTTGTGATTTCAGGTTCTTGCCACTGTGGGAAGTGCATCTGCTCTGCTGAAGAGTGGTACATTTCTGGAGAGCTCTGTGACTGTGACGACAGGGACTGTGACAAGCACGACGGCCTCATTTGCACAGGTGCAGTGTGACCTGCTTGGTTTGCTCCACACTCCCCGTTTGTGAGAAAGACAAACGGCCCCCCACCCCACGGTGCTGCCCGTGGCTGTGTGTGTGGTAGATACTGCTGTCCTAATTACCAAGTCCTGATAGATGGTTAGATACGTGTGCTAGATAAGTTAAAGGTGAAGTGGGGACGTAGAGAAAGTTCAGCCGGAGTGATACAAGATGGTCACTGCTGAATGGATACTGCATAGTTGGTGCTACCAAGTAGGTGCTATTAATCGTTTGAAGGATCAGAGGTCCCATAGCTGTTTAATAAGTTAATAGCAACATGGCCGTGCAGTAAAATCTGCAGAGGATGAATGAAATGGTTTTGGTTAGGAACGGTTATGGTTTATAGTAACATACTTGAACTTGGTGCGTGGTTTATAGTAACACACTCGAACTTGGTGCCTTTCGGTCATGATGATGACCCCCCCCCCTGTATTTTATTGCAGGGAATGGAATATGTAGCTGTGGAAATTGTGAATGCTGGCGCGGATGGAATGGAAATGCGTGTGAGATCTGGCTCGGCACAGACTATCCTTAACGACCCGTGGGACAAGACTGCATTCTTATGTTTGTAGACCATTAGGACACATAAACGCAAAGGAAACCATGTATAATCACCACTAGGACAGGTCAAATAGACTATTGCATGTTTTTCTATTTCTGAATGCCTGAGTGAAGGCTGGGCACTCATTAAAAAACAAGTTAGGCAAAAATCTGATATAAATAAGGCCAGAAAGAATTTTTCCTCCAGAATTTATACCTGTGGTTCTCAACAAGGGTGACTTTGCCACCCCAGAAAACATTTGGTGACATCTGCAGATAATTTCGATTGTCACACTGGGTGGGCAGGCAGGGCATGCTACCAGCCTCTAGTGCATGGAGGACACAGATGCTTCTACGAACATCCCACGGGGCACAGGACAGCCCCATGACAAAAAGTTCTCTGACTCCAAATGTCAATAGTGCCGGAGTTGAGAAACACTGAATTACATGGTTGTTAGGCCACAAAAAAAGTGGTCACAAAAAAACCCCACATTTGAATCTAAGGAAAAGATATATCCTCACATAAATCCATCCATCATATTTTTTCAGATTCCTTATCACTCAGCATTTCCATTTGGAGTCAGTAAAGACAAACGGGCACAAGGGCTAGTGTCGGGGGTGCTAAAGGCTGGATCACCAGTGCTTTTTAAAGAAAAAGACTGATCAGGTTGAGCCAGTAAGTCATGCATCTGGTCTCACTTTAAATTCACAAAAGAAGATTCCCTTATGAAAGAAGTATGAAAAGTGTACAATTTAACATTTTTAATAAATAGTGACGTTAAGTTGCTTACAATCTGTGTCAATATATATTTACCTACTGATGATTAACAACAACAAAAAAAATGAATTGGTATTCAGGGGCACCTTCTGTTACTAGATCATTTTGTAAACTGGGCAGGGAGGGGTTAGGTGTAAAAGGAATTTGATTTCTCACTATTTTAAATTGCGCCATGGTAACTTGCCTTTTAGAAAGAATATTTAATTGGACATAGGATGGGCCTGAAATATGCATTCATTTCCCTTAAAATATTCTTATTTCTAAGCATACATTATTTACTGAAAAAGCATCATGCAAAGAAGTCAAGAAGAGATACTGTGATCAAATGGCACCAGTCTCAAAGCTCAGAGGATAAAAAATAAATCTAGAAATGTCTTAAGTAGAAATTACAAATATTCACTCAGCGATAGGAACAAAATGTTTATTTTCTTAATGGTGAAATTTTGCTCTGTATGAAATTCACATTGAATTATGAAAATGTACAATAATTAGGACTTCCCTTACATATTTACAGTTAAATCTACTTACACACATTAGTTTAGGCAACCTTTAATTATTTGGAGCTAAAAAAACCCACTTTTTTTCTAAATGTGAATTATATTTTGTAAAATCCTAGAGTAATGTAACAAAATCATTTCCGCATTGTTTAAGATGAAAATTTTTACTTGGAAATTTTACTTGATGATGTAAATATCCTAGAGTCATGGCTTGGACTTTATTAAGTCAAATCACCAAAAAATAAGGAAAATATGCATTTGCCGAGTTACTTAAAAATTTAATATTGAAAGTTATTTAAGAGAAAATTTATCTGATGCTGACTTTGATAGTACTAATAGTGTTCTCATACTTTAATAGATTTATAAAATTGTTATCTCTATCCTGAGATGATGGAAGTGCAACCATATTAGTTGTATCTCTATTATTGAGTATGTCCGTTGATATATCAGTTTTGTAAAACGAGGGAAATATAAGCAGTTCAGAAATCATATAGATGATATTCTTTCCTCCTCTCTATCTAATCATTTTTAGCCTCAAACAAACATATTGTAATTATTCAGTAGCAGTTTTGATGACCGGACGATGTGCAATCATCAGAATTCACTACATCATGCAGCTTCCCACACTGCAGAACTCTGCTTTCCATAAAGGACCAGTTAGTCAATACTTTAGATTCTGTGGGCCACTGACCTCTCTGTTGCGTGTTCTTCTCTGTTTGTTTTTAACACTTTAGAACTATAAAAGGAAAAACAGAACACTCATTCTGAGCTCCTGGGCCATACAAAAACAGACTGCATGCTGGATGTGGCTCCCAGCTGAGCAGTAAGTAGTTTGCCAGCCATGTTCTACTGGAGATGCCCTTAATTCATTCCCTTTGTCTTATCCTGTATTCCTGGGTGCGTCTTAGTTTTCTCCTAACTCCCTCTGTTTGTTATCCCTTTGTATTAACTAAAATGAAAGGGCTTCAATTTTTATGTTTTCATATAAGGAAAATGTCCTCATCATGTATGGGTTTTTTTTTTTTGAGAAAAGGTTTCAATATGGAGAAATTATTATACTATGAAGATTGAAATGTGATTTGTCCAAATTTTTTGACAAGGCTGAAAATACAGTCAGCTATATTCCGGGTTCATTTAGCTACAAATTATTGAACCAAAACTGAGTGATAGCCTAAGTCACATGGTACCTAATCTCTAAGGAATATTTTTCTTTTAAAACAGAAATATTTTCTTTTTACTTCTTTCTGTCTGCTATATTTCATATGTGTGTATGTGATTTTGACTCTAGCAATGCAAACATCAATAGATATATTAAGAAGTTATTTAATTTACATGTTTAAATTGGAAAAAATAAAATATAGTTACATGTAAAGACGTAAATCCTACCCTTCTTCAATGTGATTTTGTATTTTGACTTTCAATCCCGTTACTAAGATAAAAACTCCCTCTTTCAAACAAAGGCAGGGCAGGAACCAACTTGTAACAGGTGAAAGGGGAAATGTGCGAATCTCTTCGGCTTGTTCGAGTTCCTGTGACAGGGAGATTAACGTCAGTTGGGAAGGGATGTGACAGGACACGTTTGCTGCTGCTGTTGGCACGCGCCATGCTTGTTGGCAAACCATCACCGAGGAATTCTTCCCCAAGAATTATATACTTTTCAATATAATTCGAATTGGGTCCTAAGACCCAAGAGGACATTTTACCCCATTTTCTCCCTGCACCCTTCAGCTAATCCAAATGCCTGCAGCACCTTGAAAGGAATGGCCTCCACCACGTCAAATACAAACACAATCTCTGCCAGCAAACATTGGGATTATACCGAATGATACAGAAAACTGAGAACAAATCAAAACAAATCACAACTCAGCCTTTGCAGACTCCCTGTCAAAACTTTGAAGCCCTACTCAGTATCCAAGGGTCCACGGGCCCTGTGTAACCCCCTTGTAAGCTAAGAAACTTAAGCTGGGAATTGTATTTTTCTCCAAAGCGATACAGTTCTCATCTGGATGTTGGTATATCGGCATTGAGCCAATTGCTTTCCCTGGAAATAGTCTTGTTCTGAAATAAAATTGGAAATAGTTTTCAATTATTTTCTTTCTTTCGAAAACGGAACTCTTAGTCAATCTGGTCTCTCCCTGAAGCATTAGTTCTCTCTGTAATATTAGGACTAAAACCTTAAGTGAAGCCATACGCACGTTCTAACTTAAGGAACAGGAAGTTTTCGTTGTTTGTTTTGGTTTGGTTTGTAAAATAAAACCAAATCTAACATTGGTCATCTCGAAAACATCTGACTGTTTTAATGCTTTAGGCATTAATTGAGCAACTGGGCAGGTGTGCTAAAACTACTCTGCTCACTCTCCAGGAGGTAAATAACGAGAAGGATTCACCAGGAGGTAAATAATGAGAAGGACTGCAGCAGGAGTCTTGCAGGCCCCGTGTGGAGCTCCTAATGCCACCTACTACCCCAAAACCCTCCGGGCGAGCACACATTTAGAGCAAGGATCTCTAATGTCTGCAGGATTTTAAGGACATGGTGCTCGGTACCATTTTACTCTTTACATAGGGTGCACCACCTGCATCGCTTCTGCAGTTTTTCCAAGTAAGGTTGTAGCAAAACATTGTAGAAAGCAAACTTAAAATAAAACCGGTGTCGCCTGGAATATCAAAACAATTAACATTCCCGAGCATTGCTGAGGGATGGGTGAAGCCATCAGCTACCATAACAGATCAGTAGAAATAACCCTCCCCTACCAGATATGCATGCAAAAGGAATGTGACATTAGAGAGACTCGATGCAATTGACATATGTACATGGAGGTACAAAACACACAGTCTGTAGATACAAATGAATTCCATCGGATTTACTATACAGAACATTGATAATGACAGACTGCACTTAATAACAGCAAACTTAATTTTTGAGGGGAAAACTGGTGGAGTCTTATCCCAGAAAAATAGCAAGAGAGGTATCATCAAAGAGCTAAAATTTTCTTTGGCATGGTAAAGGGGGAAATTGAGTGTACCAACTTATTTACATGATATTTCTCTATACTTGTGGGTGAAGCGATGCCATTTTGTTACATAAAGTTGTTTGATGTTTTGTAATATGCCTTCATATCAATATTTTATTCAGTATGTTGTATGTGTGAATACAACAAATGGTATTAAACACAGAAACTGTACAATGCAGACAAACTCTTTGTATGTAAATTGAATAATACATACCACAGTTCTTGATACGTAGGTCCTACTACATGCAGTTCACCAGTGCTGTCCTTGTCCCATGCAACAGGTGAGACCAGACACAGAGGAAACGGTCTAATTTACAAATAACAAGGACCCGTCTGCAATATGTCTAAACATATATTAGAAGAAAGTATTTGACATCCATTCATAGGGATAAATGCCCTTAGAGACAACTCATATAAAAAACAAAACAGAGATGCACATTTACATAAGTCTCAGTCATTTACAAAAATAAATCTTGTCTTAATTTTAACCAATTAACAGGCTTGCAGTGGGAAAAAACCAGCAAGTAGGGCTGATTACCAAAAACAAATAGGTGGGGTTGTTTGGTGTGTGTGTGTGTGTGTGTGTGTGTGTGAGTTGGGGCGAGCGGTGTGTATAAGCCCATCTAATTGGAATGTCAAGTTAAATAATTCATAGTTTGCCACATATTATAGAATATATGTCTTCCCTAAATAGTTGGTTCATGAAACTCATCTAACATATTTTAACTCATCCTGTTGAAAACGATAGGCCTTAAGATGGTGTAACAGGAAATCAAGAATAGTCAAAGGAATGATTTTGTTATGTTCGTACTTTAGCATTATTGGCAATAAATCTACCCAAACGTTATGCTAACTTTTTATTTATTAAAATGAAATCCAATATGAAAATGAAGTAAGCATAAACAGTTAAATTTATACTAAATCTTTAATCAGCTAAGCAGGCCAAAATTTTTAAATGCCGGGCAAGGGCTGTCATGGAGACTTAGGAAAGCAGTGACAAAATAATTTCCAAGAAAATACAGTGCAGATGGGGGGAAATGGCGACTGGGTCAGCCTTCCACGTGGAAATAATAACAAGAGGCCAGTACATAATCCCACATAGAGTTTTCTATAAATGAGGTTCAGTTTGGTCTCAGTTAACTCTTCAGAGGAGAAAACATTGAATTTTATTAAGTATACACAGAGCTAACAAATATATTTCCAAACAGTTTCGTATCAGACATTTTGAAACTCTTTATATCCAATACCGAACGTTTTGCTTGGTTTCTTCCTTGTGCCGTCAACTATATTCATGGCCTTTCTTAGCAGTTGTCTTCCCTAAGCTCAGAATTATGCAAAAGGAAATTAAGAAAGCAAGATAAAACAAATGCAAATCAACTGAATGGACGGAAAACTGATGTGTGAACGTGTTGGTTTGCCTTGAATTTTATCCAGAATAGTTCAACAGACTGCATTCTGAGATCATGGCAAGGCACCTCTACCCCAGCCACTGGGCAACTGGGGCCCCAAGAAGCTGAGTTACAGGTTTGGAGTGGCGAAATACACAGTACCTGACTCAGCATGCTGAGCTAAAAAAAATATTTTTTCCTAATAATATGTCCAGTTTTAAAAACTTGTCATTAAACACCAAAAATATTAAAGTCTAATTTATAACTAACGTTTGCATTGCTGCTGCAGAAAAAGAACACAACAGCCGCCTTGCCCATGCTCTGCTGAGTATGAGTGGAACGCAGCCAAAACTGGGGATGGCATTCAGTTCGGTTCATTAAAAACAGGTAGGATTATATCTGAAATGGATTTAGGTAGCGCAATTCTTGTAGGTTGTAATTATTGAATTTTCTTTTTCTTTTTTTTTTTCCCAAATAATGAGGATTAGTAGATGAAAAAATGAACCTTAATCAGGCCTACAAGGCCTACAGAGTTCTTTGGACCCACTTTCTCAAAAACCAGTGGGTCTTGCTCGCTGGGCAAGGCAAATGTTACCATTAACCAGTAAGCTTGTGATATGTATAAAACACACACACACACAAAGGAACTATAGGGGGATGTCAAACACATATCTTTAGAGAGCTTCCCCTGGACTGTGTTTGACCCGTTTCTCACCCCGGCCACGCCGACCAGAGGAGCACAGTATCTGCTACTGGACAGAGCATATATGTGTGTTTAATTGAGAGTGGGAGCCGGAGACAACACTCTTAATCTTTATAGATGCAATTTGTACTAATAGGTTGAGAAGGCTTCCTGATTCCCTGATCGCTCTCCGAACTAAGCCAACTGCAACATTTAAGATTTAGAGGAATACAATCCCCGCAAAAGGTCACGGACAGTGGAGCGGGCAGCCCTGTAAAAACGGGGGGAAGAGAAATCCATAATAGCACAGGTTTACAGCGTCTAACTAGAAATTACTCAATAGTATTTGTGTGCTACAAAATTGAACTTAAACACATGGATTTCGCTGAAACAGGACTCAAAAAGGATTATGGGTAGCTGTCAGCAGGCAAGGTATCGAGTGTACTTGTGAAGTATGTCATTCACATGAAGTGTCACAGTCACAGAAAAGATATTAAAAAGGCATTCCATATCTGGTAGGGCATTCCATGGTCTGAGTTGAGCTGGTTGTCCAGGTGTCTTCTTGTTCTGGGGGTGCAACAGGTTGAAGATTTATCCACTTGCAATCAAGAAGTTCGAGACAGCAAAGAGCAAGCATTGGCTTACTTCCGGCCGCTCCTCAGCCGCGGGAGCAGGAATGTCTGGCAAGGATAAATCACTCAACTGTGCTCAGGACGAATAAGTCACAACACCTGTGAGGATCTGGCTATGTTGTCTTACTTTTGTTGACTGGTTTGCCTCCATTCATTATTGCCGACGCACTTGTGCTTTTACTTGGCGTCACCCCGGCCTTCGGGACCGTTTCTCCCACGTCGTGCAAAGATGGTTCTCGGTACATGGCAACTGGGGATGGGCGGCGGGTCGTGAAGAAGGGAGGAAAGGAGACATTAGGGCGGTTAGGTTCAAGAGTGGCCAGGCCTGACACACCGGAAGTAATGCAACCCCTCGTAGAGGGGACTTCCTGTGTTAAAGCAGTAATTTCCTGCCCCAGAACGGAAGATAGTACTTCCTCCACATTCTCCAGCTTGTGTAACTAATATGTGCACTTGAGTGAGTGTGGGTTTTTGTCTAGGAGAGAGGGTTTAAATAGGAGCAGTGGCCTCTTTGTGGGGCTCAGATATAAAGTACACACACACACACACACACACACACCAATGGCAAGCACTTAGATAACATATCTGCATATCTCCTTTAGGGGGGGCACAAACCTGGTTCTCTTTGTCCAGTCAGGAAGACTCACACTTCCCTTCCACTGCACCCTGATGTCAACACTGAAACCCCTCACTCCCATTCATCTTTTCGAGTCCTGGTATTTACCCTCTAGATCATCACATTATTTTCCACTCAAGTGGTTCAAAAGCAACATAATCATACTCACGTCAACTTCAAAAGCTATCCAAAGCAATAACTCACTTTCCTTACGCCAGGGACTGTGGGAGATCATTCTTTAGATTTCCTCTCCCACCATCATGGAAAGAGACCCTTAAAAATCTGAAGGCATGTGTGGGGCATTTTGTATTTTTATGTCTCATTCTGATATGTTATTAAAAACCTAATAATTGATGTCATATAAGGTAGAAGCACAGAATGGCAAGAGTGCATGTGGGATGGATGCCCGAGTAAGTTCTGAGCAATTGCTTGAATAGTGTCCAGTGGCTCAGTTAATCACAGCAGTTCATGTGGGTTTTTGGAAAATAGTTCTAGGGAATCCTGCAGAAGGACATTTCAGGGGGACTGATGCTTGGGGGAAATTAGCTGAGTTAAAATCATCTGCCATCAGAAATACTCAGGAATTAGAGCTGTCTAACCTGCTTTTTAGGCTTTGGAAAGGGTCTGATATTTTATGAAGAGACTCTATGTTTGGTCAGGATGGACCACCATATGCGTTCTCCATGCTCAAGGTGGTACAACCTCTTTTGCATCAATGCAGCATGTGGATTTTCAGCAGCACACACATTTCAGACCTGCCTGAAATGACTTGGCAAGGTAGTAAAAGGGATTAATCCATATCCTTGAAGCACTGTCCGATTTCTCCTCTCTCACTACTAATTCAATTAGGAGACAATAATGGCAGAGCATTAACCTTGATTGTCTATGTGGTGAAGTTGCGTAAGAGATAGGAATGCCCCAGAGCATCAATAATTAATCAAGTACCTAATTTGCCATAAACATTTCCAATCATATAATTTACATCCTGTAGGGGTTTTGAAATTAATTCTCCTCTATAACTTACACTACATGATAACCTCTGTCATTATAATTAATACCCCCTTAATTGTTCTTAGAGTACCTCTGTCTGCTAATTATTTGAAAATACTGTTCCTCTTTGCGTGAAAAATACATAAATGCACAACACACACACACGCACACACACACACACACACACACACTCAACTCTTCAGTGTATGATTCAAATACCAAGTGATATTATTACACCTCATCTCAGTCTCCGATATTTCCTGCTAGATATACAAAAATAGCAGGTCTCCAGATTTTGCTTCAGTTAAGAGACATAAAGTCCCTTTTGATTTTCATTACATTTATGTAGCTAAAAGATAAGATTTTAGAAATTTGGTTAATTCTCATCTGTTCATATTCAACACGAAAGTTAATATAAAGAGACAAAGCGAGGTGGCAAATAAACCAAGATTTTTCTAGAACGGCTACAGACTTAGTTTTTTAATTTTTCACTTGCATTTGAATATTGGTGAGTCTGATGGTCTCAAAATTCATCAACAAACATAAGGCCAAATCATAGAGGTGTTACTCTGGAACAATAGCCAAACTCTCTCATTTCTTATTTCTACTCTAATTGCCTTATGATCTATCATATAATGAGAATAATTCACTCATATTTCAGATTCTGGCATAATTCTTCCTTTCCTAGATGGGCCATGGTGGCTAACCAGTTAGGTTTCAATGGCTTGTTCTGTAGGCAAATTGAGTTAAGGGGACAGTAAGCCATTATTTATGAAATCTTACAGATGGTATTAACCAGTAAGAGTGGTTTTCCAAACTTAGGTGAACTGAAAGCTGAATTATGCATTCACAGATAATTAATAATTAACCTTTAATATTCCAAATTATCTCATTCCTACATAAGGAATATGGATTATAAAAAACCAGTGTACATTTTCTCTTGATGGCTAAACCTTTCTTCTGGGAACAAAAAAACAAAAGGAAAATCAAACTAAATTAAATGAAAGTGTTTATTTAGTTACTGTAGATCTTCTTTTTTGTCAAAGGTAAGCAAAAGTATTTGAATAGACAACACTTTTGAAATGCCTCCATGTCAATTTTTTTTTTGTAGTTCTCAAAAATTATGTAGATAAGGTAAATGGAACTTTTGGCAGAATCCTTAATAAGAAAGGCACAGATGCTTCTGATTAATTATCAACACTTCGTGGTCTGCTCTCTGTGAATCTGATCAAAGTAAATGCCAAGGCTTCATTGTTTTCAAGTGAATATATAAGAAGGTGGTACCAAAGTTTACTAAACAATTTCATAGTTGGAAGGGAGATCTGTGATATCGACACTCTCTCAAGGCCAAGTGATTAACCCTTCATTTTCTGTAATTACAATAATTCACAAGTATGTGATTACTTTCAGCTAAATACCATCAAAATGGGCAAATACTTGTATTCCATAATTTTCAAAACTGTGTATGTATATATGTACATATATATGCATATATTTTTATAAACCCCATAAATATTTATATCTATGTTTATGATCTATGTGTATGTGTATATATATATACATCATACACGCACATATGTACAGTAAAGTGTACAAACCTTAGATTCATGGCTAAAGTAGATATCTGTGTGATTACCACCCAGATCCAGGTACAGAAAATCTCCAGTATTCCATGAAGTTCCTTGCGGCCAATGTAGAGTTAGCAATGGGGAAAATAAATGTGTGGTAAACTGAGAAGGATAATGTACACAAAACACTCACCTTCCAATGGCTTGGGTAGAAAATGAGCTGCTGGTTTGGTTTTCTTTACTCTGTTTCCTTTCATGACTTGCCCTTCCTTATTCAATCCCAAAAACCAGGCTCTACCAGATTCCTGTTGTCTATACAGCATAGATGAGTAGATGACATAATAGTTTTCAAAAACAGATTCTTTAAACTTGCATTCAGGGGTAAACAGTTCCTGTTGAGACAAGAGGAAGAAAAGACAGTTAGAGGAAGGAATGGAAGCCTCCCCAAAATTTGTCTTTATTCCTCCAGAAATTTGTGTGCCCGGGATGAATGAGCCAACCCTTGGGCAGAGATGACCAGCCTCACCTCGTCCTCACGTACTATTTGCACACTTTTTAAATATGCAGTGAATAGAGAAGAATCTGCTACTATTGGGAACATATGCAGAGGCAAGAGTATGGATGTCCTTTTGCGAGAAAATAGGAGACACGCACAAACTCAGAACAGTCTCAGTGAAACAGTGTACAATTCAGCCAGAGTACAACCAGAAAAAGCACAATACTCACAATATGCTAAACAAAAATAAGATTTATACTTATGGAATTTGTTCATCTATTTTCACTATTTCCATAGGAATAATTATATGCTCCCCTAGTAGCTGCTAGCCATGCATTAGATCACTGATATGATAGGGTGTTATGTTTTACCTACAAAGAGACCCAAAACTCAAAGGAAAACCATGACAATCAGCTGGCACACAAGCCAGCCACGGGAGTTGAGGATGGGTGTTGTGTCAGCTGCTCATAGAGATGGGAGCTGGAAATAATGACCTAATTCCATGCTTTGGAGCCCCACTGGATTTATTATTTTTTTAAAAAAATTTTTAAATGTTTATTTATTTTTGAGAGAAAGAGACAGGGCACGAGTCAGGGAGGGGCAGAGAGAGAGGGAGACACAGAATCCGAAGCAGGCTCCAGGCTCTGAGCTGTCAGCACACAGCCCGATGCGGGGCTCAAACTTGTGAACTGTAAGATCACAACCTGAGCCAAAGTCAGATGCTCAACCAAATGAGCCGACCAGGCGCTGCACACCAGCTAGAATTTTTGAAGAGAAACATTAAAAGCTGCCCTGACTGCAATCCACCTGGCTTTTCTGGAAAGGGTAAAGAGACTCAAGTGCCCTGAGTCTCACTGCCATGATCTCCACCAATGACCAGCCCAAAGCTCCCTACTATATGATTATCATTAATGACATAAATATTCATAGATGACTTTTACACATTTCTTTTTTTTTAATTTTTAAAAAAAGTTTATTTATTTTTGAGAGAGAGAGAGAGAGTGTGTGTGTGAGCTGAAGAGGGGCAGAGAGAGAGGGAGACACAGAATCCAAAACAGGCTCCAGGCTCTGAGCTGTCAGCACAGAGCCCAAAGCAGGGCTTGAACCCAAGGACTCTGAGATCATGACCTGAGCCGAAGTCGGATGTTTAACCAACTGAGCCACCCAGGGGCCCCATACACACTTCTAAACTTTAATCAAGAAAGGCATTTCTGACAGACTTCTATTAAAAGTAATTTAAAACTTCAAGCTTCCTAGTTATACACACAGAAATGACTTAACTAGTCTTTGTGGCTATTTTAAATAGTTCAACACTGTGCTATTATATATATATATATATATATATATATATATGAAATATAGATGCAAAATAGAGGTTTCTTGTCATTGACCTTTTAAAAAATATCACTGTACTTGAAAAAATTTTCACCTGAATAGATTTTTATGACTGCAGAAAATAACTTGTTTCTTTTTTTATACATTGTTTTCTTTATGCATTCTGAAAAACACGTCCTTTAGGGACCAAAAATTAAACCTGTAAGAGTTAAAGTTATGCCAGCTATAATAAGGAATGTGACATTACTGCCTGTGGAAAGGTTCTTTCAATATTTCCCACGAGAGTGTGAATTATCAAATGGTGTCCCTTGCAGGATACAATTAATTCAGAGTGCCCCATAACTTTAATTCGCTGAAAGCTAATAGTTTTCCAAGGGGAACAGGTTTTGTTAATGGCAGACGTTTTTCATGACAAAGATAACAGATCCAAAAGGTGATTAATTTGAGGAGATGAAAGTAGCCAAAAGGTGGGCTTAGCCCCTCCCAAAGGAATTTCGGTAGGTCTTCATTTCTTCTATATGATGCCAGCTCAGGTTTGAATGAGATCCCACCCAAATAAATATTCTGGCCTTCTACAATATCTTATTTTTCCAAATATCCTCCCATTAGTTCTCTTGCTAATAAATGACAGTCTCTGAGTTAATCAGGCCATGCTGTAGAGGGAGGACTGACTAAAGGATGCATGCTCACACATTTGTGGTGGGGAAAAATAAAGTGGAATGCTGTAAATCTGGCTTGCCCTCAAAAGACTAATGAATACAACAAACTATTTGAATGTGCACCTTCTATGACAAACAAATTAGACTCTGTGTGTCGCTGGCCTTTTATTGGGACAGGCCAAGGCATCCGGTTTTACCTGTTAAAACCTGTCTCAAAACCAGCTGGGAGGAGGGTGGAGAAGAGCTGACCTGGGAGGCCACTCCAGGGTCACAGGAACTGGCACCTGCCATCTGGGATAGCCAGTCTCTGCCCAGAGCCTGGCTCACCTTATTGACAGGATTACTGACTGGCCTTTCCCTAGAGACACCGGGGCCTCGAGTGTTGGAAAAGCAGTTACACAGAGTAGTCAACCCCTATCCCCATCTGATCCCCATTGCTCAGAGGACATTACCAATAGCAAATTAGGAACGTGTCACATGGTCTCTACCCTAAATTATATATGAAAGAGAATGAAGATCCTAGATGTGGAAGAAATCATTTGTTCTTAGAGTATACTTCAGGACCTCGGACACTAGGTCTTTCTCTTTTTTTACTTAAAAAAAATTAATTAATTAATTATTTTTAACATTTATTCATTTTGAGAGAGAGAGAACAAGTGGGGGAGGGCAGAGAGAGGGAGACAGAGGATCCAAATCAGGCTCTGCTCTGTAATCACAGAGCCCAGTGTGGGACTTGAACCCAGGACCATGAGATCATAACCTGAGCTGAAATCGAGAGTCGGCTGCTTAACCAACTGAGCCACCCGGGTGCCCCTGACACTAAGTCTTTTTAGATAAAATGTTTGCCTCTGGCAACTCTGAGGAAGTCATTCCACATCCCCCTTCTGTGAGGTGGGCCAGTGACTTCACAGATATGTGGATAGGAAGGTAGATTAGGGAAATGTGAAGGGTTTTGGACACTTTGATAATTACTTAGATTCCTTATGAGCAAGAGGTAGATATGCAGACAGCCCTTCCTGAATAAGCAAGGGAATAATGATTTAGTCCGGTATTTTGCAGACACATATCTGTTGTCAGTGTGGAGGATGGTTCTGAGACACTTATACTCTGATGTGTTGAAGCCCAGTCTCTTGCAAAATGGACTTGAAGATTGTACATGCATATATGTGCGTTCACCTTAGTAATCAGTGTTGATATGATCAGAGACACACAAAGTAAGAAGAGAAATAGCACCGGAATTGTGACACATTGTTAAATTGAGTTATGAACTTCCTTGCAGCCCAGACGAACAGAGAAAGGCTCTATGTTCTAAAAATTATTGAAGACAGAAACCCTTTTCTTTTTCTTGGTCCTACCTTCTAAAAGGTATTTCCTTGCAAGGGAAAACTGGCATTGACCAAATGAATAAAACATAACCCATAAACATACCTGCTGTTGATAACAACTATGCAATTAACATGGCCACAGTGTTGTGTCTGAGTCCCACAACATGCTTTAGGAGGACAGATGGAGTGAATAGTCCCACAGGTGGACATTGTTGCTGATGAGATCCCTAGGGGACATGTAGCCAGCAGGGGTCACAAACTTGGTGCCTCTACTGACCAGGTAGACACAAGAGTGAAGCTGGCTGTTGGAACCCTGGCACCATTATGAGGCTAAATGCCCCCCAACTCAGGCTCAGTGTTGAAGAGACAGAGTGGTGGAAAGAATGATAAAAAAGAACAGCTGTTCCTCACACGGTTCTCATGTGAAAATAGAAACCTTAGAGCTTTAGTAAGCCCGGTTTTCCAAAGGAAATAAGACATCAGGTTTCTAGATACAATTTCCTTTTAATAGTAGCAACTATTTCTTAATTCTTGTTTTTGTTTTTCAGTATCAGATAGACCCAGGGTCAGAGATGGGCCCATGAGCCTGTAGTTTGAGACCTCCAATGTAGAGGAGCAGTAACACTAAATGAAGAAGGGAGCCCAGGTGGCTTAGCAGCACAGCCCTAACCTATCGTATGGTTTTTATACGTTTGAGTAATACGATGATTGTGCCAGTGAACTGCTCTAAAACCGGCAGTGATAAAATGAGAATGCTTATTTAGATGTAAGCTTAAATAGAAACTCTCTGAAACTGCCAAAATGAAACAGATAAGGAGTTTGATGTGTCTTTTTCTCATCTTGCCTGCCTATATTTAGAACCACCGATACCAAAACATCAACAACAATGGTTGAGTTCCAGCAGAGGCTTAAATATTAATTTGTATCATTGCCAAACTAAATCGTCAACTCATAGAATAGAAAAACAGAACAATTAGACAAAAACTTCCTATCTCCTTTTATGCTGTGGTTGTTCTGAATTGAAAGCACCATCTGTGGTGCACTTATTATCTTAACAGTAGGGGCAGAATCCCTCTTCTCAGGGAAATGCCTTTGTTTAGGAAAATACCCCCATAAGCCATTTGCATATACTAAGGGAGGCTTCTGGGTTCTGGATGAAAGAAGAGGGTGGAGGGAAAGGAAGGCCCATGTTCTGTATTTCATAACTAATGAAGAGCTACGAACCCAGATAATTAAGGAAAACCATAACCAAAGTGCTGAAAGTGACCGTGAGGCTCTAAGTCAGTGGTCCAGCAAGCTATAGCCCAAGGGACAAATGCAGCTACCATCTCTTCTTGTAGCCCACATTCCGAAGTTCAGGAGTGAATTGTTGAGACAGATTGTATGGACCGCGAAGCCTACAATGTTTACTGTATGGTGATTTGCCAAAAAGCTTTACCAACTCTGATCTGAGGACTTCCCAACCTAGATAAATGTGGAGGGGTTGTTCATTAAAATTCAAATTACTAAGGAGCTAAGTATTGCCAAATTGAACTTGGATTCTACCTATTTTCACATATACAAGTGTAAACAATTTCAATCAGTTTCATTAGTTTGTCCCTGGAAAAGCCCATACGGTGTGTTGTGAGCTTGGGTTTCTGGCTAGGAGACACAAGTAGTTAGCTCACAAATTCCTTCAGTCACTGCATCAACTAGGAGAAACGCAAATTTGCATTTGGTTAATATCTACAAGTTTGCCTACCACCAGCATCACCATCACCTCCGCTGTTTCAAAGGAAAATATATAAACAGGCATTCCAGATAAATGTACAGCATCTATTACAAGATAAGGCAAATCTAAAATAGATTAAAAAGAGAGGGTAGAGAAATGATATTAGATAGACACTAGCAAATAGCACATGATAAATGCACAATAAATAATACCTGTTAATATTATGTTAACTTCTATATTTTCAGAGTCATCAAAAAGCCCAGTCTTCTCTCATCAATATCTCAGTAATGACCCTGACCCTGAACTTTGGAGTGTTTCTCCCCAGACTTAAACAGAGAAGGAGGGAGCCAGACTCCAAGTTCTTCCTCGGAGAACAGTAACAAATCATAAAGGTTTCTTGCAAACCTCAAATAAGATAATAGAAGTGCAAAATAATTGGTAAAGTGTACACTGCGTTGTAAACTATAGGCATATTTATATTTATATTGGTAATTATATAATATATAGAACTCCAATGTTCACTGTTACTATGGCCAGGGAAGTAGTGACTTAATTATTCTTCACAGCTTTCAGTACAATAGACATTTCTACATACAGGAATCCCAAAGATCCACATGACCTGAATTCTCAGGGGTTTTTTTCTTCCTTTTCTACTCCTCAGAGATATCACATACTAGAATTTATCCTGAGATCAGTAGAGATCTACCTGTTCTCCTTCACCTTCTATGGTTTCAAAATCCATGGTTTGCATTAATGATACTGTTCTGATGCTACTCAGCTCTTTAAAAAGAAATTGTGGGTACCCTGAAGACTACATTTAAGGAAAGAATATTCTGACCTTTTAGAAGAGTTTACAGTTGTGAATCTGGGGACAAGACAGAACTTGTAGTTAACACTCAAAAACAGACAACTGAGGTGACTAATGTAGTTATCTGAAACTCTACATAATCAAATATTCATAATATTAGACCATGACTAATACCCACAGGAAGAAAAAAAATAGTCAATTGTTTGTGCATGTACTTCAGAATAAAGCATAATTACATTTGTGTTTAGGAGACAGCTTTTATTTGATTGTAAGACCCAGTGGTTTGAAGTATATTGTTCCCAACAAAGCAGGCTCTCCAGTACTCATATTTATACATCCAAAAGCTCTTCCCGAAGTAGTTTCTAGAGAAAAAAAATTGCAAATGAAGACCCTTTCTTTCTTTCTGTCTTTCTTCTTTCTTTTGCCAGGAAAGACACTATTTGACATTTAGAGATGTTATTATATAAGCACAGATTTATCTTTAGACATATTGATTTATTCATTAAATATATTTTTAACTTATTATATTGAATAAATATTTTCTTTTTATGACTTATTGACATATTTGTTTGGAACTGTGGCAAGAATGTAATTTGTTTATTATACTAAATAATTGATTTAGTTAATTTATTTATTTATACACCTATGTACTTTTATGTATGTTCACGCATGTTATATATACACATATATAAAATCTTTAACTATCCATAGGAGAATATATATATCTGCTTGCTATTCAGGGACAAAATAGCAACTTTTTCACCTGGGAACTTGTCAGAGATGCCAAATCCTGGGCTCCACTGCAGATCTACCAAGTCAGAATTTGCATATTAACAAGACTCCAGATGATCTGTATGACTATTAGAGCTTGGTAAATATTGGAATATGTTCCTATTACCATTAGTAAATTAATAAATGATCAGAAAATTTTAGGAAATATCAATTAAACTGGTATTATTCATAAGCTTACTACTATTTCTTAACATTAGTATAACATTTATTGAAGCAAGAAAATGGAAACAAATAAGAAAGTAAAGTTTAAGATTAAATAAAAATATATGCCAACTGGTTCTAGAATGTTAAATCTGTTTTCTCTAGAATATAAACATGGATAAATCCCTAAAATAATAATGCTTGTAACATGAACAGATGGTATCAGTGCTATAAATATTAGCAAAAAAATTACAAAATAAATATGCTTAAGAAACTGCGGATCCAACTGTACACCATCCTCACACATTTTTCAGTGCTCAACAGTGAAATCTTTACCACAATAATGATGATAATAATACTAATGTTAACAACTTTTACTCTTACTTAAATTATGTATACTCTGCATCAGGCACTGTGTTAAGCACTTTACATAATCAATGATTTTAATCTTCACTATCATTCTACAGGATTGGTGCTATTATCTCCATTTTAGAATGGAAGATATTGATCATGGAGAGGTTAGTAACTTGCCCAAATACATTTATTTTCATCAAGATAAATACATCTAACTATTCCTACTCATTTATCATAGCATTTAGCTGAAAATATCTCTTCTTTTAGGTATGCAGTCAATTGCCAAAATGGCCCAAATGCTTCACCCTCCCCTGAACAATGCTCTTAGCACGTAATTTGACACGTCCTCCCACCATGAGTCAAGGTGAAGAAAGTAGAGGTCTGATGACCTCCTGCACAGTCTCTCCTCCTCCGGCACAGTCATGATAGCATGCCTGGCTAGCCTGCTTGAGGAGAGACATCGGTGGAGTAGAGCCAGCTGTTCCAACCTAGGCTGGCCCATTCCCAGACACACAGTCAAGTCCTGCCCGAGATCTACAGAGTTGCTTAGCCAAGCTCCACCTGGCCCCCACGTGTACAAGCTGTATGCACTTAACAGTTACGTGCCACATCAGCTCTTGTGGTTGTACACGGTGTCATAAAGGCATTTGATAACTGATACAGATAATTACTTTATCCTTCAGCTAAAACACAGAAAATATGTATCTTATCTGCTGATCTTTATATCTATACCTGCATGCAAAAGAAAATATAGATGGAAAACAGTAATGAGTGATACATGCTATTATATTGACAGAGGTGACTCATCTCTCTATGTTATTGTACAGAGGGAAAGAAAGCAAATTCTTAAGAGAGTGTAAAAAAAAAGAAACAAGAAAACATACGGGTACTCAAAATGAATCCCTTCTCCCCTTCGCCCAACCTGTATACAACATTTCTCCCCATTGATCAGTTAAAGAAACATTGAACAAAACAGAAATTGGGTTGGCTGCCATCTGTTGCCAACCATCCCCCCAGAAAAACACAGTCCATGGCTGTCATAAATTCCCGAGGAAAGGGCTGGAATCGGATGAGGGTGTCATAGTGGATGATGTTGTGAGTAAAAACTGAGCTCTCAGATCAAATGTGTTCTGGTGTTTTATCACACATCAGCTTCCCAACGGTATACTTCTCCAACATATGTAGGGTCATATGCTAACTGTACTGAACTTTGCTAAAAGAGAAATGTAAAACCGACAGTGCATTATGTGAAGGGAATCACACTGAATATATGTAAGCAAATCCAGAAAAAGTGCTGCTACGAGTTTTAAAATCTTTTCTGGACGATCTAAGTGAATGATGTCAACAGATAACATATGCACACAGTGATATGCAAGCTTCTTGGTCTGACAAATACAGGCTTCATCAAAGCAGAGATTCGTGGCGTCTCAATGTCAGATTATTAGCATTGCCTCATCCTCCATTTTAAGGATTTTACAGATTCAGTTAGTGATTGGTACTTCTGTTACAGCAGAAATATCAAGTGAAGTAGAAGTTGTAGATAAACCAATCATGACAGCGTCAGGGAATATTTTAGAACATTTTAGAAATAGGGTCATTTCATTCAAAAGGTAAATGACAGAATATATTACATAGTCTCCATCATAGGACTACTTAAAGTTTGGTTCAGGGACCTGTGCCCGGCTACAAATTATTTATTCCCTGTCTGCAATGAAACAAGTACAGAAATTGAGCAAAAGCATTTATAAACTTCTGTAGCAATTTAAGAGTATTTGTTGAATGTAAAATTAAAATGCTGCCCTTTTATTTGTATTTTTAAAAATAATTTTTTAGTGATTTAAAGTTCTTATATTTTATGGAAGTCCCTCTGCAAAAGATTAAAAATTAAAAAGATAAATACTGCTGTCTACCACAGATGTCTAGGGAACACTGATCTATTATAGACTGGGTCAAATGTGAGTGTAAATAATTAAAGGAGAACCAAAAACCATCTTAGTAATAATTAACATGTTTTCATTTATCAGTATAAGTTGGTCACAAAGCTAAATGCTTTACATGTATGATCTCATTTTATTCCTTTTAGCAAACTATGGCATTAAAGTTAAGCCTCTGGGTAAGAGTTTGTGCAGAGCAGGGTTTGATCCTCAGCTGTCTGACTCTACGGCCTGGGCTCTAAATCACTAGTTATATCATTGGTCAACCCAGTGTAGTTCTAAAAGGGAATCTAAGAGAGGAATGTGACTTGATAACAACTAGGGCGACCACAAACCCAAGTTAAGAGAGTTCCAGAACAAATGTTCTCCTTCAATTGAATGACCCTCAGGAAAGGACTGGAAAAGATTATTAAGTAAATTTGGATAAAGTATTTAAAAATTATCGGCCTTGGGGTACCTGGGTGGCTCAGTCAGTTAAGCATCAGACTCTTGATTTCGGCTCAGGTCATGATCTCATGGTTTGTGGGATTGAACCCCACTTGGGGCTTTGCGCTGAGTGTGAAGCCTGCTTGGCATTCTGTCTCTCTCTCTCTCTCTCTCTCTCTCTCTCTCTCTTTCTCCCTCTGCTCCTCCCAAGATTGTGAACACATGCACTCTCTTTCTCTCTCTCAAAAATACATAAATAAATAAATAAATTAATTAATTAATTAAAAAAATTATCAGCCTTAGCACTTGTTTTATTCTTAATTTATTACTCGTCCCTAATGTCTCAGGAGTGTTGGGTTTGGAAAGGAACTTGTATCTGCTCTGGTCCTGTCAGGTGTCATATTTACCTGAGAGAGAATAAAGAAATACAGGGAGTTAGCATTTAAGAAATAAGATGACACAATTAAGGGCTTCCAAAATAACTGGAGGGGAAAACAACAACAAAAGCCTGTGTTCCCAGAGTCTGGTGCCTCTGGCCATGGTGAGGGTGTGGGTGGGGGAGGGGTACAGCAGAGACATTCCTGAATGGGACAAAGGCTGCTGCGGAAGATATTCATCTCTTTTACACCCAACAAGACAAAGGCATTACCACTGACGGTAGCAAACATTTTTGGTAGCAAACATTTTCAAATCATTGCACTAGAATTTTTGTTAGCCAAAACAAGCAAAATTTGCTTTGCAAAAATAATAATAATAATAATAATGATTAATTTTTAAGTTAACATAGTTAGAATAGAGGTATTCAGTATCTCGTCATGCCCTAGCAAACCCAGTCCAGTTGCTTATTCTTTCTTTATTGTGTTCTTTCAAAAGGTACTTTTGAATGTACTTGCTAGCCCATTCTGTCTTGACTGAGTATAAAATGTCAAATACTTAGCTGTGACTGTTATTCTGCCGAATTCTATGAGTGAGTATGTCCTTGTTTTCTTCCACTTACCTCCTTGAACTGCATTTTAATACTATTTCTATGACTGTTCATGTTTCTTTCTTTAGACTAATTTCAACACTCACCTGCAAGCTTTTTCTTTTTCCTTTTTTTCTTTTTCTACTTTCCTTTCTTTAAACCCCATTTAAACATTTTTATTAATTTTTAAAAATGTTTATTTATTTTTGAGAGAGAGAGACAGAGTGCTAGCAGGGGAGGGTGAGAGAGAGACAGAGAGAGAGAGAGAGAGAGAGAGAGAGAGAGAATCCAAAACAGGCTCCAGGCTCTGAGCTGTCAGCAGAGAGCCCCATGCGGGGCTTGAACTCATGAACCATGAGATCATGACCAGAGCTGAAGTCAGATGCTTAACCCACTAAGCCACCCAGGTGCCCCTAAACTCTAAATTAGACCTTTCCATTAAACTTCTATTTGGTATTAAGTGCATGTGTTGTCGATGTTTCCTAATAATACATACCTAGTCAGAACCACTTACCTATATAAATAAAAAGCAAACGAAAGCAAACAATCAAAAGTACCAGTTTATCCAACCTTTAAAATGCAAGCTTCCATAGAAAAATGAATGAACTATAAGCAGGTTCTACAATACTTCTAAAATGCTGTATTTACTGAATACCATTAATTTATATTGAGCCCTAGGACTTTCAAAGATTATTCACACATATTTTGTTTGAACCAAACAAATGGAAAAGATGTTCTTATTTCTATCCATTTGACATTTTACATATATCATACTGCTACTTAGCAAATATTTGTTCGTAATAACAATGTTAAAAGTATGGAGTAATTTGAAGGGGCTTAATTTTTTCCCAGAGTATCCAATAAATCACCTTGCTGGACTAAGAAGTCAGGGTCTGATAAGAATGACCAACAGTGAATGTGTGAAATACAGAGGAAGCCCACATCACACTAAGATGAAAACCTGAGGATTATCTTCTCTTGATTTCGCTTTATTAGCTAATAAGACATTGGGCATGATTTCCCAGATTCTGAAACAACTTGTTTGATGATTCCAAAGGTTAACACACAAGGACAGAGTCCAGACAAGTATGAAGAGAGACAATACCTTCCAGGGAAGCAGAACAACCAAGGAGAGAAAAATGTCAACCTATGGCTAACTCTTAACTAGGTGAAGCCAAGGCCACTGAAGCTGGCCTCCTATGGATTTGATTCTGTCTAAATTTGCACTGAATTATTTTCATATAATATCATGAAATTTTATAGGCATTAATGAGTTGCATTATCTTACTTTCCAGGTTGTTGGTTGAGAATATGACACTATGAAATGGAAAGAATTATATATGGAAAGAAAGAAAGAAAGAAAGAAAGAAAGAAAGTCTACCATGACAAATACTAAGTTTCCTGTTTCAGATATGATATAATACATTTGAAAATCTGAGTACTTTGACCACATGGAAACAAATTTGCAAAATTCTATACTTAATGATATGTAAAAGTCATGCATTCATTGATCCATAAAAAAAAATCAGTGAGTTTCTAGTACCTGCCAATCACCTTTCTAGCTCTTGAGACATTACAATGAGCAAAAATTGATACAGGCTGTCCTCTTTTGGAGTATACAGTCTAGTGGACAACAGATATTTACAGTAATGATTATATCATCATAAAATAAGTTCTTACAAGAAAAGGAATGATTTGTCTGAGAATATACAACAAACAAATCTGATCTAGCCTGGGTTGGTAAGGAAAAACATTAAACTCTGAGCTGAAATCTGAAACATCATCAGGAGTTAACTAGGTTTAGAGCGAGGTGAAGAATATTCCTGGGAAGGGCAATATCATGTGCACAGCCCTGGGGCAGGAGCAGAGACAGATCATTTGAGGGATAAAATGAAAACAGTGAAGGAGGCAGCAGGGAAGTTATGATGTGGAGGCTAGACATGAGCCGAAGCAGGTGGTCATGTTCAAGGTTTTAGTCTTTCCCCCAAACAAGGGGAAGATTTTCCCCCAAACGAGTTTAATGCAAGAGCATGTTGCAGTCGGTTAGGCATTTGAAAAGACCACTCTGGCTGAAGTGTGAAGACTGGGAAAGAAGTGAGTCGCTTTGGATACAAGAATGCTGATTTGTCTACTGCAGTGCCAGAACAGACTATTGGCAGTGGCTGGACAGAAAAGGTCAGGCTTGAGAAGTTTTTAGGAGGTCAAATAGCCCGTACTCTGTGATCCTACGTGGTAATGAAGGGTGAGGAAGTGTCAAACACAATGTGCATGCTTCTTGCTTGTGGAAATGGCTGACATTTGGCGTGTGTTCCTTGCTGTTTCTGAAAGGTCAGACATCCCAGTTTTGTATTCTTGAGCAAAATTAAGTTTACGTTTGTAACAGAAGTTTACATAGTACTTTCTGTCCTTTTATAGACTATTAATTCTAATATCTATAGAGTACATTTCCACAATGTTGTGTTTTTTCATTTTTTTCTTAAGTTGTGTGTGTGTGTGTGTGTGTGTGTGTGTGTGTGTTTTCAATTCCCAATTACTTGATAAAACTGAATGCATTCCTAAAACAAAGACAAATCGCAGTTGAGGAACTATTAATAGTTGCAGAGCAAATGGAATTGGAAGAGAAAGGACTGGAATTTAGTGGGGGGCGGTTCCTTTAATTTCTTATAGTTGTACTTCTTTTAAAAGAAGTCTCAGTCAACAAGCAAAATGACTCCCAAATCACCACTAAAACATAAAAGCATGACGGCCATTATAGACTTCTGGGTTGAGGGCAGAAACGTTTGCGAAAGGTTTGCCTCATAAGTTTACTATGGCAGGAAACTATTCTATTCCCAGTCTGTGAATTAGTTAAAAACATAAGAATGACCCTGAAATTGCCAAAGGAAGTTACATTTGTGACTTTTTCAGAATACTACAAAACACAATTATTCTTACTAATGTCAGGGCAAGAGGTTAGCAGTAGGCTCCAAGATACTTGTTTCTTTAATAGTTGTTATTTATCATTACTCATGAACTCACCTAACTCTTTTAAAAATGATTTTCATTTTTATGTGGTAATACAGTAAAACAACAACACAAATTCCATCAGTACATCCCTCTGCCTCCATTAATCTATACACTTGACCCTACACTTGCCACGTTTATCTTTCCAGATTGAACTGCGTAAGCTTTTAGGTCTCGTTTCATAGATCAGCTCTTCCATTCACTCTTTCAGTCCAATTTGCTGTCACAACTAAAAAGGCCAAGCAAACAGTAGGCCCTCTGAGGAGGCAAATTGAAAATAAATTAACAAGTATCACCACACCTTGTTACAAAGCTCTCATGAGCCTGCCCCTGAGGGACAGTGTGCTCTCAGAGTCACTACACTTTTAAGGACAATATAAACATGCAAAGAAAGACAACTCAATCAGTTGAGAGGTCGAGAAGTGGTTCGAAACAGATCAATAAATTTGAATGAGACGCATTGAAGTCATCAGGAGAGAAAAGTACAGATGACAGTCCAGTGATCATTGTGTATCTCCCCATCCCCAAGCACAGTGCAGGGGTTAAGTTTGAATATTTGGAAACTAAATAGATCTTTGTACTTACTCTGGCCTCTTAATTAAGAATGATCTTGGAGAAGTCACTGAACCTGCAAAACAAAATACCTCTCTAGAGGCCAATGTTTCAGTGCAGGTGGCTGGAGACACCGAGGCGAACCACATATGTGCGCCTCCCCTGCCTCATGGTAGCCATGTGTCAAAGAAGCTTGGCTTCTTGTTGCCAAGCATTCTAACAGAGTTCTGTCCAGAGGGTATCCTTTCTTGCTGCCCTCTAATTATTAGCGTTTTTAATGCTTTGGAGCCACATAGAGTACACCTTTAATAAAGATTAAAATTAAGTTGCCTTAAAAAAAAATCTGACATTGCCCATGATTTCCACTTTATAAATGGAGAAACTGACAATCCCAAATGCCACTAATAATGATAAAGGGGAAGATGATAGCTCTTGCACCTGGTGAAAAATCAGTAACTAGTTCTCCTCATTGAACTATAAAGTAGACTTAAGATATGCAGTGGGATGCACTTGCCCAGACAAATGGACGTGAAGGTAAAGTATATAGACAGGAAGATGGATACGCCACATCAGCACTGTTGGAAGAAAACCTGGAAAAATGAATGTCTAAGTATATACATATAAACCTATACAAATACCACAGAAACATAACTACTTACAGAAATCATAAAAATGCCTGGAAGCAGAAGTGGTTGAAATTATTTCTGAGTTTTGTCCATAAAGAATGCAGAGGAGGGGTGCCTGGGTGGCTCAGTCGGTTAAAAGTCCGACTCTTGGTTTCCGTTCAGGTCGTGATCTCACGGTGTGTGAGTTTGAGCCCCGCAGCGGGCTCTGTGTTGACAGCGCAGAGCCTGCTTGGGATTCTCTCTCTCTCCCTCTCTCTCTGCCCCTCCCCCACTCACTCTCTCTGTCTCTCTCTCAAAAATAAATAAAACTTAAAAAAATTTTTTTTTAAAAAGAATGCAGAGGAGACATTTCAGTAAATATTTGGAAAAGCTGTCATTTCTGGGACGCCTGGGTGGCTCAGTCGGTTGGGCAGCCGACTTCAGCTCAGGTCATGGTCTCGAGGTCCCTGAGTTGGAGCCCCGAGTTGGGATCTGTGCTGACAGCTCGGAGCCTGGAGCCTGCTTCTGTTTCTGTGTCTCCCTCTCTCTCTGCCCCTCCCCCATTCACGCTCTGTCTCTCTCTCCTTTCAAAAATGAATAAATGTTAAAAATTAAAAAAAAAAGAAAAGCTGTCATTTCTACGTTTTCTCACAATGATGAATGAGGCAAAAACTAAACGAGATAATCACCCACACTATCCATCCACCCTGCTTACCCTCACATAGTCTCTTCCAGTAGCTTTCTGTATGCCTGCCAGCCCCTTAAACTTCACCTTAAAAAGGAAGAGTCCAAACAGTTGGCTGAAAATAAATAAATGAAGCCCTAAACTTTCAAGGAGTTCAGAAAAAGTTGGGGCAATCTCATCTTCAAGTGGGGAGAGAATTGAAGACCCTCTCTGATTGGTTGCTCTCCGTGTGCACAGGAAACGTCAGATCTTAGCAGGGGACAACAGACAGGGGTGTGTGTTAGTCATACAGTTCAGCCACGGTTCACCATTGGAAGGAATGTTTGAGGCGACCATCATGAAGTGATTCAATGACATGTTCCTTTTCCAATTCTAATTCGCAAAGAAGAGTTTAACTCCCCATCATTCGTAAGCTGGCGCAGTTGCAAGACTGCACACTTATGCATAACCCCACAAAGCTGTCAGGAGGGTTTTCTATTGTTTGAAAATGGAAGTTGTTTAATTAATGGAAAAATACCTGATCTTAGACATAGCAGTAAATGTTCACAGGTTAAAAAATGCATTAACTGGAGAGAATTGTAAAAGTTATTGGAATAGTTCACACCCATTCTGTATGAAAACACACGCAATTGTACATGGATACTATTTTAGTATGAAAGGACAGCAGGCTTATTTTTCTGGAATAAAGGTTTCAATTCAGGCTGTGATCTGTTCCCTGAAGAATATAATAATGATAAAACCACCCATCCTTCAAAGAAAGACTACCTTCTTTCCAAAGGCAATCTCTCCTTGTGACCTTAGATGAAAGTTAAGAATTAATTGAGACTAACTCATGCCACAGAAAAACTTTCTTCGTATTTTAGTAGTTATGCATTCCATACGACAGTGTTTTTCTGGTTTATGGAGGTGGATAAAAATGAAAACCATTTGTATCTAAAAGCCCTGGCTAATTACTGTGGTCTTCTTTTACATGAGGTTAATTGATTTTCTTGTTGGTAAAACAGCTATCCAGTGTTCTAGAAACATTCTTTACAATAATCTGAAAAAAGAGGAAAAGAGTACAACCGATGTGTTTTAATTCAGTTGGCACTATCCCATGCCAAGCTTTTTTTTCCTGTTAAAATTATTAAAAATCAAGGTAGAAAAAAATCATGTTAGTAAATCAAGCATCCAGAATACATAAATATCATTTGAATTCACAGTGTTGAAAGTTTTGAGTTAATTTTACATGCTACAAAGAGATATTTATTAAGATGGTTTTTAAAATCACATTGAACTCTGGTGTCTAATTGAGAGATTTTTTAGCAGAGTTACTAGTATAACATTTGCAAATATATTACTTCCTAAATCTAAACTGTGGAAGGGAACCTAAATCTGGTGTTCAATATTAACCTCTTAGGGTTGGATCTGAACTGCACTCCTTGATCATGGCCTGAACATTCTGATTGTGCCTTTCCTTGTTCTTTGGTATCTAGAGAAAATACTGGTCTCATTTTTAAATTGCTACATGGAACTTAACAAAATCCTCCGGCCTCTTTTGTTCTATTTTGTTTCTAAAAAACAAAGACATGGTTGTCTTTTCTCATATGTTCATTTATGTTTTTGTTTTTGTTTTTTTCTGAGGGTGGGGAAGAGAGGGTATTTGAGAAACAGAATTAAAACAGATAAGAATTTTAAAATTGAGGCATGCATTTATGAGTAAAGAATTTGCCCTGCGATCCAAACCGAATGTAAGCAATGGCTCAGTTCTAAATGTTCCCAGCAAACTACTGGGTTGTTTAGAAATGGGCAGCTATTCAGGTCTGAGTCAGCCTGAAGTGGTGCCTTGGGCCTCTCTCTCACTTTGAATAAACAGCAGCACAAATCTAATGCTGAGGAAGCTGCTGAGGACACCCTGCGTTTATCTGCGCCCTGCCTTAGATAAAGGTCACCCTCTAGTGGGGTTGACACGTATTTCAATCTCAATCCTCACTGTTGGAAATGTCACTTGCCATGAATTTGAGTCACAAAATGAGGCATTTTGAAAATCGAATGCAAGTCCAGAATCAGGGATTTTTATCTGGGTGAAATAGATAAAGAGGTAGAGATTATGGTATTTAGCCCTAAGAAACCCTGGGATTAAGAAATTGAAAGACCCACTAAGCCTTGTCAATGCCATGTTGAAGTCATCTGTGAAGAAGTGTTGAAATGGCTTTAAATGACAGTAGAAAAATGGACAGGCTGGTCCTCATTTTAAAAATGGGAAATAAAAAAAACCTCATTTTTCTTGTCAAGTGCTACAGCTTTACAACATCCGGATCCCTTCATAACCTTTACATGTGACTTCTAACGTGACTGCTTATATAGGCCACCTATGGATTCACTGGAAATCAAGCGATTAGAACCTTGGAGCAACATCAAAAAATTAAATATAGACTCTTGGATACTTTTCCTGTGTATCAAATCCTTTCTTTAGGCAAAGTGATTTTTTGCACATTAGCTTAGTTTTACAACAATAGAAAATAATGTAGGATATTATTATTAAAGGATAACAATGACATATAAATTATTATTTTTATAGCATGGATAAGGAAGCTTAGAGGAGCCACTCTCAAACTTTGGTGTGCGTCAGAATCACTTAGAAAGCTAGCTGAAACAGAAGTCTGGGGAGAATTTACATCACATCAGGGGATGCTGCTGATGCTTGCCTGGGGACCATACTTTGCAAATCTAAAGTCGTGACAGCTAAATAACATAATAAACTCTTAAGAGCCAAGTTGGCATGCACGTGTGACTTTTGGCATAGAAATTTCTTCTGCACAGATGTATGATGAGTGCATAGTGAGAACTTAATATACTTTATATTTTAAGTTTTTCTGTCCTTGCAAAGCAGAAAGACATAGTTGCTATAAGGAGATAGTAATTACAAAGACAGTAACTAATCACAGGGACTTGGCACCCAGGAATCCAAAGCTAAAACTTTCCCCCATTTCTGGAACTAGTTACAGAACTTTCTAGTTCTCTATGTGATTGACAAGTCAGAGGAGTTAGTGAAAGGATGTAACACCTTACCAACACATAGATATTGGGCCCTGAGTAAATCAATGGTTCTCAAAATTCAGTATTTAGACCCCACAGATTTTTATTCTACAGTTCTAGGTTGGGATAAGGTATTCGCTTTAATAAGTATGCAGATGATTCTTATGCAGGCAGTATCTTCTAACACGCTTTGAGAAACTCTAGCTTATAGGCTTAACAGGTGTCTGGTTGCTTCTGAATGAGAAAAACAATAACAGTGACAGTAGTCACGAAAGCACCGTTCCTGTCAGGGCTGCACTTCTGAGCCAGTCTTGGTTCAGGCTGCCCGGGCACGCCCTTCCCACGCCCCGTGACTACTTTCCATGTCTAGTGCAAAACAGAGGTACTTGCAGAAGTCTACAGAGCTTCATTGTGTCCTTGTTGTTGTAACTACTCCAAATTTGAAGAGAATCTCAAGATAGGCGAGGGGAAGGGACTCACCTTCTCACCGCTCCACCCACCTCCCTGTCCCCTTCTCCCTGCCCTCGCCACTAAGTCATCACATATGAGCTATGGTGGCCAGTTGGATACCCTCACATAGAATTTTGAATACGGAGGGAATGAAGCACAGGCCCAGTGTACTGGGAGGCAGGGTGGAGTAGAGACCGTGGTGGTGAGTCAGAGAGTGATCGCGGTGGCTAAGGACCATCATGGCATCAGTGCACAGTCAATGGTCAGTGGAAATGGCATCAATGGCACATCCTTATATGCAGACTGCTCCTGGTTGGATTCAGGGCTTGGTTATCTCAAGGTGTTCGACACCCTGCCAAACCTCTGATCCCTAGGCTGTGAGGCAGGTGTTTTTCATTTAGTGAACAATTTGTCTGACTTATTTTAATTTTACAAGAGACCTTTCTACGTGCGTTACTTTCAGGGAAATAATTTAATCTTTTACTCGGCTGTAAACTTGAGAGGAAGGACTTGATGATGTCTAAGACACTTCCCAATCCTCAAGATCCCATCCTATTTGGTCTTAGAATAAATTCCCTTGGGTGGGAGCTATCACCGTGGAGGAGAGAGGATCAGATTTATTACCTAGCTCTTTTCTGTAGAAGCAGAAATGGAATTTAGATAAGTGGAAGGATCAGCCTAGAACTTTCAGAGGCTGCTTCCACCTCTTCTTTTGGGCTAAACTTAGTGGCTGCTAAATAACCTAATAAAATCCTAATGGGGAAAAGGATTTCCCAACTGCCAGGGAAATCTCATGTCTCTTCATCTAATACCAAAATAGGGGTGATGTGAATGGTTTTTTTTGCACAGACTATGGCACCAGCAGCTCAGGGGAAAATCTACTTCTTTAGTCAAGGTAGGGTGACAAAGTGTCCTTGGATGAAACTATTTTTGACAGAGATAAATCTGAGTGAAATATGAACCAGTACCTAGAATGAAAGGCAAGACTATGCCAATTAAATTCTTTGGAACCATTTCAGTCCCTGGAGTCTGGAAAATAAAATACATCTCTTTGGGGCTTATTCTATGTTCACTGCTCGTCTCTCTTCTACCTTTGCTTAAAAAGGCTTTTGTCTAAGACTTCGGATTGTCTGATGACTTAATATTCTCTCTATCAACACCTATTGTCAAAGGTTGCCTATTCACATGACAATTTTCATAAACAGTATCACAGGAATATTTAAAGTGCTAAGAAAATCTACGAGAAGTAAGCATAAAGTGTATCTTTAAAATGGCTTTCCAATGCTTTGGGTGCTCAAAGCACTGTTCCTGCTGTTCCCTTGATCAAAAGCCATCAGTGGCTCCCGCACCTTCAAGCACAAACTCTAAATTTCTTTTGACATACAATACACAGGAACTGCCTTAACCAACCATCTCATCCATCCGTGTAGTCATTAAAACGCTAACAGGTACTTATGGAGCATCTATTGTATGCTAATTGCCTGCTAAGATTATTTTTCTTTGATTTCTTCTACCTCACCCCTGCCAGGACATGGCACTTTCTCATTACCATGTTTCCTTCCACCAAAAAGTTCTTACCTTCAACAACCACAATGTTTCAAGCCTCACATCATGCCACCTGCTCCACAAATCCCTCTACAATGTCTCAACTATATTGAAAAATTCTCTGAGTTTTCCTGATAATGGTCTTATAATTGTATTATAATAATAATGGCCATGTTCTGAGTTCTGTCATATTTATTATTACATATGTTTTATCTCTAAACCTGAATTACATACTCTTGGTTTACAAAAAGAATATCTAGTACCTGTAAATGGTAGTTTGCACAATCAATTTCACTGCTGGGTATCTTGAAAAATCATTTTATTGAGGCTAAGGTAGGAATTACGTAAATTGTAGCCCTATAACTAATTTTATAATATTTCTCTATCTTAATTTCCTCGATGTGTACAATAAAGCCTTATCTTCTGATTTTTCATCTTCTATTAAAATGAAGGGATGGAGCCTCTGGGTGACTAAGTCAGTTAAGCATCCAACTCTTGGTTTCAGCTCAGGTCATGATCTCAGGGTTCGTGGTTTTGAGCCCCACATTGGACTCTGCACTGACAGCATGGAGCTCGCTTGGGATTCTCTCTCTCCCTCTTTCTGCCCCTCCCCTGCTCACTCACTCTCTCTCTCTCAAAATAAATAAATAAACATTAAAAAATAATAAAGAGGGTGTTGGAATTATAGTCCCAATTCCAAAAAATTTATGTTAAAAAGTTATGACTGCCCTCTAGAAAATGACCAATCACACTCACTGTTCAAAAGGAAGTCTAAAAAAATCAGGGCCATAGAAAGCCAAGGCCCTACTACTTTAATTTTTTCTTAAAACAATTGCTTGAACAAACTCTAGGACTTCCCTGAAAAATTCTAATACCGTTAAATGGCAAGTGACAATATTATGTTACATTTCATTTACTATTTTAATGACAAGATTTCTAGTTTCCTATTGTTAAATTTTGAAGGTCACCTGGGGAACAAAATGAATTCCAACAAATACTAGTGTTTAACTATTAATAGTTTTCTGTTTTATCGGAAAAACAACTCACACACCATCCCTGGTCTTTGTAGATCTGTGGAAATCAATAGTAACACTGGAAAATCAAGACAGTTCTACATTTCAAAATAAGAAAAAATGGATCCTTTAACTATATGCTAGTTATGTCATTGTATGGTCTGAGCAAAAAATCTAGAATTGATTATCGAAAGGTATGGTTTGTGAATAAATGAAAACTGTCAATATCCATAAAACCTAGAAATGTACAACAGAAGAAATTACTTCAGACGCTCCTAATTTCTTTCAAGAGGATTGCCAGACTGTGGCATATGAAGGCATCCATGAGGTATATGAAGTACAGCACATGAGACCTGTGACTAGGGAATTTACCTGCTGGAAGTGAACAATAGCTTGCATGATCTCATCTAAAGATCTTGAATCTGTATCAACGTGAGCAGGGCTGATAGTAGCCAGACATAAAGTTCCATCTTGTATCCAATCCACTTTAACACTTTTCCTAGTGAACATGAGATATTAAGCAAATTGAAGATATCATGAGGCTAAGAGTCTTGGTAAATATATCGAATGATAGAATCTAGATCTAAAAAGATGCTAAGAAGTTGGAGTGATAGGTTAGATATAATGAGATTCACAGAGAGTAAAAATGAAGTCCTGGCCCTGGGTCCAAGTTCACTCTTCACAAGTCCCTGATGGGATACTCATAGAGAAGAGAATCTGAAACACATCAGAGGTGTGTAGCTGATGGTAGGCTCAGTGACTCAACAGAGGGATATACAACCGCCCAGCCTAGAATATACAACCTTAGTTAGGCTCTACTTGTAACAACTACTGTTAAGACAGCACTTCTCTGAGCACTCACTAACTAGATGGCCTACTTGGAAAGCAGATTGGCAGTTGTAATGTTTGCTGAGCCTGCCTATCTGAGAAATTTCTTCTAAATAACACCTAAAGTTGTTTTTAACTCAACTCATGACTTCATAAGGATATGACACAGGTCAATGACAAGAATGAAACATGTATTTGTAATTAAGACTCTTTGTGTCCTAATGGATAATTTAATCTCTATGTATCTTACCTGCCTTTCAGCCTATGTGAAAAGGATAACTCCATTTATTCTTCACAAATCAATCCAGTCTACATCTATCCTTAAACCTTCAGGTCTTGGTTCCTCACTCTGAGATGTTAGATGATGCGAAAATAACACAGGTATTAGAGAGAAGATAACATTCTCAGTTTATATAGTTCCATACAGCTTCAACAGCAAGGGCCAGCAAATAAAACTTACATAAGAAAGTATTTTCTGTCAGCTGTCTGAGATGTAACATAGAAGTTCATGATCAGAAGGGAGAAAACCATGTGTCATTAATGTGGTAGGAAAGAGAGGTCAAGCATTTGATGAATGGTCATTGTAGGTGGTATATGGACTGGATGTTCATGCCTCCTCCAGTTAATATGTTGAAGCCCTAATTTCCAGTGTGATGTGACTTGGAGATGAAGCCGTTGGAAGGTAATGGGGTTTAGGTGAGCACATCCCCTCAGGATGGGATTGGTGTCCTTCAAAGAGGAGGAAGAGACCTGAGAGCATGCTCCATGCACTCGTACTGAGGAAAGGTCATGGGAGAACACCATGAAAAGGGAGCCATCTGCCAGCCAGGAAGAGAGGTCTCACCAGAAACTGACCATGCTGGCACCCTGGTTTTGGAATTCCAGCCTCAAGAACTCTGAGAAATAAATATCTGTAGTTTAAACCACATAGTCTGTGATGTTTTAATATAGTAGCCTGAGCTAAGATGGGTGGCTCTCTTCTGACTATTGTATCATTTTAATACTTCTCTATGGGCCTTTGTATTTGCTATTTCCTTTATATATAGCATTACTCTGAATGCTCTTCCACTCATACCCACAAGACCCACCCTACTCCATGTTCTTCATGTCTCTGCTCAAATATCTCCTGCTTAGTCTTTCAGAATCACCCTTTATAAAATATACCCCTCCTGTCATCCCTCACATGACCTATCTTGTTTACATTGCTTTCTTTTTCTCTTGTCAATCCTCACTGTGTGTGTTTCTTTCAACTTGTTTGTTGTTTGCCTCTTTTCACTAGAATTTCAACTTTAGGATAGCAGTGATTTTATTTATTCACTGGTATCCTAAGCATCTACAATGGTCTTTAACTAGTATTTGAAGAGCATTTGTTGAATAAATTAAAAGGCGTTACAAAAAATTCAAAGTCAGCACATTTGGTACTTTGTAGAATTAATTATTGTCTTGAAAGAGAAAAAATTGCATTACTTCACTCAACCCTCTATTGAGAATTTATGCCTTACAATTCTAATATAGTAATCTTACCTCTCAGACCAAAATATAAATTAGGTACATTCCTTTTCTAATATTATTTATTAACAAAGACTTTTAAAGCCGGAGGCCTTAAATCAGTGACATTTGTTATATAAAAACAACAAAATAATGCTGTATATTTGTGTGTTTAATTTGTACTAAAAATAAATTATTTTTTTTTGTAATGTTTTATTTGTTTTTCAGAGAGAGAGACAGAATATGAATGGGGGAGGGGCAGACAGAGGGAGACACAGAATCTGCGGCAGGCTCCAGGCTCTGAGCTGTCAGCACAGAGCCCAAGGTGGGGCTCAAACTCACAAACCGTAAGATCATGACCTGAGCCAAAGTCAGATGCCCAACTGACTGAGCCACTCAGGCACTATCAAAAATAACGTTTAACTGAAATAAATACATTTTGTGAATCTCCAAATAAATCACAGAACTTGTAGGGGGAAAACATAAACCAAACTCTCCACTCTAGTTTATATAATGTTTAAAAATGTGGGGGAAAAAAACAACACAAGATAATGACATATACAGAAATTTTCTAGCTAGTTGAAAAAAGATAAAGAGATATTCATACCACAATCTCTGTTGTACTTTGGCATATTTTAAAGACCCAAGTGACTACTGTCTGTCACTTGGCCAGCCAAGGAAAAGATCAAGGTTTGGAACCTACCTAACCATGGGTTCCTTCTATCAAGAGCCATTCAGTGTTCTGAGCGCTACAGGAAAGCCAATGGCAGACACATGTTTATTTAGGTTTCTTGGTCAAGTACACAGCAATGAAGAGCCTTTCTATTCTAATAGAATAGAATTCTATTTCTCTGCATTTCTCTGCAAATATTTAATTCACAACCCAATGGCTTGAAATCACAGTTAAAATCTCCCATCTCTGGGGAAATACCCCAACAGAAGAGTCGCTGAGACAAACTGACAAAGAGTTAGCATTGGGGAGAAATCTACTAACTCTTGTCATTTTGACTCTGCTGATTGCAGGTGACAATGAGCACAAAATGGTATGTATTCTTGATCTGTGTAGGAAGCAATATGACGTACCGTATCGTACTGTAGATAAAGCATTCTAGGTTGTTCCATAGCTACGAGATTTGAGTAAACTCAAGGAAGCTGAAACCCAAATGGTAGGGTCATTTTGTCTGATTCCTAATAGCACTCTTAAAAAGGTTTTGAAAAAGCTTAGAGATGTGTGTTTACCTTGAGAGGGTCAAGTTTCAGAGTACTGCATTAAATCTCACCCAGTAATAACAATGTTTTGAAATAGCATGCCTTAAATAGGAAATTAGTGATATTTGCCTTCAGCTGGGTAAAATCTTCAATGAACTCTTCAAATCCCATTGTGTAAAGTCTAGACTTTCTGAGTGAGTTTGAGATTGCAAACAATAAATTCACTAATTTGTCATAACAAAATAGCTTTTGGTAGAAGCATTATACTCAAGTATAGTATAAGGCAGGCATCATTGTGCTTTTCACTCCACACGTTTTAATCTAACCATTCAAAGACTAACAAGAAATACAACTTTAGGTAACACGTATAAATAGAATGCCAACTGAGTCAGCTGGTGTTCATCTGTGTGGTTACGGGTAACATGGCTGAAGCCATTTTATTCATGTTTGTTTGTTTGTTTGTTTTGAGTGAGGGGGGAGAAAGGGAGGGTCGGGGAGGCACATACATACACACACACACACACACACACACACACAGGTTCAGAGAAAGAGAGAAAATCCCAAGCAGGCTCTAGGCTGTCAGCACAGAGCCCGACAAATCCCGATCCCATGAACTGTGAGATCATAACCTGAGCCGTGTTCAAGAGTCAACTTGTGCTTGAACAACTGAGTTCAGTGCTTAACCAACTGAGCCACCCAGGTGCCCCTGAAGACATTCTGGAAATGGCAAGATCTAAACAACTTGACCCATAAGACACTGTTGTAAATGCTCTCCTAGTTAGATGGAGTTAATCATAGTGTAATCAACACAACTGAACGCTTTTTTTACACTTCAATACCTGTTGGGAGTCTGCAATGTGCCAGTTTCCATTGAACTGCACAGCATTAGCAATTGTCACATTTCATTTTCCCAAATCTGTATCACATCAAATCCTACCTCCTGCCTTGTCATATTTTTCCTCTTTCCCTGAGGAATATTTTCATGCTAGTCAACGAGTTGTACTTTGGCAGGCTGCTGACACAGCCATGGGGAATATCTCTTAGAGCTGCACCAAACGCACAGCCTGAATCCAGCCGCTAGCCTTCTGTCCCTTCGTGAAAAGGTCAGAGGTTGTCTCTCAGACTACCAACTGCCATTTCTCCTTCTCATCACAAGGGGAGTCAACATAGGACAATGGGGTCTGGTGGAAGTTTGTAAAATGCACAGAAGTGAGAACACTTGGCCTAGAGAGCTTGGTGGAGCTGGAATGTGAAAAAGCAATGATCGGGGACATGAAAGGCACAGCACAGGGACCTGTGATCATAGTTATAACACACTATTTTACCTGTGACAAAACAGAAGACCTGTAATGTTTCCCAGCCAGTCGTCCCCAGCTGTGGCAAAGCCAACAGAAAGTCAGGAAGAGATTTCGGTATCACTGATTGGAGTAAAAAAGATTGGTTGACTCAACTGGACCCGATGTACCACTATTAATATGTAATCTGCCCAACCTATTGGATTTTAAGGACCTACTTCTTTCCATAAAATAGCATAATACTTCAGTTATAAGCTTTAGACTGGAATAGTGCAGGAGCTTGTGTGTAGAGACTTGAGATGTGAGATTTGGTCCTACATCAATGCATTCCTAATGCCTCTCCAGTTTCATTTAGGGTTGACATACTTACCCTCCTAAAGCAGTGATGGACCAAGGTAGGAGGGCTGGTAAGAGGTCTGTCTCATTGGAAAAAGTGTTTCCTCCCTGACATTGTTTAGAATGGTAATAAAAAGCAGAGAAAATTTTAGTTGGTTTTATTATTATTTCTTACATTTCTACAGACAAGGCTCTCTGCTGTTGCCAGAGCCCAGGGACTACTTCCACTGACCTGCTTCCTCCCTTTAGCGGGTCTCAAAGCTGTTCCAAGCTTCAGTGTTCCAATTTGCATGTGGCAATTTTAGTACCTGTCCCCACAACCTCCCAGAATCGTGAAGGTGAATGTATAATGGCGAGAAAGTGTTTGTTAATTGTCAAGCAAATTGGAGCAGTTAAGCTCTTGATTATCTCGAGGTGTGGAGCAGAGTGAAAGAGAAGGAAAATGGTAGCTCACCAGTGAGGTCCCAACCCTATCTTTGCCCCTGGTTTAGAAGAGTCCCCCAAACCGTGAGTAACAATGCATGAGATTGACAAGCCTGGGGGCCAGCTTCCTCATTCTCTGTGCTTATTCTAAAGCAGAGGATCTCAGCCTTGGCACCACTGACATTTTGGACCAGATAGTTCTTTGCTGTGGGGCTTGTCCTCTGCACTGAAAGATGTTTAGCAGCATTCCTGGCTTCTACCCATGAGATGCCATCTGTATCTCTGTCCTGAGTTGTGTTAATCAAAGGTGTCTCCAAGTATTGCCTAACGTCCCCCCAGGGCCGTGCCAGAAGCCTAGCTATCCAACCAGCCTGATGGCAGGGCCCAGGTGGTGGACGGATCGGGACTACAGGGCGGCCAACCAACAGTGAAGCTTCTTGTACTCCCGCTTTTATGTAATTTGGCCTTAATAAAAGTACCTGGGGAGTTGCCTGTTGAGGAATTGCCCTCAACAAGCCCCCTGGGAAAAGAACTATTGGGGAAAGAAAATAAGGTTCTGCAAGGAAATTGTGCGGCCCTACATTTAGCCCTTGCCACCCCCTATAAAGACTCCTCTACCTAAAGGAAGGATAGCCTCATACATTTGCCAGCAAAGGAGGAATAAATGGATTTAAAAGCCCCACTCCGGCAACAAAGGAGTGTATCTATGGGCACAAGTTACTCCAACCCCTAGGCCCATGTGGCCCCCAGGAGGCATTCCAGATGATGATTGAACCTAGTTGGTTAAAGTACAGAACAGTTCATTAGTTCCTAGGTGCATTGTCTCTCTGAGAATGTATAAGGCGTGGGCTCCTAAAGCCCGCTTGGCCCCCTTCTAGCACCTCGGACCGAGGCGAACACTTTTGTTCCTCAAGCCACAAGTGGTTCAGGGAAACAACTAAGAGGTCATGTCCCTGTAACTGTTCCACTTGAGGTGTTGAGGGATAGGTGACCTTTCATGAAAACAGCAAAGCAAATGCTTTATAGATTATAGATAAATGTAGATACATAATGAAAATAATGAAAATAATATGAAGAAATTAATCAATAAGCAAAAGGCAGGAGGGAACGTTATGAGAAAATAACCATGTTATTCCTTAAGGGGTGTTTACACATAGGAACATTTTTAGAATTAGGTAATGCCAGAAAACATAGATGACGTACATTTCAAGGAAATTGCTAACAAATATAATGCCACGTTTGCCACAATAAAGCGGCCAGTTCAACACACTGCTGTTGTCTGTATCCATTTTTATTTATTTATTTATTTATTTATTTTTCCACTTTTTCGCTGACACCGTTCATCCTTCGGGAACCCCTGGACCTGCTAGAGCTGGACTCCGGCAGGGCGGGGGTTGCAAAATCATCCCAGGTTAATAACTGCTCTAAAGTAATGTCACTGTTTAGAAACAAGATGGACAAAATTGAACTAAGAGAATCTGGAAAATTTTCAAAGTATTTATTTCCAAATAACCTCAAATGTACTTTTTTTAGGTGAATAATTCCAAATTTTTAAACTGCTTATGTGGAGTATAATTTGACCTTGAGTGAGAATTAGCATTTTAATATGCCAAAGTGATAGCCATACCTCAGGGTTCAATATAAGCACTCCTAGACAGTAATTTCTCCCATCTAGATTCTCCCTGTATCTGCCATAAAGTGATGCTTCGTCCACACAATATATAATTGGCATTTTGTGAGTCAACAGCTCTCATTGTTCCATTTTGGTTTGGTTCATACATTTTACAATATATATGAAAGCAGTGGCTACCAGAAAACTCAGACAAAAGAAAAAACCCAGAAAAATAGCTTGAAAACCTCCTGTATATGACAATTATGTGCAAAATCCTACTTGGCCAAAGGCTGTAAATCCATGAAGCCTCTAAATGGCATGATCCAACAACTGAAGATGTTAGTCACTTATACCATTGCCATAGATTAGGATAATAGTAGTAAAATGATGCTTTGCTCTCAACCCTCAAAATGTTTTAGAAGATAAGGGAAGCTTCTATTACCTGCTATATGTTCCCACTCTTTCCCTGATAGAATCTCTATCTGCCAAGTCAATGTTTTACCCTACCGATTCCTAAGTTATGGAATGGACAATCACATAGATGGATCAGCATATAAAACAAAGCTTACTGAACACACATAGAAGCCTTTTACTTCTTAAATAAATCTATGGAGAATATGTTTCCAAAAGTCATGAGGTTCAGTAATTTGAAAAACAGGTCTCACTAGCCATTGACTTGAATCTACATTTGTATAACTAGACACTGTACTAGATAGCACACTATATTTCAAGTATAAGATATTTGACATGGGTAACGAATACCAATATCAAAAAAAATATTTGCAAGAGGCTCACCAAGGGAAGGTACGCTGATGTTTCCTGATGATGTTCCCTGTGGGGCAGGCTTATACCTTGTGCTGTATGCAAGTGAGTGACCACACATTCTTCTCTCTCTCTCTTTCTCCCTCTCCCTTTCTTCCAGTGCTTACCAAAAACTTGCATGAACCAGCACAGGTGCTAGATGTTCACAGACAAACCTGAATAAGCCATTCCCACCTGCTCTCAAGGATTTCACAAACCATGGGAGAAAAAGGTATATAACGGACTTTTGCAGTGTGTTGTTAGCGGCATTATGACAGAAGTAAGCAAAAGATGCAAAATATACACAGAAGACATGTGTGGGAGAATTAGGAAAAGTGTTGAACAACATCAAAAGCTACAGAGAAGGCAAGTAATATGAGGGCTCAACAGCGTCCTCCCAAAATTCATGTCCACTTGGAATTTCACAATGGGACGTGATTTGGATGCAGGGTCTTTGCAGATGTAATTAATTAAGTTGAATTCAGGTCACACTGGATTAGGGTGGGCCCCCAATACAACTGACATCCTTATAAGGGAAGGACACATGAAGACATAGACACACACAGAGGGGAAGCCATGTGAAGATGGAGACAGAGATTGGGAAGCTGGATCCACAAGCCAACGAATGCCCAGGATGGCCAGCAACCACTAGAAGCCAGGAGAAAGGCATGAGGCCGATTCTTCCTAAAGCCTCCAGAAAGAACCAAGCACACAGACACCTGGATTTCAGATATCTGGCCTCCAGAACTGTGAGGAAATAAATTCCGGGTGCTTTAAGCTCTTCCATGTGTGTGGTATTTTATAGCAGCCTAAGGAAACCAACACCAGGACTGAGGGGAGCATGCTCTCTAGTAGCCTATGTTAGGCATATCCTCAAAAAAAAAGGAGAATTTTCCTATCTCCAACATGACAGTCCTTACTTTACTGAGCTAGAAATGCAATTTATCACTCTGCTGGAATTTTTGTCTGTTTATCCTCTCCATTTACATCGACAAGGGATAAAACGAGAGCTCTTCCCAAGTGCCCTAAATCATTGCAGGCTTTACATCTCTCTCCTGTTGTTCTAAATTTTTTTCTGGACACCTATGTGATGATGAATTAATAGAGACTATGATTAATACTTGTAAGGAAGCCGCCTGTTCTATTGTATGGTGCCACGGTTGGCCACCATCACTGCATTTGAGAATCACCCGGAGAACTGTTTTAAATACTGAGACCAGAATGCTGGCACCTGGAGATTCCGATTTAATTGGTCTGGTGTGATACTAGGTCATACTTTTTTTCTTTTTTTTTTTTTTTAAGGCTCCCCAGGGTTTCTGAAGTGCAGCCCCCAGTTAAGAACTACGAATATAAAGCAAGGCTTTCTATACTAGAAGCAGATAGGCTGAAGCAAAGAATGTTAAATGATTGTCTGAAGGCACTAAATTGAAAATACAAATCATATCCAAGAATAAGCTCTAAATTCACTGAATCTCTGTTACACACTCATGCAGTATGATTGCATTGTTTTACCCCAATATGACTTCAATCCAAATGGGGGGAAATAGAAGATCATGGAATGAGATCTGGATCAAAGTTAGCAATATCATTGATTTGGGGCCACAGTTGGGGGTAGAGAGACTTTGTCCTTCCAGACTAGTGGAAATAAGGGGGTGAGGGTTTAAAGACAATAATAAAATCACTATCATCATGCTGCCCTTTGGAGACCCTTTGAGGACAAGCCTCTCCAGATTAACCAACCAAACAGAAAAGGAAAATAGTCACTTTCGTTACCAAATGCATTCTTCTAGAAAAGATTATATTGCCTTTTTTACATTTTTAAGTGTGGATTTAAATTTAAGTATCTTGTTATACAAATGAGGTACTTTTACATACAAAATTGAGAATATATCCTCATGGTCTAAAATATCTTTCTCATTTCCTCTTTGATGCCCACATTTATATTTTATTGCTTTTGCTATTTAGAAGAAAAACACTGTTGTTTCTAAAATGAACATAAAAGGAAACCATAAAAGTCAACAATATGTAGACATTTTGGTGTGAGCAGGGAGGTCTCTAACTGCACATAAGATAAAATATCTGTTATTTTTAGAACCATGCATCCTTAAAAAACATTTTACTCCAAATAGGGTGCATCGAGCATTTAAAAATGTGACAAATATCCACATAGAAAGAAATGTTTTTTTAAAGTACATTTTTAAAGATTATTTATTTATTTATTGAGAGAGAGAGAGGGTGGGGGGACAGAGAGAGAGAATGTGAGTGAGGGAAGGTCAGAGAGAGAGGGAGACACAGAATCCCAAATAGGCTTTGCGCCCAACTGAGGGCCCAAACCCGTGAACCATGAGAACATGACCTGAGCTGAAATCAAGAGCTGGATGCTTAACCAACTGAGTCACTCAGGCGCCCCTAAGAGTACATTTGTATTGAGGTTTTTATTCCTGTGAATTTTCCTACATTCAAGATGGTAGAATCCTTTATGAATGGTTGAATCTGACCAGAACTTTTGTCCAAACTATTCACTAGTTGGCCTATGTGTGTTGATATATTCAGAATACATGATATCAGTAATTTTGTCATCTTTGCCATTTATTTGTTTAATTTATTCTTTTTTAATGTTTATTTTTGAGAGAAAGAGAGAGAGAGAGAGAGCAGAGCAAAGAGAGAGAGGGACAGGACCGAAGCAGGCTCTGAGCTGACAGCAGCAAGCCCGATGTGGGGCTCGAACTCACAACCATGAGGTCATGACCTTAGCTGAAGTTGGATGCTCAACCGACGGAGCCATCCAGGTGCCCCAGCCATATGTTTGCATATCCATCTCATCACAGTGCATATTAGTAAAACTTAAAGGTATTCAAGTATTTTAACTGGAATATTAAGTATTATCTTATAAGTGGGTCTTATTGAAACAAACATTTGAATAGTATGTGACAAGTTAAATTGTATTCGATCATTAAAAAGTTAAATACTACACTGTAAAAAGAAATAGCCTGAAATATTTGTGTTAGTCCTATTGTCTAACCTCAGAGTTGAGAAGAGTTAAATTATTAATTAGACAAAACATTCCCCTCTAATTATTTTCTGGTATGAAGTTTCTGTAACTACAAAAACCATGTATATTCTATACTGGTAAGTAATTACTATTAAATTGCATAGTCTAAAATACCAAGTAAGAAGCTTAAAAAACCTACAATGACTTAATGTGATGATTAGATATCAACCATGATACTTTAAAATCTTTTTTGTTGATTTGAAAAACGTGGATAGAATACACTGCATTTCTAAACAAACCATTTGATAGTACTCAAATATTGCACTGTGCCAGGAACATTATTTGAAATCAGATAGTGACATAGAACTATCAAGGAACTTACTGGGGAAATACACAACAAACAATAAGAAATAGAAACAGATCTGAAACGAAATGAAAATAAAAGCAATGCACCAAAAGCATTTTTAAACTGCCAATATACAGGTTTCCCCTAGTATCTGAAAGTAAAGCGTTTTTATGAAAACTTTTGTATGTTGAAATGGTGTAAAGTGAAGAAACAATTACCATTAACGTATATGGAAAATTTTTTGAGCATTCCCAGACCCAAAATGCCACCTCTCTTAGGTTTTCTGATACCTTAGAATACATCTTGCTAACAGATGCACAAAATAAATCGACATAAAGCCCAGATACTCACAGACACAGTAAAAGCTCTGGTGGTCTGATCTTGAGATGCGGAGTGTGGTTCTTGGGGAAGAAACTTGGCGGGGCTACTCTCGCTGCTTGGGATGCCCGCTGCCTCTACAATGGCTTGCTGCGAAACCAACGCTGAATGCTATTTCCATTTTTTGCTGTTTTTTCATGAAAGTGAAAATTCTCCTCGTATTTGTTTCAGTTAGAAAAAACATGTACTAAGTTAAGTCTTCCATAAAAGTGAAGCTGTGTAACAAGAACTTTTGAAAAGTGGGGGATATTGCAATACATGTTGGGTCTAAGGAATTTTAGAGGATGCTTAGAAGTGCATAAACATCTTAACATGGCTGTAGTGCTGAAAGATGTTTTGGTGCAATCGTTGTGGATCCACATATTTCCCCAACAGGTTGAAAGAGTTTTCACAATAGGCTCATCTTTAGTTGGTATGTCATTAGTATCATGTTAGCATTCTATTGCCACATGCACATTTCACAAAGAGGGTTTAAGGAAGCCTCAGTAAATACATTGAGTGTAGTAAGACACACGATGAAAGGTTAATGCCATGTGCTGCAAAGTTTTAATTATTTAATATGATAAATAGCCCTTTATTTTTTTCAAGTATTGACCGGAGAGAAAAGATTTCTTCTCGTTATGGCTAGGCTAAAAATCAACACAAGAGCATTAGTAGATGTTTATGTAGAGCAATGTTACTAAACAAGAAGTCCGTTCACGGGAGCCAAATGAAAACTTTGAACACGACATAGAGAACTTCAGTGAAATTATATTCACTCTGAATTGTGGACATTAGACACACATCTTTTTACTCAATCAGGGATGTTGCAATACTGAATATTTACTTGGTACCCCATATATAACATATAGTCATGTTCTCTGATCTGTGAAGTTAAGGCATGGCTTGACAAACTTTTTCAGATAAAACTGTCAAGTTTTCATCTTGAGTTTTGTAAACTCTAGGTTTTGCACATATTTGGTCTTTACTTCTTTTTTTAAAACATATTGTTATGACTTTCAAAATAAAAATATAAAAAATTAGTGTGCTGGGTGGCTCAGTTGGTTAAGCGTCTGAGTCTTGGTTTTGGCTCAGGTCATGATCTCATGGATTGTGAGTTTGGGCCCTACATCGGGCTCCATGCTGGCAGCGGGCTCCAAGCTAACAGCTTGCGATTCTCTCTACTCTCCTCTGTTCCTCCCCTGCTCTCTCTCTCTCTCTCAAAACAAACAAATAAATAATTTAAAAATATATACAAAATAACTTAAAGGTAACCAACTTTTAAGAAATTCTTAAATTGTTAAGTATTTGTACCATTTTGATTTGCATATACATTAAAAAATAATGCTATCAAAAAGATGTTATTTGATGCCTGCCTTTGATAGATTTCAATAAAATAAATAAAGAGATAATATATTAAAATATGGCAGCATCTACATTCACAGGAAAAGAGGTGTTGTTGAAAGAGGGAAGGATTATTGTGTCGATGAAGACATGGGTCGCTCCCCAGACCAGACAGTTGACTGCATCATGGGAAACCTTCATAGAACTAAGAACTGTAGAGTGACAGAAGAAGGTTTTAACCGCAAAATCTAAAAGCTGATTCACTGTTATTTGTTAATTAATCCACCACAGTTTCATATAATTAACACAAACTCATCTTTGAATGGAGATATAAAAGTTTTCCAATACTGTTCTCACAGATGTGCTTTCTGAACAGGCTGTCTTTAAACCACTGTATCAGGACAGAACTTTCCATGCAGAGAAGAGTGGGGTGAGTGTTTTCTTTTCTCTTCTCTCAGGATAGAAAGGCTTTGGTTGCTATAATTACTTCCCATTTATCCTTAGTTGAAAGTGGGTGAAATTGCCTATTAATTAAATTTGAATTCTCTCAAATTGGCAAGTTTAAGACAATGACAGGAATAAATTGTACCACATATTGCAATCAAAACAAGGTTGATGTAGAACAGATACATTATGTGACTTAATGAAGCAATATTAAGAAAAGAGAATCCACAAATTACTCAAGTTAAAAGCATAAATAAATTGTAGCATTAGATAAGTTAGAAAACAAGAATTCCCTTTTATTGGGCACATTTTTGAAAGGAGCCTGGCAAGGGTGCTGCTTGTAGAATCAAAGATAATTTTCTTGTATAGAAGAAGAAAAGGAGACTCACTAAAGACCCAAGTGACAGACTATTCCTAAATAAAGAATTTGGCTTAGTTCTTTATAACCAGTCTAGTCATTGTTGGTGTCTAAACATTAAAAAAAATACATAGCAGAAGGGTCTACTGGCGCATCATGAAGTCCTTGTCTTAGATTAAGGCACATTCTGACAACTGTTCCACTTTAACTGGCCAGATTAAGGCACATTCTGACAACTGTTCCACTTTAACTGGCCATTTTGTATGGCTTTTGGACCAGTATTTATTGATTCGCTTCTTTCCATTAGTGTAGGGGGAGGTGATGCCCATTAGTTTATACCAGTGTATGTCCTGCATTTCATTCTCTCCACATTCCAGAGAAAAGGATTTTCAAACTCAGCATAATCCTTTAAAACATATTGGATCATAAAACTTTCAATGTATGGAAATCCCTTTGAAATTCTCTAGCCCTGTTTCTTCATTTCACAGATATGCAGTCAGATGCTCTGGAAGAGGATGATATCTGCCCATGGTCACTTAGCTAAGATATTGGAAAACAATTTCACAACCAGTGACAAACGTATGCTCTTCTGTTCACGCCAAACACTTGTGGACATCCTTTGCCAGTGATATAGGTGAACAAATTTCATAAAACTTGCAGATGAATGAGAGGAAGAACAAATATGTTAGAGATGATCAAATAAGAGTTTGAGGGAATGTTGGCAGGTTGGAGCAACGGGAGAAAATGGTAAAAAAAAAAAATTGAGGAACTCGGATGTGCCATTTTCCTCTAAGTTGACAGTACACATGTGGACTATGCACCGTTCTACAGCTGCAGAATGGAGAAGGTCAAGCTTAAGAAAAGCTCATGCCAGAACAACTGATTTCCAGAAAGACTAGTTTAATTGGACATCAATACAAGTGAATGTCTACTTGGTGACAGGAGTGGTTCCTAACACATTTGTTTTGAAGCCAGAAGACTTGTGCTAAAGTTCTAACTCTGTCACACTTATGACTATTATCTGAGCATCATCTCTAATGATTTTTTAATCATTTGCTATCTCCACTAGATTATAAGAGCCACAGGGGCAACATCATATTTGTTTTATTCCCTCCAGCATTCCAGAATTTTGCACTGTGCCTGGCACATAGTAGACACTCAATCAGTCTCTGCTGAGTCAATTAGTAAGGTATGTGACTTACCCACTCTGTGCCTGGGCTTCTCATGTAAATTTAAGAACCTATAGTTGCTTGTGTGAGTGTAAAATAAGAAAGTATGTGGAAGGGCTTTGGAAACTCCAAAGAAATGACTACTATTGTCAATAAATACTACCAGTGAGGCATAAGTAAACAAACAATTTTAAAAACCTGAGATTAGTGAAATATTATAGTTGTCTCTAATAATTTGCAGAAGTATTGTACTAACCAGAGATTGGACCCACTTTGTGTACTGCTCCAGAGGGGCAGGCCAGGGGTCAACTGGCCAGGCAGATATGTCTTAATGTAAGGGCAAACTGTAATTAGAATGCAGTCTATAATTCTGTGTCAGCAAAAATCAGTTGAGACTCCAGAGTTTCTCAATATAGGGACTTAAAGGTAGAGCAACCTGGTGGTAGGGTGGAGTAGGGGGTGAGAGATCCATCTGGAAGCAAGCCCAGTACATCATGTCATAAGTACAATCTTTTACTTAGCTTTGTATGTATTTATCATGGCCAGAGGGGCTGAAGGAAATTATGTTGGTTCTGAAGTCCTGCCTACCCACTGCTTCCACTCCTGTCTCTGGCCTCACTTTGACATCATTATGGGTGAAAATGTTTAAACAGAGGCCAATATGGATGACAGAGTGAATCTTGCATGGGACAAGCATAGACCTTTGAACTTCAAGCTCACGTCCAACTGTAAGTCTCTGGATACAAGCCAGAGAACCTAAAAAATTTGTATTTGGTAGGAATAAAAGAGTCTTAAAAGAACTGGAAAATAAGGGATATAAACTCCTTTTTTTTGCTTCCTTGTAATAGAGAAAACAGAGTTTAAGCAACAATTTATATTGGTTACACCTCCCACCTTCCTGCAAAAAATCACTGTATACAATTCTATATAAGAAATAATGTAATTTTGTATTAATATATAAACATGATTCTTTGTACATATAATACATAAACATGTAAAACCAAACACATATAACTCAATAACATAGACGGTTCTCTAATTCACATATTTACTTTTGGCATTTATGTGAATCTTTGCACATATAATACATATACATGCAAAACCAAACACATATAACACAATAACATAGACGGTTCTCTAATTCACATATTTACTTTTGGCATTTATGTGAACTTAGCTGTCAAGTATATTAACACACAGAAAACTCTTGAGCAATTTGATGAACCTTGAATCCACTGAGAATCTGTCTTCTCAAAAAAAAAAGTAAAAAAAAAGAGTGTATGTTTTTAGAAAACCATTTGGCCCAAAGATAATATAAGGGGAAGCTTTTTCCCATTTAAATAGCTGCTATTTTTATAAATGGAACCAAATCAACTTCTCCATAAGGAAAAAAACACATTCTTATGAAGAGCTGAGAAATTCTGAGATGTGGGGAGAGGGGGTGTTAGAGTTGCCAAGGAGTTTTCTCTTACGTTTCAGCAACGTATCTTAGGGGAAAAGAGAGGCACTTAGACTTATTTCCTTGCCTCTGTGTAGATTAGTGTAGCAAAGAGTGAAGTCTTAAGGGAGGAAGGGGATACTGGGGCAAGTGCCTGAAGGGTCTCACCAAAGTTGGCCAGTAATGTGAAATGAAATTGGAAAGGTCGTTCCCCTCGATGCCAGCATATGCTTTCCTTTGATATTAATAGTCACTGAGCCAGGGAGGAAAAGCATCTTTATCCTTTACAATTATTAATTGCTACCAATGGTAGGCACCGGCTAGAATGCTCAAGCCACATACACACACATCTCCATTGGAAACACTGTTATTTCCTTTAAAAATTTTTTTTTAACGTTGTATTTATTTTTGAGAGAGAGACAGAGAGAGAGAGAGAGGGAGAACACAAGTGGGGGAGGGGCAGAGAGAGAGGGAGACACAGAATCTGAAGCAGGCTCCAGGCTCTGAGCTGTCAGCACAGAGCCCGATGCGACGCTGAACCCATGAACCACGAGATCATGACCAGCGCTGAAGTTGGACACTCAGCCGACTGAGCCACCCAGGTGCCCCTGAAACACTGCTATTTCTAAGAGTAATTCTAGAATATGTCACATGACAACATTTTTCCAGGACAAAGAAATTCATGAAAGCATTATACAACTCTCCCAGTTTTAAAAACCAGCCCAGTCAACAGGGACTGCTTGCTGAAGTTCCATTCTCATATTCACACGACACATTCAGTAGGCACATTAACATAGATGGAAATTACACACAGGTATCGGAGGAAAAGATGTCTCAGCCCTCAGCGCTTCCCGTGATTATCAGTGGGAGTGTCTAGGGCAGTTTTCCCTCTGCATTATTTCTCTTTCTGAGTGAAAGCTTGTTATTTAACTGTATCTGTCAGTCAGTCAGTCAGTCAGAACGTGAAAATATTAACATTCAGGCCTGGGCTCCAGAAAGGTAGCTGTTCCGTGAAACACCGAAATGAAATTTGCCTGGTGTAATTACGGCCATCTTAACTTGAAACCATAATTATCAGGACGCGTTTCTCAAGGGCAGTGTCCAGAGAGCGCACAGATAATAATGAGAGTTGATTTTCTCCTGAAACTTGCCGTTCAGGGACTCCGATTTCAGTTCAGGGATATTACACTAAATCCCCTCCCAATTTCTACAGATCAGTGTCAGATCTCAACTGGCAAAAGGCGGCTTTCAAGCTGACCTCTTCAAAATGCAGAAGGCCACCGCTCCAGACACAGTCACTGAAAGCTGAGAAGCGCTGAAGGAAATCCTAGCCACGGAACAAAACGCACACTTCAAAGCACAAGCCCATGCTGAGTTCTGCTCACCCTCGACGTGTTCTAAAGTGATGCTTCTGGGTCCCCCCAATACTTCCTGTGCTATAGAAAGCCTTGAAACCTGCAACACTCCTCCTATTGAAACTTCTGTAATTAGAGGCCAAAGAACAAGGGCTACTGTCTACCGACAAAACAGCAGGCTCCAATTTCTTTCCCGGCCAGCTCAATGTCCAGGCCATTGCAGACTTTAAACAACATTTCCATGAGTCCAACTGATGCCCAGAGGAGGTGTGAGAGCAAACACAGCTTTTCCTATCTACAGACGGGCATGGGAGGTTAGCTACACATGGAAAAAAAGTGACGGAAAGAATGAGAAAAGCATGCTTTGGTTCATGAGTTCCTATACTCCACAGTTTATTTAAAACAAGCAGGGGGCACCTGGGTGGCTCAGTTGGCTAAGCTTCTGATTTTGGCTCAGGTCACGATCTCACCATTCTCGGGTTTGAGCCCTTGGGCTCACAGCGTTGGGCTCTGTGCTGACAGCTCAGAGCCTGGAGCCTGCTTCGGATTCTGTGTCTCCCTCTCTCTCTGCCCCTTCCCCCCTCACACTGTGTCTCTCTGTCTCTCTCAAAAATTAAGTAACGTTAACAAAATTAAAAAAAAATAAAACAACAAGCTAGAAAGGTGATTCTGATGATCTACAGCAGAATAAAGCAAACAGCTTTATTTCTGAAAGGAGAGTCCTGATGTGGTGAGCTCTTTGGATGTCACACTTACACCACAAACTCTCTTTTTCCTGGTATTTGTCTTATCTCCTCATCTAATGTCTAACTTCCTGGAGCCGAGCCTCCCTGTCCTGTGGCCCCTCTTCCACTGAGATGTCTCTAAATGAGAGTCAGTGGAAACCTGCTTTGTTACCAAAAGGATTTGTTCTGTCCTCGTGAACCAAGGAGGAATGGTCGTGAAGGCTGGTCATTTGTTAAGCTGCTGGTCTTTGTTACGCATTCTTTGTAGTATCGTAATTGGCAAAACTCAGAAATTGATGTGAGACCTAGCGTAACCATGTTACACTCCAGGGCTGTCACCCAAGAACCAGGTTGACATCTGAATTTAACTGACACCGTTTGCTGGCTCTGAGGCTGCCTTCCCATTGTGTCTGCTGCAGATGACAACGGCTCCCTGGGAGAAACCTTTGGGATCACAAATGCATAAACATCTGGGATTCAAATCTCTTTCAATTACATTAATGATCTACTATGTGCAGGAGAAAGTTTTGAGTCTAAAATAACATTAATTCAATCTCAAGGTTAGAGGGAGAGATTTCAAACTTCTTCTAAGCCCCAAATGCCCTTTGAAGCCCCAGAGGGGAAACATCTACATGCACTCCTGTAATGAAACAGTGATTAGGCCCTGTGAAGGGAAGCGTATCCTCGAGCTTCTCGGTGACAGTAGCTGATAAATCAAATGGCTGCGGTCCATAAATCAGTCAAAGGACAGTCTAGGCTGCCAAATTATTTACTTAAGAGGCGGTCATAATATGTCATTCAACCCTATAGCAATTGTTTTTCTACCCTGGCCTTGTGCTCCAATACAGTTCAATTCTGATGCCTTTTTTTTGAAATTTTTTTGAGCAAACGATGTCCATTGCCATCAGCGAAGCCAACCTCTTGCCCACCTTTTGCCAATACCTCCCACACCATGTGACTGTCATGGTACCACTTCCAGCAGTCCCTTCTTAAGTAAACGGTCCACCTATCAGAGCAAGCTTAGACCTTACTCAACCAGCCTCATCCTGCAGCCAACGCTCCTTCACACCACCGTGCAGGCAGCCAGCCCTCCTTGCTGACCCCTTGACGCTGACATGCAATAAACTCATTGACTCGTGTTTCTGCACCTACCTACGCCCCAGCTCACCGACCACCATGCCCTTCTTGTTCTCCCCGGGTCCCCATTATCCGATGCTCGTCCTTCTCAAAGCCTCCTTCATGCTCTACTCCATCGATGATCCCAGGCTTTTTTGATTCACACAAACTCTCCCCTTCTCTGTAAAGTGTTTACAGACTTAACGTAGGGTTTAAGTGTGGTTGTACATGTTTGTGAACATGTGTAAACATATGCATATTTATAGAGAGACACAGATTGTCATTTCTGAAAGGACGCAACTTCTTTTGTTTCTTCCTGAATATCTAGAACCAATGTGTGCACTCCTCTGTCTTCATAAAATAAGCCTGACAACCATGGGTTATATTCTATTACGAATTAGCAGAAATAAATGACTACAAACGTCATAGAAGAAGTCAAAGCACCATCCCTTCTTCCCCTGGCCTCCTATTCCTGCCGCCTGCCTTAGTTTCCTCACCCCTTTATATGATAGTAAAGGATCCTTTCAAAAATCCAGTGATGGAAGCTGGGGCCAAAATGTCAGGTAGACAACAGCATCATTTGTACAGAGCTTCCTTCCCAATTTAGAAGCCAGAACATGGGCTCACTACAATAAAAAAAAAATAACAAAACTAACTGAAAAAAAGTTTCAAGCTGTCAGTGTTTTAATCTGTTTCAGGGACTAATACAACTTTCAAAGAAATAACAATCGAGGGGAAACTGTGCCTTGCAGTATCCTTAGACAGCAAACTGTGCTTAAATTAATATTAATTCCATTTTTAAATATTCTCCAAGTGTTTCTTACATATGTAAAAAACCCTGAACATAAAAGGCATGCAAATCAGAGAATTTGCATGTGTCTAATACAAAGTTATTAAATATTTGGGTTTAAACTTTGATCTGAATATTCTATGGAAAAAACTCCTGTCATTATTAGTTTAATATGCTAATTTAATATTTATTTTAATATGGTGTTCGGCTTATTTAATATGCTTTAATGGTAGTTTGATTTGACTATTATATTTACAGAAAGAAAAACTAGCACCTTCTTCTCTAGGGAATAATAATGCTATGGAGGAGAAATGAGATAAACTATATGGGCCATGTGCTTCTCCAATAAAATATTTGGAGGGGGGAATTTAAAGTAACATCTCTTTATTTTCAATAAGTATATTACCCTGGATGGGGTGCCTGGTTGGCTCAGATGGTTGAGCATCCAACTCTTAATTTCTGCTCAGGTCATGATCCCACTGTTGTGGGATTGAGCCCCGTGTCAGGCTCCAACCTGAGCGTGGAGCCTGCTTGAGACTGTCTCTCTCTTTCCCTCTGCCCCTCTCCTTTACTTTCTCTCTCTCTCTCTCTCTCTCTCTCTCTAAAAGATAAATAAATAAATAAGTATAATCCCCTGGAAAACCTCCCCACCTACTATTCTGTGTGAAATATCAAGGAAACGGACTCTGGATGAGCTTGAATTCAAGTTTTGGTTCAGCTCCTTACTAACTGATTGGCATTGGACAATTCACTTAATATCCCAGAGCATCTGTTTTCATATCTGGAATAAATAAGGTGGCAGTGTTTCCAGACTTACTATTTAAAGTTAAGGGGCGCCTGGGTGGCGCAGTCGGTTAAGCGTCCGACTTCAGCCAGGTCACGATCTCACGGCCCGTGAGTTCGAGCCCCGTGTCAGGCTCTGGGCTGATGGCTCAGAGCCTGGAGCCTGTTTCCGATTCTGTGTCTCCCTCTCTCTCTGCCCCTCCCCCGTTCATGCTCTGTCTCTCTCTGTCCCAAAAATAAATAAATAAATGTTGAAAAAAAAAATTTAAAAATAAAGTTAAGATAAACCTAAGATAAGTGATCACTAAGAAGTTGTCCTAGTCAATTGATGTATAGAATTACCATTAGTAGCTAAAGGGATACCACCGCCAAATTCCCCAACTGTGTGCAGCTATAAAGGCATCCTCGTTTCCTTTGTTATCCTGTATCTTTTAAAAGTTGTTGTCACAGTATCTCAGCAGCCAGAAATATTGCTGCTGATTTTGTGGTTTTCCAGCAGGCACTTGTGAAGCAACATATGCTCTAATTTTTTCTAAGAATTTCCTGCAACATTAAAAAAAATAGATTTGTTATGTGAACACCAATCTACAACTTAAAGTCTTTGCTACTTTTGTTCTTAAACATGAAGCCAAATTCTTTTTATTCATCATTAAATTAATTCTAATGACTGGTGTCTTCGTCTAAATAGTAAAGCTGTGTGTAGTGATGTAGAGTGGGCTTTTTTTTTTCTGTTATAATTGTATATTTGAAGTAGGGTAAGGAAAAGGTGTGGCACCCTGGAAATTTGTTTGTTTGTTTGTTTTTTATAGAAAAAAACAAGCCTTCCTAAAGCCTTTAAAATAGCGTTTTTTCCCCCTCCCTTCAGACTTGGAAGGATCTTGGCTGCAGTTCAGCAAGAACAGAACTCACAGCATAGCACTGATACACAGGCTCCAGGGTAGGGAAAGAAATAAGAGGTTTAGAGAAGCACATCATAGAGGTTTATTAAGTATTTCTTTAACTGAATTTAGAAACTCTAACTTCCCTCCAAGGCAGATGGTGTTATTCCCTTGCCCTAAAATCCCTAATGGCTTCCTATCACTCTTAGCAAAAATGCAAACTCCTTCGGGCTCAGACAGCCTACGTGATCTTCCCCTGATGACAGGTCTGACCTCCACCCCTTGGCCATGCCATCCCAGCCACAAGGACCTGCACTCTTGCTATTTCTCACACCTGCCACCCAGCACAACCTCATGGACCATGCTTCTCTCCCCAGTCATCTTGCCATAGACGGTGTTCTCTCTCATTTCAATCTTGTGTCCCTTAAGCGTCGCATCAAAAATACAGACACCCCACGCAAATCTCATCATTCTCTTAGGCTGTCTCATTTTACTTCAGAGAGTTTATCACTGCCTGAAGTTACAGTATACATTTTTTTTTCAGTTTACTTGTTTATTTTTTCTTTCTTCCACTAGTCTATGAACCTCAAGAAGACTACACTTTGTTTCTTTCTCTGATGGATCCTCCACATCTGGACCATGCCTGATCAAGATAAGAACTCAAAGACTAACTGAATAAATGCATGGATGGGTGTTATATACAAATATCAATCACTGGCCTTGTAATGCTGCATTTCCTAAGAAAGTAGTAAAGAATCAGAAAGTAACACTGCATTACCACATTTAATTTCTTGTATTAAAAAGAAAACATTGTGGAGTATCTTTTGTCCTCATTTTATAGCTGAAGCCTCATATTTTAGAATTTACAAAACTTGCCCAAGTACATATACTTAGCAAATGACTGTCATGATTTGAATCTTAGTTTATAGATTCCAAACAATTTTGGAATTATTCCAGATAATTTGGTCTATATGTGACACAGATGTAAAAATAAGTTCTAAAGATGCTTAAAGAGCTTGATAGAATTCATTAATTTTTAGTTTAATGGTTAGTATTACAAGGAAACTTTGATTTGGAAGCTGGGATGAGAAAGAAAGAAGTAAATGAATGTTTATATAAGCAAAAAAAACAAGCAGCAAGGGAATTAATAAAACCTAGTATTTTTCATTCTTCTCTAGGTCTCCTTTCCAATTTCCCTTGAATATCTGTATCTTTTAAAATTTAACATGTGTTCTTTTACATCTATAGTCTTCCCTTAGAGAACTCATCCTTTTTATGGCTTCATAACCTTAATTCTGCATTTCTAAGACTGACCTTCCATTTAAACTCCAGTTCTGTCTCCTAATATCTAGTGAACATTCTCACTTGTGGTTCTACCATCATGTCCCCAAAGCCAGTATTTCTACATGTCCCCAGCTGGCTCAATGCTCTGAATTTTATCTACCAATGGTATCATAGTCTAGTCACTAAGGATTAGCCTTATTTAACTATTTAACCAAAAAGTGGTCATACTTTATCAATTCTTATTTAAATCATGTCTATGCCTTGTGTTCATCTCATCTTTACTATTCTCACTGATGACATCATATTTCAAAGTCACGTGTATTCACTGGGATTATTAGTTTCTTAATTGATCTCTGTTTCCTGTGTCTCCTTATTAGAGTTTATCCTGTACATCACTGCCAAATTATATCCCTTAAAGTTTTCTCAAAAAGTCATTGCTTTCAGTTCAAAGTCTGTATTGTGTGCCTTAGAAGTAGCCATCAACTATGTGGTCTGTGGGGGATAAGCTTAGGAATCCCCCAGGTTTACACCAATGGGTTAACAAGGCATAAAGAAATACAGAGACATAAAATGCTCACATTCGAGTTTGGGTACACCAGATTGGCACCCTAAGAATAGGGGGGTGCAAAGGCACCCAGAGAATAGGGAGGCACAATGGTTCCAGGAATAGGGAGGGGCAAAGGCACCCCAAAATAGAGAGGGGGTGCAGAGCTCCCAGAATAGAGAGGGAGAGGCAAAGGCCTAAAATAGGAATAGCGCAAAGATGCCCAATACATAGATATATGAAATAAACAAGATTAGATATTCAGGGTGGAAGCACCTCCAATTTAGTACTATAGCAGAAAAGCTGCTTTCACAGGAGGATAGGGCCAGGTTAGGTAAATTGGTGAATTGGACTTTGGACCACTACGCTGCAGGCAAAGCAGCCCAGAGTGGAGATGGTCAACAAAAGAAAAGGTGCCTTGTTAACTGTGAGATTATTTCCTCTATCTGCCTTATCCCCTAGGTAAGATAAACAGAGGTGCTGCCTCATGTCTGCCTTTAACAACCATCTACCCATCTGCCCGGGGCCAGGATTTTGTTTTATATTGACCCAAACCCCAAACACTCTATATCTTCAAAAACCCCTTTCTCACTCATGTCCCCAAGTTAATGTTCACAGTTTCTTTGTCTCTTTATACATGCCTATCACGTTTGTAAGCCTTCTGATCTGAATAAATATGGGGCAAGGACCCTTATTTGGGACTCTTGCATTTTCCTGGACATTATCCATCTCTCACTTTAATCCTGTGTCTACTCTTTTGCTGGCCAAAAAAGAACTTTAGACTTAGAGTCTATGACAGTGGTCCCAATTTGCCTTTTCTCCCTATTTCTTACTATTTCTTAATATCTTCCCAGTTAAAAAGGTCTTACAAATATTGTCTGTTCATATTTGTTGTCCAGAATTTTCCCACACTCTGGCCACTTCTAGGAGTAGAGTCCCTTCTTCTCTCCATTTATTCAGATCCCTCAGGAGCACCTATGACCCATCATCATGAAGACTTTTCTGATTGGGTTGCCATATGACTTGACTCCAGGAGATACATTAACATATATGTGTCCTAGGATGCTCATTTCTTTTTCACTGTTGGATATTAGCACCTCTTCCTTTTAGCCTTTAATCTTATGGAATGCTTCACTGATGTCATTCTGACAATTCTTAAATCATTTCAGTGTTTTTATTATACCACATCCTGAACAGATCTCCCCAGTCCCCATCTCTTTGTTCAGTCTATCCAATCTTTCTCTTCTTCTATTTGTCAATTCCTGCCCTCACTTTTGGGATGGGTACATATTTATTAAACACCTGCTGCTTACCTTGGATTGTTTAAGGCAATGGAGATACAGCATTGAACAAATCAGACTGATCTTTGCTTTGAAGTGAAAAAAAAAGCATCACACATATCATTATTCATTAGTACACTATTCATTAGCAGTCTACAGGACCAGGTGCTGAGAGGGAGAAGTACCCAAAGCTAGAGAAGCTGAGCAGTAAGCTGACACGGCCATGAAAGCTTTAGGCTGGGTTTTAGCCATCTATTTCAGGAATAGCTCTCAGGATCACCTCTGGCTTTCTTCATACTGTTCCCTCTAAAGAGGGAACAGTAAACTACACATTTGCAAAACATATCCATTTTCCCTAATTGCCCCCTAGATTCTCTTTCTATTTGAGCAGATAAGAAGTACAATCATTACACCCTCCACATAAAATTACACCTTTCTCCAATATACAAATGGAATGTGCACATGGATGTAACCTTGACATATCCTTAATTTTCAGTTTTTTGAATTATATATAGATCTGTAAACTACTGAAAGGCAAGGAGCATAACTTCTTTCTGCTTTGGAAGACACATTTGCAAGGGGGTCAGCAACCCCAGCTGATGGGGACAGCCTCTGTTTAAATATCCAAAGTTTCAAAGGCCAGCTTCCCTTGCAGGCTAAAAGAGAGAAAACTAAGTCAGTCAAAAATGTAAAGTAAAACAATACTATTTCTGAGTGGTGAGCAACTTGACTTATAAGTTTTTGTGGCTTTAAATGTCATTTTAAGCCATTCTTAGCATTAGCTTAGTAATTAGGCACTGTGATTAGACACATCTATCTTTAAACTAAAATGTATTGTATACTACAACCTTATCCCATTACCAAGGCACCCGGCTTGATAGCAATATATGTGTAGAATTCCTTCTCCTTTTTTTTCTTAAATTGTTTCTGGGTCTTTTCTGGTGGTAGAAACAATCAAGTATAAGTGGTATTAAAGATTAAGTTAATTTATAGTGTTTTTGGGGGGGTTTTTGGCTATCAACATATTCCTAATGTTCTAAACAGTAACACCATGAGAATTCTACTGCCCATGCTTGAGAATATAGACCATTCACAACGCTTTGCTGAAGGTTCACTATTACCGACCATAGAACTCTAATGGACATAAAATTAATCAGTGCTTCCAAAGACCCTGGCTGTTTCTTCCATCTGGCAGACTCCATGAGCCAGTTTCCAGGAGCCTAGCTGATATAACCAGCTGCTGGATTACACCCACTAGACAGGACTGGCTGATGTTACCTGCCCATCACTGTCCTGATATTCCAGTACCAAGGCCTTGGCTCCTGGCCCAAATATGCATTTTACCCCAATTCACACAATTATGAAAGCACTATTATTCACTAAGTCTCATGAACTGTCTATCCATGTTTGGTTTATCCATTTATCTACAAGAATAGGGATTTTACTTAGTCATTGACTATTTGAATATGAAGGGTTCCATTGATTCTAACCATGAAGAGAAAATACTTCCTGTATTAGTTTGGTAGAGCTACCTTAACACAGTACCACAGAGTAGGTGGCTTAACCAACAGAAATTTATTTACCCACAGTCCTGGAAGCTTGAAGTGTAGATGAGGTTGATTTTGTTTGAAACTTCTGTCCTTGGCTCTCTTCTCCCTATGTCTTCCTATAATCTTCCCTCTTGTGTTCCTATGTCTTAATCTTCTCTTTTTATAAAGATACCTATTGTATTGGATTAGGGCTTTTCTCAGTGACCTCATTTTAACTTAAATACTTCTTTAAAGGCCATGTCTTGAGATATAGTCACATTCTGAGGTAGTGGGGGTTAGGGTTTCAACAAATGAATTAAAGTGAAGACAAAATTCAGCATAACATTTTTCTTTTTCCAGTTTATCTGATTCTTGGGTTTCCTACTATGGTTGCTAACTATTAAGCCAAATAGCATTTATATATGTTGTTAGAAGGTTAATGGTATGCCTTTTAAGAAACTTAAAAAACATCAACTGTCTCCATCATGGATTTTATGACATACCTGCCAGGGAGGACAACACTGATAAGTCACGTTGCCATTTAATCCTGACCCACTGACTGCCAATGTGCAATCTGTTTTATCTTTCCAATTATACTATGTTATGTGCTATCTAAAAGCCAGAATCCAAGACTAATTCTGGATTTTATCCTCTAAGTGGATATTCCAAACATAGAATAAACACTGAACTATAATTCAGAAAATGTGACATCATCCACATTACTAATTAATGGTGTATCCTTCAACATATTGTTCAAGAGTATACTGCAGGGGTGCCTTAGTAGCTCAGTCAGCTGAGGGTCTGTTGACTCTTTGTTTCCACTCAGGTCATGATTCCAGGATCGTGGAATCAAGTCCCATGTTGGGGGCTCAATGGGGAGCCTACTTAAGATTCTCTCTCCTCCCATGCATCCCCCGTCAGATTCTCTCTCTCCCTCTGTTCCTTTCCTAAACCAGCTCTCTCTGTGTCAAAAAATTAATTAATTTTTAAAAAGAGTATATTGCAAAACTAAGCCAATAGTACTTTCCTTAGCTTTCTAATACAGTTTTAAAAAAGAAAATTAGAATCTATAGGAAAGTCTCTTAAAAGCCATAACATATTGGATAGCTATTATTATCCCTTTTTGTGATTCTTACTGTGAGTGAATGGATGACCCACTATTTTTATGCATCAAACTCAGTCATTTCCCGCCCCCCCCATGTATTTCCATAACACTCTCCCTTAACTTTATTATAATTTTCATTATCCTATGGGTTTTTTGTTTTGTTTTGTTTTGTTTTAAGTAGGCTGCATGCCCAGTATGGAACCAAATGTGGGGCTTGAACTCATGACCCCAAGATCAAGACTTGAACTGAGATCAAGAATCTGATGCTCAACCGATTGAGACATCCAGAAGCCCCTCATTATATTATGTTTTAATTGTGAATTCACTCATCTTTTTTCCCACTGGATTATAAGCCCTTGAGGAAAAGGATCATGTGTATGTTAAGTTCTGCTTCCTCAATGCATAACCCTACATGGTTTCCAGTAGAAACTTGCTGTGTTTTCTGGTTACTGACTGCATCTCCTCAGAGCACGTCAGCTGGATTTTCATTCTGGGTGGCAAACATCCTGTCCTCTTTCCATCCTCCTCCCCAGACAGCTCACAGCCTCCATCCATGAGCAGTGGCTGTCTAGGCACACTTCCAACCCTCTTATACTGTCACCTCAAAGTGTGTAGGATTGTAATTGGGCTTGGTGTTTGTTTTCACCCCGTGCTCACCTCTGCCCACTGAGAAGATTAAATCACACATAAATGCCTGGCTGTTTCCAATTACCTTTGTTTTCTTTTTTCTAAAATCACCAGGGTAGTTCTGCTGGTATGCAGAACATGCAGAATGCAGGCACACTAGCGTTGGGTGCCTCAATGATTTGGGAAAACCACACAGCTAATTTGAGGTTGCTGAGATGTCTGCCTTCTGATTTCCCTATCCAGGCTGCCACTGTCAATTTAGAGCAATTAACTGGTAATTACGATTCTGAACAGGAAAATTAATTTGGGGGACTGTAATCACCGTCCTCCCTCCAGGAAATCTACACGTGTGTGTACGCACTGAAAAAAATTCTGAAATATTTGTCAGTGTAATGAAAAGCAGTAGCCTTGAGACAGAATACTTGGTTAATGAATTTATCATGAATCCAAAGCCTGTAATTATCAGAGAGACCTAATCAATTCTTTTAATGTGACTTGGACATTACATGCTTGCCTTCTTTGCTCACTTTGAATGTGATCAAGTTCAAAACCAAATGCAAGAAGGAGAAGATGCCGACATTTAATTGGATTTTTCAGAGTGTGTTTTCCAAGTAATTCCCCATTTTGGGGTTAGTAATATCAACCAGAAGGATTTGCTTTTCAGTTCTATAAGTATCAATAGCCTCACCTGTCTAAGGTTTTGGATATTTCTTCACCTTTTTTTGACCTCCAGGATGCTCCCTATTTAAGGGAAATCCTACCCTTTCATTATCCTTTGTGTCTTTTTTGTCTATACATTTTTAATGAAAAAAATTAATGTTTGTTTGCTTTTGAGAGAGAGAGAGAGAGAGAGAGAGAGACATAGAGTGACCAGGGGAGGGGCAAAGAGAGAGGGAGACATGGAATTCAAAGCAGGCTCCAGGCTCTGAGTTGTCAGCACAGAGCCCGACACGGGGCTCAACTCACAAACCGTAAGATCATGACCTGAGCTGAGCTTGGACCCTTAACCAACTGAGCCACCCAAGGCCCCTGTCTATACATTTTTAAAATCTACATATTCATTGTAGGATCTTCTTTCCCCCATAGAAGGACCCATGATTTGGTTTGCTCTCTCCACTATACATACACTGCTTTAGGGGTTTATTCACTAGCACCTTTCCAGTCACATGACTCACAAATTATGTCTGATTTCAGACCTTCCTACCTCTCCTTCCCTGTGCTGAACATATCCAGAACTTTTTCCATTTCAGTGTTTCAATGGCCAGGATTGTGTCTGGAGTGGAATTCTCTCCTTTAAGATATCACTTCTCCTATTTTTTATGCTTCCCATCCCTCACATTGTTCTTTTATGTCCCCAAGCTTAGACTTCTGGAATCCACTGGGAATTCTTTCTCCCTGGCTTACTCTTGACCCTCAACAGGCACCAACTACCAAATATTATTTTCTTTCAATTTCCAACATTATAAGCTTTTTAGAGTTTTGCAAGTACCTTCATGCCCCAGTTTCTGATCTCTGTGTTGGTTTTGTAAAGACTGTCTTCACTTCCCACCTCAAATTGTAATTTGCGACCCACTTAGAACATCACATTCTTTACTCTCCATCCAATTGGATCTGTTCTTCAAATCTTCCACAGATTTCCTGGACATCATGAAATCTCTTCATATATGTATTCTGAACTCTTCTCTAGTCATTTGGATAACTACAAAATTTAAGCATCGACTCCTATTCATTTGAGATTCTTGTGTTCTCCAATTTTAGAAGATTCCAGTAAAATTCTGAGGATCATAGGAGCCCAAGATACTATGGAAAACTGGAGTGAAAAGAATACTTTTTCGGAATAAACATATAAAAGCCCTTTTAGATATTATTAGTTTCATAGGATGGAACAATAAAGAGTACATTAAATTAAAATAATATGTGACATTTTATACACTTCAAATTAACAATGCAATTGCTCTGTATTAAAAGGCACTTACCATTCTTTGACTCCTGTCTTTAATGTTTCAATGATTTTTTTTTTGCTCTATTGCAAATAACACACTTCTAGGGGCTCACCTTCCCTGCTTTTAGCCTTCAAGCAGATGTTAAATGTCATTCTGATGCCATGACCCTTACATTTTGCCTCCTGGCCCCATTTCTTCATCTAAAGTATTTCAGCTTCCATGGATGAAGGTCTAATTCTAACATTTTCCCAATCATTTCCCTTTTTAGGTTTACCTCTCATTTTTACAGAGCTTTGTTTTATTTTTCACAATAACCTCTTTTCACAATAAACTCTGCTGTCTGCTCTACCTCTCTTGTTTTCTTTGTAATTCAGGAGTCCCCTCCTTTTTCTCATTATATCCTGCAGAAGTTCCAGCAATAAATGTGTAAGCACTAATCTCCTCATGTCTAGATAGGACAGTCAATTGGGTGAGGTGGACCAGAACATGGGTAGTGTTATCGGTTGACTTTATTTGTTCTCTTGTAAATATCTACATTTGTTCCAGAATTTATTCCAGTACAAATTTCTCCTAACACATGAAACACCTAAACGCCAGAAGCTAGCTGTATTTCTCAGGCCTCGGTGTGCTTCGCTGTACCTTTTGGATAATTGGACCCACCACAGGGATGGTGGTTAAATAGTTTTGGGCTTATGCTCGTGAATAAATATATTAAATAAGGATCCAAAGTGATTTTGACGCAACTTGACTTTGGATCATATTACGATGAACACCAATGGAGGACAGAAAAGAACAACTAGTTGTACATCTTAAGAGTATTGGCAACCTGTCATACTTGTATCATTATATTTATATATCATTTCATTACACATCTATATTGTGGATTTTGGTATGGATGTTTTGTACCCCAAATTCCCAAGTTCTTTGCATCTGAGAGCACTCGCTCAGTCAATAAGCCAAATGAAGTGAGGGTTAGTCGTGTTGATGGAAAATATTTTCTGTGACTAACACACAGGTTAGCTATTCCAGAGGGTGGCTGTGAAGGAACCTCAGGTAGCAAAGAAATCCTGTCCTCTTTCCTGGCCTTCTTCCCAGTTGGGTGACCTTTGATAAACATAGAATCTGTCAAAACTTGCTTCCCCTATGAGTGTAATATGGGAATGTCACCATTTACTTCAAAGTGTTGTTTTAAGGATTAAATGAGAATGTGCTATGAGGTGCTGTGAACAGAAAACAAGCCTTAGGGAGCATTAATATGTCAGGTGTGAAGCATCGGAAGATGCAATATAGTATGAGATGCTCTGGCTTTCTGAAACTGACGATTTTACCCTCGTCTTCATACAATTCCTCTTCCCCTTTAAATTATATATTTTTTGTAAGTTCAGAAAACTCATCTTACTCCTCAGGAGCTCTCTGAAAAATAGAAGTCTGTAGAGAATAAATGTTTCAAGTGAGTAATTTTACAAGCATACCTACTCTTCAGTAAATATCGTTTGCTAATGGTAATGCTATATTCAACTCCTTTATCCAATATCTCCTTACCAGAAAGGGGATTCTTTTTAATGAGTCTATCACAAACTCTTGCAATAGCTCAGACACAATAAGATGGCAGATTTCTAGAAGCCTAGGCTCCAGTCAAAAGCCTTGATGTTGCTATCCTACATTATACCCATTTATGTAAAATTTTAACATTTTTATGGCCAGTTTCATGTGAAAGTTAATAAATGTGCACTGAAACCCACAGCGTAAAAAGGTGCCCAAAATTTAGGATTTGCTTGCTTTAAGGAAATATTCAACTGAATATAACTCAGCCATTTGGAAAGTAAAGTTCCCTGGATGTCCAAGAACAAGCTGGATATGTTTATAAATTGGCATTTAAAAATAAAATTAACACAATATTAACTCTTCCTGAGGAATGAGTGTAATTCATTACAGCACCCAATAAAGGTAAATAGAAAATATTTTTTAAGCTTTGCTTGGTTTTTTCTTATCTGGCCTTTATGATAAATGAGAAAATAAACAGTCAATTGAAATGGTTACTGAAAAAGATCTGGAATTGTCACAGGGAATAATAGTATTGAAACCAAAAGCCATCTTACTAACAATGCAGAGTTTAAGAAGAATTCAGGTAGAATAAGTAAAAAGAAAGAAAAACAGAAAAGAGAATCGGCAAGGGTTATCTAAAGATGAACAATTAGAGTGAACGTAAGCTACTTTCCTGTTGTCAGAGGAAATCTTTACGTCAGATGTAAAGAGCCCTGATTCACACATAGATACCACCATCACTTTAGATCTCTGAAACAACAGGAAATAAAGGAAAGAGGTTTCTGCTAAAAAATGACAGCTTTTCATTTTAGTGTCATCTGGGTTGACAATTGTTACACAGGACACATGTCAAAACTCATCATTGCTTATCTTGCAGATATGGGCCTTGGAAGTTTCCAGCAAAAAATGAAAACTCTGAACAACACAGTGAAATCCTATTTCATGAGATGAGCTCAGACCAAGGTGATTTTAGTGAAGGAAAAAAAAATTATAGAAAATAGTTATTGATTTATGGCTCAGACTGCCATCATAAGAGGGCCATCAAAATTCAGGCTTGTTGTTAGTTGTAAATCCAACATCCTAAAACAAAGCTCATGCACAAATATTTTCTTTGCCCCATATTGTTTTTTTAACCAATAGACTCATGTTTGAAAAGCAGAACTCACATAAAATTGAGTTTTCTAACTAACTTTGAAAAATCTGATTTAGCAACACAAGCCCTATACATATGCACCTTTGACACACAATCAGAAGAAGCTGAACAGGAAGCTGTGTCTCTCTCTTGCCACCAATGCCTATTGCTTCCTCCTCCAAGACTGATTTTCTCATTTGCCTGCCTGAGCTCTTAGACACTTGAGTGTGAGATCCTTTGCTAAACCCTAAATAGGGATGTTTTGTGATTAATGGCCTCTACATTTTATTATGAAAATGATCAATTAGCTATACTTATTAGTGGAACTCTAATGTTAGCAGCTCTGTTGATTTCAGGTAATCAAGCTTATTGCAAGGACACATGGAGATACAGGATAGGTAAACACACTGAGAACCATATGACTCCCTCTGTCACACACACACACACACACACACACACCCCTCCAGTGTTGTATCAGCAATTGGAAATGTGTGTAGTCTGCCTCTGACCACCTTTACCATCATTCTTGTGACTTAACCTCTTTCTTTGCTTTACTGTTTCTACTTTAGTTGCTCTTCCTTCCCATCCTTTATCTAGCTCTCCCCCCCCCCCACCCCACCCCCCCCCCCCCCCCCCCCCCCCCCCCCCCCCCCCCCCCCACCCCACCCCCACCCCCCCCCCCCCGTATTTCCCTTTTCTGCTAACAACACCCAGGACTCTCTATAAGTCTCTGGTCATTCCTGACATTTTGTAGTCTGTCCTTTTTCCCTCTAGCTTTCAACTCTCCAGGGGAAGTACTGCTTTGGCCAGCAGTCAGATGGGATGCAGTGTAGAATGCTCCCATGGGCAGAGTTCTCATAGATTCTGCTGGGGAGCCTGAGATGCTATTAAGTAGCTCAGCTACCAATTCCTGGTCCCAATCAGAAGTGACTAAGATAGATGGCCACACAGTGCAAAGCATGCAAATTTAGGCACAAGGAACTGCCTGTGGCTCCTTTCTCCTTATTCCAAGTAGCAAGCATTTTGACACATGTCCATTTAATATATGGATAATGTTTCTCTGTTTTATCAGCAGCTCAAAGCTTCAAATTTCTTTTATTGTTACCATGTTTGAGACCCTGGGAACTTCCTAGCAGCAGGAAAGTAAAAAGTAAAACAAAACTATGATTCATTTAACTGGATATTCTGGTTTTTTTTTTTTTTTTTAATTTCAGCTTTACTGAGGTATAATGGACAAATAAAATTGTACGATAATTTAAAGTGCACATTGGTGATGTGATATACGTATACACTAAAAGGATTCTTTCCCATCTGGTTAATTCACAATCCATTACCCCTCTTATCTATTTATTTAGTTAGTTATTTAGTTAGTTACTTGGTGAGGACATTTTATTTCTATTCTCATAAATTTCAACATCATCAACTATAGTCACCAAGTTTTACATTAGATCCTCAGACCTTATTCATCTTATTTATGAAAATTTGTACCCTTTTACCAACCTTTCCATATTTTCTGCACCCCCCAAGCCCCTGGCAACCACTTTTCTACTCTGTTAATTTTTTCAAGATATCACATATAAGTGATACCATAAAGTGGTTTTGCCTTTTCTCTCTCTGCCTTATCTCACTCAGCATAATGCCCTCAAGGTCCATCATGTTGTCACAAATGGCAGGATTTCCTTCTTTTTCATGGCTGAATAAAGTTCCATTGTATGTATATACCACATATTCTTTATCCATTCCTTCATCCACGGACATTTAGGTTGTTTCCACCTCTTGATTAATGTTTGTTATTTCACTCCTCAGCAAATGGTGTGGAAGTGTTTCCTGGGAATTGGAATAACAAACATAAACAAAGGGCAGGTTTCTAGTACAATCTCTACAAAATATACTGTGAGGCTGGGGAGTGGGAAATGGATGCAACAAAAGCTGATTGCACAAATATTTATTGATCGATGACTCATGAAGATGGAGCCCATCACATCTGCAGGCTGACCAAGCTTTCATTTCAGCCTTTGCTTTTTAACGTTGTGCACCTGCTTTGAGAATAAATTACACTCCACTTCTTCACTGTAAAACTTTGTTATCTGACCAAACACAATGATGATTATCAACCTCAGGGATAAGCTGAAGTAATTGTTACGAATTGGGGTGTGTGTGTGTGTGTGTGTGTGTGTGTTCACACTCAGTAGAAATACAGATGTTTAAAGTCAGTAAGGAAAAAATATCTTGGAAATGATAAGTCTCAAAAAAAACCCACGAAGTAATCTTTTCATTGTCTTGAAGTTGTTTCAAAAAGTAGTCTTTTCTTCAAAGACAAAATAACTATAAGGAAAGGCTGAATTAAGAAAATTCATAATGGTTATCAGTAGATGGTAAGATTTTCTAAAACTATGAAAGTGTGTGCTAACAGCATTTCCTATCCTTAGATAATCTCTGGTGTGAAATTTCTTCACTTTTATTTCCTCTCAGTGCTTTGGAAAGTCTTCCTTCCTTCCTCCCTCCCTTCTTTCTTTTCTTTTTTTCTTTCTTTTTTCTTTCTTTCTTTCTTTCTTTCTTTGGTTAGTTACTTGGTGAGGACGATTTGGTTATTAAGGATCTCTAGATTGTCATGAAAAGGAAGCCTTGACTTGAATAGCTATTTTTTTCCTAGAGCAACAATTAAAAAAAAATACTAAGAAAATGAAGCACACAGTTTAATTCCACACAGATGTTTTGTTGTGTTGTAAAATCAACAAATAGGGGAATAGGGAATAAGATTAGTTTAATGATGTATGCTCTAGAACAGCTCTGGTAAATTTTTTGGTTTTTATCTGAAAAAAATATCCCATGATAAAATCATTTGACATAAAAAGAACTCAATTGGGGCACCTAGCTGGCTGTTAGTAGAGTGTGCAAATCTTGATCTTGGGGTCATGAGTTTGAGCCCCCGAGCTGGTTGTAGAGATTACTTAATAAAACTCTTTTTTAAAAAGAACACAATTATGTTGATTCGTAAACGACTGATTTTATTGACATTGTAAGTCATATGACAACTTGTTCAGAAAATAATAGATGATAAAAAATCTAAGCTGAAGTTTGAATAACACTATTCCACATCTCAGGTGTCTAACTGGTCTCTGGGGAGGAAATGGTGGTCAAAATTGAAAATGCCGATGCAGGGCATATGGGTGGCTCAGTCGGTTAAACGTTCAGCTTTTGGTTTCAGCTCAGGTCATGATCTTGTGGTCCATGAGTTCGAGCCCCCCATTGAGCCCCGCATCAAGCCCCACATCATGCTCTATACCGGCAGTGCAGAGCCTGCTTGGGTTTCTCTGTCTGCCTCTCACTCTCTCTGCCCCTCCCCTGCTTGTGCGTACCCTCTCTCTCAAAACAAATACAAATTTTTAAAAATTTAATATGCCTATAGACCAATGAACAATATTGCTATGAACAGGCTAATACAAATTTTAAGTCATACACATCCTGCAAGTTGTCATTTTAAGTGCTGTGTGGGAACATAGGTTCTGGTCCTCTGTATCTAAGGGAAGGCAGTTCAGCTATGTATCTAATATAAATAACTAAAATATGGGATTAGATAGAGGTGTGTGTGTGTGCATTACATTTATGATTGTGTGGTTTGGAGTGGATGGAGAGAAAGTCAGCATAAGCAATGACACTGGCATGACATTTGTAAAATTTTGAGTTAACTTCAGTTTTAAAGTATTGTTTCCTAAAACTAGTTACAGTATTCTGCTATTAGATAGAGGTATGGTTAATTAGAACATTAATCACTTGGCAATGAGTTGATCTGAGGTAAAGATCATCTTGTACAGATAGGGTAAACACAAAATAACTATTTTCTGCATATGAAAGACACCAGTCAATTTTAAATGCAATGTGAGTGTGCAGAATTGGTACGCATCTACTCAAATCTCAATGTTATTTGGCTTTTTACTGAACTCAAGTCCATTTGGGGATGGAAAGTTGGAGACATTTTTTTCCCTGTCTGATCCTTCTCATTTCACATTCAAGCTGTTCCCTCTGATATCCCTTTTGTCTTTCAAATCTG